>NC_138198.1:124267401-125724901 GCF_964194105.1 Spermophilus citellus
GAGCTGAGCTAAGGCGGAATGGCTGTTCTTTCCTGGGTATTTGCTGCCTTTCCTCTGCCCGCAGGGCAAAGGTCTGGGCATTGGTATTCTGATGGGAATCTGCATGACATTGCTGGGAATGGACAAATGCTCCACAAGTCCCCACACATCCCCTACCACTCTGATTAAAGCTTGGCATTTGTTTTCCTGCTCTTTGGAGCAGACAGCATGCTGCCTGGAATTAGAAATATGAAAGACAGAGGAACTTCACACTGTGCAGAGAATGTTCTTTGCTCTCTTATTTTCATAAGGCAGATGAGTTGCCTAAGGATCTTTCTTTATCTTGGACCTCTCCAATATGAGTGGAGATCTGTTCAGTATAACCTGTTCATAGCTCCCTCCGCACGCTCCTGAAGCCTTTGTGTGGCTATTCTTTATTAGCTAAATTTTAATAGAGGAAAATTTCAATTGTCTAAAGTATTGATGAAGGGATTTCGTTAGTTTCATACAGATGATGTGTCACTCATCTGTAAAGTTTGTGGCTGCTCTGTGTTTTGAGATGATTTGCTATTGATTAAAGACAATATAAAAAAGTCATTTTTCCAAGGATGGAAGAGGGAGGGTGACTATGTGGCATGATGGATGTGTTGCTATGTTCCCCTCTAACAATCTCTTTACCAACGCATGTGCGCATCTTGTAACATCACGTTGTTAAACAAGAACTCCAAAGACCACAGGATCTCCAAACACTTACAGATAGTAATGAGAAAAAGAAAGACCAGATCCTGAAGCAGTTCCCACAACTACCAGCAGCAGGGCGAGGTTGCAGTCAGAAGGTATCCCTCACATCAAAGCTAAGAGCATGCATGCATACACACACACACACACACACACACACGAACACTGTGTGTATATACATATACACACACACATATGTATTTTTTAGTTTTTCACTTTTTGCAGTTCTGGAAATCCCCCTCCTGCATGCTATGCAAGGGCTTACCACTGAGCTACACTGCAGCCCTTTTAAAAATAAACTTTAACCAGGGGCAGTCGTGCACACCTGTGATCCCAGCGGCTCTAGAGTCTGAGACAGGAGGATCCTAACTTCAAAGCCAGACTCAGAATTTAGTGAGGTGCTAAGGAACTCAGTGAGACCCCGTCTCTAAATAAAATACAAATAGGGCTGGGGATGTGACTCAGGGGTCGAGCGTCCTTGAGTTAAATCCTTGGTACCAAAAAAAAAAAAAAAAAAAACTTTGCAGGAGAAAAGCACTGAAAACTCACGTGGGCTTCAGGTGAGAGAGGTGGGGTAACCTGGAGGGGGGCTCTGCCTCAGGGGCAGTCCTTAAGGAGAAACGGCTTTGGTCCTGCTGGGTTCACAGTCCCAAGGGAAAGCTCATATGCCTGGTGTTCGGCTGTGAGGAGACTGGAGCCCGGGTTCGACCCTGGCTGGCTTTGTGTGTGGCTGTTCACTGACCAACTCCATTGGTCTCTTTCCCTCTCCATCCACTGGCCTGTGTTACATTTCCAGCATTTCCCAGGATTGCATTTTTCCTTTGATCACCTTTAGTACAATTTATTTGAAAGATCTTTTTATGTAATGTGTGTATGTACAAGTAGCCCTTTATTGCAAGGGTCTCTGGAGTGGGCTACCGACACTGATTGTGCTTTGTGTTAGTTTGGTTTTTACCTGTAATATCTGAAGAATTTGATGGAATCTATTTGCATGAAAATTTAGGGTGAGAAGATTGAAGTCTGAGTGTTACTTGAAAACTCCCCCCAATTCATTGTGCTTGTACTCATGATGCATTTTTCACATGAACAGTATCATTGACCTGGTAAGGTAACTTGATCATTGGTTGATGCTCAAAATAAAATAACGTTGCTTGCCTTGTGACAAATACATCTGCTGCCGGTGGGGGAGACAGAGGTGACTGTTGGCTTCCCAGCTCAGCTGCCCATGCTGCTGACCAGCAGGCTCCCGTAGCCGCCTTCGGGGTTGTGTTCTGAAATGCCAACTTAAACAGGCTTATTGGAATGCAAGTGAGTAAGGGTAGCCTATTTTAGAGAGAGTCTGATTTACTGTAATCTACATAAGTGACACAGCACTCAGCTATGCTTTCCTGAGTACAGATTCCTTCCAACACCCCCCGATGGGCAAATCTGCAAGGGACACCTGGTGCTCCTTCATGGCCATTGTCTCCATGTCGGGGTGACTGTGGTGCTGATTCCTAGGGACACTTCTGGATGCTCTCACATCGCTCTGGCACCCACTCTACTTTTTCTTTCCTGATTTGGCTGCTCTGATACTGGAGCCTCCTGGCCACACACAACTGAGCTCTGTCTCAGACATTTCTGGTACTTTCTGTTATGCATCTTTTTATTTCCTGCCGTGGTGTCTATTATCAAAGCCCTGGGAGGAGAAATACCTTTCAGCCTCCCGATGGCAGCACCGTGGTTGTGGCCTACTGGAAGGCTATCCATCAGGAAATCAAGTGAACCATCCTAGTCATTGGTTTTCCCCTCCCCCCACTCACCTCTCAACTCAGCCCTGAAGTGCCAAGATCACAGCTCTGCATCCCAGGGTTAAAATCTGGTCTGGCACATGAGTTACTTGATTCTTATTTGTCTTATATAGGAAGGATAAGATTGCTCTTTATTGAATTCATTATCATACATAGAAAAGCCAATCTAATCATCTCATTTCCTATGTACAGAATCTAAATTATTGCTGAATTCTGTTTTGACTTTTATTTTTAAAAGGCACTGATCTAGTTTATTACGTTCTACAGACGGACCCAGCATAAGTTCATCACTTGTGATGATTTTATAAAGTTACTAGTTGTACCATCCAGGATTCCACAACCTGGAACCTTTAAAGGGTCCATAGCTGGGCTTCAGGTGGACCGAAACCTTTGGAAATTACATGCAAAGCATTGATCTACATACGCAGATGCACCTCTTCCTAGAGATGAGTCCACGCACTTCTGACGGATCAGTGACTACAAAAGTAGGAGCCGCTGTGATGCCTGAGGCATACAGAGAGAAACGGGCTGGACTAGGAAGACTCTCCACGCAGGCCAGAGCGGCCCACGGGAGATGAACTGAGGGGAGGGGGCGACCCTTCCACCTCCAGCACCCACTGGGACCAACGCGGGGTCTGCGGAGGCTCCCGTTACAGCGCAGCTCCTTCTCCAATCACCACAAAGACGCTCTGCAGAGTGTGCCAAGCCCGCAAGCAGGTCGAGGGAGTCTCTAGAGGGAGGGGGAGAAGGAACAATGACAAAAGTAGCAGCAATGGAGTGGAAGTCCTAACAAATGCTGAAGTCGAGGTGGTCCTTGAGGCATGGTCAGTTTAGCAGTGGGGTTAAAGCAGGACACTTCATTCCACAGCGACGTTGGGTTGGTGCCCTGGACTACACAGTGCCCCCCCCCCCCCATTGTGGGTTGAGGCCCTACCTCCAGTGCGACTGTATTTGGAGATATGGCCTGTAGGAGGTAATTAAAATGAAACGACTGGCAAGGGTGAGGCCCTAATCCCATAGGGTTAGTGTACTTTTTAAAAAAGGTAATGGAGAGTGCTTGTGAGTCTCTCCTTCTAAACGCACCCTGCCGACCACGGTTTTAGGCTTCCCAGGTATCAGACTCTGAGAAAGTGGATTTTTCCTGTTTGGACCTCCTAGTCTGTGAGCATTTGTAGATCAGCTTGAGCAGACCCCTGCAGCGCGTTTCTCAAGGACGCTCACATTCATGCAAGGTCATGACAAAGGGGGTCACCGACCAGGTACCACCCAGAGGCAGGCAGATGTTTTCCAAGTAGTAAAGAACCCTGATTTTGTTCCAGGGATTTCTAAGGTTTATTTCAATCAATATGTGTTAGCAGTCAAAAAATTACTGTAACCATGAGTGATCCAGTACCATAAGTCTCCAGGAAAACTAGATTCAGAGTCCCAAAGGCTAAAGATATTAAAGGAGAGGAAATACATCATCTGCATATGAAAGATTAAAATAATTACAGCATAGAACAAGCAAAAAAGGGTCACCCAAAATGACCAGGTAGATTGGAAAACAATCAAAAGGAACCATAAAATATAAAAAGTAATAATTTTTAGAAAAATAATGAAAGTAAAGGATAGATTCAGAGTATTAGCCAACATTTCTGAAGGAATTGGGGTAAATGGCAGGGTGGCAATGAGGTGACATCTGGAAGAGTAGCTAGGAGGGAAGATGAAGTCCTGAGAAGACCTCGCTTACCTTTAATGAGCTTTCCTGAGAGAAGAGAAGTAGAGGGAAGGGGGTTCGGGGCATGGGGTGAGAATCATTGCACTAGAGACACTCCAGAGTCCACAGGTGTGACAAGCAGGAGATGAAACACACAAGAAGAAGAGAAAAGGAGGAATACCTGGAAATATTGTCATGAGACTGCAGACTGTCAAACATGAAGATTTTAATAGCATTGATAAAGAAAGGATGAATCTCATGCAAAGAAACAAAATGTTCCTCCAATGATTCTCTACAATAGTAATGATGGACCAAAACCCAACAGCTGAGAGACATAAGCCAATTTTACAAATATTTTTATGCTACTCTACTTGAAAGCCTGCTCAAGATGGACAAATCCAAAACAACGTGAAAGTACACATGGTCCCATAACCTTTGAATAGGCTGAATCATTAGATTAAAATGTTCTTACAAAAGAGGCCTGCATCTCAGAAGGTTTTTCAAGAAATTACTTCTCAACATTCAAAAACCAGATTATTCCAGGTTTAGAAAAATTCTGTTGGAAATAATGAGATCTCCAATTCATTCTCTGATACTAATGTTATGCCCTCAATTACAAACCCCGAAAAGAACATATGAGAATAAATACTAGCAGTCAATCTGACCTATGAGCCTGGAAAAAAACTTCTTAACTCAAATGACAGCAAGTCCAATCTAGCAGTACATAAAAAATAATGAATTAGTATCAAGTATCAAGTTGCGTTCTTCCCAATGGTTGACTATTCGATACCATTGAAACATTTTACTTAACAGATGAAAGACAAGCCTAGGGGAGGTAATGAGGGAGAGAACACACTATTTCATGATGAAAACCCTCAATGTGATGGGATGGGATGGAGGATTAACCAAAAAGAGTGATTACCAAAAAACTATCAGCAAAGACAATTCTTGATGATAACATATTAGAGACATGGTTTAAAGTTGTAAGAAAATGATGACCATTTTCAGAGTTTATAGTCAACACTTTGGTCACTGAAGAAGATCAGAAGGGAAAGATAAAGTGTGGAATTGTTGTAATAGAGGAAAATTGTCATTTATTTGCATATGTTATGATCGTCAATCTAAAAAATGCAAGAAAATCTCAATGTGATTACTGAAATTAAAAAGAAACTAAAGCAGTATTTTCTCCACTTCATGATGCTTTTAATCATCGTTAGTGATTCTGACTTTCAGTCAGGATGGTCACTCTTGCTTTCATTTCTGTTCACTTCCAGATGTCTATTTGCTCACCCACTATTCAATCTTTCTTTTTGGAATTTCTTTTTACATGTATTTCTGCAAAAAGCTGTTTGATTTTTCTTTAAGCTGGTCTTTGAGTGGAATTCATCCTGTGCTCACAGAATGTATAATGTCCAACACACTTGATTTTATTCTTTCCTTCTTGCTTTATGCTTTTGCTATGCTACACTAAGCACCACAGTTTCTCTTTCCTTTTTAAAATATTTTTTTATGTTTAAATCACATTGCTCTTTTGACTCATTTTGCTTTGCCCTTCTGCTGTTTTGGTGGCTAAATGCACATCCAGATTGCTCCAAACACTCCCTTTGGTCCGAGGTGGTCATTAATACCCTGCCCTTCACCCTCAGAGAGTCTTGCTTGGAGGAGATGCTGTCAGCAGTGGCTCTCACTCTCCCTGGTCCCTAAGTGGCAGCAGTCTCCACACTTGTCCCCCAGCTTAGAGGGAGATTCCTTTATAGTAAGATAATTTCCTCACTCCTCTCCCATTTCAGTGAAAGCACTGAAATGCTTTCACTTCTTCCCTTTCCTTCAGTAGGTTAAAATGTTCTTACAAAGGAAGCCCACATCTCAGAAGGTTTTCAAGAAATTACTACTCAACATTCAAAAATCAGATTATTCCAGGTTTAGAAAAATTTAGAAAAAAAACAAATGCTTTGATGTTTTAGTTCATTTAATTCCAAAATATTGTAAGAATGTGAAAACAGTGTGCGCATGCACATAAATATGTGTGCGCGTGCGTGTGTGTGTGTGTGTGTGTGTGTGTGTGTATTCATTTCAGGAACCCTTATTTAGCATTTATATTAACTCCCTGGCAGAGCATCATCCTCCCTTTTGATATAACCCAGGATGGACAGCTCACTGTTTTCTCTAGGTGATGTCAGTTTTCCATTCTGATCTTTTGATATCTGAATAGAGCCTTTCTCAGTTTTTTTCTGGGTGGAAGTTTTGTGGGTAACAGAGGCTCCCATCCTTCCTACTCCAACAGAGACTTCACCCTGTGGGAAGCAGGTTATCATAAAGCGAGGAACATGGGTACGGTCCATGGTGGTCTCTGCATGTTCATCTGCTGTCTTCCGGCAGGAACTCTTCCCTCCAGATCTGCTCATTCTTCCATTTGCCTTTCCCTCTCTGTGACAGCAGAGCACCCTGGGGTAGGTGATTTCTCTCTTCAGCCCTCTGAGGTCCAGCTGCTGGGTTACTAAACAGTGAAAGTGCATGGGTGGAGTGCGGCGGTTGCTGGTATGAGGGTCCCTGCTGGGGCACCAGAAGTCTACCTCTCTGTAGCCCTGGGGAGAAAGCATCCTGTCCCTCCACACACTCCCTCCTCCACTCAGCGAGGGCCAGGAGCAGAACCCACCAGTTCACTCTCTTCATCTTTTTTAGGCATAAATGAATACCTGTTGTGAGTTCTGCTCAGAGAACTATCACCTCCTTGGAGACAAATTTCTAGATGTGTCCCCTCTCCACTAAGATAAAATTTAGGAGGAGGAAAGGATTTTTGCCTGTTTTGTTCCTGGCATTATTGCTAGTGTTTAGATGAGTGCCTGGCTGTACTTTGGAAGTGACATTAAATAGTAAGCATGAGTTTGGAAAGTGATTGCAAATAGCAACTTTCCAAGTATTACATGCTCTTTATTGCAATAAGAAAATATTTCCTGCTTTAAAAAGGCATGTAATAAACTGATTTGACTGACTGAGAATAGTAGTTAGGAGTACCAGTTTGTCCAGTGGGTCACCTTTATTTTTTTCCTGAAAGAGGACATATAAAACATTAAGCATATATTGAACATTGTAAGAGGGCTTAAACTTGTAAAGATGGATTTTACTGAGGGGCATGGTGATGCCCTCTAATGGGCAGCACACCTGTAGAGAAGAGGGTCTGAGGTATGAACTTAGCTGGGAGGGTGGCCCTTTCCTGTGAGGGGTCAGCTTGCAGGAGGTCAGCCATCTAGACCTGAGGAGGCAGGACAGAGGGTAGCCATCATCTGTATGTGAGGCTGGGAGAAGGACTAGGTGAGACAAGAACATGCTGGGAAAGTGATGTTACATGCAGTGACATTAGACAGCATGGTGCGCACTTGGAGCGCTGCCTGTGCTCAAAGGCTTTCTCCCTCTTATTATCTAATTTAGAACAGGAAATGAAAGACAGTCCTTACCCTCTACTACCCTAGGCTTCTCATTTATGCTAAAGCCACCCCTTGTGTCCTGAAAAAATACTCTAAAAGCAGACCCATAAAGGGAGGAAGGAAGAATAGTCTCCAACTATGTGGGACAAGACATCCCTGAAATGTAAGAAACGAAGTGTGGGAAATTAACTTGGCCGGACGTGATGGTGCAATTCATGTCTCTCTTGGGCTTAACCTTCTCCTTGGTCTTATTTTCAGGGCAACTGGATATACTACAGATGCATCCCAAAGGGAAAAGAGCATTTTCTCTCCATATGGGAGGTTTGGGTGGGAGACGATAGTAACTGTGAAGCCACAGGACTGCACGAGATTGACATTTTTGATATTTGAATAGAGCCTTTTTCAGTTTTTTTTTCTGGGTGGAAATTTTGTGGGTAACAGAGGCTCCTATCCTTCCTACTCCAACAGAGACTTCACCCTGTCCATCCATCAAGTAACGTAGCCATGTCCATCCATCCAGCAATGTAGCCATTCCTAGTTCATCCCTTGTTTGTAACCTGAATTCTATTACCATTGAGCTTTTAGTCAAGTCATGGAGAACATTAAAACCCAATCTCAGCTGTGCTCTAGCAGTTAGTAAGAAATGTGGGGAGAAATCCCATTCTCCTCATTCTCCTCTAGACTCCTCCTCTCAGTATTACTTACTGGGTTCTTCTCACGTCCCTGACTGTAAACATTGGGCGATCCCGTGGTCTAGACCAGGGACCTTTACTGCGCACTCTCCCTTTCTTGGAAGTCTCACACTTTCCATAAAGGGTAGGTCCTGCCTGTAGATCACAACAAAATATCAGAATCCAGCTCTAGTTCTTGCTTGCTTGCAAGTTAATTATCCCATCTATTGGTAGATTCCAGGGTTCCACCCTCAAACCTCAATCCCTGTCCTCTCCACCTTCACTGTTACCACCTCGGCTTCCTGTCACCCTCTTTGCTTGTTTGATGAGCCCAGCAGTTTCTCTACGTTGCCTTTGTTCCCTGTATATTCTTAACACAGAAGCCACAATGATCCCCTGAAGGTGGAACCAGTAAAATTCAGTGCTCTGATGAAAGCCCTCCAATGGCTCTCCCTTTCCTCTAGACCAAAGCCCAGCCTTCCGCACTGACAGCCCTGTGCCATCTGGACTCCAGCTGTCTCTGGCTTCACCTTCCTCTCCGCATCCCAACTCATTAGTAATTTGAGTACCAGGTACACTTACCTTCCCCTTGGTCTTATTTTTAGGGCATCTGGATACACTACAGGTGTATCCCAATGGGAAAAGAGATACACCTGTAGTGTATCTCTTGAATCAATTACCTGTTTGCTTCAAACTCCGGGCCTTGGACATGTTTCCTATTTAGATACCAAAATATTCATATTTTTCTCTAACTTTGTCAGGGTTTTACTCAGATCTCCTGTCTCTGGTCCCCTGTTCACCTTCTCTGAAGTTGCAGTTTACCTTAATCCCAGCTCTTCCTATCACACCCCCTTCCTCTGATTTTTTCTCTGTATGACTTGTCACTCAGTTGCTTGTCTGTCAGCCCCCCACCCCGCCCCTGTACCCCTTCCCACAGGATGAAATGATGGGTACCTTTCCATTTTCTTCTCTGCTGTAGCCCCGGTGCCTGTCAAGGTGGATGCAACATAGTAAGAATCTTACTCACCGTGACCCATTGAGTGAACAAATGAATGAATCTCCTCTGAAACTATGGTGTTGGTGGTGGTAGATGTGCAGTGGGAAATGCATTCTGAAGTGGAAGATTATTATTCAGAAGTACGGTTAATAATCTAAGTCAAATGACGAGAAAATAGCAAGAACAGAGTCATGAAATGTATGTCATGTGACAAATCCCTAGGGACCGCAAAGATGCCAGAGTTAGAAGAATCTTCAAAAGAGGGCTCAAGGTCCTGCAAGCACAGCTGGTACTCATAGTGAGATTTAGTTTTGCATATTCATGTGACATTCATTGAACATGTAAAATGATGAAAATGGTGGTCACTTAGTGCTTATGTTTATAGCTGGGTGTGTGTTTGAGTATATTTGCATATACCAAAATATGTAAGTGTGTGTGTGTATGTCGGAACGTACTTGTTGACGGCCAAATTGTCCAAATTTCAGCAGTGATCCATGTTATACAATGGGGGAGTTATAATCACCAGTATATTTTAGTATTTTCGTTTTAAATTCTTTGCATTGAAATTTTTTTCTATGACTCACATCGGTTACTTTTAGAACAACAAAGTCACTGTTAGGGCAGTTGTGGTTTTGACACTCAGGTACACAGTGTGGAAGTGGGTTTGCTGTCCAGGTTCTGATCAGGAAGATGTGGTGCTGGGGTTTGTGCTGATCCTAACTAGAATGTGATGTGTTAAAGGTGGCCACGCAGAGCAGTTTTATTCCATGAATCAAATTGCTCTACTAATTACGATTTGAACATCGAACCTCGGCTTCTGTTGTTGGAATTGATGACCTATTACTTACGGTGATGCATTTCAAAACTGGGCCTTTCTTAGTGATATGAAGGAAGTTTTAAATATATGGACAGGTTACACATTCTAGAAGCGTTCCCTCTGTGCATGGGCAGAGACCAAGACCTCCTGTGGACCTGAGGAAAGGTGCCTGAGTTGAACTGCTTGAAGGGGCCATCCAATCAACGTTGGGGACTCTCACTGCTTGATTTAGCATTTGAGCTGAGAGATTGTTGCTGCTGAATTTGGGTAAGAGGCCTAAATGAATAATGGATGAAGATTGGCTCTTCCAGCAGTTTAAAGGATAGAAACCTGGAGCTGTGTCCAGTTTTAAGGCCACATTTTATGCCTGATTGCTGGTAAGTATTTAACCAACATCCACCGGGCAGCTCCTGCCACTCCTCATAGCTTTGTAGGTAGCGGGTGGCTAATGTTCATCCGTCTGCCTTCTCAGCATCTACCCAGCCAAAATAGATCAGTCTGGCGTAGGTCAGACTCTAGCACACGTTTAGGACCCTGTGATACCTAAAGTCCTCGTGGTCACTCTCCCTGTAGTTACTGAACCTACAAGTCTGCTGTTTGCAGCCCTTCAGTGGCTTCTACTCACTGTCCCTCCCGCAGGTGGGGAGCAGGACTCGGAACTGTGTTTCCTCGCCTCTACTCGTCACATTTTAGTACATTGATTCCTTCGTGTGATCTGGATATCTCAAGCACATGAAAAATGCACAGAATGCTTTTGGATAAAGATAAGAAAAAAATCGCGTGATGTCTGATATCCACTGTGCCAGAGAACGTTCTAGTATTTGTCCTTAATTTCAAGTGAAAATGTGATGCAAACCTTGACCCATGATTGTTCTTGACCCGTTTTCAAAGGCAGGCGAGTCGGTGTTTCCTCTCCCAGGCCTCCCCTTTCGCTTTGGTTCCCTCTTGAACCCATCAGGAAGCTGAGCATCTCTCCCAAGGCAGGCTCCAGCCGTCACTCAGTGAGTGCAACACAAGGCCGCATCTGCCTCATCCACCCTGACTTCTCAAGAATTCAGCATTAGCTTGAAGGATTCATTTTGCCTTCAGCAAATATTTTACTTATTTGTCTACTTTATATATCGATCATTGCTTTTTTATGTAGATGAGCGTTTCTGTATCTTCATCTTTTATAACCTCTATTTTGAGTAATGGGATGGGATAGATCCTTCATCAGAATCCTGTTTCTACTTACATTACTTACATCTCAACATCAATAAACGCATCTTATGTGGCAGAGGGAAATTCTTTTCTTTGAAAACGAGCTTATGTAAAATGAATACTACTGTATCTTTTGAAAGAAAGTACTGTGCATTATCTAAGTAGAATTAAATTAACAGCATATTCTAATTTTATTAATTTATTGAGTTATAATTGATAAATAGAAGCTGTATTAAGGTGAAGCACACAGCATTATGATTTCCTACAAGTATTCACATGAAATGATCACACGGTAACTGACGTAGCTTTCACCATTAATAGCTGTCCTTTCAGTGTGTGTGGTGAGAAGCCCATTTCAAGTATGCAGTGGAACGTGACTAACTGGAGTCACCATGCTGTACCTCGCTGCCCAGAGCTTTGCCTGATTGTGTCTATAACTAGGCTGGAGAATCATCGTCATACTTTTCAAATGTGTAATGTGACAGTGCTGATCTTCGTAGCGTCCTTTATATATAAAGCATTTAAAAAGTAATGAAGTCTGTGCTGGCCGTGGTAACTGAAGGGACAGTCACTTCACAGGTCGTGCTTGATCCTCTAGGTTTCAGATTTTGTCAAGCTCCCCTTATTGTTTAAAATTTTCAGCCTCTTCTAAATGTCAGATGGCTGGACTTCACCAAGGACATTGCCACAGTTAAGGGTACCTGGATCATGATTTCTACCTTCTAAGATCCTGTCTTATGATCAAGCTTTTATACATTTTTATATTATTTACTTCTTTTGCTCCAACAGTTCTTATAAATAATTCTGTGGCTTCAGTTTTCTCATTTCTGAAGTGTGAGGTGTTTGATAATGCATGGGCTCCATTTAAACACTAGCATCTATTAATTCCTTGGTTATGAAGCATTTATTGAACGTAGGTCATGGGCATGCTTGGCACCATGATAAAGGCCAAAGATTCATAAAGATAACCAAGACATTTTGTGACGATTAAAGGTTCCCAAAGTAGTTGGGAAGATAAGACATATGTGAAAGAATCGTTGATGATTTACAATATGATGCAATGTCATTGAAGTAAGTGGAAAAAATTATGTCTGCTGTAGAATTTTGTTTATCTTCAAACATTGCAGTGATGAGCAATTTCAGAAAGGAATGGAGAGTCTTTAGGACCTAGGGAGGTGTGTCATTAGGCAGATGACTAGGAATGAAGGAGGTCGTGGAGGTCTTGAAGGGTAAGGAATTGACCAGCTGGGCATACCCATCACAGGTAGGTTTCAGTGATTATTCTGGGTATTACAGAGTACACGTGTGTTGGGACACATTCACAACTTGTGTCTAGATGTTACTACTTTGAATAAAGCAAACTTTCCCTTTCTATCCACACTTTTAAACATCTGCAGATGTGTTGTGATTTTTGTCTCAAACACAGCAGCACATTTGGAGAGCTTAGGAGGAGTCTTTGTGTTGACTGAGATTTCTGCCTTTTCTCTTCTTCTTGCTCCCTAAACCTCACATGTCTTTCTCTCCTCCTGTCCTTTCTCTTGGAAGAACTTCCTATAGCTATTCTAAAGGTCTTGTCTTTGGTCCATTAGCAACATTCCTCCCGCCCTTCAAAATTTTCTTTATCTGAAAACGTATTATTTTCCTTTATTCCTACAGAATAATTTCTATTCAGATAGAGTGATGGTTGACAGATTTCTGAGTACTGGAAAATTGTTGTGCCACTCTTTCTGGCCCATGGTCTCGGGCATTTCTGCTCTCATTCACTTCTGTGTTCCCCTGTAGTTAACGTTTACCTCTCTCTGGCTGCTTTCCATGAGTTATCTTTATCTTTAGGTTTTAGAGGTTTGATTATGATAAGTCTTCGCCTGGATTTCTTTGGGTTCGTTTTATAGAGAGTTGGATTAGCTTACTGAACTTGAGGGCTTGTGGTTTTTGTTAAACTTGGGGGATTTCCAGGTGTTAGGTCTTTGAATACTCTTTAAGCCCACTCTCTCTCCCACCTCATTCTGAGAATCCAATGATGTGTGCTGGACCTTTCACACCCTCCCACAGTCTACCAAGGCTATCATTTTTTTTCCACTCT
Source organism: Spermophilus citellus (assembly GCF_964194105.1). Taxonomy (NCBI): domain Eukaryota; kingdom Metazoa; phylum Chordata; class Mammalia; order Rodentia; family Sciuridae; genus Spermophilus; species Spermophilus citellus. The sequence continues at coordinate 124,280,798 of NC_138198.1, forward strand.
ATTTGATCCATTATCTGGATTGGGTGAATGCTCTCGATGTGTCCTCAAGTTTGCCGATGATATTCCCTGTTATCTCCACTCTGCTTTAGGAAACATCTAGTGAATTTTATTTTTTATTTTTTGCTTCTATTACTGTATTTTCCTGTTTTACAATTTCAATTTAGTTCTATTTTATAACTTTGGTATGTTTGCAATGTTCTTTCTTTTTAAAATTTATTTCAAAAGAGTTTGTCATCGATGTTAAATTATGTTTTGGATCGTTGCTTTCTAAAGCTTATTAGATAATTCTGACATCTGTTTTAGTGTCTCATCATTTCTCATCAATTTGTGATTTTCTTAACTCTTAGTATAATGGGTGATTTTCAGTTTTATCCTGAATATTTTAGCTCTCATGATAGAAATTCTGGATTCATTCATTCATTCATTCATTCATTCAATAATTTGTTTAAAAAATTAGTAGGCATTTACATGTTGAGGTGTAGCATACACCTGCCTTTGCTGGCTGCAGTTTTAATAATAATTGATTTTCAGAGTCCTTGTCATGTTATTTTGATCTGCTGATTTTGTGGTGTGCCATAGAGGCTCTTATTGGTCCCTGTTTGTGATACTTAAGTGGTGGACAAAGGAGATTTTCCCAGTCCTGGATTCCTGTTGTCTCTAAGTGGGAGTCCCTGGCACAAACAAAAACGTTTCTCCACCAGGTGTCTCTGCTGCAGAGTTTCATCTGAGTTTGGGAGAGGGGTGGGCTTCCTGGCAGGCAGCTGTCATTGCCAGATCTCCCTTGCTGACATACCTGGCCTCCAGTGTCTCCTGGCATGGGAGGAGTCCACAGTGAGTGGAAAGTGGAGAAGAAGCAGATTGTGCTGAGCAAGACAGATTTGGCCAGGCAACTGGCACTTCTCCATCCTTTCCTTCTTTGGAGACTCCTCTCCTCCTCCTTCTCCCCTCTCTTTTTCTCTTAGATTCAACACCTAATACAAGGCTTTGCACAGCCTATCATGATACATTTTTAAAATTTCTATCTCTGCCCTTTGTTATCCTTGCATTTTAAATTATTTCATTTCTACGGTCGTTGTCATTTCTGAAAGTTATATGATGTTTCCCCATGGACTGGCCAGAATTCAGAATCTAGAAATAGAATGATAAATTGCGGATAATATAGCCCCTAACATTTTTTAATATTGTCACTCAGAAATTTTGATACTAGATCTGAGAATCTCAGCATATTTGCGTCTATTTTCAAATGTACTAATTGTTATTCTTTGAAAATAGTGTATGTGATAATATGAAAAATGGTAAGATAATATGTAGAAACTTCATTTTAGAAATTGGTCATTTGAATTATCAGAAACAGGAATTGAAAGTAAAAGAACTGGTTTTATCATATTTTATTATAATTTAATACTAAAATAACAATAATTAGGCTTATTTTTTCAAAATCCTATATTTCCAGGATTCAATAAACTTTGTAGACTCTTTTTCCAGGATTAAGGATGAGTTAGGTTAATTTCACATGTCTCCTAGAGCACTGTGATTATTGGTAGTCCCTTAGGCTCTGGGAATTGAAAGTGTGGCAGTATAACAGAATTTATGTATTGTCATTTCTTGTGAGTAACATGGTTGAACATTTCTTTAGATTTCCTTCTGTGTTCTTCTTTATTTAGCATCCTAATAAACACAACATGTTAAATGGATGTTTACCCTGAATTGGTCATGGTTAAAATGGATTTTGTTTTATTTCCATTTGAGGGACTCAAGAGATTTTAATGTTGTCCATGGTTTTACTTGGATACTTTTGCAAAAAAAAAAATAATCTCAGCAAGCTTTAACTTGAGCAAATTATCTTCTTATATGTGTTATATGTTAAATTTAGAGTTTTAAGAATATAATGACATAGAGAAAAAGTAGAACTGTGATCCTACAATCCAGGACCCACGAATATACTATAGTAAGCAGATTACATTTTTATATATTCCACATTAAAATTAATGTTATATTTGGAGCATGTGCTCTTTGGGATCTTTAATATAATCCTCTTGCTATCCACTTAAAGTGGTGTAAGTTGGAAGAATTACAGGATTCTATACTGTAGGACAGACATTCTAATTTTTGACCAGACATCAGGAGGCACATTTATTTTTCCTGGAGAAAGGATGGTAATTTCTTTAATGTTTGTACAATATTTATGTGAGATTTCTTAATTAGTTAATACCAACTCTAGAGCAAAGATCATTTCTAGCTAACGCTCTCAGTGGGAAATCAGGGATATTTTCCCCAATTCTCAGGCTAGAGAAAAATGTTGAAAGGGTTTTCTAACACTAGAGAAGAGTTATGTTGAAGCGTCAGTTGATAATTAAAATTCTCATCTGTTGTAAAGACTTTCACAAAGAAAACATTTCACCTTGAAAATTGTCTACTAGGACAGAAAAGTCTTCCACCAGTTGTGCTGGATTGTCTATCCACAGTGACTTTCACCATCACATTTCTTTATTAATGCATGGGACCAGAATGTGTATTTTCATGACTGAGAAATGGCCTTCTCGTTCCTTTTGCCATCATCGTCCACCTCCTCTACATCTCCAATTAACATCATCCTTGTCATTGTGGTCATCATTGTCTTCATCCAAATGCCATTTGCTGATAAATTATATCATAATATATGATAGGACCTTATTGGTGTAAAATGTTTTTATGCAATATTAATATGTTCCATAAAAGTATATCTTGGGAATTTTTTAGGAATATATTAAAGCATCAACTATAATCATTTTGATTGAAAATAAAGCAGAGACCTACCAAAGAGCATATTATGTTTTTCTGTCTCTATAATTCTCATTAACTGACATCATTATAATTTAAAGATTTAAATACAATAATAAACAGTAAATTAACTTCATTTATTGCATAGCTACTAAGGTCAGACTCTGTTAAACATCATGAAATATGTAGCAAATATTATTACCATGATCCCTTTTATTTAAGGGCAGAAATATGAAACTTAGAAAATTTAAGTAATTTTCTTGTGGTTACATAGAATATGGTGAAGCTAAAATTAAAATCTCTTTCTATTTGCATCTGAAAGAAAAGGAGAATTTGGTGGTGGACATATAATCTAGTTTATATTAGTTAATTTTGAATACCTGCTATAAAAATATTTTGGATTCTTGGTCTACACATTCCTTTAAGTGAAGGAAAGCATACTTTTTTTTTTTTTTAGATTTATTTGAGTATTTTTACACCCAAGGGGAGTGTGGGTTAGTTATTTAGTCCATCAGCTGGATTTCACTGCCGTGTGCTTCACATTTGAAGTGTGCTGTTGTGTGAACTTCTGCCCACTGCTGGCCCCCATCTCTGGATCTCATTAACGTCCTGAAGCCACCTGTGAGGGTGATGGGAAACCCCTCTGTCCTCAGTGGAGTTGTCTGCACCACACTCCTGGGAGCTGTTCTTGTGCTGACCAGGACATCTCAACGCAGCCGTGCCTCCTCTGAGGTTTCTGAATGTGGTAGCAAAAATCTCACCTCCACATAGCTTCCAGAGCATCTAGACTCAGGAAGTGCAGAGTGTAACTCATCTGTCCACTGGCATCCAGTGACCATGTTCTTATCCACCTTTACTTCCACAAGAGCCCACATCCAGGCACATCTTATCTTTTATACCATCTCATTAGTTGGAATTTTATTCATTCTTTCTCTTTGTTCCAGGGGCCTTATTTTCATACTTCAGCTCTTGAGAAAAAAAAAGAAAAGAGAAAGAAAGAAGACTGCCTGGGCATGATGCCTTTGTGATGGGAACCCAGCCCCTGTTGGCAGATATGCTTTCCCTCCAAATCCTGATACCACCCCCACCCCCAGCCTGCTTCTCCTGCTTGTTCTCAGCTCTCTGGGGTCCTCATGTGTCAAAAGTCATCTCTGTTTACTGCTGAGGAACTTCAAGAAAACCCCTTTTCCACAGCTCTTATGCATGCCTTATATATTATATATATAAAAGAAGCTAATACAAATATCTATGTGTCAAATGCAAAAGGCAAATACAATTTTAATGAACTCACGTTGCTTTGTAGATTATATTTCTTGGTGAAGACAAATGTCTTAGAAGGCTAATAGACATTCCTGTCATTGCTGAAGCAGGAAGCATCTTACACCCTTCTAAATATCTTTCTAAAATTTTAAACCTATTTCAGATTTACATGATTATTGTGAATACAGTAGAGAAAGTTCCCACATGCCCCACACCCAGGTTCCCGGGATAGGCACTTCTCACAGTGGTGTAGTAGGCTTGTCTGGAGCAATAAGCCAGTATCGAGGCGTCATTTTGAACAGAAGTCCAGGCATCACTCAGATTTCTTTGGTTTTTCTCCTAATGTCCTCTTCTGCTTCAGGAGCCAACAAGGATGCTGTATTAGATTTGGGGGTCTTGTTTTCACAGGTACCTTGTGGTTTTTCACTGCGTCTTAGACTTCATGTTTGATGATTCCCATGCATTGTTTAGATGACCTTCAGCATCTGAGAATTACTGGTCAGGCATTTCATAAGATTGTCCTCAATTGGAATTATCTGATTTTTTTCAAATGTTTAGACTGAGGCGATGCATTTTTGGGAGGAACCACAAATCGATTTAGTGCCTTCTCACAACATCAAAAGTTTATACTAGCAGTATGACCTAATATTATGAACTCAGAAACATTTATTTTATACTTGAATTACTATAAAGTGTAACAACACTTTATTTTGTGCATCCACATATTGCAGTGTAGTCCTGGGGAGTTTTTCTGTTGGCCCTCTTTTCTCTTGACATCGCCTGTCACTGTTGGCTTTGGGTCCTTCCTTGTTTCTGGCGTTATGGGATCTACACATACATCTTACATATTTTCTGCACCAGTCATGGGGATCAACCATTTCTGCAATGAGCCTAGTCCTTCAGTGGTGTGTTAGTGGAAACCAGGACTTTTGCCTACATAGGCTGCTTGCTGCTTCCTGGTCCATCCAGTTGACAGAGCCAGGAAGATAGTTTATAGTAACTCCTGAGTATGTACAAATGCATAAATATTCTCTCTACAACCATCAGTGTCTGTATTAAGTGAAAGGTGAAGGTTTTGAGTCTAGTCCATGACAGGATGGATCATTGCAGCCTCCATCTCTTTCTTCTCTGTGACCCACAGGTTCATCAGTGAGAAATCCAGTTGTCCATTTTCTGATTTTCCAATTCCAGCATATTGCAGAGTGGCTTAGACCACTGGCACAGACCCGTAGGGAGCAGCCTTTCAAGTAGAAAGCAGAGCTAGGGACAGTCCCTTTGCCTCTGGTTCCCCGGACTCTGCCCGCTTCCTGTTACCTGGGTCAGCCCCGTTCTCCCTTCCTTAAGCTGGAAAGATTGTTGCATTGTTTTTTAAAGACACTTATATTATTTTGACGCGTTATTCATTGCATCCTGCAATATCCTATCTTCCTAAATGATTTCTCAAAATGTGTGTACCTTAAGGTCCCCTGTGTACTGTAAAGCTCAGTGGGTTTTCACAAATACTTAATGTCTTTTTTTTCTACATTTGCTATTTCGTTTTTATTTTGCTGAATTAATCCAGTTCTTTGGATGGTTAGCGGCTTTACTATTAGCACACCACGCTGAAGATCCCAGCTCTACACTAGTAGGCTGAGTTATTAGCTTGGGGAGACTATATGGAGCTTTTCTTGGTTAATAATGTCTTTATTCTTTAGACCTTACACTCATCATTAAAGTATCATAACAGTAGTTCTACTGCACTAAGAAATTAAATGTGCTTCACCTATTCCACATAACAACTGGCTATAGCTGATCCCTCAAAGGACTGGTGACACTGAACTTTTTGCTCTTTCTCCAGTTGTCTCATCTGGAATGTCACACGGTTGCAATTGTGTACCATGTAGCTTCCTCAAAGCTTCATACCTCATTTTTTAAGAATTTCTGAATAATAATCCAGTGCACAGATATGCCACAGTTTGCTTATTCTTTTAACTAGTCCAGTCCATCTTGGTTGATTACAGTTATATGAATGAGGCTGCTGTGAGCATTCTCAGGTAGGATTTTTAAAAATATTTTATTAGTTGTTAATGGACATTTATTTATATGTTATACTGAGAATTGAACTCAGTGCCTCACACATGTCAGGCAAGTGCTCTACCACTGAGCCACAACCTCAACCCACAGGTAGGATTTTTTGAGGACATGATTTTTTAAATCATTTGGGTAAAAGTTAAGGAGACCCATTGCTCATTTGTGTGGTAAAACTCCGTTTAGTTATGCAAGAAATTGCTGAACAGTTTCCAAAATGCTGAACCAGTTTATTCTCATTGCTATTGTGAACACGTATAGCAATTGTGTGGTGTTTTTCTATGAAAAATTTCATATTGTAATTTCTTTTGGTGGTAATGGGGATTGAACCCAAGGACTTGAACATGCTAGGCAAGTGCTCTAGCACTGAGCTATACCCCCAGCTCTTTTTGAATTTTTATTTTGAGACAGGGTCTTGCTAAACTGTGCTGGCTGGCCTTGAACTTGCCTTCTTCTTGCCTCAGCCTACCAAGCAGCTAGATTATAGATGTGACCACCAGGTTTGGCCACATCATACATATTTTGACAAGAATATCACACAGCAATGCTGTCTTTTCAGAACATTCTAGAAGAGAAATGATTTTGATCTATTCAAGTAAATGTGATGCTTGTTTTGATCACTCAGTTAAGGTGTTGTCGGCCAGGTTTCTCTAATGTCATTTACGTTTTGTCTTGTAATTAGTGTTCTGGGTGAAGATTGTTTGGGACCACACAAATATTCTGTTTCTTATCACAATTTAGTCTACTCCTTTTAGAATCCAGTGATGATTTTTTTTCTAAAACAAATATTTCTTTGGCTATTGTCAGAGGTGATTTTCCTTTTTTCGTCATTTCTTGTGTATTTGTTAGCAGTACTATTTTGAAAGGAGCCTTTCTTTCTGAGCAGTAGGTTGCAACAGTGCACTGGAAATACCTGCTAAGCCATGTTTTCATAGATGTGCTGCCCTCCAGGTTTTGTGGTTCCCTTAACAGAGCACAGACATGGTCGATGATTAGTATAATTCTTGTTCATCACAGGATCTTAGGAATGGCACATGAGCATTGGCTTCAACTGAAGGTCACCAGATGTATTAGCCCTCAACGAGAGGGTCAGCCTGCCCTTGGAAGGTTTGGCTTGGCATTGACTTCCCTAGCTATGGAAGTCCTAGATGATGTCTTCCCACATATGACTGTTTTGACTACATCAAAGTCTTTTGGAATAGATGCCTTCACCAGTTGCCTCAATTAGACCTTCTGGACAGCTTCCTGCACCATCTACCTTAGCCCTGGCCACTTCACCTGGCCCTTATGTTCTAGACATGACTTCCTTCCTTAAGCCTCATGAGCCAACCTCTGCTAGCTCCAGACTTTTCTTCTGCAGCTTCGTCACCTCTCTCAGTCCTCAGAGAATTGAAGAGAGTTGCGGATTTTCCCTACAGGAGACTTTGGCTTGAGAGAATAGTGCAACTGGTTTGATCCTCAGATCACTAAAACTTTCTTGGTATCAGCAAATATGCTGATTTCGTTCCTTATAATGTGTGTGTTCACAGGAGTAGCACTTGTAATTTACTTCAAGAACTTATCTTGTGTTTGCAGCTTTGCTCACTCTTTGTACAGGAGACCTAGCATTTGGCCCAACTTGGCTGCCCACGTGCCTTTTCTTGCTTGGCTTAATCATGTCTAGCTTTGGATTTGAGGGGAGGGATGTGCAACTCTTCATTTCACCCGAAACCTCAGAGGCCATCGTAGGATTATTAACTGGCCTAATTTCAAAATTGTGAGTCTCAGGGACTTGGGAGGCCACAAGAGTGGGAGAGAGATGGGAAAAAGTCTGGTCCACAGAGCATTCAGAGCATGCATTACATTTATTAAATTTGCTCTTCTGTGGGTGTGGTTTGTGATGCCCCCAAACAATTATACAGGTAACTTCAAAGATCACTGATCCCAGATCACCATAATAATGAAACATTAATAAAAAAGTATCAGGTACTATGAGAATCGCCAAATGTGACTCAGAGGCAGGAAATGAACACCTTTTATTGGAAAAACAGCTGAGAGGCTATGAAGGTTGGCCACAAACCTTCATATTGTTGTCTGTGAAGCTCAATTCAGCCAGGATGCCTGACCTTGATATGGGCTTCTAACAAGAACAGAAGTGGCAGCTAAGCAATGGTTGAGAACAGCCATTGGCTGGTAGGAGTCACTCCATCTTGGCCATTCATCGGCCTCTGCACCACTCCTGAAGTGAAGGAAGAGAGAGGCAGCTACCGCACCTCTTTCAACTATGACAATCTAGATAAGCTTTTAAAAAACCCTAAGTGTTAATGATGTTTCACAACATTTGACTGCTGTTTAAAGAGGTCAGTTTAGGTATTAAATTTGACGAGAACTTGGAAGTCAGTGCCTTGTTGAAGCACATAGGTGCAATAGCACTCTGTGCCTCTAGATAGCAGGACAAGTGCATGAAACTAGGCCTGACAAAGGAGATGTCCAAGAGTTGGTCACAGGAAAGTCATTCTTTTGAATTTCATGTACTTTTTTTAAAAAAAGTCTTAGTTGGGATCTCGAATCCTTGCCTTCATTTTAAAATCACAGATATTCTGGAAGTTTTTTAATTTTTCTCTATTAGAAGCTCGGAGTGTTCAGATAACACAGTCCCTTCACTGTGGTATATCCTGTAACTCTTCCAGTCTTTCCTGATAATACAGTACCAGCAACCTAATAAAGCTAATTAACTGCAATTTTGTGTTTATCTCCATGGGATTTTACAGCAATCTTTTTTAAATATTGCAAATAAAGGCTTTTAATATCAATGCTATTTATTTTGACAGTAGCCCAGGATAAGAATTTTTTCTTTGACATATAGAATAGTTCTTCATGCCATTTCATATTTTTTTTTTTAGATTTCCACATGCCAAGTATGTAATACAGCACATTGTGCTTAAGACATTTCCTCGAGGCAACCCCAGAGTCTCTGCAGCTGCTGGGCACACTATCCCTAACACGTGTCTTAGGGACTGTTCATTTACTCAACACTTTTACTGTGGCTTCTCCCTGTTCATTAGGTGCTGAGAGGAAGCCAGGTAAAAAGGACCATGTCCAATGTCCTTGATAAACTGTGTGGAGAAATGCTTGTTTGCTAACTCACTCCTCAAATAAATGGGACCAGTGCATGGGGAGGGTGTGTGTGGGTTTTCTCTGACCTAGTACAGGACGCGATGTGGCTAAAGGTGAAAGGCAGGATTGGGGAGGTGGTGCTCTGGAGTCGAGAGGGGAGGAAACATACTGGAGAGGGAGCCTTGGCTGTCTCACGAGCTGCAGGTCCTGCTCAAGCTGAGGGTCTTGGTCCAGGAATGATCAGGAGACCTGGGAGAACTTGAGGCAGAGGCTCTGCCGTGTGCTCGTATTCACACTGTGAACAGAGCACTCCAGTTACAGGGAGGGAGGCAGCACGCAGTGGGAGAGTTCTGAGGGGAGAAGGGGGGCTGCCCACGCCTGTGCTCCTGACCACTGTGCCTGAAGACCCGTCCTACTCCAGCTTCTCTTGGGAAGATGATGCACGTTCACTGCTTAGCCAATGGGCAGTCAGAATGTCGGGTATTCCCCGCGAAGAGCAACAACTAAGGGTTGAGAGTGGAATGTTCCATGGTTTTTAGGCGGTTGCCTGAAATCTTCCAGCCCAAGGATTCTCCACTTGACTCCACATTACACCTTCCAGGGAGCTTTGCAGGTTCTCACCCGAAGATCCTGGCCTGAGCAGTCCAGGGGATCCATGTCCCACAGATTCTGTCAGACCTTCATAGTGGGCAACCCCTGCTGCAGCTCCCCAAGTTTCTTCTAGGAGATATAGCCCACGGGATGGACTCGTGTTGTTTTACAATGAACATGGAATGTTCCCGGGGCCAAGCTTATATTTCAAAGGTGAGATGTCTTTTACGCCGTGCAGATTTTCATAGGAAAACAGAATACAGGGAGGTTATCCCTTGGCCGCATGTATCAGGGTAACTGATGTCTGCACACACACCCTGGGCCGTGTGACATCTCTGGGTGGTCACAAAGACATCCTATCAGAGCACCATGAGATGCAGTCAGAGCTGAGGTTTCTGCGTGACATGGAGCTGTTCCAGTGGCTTCCCCTCTTCCGACATCAGAGTCCTCAGGAGATGCCTCTTGAAACAGAATCAACACAAGTATTCACAGTCCGTCTCCTTCAGAGAAATAATTATGCATCACTGTGAGTCCCACAGCCATCTCTCCCTCCTTTTGGTGCACTGAATTACGGGTTCAAATGTCCTTTCCTCAGCGAGATAGAAAAGAACATGCTACCCGGTTTCCTTTCTGTTGAAGAGCTAATAATGAGAAAATATTACGTCTGTCTTTGGCAAGTACAGACCCCAGGAGAAATCTATGGAATGCTTCAACTAGCAGCTCATTACAAGTGGAAATCTTTATCATTTCAACTCATCAGAAATATTTTGGGTTATTTTTGTGGTGGTTGTATGATTTTTGCCTTTGGAAGTTGAAAACTTTTTGTATGATCTTTGGTTTCAAGGATAAACCCTCAGAGTTTAACAACCATCAATGTCTTCTTTGAATAAAATATATTTTATATTTTGATCCACGGGGGAGATAAAGTTGCTATCATTCCTCATGTATATAAAATAAAATTATTCTTTTAGAGACCATGGCTGCTTTAGTTTCTTAAAAACATTACCATTTAGTGTCTTTAAAAGGGTCTTTTTACCAAGGTTTATTAGAATCCATAGAACACTGTCCCCCAAATCATTTTGTGATGTCAAAATTAAGTGATAAAATAATTTCATTTACTGTTTCAGACCAATAGGGCCACATTTGTCTCTCTGAAATATGAGTTAGGGAATATGTAGTCATTACCCCTGCTACAATTGTCCTCTGGTGCATTCTGCCCAAACTCTTCCCCTTTGCTCAGCTCTTTTTTATAATGCAAGTTCTTTCTCTGCCATGAAGACTGCTGCAGTGCACCCATTTCACAAGGCTACAGTCTCCAGCTGATCAATGGAATGTGGTCTAGTGTGGCTGTGCAGATATTTTGAAGATGTGATTCAAGTCCCAAATCATTGATTTTAAGGAAACAAGTTTATCCTAGTAATACAGATGAGGCTGATACAATAGTGGAGAAGACTTAAGACTAGAAACGAGGATTCCCAGAGATAAGGGTTCTCCGCCTTCCATAGGTGTTTCCCCCAGGCCTCGCAGTGCCAGTGCCCCTACCTGACCCCTGCCCTGTCTTATGCTGGACTTGGCCTTCAGCTCCCGCCACCTTGGGAGCCCATGCCCAACAATGCATTCCTTCCAGCCTTGGTTTCTCTGCTTGTAGTCTATCTCGTCATAAGTTTCTGACTCTTGGAGTCCCCTCACTGCTCCTGCTAACTCCACCTGCTCTGGAGCAAAGCTTTTCAAATTTAATTTGCATGAGAGTTGTGAGGATCCTGAAAATAGGGATTCTGTTCAGTATATCTGGGTGGGGCCCGGACATCGGCATTTCCACCGGACTCTAGATTGTGGGTTAGTGAACTTGCTTATAAAGTGCCAGATAGTAAATCTTTTATGCTTTGTGGGCTGAGGAGCATCTGCTCATCTCTGCTATTACTGTGAAAATTCAGTCATAGGCAATACACAAGGGAATGGACTTGGTTTATTTAGTAAATCTTCCTTTACAACAAAAAGACGAGGAGCGGGGACAGCTGCCAGTCCCTGTCCCGGGTCCTGCCACTGAGGCTGGTCCACAGAGTCCACCTTGAAGAAGGCCAGCGCAGTCACATGCAAATTGCCGTGAGGCCCTGTGGAAAGCCAGTGCTGTGCTGGGCCTTCTACCACCAGCTCACGAGGGCCAGACGCTAAGCACTCAGGAATCTCAAGAGCTGGTTATTAAACAGGTGTCATATGAAACTGGCACTGGTGGAAATGTGTACATGGTGGCCACAGCAAGGGCCCTGGTCAGAACAGTGTGTCTTCCTGTCGGGGGGGGGGGGGTTGTAGCAGCACACCACTGGTGTCAGCTCCTTAAGGGTTAATTACAATGCAACCTTTAGCCAGGCTTAAAAACTTAAGGACATTTGTGTGTATAAAAATGGCAAATTAGCCAGTCCTAGTCTTCAAATTAACTATTTTAGCTGATATCCACTAAATATTTCATTGAAATTTGACTTTGAGTTTAATTGGGCATGTAGCTCAGAGGGAAAGCATGTGCTTAGCATGCACGAAGCCCTGGGTTCATTGGCAGCGTAAAATAATAAGGATAAGAACAAAGAGGAGGAGGAAAAGGAAGACGAAGAGAATTTAAATAATACAGTGCTATTATTTATTTATTTTTTGGGAAGCAGAAGAGGCAAGTTTCACTTGATTGTTTTTTTATTTTCCCCCACTGACTGTGGAAAAATGAAAGCTGCTCCAAAAATACTCAGCTTGGTAATCACCTGTAGGTGACAAAGTGTCGGTTAGCTAACAGCTAAGGAATAAAAGGTGGTCTCATCCTTTCCCTCACACGCCGTCACTCCCCTGTGTGTGCCATCTGTGTCGAGTGTGTGCTGCAGGACGCTGAAGTCACGCACCATCGAGCATGACATGATCTGTTTCCCATGTCAGGTGACAATTTCATTTGCTTACTGGGATCTGCAAGAGGTATTTTTAGCAGATATTCCTGTTATCCCTGGTAGGAGAATTGGCTGAGGGAGCAAGCATTTCATATTAAAAGTATTCTTTAAGTGTGCACTTGTCTTTTCATTTTATAAATAAATCTCTGGAGTCTGAGGTAGAGTCAGTGCTGTAGACTGTGCGATATGTTGCAATCCCAAACCCACTGTGCGGAGTTGGCAGCTGGACCTCTGGGAGGTGGTTAGGTCTTGAGGATGGAGCACCCTTAAGTGAGATCATCAACTTCCCAAGGGGCTGCAGAGCCAGCATCCCCTTTGTATTATGTGAGGCACAGGAGAAGGCAGTAGCTACCCACCAGGAAGTAGGTCCTCACCCAACACCACATCGGCTGGCACCTTGATCTTGGACTGACGGCTTCCAGACTGTGGAAATTATTATTTGTGATAAGCCATCCAGTCTACGGTATTCTGCTGTAGCACTCTGGATGATCTAAGGCAGCGAGTGCTGATTCGCTAGCCTTGTTCAGGGACTTTTAGCACCTATCCTGCACCAGCCTATAGGCTAGACTTTGCATATGTACAGTTGAGTAGCAGACATCCCTACTCCCAGGCGGCTTCCAGTCCGCTCTGCACACAGTTCCAGTGTGCTTCAAGTTTTAATGTAGGCAGAAAACGGTTCTAAGAGGCTGTGGAAGATGAGGTGAAGAAGTCTGCAAGGTACATTGAGGAAAGCTTCCAAGTGAAGGAGCACATATTCTGCTTCTTGAAGCAGGCATTTGTCAAACCGTGCAAGGCATGCACGGAGGAGGCATGAAAGAGTGGACGGCGTGCTCAGCTGGCCTCCAACAACAACAGCGTCCACACTGGCCAGCTCCCTGCAGAGGAAGGCGATTCTGGAGAGATGCCCAGGGAGGAGCCTGAGAAGGGCGCTGCTCAGTCTGAGAATGTCTCTCCAATAAAGCAGCTCACGTCAGGCCCACCAAACACAGCACTTGAAGGAGTGGATGCCAAGACCCTGTTGGAGCTCCAAGTGCAGCACCTGGGGGCTGGGTGGGGTCCTCACTTCAGTGTGAATTGTGAAGCTCCCTCTATGGGCTTCCTGCTAGTCTGCAGGAGCCCTGCAGCTGGCTCCCCTGGCTCCCAGAGACAGCAGGGCACATGTTGGGCACAAGTCTTCCCAACTCCTGTTGGAGCTGCTGTGGTCTGTCAGGGGGGAAGCTTTCAGGTCCACAGCCTGCCATTAGCCACAGAGGAGCATGTAGACTATGGGAATCAGTCAGTGGCCAAGACCAGAAACTCCTCTTAAGAGAGCTTGTTTGCAGTACCTTACTGAATACTTACAACTTCTGGTGACAGCATGGAAGAGTGGCTGGGCTCAAGGCAAGGCCAGGAAGAAGTAGCAGAGGCAGGTGGAAGCAACTGGCTGCAGGTGGCCACTGTGGGCTGTGGGTGTACTGGGCCGACACCCAGCTGACTCCCTAAGCAACAGAGACACGGGCACAGTGATGACAAGATGTGACTGTGCCATTCCTGAAATCTGGCACTGGTGTGAGCATGCCCACACCTGAGTGTGGAGAGACACCCACTTCCACATGTCCTCAGAGCACACGTATCATCCCAAAGTCCCCTCAGGTTTGGGCAGCTCCCTAGTGCCCTGGCCCAACGCTGCAGAAGCCCTTGGGATGCAGAGAAACCCTAGAGGTCACCTTACAGTTGTCTCTGGGCTGTGCTTCTCAATGTCTGCAGTGATTTTTAACTCTGCTGCTATGTTTATGAGCGACTGCATATTCAAAGTGATAAAAGTTCAGGTTACTTTGTTCCACAGAAATGTTTTATTGATTTTTCACAGTTCCTTACTGGATTCCTTCTCCATTTACCTGGCTATTCCCAGATCCTTCCTTCCCATCTTTTACAGGCTTTTTTTTTTTCTCTCTCTCTTTTGAAAATTATTCTTTTGGTTATTTCATTATAGCAAAGAACATTTTGCCTCCAGGTGAAATCAATAATGTTGCCCAGAGAGGTCCTTCCCCGGCTGGACTGATCTTGTGCTTTCATATTTCGGCATGACTCTTTTCCTAACTTAATTCTTCTTTTCTATTTTGCTTAAGGGACTACAACAATGTCATCGAGAAGATATTAGGGTCCAACCGGACAAGCTTCTGTTTTCTTTTCTTTCATGCTGACACACACTTCGGGCAGTGAATGTGTAGCTGTCATAGGAGCACCAAGCTCTGACAGTTCCTCCATCTTTGTCCCTCTTCCCAGGGTGGCGGGGGCTCAAAGAGAGAAACTCACCGTCTCCACCGTCACTAGGCTGCAGCCTGCATTTCCTTAACATACTTCAAAAACGACTTTAGAACTGATTGTAGGCAGATTTGATGTTCAGTAGAATAGTTTCATAGAAATTACTATGAGGAGATTTGGGGCCTTGGTCACTTAATTAAACCTCTCTCGCGCTCACTTCATCTTTGCTTAGCTGAAGGCAGAAGTGCCCAGAACTCATTTTCTCAGCCAGGGATGATGCCGTGGCTGTGCATTCTCAATTCTGGATAATTATTTTCCTTACTAGCTTTTGGCCTCATAACACAGATAATTTGAAACGAAGCCCTTTGAAAACCAACTTCCAAATATAGATCTTTGCTGAGTGTGATGTTGGGGGCTATTTTCATTAAACTGGTCAGAGATCTAATAATTAAAATATTTCCAAACATAGTATCAAGGATTTATAACTCCAAGGTAACCTATAGAAATAGATTTAGTGAAGTCAGAAAGGTATCCCCATAAATTCCACTTTGAATGTTAAATTCTCTAAGATAAATAAACACACAAACTGAAAAGGAAATAGAAAAAAATGTTTATATTATATCACTAGAAGTTAAAACAATAAATGTAGTCATTACATTGTTTCCTAAGTTTTCCATCATAACTGGAAATATCTTAAGCATGGATCATACAGTTTCCTAACACAGACAAAAGAAATGGGAATTGTGTATCACTAGGAAATTAATAATTCAAATTTTATCTCTTGGGGAGTTCTACTAAAATATTTTTTAGTATTAGTCCCTTTTGTATTTTACATCTTATACATAGAAACATACTTACATCATGTTAATGTAATAGAAGCTCAATATTAACCTGTCATCATTTTATTTATTTCAAATATACAACTGTATGTTAATAAGACTATAGTAAAGTTATTTTCTTTCAAGTGCCATATTAGAGAAAAAAAGCCCAAATATTGATGCATAGAGAATCAGAGTAAATTAATCTGATAATATAAGTGAATTGAACAAGCTGTGCAATATAAATATTTTAATCAGTTCTTGATCCTGAAGTGCCACATCTACAAAATGAGCAATTATGGTGCTCCTCTTGGGAGTGAACTCTAATTACAAAGCAGTAGGACATTGATGAATGTTAATACATGTAAATATCAAACATCAGTCTCTTGAATTTCCATGAGGTCTTTAAAAATATACTTTATTTTTGTTTCTTATAAATATTTCTGGTGTAGATTGCATAGATCCAGGAGTCGAGGAGCATTAATTGTATTGAAATGCTTTTGGAATATTGTAAAATATTACTGACTGCTTCTAAGAACAGACATTTTTAAACTAGAGCCAATGAAAATATATAAAAGTTTAGAAAACTTGCAAATTAGGTTCTTCAACATTGCTGTGCTGGAGTGTGTTTACCTTGGGATGAAGAAGACTCAAATATGTTACCTGGGGCATCTGGGGACCATGTTCACTAAAAAGTTACAATGACCTGGGCATTCCCTTTGCCAGTCTCTACTGGCTTTCAGATCTAGGACCAGGGAGGCTCAGCTTTAGAACCTGACTCTCTGTTCCAATGTATTCAACCCTGTGATTGATTTCCCATACCTCACAGGGCTCCTCTGTTAATAGGATCATAGGGAAACAGGGTGATCTCTGAGGATGGGAACTTCTAAGCATATGTGGAACATACCTGGATGGAGTGTAGAGGTATATGCTGGGTTAAGACTTGAAGGCAGCCCTGCATTCTGGGCAATAGTGTGAACACATCTGCTTCCAGTTGTTTGATGCAATACTGATATAGATTTTCCTGTGAAAAGGTTTTGCAGCTGTAATTAAAGCACCATATTGTTTGACCTTAAAATAGAAAGAATTTAGGTCAGAGCTGAACCTGACCAAATCCCATGAATCTTTTAAAGGCAAAGCTTCCTATGTCTGGTCACAGAGGGGAAGTGAGAAAGGATCTGACAGACTGTTGACAGCTTGTGGAGGGAGGGACTACTTGGGAGGGAATGAGGGTGGTCTTGGGGAGCTCCGCATATCTCCATCTAGCAGCCAGCAAGGAAGCAGGGACGTGGCCCCTAACTGCAGAGGACCGAACTCTGCACATGGACTAAAACAGTCGGCTCGGAGCAGATTTGCCTTCAAGTCTCCAGATGAGCCCTCAACCCCTTTATTTCAGTTTTGTGAAACTATGGGCGGAGAATCCAGTCATGCTGAGCTGGACTTCTGACATACGGAGCTCATAAACTGGTATGTTAATCTGCTAAATTTGGGGGAACCTTCTATATAGTAGTAGAAAACTAATAAATAGGCCAAAGTCCTCCTTAATTTTCCCACCTGAAGCAAAACTTCATCAATGTTTAAAACAAAATCAGGAAGAATACCAACAGGTATATGAAGATATCAGAAAGCTTATGATATTCCTCAAATTTTATAATATATCTGAACTTATAAAAGAAGTGAGTGCAAGGCCTTTTCTTGGTGTCAGAATCCCACCTATACTTACGCCGTACACTAAGCCCTGTGTTGCTACAAAAACCTTATCTGTTAAGCACATTTTGTGGGCACAAGCATAAATGGGTGTGTAACTGGTAAGAGGCGAGTGTATTTTGTGCAAAACTGATAGGTAAGCATGCAGATCTTTTGGCCACATTTCACTTTCCTACTAGAAAAAGATATTTTAGTAAAAGCTTAGTTTACTATTATCACAAACTTCACTTCACACTTGCTTCTCACATCTCTGACCCTCCATGTAGGTAAAGCCTAAGCCTGAGATGTTACCTGAGCATTGTCGACTATGAAATAACAATGCTTATTCCTCATAGTAAAATGCCCATGCAAGGTTTTAACATTGCCAAAAAAATGTCACCAATGCCATGCCTTTGGAGTAGAGCTAGGAGAAGGACTTCCTGCTGTGTTTCCACTGCTCTGTCATTTAGGTTTGTCAAGAACTCCACACGCTCATGTCATCTGTGAGCACTATGGAGTCAGTCTAATTTCCTGTCTATGGTGGAAATTGCCAAGGATATCATTTCAGCCTTCTACTGTAGGCGTAGAGAATGGAGCACTCATTCATGCTGTGCATAATACCCAGCCTCAGTTTGGGGTCTGACTTCTTTTTTTTTTTTTTGACATTTTAGTTATTCTGTGTGTTTTACATAGTGCAAACTTCTTCTTTTATTATGTAAAATCTTTCCAGTATTCCAGTGTACAAGCCCCATCTTAAGAAAACAGAATATGTTCAAGGATCTGGTAAAAAGTCAAAAGGGTGGCCACTGAGTCCAACCCAGATTTCCTCTCCGGTGTGAGATGATGACTTAATATAATAATTAAAATATATTTCATAATGTCTGAGAAATATCATTGCATAAATTTGATAAATGTTATTTTGAGAGTAATTTTATCATGTGGCTTTTGTCAAGGGAGTTCTTCTTGGGGCAGTGAAAGGCCATGGATTCAGTTGCTTACCAAGATTAGCATTTTCTGCTTCCTTCAATAAGCATCCAATATATTACCAGGTTATAGACTCTAAATTCATGGATGCTTAGCTGCACCATGTGTAATTCTTAAAGTATATTACCAGAGAGATCAATTTTCTCATAAAATAACAAATGGTTTCACCACCCCGAGTTGCATTGCTAAGTGCTTCATTTCAAAAGAAGGAAATCTCCAGCAACCCTAAAATGACATCATAAATGATGTTCTCTTCACCTTCAAGGTTATAAACCCAGTCACATGCAACCAAAGATTTAAAGCTATTTTCTGCCTACTGTTTCTTTTTAAACAAAAAGTGCATTGTGAATGAAAATGATGTTAATGTGGGGGTCAAATAATATCATCCAACAGAAGCTCATTCCTAAACTTATCCCCAAAGAAGAACCAATAATATAAAATAAATATATAAATTATCCCAAATTCATGAAGTTCACCTCACTGTTTGAAAAATAATTTTATCATTGGCAATTTTTGTGACCATGACTTTGAAGCTTACTCAAAGAAGGAAGGATGTAGGGTAAGCAGAACTAAATCAACTGCAGGATGTGTTCCTAAGAGAGGTAGCCAGCCTGCGTCCCTAGGATATTACGAAACTGTAAAGAAACTGGGAAGATTGTTCACTATTAGGATAGAAACCCTACTGATTTGTGTATCTTGATGTAGTATTCTGCAACTCTCTTGAGTTCATTCCTTAGCACTAGTAGATTTGGGGTGGAATGTTTCGGGATTTCCGCAGGTAAGATCATGTTGACTACAGAGATAATTTAAACTCTTCCTTCCCAGTTTGAATGGTTTTTATTAATTGTTTAATTGCTCTGGTTAAGAATTCCAGATCTATACTGAATAGAAGTGGTAAGAATGGGTACCCTTGTCCTGTGTTCAATGTTAAAGAGAAGAGTCTTTCAACATTTTCCTTTAAGTGTGGTGCTACTTATGGGCTGGTCATGTGTGGCCTTTTTGTGTTGAGGTACATTCCTTCTATTTCAAAGAAATTTTAAAAATTCAATTTGCAATAATTGCAAAAAATTAGAACAAATTTATCCAAGAAAGTGAAGCTCTGTATGTGAAAAACCATAAAACACTGATTAAAGAAATGGAGAGAATGTAAGTAAAGGGAAAGGTAGCTGCATTCAGAGTATCTTACATTGTTAAAATATCCATAGCACTTAAAGTGATCTACTAACTATCCCTATCAAAATTCCAATGACATTCCAAAGACAAAGGAAAAAACTATCCTAAAATTTGTATGGAGCCATAAAAGACCCTGTGTAGAGAAAACATTCCTGAAAAGAATGATCAAAGCTGGAGGTCTCACACTATCTGGTCTTAATACCTACTACAAGGCAGGTGCAGGGGTGCATACCTATAACCCCAGCAGCTCAGGAGGCTGAGGCAGCAAGTTTAAATTGCAAGTTTAAAGCCAGCCTCAGCAAAAGCAAGGTGCTATATAACTCGGTGAGACCCTGTTTCTAAATAAAATACAAAATAGGGCTGGGGATGTGGCTCAGTAGTTGAGTTCCCCTGTATTCAATCCCCGGGAACCCCCCCTCCCAAAAAATTCCCTACTACAAAGCTATAGTAATCAAAGCAGCATGGTACTGTCATAAAAAGAGGCCTGCAGACTAAAGACCAAAATGATCCCAGAAATAAATCCTTATGTTTATGGTCAATTGATTTTTAACAATGAAGGCAAGTGTGCAATGGGGGAGGCCTATCACTTCAATAAATAGTTCTGAATATTCACAAAGAGAATAATGAAACTGAACTCTCATTTAGGACTCTACCCCAAAGTTAACTCAAACTAGATTAAAGACTTAAACATAGAAAGACCTGAAGTTGTGAAATGACTAGAAAAAAACATAGGGGGGAAACTCCACTGCATGGGTGTAGATAATGATTTCAAGGCCATAAAAGCAAAAAGAGAAATAGAATTGCATCAAAATGGAAAGCTTCTGTACAGCAAAGCAAACAATAGAGTGAAGAAACCGTCTACAGAATGGGTGAAAATATTTGCAAATCATGCAGATATGAGATTAATGTTCAAAATACTTAAGAAAATTCAAACACACACACAAAAACATGATTAAAACATGGCAAATGACTTATTTGTGTGTATTTCTCAAATAACATAAAATGGCCAACAGGTATATGAAAATGAAACTCCACATCATTAATCATCACATAAATGCAAATTAAGACTACACTGAGATATCACCTCACACCTGTTATAATAGTTATCATCAGGAAGATGAAAGAAAAGTGTTGGCAAGGATGCAGAGAAAAAGGAGGCTTTGCACACTGTTGGTGGGAATGTAAATTAGCACAGCCATTAAGAGAACAGTATGGAAGTCCTCACACATTAAAAACAGAGCGACTGACACACATCAAGATGGCAGCTGAGTCAGATTTTCCAGTGCCTGCCTCCCCACAGACACACAAGCTTGAACAGCTGTTTGCACACCACACTACCTCCTCAAGAGCTAAGGCAGCTAAGTGAGAGCCCATAGTGTTGGTTTTCATATAACCAAAAAGAAAGATGCATTGAAAAAGGAAGGAAAGAAAGAGTTGCTGGCCTTATGCCTCCTCCAACTCCAAGCAGTATGGAAAGAGAGTCCTCCCCACCTTGGGAAGGGAGAAGAAATAAAGTCTGGGCCATCAACTTGAAAACCTGAAACTTGGTTAGGCCCGCCACAGTGAAATCAGGTGCTCGAAGAGCCCCATGACTTCCACCCCAGGACAAAGTCCAAGGAATCTGTGTTACTACCAGGGGGCTGCCTGCCTCCACTCCTCCTCCTCCAACCTGAGAGAGCAGAGCAGGGAAAGTGTCTTCTTCTGGAACAGGTATGAAGGCTGTACAATGTTTTGGCCTGTATAATGCCAGTCTTGTTGTAGGCCTGGGCATGCCTTCCCTCTCTGAGGCTGTGCAGGTCACAACAGGTGTGTGACTCAGGTGTTACCCTGTTTAGCATCACCCTTGGTGGCCAAACGGTTTTCTCCACTACCCATTCCCCATGCAGACAGCACAGCTTCACTAGCCCCATGCTCAAGATGCACTGAACTGTGCTCTGGTGGGTCAGACTCATGTTTTGTCCTGTATCACCACCAGCTGTGGCATGCACTTCAGTGAACTCTCAAGACTGTATAGTTCCTTATAACTGTGAGATTCAGGTGCAACCCAGGTTAGCATTGACCTAGGGTGTGATGTAACTTTGGGTGTGATGTAACTTTGCAGTGACCAAGGAACTGCTTTCACCACACAATCCTAACCTCAGCAGCATAGCATTCAGCAAGACTCCATTTGCTTGGGATAGGAAGGGGTGGGAACTTCAGCATTTTGTCCTAGATTTTGTTCTAGAACTTAGTGGTTAATGAAAGCTACCTCTGGGTAGACTCTAACAGAAAACCTCTAGAATATTCCCAATGCCAGGGGGAGATGCAGGCCCCAGTGTATCAAACCACTTTCCAGCCAGTATCATCTGTGGCTGAGTGAAGCTGTCTTGGTCACATGTCTATCTCAGCAATAGGCATCCCATAGCAGTGTGAACCCTCATCCTACTCCACTTCTGATCTTGGTGGCTCTAGGCTCAGGGTATGATGTAACTTTGCAGTGTTGGTAGCCACAGGTGTGGCATAGAAGCCTGAAGCTAGTCCTTCTACAGTGATATCATGATTTTCTCCAACAGAATTCTGTAACATCCAATCACAGTTCAGAAACCTTGGATGAGGCATATGGGATTATCTTAACTTCAAGGAGAGGTTTAGGAAGATGGAAAATTCTTTTTAGATACTTCCCTAGTTTATGCTGAACAACATACCAAATACAGATTTGGAACAAGTCTGGACTTGGATTGCCCTCTAGGATTGAAGGAGTTTCAATACACCAACAGTGAACTCCTGACAAACTTAGACTTAGTGCTCCATCTAGTGATAAAATAGTGTGAATAACAACAAGCACTGAGAAAATAAGCAGGCTGATTAGAATTTCTGGAAAGACAGGTTTAAATAAAGTCAGATTATGAAGACTGAGATAAACATTTAATCTTCAAGGTTCAGATAATGTCACACACCAGTAAGTATCAAGAGCACTCTTGAAACCATGATCTTGCTGTCAAGAAAAGATTCTAGAAAATGGACAGATAGTAACCAGTGTGGTGGGTGAATGCTTAATTGGGGAATTTGACAGCTATTTTAAAGAAAATTCAATGAGCTTTGAAAAACAAAGGGCAATGATTTACTTTAACAAAGAAACTTATCACAGACATAGAAATGATTTAAATCATCAAATGGAAATCCTTGAGCTGAAAAATACACTAGACAAAATGAAAAATGTGATAAAAAGCACCAACAGGGCTGGGGATGTGGCTCAAGCTGTAGCGCGCTCGCCTGGCATGTGTGCGGCCCAGGTTCGATCCTCAGCACCACATACAAACAAAGATGTTGTGTCCGCCGAGAACTAAAAAATAAATATTAAAAAATTCTCTCTCTCTCTCTCTCTCTCTCTCTCTCTCTCTCTCTCTCTCTCTCTTTCTCTCTCTCTCTCACTCTCTCTTAAAAAAAAAAAAAAAAGCACCAACAGCAGGATATCTCAACACAAGAAAGAATTAGTGAGTTCAAAGACAGGTTATTTAAAATATACAATTGAAGCCCAGAAAAGAAAAAAAAAAAAAACATCAAAGAGGAATGAAGAAGGCATATGGGAACTTTGGGACAATATTAAAAGAGTAAATATTTGGGTTATTGGGGTTCAAGAGGGATTTGAGAATGCTAAAGGAATAGAAAGATTATTCAAAAAGATAATAAGAGAAAGCTTCCCTCAAATAGAAAATGTTATAGGTATTCAGGTATAGGACGGTTGATATTTACCAGTCAGATTTAATTCCACTAAATCTACCCCAAGACTTGTTACAATCAAATTCTCAAAGATAACAGATAAGAAATTATTCAGGATGCAAGAGAAAATAAACAAATCACACATAAGGGTGTTCCAATTTGCCTTTTGCAACTTCTCTGCAGAAATCTGACAGGCCCAAAGAGAATGGCATAAAATTTTCCAGCTACTGAAGGAAACAAAACAAAACTGTCAACCAGCAACACTGTGCTCAGAAAAGTCATCCTTTAGAAATGGAAAAAAGAGAAAGATGTTTCCAGGCTAAGAAAAGCTGAGAGAATCTACCCCCACCAGTCCTGTCCTGCAAGTTCTTCAAACTGAGATACTCATGAAATAGAAGAAAACATCAGAAGGTATCAAGCTCATTGGGAAGCCAGACAGATTCAGATTGTTCTAATGTTGAAAAGATAGTGAAGAAGCCATGTAGGTATACATCCCGCTAATAACTGCAGTTGAATAACATTTCATGACCAATCTATTATTTAAAGTTGTACCTCTGAGAATTGAAAAAAAACCTAAAAAAAAAAAAAAAAAAAAAAAAAAAAAAAACAAAGCTTGGAGACACTCAGGGATAGGTTTTTGAAAACGGTGACTGTTTTGTAGTGTTTTAAGTTTCTTTAACATAATGTGAAAATGGTTTCTCAAGGCATCTTAAAAGGATAAACTTCATTAACTAGATTTTAAAGACCCATTTGCTATTCATTATGATTTGAACAGATGACCTACTATGCTGATGGATTTTCATTGCATAATTTATGCAGACATAGCTAATATAGACAGTATAGAAACTGATATTTTCATAAACCTTTTGCTGTCAACACAGTTAGTGTGTGGAAGATTCATCCCAAGATCTCAACGTCAGGTATTTGCTTGGATCTGTCTTTGGCCGCAGCTACAGATATTGTCTATTATTTTTGTCAGGGCTCGGGAATTGATGGGCGTTTGCTAGCTGTTCAAATACCTGACCCTTTTAAAATACCTGCTACCATTTTTGTGGTCCTTTCCCAGCTTAGAAAACTCCATGAGGAAATGTAGAAGACTGGAGAGTCAAGGTGACTCCTGTCTCCTCCAGCCCAACAAGACCCAGACATGGCACAGATGGTCTTTCTCCTTTACTTTGGAAGCTACTCTTCCAGCTTTTCTAGCCTCCAGCTGCAGTCCTTCCTAAAGGAGCCCTTCAGTCCTATTCTATGCTATAGATGGAATTGTGGAAGATGGGAAGGGCTGGGATCACGTTTTCCCACTTCTGAACATCACTGTGAATCCATCTTCATGGCCAGGAAGGCTAAGTGTTGTGTGCAATGCCTGCTTGAGTTAGTCCTTTCCATAAGGTGGGAACAACGGAAACAGGAGATGTGGCCACGCCACCTTGTTCCCCGAAGGGACTCATACTGTTTAAACCTCCTATGAAAATTATTTTTTTCCACAACTTGAATCACGTATTTTGCATTATATGTCTGACTCAAGAAGATTAAATGTAATAGGAGAATTGGTATTAAACAAAGGACTATATAAATACATATAAAACTATACCTTCTAGAACTGGTATAAATGAGACAAGCATGGTGAACTGCCTATTTCAGAGCTCTAGTTAAATATCCCATAGTAAATTTTAATTTAATTTGGAAAAATGTGTATTTGTTTTTAACTTTTATTTTACTTTTATTTTTTGTACTGTAGATTGAACCCAGGTGTGCCTTAACACTGAGCTATATTTCCAGGTCTTTTTTATTTTGAGATGGGGTCCCACTAAGTTGCTGAGGTTCTCACTAAGATATTGAGGCCAGCCTTGAACTTGTGATCCTCCTGCCTCAACCTCCCAAGTTGCTGGTAATGTAGGCATGTGCCACCACACCCAGCCATTTATTTTTAGCAAAGCCCATTTCTTTCCCTGCTGATGCTGCCATCATATAGTTATGTAATCCAGAACCCAAGAAACACACACTCTTCCATCTTTCTAACTCCCACAGCTAACAATTCACTGAGTCCTTTTTCCTGAGGGTGTCTTAAATCTATTTCCATATTCCCATTTTTTACTGCCTGACTTCAAAAATTTCTCATTTCTCTTAGTATTTTAATCATTTTCTTAACTTTCTTTCAATTTTATATTTTCCCTTTTAGAGTGACCTTTCTGGAATATGAAATGATGAGAATGATCTCTAAAATAATCCCGCTTATTGTAGTAATTCATAAAGTGTGTCCCATGAAGCTGCAAATGAGATTTTAAACACATGTGTGAACTCATAGATCCATTTTACAATGAAATAACTTCATGAAATTCCGATTTACCCAGAGCTAAGCTTCTCTCTGCAGGACTAATCAGTACCTTTCATGGACATTATGACTATTCAGGCAGACATGCAATGTAGCACTTTTTGAATAATCAGGTTTTTGAAGTGTGCTTTGATGCTATTTAAATAAACAGTTTAGAAAATATTTGCCAATTGTACAAAGTTCAAACTTTTGGGAATGATTTAAAAACTCAGGGTTTGACCTTTGCCTGTACCATTCATCTCTTTCTGCTACTTTCGTCTTCATCGCCTGTGTGCTCAGACATTTACAGGTTGAGATGACTTATGTATAGGACTAAGCACATGGTGATGCTCCAGATCCCTTTCCATATGTGCACTGAAGTCCTTCTCTAGAGGATGCTGGTTCAAGTCAAGGTTTAACCATTTTCTTTTGTCTTATTTCTTCTCTGAATCATCAGTCACTGCTTTCTCAAGTAGGTATTCTTTTTGACATAATCCTTGCTTACATAAACATTGAAAAATCATGTTATGATTAGTTACCTCTTTTTCTCTCCAACAAGATTCTCTTAATGACCGAGGTTATGTCTTCTGCATTCAAAGCCTTGACAGAAGACCTAACATATAGTGAGCTATTCCAAAATGTTTTCAACACCATGTATATTCTTCCACAATGCCTTTAGCTTGAGGAGATTTAAGAAAAAAACCCTACCTAACTAGCCAGTTGAGGATGTCCAGTCAACATGCCATTGAATTGCTGTTATTCTCAGCAAGGCACTGGGGATAGAGGGATAATTTCACAACACTGCCACTGCACTTAGAGCATTTAATCTAGAATTAAAAAAAAAACAGAATGGGGAAAAAAATAATTAAGATTGTGGCAATGGCTGCAACAGAGATGCTAATCATGTGGGATCATGGCAAGCAGACCTAATTTTGGTCACATGAGCAGAGATGGTGGATGGGTCCAGTGGCCCTGGTATTAATGTTGCGTCTTTACTATGATTGGACATGGCACCCAGTGAGCACATAACAGCATGTCTCTTCAGCTGTGATTGGACATGGCACCCAGTGAGCACATAACAGCATGTCTCTTCAGCTGTGATTGGACATGGCACCCAGTGAACACATAACAACATGTCTCCTCAGCTGGGACTGGGACACTGATGGAAACAAGCTACGTGTACCTGGCCACACAGTCACACCTTCTGCCATGCACAACGGGGCCCAACCAGCAGCACCATCTTCAGAATCAAGAACCTGGCTGTACTATCACTGAAGATACATGCCTTCTGTATTCTCCCCCTAGTTCAGCATCAGGGCTATAAAACTGACCAGTCAGGGACTTAAGAGACAACCAGAAAGATGGCACATTTACTCTTTACTGTGTAAAACCCCACTGAAGGTGAATATGCTATTTAAATACTCCGATTTCCAATTCCTTAGCTTAATTTCAGCCTTGCAGTCGAGGGAGGACACTTAATACATTCTTAGGTAGCAACTGCTTGTGGTGTTCCTCGAGGGCAAAGTCTCAGCTGCTGTTGTTAAATTTGGGTGCTCAGACTTCACCATGGCTGCCCTTTGCTTGGACCAAGCCTCACTGTGCATTTTTCTATTTTGCTATTTTAAACCCTTCTTGGAAGTCACTGCTTAAATTTCATTCTACAATATATGCTATATGCAGAAACACTTTACCAGCATAAATAATTTTTGTGACCCAGGTATCTTCTCCTAGACTGATCTACTGGCTCCTGGTGAGGGCCAGTTAGGGGGTGAGGAAGAAGGCAGAGGGCAGAGATGGAGCCCATCTGAGGACAGCCCATACAAAGAGATGGACTGGGCGAGTCTCTGTACCCTCCCAAGACAAGCTGAGATCCCCACTTGGTCATCCAGTGTGTGCCTTTGCTAGTCTGCACAGTGACAGAAGCCGTGAGGTGAGACCCCGTCTGAGTCCTGGTTTTGCCCTATCAAGTCTTGGGCTTGGGCCTGTGGTGCGCCTGGTTGATGTGCTATTTCTTCTATAAAATGGGGATAGTATGGAGCCTCCCTCATACTAGTGCATGAATGATGACTTACGTTTATAAGTATCATTTAGCAAAAGGTCAGCACATATGACAAGGTCTTAATAAACATCAGGTGATTTATTAATCTTCTTATAGTTCCGATAATTAAAAACATTGAATATATCTTCTTTCCGACTGGATAAAGAAAGAATAAAACATGAAAACAAAATAATTTCTTTATAGCCTTACTACATTAGTTCAGTTCTTCATCTGGTGCCTGTTTTAGGATTTGTTTTAGTTGGAGAGGGGGAGCAATCTCCCACAAAGCAGTTTTACCTGAAAGATCTAAGTTAACAAGTGTGAAATTCCCTCTATGTCTGGCCCCTCACCTACAGTCAAATCCTTGGACAAGGTATACCTGGAAGGACAGGGTTCATATTGGAGGAGTGGTTTCCTTAGGGTTCTTGGAGGAACACCACGGTGCCTATCTCTGTGTTGTTGGCAGAGGGGTCTCTGCAGTGTCCGTGGAATAGCCTGGGGTTTGGATGTGCTGCATTTCCCCACCCCCATCTTCAGCTTAAGTGGCCTCCAAATCAACTGATCTTGATTATCAGAGCCTTAACTTCTCTGCTTGGACTCCACCATAAGACTGGGCTGGCTCGATACTAATGTGAAAAAGCATAATAAATCAAGTTTTACCTAACCACCTCTGGAAATTTTGATAAATTTAATACTCAGATTTTAATTCTTACTCATATAAGTATAAATCCAAACCAATTTTACGTGTTCATTTACAAAATTGGAACGCTTTTATATGATGTAACTCGATTCTGTTTTATCGTGTAAATTTCACCACTTATTTCATGTGACTATAATCTAGATTTGTGTTCTCATTCTTACAGCCATTAGTCACATGTGGCTTTTTGTATTTGAACGTAAATCAATGAATTATAATAAGATGCAGCAAAAATCCCAGTTCTTTAGTCACAGTAACCATACTTCAAGTGCCCAGTGGCCAGGTGTGGCTGACGTATGCCATATTGGACACGAGAGGTCATACTGCAGAAAGTTCCATCAGCCAGTAATGAGATCAAGGCACACGGAGCTGGACTCAGTGTATCTCATGCTTCTTTTAAATGTTCTGATGTCCTGCTACAAGAACAATTATAGGATATGTGCTAGGACGTTTGTTGGTTGAATGAGGTCTTTAATTTTTTTCCCCTTCTAACTGGAGCATGCGTGGCTTACACAGAACCCTGTCTCAGTCACACCTGCTCCCTGAAGTCTTGCTCATTCTTAGTCCTGCAAGAACTCTGTCTCCATTCCCGCTCTCTAGATCACTACCTTTCTCCCTAGACACCACAGACTTTGTTTTCCTCTTTGTGATCTTTTGTTTTATTTTCTTTTTGCCCCTCCTCCCCTGGCTTCACCTGCCATTCCATATGCTCTTCATTAATACACTCAGCAATAACACATGATGTTCATTATTCCTTCATGCCTGTACCCCATCTAGTTTTATTGTTGTTTGTTTGTTTGTTTGTTTATTCTCCCTGGGTTTCCTATTCTTGAAGGGATTCTTGTTATTCTCCTCGGGAGACTTCTGCATTTCCTCCTGTAGTGGCAGTTTCACGGTTTGGGGGTGTCTTGGAATATATAGCCCCTCACTTCTGAGTCTTTGGACCATTCTGACATGAGTTTTGATTTTATGTGGCCACCTCTCTCCTAGCCAAGATGTACACCACACCAGCCAGACCAAAAACATTCTTTCTTCCTGGGACTTCCGTCTGGAGCCCCGTCATACAAAACATTGAAAATGACTGGTGCTCACTCCACACTCTTTCCCTGACAAAGTGGAGATGGGATCTTGGTAACCCTCACTGAGAGTTGTCTTGGTGCATGCCTTGTTTTTAAGGCTCGTTCTTCAGGCTTCCAAAAAAAGAGAGAGAAGTGGTTGATATATACTTTCTTTAAATTTTTTTCCTGTTTGCTTGAGGGATACAATTTTGATTTCTCTTGCTTGTAACTAATATCATCCCAAATCAAATTGAAACCTTGGTAGGATTTTGAAGGTGACAGACTGTAAAACATGAAGTTGGATGAATCAAGGCTGGGATTAGGGAAGTTTGTGATACAGTCGTCACACAACTGGCTAAAGGACCCCACATCATATCTTTAGGCTCATACTGCTTCTGAGGATGAAGGGCTTTGTAGTGACTATGGCTTGAGCACTTTTTTTCTTCATCATTCTTTCACCTTAGTTCTTTTAACAGTGGGGTTTCTGTGTGGTGATCTTGTTCTTCCCCAGTCTCAGTCCTTCTGGTTTGAGTAAGCTTCATCTTTTCTCCAGGAACAGAGCACGTGGCCCATGTCTGGGCAACTTGTGCCTCACCCCTCTGGATGAGGGTGTTCGGAGTAGAGTTAGTGAGCTCCAGGCTTCTGTGTGAGGTACTTTCCCTGCAGGATATGCACATGACATGGCATAAAGTCCAAGATTCTGCAGACTGTCTCTCCGTGGAAGTTGATCAAGAGTCAACATGCAAAGTACAGCAAAGGAGCACCCAGGGATACAGAAGTGTGTGACCTTTATATCACTTGAGCCTATTCATGGAGCCAGCAATATTGGAAACTTTCCAGATGCTTGAGCCAATATTATATGGGTGTCATAGATTTTTCCATGACTTGTATATTGTAAATGAAAATGCGTGATCTCCCAGCATTCAGGCCTCCACATGAAAGGCCTCTCACCCTTAGGACTGCCACAATGTTCATCCTTCCCTGCTGTTTGGTTCAGCCATGTACATTTATGATCCTATTTCTCCTGTATTCATAACTGTAAATATTTATAAATTGGCTTGGAATCTACTTTTCGTGGGGGAGGGTTCAGTTAATCTATGGCTCCGGTGCAACAATTCACCTTCCCCACTGCGATTCTTCAGCCCAGGGGAGACTGACTTCGGTTCAGTGGACACACCTCTTCCTTCAGATGGGTCTTGGTTTGTGTGGGCTCTCAGTGAGCCCTCAGTGAGGTCCACTTCCTGTCTGAGGAATAACTATCCAAGATTTCCAACTTGTTCTTTAAAACCCTAATTCAATCCCTGCTCCCTTCATCTGTGGAAGCTGACTCTTTCATAATTCAGGGAGAATATTGGAGTCTTCGATAATGATCTTTCTTCTCTTCCGCCACCAGTATTTAATTTTATTTTTTTAGTCAGACCACATCTTACCTCCATTATGCCAAGATTGGCACACCAGTCACCGTCCTGGCCCACTCTGACCTTCCACGTTGCTCTGAGGCGTGTCCTCTCTGACACGTCTTTAACTTCCTCTTCCACTCCGTGCTTGGCCACCCTCAGCTGTCACACCTGCTCTGCTCTTTCTTTTCCCAAAGAGAAAAGCCTACAGTGAGTAATGAGGGATGCAGCTGAAGGAGTCCGGGAATCAGACCACGAGGGCTCACCTGTGATATTTAGGAGTTGACACCATCTCAAGGGATGGAAAGCCATTGAAAGTCCTCCAGGAGCTGACATGGGCATGTGAGGATTTTATTGGTGACTCTGGAGCATGTGGTGATAGGTTGTAAAGGTGTAAATAGCAAAACTAGATGCATTTTGTAAAAGACTAGAAGCTAAGAATTAAGTAGGTTTTTCTAAATAAAAATCTTTCTAGACAAGTAGGACCACATTGGCTTCCATAGTCACATCTCCTTTTCTCAAAGCCTCCAAGTTTTAACCTCTAGTTTGGTCAACACAGTCTCTTTAAGGAGGATGCTCCTTATTTCCAAGCCGTCAAGAGCAGGTGGCCCCTTGCTACCTTCCCATCCAGCAGGTGGCAGGTGAATGCTCAAGTTCTGTTGTAGCCACAGCTTGGAAAGGAGGGTCCTGCACGGGAAATGACTTACTGCCCAGGGACCCAGCACCGTGGACAATCAGGGGCTACACACTTACGGGGTGCTGCGAGTCTCTGAGGAGTCCTCGCTTATAGTTGTTTACCCAAAGCTGTTTCAGCTGCCTCCTGCTTTCAAATTGGCAGGGGGGGGGGCTTTCCTGCCTTTGTTTCAGGGGGCGAACATGTGACATGCAACACTGCACAGCAAGACCAGCAGCAGTTTGGTAGCACATATACTCACAGTCTGAAGGGACACCCCATGCCTCACAGGGCCACCCTGGATCACACGGGGAGTCCAGTGACCATTCAGGAGCCATGAGGGCAAGCTTGGTAGTGCTTGGAAGGCAGTAGACCCTGGTTCCCCCAGGAGGACATAACTGGCTACTTTGATAATTCTGGACACAGGCAGGGAAACAGAAGCCAGCTACTGAGGGGTCCTTACTTGTTGTTGCAATTTTAACAAGGACATCCTCAGCACATACCAAGCAGACGTTCCATCTGCTACTGAAAACAAGGGAACACATTTACTTAACAATTTCTTATTCACTTATAATAAGTATTAGAATTAAATGATTCGAGTACCTCTGTGCAGGGACACATGGAACTGTGTTTATGTAAATGTAAGTCTCCCGAGTGGAGAGCAGTCTTTCCGAGAGGCTCTATTGCCTTATCAGGAGCTGCAAAACACTCCCTACAATCATACCAGCCAGACTTCACAGGATTTATACTCTTGTTAACGAAAGTCAATTGTTTCCTCAGACACTGATGGGTGAGGCAGATTTTGAATTTCCGCAGTAATACCTGATATGGGATCTTTCTTATTTTTATGTTTCAATTTCAATATATTTTCCGCAAGAAGCAATATTTTTGAGAGGCACATTTTTCTTATAAAATACAGAGGAATGACAGATAATATTCTTTGAGATGTTCTTTGTGACTATGAGATGTTTCAGGTTTCTTAGTTCTGATTGTGTCTATTTTGGCTTCTCAGAATATTAGGCTCACTAAATGATTCTTACAAACTTGGAATCTGAGCTTCTGGTTCAAAGGCATATGTACAGTGGGGGGCTCCTTGTTGTTTGGGTTCTGCACTCCAAATATGTTGACTTATTTGGCTGTAATTAAGATGTAGGTTAATATGTCGCTATGCTAGTGTCCGGTGGCCCTTCAGCCTGTGTGTCTGGCACCTTTATCAGAAGAGCCAAATACACACCATCCACACTCAGAAAATTCCATGTTATTACAGCAGCAGAGCAGACTGCTGTGTCTACCAGCCACGGACCACTAACAGTGTCCAGCGCAGGAGCTGAGAAAGACTGGGAGCAGGTTCTCCCTGCGGACTTCAGGGAGACCAGGGCCTGCTGGCATGTTGACTTTGAATTATCAGCTCCAGAACTGTTTATGGTGGGGTATATTTCTGTGGTTTTGAGTCATCTAGTTTATAGTTTTATAGTTTTATTTGTTCAGACATTTTATGAATTTATTTTCAAATGAACTGTGAGGCATTTAAAATGTCTCCTTAAAATTTTTAATAAAATATATGCCATTTTTAAAAGTTGTCATTAAAAATAGATATTCACAATTAAATTGTGGTCAGATAGTTATCTGTATGATGCCTGTTCTTGAAATTGTATTCAGGTATTTTAATGGATTTAGATCGGTTATTAAAATGTTCAACGTTTGCTCGACAAAAATACTTAGCCTGTGGTTTTTGAGTTAAAGGTTTTTAAAATTTATGTTAATAGGGCTTGTATTTGTATTTTTCAAATTTTCGGTACCATTCCTAGTCTCTGTTCTATAGTCACAGATGTTTTGAAACTTACTCAGATGAAGAGAATTTGGTTATTTCTTTTTTACTTTTCTCATTTTTTACTTTATATATTTTAAGGCTGTGCTATAAAGTGCTTAGATATTTCAAGTTGTTTTATTAGCTTGGAGAGTTTGAGTGTGTCCTGAAATAATGTCTCATTGTATTGACAATGAGGCTTGCCATTTTCTTGGTTTTGTTTTTTATTTATTTATTTATTTATTTTTCATTACAAACCTTATTACACAGATAGAGCACTATTTTTTGTATCTCTGTACATACAGTATGTTCATGCCAACTTATGCCTTTATACATGTACTCTTTTAAGAATTGTAATGCAAAAAAAGAGTACATTGGCTTTGTTTTTAATGTTAATATAGCTCTGCCAGTTACCTTTTGTTTTGTAATTGCTTATTGTGTCTTTTCCTTTCCTTACCCTCAATTCTTCTATTGATTTTTTATTATGTTTTTAGAATAACATGTATATATGTGTCCATACATACATATGGAAATATGTCATGCACACACACACACACACACATATATATATACGTAGACTTTTTTCAGCAGTGCTGTGGATCAGATCCAGGGCCTCAAATATACTATGTAGGTGCTCTACTACTGAGCTTCATCCCCTGCCCAACAATGTGGTCTTTTAATTTTAACATTACATAAACATCCTATATAGCAGCAAGTTTATTGTATTAGTATGTTTTGTTCACTACTGTATTTGCATTTCTTTATATCATTTTCATTTGTAATTTTTACTTTTCACCCTATTTCACTTTACTTTTTACCATTTCTCTTTAATTTGGATAGAAAATATTTTTATTCACTATAACTATTAAAATACATTTGTGTCAGGCATGGTGATGCATACCTGTAATCCAGCCACTCGGGAGGCTGAGGCAGGAAGATTGTGAGTTCAAAGCCAGCCACAGCAAAAAGTGAGGCGCTAAGCCAGTCACTGAGACCCTGTCTCAACAAAAAATACAGTAAAGGGCTGGGGGTGTCGTCAGTAGTGGAGTACCCCCCACCTTAAAAAAATACATTTGCTATGATTTAAACTGTAAGTACTTAATTGTAACTATACATAAAATGTAGCTTCACCATCGATTTGATTCTACTAACTTGGGCCTTCTGTTTTCATTTCTGTAAATTTCACCTTCATTAGTACATTCCCTGAAAATCATCTCCGTCTTCCCTGTGGGCTCCTGGAGATGTTCCTGTCTTGGGTGTTTGCCATTTGGTAATCGGCAGCCCGGGTGATTCTGTCATTCCACTTGTTGGCACTCTGCTTCCTCACATCAGAGTTGTGTTTTCTTTACTCCTAGGTGACCCTCATCCACTGTCCTGCCTCGAGATTTCGCCCCCACATCCTTCCTGGAGAGCTCTGGTTAGACACCTGCTAGGCATTCTTCTTTCCTTCAGTTCTTAGACACGATCACAGTTTTGTACCTAGTTTCTGTGTGCCCCGCTGGGGAGTCTTACAACTCTGTGGCCATTCAGTAATGATCCTTACAGCTGTGGCTCAACCAGTGATCACACATCTGTTAGACTTTCACATCAATAATGTATGTACAGCATAGGTGTGTGTGTGTGTGTGTGTGTGTGTGTGTGTGTGTGCACATATATATTCTAGTAATATGCATTTTTTGTACAATTGATTTTTCTTTAAACGTCTATTTTTTGGGGGGTTGTTCCTGGGGGTTGAACCTAAGGCTGCTTTGGGCACTCTACTGCTGAGCCACACCCACAGCCATTTTTGTTTTTATTTTTTATTTTTACTTAGAAAGAAACTCTTGCGCTCTTCCTGCCTCTGCGTCCTGAGTCACTGGGACTGCAGGCGTACACCACCATGCCCAGCTGTTTGGCCATTTTTGAAACTGCCTTTGGCTTTTCTCCGTCTCATTCTTGGTACTGCTTTACTCTGTTTGGCTGTTCTAAGGTCTGACCTGTTGGCAGCCTGCTTAGCTCTTGGTGTGCTGTCCTAACTCCTGCTCTCAATGCCCTGTTTCTCCTGCTCACGGATGTTGCCTGTGCTGTGAGTTCATGCTCAGATGGATTTCCTGAGGAACCCCAGAACGTGTTGACAGAGTCAGAGTACACCCACAGAGAACTGGCCTTTGCTTTACCCTGGATGAGGTGATGCCACTGGCTGAACTGGCTTCAGATCAGTTTCTTTATGTTTGTGTTTTATTGCTACAGGATGGTGTTCTTAAAATTTGAATCCCAGACCCACATGATATCAGGACCATGATTATAATTTTAAAAGATGCTCTAATTATCTATCTTATCAGTGCTATTATATTGCTGCATTATCATTGTTATGATTAATGTTATTGCGTATTTCCCCAGAGCTGAGGTGGAGAGAGCCTCAAGTGTAAATTCCCTCCAGTGGAGACAAGTGGCTCTCCAGTCCCCTTTCCCTGAGTGCTTTGTGGCTTCTTTTCAGGTCCCACCTGGGCTCTTGTCAGCTTCCCCCCCTTAGTGGAAATGCTGCCTTCTCTTGCCTCCTTGTTGTTCTCCTTGCCTCCACTAGGGAGGAACACTTTCATTCCAAGTTCAAGTTCATACATTTGTATTGTAGAGTCATCTGCAGCTTTTCTTTTGTTTTTGAGGTGAAAAATGTACGTAAGTCTGTATCTCAAAGTGATGTTTTTTAATTTCTGAAATACCAAAGATTGACTCCATCTTATCGATACATTTTAATTTTATTATGGAAAAAGAATGTGGTCTGGGCCATATTGATTTTCTGGGATTTAAATAGAATTCTGCTTTAATCTAAGAGGTATATTCCCATTAGTCAGTGATTCTTCCTTTGTGGCCAAATACGTGGTGAATTTTTGAATTTCATTGCTGCTTAAAACTAATGTACAGTTTTTCTATGTGTGGTTGTAAGAATCGTTCTATTCATATATTTATGTGCAAAACAAAATGCACTTTGTATTCTCAACTCATATCTTAATCTCTTGTCCATTTACCTGTTTAATTTTAAAAGTGGGATATTAAAATACATTCTGATTTTCACAATTTACCCTTACTATGCTATCTGCCATTAGCATATCACTGTAGTCTTTCCAGCCTCCAAATCTTTTCAGCTTTCCTTTTGGATGCAATCTTATAACAGACACTATTTGCCTCAGTATCCCTTTTAGTATTACTCTTCAAAATTTGAAAACTAAATTTCGCATAATGCTATCCAAAGGAATGCTAACATTTTCTACTATTAACTATGTTATTCTATGGATTTGTGAATAATTTTTAACCAATTAGTTATATGCAGAACCATTAAGTGAGTTGTCTGGAATATCACCTAAAGAGAGGAGGTCTGCTGTTCTTTATCACCATCCAGTTATTTGGAATAAACATGTAATGACTGGAGCTCCAGCAGTTATCTTGTAGCTAAATACCATTGGGTGAGAACATAAAAATAGACCATAAGTTCAGGGTTTTTGATCACAAAGCAGACCTGGTGTTTAACATAGAAATTAATTTCTTTAATTTTCAATATAAATCAGTTTTGAAGTTTCCTATTTAATAACATCTCCTTTATCCTAACTGATAATAGCCACAGTCCACCAACCTCAAAACTGTCACTTTCCTTTTAATCCATTGATCAAATTAAAAGTTTAATGGAGGAAACATTTCTGTCTTTGGAACTATTTATTTTATTTCTTAATTTATGGACTGCATAAAGATGGTGTTCTAGGTTGAAATTCATTTTGTCTCATAACTTGAAAGAATTGTTGTTTTTTTCTTCCAGTTTATAGAAATTTTATTTGAAACACTGATAATTCTTTCTTTACCTTCTCTATAGTTGTTTCAGATCCTCTTCCCCCACCCTGATATTCTGGAAATTGCTGAGGACCCACCTACCAATGACAGAAATGCAGAGGGGAGTTAGACAGGCCAGGGACACTTTATTGCAGGTGGAGAGACGGAACTCAATTCCCTGTCACGGAGGGTGTGGCAGTGTCTAAGCACTGTGGAGGGCCAGTGGAGATTGCTGGAGGACAGGTGAGGCAGTGGCCGTCACTATGATTAACCCACTTGTGTTGGCCGATTGGTGCTCCTCATTAGGTTTCTGTCCTTCCCAGAGACTGAGAGGTAAAGGCACTGTCTACTTTGGTGCTTACGTTTGAGATAGATGGCTTCCAGGTCCTGTGAAAATCCTGGGTAGCAACACTGGAATGAAGGTGGGAGGTTGACATCTCAAAAGATCAGAGAAAGAATTTACCATTGCTAGTTTTCTAAGTAAGGTCTATAAGGAGGTCAGGACCCTCTGGTCAAGGAAAACACTGTCTGAATGTTAGTGTAGCTGAGGGCAATATTAAGACAAACTTGATCAACCTTTTGTATTTGCTTGTTGGTTGTTTTTGTTCATGAATTTGGAGCTTTGATGTGATTGTTTTAATCTCAAGGTTCCTGTACACAAGCTCTGTAACATTCTTATAGTATGATTTCTTTTATCCCCATCTGTCCTATCACCTTCTTATTTTTCCCCTAGAACTTTATTAATTAAATATTGAATTTCCTGGTTTGATTATTCATTTATTATATCTTAGTTCCATATTTTCTATCCCTAACTGTTTGTTTTTAATTGTAACGTTTTATTTTCTAACAAGAATCATCCTCTGGTTATATACTGTTTTTAGCATTCATCTTGTATTTTGGCTATGATGCAATCGTATGTGTCTCTGAGAAATTTGAGGCTCTTGTCTCATTGTTAAAGACTTGTATCTATATATTCAGAGGTTATTACTGTAGATTCTTTATCCTGTCTTCATAACAAAGACTGAGGCCCAGAGGAGGTCACCGGGAACTATATGCTTGTGACAGGGAAGGCTGGTGACTCCTTGAATTTTAGGATGATCAGGTGCATCACTCTGGAAGACCTCAACAAGGTCTGAAGCATATTGTTCTCTAACATCTTTCAATCCTCTAAAGAACACTTCACTTTTTTTTCTTAATCTTAAAATTAGAACCTTGTCTTGTCTCTTCTGCTTCATGATATTAGAGGTTATTAAACCTTCATGTGTAGGACTCTCAGTTCACCCACCCCTCGGTACCAGCCTCAATGACTGTCCTGTTGTCTTCCATTTTCCAGGGAAAGGCGCTGTCATTACAAGCTCCCTTGTTTCCCCTTCATAGCTACTCCCTGTGAGCACCTTTGCTCACCTTACCTGTTCTTTACCAAGTTTTCATCAGTTCTTTATTCAAGATTCTTTCCTACCTATGACCCTTTACACTATGCCTCAACATTGCTTTAAATTTTTTTTTAAAATGTATTTCTTACTGGGGTTTTAGGAAAAGAAAATCAAATGTGGTTAACCCCATGTGTTCCAATGTTGAGAAAGAAAAAATAAGCCTTTCAAAGAATGATATATAGGGACAGTTCTAGACATACATTCTAAATGCTAGAGTTGAGATTAGAAAGTTATTTCCCACATTGCTCTCCCACATATTGCTGGCCCATTGGGAGCTGGCTGTGTCGAGGCTGCAGAGTGGTCCTGGACCACAATGACGTGGAGTCAGGGGACACTCCTGCTGGAGGACTCAAGAGAGCGCTGTCCTAGGACTGCATGGAAGACCAGCATCTTCTCTCTGTTAGGTTTGGATGAAAAACTCTACACTTATAAGATATCAGATATTGTTTTCTTTAAGTTGAAAAGACTGCCCATACAATTGAAACCCAAATTTTGATTTGAAATTAAATTGATCAGAACCTACCCACAATTATATGTTTAAAAAACAAAGAAATCTAGTGTAATACTTAATAATAGATGTATGCTCTTTATCAACAATATAATGGTTTTAGTAAAAATACAGTTTAATGATATTTGAAAAATCTTTTTTTAATACCTTCTACCATCCTGCTTCAGGAAAGCCAAGTTTGATTTTCAATTATATTTGTGATTCTCTGCATTTAGTAATAAAACTGGCCTTTCTCTCTCCCTAATGTATGCTGATGCTTTAACTCACATAGATGCATGATTTGTTTCCAATCAGAA
The DNA here is from genome assembly GCF_964194105.1 of Spermophilus citellus. NCBI lineage: Eukaryota > Metazoa > Chordata > Mammalia > Rodentia > Sciuridae > Spermophilus > Spermophilus citellus. Next base: position 124,320,116 of record NC_138198.1, read on the forward strand.
AACTTCCCTGTGGCTTATCAAGGGCAGGGTTATTTTTGCAAAAACATAGCATACGGTGCATAAATAGCACTCATATATAAACATAGCATGCACAAGAGATTAATACGATTTCCCTTTTTCGAGTGATTAATATTTACCCTGGCAGCTGTAGCATTTTACTCTTCTATTAGCTGACAGATGTGAATAAGGGCTGCATCTTGCCTCCACCAAGCTGCTATATCTTAATACGTGTTCATAGCTTAGGGACTATGAAATATGCTCCACGAATATTTAGAACTCTCATAGGAATTTCTTGTGGCTTCCATGCATTTTTTTTCACAAATATATTAAATTGAATATTTTATTTCTTCGGGGCAAAAAGTTAACTGGCTTAAAACTCACAGGTGCAAAACAATAAAATTCCAACTTAAATCTGTTTGTCAAATGTTGAGTCATTCGCTTGTTATAAGTCTTATAGCACAGAGCATCACAAGAGGTTTAAAAGAAAATAATGATTTATTGCTTTGAGTGTGGGATAAATGTGGAAAATAACACATGTTTGCTTTTGAAAGATGATTATAAATGTATTAGCTTTTATGTTGGGGAATCAGATGAGTCATAAGGAATTTTCATTATCAATGGCTCATATCACATATTCATGCTTTTGAGTAAAAAGCAAATTATGTCTGCCATTTTATTTTATGCATGCTAAGTTTACTTTCACATAAGTTTGGTGTTCAAATATGGCTTGTGAAATTCTGAAAGATGCCTTGATTTTTTTTTCAAATGCTTATTTGAATGAATATTTGTTTATTATTTATATAATGATAAAAATATAAAATATATGCTGTTTCATAATTAAAATATATACAAATATATAATACATAGATGTATAATGCATAATACATATATATATATATATATATATATATATATATGGTCTCAAATTTGTGTGCATATGTTCACATATATATTTATATGTCCACAAACATATAAAATGTAGATTTTAGTGTTAGAGATTACTATCTGTGTTTTACAGTGTATACTTACAATGTGCACCTATGAGAAACCATATGAACATGCATCTATATCTTTCTGTGTGTGTACATTTGGATGTGTATGCAGTAGGAATTTAATTAATGTAAGCATAACTTTTTAAAATCCTCAATTATTTTTATGAATTTATTAAATAATATTTGCTTAGAAGGTTGGATGTGTTGCCATGGGGACGTTATAAACAAAGAAACAAGGTATAATTCCTGCCCATAGCATTCATAGCTTGGTTAGAAAATAAAGCACAACATCTTCATAGTTGGAGAGCAGTATCAAAGGAAATTAAACTTTTATAGATAATGATGAAAATATTATGACGTCAACTGTTAACTTTCAAACATCACCAGAAAGAGTCGATACTGTTGGATCAATACAGCCCGGGACTTCTTCCTGCCAGTGTTAGGTGTGTCTTGTGAGGGGAAGTCATGGAGCAGATTGACAGAGATTAAGAGCCCAAATGGAGTAATTCACAGGCCAGCCTTTCATGGCAGAGGGAAGGTCATGACCGGACAGTGTCGCACAGCACAGCTTTAGCCTGGTGGACACAGGGAGGTAAGGTGTTAAAGCAAAACAATTGAGCCAGCTGCTAATGCTGACAAATCAGCCCTCTGAGCTGCAGAGGAACATCATTTTTCAGGAGTAAGTATTGTTGGAACTAGTAGCCAAATTATTTTGCTCAGTCTCAGTACTGCTTTATTTAGAGAAGAAAAGATCATGTGATCTAGTAGTATTTAACGAAGAGGCAGTAAAGTTTGTTGACTTCTATTTTAGATCCTCATTTCTGCATTCTTCAACTAAGCTGAGACTGAACATTATCAGTAGAGGGGGAGAGCCATCCAGACCTCTACCACACTACTCTAATATTGGTTCATATAGAGTTTTGACCATAGTTGTTTGACTCTTTACAAACATCAGATTGCCTCCCTCCCTCCCTCCCTCCCTCCCTCCCTTTTTCCCACTCCCCCTTTCGTGCACTCTCTTAGTGAAATACATTCATTAGATGATTTGATGATGGCTGCAAGGTAATGTCTAAGTCTTCCATGATCACACATTTCAGCCCCGCAACATGAATACTAAGGGAAGGATTTGACTGTAAATTTAATTCTGTATCTACATCAGCTGTCAAATCTGCCCAGGTTAAACCCATTGAGTAGATCCCATGGAAGTAGCCAAAGCTTAAGGGCACAGATACAAGCTGTTAGTCAAATGTGCCTCATTTCACGATTGCTTGGCTTCCACGATATTTTAGTAAAATTCAAAACTCCTGCAAGCTGGCCGATTCCAGATATGCCACTTCCAATTTGAGGTTAGGATTTCTATGGTCCTAAGGATGTCATTTTCCACGTCATTGTCCTATCTAACCACGGTATGTGACACTTTCCCCACTTTCCACATTTTTTTAAAGTCTGAAAGGAAGAAACTCAGTCATAGAAGGAAATAGTCAAGATGGTCCTTTGAATACTTAAGTACGCGCTTTGTATTAAATTAAGTCTTAACATTTTCACTTCTTGGATTCTACTACAAAAAATGTTTTGTTTTTTTTTTCCCCTCAAATGTGAAATTGATGGACCAGATGGATCCTAAGTAATGATTTGTTTGAAAATGAAAACGGTGAAAAAGTTTCCAAGGGATAAATATTCCTGTTTACTTTGAAAAGAGTAAACAAAAGAATTCTGTACTACAAATCTACTGTCAGTTTTTCAGAGCCGTCCAATGATTGATTTTTGGACAAACTACAGTAGTTTGTCCAAACAGTAGTTTTTTCAATAAAGAGTGATTTTTTTTTTTTTTTGCTGCTGCTGCTAATCAAGAATAATCCTCAAATCAATTAATGAAAGTTCTGAATCACTGATCACTAGATAAGCCTTTATCTGAAAAGTGTGGTTTTGTGGTTTCCTCAGAGGAGCAGTACAATGGTCAGGTAGTGTTCGCTCCATGATTTACAAATGGGAGCTACTGTTCCCTCCTGTATCCTTTTTAAAGCTCTTTTTCTGTGTGGGTTTAGATGTAAAAGTCCAGTTCCTACCAAAGTTTCCAGGTGTTGTTCATATGGAAACATGTTGTGGAAACAGACTGGTTATTTGTTGTCATCTTAAACCCATCCTATCACCAGAGTCTTTTTCGTCTTTAAAAAAAAAAAAAAAAAAAAAAAAAAAAAAAACAATCTACATGGCTAAGATCTCGTGCAGGGCCTCTAACAAGCATCATGCAGAACCAGCTCAGAGGAAAGGGCTCTTTTCATAGGCATCTGTTAAATCTCTAGCCTTGAAAGCCTGGCCCAGGGGTGTTCACATTTCAAGAGGGAGTAGTCAGACTCCCAGGGCAGTTATTTACAATCCAAAAAGTGGTGTTCTGGGATGGATATGTGGTGGCCCCAAAGCTCACGTGGGAGATGATGCACGAAGGTTCAGAGGAGAAATAATTGGACTGTGAGTCTTCACCCAATCAGTGAATTAATCCCTCCTGGTATTAACTGGGTGGTAAGTAACTAGAGGCAGGTGGGTCTGGCTGGACCAAGTGGTTAATTGTGGTTAGTTGGGGGTGTGGCTAAGGGGTATATAGTTTGTGTCTGGAGCTGGCTGCTTCTTCTGCCTCCTGGGTGTGAGCTGCTCTCCTCCTCCAGCCTCTCCTGCCAGACGTTCAGTCTCACCTCTCGCCTTGAGCCCCCGGGAATGGAGCCAGTCGGGGCTTCCAGAAAAATGGCTGAGGTAGGGGAGGGGAGGGGAACGGACCCTTTTCCCAGGCATTGGTTTCTCACCATAACGTTTTTACAATCTCATTTTACAACCAGGTCTGGTTTTGCCATCACAAACAGAGGTGTGTTGTCTTCAGGTGGGGGTGGATATATTTTGTGTGTTGGCTATCGAAACAATTCTCCATGGTTTAGTCTAGTTATGCACGAAACCAGCCCCACAAAAAATCAGTATTAAAGGAAGCTGAATGAACTTAGAGGACAGTGATACCAATCTAGGAGTTGTTGCGTTTTAGCTGAGTGTTCTCTAGCAAATATATAAATTCTTACCAAACAGACACTAAAACAAACAGCAACATATAAAAGAAAAATACATAAAAGTAAGTAGTTATCTTACTTTTACATATTTAATATGCAGAATATTAAACCAGAAAGGGTAAATGAAAATAGTTGAATAGATGAAAACCTTTATGTGATGGCTGTGTATTAATTCAATGAGAGGGTCCAGTTTTCTGACTTTTCTTCTCTGGGTTTTAGATGAAGATGTCTATTTCATGTTGGCATTGATCTGAAGGAAATCAAGTCTTGCTAAGAAACTCTCTCCTCCTCTAGGTCATTCAGTTCTGTTTATTTCTGGAAGATTCCTTAGAGTCCTGACTTTCAGGATTCTGGACAGTTTTGCAGTAATTTAAGTATGATGTGTGTCTCTTTAATTGAAATATGCATGTCTCCAGGTTAAAGAGATTAATGTTAAATGAGATGTTAATAGGTCCTTTGGTTTAGGGCCTTTTCATTAAGGCTCATGATCAGTGTGCATTGTGAACAGAAAGTTTGGAAACAAATAGCCGAGAACAAGTTGCTAATCCTAATACATGAACTATTCTAGTTGGCTGACATTCTTTTTTTCCGGGAGCTGGTATTTCTTGGAATAAATAACCTATAGTTGTTTCTGCTTGTTCTGCATCATTACCATTGATAAGGAGGGGATCCATATTCTGAAGTTCGTATATGTGCATCCGAAGGAACAAATTATTTATAAGAGAAATGCCTTTAAGTTTAAGAGAAGACACCCAAAGAATGTCACTGGGTCAACTCAGTCAAAATTATTTAGCATTAATTAAATTTGGGAGTTGGTGTCTGCAAGTCATTTGGTTCTTAATATGCGTTTAAGCTTACTTTATGTGAACGTATTAAGCCTGCAGCTTTAAAATATATATTGGATGATATATTCCCATTCATTATTCACATGTAGCTTAAATGTTAAATTGTACAGAATAGCCTACAGTAAATAAAGTCAAACACACTTATTTACTGTAGGCTATTCTGTATGATTAGGGCTTAACATAGATCAATTGTCTCACAACTAAATTATAGTTATCACTGAGCATATGACATTATGACATGCTTCCAGGGCATTGGCATTTATAGGAAATCAATTTCAAGAGCCTAAAACTCAATATATTCTTTTTTTCCCCTACCAGACTTATCATTTTATTTTTTATTCTTTTTAATTATACATGATGATAGAGCATATTTTGACATGTTTCTACAAATATGGAGTACATCTTGTTCTAATTAGGATCCAGTCTGGACATGATGCGGAAACATATATTCTTATTCTCTAAGATGGTCTTCCTAAAACTCCTCCCCTCAGTTAGTGCCACCTCAGTTACAGTTTGCACTGCATCTTGCCATTTCTCTTCTCCCAGTGCATGCAGGAAAGTCTTGCTTCTACCCTGCCTGCAGTTCTCTGTTGGGCCTTTCCCTTGTACCAAGGAAAACATAATGGAAACTATCATTCTGGAAATTGAAAACAGGTTTAATGACTAGTTACTAAATAATCATGTGGAATTGGTGTTCAGAGGTTCTTTATGTTCAACCAAACTTTACAAGCACTCAATAGATGTGCCCAGTACTACATTGTAATAGAAAAGCTTTTGATGACCATTGTCATGTAACTTTTACATTTAACTTGGAATCAAACATAATGCACATTGTTCTTGTGATAAAAACTTTAGTTTTTATTTAAGTTCTATAAAAATGTCCTTTCATTCTTAATGTTTGCATCTGTAAAATGGGAATTAGAAATCACTGATAATGTGCTGGACATTCACTCATGGAATCCTGAACTGTTTGCTGAAAAACAGATTTTTTTTTTTTAAAGCCTTGGCTATCTAGTAATTTCTTCCAAACAGCTAATTTTCATTGTACTTATTTTGTTTTGAAAAATTGTATTTGTGATTTCAATGAAAAATATTTTTAATGCAAAACAATTAAAATCTCATAGAAAAATCCCAAAATCTTCCCACACAGATCTTAGCTGCTACGACTAAGCAGAATATACTATATACCTTAAAATTCTATACTTACATTTTATAAATTCTGTAAATGTGGAATTCTAGGAAGTAGTAGAGAATTAAGAATTCAAGGAGAAATATAAATGATACAAAATTTCAAGTTATTAAGAGTCTGCACAGTTATGATTGTATGTGGATAATGGTGACTATATAGATCTCCATTGGGATACATTCAGAAAAAGGATTTGTAATTTTATTTTTAAAAGCAATAGTTGAGATTAAGCTGAAATTCTAATTATTTCAACTGTTAAATCTAGAATGAAAATTTTAAGAGACCACAAAAATCTGTAAAGATGACTGTTGCAATAGAAATTGTTTTCAATGCTGCATAAACCAGAAGTTGGTAAACAACTAATAAAGTTAATTCAGGACAATTTTAGGCTTTCACTTATGAATTCATATTCATTAAATGCATGTAAATACTCAGTAGAAAGAAGCTGTATGAATAATCTTATTGTGCAAATAAACTACTGATTATTCTTTTGCACTTCCACTGAATCAACAGTTTAGTATGATTGTTATGTTTGTAAAGTACTACTTTGACCTGATAAATGTCTTTTATAACTTATAAAAATTAAATAACTTACTGAGTACTTAACCTTCCCTCCCCAAAAAAAGAGTTCTTTTTTTTTTTTTAAACTTTTGATCATTTACTGTCAGAGGAAACTATATTTCAAAGTAAAGAGCCAAGTGAATGGATTGCAGTTTGTGATGGTGTACAGTAGGAGGTGAATCTTCACTCCCCAAACTAGAGTTCAGTCTGATAAAATGGTCAAAAGATCCATGTCAGCACTTTTGAAAGCAACAAAGGGTGAGCAGTGTATTGAGAATGTTTATTTGTAAGAAATGACAGAGAATGCAGTCTTTCCTGCCTGGGGCTCCCATTATGCCCACCACTATCTATTGGTCACACCGAAGTCTCACTGCACCGTGGCTGTGAAAACCATCAACCTGTAATGTAAGCATTGGGAAAACTTGGTGCAGAGGAAGAAAACTAGAGCATGGCTCACCTGAGGAGACCAACTTGGTAGGGGGACAGGGAGATACCACCATAAGTAAACCGGTAGGATTTAATAGAAGTATAGAATGGATATGATATTATATTTAATATGTGTGGATTAAATTAGGTTATGCCTTACTCACAAAGTGCTCCTATAACTATTTTTATGATAGGCCCTGGTGGTGTTTTCTTAACTCTCAATGGAATACAAGCAAATCTTGTTTCATTTTCTTGCAGTATTCTCTCCTTGTCCAGGTAGATGTTTATGCCCCCAACTGTTCACAATTTCTAGGTATTGATGGTTAGTCAAGACAGATTTTTTTTGTTGTTGACATTGTTCCTTCTTTGCTTATGGCTACAATGTAGCCTGCAGTATTCCTCTAGAAATAAAGTAACTGGTTTGCTTAAGCAGAAAGAGCAATGCTTAAGTGAGGTCTGTAATGTTCTGCCAATTTTGAGAAGATTTCTGAGGACCTTGAAAGGAAAAGTCATCTGCTTCCAGAAAGGCAAGGGAATGGGGTAGGGGCAGGGTGCGGGTGGTAACAGGGTCCCTGGAAGCACAGCCTTCCCACTGTCTGGCATGTAGAGAGCTTTGAGTTTTCTTTTGAGTCTGACATATGGACATATGACATATGTTCCCTCAAAACAAAAGTATTTGTAATGTCTGAACTTTTTTTTTTCTTCACAAATTATAAATTAGATTCTCTGACCTTATTCAAACCACCATACATTTCAAGGCTACTAATGATATACACAAATATCCTCAATCAAAACAAATTAGGCAGAATCTCAGTCCTCCAGAGCCCAGCCTTTGAACTTTCAATCTGTTTTAGACATTTTAATATCATTTCTAATAATGATAATAATCCCAGTCAACTCCATAGCCACATTTAATTATGCAAAAAAATGTATTAAAAGTGAGATGTATTGCCCAGGATACATATTCTACAGATAAATTCCGTTTTCTTTTCCAGTTTTTCTACCTCAATTTAATCTCCATTATTGTCAAGTGATTCATGTTCCAAACTTTTTCATGAAATAAAGATTTACCACATGAGCTGTACTCAGTGATATATTTTTTCCCTTAGTTGTATGTTTCTATTTGAGGGGAACATACAAAAAAAATTTGAAAAAGGCAATCTTGAGACACACTGCTCAAGAAGGTACTGAAGGTATTGTTTAAATATTGCTAACTTTCTATCATGTCATCAGGCCACACAAGTCTAGGGCCATGTGAGTGGACTGGCTTTCAGTTCGGACTTCTCCAACAGAGAATAGGTCATAATGAAGTAAGGAAGCAGGCAGCAGAGGCAGGTGTGAGGCCTCACCTGCATAGGAAGGTGTCGTTTTATTTTTGAACAAGGTAGCTCTTAATATGTAAGTGAAAATAATCTCACGTGATCTTAACAATCTCAGTTTCTGGAAACCTTCTGCCTTTATAAAACTGGGAAGAAAATTCTGATGACACAATATTTTGCATTTTAGAAATGTGAAACAACCAGTCATTATAGTTGATGGGAAGGAATAAAAGAGAAAAGACTGTGTTCAGAATTCTTTAGGCTTTACGTAAGACTGTTTGAAAAGGTAAAATTGCCTCTGGCTGCATTCCCCAGGAGGAATGTGAAATATCTGAAAAGTGCTTTAGAGTCATGAATTAATCGGCAGTAACTTTTCTTAATTCTGTGTGATATTCTCATTCTGTAGATAAAACATAGTCCGAGAGAGAGAGAGAGAGAGAGAGAGAGAGAGAGAGAGAGAGAGAGAGAAAATGCTGTCTTTGCCCAAGAGTAGGTCAGTGGGCAGAACACAGGAGGCTTACAGGGTTCCATAGGGCAGAATCTCAAACCAGGAATGAAGCCGAGGACTTGCACACACAATGCCTTGTGCTGGAGAGTAGCTAACAGTTCAGTGGTTAAAAGTCATTTCTAGAATATAAAAAAGTTATAGCATTTTATCCACCTGTTTCAATAGTTTCAAAAGTCACCAAAGATTGTCATAGTTGTTTTAACATCAAATAATTTAATAGGCTTTTGTAAAACAAGTAGTTCCTTTATGTAACTTGATAATATTCTTAATAAGTTCTTTGGGATTCAAAATGCAGACTGAAATAATTTTTAATCATTCTGTACTTTTTTCTATAATAGTTCCAATATAATATTATTTTTAAGTGTTATTCAGTGAATTTGAATTGCTAGTAATAGTTTACAAGTATTCTTTGTGTAGATTCAGACAAATAGGTTTGTGTTGAATATAAGTGGATTAAATATATTGAATACATGTTATCACATTTGCTTTTAGTCAAACAAGATGTGAATACAAATTCATTCTCGGAACTCTTTTCTATTTTAAGTTGTGGTATTACTGGAACCAGCTGTAAAATGGACATCTTGGTACTTTGACCAGATCTGTTTTTGAAGAAAAAATTGTGTTACCTAGAAAGAGCAGAAAAAATAATTTGGGATTGAATAATGCATAACCTGAAGTATTATTCATTTACATTACTTTAGGGTTAGCAGGTTTGTTAGCAACTTTATTACAAGTAATAAACTGCCATTTTAAGTTATTAGGATATATTTACATTTTGACATTTTGTTAAAGAATAATATATCTAATTTTATTTTATTTACATTGTCATTAATAACTCAATGAAATAAAGCCTTTTAGTAGTATTTAGGTCATATGTATTTGTGTTTTATATTCATCTAAGTAGATATTAATGTCTACTAAAGTGATACTGAGAAAGGCATTTTTTAAAACATGAATATACATAGACTTATCTGATTTTATTCTTTAGAACTTAACATTTGAGCAAATGGACTAATTCAATTCTTCTAAATATTTATATTTGAATTATAATATGATATGGAAAGTTGCTTATATTGCTCATCCTGAGATGTGTAAGTTTACAGCAAGAGTTTGCCTCTTATTTTTATAAGAGTGATGTTTACATATGAAGTAATTCATAATTTCTTCCAGTGTACTTCTGCTCTAAAATATGGCACATGCTCTGGTGCAGGTTCTGTGATATTTCTGTTGATTGAGAGCTATAATGAAATGCACTGAAGGGGTCAGGGGGGCACTTCAGCTGTCTTAGATGCTTGGAGGATTGTTGGCCCTTCCTAAAGAACATGCTCACACCTTTTTCCTAAAGGACATATGTTATAATGCAAACATAGTGTTCTTGTTTCATTAGATGATTTTAGTATAGAAGTTTGGTCACGTGTACTATATAATTCCCATGAGAATCCAGGAAATTAATGGAGGTATGTTATTAACTGGGCGAATGTGATGGAGTAGGCTCTGCTGCTCACCATTCCATGAGTTCCAGTGCAGTGAAGGATCACTGGTGTCTGTCCCCCTCCTCTCAATTTGTCCTTATATGCACTAAGACTCTGTATAACTAATTGTATTGTGATGTCATACAAGAAAATATTTTAGAAGTGGATGAAGACTTTTTTTTCCTGTATGACAGGTCTTATAGAAGTCTGTTTTGTTGTCTTGATGTTTAAATTTAATAAAATCTGCTTTTGTATTTCCAGGAAATTTGAGTAGTCCTATTCCTGGTGGATTTATTATCTGGAAACATGGTATAATTAATGAAAACAAAATAGCTGAAAATCAGAACATGATTTTTGGAAACTTTATAATTATAGAACCAATTGGGTAAATAAACTCGTTCATTGAGTTTGACAGCATTCATCGAGTATTGTAGACACAGGAGAAACTTCAGGTACAATAGAGAACCCCCCACCCCCACCCCTTACCATTGCTCGTGTGGACTCTAACTCTCAGAAGGCTACATAGCTGGATGGCACAGTCAGCCTGCAGGACATCCAGCTCCCGATATGCCTTCCCTTTTAGTCATACTGGGGTTTGCATAATGAAATTTTATTTTGAGCTGAAACCATGATTTTTTTTTTTACTTCCAATAATATACTACAGCAAAAGGTCAGACGACTTCTCCATTTGATATGAGGACTATGTGATAAAACTAAAATTTAATATTATGTGTATCTTCTCTACTTAAAAATGCAATAAAGTGGATATGGCATGTACCTCGAGCCCAACTACTTTTGGAGTAGAAGGCAGAATCAAATTTTGGGGTCATCCTAAATAGCTCTTATAATACAGCTGACATTTGAATATGGCAGGTAGGAAATTAAACAGTCCTCTCTGTGGTGGCACTGGGATCATTTAAACAAGTGACACCACCTAAATTACTATCCTGGAGACTCTGGCATTTCAGGTCCATTGTCATTTACATTCCCTGAGGAGTACAGAAGGGTGGTGCTTGTTTATTCATAAACATTACAGTGAAAGGCTGTGCAGCACTTCATTTAGTTCTGTCAGCTGTGAACTTGAAAAACACAAATGTGAAGAGCCTCCTTGAAATTTTCTGATGTTTAATGTCAACATTGAGTGAACTATTAAGAAATATCTCATTCATTAGTCCAAAGTAGATTAACCTGTTTATGGAATTCTCATCTTTCTTTTTTCCATACTGAAAGTTCAATATATTCTGTCAGCATATAGAAGAACCTGCCCCGGTGGGTGGTAAAGCTAAATAAGAGAAGGACATAATCCATAGGGAGCAAATGCGTGCACTTCTGTTTTTAGGATTGAAATCCTTCAATTTTCCCCGTTCTGCATGTTGCTTGAAACTACTTTGCTTCTAGCAAGCACGTGTTGTTTTCTTGGGACCACTAGGTGTCGTCGTATCTGTTGTAAAGGTATTCAGTATGCCAATGACTTTCTCAAGTCATATTTTTGAAGACCTGACCGAGAGCTCAGATTAGAAGTCAACTACAGAGGAGACGGGAGCTGTGACATAAGGAGAAAGAGTAAATGAGATCCTGAGAAAGTGATCAATAGGTACATCGGCTGCTAGGGTGAAGAATATTTTGGCATTTTACATCTCTTTTCCTTTACTAAGTTGTCAATGCCCTTTTCAATATCAGGGTATGATATGAGAGAAAATCATTATGTAGACAAGTTAAATTATTTTTAAACTCCTAGTTAAAAGAAAACATATCACCCGTGCTATGAACTTTGCTTAAGGGTAAGAATGTCCCTCGTATCATTGGTATTTGTAATTTTAGCATCCTCCTAAAAGGGGAATTCTGCACTGAAATTTATATAAAGTGGATAGAAAAAAAATTACAGCCACTTTGTTCCATGGGGTTTACAATTCCTTGGAAGAATAATAGTTAAAGGAGAAATGTACATAATGCCTGCCACAAGTACAATAATCCATCTTAATATAAAAAGCCACACATAACATGGGTCTTGGCAAATTGGGGCAAGTGTCACAGACCCCCACTTACTCACTCACTGATGCTAAAGAGGCAGAGACCATTTCATGGTTTGTTGAAACGGACAGTACGTGTGGGAAATCACATCACAGTTTACACACCCACCACAGTGCCCATTGCAAAGGGTGAAAATGCTGGAGATGTTGGGGCAGCACCTGTCAATCAACCCCCCGAGTCCAGGGTGCCCTGGGCATTGAGGAAGCCATGCCATGTGCTGTGGGGAGGGCATGAGAAGGGGCAGCTTCCGAGCAGGCAGGACCCTGCATTCCCAGCTTTCCCACCTGTTGGGACCTTTGCAAATTATATTAACTTAGAGTTTAGTTCTCTTTACTTGTGAGATATGTGAAATGATATTCAACTTGTGTTCAGAGTTTTTTTTTTTTACAAATCTGACTTTCAGGGTACTTCAGTCTGGAGAAGTTTAGAGCAGACCTGATAGTCTCATGCCACAGCCCCCATCCTGGTGCCAGAGATAACTTTCTGATGTACACTCAGGACCAAGAAAGTACCCTGCTTTCCATCTTCCTCAAGGTAGCTCAGAGTAAGACTTACTATTCTTCATTTTGAGACTATTTATTCTCCAGCTGTTTCCTTGTTGAAGGTCCCTTCCTTCCACCTCTGTAGGGCTGTCCAGGATTACTCGGGGACCATGTGTGCATGCTGTTTCATCAGCCCTGCTTCCTGGAATGCCTTTTCCTGTTCCCTTCCTTACCCAGCTCCTGCTTGTCCTTCAAAACTCAATTTGCAAGAAGATTGAAAGTTAAATTCAGATGCTCTTTCTGTACTTGCATAGTTCACCCTATTTATATCTCACAACATTAATTACATAGGGCTGCAATCATAGGTCTGAATTTGTTCCCCAAAAAGAATATTTTCCTCTATATCCTTTGCAACTTGTGCAAAATTTTTCACATATATATTCAATAAACATTTGTTGAACAAAGAACATGAAGATACCTAGTTTGGTGCCTCGGACCAAAGACATTCGCTTGTTTTCTAGTAGAAGATGCTCATGTGTCATGGGCTGGTGTCCCATGGGGGACAGTAAAAAAAGAAAATGCTTCCAGGATCAAAGAATCATTCATTCAAAGCAAGATGCCTGCTAACAGGGAGGCAGGGCATTGCATCTTGCTTTCCATTCTCTCTCTCCAATCTACCTTAGACTCGCCCCAAACCGACATTTAATTGAAAATTATTTCAGAACATCTGCCTCACTATGGGAAAGATGCCACAAAACTCCCAAAGTTTATAAGCTGCTGCAGGCAGATAGCAATAATGGTTTATGAAGAAATCTGAGAAATCCATCAATTGGAGCTCTACAGTATTTCATTAATTTATGCTATCAAGAGAATTACAATGCTCAACCTCAATAATAAAGGAATTATATAAATTTCAAGCCATGGCAAATTCATAACCCTGGATCTTATCAATCTAGTAATTATGAGTTCCTGCTAACTGCTAAAACACTAAGTATTCCAGTCAAGCACAAATACATTTATTGCTGTTTCACCACTAGTTATCGTTGATATAAAGGATATATAAATGTATGTGTGCACATACATGTACATATTTTTTTCCAGAATTGGTAATATAGTTCAATAATCTGTTATTGCAGTTGAATACCAGAATGAGTATAACTGGTGAAATTCAAAGAGCTAATGTAGATCATTTAGCCCTAAATCATTATCATTATGAATAGTATAGTCCATTATATACCTTATATTTGGTTTCTTTTTATAGAAATCTTGCATTTATATAATATTGGCAAATTTCTACAGATTACATAAAATGCACAGGACTGGCATATAGAAAATGTCTTGGTAAAAAAATTTCTGAAAATTCCCCCCAAATATAGGTATGCACCTATTTCTAAAATATGCTGAATTTAATCCGTGGTATTTAGCCAAAAGAATTAAAGTGACTCACATGCTACATAAATTTTGATATATGAAGGAGAAATTATCCATAGTATCTTTGCTAGGTTGAATAATGCACCCCCCTCCCCCAACATGTCTGTACCCTGATCACTGAAATCTAAGGATTTGTTATTTCACAAGGAAAGGGGATTTTCAGATGTAGTTAATGTTCTCAAAGTAAGAGGCTTATCTTGGATATCTGGGTGGATCCAATGTAAACCCAAGTTCTTAGGGAGGTCACAGGATCAGAATCAAAAGAAGGATTTAAGAGTGGACCAGTGCCGGAGAATAGAGATGTGACTTGTGTTGAAGGTGTAGCAGGAACCATGACCACAGATGATAGGTGGCCTCTAGAAGTTGGAAAAGACACTGAAGTAGATTCCCCAGTCTCTATGAAGTACCAGCTTTGGATGTCTGTGTTCCAGAATGTAAGGGAATGAATTCGTGTTGATGCAAGCTGCTAAACTTGTGGTGACCTGTTACAGCAGCAATAGGAATACCATCCTCATGGAGGATAAGTCACAACCAGAGAACATCCTAGTATTTGCTACACTTTGCTTCAAAGAGATTATAACGGTCTTGAGGCCAGGAACTCTCATTCCTGTCTCAGTAGTGCTCCAGACCCACTGAACAAATCTTGCACTCCTAATGAGCTTTGCATTTGGGTTGCTGCTATGTGAACTTCCTAGGGACACAGAAGCAATGTCTTGTGAGGCCTCTACTTAGCTGTACCTCAAATTAATGACTAAGGAGACTAAGAGGAAGCATATTCAATAAAATTTTAAAAAATAAAAATACTATTATATACAATATAATATATATTTTATTTACAAATATTAAAAGTAAATATTGAATAGCAATAGGAGCTGATAGCTTCTCTCCTGCTTTATGCTTTTTTATTGGTGTTATTAATTTTATAGAGTGGTGGGTTTCATTGTGGCCTACTTAGGCATACCTAAAACATAATTTGATGAGTTTCACGCCCCCAATCTCCTGACCTTCTCTTCCCTCCGTTGGTCCTCTTCCTCTCCCCAATGGTTTCCTTCTAATTCATGCCGCCTTTCCTTTTTTGTTGCATTTTTAAATTCCCTCTAGCTTCCACCTGAGAGAACATGTTCTCTCTCTGAATCTGGTTTATTTTGCTTAAATCATGTTTCAGCCGTTCTATCCATTTTCCTGAAAATGGCATCACTTCATTCTTCTTTAGAGTTGAGTAAAACTCGGCTGTGTGTACTTGTATGTGATATCTGTATAATATATATATTCTTTATCCTTTTCGTAGACACCTGGGCTGATTCCATACTTGGCTACTGTGAATTGGGTTGCAAAAAATATGGGTATGCACCTATTTCTAAAATATGCTGAATTTAATTCTTCTTGGCTAAATACCAAGGAGTGATTGAAGTGACTCATATGCTACATCTATTTCTAGCTTTTTGAGGAACCTTCACACTATTTCCATGGTGGCTGTACCAATTTACATTTACACCAATGTGTTCCCTTTGCCCTGTCTCCTTGCTGGCATTTTTTTGTTATTTCTGTTCTTGAGGATCACCATTTTGATCAAAGTGATATGGAACTCCAGTGTTGTTATTTGCATTTCTCTGATGGCTAAAGATGATCAAATTTTATAGAATTGTTGCCCATTTGTACTGCTTTGGAGAAGTATATGTTCAGTTCATTTGTCTGTTTATTGATTTTCTTTTTAATGTTGAGCTTTTTAAGTTCTTTATATGTTCTGGATATTGGTCCTCCACCAGAGGAGTAGTTGGCAAGGATTTTCCCCCTTCTGTGAGTTGTCTCTTCACTCTCTTAATTGCTTCCTTTGCTGTGCAGAATAGTTTTAATCTGATGCCATTCTATTTATTGATTGTTCCTCTTATTTCCTGAGATGTAAGGGTTTTATTTAGGAAGACTTTGCCTGAGCATATATGCTGAAATATTCTTCCTTTTTTGTCTTCTAACAGTTGCAAAGTTTCTGGTTGATCCCTTCTGAGTTGACTTTTATGCAGGGTGGAGATAGGGATCTTGTCTCCTTCTTCTACATGGGGATATCCAGTCTTCCAAGAACCACTCGTTAAAGAGGCTGTCTTTTCTTCCATGTATGTTTTTGGCATCTTTGTCAAGAATTAGGGGACTTTAGCTGTGCATATTTGTCTATGTGTCTTCTATTTTGCTCCACTGGTGTATATGTCTGATTTAATGCCAGTACCATGCTGTTTTAGTTACTATGACTCTGTAATGTAGTATATTTGAAATTGGGCAGGTCTTTTTGGGAAAAAACAAATATTTGAAATTCAATTATTGAAAATATTTTGAAAGTGCAGATTACTCTTTAAGAATTAAATTAGTTTTATATCTATAATTAATACAACCTGGGAATTCTATTCTGTATTTGGAATTGACACTAGGTGTTAGCTCGGCTCCTTATTGCATATAATAATCTCCTTAGCATCATATTTGGCAGGCAAAGTGATTTAGCCACCAAGACATGTGGAAATCCAGATATCTGGACTGTGCTAAGGTTGCCTCAAACAAAGTCATTCAACACCTAATCTCAATCCTTATTGTCCCATTGTATACAATTATGGCAAATGATAGCCTCTGTAAATTTATTTCTCAAATTCCTACTTGTAAACAGTGATAAAATAATCTTTCAGTTAAAATATTAAAGCTAGAAAAGTTATGTGGTATTGTTCCCATGAGTTATCTCTAGTTTGCATTTGCTATGGTATAGTATTCTCAGAGTTACAAGTTGGGAGGAGAATCTGAGGTAGGTTTTCAGTAACAATAATATAATAGTGCCAGTAGTGATGACGATTTCTGTAATTGCAAGTTTTTTTTTTTTCCCCAGAATATAAAAGCTACATTTACTTTTTTTTTTTATTTTTTTTTTAATTTTTTATTGATTATTTAAAGCATTACATAGCTCATGATATATCATCTTTCATACATTAACAGACACTAATATGGCATTATGTAAAAATGTGAATATGTAACAGATGTGATTCTGCAATCTATATTTGGGGTGAAAATGGGAGTTCAAAACACAATTTGAGTCTAATGTATAATTGCAAGTTTTTATGGCACTGTTCTAATGCAGGCTCTTGCTGTCATGTGTTATTTTTATTGTTACTATTTTTTTCCTTTCCATTTAAATTAATTTTATTTTTAATAAACAACATAAAATGTGTACATTTTATGTCATGTAATGTTTTAAATCATGCATACATAGTTAAATGGTTAAACAAGGACAAATATGTCTATCACCTTGAGCATTCATCATTTCTTTATAGTGAATACATTAAAAAATCTTTCTTATACTTTTTTGAAATATACAATGTTATCCTGTAGTGTCACCCTTTTATGTGGATAGCACATCAAAAATTCTTAACATATCTCACTCTAAACTAGTACCCAGTGATCAACCTCTACCAATCTGTCCCTCATCCTCCTGCTCTCCTCAAACAGTGGTAACTAACATTCTACTCACAAATTCCATAGTTAATTTATTTTTTATCTTTTTTATTTTTAATTTGTTATATATGACAACAGAATGCATTACAATTCATATTACACATAGAGAGCACAATTTTTCATATCTCTGGTTGTACTAAAAGTAGAGCCACACCATTCGTGTCATCATACATGTACTTAGGGTAATGATGACCATCACATTCCACTATCTTTCCTAGCCCTATGCCGCCTCCCTTCCCCTCCCCCCCTTTTCCCCTTTGCCCTATCTAGAGTTCAGTTAATCTCCTATCCCCTTCCTCCCTCCCTCCAGGAGCATATGATGGATAGCATCCTTAAATTGGAGAAATCATTTGGCATTTGGTTTTGGGGGATTGGCTAATTTCACTTAGCATTATCTTCTCCAATTCCATTCATTTACCTGAAAATGCCATGATTTTATTCCCTTATTGCTGAGTAATATTCCATTGTGTATAAATGCCACATCTTTTTTTTTTTAATTTTTTTATTGATTATTTAAAGCATTACATAGCTCATGATATATCAACTTTCATACATTTGACTCAAATTGTGTTTTGAACTCCCATTTTCACCCCAAATACAAATCTTTATCCATTCATCTACTGAAGGGCATTTAGATTGGCTCCACAGTTTAGCTATTGTGAATTGTGCTGTAATGAACATTGATGTGGTTGTGTCCCTGTAGTATGCTGTTTTTAAGTCCTTTGGGTATAGTCCAAGGACAGGGATAGCTGGGTCAAATGGTGGTTCCATTCCCAGTTTTCCAAGGAATCTCCATACTGCTTTCCAGATTGGCTGCACCAATTTGCACTCTCACCAGCAACGTACGAGTGTACCTTTTTCCCTCACATCCTCGCCAACACTTGTTGTTTGTATGCATAATAGTTGCCATTCTGGCTGGAGTGAGATGATATCTTAGAGAAGTTTTAATTTGCATTTCTCTAATTATTACAGATGTTGAACTTTTTCATATATTTGTTGATTGATTGTATATCCTTTTCTGAGAAGTGTCTGTTGAGGTCCTTGGCTTGGCCCATTTATTGATTAGGTAATTTTTTTTTTGTACTTAGCTTTTTGAGTTCTTTATATATCCTAGAGATTAGTGCTCTATAGGGTGTGTGAGGGGTAAAAATTTGCTCCCAATATATAGGCTCTCTATTTACCTCAGATTGTTTGTTTTGCTGAGAAGAAACTTTTTAGTTTGAGTCCATCCCATTTGTTGATTCTTGGTTTTAATTCTTGTGCTATAGGAATTTTATTAAAGAAGTTGGGGCCTAATCCTACATGATGAAGATTAGGGCCTAGTTTTTCTTCTATTAGACAGAGTCTCTGTTTTAATTCCTAGGGCCCGGTTCCACTTTGAGTTTTCTACATGGTGAGAGATAGGGGTTTAATTTTATTTTGTTGCATATGGATTTCCAGTTTTCCCAGCACCATTTGTTGAAGATGGTATCTTTTCTCCAATGCATGCTTTTAGTAGCAGAATATAAAATCAACATCCATAAATCAAAGGCATTTCTGTATATCAGTGACAAATCCTCTGAGAGGGAAATGAGGAAAACTACCCCATTTACAATAGCCTCAAAAAAATAATACACTTGGGAATCAACAAAAGAGGTGAAAGATCTATACAATGAAAACAGAACCCTAAAGAAAGAAACCAAAGAAGACCTGAGAAGATGGAAAGACCTATCTTGCTCTTGGATAGGCAGAATTAATACTATCAAAATGACTGCACTACAAAAGCACTATACAGATTTAATGCAATTCCAATTAAAATCCCAATGGCACTCCTCATAGAAATAGAAAAAGCAATCATGAAATTCATCTGTAAAAAATAAGAGACCCAGAATAGCTAAAGCAATCCTTAGCAAGAAGAGTGAAGCAGGTGGCATCACTATACCAGACCTTAACCTATACTACAGAGCAGTAGTAACAAAAACAGCATGGTATTGGCATCAAAACAGAGCAGTAGACCAATGGTACAGAATAGAAGACACAGCAACTAACCCACAAAATTATAATTATCTGGTATTAGTTCTTCTTTAAAGATCTCGTAGGTCTCTGCTCTGTATCCGTCAGGTCCTGGGCTTTTCCTAGTTGGGAGGCTTCTGATGGCATCTTCTAGTTCATCATTTGAAAATTACCTGTTTAAATTGTGTATATCACCCTGATTCAGTTTGGACAAATCATATGACTCCAGAAATTTGTCGATGTCTTTGATATTTTCTATTTTATTGGAGCACAGGTTTTCAAAATAATTTATAATTATCCTCTGTATTTCTGTAGTGTCTGTTGTAATATTTCCTTTTTTATCACTTATTCAGTAATTTGAGTTTTTTTCTCTCCTTCTCTTGGTTAGCATGGATAAAGGTCTGTTTTATTTATTTTTTTCAAAAAAAAGGTCTTTTTGTTTTGTCAATTTTTTCAGTTTATTTTGTTACAATTTCATTGATTTCAGTTCTGATTTTAATTATTTCCTCTTTTCCTGCTTTTGATTGTAGATTTGTTCTTGTTTTTCTAAGGCTTTGAGATATGTAGTGTGAGGTCATTTATTTGTTGACTTTTTCTTTTAAGGAATGAACTCCATGCAATGAACTTTCCTCTTAGAATTGCCTTCATCGTGACACACGGATTTTAATATGTTGTATCTGTGATCTCATTTACATCTAAATTTTTTTTCATCTCCTCCTTGATGTCATTTACAACACATTGTTCATTCTGTAGCATATTATTTTGTCTCCAGGTGTTCGAGTAGCTTTTATTATTTTATCAATGATTTCTAATTTCAATCCATTATGATCTGATAGAAAGCAGAGTAGTATCTCTACTTTTTAATATTTGCTAAGAGTTGATTTGTGGCATAATATATGGTCTATTTTAGAGAAGGATTCATGTGCTGCTGAGAAATTGTATTCACTAATTTAAGGATAAAATATTCTATATATGTCAAGTCTAAGTTTTTGATTGTATTATTGAGTTCTATAGTTTCTTTGTTCAGTGTTTTTTTTTTTTGAAGATCTATCCAGTGTTAAAATCACCCCAAATTATTGTGTTGTTGTCTGTGTGACTCTTGAACTTGAGAAGAGTTTGTTTGATAAACATAGCCGCTCCATTGTTTGGGGCATTTATATTTATAATTGTTAAGTCTTACTGGTGTAGGGTTCTCTTGAGCAGAATGTAGTGTCCTTCTTTATCCCTTTTAATTGACTTTAGCTTGGAGTCTACTCTATTTGATATGAGGATGAAAACCCCTGCTCATTTCTGCAGTCCATGTGAGTGGTATGATTTTTCCCAACCCTTCACCTTCAGTCTGTGGATGTCTTTTCCTACGAGATGAATCTCTTGGAGGCAGCATATTGTTGGGTCTTTTTTTTGTTTTGATCCAATTTGCTAGTCTGTCTTTTGATTGGTGAGTTTAGGCCATTAACATTCAGGGTTATTATTGAGACATGATTTGTAGTCCCAGCCATTTTTGTTTATTTTTGTTATTTAACTTGACTTGGTTCCTCCTTTGATTAATTTTTCCTTTAGTGTGATACCTCCCTCTGCTGATTTTCATCATTGTTTTTCATTTCCTCTTCTTGGAATATTTTTTCTGAGCATGTTCTGTAGTGTAGGCTTCTAGTTGTAAAATCTTTTGTTTATCATGGAAGGTTTTTATTTCATCAAATCTAAAGCTTAATTTTGCTGAATATAAGATTCTTGGTTGGCATCCATTTTCTTTCAGAGCTTGGTATATATTGTTCCACGATCTCCTGACTTTAAGGGTCTTGGTTGAAAAATCTGAGGTACTAATTGGTCTCCACCTATATGTGATCTGACTCCTCTCTCTTGCAGCTTTTAAGATTCTATCCTTATTTTGTATGCTAAGGGTTTTTATTATAATATGCCTTGGTATAGATCTATTGTAATTTTGTACATTTGGTGTCCTGTAAGGCTCTTGTATTTGGTTCCCAAATTTATTCTTCATGCTTGGGACATTTTCTGATATTATCTCATTGAAGAGATAATCACTGAGGTAAGGTTTCAGTAACAATACTATACTGGTACCAGTAGTGATGATGATTTCTATAATTGAGGTTTTTATGGCAGTGTTCTAATTCAGGCTCTGTCATGTGTTATTTTTATTGTTGTTGCTATTTTTAAATGTAGTAACTTTTGTACACAAGTTGTGAAAGATTCAGAAGGTGACATTTCACTAATGACTCTTCTAAGACATCGACAAAGATGGATGTAGTGCCGGTGTTGATGGCCCCTGAGAAACATGGTACTTTCCAAATGACATTATAGTTATGGATAAAAAAAAAAAAAACCCACAAAACTGTTTGGTTTTGTGTACAGAGAAGACTGTTACATATTTTACTTACATACTGCACATTTTATCTTAGTTTATAAATTCTCACTTGTCTCCTATTTAAACATCATTAAATGCTCTATTTGCCAAGATCCAATCACTTCCATGCAATGACTTAATATTATACAGCACCTTACCTGAGAGAAGCTCAGCAGAACTTACACATGCTGTACTAATGCAGTTTCTCCCTCTCTTGGGGAAGCAGTTCACATGCAAGTCTTGCTTTGTGTTTAAAGAATATGTAATGAGGGACTGGGGTTGTGGCTCAGTGGTAGAGTGCTTGCCTAGCATGCGTGAGGCACTGGATTTGATTCTCAGCACCACATACAAATAAATAAAAATAAAGGTCCATCAACAACTAAAAAATATTTTTTTAAAAATAATATGTAATGATATGTCACTAAAATATGTGCAGCCAGTAGTAATCCCAAGTGTCAAGCCAAGAAATCTCAAATTTCAAGTATAA
Source organism: Spermophilus citellus (assembly GCF_964194105.1). NCBI lineage: Eukaryota > Metazoa > Chordata > Mammalia > Rodentia > Sciuridae > Spermophilus > Spermophilus citellus. The sequence continues at coordinate 124,342,743 of NC_138198.1, forward strand.
TTCAATGGCTGTTGCTAATCTATTACCATCTTCTTAACTATCGTTCTCCCAGGAAACAGTTTCCATCTCAGAGCTTTCCTTTCCCCATAGAGAATGGACCATTAAAGAACCAATCCTCAGTTGGTTGTGCTTGCTTTGGGCAGATTCTGTTTGCCATCTGTCTCCAAATTTGTCATCTCACTTTATCTTGCCCAACGTTCATTCTGAAAAGAAAAGTGGCTTCAGGGCTCTCATGTCTCCTCAGAGCTTCCCCAGAAAAGAAGTAAAATAAATTCCTTTCTACTTCATCTCCTGCTGGCTAGGGGACCTGAGTCCCTGGGAACTGATTTCCAAGGTCTGCCCTAACCTGGTTCCAGGGAGGTCCCTCGGCTCACAGTTTTGAACCTTATGTGGAACACACAGCCGAGTCCAACCCCTTGTAAGGCAGGAGTGGCAAATGGCACAGAGCTGATTACCCTACTGGTCCAGAAAATATTATGAGATTTATTTATTTTCATCAGAAATTAAATCATTTTAAGACAGAAGTAGGAAATAATCTCTGTATTTTTCAAGTCAAAATTATAGACTGTATTATATCCATATATATGCATATCAAATGACTTTGATTTGATTTTCTTTTAGAATTAAAAGATCACATTGAAACATGCCTCTATTAATGAGGTCTTCTTGCCACCATGCCCCCCGCCTTTGATCTTTAATTTTTAGAGTAGTACCTATTTATGCTGCTAAATTTCTTCTTAAAAATAAATTATAAAAATACAAATACATGTAAAATATGGGATTGCTAAATTTTTCTACACCAAATAAGTGGCAAAATAACAACAACAAAAAAGATCTCATTAGTTTAAAAATAGCATTCAGTATTGAACTTTTCTTTGTCATTCACTAAGAGCATATTAGAGAGTCTCTCCTCAGTTAGTTGGATCCAGGCTTTGCTGATTGTTTTGGCATTGCTTTGTGGTGGGTGGAAATCAATTCCCATATCAATGCTATTTCACTTTCTCTCTAGAAAACTATTTTTTATATTAGGTTTTGATACCATTTGCCTGGGAAATGTGAACCTCTACACTTAATGCAAATTGTATCAAGTAGGATCTAAAGTCTGATGGCTGGTAGATGGCAGATTTTGTATTCTGCAGCATGAAAGAATTAAACCTAATGTCTCCATCATTACTTCAGGAAAAAAAAATTCTTTTCAGGTGCAATTCAAAGAAAGAGGAGGCATTCTGTCCTTACCTGACTTAAAAATGGCTTTTATGACCATTTACCGAGTCTGTCTAGGCTCTGTTTCAATTTTTTTTTCCTCTAAAGAAACTGAATCAACTTATTGAAACAGATATCTGTAACTTGATGATAAACTTCTATATTCTTCACATTGATCACAAAGAAATTGAAGCCTAAAATGGCTACCTGTCGAAGCGAGTTCAGCCTTTGTGTATGTGTGGTTAGATTAGTTAGACTGTTTATAAATCTCATTTTATTTTTTATGCAAATCTGAAAAAGCGCCAATAATATAGCAGGAGGGCAGACAGTTAATCACTGGTTCTGCCAACCACCTTCTACCTTTTAGTCCCCTCAGATGGGGTTCAGACAAAAATCAACCCAAACAACACAGCGACCTCCTCTCCGGAGTGTCAGTGCATTAATCTCCTCTGGATGAGAACCACGGGGCGGATCAATAAGACATTTTCCAACATTTCCCTCCTGGCCACAAAGCCTCCAATTTCCACATTTGCTATTAATTGATTCAAATTATATGAGATTGTGCTGTATGGTTAGGATGCCACCCTGCCTCTTCTGCTAGTCCTTTTAACTCTCAATTGCTCTGGGTTATTTCTAGTCTTTTTTTTTTTTTAAGTCACGTTTTAAGGATTTAATTTAATTTTTAGGATTATGTTCCTGTTTTCCTTCTCTTTTGTCTCACATTTCATGGCACCTACCTCTTCCAGGATCACTCATACTATTTACTTTTGAGTCTTCTGTATGTTAGAAAATGAATTATCTTTGAGCCTGGTAGTCGGGGTTCTATCTGAGACACTACATGAATTGCCTCTCTGGATGCACAATGGTTCCCTCTGTTTAGCAGAGTAGTTCCTATTCCTGGCAGAGTAGTTCTCTAGAACCAAATGTTTAGTTGAAGTGATTTTTTTTTATTCTTTATCCACAGCCTGTGGCTGCTGCTTCTCTTGCCTCCGTGAAAGATGCTTAGGAGAACTGACCTTGCAGGTGTACCATTAAAGCAGAAAACAAATGCTGAAGCTTGTGTTCTGAATGTTTCCCTTCGCTGGTGGTATTGTGGAGACTAGAGCATTGCTTATCTGTGTCCCCAGAGCCTCACCTATTCTGTTGGTAATGCAATATTATAAGGTTCTTTAAGCAATTTGAAATAGCTGTGTATGGGGGGGAGGGATTGTGTTTCCATCTACACCTAAAGATAAAATGCTGAGACCACACCCTTACTGGACATTTTGAGGTCTGTATTTTGAAATGCAAGCTAGAAGACCGTTAATGGTAATTGATCACTATGCACTTCCAAATTACGCAGGGAATTTAGAGGCAGAATCACCCTGCCACACACCCACCATGAATAGTACTTATTTAGAATATTTACTACTCAAGGAGACTCTAGGTCTTAGAAAAACAGGAGACAAAGAGTTGTGTGTCTGTGTGTTTCATGTGTTGGATGGACTTGAGAGAAGTGTTCCCTGTACTTTCCCTGCCTAAATCTGGATTATTCAGACTTCCTGGGGTCTGGTGTTCAAGGCGGGACTATCAGGTCTGGGAAGGTCACCGATGTCTGTCCTGAAGGTAACTGATGTCCACATGGCTCTGTGATGGCTTGGCTGTCTATCACTTTATATTTATCATTCATGTCCCTGTGTCACTTCAATTTTATGATAACATCCCCACAATCTCTAGTTGCCACACCTCATTGATTTTACTTGGGTGGCTTCTGGGTTTTCTCCTTGAGCGTAGTTTTAGAATTCATGCTGTAAGACATCTCTGACCCCTAAACTGTTATCAACATGTGTATTTTTGACACGGGGCAAAATTACTTAAAGCAAATTATCTTTTATTATTATTAATTATTATTATTACTATTACTACTACAAGAGTTGATATATTTTATTTTGGATAAATACAATTTTTTTAAAGTTTGTGAATATACCTTTAGGAGGTCACACAATTTCAACTAGAATTTTCTAAGTTTCTAAGTTTCTAAGTTTCATGAAATAATAGTTGAAAAAGAGAACAAAAAATCCTACTGTATTTTGAATCAACAGGATAATACTAAAAGAATAAATGAATATATTTTGGGGATGCTATAACACTTTTTTATTTGATGTCTTGGAATTTTTATCAATTTTCACAAGGCCTGGTATAGTAAATGGTGTTAACATGGACACCATGAACTGTTGTATTTTTCTACATTTCTTTCTCTAATGAGGTGATATCCTTTGACTTCACACACACAAAAAAAGTTATTTTAGATTGTTGCTCTTTGGGGCTGTTTTGTACCATACAAATTAATAAATGTGTGAAACCATATGGCTTCCAAGGAATGTTTTTATTTTATAAGGAAATAATGGCTGTTCACACAGCAAACTGAAGCCAGGAGGAGATTTCAAGGGGGAAATTATGACTGTTGGAGAAGGTATTTCTGGAAACATGGTGGTACTTTAAACTCTTCTGAGTTATTTAGAAATATTTTCTTAAGACAAGAGAATAATTTAGTGATATTATTAGTTTAATGAATAAAAATATCATTAGACTCCATTTTTACTCATTCTTTTAAGAAAAAAAAAATGGGGGGGGCGGGGTGTGGAGTTCACTGACAATATCTTATTGAGCAAACACTTGCTTACCAGAAGTGTAGCCAGTTAGTATTTTACCATGTATTTTCAGCATTGTATGTATGAGGACTCTTTCTGAAGAAAGTGCATTAGGATATTAAGGTCTGTAAGTCTTTAAACAGTAAACCCATGAAATGTGATTTATTTGAAACCAGAAGTTTTCATTTTTTAATCTAATCATATCTTCCAAGGACCTATGGGTAACATGCCTGATTATTTTAACCAAATATTAGTGAAATTTTTTTTTCTTTAATTTAGTATCTACAATTATGCTAGCAATGAAGGGAAAATATGTGGGGTGAATGAAACTACTAAAAACTATTTATGCTAAGTAGAGAAGATGAGACTCATAAACCCTGTTAGGCTTATGTGCTGAATGTTTAAAAGCCAATGGAACATGTAAGACATCAGATAAATAAGAGTCTATATGCTGAACACAGACAGAAGGAGTCTGTGATACACCCGTAACCTTAAACCAGATCTTAAACCAATCACCAGTAACACCCTTTCCTTCCTCCACCTGTCTTTGATCCAAGAAATTTATATACAATCCACAGCTCCTTTTCCAGGTACAGAGGAGAGATTCACACTAGTTCTACAAATGAATTGTTTCCATTAAGTTGAATAATTTTATGACACTGAGAATGTTATAAACTTTTGTTCATACATTATTATGATCTTTACTAGGCCTTTCTAAAATTCTACATATTCAGGATATATGCTTTTCTGTACATTTCAACCTTTTCTACTCTCTTCCTCAGGGAATGTCACTTATTCGGTGCATGAATCTCAAATCTTTATCCCCAGGCCCAGTCTTACCTTTAAGATCCAGAATCATGTGCTCAAGTGCCTCATGCATCTGTCTGCATGTTCCAGAGGAATCTCCATCAGGTGCCCAAACTCAATGTATTATTTTGCTTGTTTTCTGACCTCTGATACTTCCTCATCCCCATCCTATAAGTTATTTCTTATTACTTTTGTCTGAGGAGGGTGCTGAAGTAAGGAACCAGTGAGGCATCCTAACGTTCTCGTTTCCTTTATCCGAGTCACCAAACTAAATATCAGATCCTGTAAATTGTATTTTATAAAGGTTTCTCAACCCCACCCCCCACCCCTTCCAGGGCTATATGCCTATTTCCTTTAAATCTGTTTTTAAAAATCCTTTATCAGGAATAATTAAAAATTGTTCCAATTGATACTGTTCTCTGTCGTAGCCTTACATTCCCCAGACCATAATCTATCCTCTTACCACTTTGGCTTTCCTCAAATAAACATTAGATATTACAATTCTCTACATCACATGAGCCTATAGCTCTCCACTCTAAAGTAAATTCCCAAAGTATTTCTGCTACTAACAGTGGAAAATCCAACTTTCAAAGCATGAGTTACAAGGTCCCTCACTACCTTGTCCTACTTTTTGCTGCAAACTTCTCGTCTCCCTCTTGCACTGCCAAGTCTCGTGGTGCAGGAGGACTCACAGTTTCTAGCACACTGCATGTTTTGTTCCTTGTTGGTGCTTTAGGATCCCTGTCCCCTGCCCTCCCTCCCATCTCCCTGGTGAGTTCTATTGGCTGTACATCCTCTCCAACGCTTCCTGGTGTACTCTGATGGTTAGGAGCCTGATCGGGTCACCTGTGCACTTTTCACTGAACTTCTCACCTAGACTGTGTTCATTTGCTCTGCCTTTGTGGATTTATAATCGTCTGCTCACTTAGTGGACGGTAAGGACTGATGACCTCCGTATTGTGCACTGTGCACTAGGAACAATGAAGGCTCTCCGGTCTGTGGCATGTGTTTGAACTGTTGATGGCTCCGAGAGAAAAGAATGACCCTCAGTGAATGTGACCAGAGAGCCACATCCTTCCAGTCTGGTAGGAACTATGTTCCTGTTGTGCACAAAGTCTTTCCTAGGGTGCTCATAGAGGTAACTTTTGATCTGCTTTCATTTTCGGTGGTAAAAGCATAAAATACACAAGTTGTCATCTTAACTGCTCTAAGTGTGCAGTTCAGCAATGTAAGTACGAGAATCTGGTTCTGTCTCACAGAAATTTTTAATCTCCGCCCTGACAGTCACTGGTAATCATCCCTAGACATTCTGTTGATCTGAATTTGACTACTTTAGACCTCCTGGGAGTGGAATCATGTGGTGTTTGTCTTTGTTGATGTCACTTGGCACAACATCTTCATGTTTTTGCCGTGGTGCAGCACATGGCAAGAGGCCCTTCTTTTGCAAGACTGACTCATAGTCCATTGATTGCCTGTGCCACATGGTTGTTGACAGCTTCATCTGTCCAGGGAGGTACTGGCTGCTGTCACCTTGCAGAGACGGTGAGTAGTGCTTCTATGGACACCAGTGGGCAGATGCTTCCTTGAGATCCTACTTTTCATTCTTTTGGATCATGCTCAGAAGTGTGGTTGCTGTATACTGGGAAGTGCAATCTGACGTCTTGAGGAACTTCCGTATTATTCTCTCTGGTGGTCTCACCATGTTACAGTCCTCCAAGAGTGCACGAGTCCCAGGGTCTCCACATCCTCACCAGTACTTGGCTTTCCTTTTTTCATAGTAGTCTTTCCAGTGGGGATAAGGTGACATCTCAGTATAATTTTGATTTTCAGTACTCTGATGAGTGATGCTGAGCATCTTCTCGTATCTTTGTGGGCTAGTTGTATGTCCTTCCCTTAGGGAGAAAATGTCTATTCAAGTATTTTCCTTGTTTTCAAATTGGGTTATTTGATTTTGTTGTTCTTGTGTTGTGGTCAAGCTGTGGCTGTTCTTCACATAGTTTCTATGCTGATGCCTTATCAGATACAATTTGAAAATGCTTTCTCCCATATCAGGTTGTCTTTTCACTTAAGGTTGATTTGATGCTGTTCCAGGGATCCTAGGGTTCATAAACCTGGACATCCTGCGTGTGCTTGGCAGGCCAGGCGTGGCAGGGAAGAGTGCAGTGCGCCTGGAGGAGGCTGTGTTTACTAAGATACCTGTGATGACAGTGAGTTCATCCCTTCCCTCTGCGCTGAGGATGTTTAAAATCCAGCTCACTGCAACATTTGGATAAATCCCATGACAGTACAGCTCGGGCTTTGATATTTTCAAAAATTAGGTAAGGAAGACAATAGGAAAGGAACAAGGGCACTTCAGTGGAAGCTGAGATGTTGACCCTGGACAGGAAGCTGTCCCTTCCCCACCCGCCACACGGCCGTTTAAAACCCTGCCAGGTAGTTGGCACTCTGCTACCTGAGACTATATCTACTCTGGTTTCTGCGAAGTAAACTCATTTCTTTAGGTAAATGGATTGCCCTTACCCCCTTATTTTAATTTTAATTAATTTTATTTTATTATTTTCTGCCTTCTTCCTAGATTTGTGCATATCCTCTGTGACCTTCCAGGGGTGTTTTCTCTGGTTTCTCTTTTTCCTCTCAGGCAATTTCCCTTGCCTCTGCCAAATCAGTGCTTCTGTCTACCACTCCAGTTGACTTCTGGTTGGAGTCCTGGAAAGGGCAACCTTTGTATTTTACTCTCATGCCTTAGTTGTCTGTCTGTTGTGACCAAAATACCTGAGAACAGCAGCTGGATGAAAGGACAGTGAGTGTTATCGGGTTCAGTGGGGTTTCAGCCCATGATCAGGGGGCTCCGTTGTTTCAGGTCTGAGGCTGGGCATCATGGTGGAAGGGCAGGGTGGAGCAAAGGAGCTCGCTTCATGGCAGCAGGGAGTGGAAGGGAGGGGGAACAGAGGCAGAGAGGAGGCCTGGGGACAGGAAATACCCTTTGGGGCACGCCCCCCCAGTGGCCTACTTCCTCCAACCACACCCACCTCCTGGAGTTCCATCACCTCCTAGTAGTCACCTGCTATGCTGAGCTAATCCACTGAGGTCCCAGCCCGCTTCATCCCATTGCTCCCCAGGAGCTCCATCTCTGAACACTGCTGCCTTGCACAAGCCTATAAAAAAGGTGTCTTTGGGGGACACGAAGTATCCAAACCATAATATCCCATTAGGTGAAGTCTCACGTTTGAAACCGGATTTCTCTCTCCCTGCTAAAGCCCTGCATCGTTCAGTTTTTCTGCAGTGAAGGGGAACCCGGCAGCAAGCACTTTCCTTTCATCATCCTCTCCCTTACCTGGGGATTCCCACCTGTGGCATCAGTGTTCCGCGGGTGTCTGCATCCCAGGGATAGCAGACCTAGGAAAGGAATGAGGCTCACACGGCGGAGGCAGGAACGGGAAGACCTGAGGTCAAGAGGGAAGTTCAGGAATGCTCAGAGACCTCGGCCAGCAGCTGGGAAGCAGGTGGTTCTCAGTACTTGCTGAGAAACGGTGACCATTTGACCAAAGCTCTGGGAATCCACCAGTACCTCAGTCTGCAACAGTGAAGCTTGCACTTGCCCAGCGGTCTCCTGGACCACACTGGATATTCCATGAGCATCTATACTTCTGCCTGTAACTTCCTCCAGAGAATAGTGGCTCCCTACCTTTTCTGTGTTCCAAATCTCATACAAGTGCTTTTTGTTGTCAAACTCCAGGTAAGTCCAAGATAAGCAAATTCTGAAAAGTCTTTCTGCAATTCCTTGTGATGAGAAACACTTCTGAAGGAGTGGCAGCAACACAGAACTATCACAAGAAGCCCTGGACCACTAGTCCCCCTTTAGGCTATCACACTTTGGATTTCCTGATAAAATTTTACATCAGTTATCACTGCACATGCGAATTGGGTATATATCAAAACTGTATTAGGGTTCACATCTGCTTGAGTCAGAAAAAATCAAACTATGGAAGGAAAAGATTAAAAAATTCAAAGCAAAAGACTTCGTTACTCTTAATTCTTACATATGAAAATCCATAACATGAGGACCACAGTAACCAAGAGTATATTTAAGGAATTGGGTGCAGATATGTGGAACAGAGCCAGAGATAACTGGAACAGAATCAGAACAGAGTGAAGAGGATACTGGGGTGTATCGAAAGAGCAGAGAGCGTATTTCAATGTTTATCAATTTTACCTTACATTTCCACGCAACCTTTCATCTGAACTTGGTGGCAATTATCATATACTTTCTAGTAATACTGTCAGTGTGTGTGTACAGGTGGGCACACTCGTTCTGGTCCCTTTCTTTCACTACCAGGACCGTGCTTTACTTCCTCTCTATCATTCTCACCTATAGAAGTGACTTGCTCCTTGTAGGTACTCAGTAAGTGTTGCTTGATTGATAGTCTGTATTTCTTTAGTGTTTAGGCTTCCCCACTGAATATGTGTGTGTGTGTGTGTGTGTGTGTGTGTATGTGTACCCACTGGAGTGTCAGACTGAGAAAAATGGCACTTATAAAACAGTCCAAAATTGCAATGTAGCTGGATTGACAGTGAATGCCTTGAAAAATGTACCATAAATTTACACTCAAAGAACATACATCATCCAGTGTGGTGCATGCTTTTGTGAGATATAAAAAGTCAAAAGCAGTCTCTCTACCATGAGCCTGCATTTCTGCATTTCCTGGAAGATACATGCACAGTGTTTAGAAAAGGTGCAGCACAGAGACAATCAGATTAGAGTTAAAAAGCTCCTTCTCTAACTACACCAACAGCCATGGCACATCATGACCTAACAGGAAAAACAGTGAAGGAAGTCCAGAGTTCAGGTAGTTGATACTTCAGGAAGTGTGACGCCTATGCTGGTATAGCAGAGCAACACTAAATGCAGCTGTGTAGGGAACAGCCTGGCTGTGGGTGGTCCCAACTGACACAAGTGCCCTGCCTCGGGCCACAGTCCTCCCATCCTGTAGCTCTGCCATCCCCAGGCTGCAAGGTTGAGTTGATGTTTTGCTGTGGTGGATACTGGCCTGAACTGGCTAGCAGGGAGAGCAGCTGCTTCTTTGGATGATGCGGAAGCTGCTCATCTCATGTCCAGTTATATTCTATGGTTGAACACTGTGGGGTTTTTATTGTGTATGAAAAAACCTGGAGATAATGTGAAGTTCTGGAAAGTTTCCTTCCATCCTTTGTCTCCTAACCCCTTGACTATGGTAAGTGTATATTGGAGTTCAGTGTTGGCTGCGTCCATTGTCTGTATTCCACAGGTTGTATGTCAGCCCTACAGTTTCCAGATTTCCTGCACATATCAACGAAAGCCTCAGACATCCCTTCCACACGCCTTATTCTTCCCTTGGAAAAAAACACTTGAGAATTTTCAGCTTATTCTTTGATGTCTTTCACTTAAGAAATATCTTGGTTTCAATGATGAATTTAAAATAAAGAAGAAACATCATATTGATCTAAAATACAGATAAGGATATTAGGGTATGGTAGGTCCTTGGTGAGATATGCTGATTGCTTTCATTCATTGATGATTAATGTACTTATATTATTTATATGCCGAAGGGAATGGCAATATTTACAAATGTTCATTTATATATCTATAAACATGTCTTATTCTGTTATCCAAAATATTTAAATAATTGTATATGGACATTTCCTGTTCAAAAAATCTGAATTTACAACTACAATTGAATTGTAAGTATAAAGTATGTAAACTGAATTTCCATTGTATGCTAAAAGGTATTTGATGAGGTAAGCTACACAGAATTATCAAGAGTTTTAATATTTCTAAATATTTGGAAATGCAGAGAACTTTTAGTGGATCCTGGGAAGGCTGGTGATGAGCAGGGAGGAAGTCTAGCCTAAATGCCCTCTGACAGATGACTTCAGGAACAGCAGAACAGGAAACAAGGGAGAGGCTTGTCTTCCAGGATTAATGGGTTGGGATTGTGCTTACTTTTCATTGCTTCAGATTAAAGTTTCATATTGAAAATTAAAGTTTGACTCACAGTAGGAAAGCAAGCCTCCCCTGAGCGCACCTCCTTATGTGGAGGTAGCAGAGCACAGAGCTGGAGGACGCCAGGCCAGGAGCGCCAGAGAGCCCACTTCTTGGGAAGTAAAGTCACCCCGGGTGTCCCTTCTAACCACCAGACTGAGACAATTAGGAACAATTGGGCTTCTTAGCTTCTGTTGTCTTAGGAGAGGCTAAGTGGCCAAGAAGCAAAATCAAGACATTTGTGAATGGTTCTCCTCCTCCTCCTACTGCTACTACTACCAATAATAATAATAATAACAACAACAACAACAACAACTTTGGTTGACGGGATTCCAATCCAGCTGAAGACTTGTCCTGTTGCTTCAGACAGGGCAGCTAATGGGCAGGAATCGGGGTTCAACAACATTTCCATAGCCTCTGAAAGAAGAATCAGAAAACTCAGTGCAGCCAATAATTTCATTGGTATTTAAACTGAAGATGGCTCCTTAATGCATAAAGCTCCTGATACATTTGGCAAAATCTTCCCAGAAATACTCTTTAAGTGCCAGGGAGAATAAGGACAATTTTAAGCAATTTCATATGTCAAAATGAGAGCTGGTTTTGACCTCCACAGAAGCATCAGGGTCCAATCTATGGCAATGAGAATATGATTCTTTTGTTTGGAATAGATGACTCTATTCAAATATTATTTCTGTCAAGTGTTTTACTTCAGACTTTCTAATTTACAGAATGAATGATGATGACAAGAGGTAAAAGGCTTTAGTGTTAGATATGATATTTGCAAATGAATCAGGCATTATCTGCAGCATGCCTCATTGAGTTCAGAATTGCATGTAGACGATAAGATTGAATAACTTTAAAGTACGAGCTTGTTTCCACTAGCGTTTGCAAAATGACCTATAATCTCATGAGTCGCAGTTCAGTTTTTTCTGTGGTCCAGAAGTGAAATAGCAAAATTAAATATTTCAGTTATTTCTAATTCCATACCAAATTTCGTATGGCATTTATTACAAAACTTTCTTCAAAGGTCAAATTTGTATTTTCTTCTCTATCTTTGCATTTTGATATCTTCTTTCACAAGACGTGCTTTAAAATTTCATTTCTGTTCAGCATCAAGAAAAATAATGGTTGAATGCCAATGATATCTTGGTGTTAATGAGTGTTAAAGAATAAAACATGATTTCTGGAGTCGATACTAAGCAGGCCTTACACGTGTCACAATAAGTCCCTCTTTCCTGCAATCTGGCAGGTGTGTGTGTGGGGGTTCTTATTTTGCTCCTGGATGCTATTCTGTCTCTGAGTAGGTCAGGCAGGAGCATCTGAGACATTATCTTGCACCAATTCTCAAATCATGATTGAGGGAGTTGCTATATAAGTACCTCACTTGCTTTCTGAGGTGGATAATTAGGCAGCTTTTATTCATTATTCATAGTCACCCTGGTTTTCCTTAATTATTAATTTCTCCTTATCTACAGTGGCATACAGTTGGATCACTCACCTTTTATTGGCTTTCTTCTGTTCCTCTTCTCACTTGTTCATTTCCAGACTAGTGCTCTCCTGCATCACCTCTCCCAAACTCCTCCTCCTTAAATCCTCATCTAAGGATCTTTCTTCAGGCCAATGCAAATCAGGACCACCCTGTGGGTGGACTGAAAAGGATACACAGCCACTCCTTGGGAGAAGATTCTCATTAACCTCTCACCTGTTCGTGGATCTTGTGAGTAGAGACACTGTCTTTGCTTAGGACCATAACCTCTGCTGTGTTTAGACTAAATATCCATAGACACCGGGGCTACTGACTGTCTTGGAGCTAGTGGAAAATCTGATTACTGCTCAGCATGTTAGAGAGATTTCCCTAAAGACAAGGGTTGGGTATGCCCAATGTCCCTTAGAAAATATCTGGGTTCCAGAATTCAGGGTTCCTTTCCTGGTATTGAGCTTACTGTTGCAGGCATCGCCTGGTTCTCTTGACATTGCCTTGAAGAAATTGGGGCTTGGAATATAACCATGGGTGCTGATGCTCTGGCTACTCCCACCACTGAGTCTCATGTCTTCTGCCAACATCCGTGAAACGGAGAAAATGGTTAACTTGTAAATGGGTCAAGTCACGGTTCCTTCTCAGTCTTGGCAAACTTAGGCAAGGAACAGCCTCAAAATGGGATCCATATCCTGCCAGGAAATGAAGAAGGTACTTTATAGATCTGAGTAGTGGGAGAGAATCTGGGAGGCATGGAAGAAATCAAGGCAAAAAGCACTTCATAAGAAGATACTTGAAGTAAGCTTAGGAGACTCATCAATATGGCCAAGTAGATGACTGGTACCACTCACTGGAGGCACCTGAGGAAATACCAATGCAGAGAACACTCGAGCCACAACAAAGTGAGAACAAAGCCCGCCTGAGAAACCACTCTAGGCCAGATTATGATGAGGGACTGGGAGGCCTCGTCAGAAACATGGGATTCCGTGAACCTTTAACGGACGTCACCGTTTCATGGGGCATGGTGTACCCCTGTGTGGCATCCAAGAGCTAGATGATCTGTCATTAAAATTGCAATGTTAGGAAACAGGACACACATTATGACCAGGGTGGAGTTGTGTGGCCATTTAGTTTAGTAAGAAAGTCACCCTAACCTTGATCAAAAAATCTTTGTTTTAGGTTGGAATAATAAAATTAACTAAGCTATAATTTCATTTGAAAGCATTCTATATTGCTAATCCAATTTTATTTTTTATAATTATTAGTGCTAAGTATTTTATTAATCTAGAAGAATTTTATCCATTCTGCTCACATTTAAAAAATGTTTTTGTACTTCTGTCACTTGTGCTTTTTTACATAGAAAATTATTTAAATGAGGTATTCATTCCTAAGGATCTAGAGGTATAATTATCTTTTAATTTTTGAGGGAAAACCTCATATATGCCATGTTCTTTTCTCCTAAAGAAAATGGAAAGTTATTTTCAGACAGTATGTCTCAGAAAGAACATTCCAATATTTGCTTACATTATAAGGGAAAAGAAGTATGTTTCAGAAGTTCTCCACTGAATCATCCAATCTACAATAAATATCAGGTACCACGGTGTGCAGAGTAACAAAGAATCTGGGGAGTGGAAACTTATATATAGACTTTATGTAGACCAGGAGCCATAGCTGTGCACTCTGCTCACATCCAGCCCGCTGCTGATTGTTTTTGTCAATAATATTTTATTGGTGCACACTCATTCACTTTGAGGAGGGTATGCTTCCTAAACATTGTAATGGTGGCATCGAGCAGTTGAGACACTACAAGGCCCTCAGACCTGGAAGCCAATTATTTGGCCTTTATAGGAAACATTAACCTTAATAGTTTGCTACCCTGAAACAGCATTCTCTATCCATGCCTCCCTGTGACCATACAATAGTTCATGAGATTATCACATAAAAGTATTTTTTATGGTTTTAGGTATTTTTTTAAAAAAATAGGAACCCAGTACACTTACAAAGGGAATTAAAGAAAAAGCAGGTAATGGGAATCCTAACTTCACGGTCCTGAGAAATTGTGAAGTCATTTCTTGGTAGTTCATACCTGGCTGCTTCCTATTAATTCAGTGGCAACAGTCCAAATGGACACTTTTCTGTTACATTGTCTCCAACATCTGGCTCATTCTCAGGAGGGAGATAATAAAGCAATCAGCTATGCTCGGTCCACCATCCAGGAGCAGCAGGTAATTAGAAGCTTCTGATTTCACTGGAAAATATATACCTGTACATTGGATTGTTAGGAAATTTAAAATAAGCCTCCTTTCTATATTACCATTTTTACTCATAATTTACATTTCAATTACCTTCACCTGGCTCCTTTCCAGCACGGAGAAGTCTACAACTTGTCAACCATGCCCATCAAGATATGTAAAACCCCCTGGGCTTGTGCATCATTCTTGGTATTGCTGAATTTCAAGTTGAAGAGAAAGGCCAAGTCGTGAAGAGCTGTCAGTCTGAGGACCTGTCCCCAACAGGTGCAGCTCTCAGAAGAAAACATTGGAGGTCTGGGTCCTGGGCACACAAAGACTAGGCAGCCACACGGTCTGTGGCTACACTTAGCCAAACAGTTGTTTCTCCCACTTTCCAAAATGCTTTCCTCCGGATCTCTTCTGCCCCCCATGCAGGACTTACCTGGCTCATTCACCGGGTCCAGCCAATAAATCTCCAGGGAGCAGGAACATGATGACTGGCAGGGATAACAGATTAAGCCTAAATAAACCATGAAGGCTTTACTAAATGAATTAATAAGAGGAACCAGCAGAATCCTGAGGGGAAAGATAAATTCTGATGATGGAAGAGGTGATAAAACCTTTGGGTTATGGATCTGTGCAAAGAGTCAGCCTGTCTCCTGTACCATCTTAAGAAATAAAAACCACTGGGCATCAGACTTGGACAGAAGGCACTGGCAATAGCAAAGGAGCAAGCCCTTGAGAAACACGGACTTTGTCATTATTTTGTCAGAATTTGTCCACAACTAATGCTGAAGAGTGACTTCAGCAATGTGCAAACACTTTGGATTTGAGCTGGCCAGAGCAGATGCATTAACAATGTGCTCTCTGGGAACTGAAATCACTACGTGGACTGATTCTCTGAAGTTTCAGGCCCTGGTGTCTGTGGACGTGTGAGTGGTGGCCTGCTGGTGTTACTCTTCCTGCAGGTGCACTATGCTGTACTTTATTTTAGTAAGATGGTAACTTGGTCTTTCGTATTCATGTTATGTAAGAACCAGTCACTGTGACGTGGCTGCTCCCAAAGATGTACGGTAACCTAATAACTAACGTGATAACTCTGACACTGATTGATAGGCCTTGCACCAATTACCCTATCTTTATCTGGGTATATTGGGTCTAACAGCATTGATTCACCTGTGTTGTGTGAAATAAATATTGTTGGCTGTGAGAAATTACATTGTTGAGTTCAAGTTCAACATTTCCAAGGTTGCCTTGGGCAAATCTTCATTCTGAAGAATTTGAAAATCCAACAGAATCATCACTTGAGTTAGTTTGTAATAGATCTTTAACTATTTTAATACTCTAAATACTACTTGTAAATATCACTACAAACATACTTTATTGATTTCTTTTTTACAAAATTAATTTTTAAAATTATGTACACCACCAGTAAACACCCTGGTATTATCACAAAAGCATCGAACACATCTCGCTCTGATTTAGCCCCAGGTACTACCTAATCCCTACTTCCCTCAACTCTACTCCATCAGTCTTCCATTTTCAGTTGTTTTGAAAAAAAAAATTGTCTTGTGGGTATATGTGACACCAGGACCCACTGTGCCACATCCATGCCTGAAGAAATAAAGAATTCATCTGCTGCTCTTTTCTTTTCCCATCATCCCTTCTTCCTCCTCAGTCCCCTCTGTTTACTGATCTACTCTCTATTTTGATGGAATTCGTGCTCTTTTTCTTTTTCTTTTGTTTTTATTTTCTACCCCCACACACATTATTCTGAATTAGCTTTGCATATCAGAAAAAAAAAATTTGACCTTTGATTTTGAGGACTGGCTTATTTCACTTAGCATGATGGTTTCCAGATCCATGAATTTACCAGCATATGCCATAATTTCATTCTTTATGGCTGAGTAATATTCCATTGTGCATACATACTACATTTTCTTTATTCATCTGTTGAAGGGCATCCAGGTTGCTTTCATAGCTTAGCTATTGTGAATTGAGCTGCTATAAACATTGATGTTGTTGCATCAATGTTTATGCTGATTTTTAAGTCCTTTGGAAACATACTGAGTAGTGGGATAGCTGGATAATGTGGTGGTTCCATTCCTCATTTTTTGAGGAATCTCAATACTGCTTTCCAGAGTGTTTGCACTAATGTTAGTTCCACCAAAAATGAATGAGTGAACCTTATCTTCCCACACTCTCGTCAACATTTATTGTTGATTTTATTCTTGAAAATTGCCATTCTGACTGGAGTGAGATGAAATCTTAATGTACTTTTGATTTTATTTTCCCTAATTGTTAAATATTGAACATCTTTTAATATATTTGACCATTTGTATTTCTTTTTAAATTTTTTAAAAATTTGTTTTAATTAGTTGTACATGACAGTAGAATGCATTTATGCACTTTGATATACATAGATGGGATACAATTTCTAATTTTTCTGAGTGTACATGTTGCAGAATCAAACTGGTCATGTATTCACATATATACCTACAGTAATGATGTCTGTTTTATTCTTTCCTATCTCCACATCCCCTCATTTCACTTAACCTAATCTAAGGTAATGCTATTCTTCCCTAGTGCCCCCCGCCTTATTGTGAATTAGCATCCGCATGTTAGAGAAAACATTTGGTCTTTGATTTTGTGGTATTGGCTTATTTCACTTAGCATGATATTCTCCAACTCCAACCACTCTTTGGTTTATACCCAAAGGACTTAAACTCAGCATACAAGAGTGATGCAGCCACATCAATGTTTATAGCAGCTCAATTCACAATAGCTAGATTATGAAACCAACCTAGGTGTCCCTCAGTAGATGAATGGATAAAGAAAATGTAGTATGTACACAATGGACTATTACTCAGCTTTAAATAAAAGTGAAATTATGGCATTTGCCAGTAAATGGTTGTATTTTCTTCTTTTGATAAGTGTTTACTTCTTTTACCAATATATTGATTGTGCTGGGAAAAATAGAAATCTACATGTAACAAAATCAAATTAGACACCTATGTCTCGCCCTTCACAAAAGTCAGTTCAAAGTGTATAAAAGATTTAGAAGAAAATGCAGCCCCAACTTGCCAACATGTCAGCACAAAAACCGACTTCCTACTCATTTCTAGCAATTAGAGAAATGCAAATCAAAACCACTCTTAAGATTTCATCTGAGTTCAGTCAGAATGGCAGCTATTATGAAGACAATAAGTGTTGGTGAGGATGTGGGGAAAAAGGTACACTCATGTGGCTCAGTGGTCAAGTGTCCCCGAGTTCAATCCCTGGTACCAAAAACAAAAAACAAAACACCAAAAAACAAAATAAATACTTTATTAATTTCTGAGGTATTAGAGACTGAACCTGAAAGGATGGTCCTAGGAAAGACCAAGAGAATACTCAGCCTATAATAAGAGAATACTCAGCCTATAATGACACATGCTAAGTTTAAGGAAATGGAATTTGCTTTCCTTTGCTTTTAGTCTCTGAGATTTGGGTTGATAGTTTATGATGATTTATAACACAGGAAGGATTATCAGGGGCTGGATTCTTGCCCCTTGACCAGAATCCACCTGTCCATCTGACATCTCCTGATGGATGTGTTAGTCTGGATATGTCAAAAAGAAAAGGGTTTACGTAGCACACAGTTTTGGAAGCTGAAAGTTTGATCTGACTCTGGTGAGGATCTTGTGACAGATGATATCACAGTGGCAGGAGTTGAGATGAGAGTGACAGCCTGGAAAGACAGGAGTCCTTGGAAGATTCAGTGGTCAGACCAGCTCTCTTATGGCCACCTACTCTCACAAGAACTGACTGACTTCAGGGGACCAGAACAAATCCCTTCTGAAGGCAGGACATGAAATGACCTAGCCACCTCCCCTGAAGACCCTCCTCTCAAAGGGTTCCACTTCTCAGTACTGCCCCATGGAGGACAACGGTTTTAACACAGGAACTTCGGGGGACGAACCATAGTGCCCGATTTCTGTATTCAGTAAATTTCTAGGCGCCCAGTCACCCTGCATCCTTCTGTGAACTCCAGTTGGTCTGATCTACCTCGAATTTTGGTCTTTCCTCAAATTGCATGCTTTCCTATTCTATTTGTACTATGAAATTTTTTTTTAAATTTGTTCTGAAAATGATTTATAAAGTCACTTATGCAATTGTAGACATTTGAATTCAATTGCCTCAAAATGCATTTAGTGGTTTTGGTGGGCCTTTCAGTTTAGAGAGTTTGCATAATCCTGCTTCCTTGAGTCCTCTGGCCTCCCCGTGAGGGGTGTGATATTTCCTCCAGTTGGGAGATTCTAGCACACATCCAAAGTCACATCAGCATTGGGTGGCAGAGCATTTTCGGGCTCTGCATGTCTCTCTACCTCATTCATGTACTCTCCTGAGTCAGAAAAGGAGGACTGACCCTGCTATGTTTAACTGATCACCAGGTGATTTTATCTTCTGTATCCCAAGGGTGTCTTGTATTTTCTTCCACCTCCAGTTCTGCTTGTCAGCACTCCATCCAGTCTGCTCATCTCTCTCTTCTAGGCTCAGTCTTACTGGTGTCCTGGACCCTGTCCCAGCCTGTCCAGCTTAGCCTTCTTACTCATAGCAAAATAGTTCTATTAAAACATCGTCATCACACACATTTCCCATGGCTCACTATCATCTATAGGCAAATCTTTTAAAGGTTCTTGTTTTTAGATTAATTTATAAAAATATATCATTTATAGGGTACAATGTAATTTTTGGATTTATGTAGACATTGTGTAATCCTGAAATGAGGGTAATTAGAATATCTGTCACCTCAAACATTCCTCATCGCTGTGATAAGCACTTTGGAACGCACTTCTCTAGCTCTGTTGTTGTATTGTCGTATACACTGTATCGACATATACATACAGTATACGACATACACTGTATATGTATCAATGACTGTAGAACCCTACTGTGCAACGGAGTACCTGTCCTCCTCCTCCCCATCTCACTGCTGCTCTGAACCTATGGACTGTGCATTTATGTCCTCTTTTGCTATCCAGCTGCTGGTAACCACCTTTCTTTTTTCCACTTCTGTGAAGTCTACTTTTTTTTTTTTTGGATTCCATGTAGAGATGAGATCATGAGATATTTGTCTCCCTCTTTCTTGCTTATTTCACATAACATAGTGTCTTCTAGGATCGTCCCTGTGTCACAAATGACAATATTCCTTTTTATGACTGAATAGTACCCACTGTACATATTACCACCTGTTTTAAATCCATTCATTCATGGATGTGAAAACATGCTCCTAACCTTAAGTCATCAGAGAAATGCAAGATAAAACCACAGTGGGATATGTCCTCACTCCTGTTAGGTGGGTTATTATCTAAAAGATGAAAAGCAAGTATTGGTGAGAACGTGGGTAAATAGGAAGACTTATATAAAGTTGGTGGGGTTGTAAATCAGCACAGTATGGATTTTTCTCAAAAAGCTAAATATGGGGTAAATTCTGACCGATCTTTTTTTGGCATCAGCACTAGACTCTGCAAGTTTATCACTGCCTGGGAGGAGGAACCACATGTTTTGGGGGCATTAGCTACTGAGATGTCCAGATTCACCTCTGTTTGACCTTGCATGCTGGTCTGACCGTACAGAGTGGAGCTCGGGTTTCCACCTGCTCCCTCCTGACTCTCTGCTTCCTCCTATCTGGAATCCCTGCTTACTGCCCCTATGGTCCCATACACACCAAGTGCTACACCTGTCTGCAGTGGTCTTCTACTTACCCACCAAGTCTCAGGGCAGACATTCCCTCTTCTATGAAGCCCTTTCTGGGTCCTCAAAAGATGCAGGTGTTCCTTCTCTGTTACCTCTGCCCATGATTTGCCGCGCTTGGAAACCCTTCTGTGGTGAACTAACACTTCCTCTCTCTTTCTCATCTGTCATGGACGCTCCTTGGTTTAGAGACAGGGCATCACTGTTTGGCTCAGGCTGTTTTTGAACTCCTGGGCTCAGCCTCCTGAGCTGCTGGGTCTGTAGGTGAACACCGCCGTGTCCCACTTATGTCCTCTGTTTCTAGGAAGCTGGATCCACTCGTTGTCTACCAGGTTTGCATCACGACAGAAATCGGTGTCTCTCACGGAGTGGCCACTCGAGAAGCAGATTTCGGATGAATACTTGGAGGGATGACAAGCTCCTGGTCTTAGAGCAAGACACCTAGAACCTCCTGTCCAATCTTAGATCGTTGCTTAATTCTTAATTAAGGTCTTAATTCTCATTCCAACAATTTCTGTGACCTTTTCTAAGAAGTGTCTGCACGTGTGTGTGTGTGTGTGTGTGTGTGTGAGGGTGTGAGACACAGCACAAATACCTGTGTGCAGAAAGTACTGTGATTTCCTGAGGAAATAACTAACACTATAATGAAACATAAGTGTAGCAATTTTATGTAGGGCAGAAGGCAATTTGGAAGCTTTCAATGATACATTGCTAATAAAAGGCACTATGATCATTTCCGCAGGATGAGGAGACTTTCTCTCTAGGCCTTTCTACTTTGACCTAAGGGTTCACCACATCTGATAAAAGGCGATAAAAGAGCAGACTTTGAAATATTTCCAGTTCATGGACGTTAGCAGATGAATAGTGAGCCAGCCTGGAACAGGAGGTTAATTGCTCAAACACAAAGCATCCTGGGGGAAAATTTTGCTCAGAGGTGTGATCTTGTCACCCCTGGATGCTAAAACCGCAGTTCTTGTCATCAGATATTCTAATTACATGCTCTGTGCAAGAACTCCTTTATCGTGAAGAATGTGAAATCCTCTAATTAGCTAGGATTTACAAAGCAAACAGAAAAGGGAGGTGTCAAAGGTCAACACAAATAAAAGCAAGGCTATCCCAAGCCCAATGAGAAGAAAGCAGGAACAGGAGGGTCAGCGTCTTCACGAAGAGCTAATTAGCAAAGTCCAATCTTTAAAATAATGAAGACGGCAATTAGACCATGAGCAGGGCCTCCCAACTGCGACACGAAAGCAGGACTTTCCGTCACCACACTTAAACTCTTTCATGATAAAGCAAAATCATTGCACTTTTATCGATAAACATCACTTTTGTTTTAAAATCAGTTGATTTAAAGCATATACATAATGCTTACTTGTAGGGAGTGTAACATGGGACAGTAGAGAGGATCTACAGGGATTTATGTCACAGAAAACTGTCTCCTCATCGCACTTAAAGTGCCTTAAATTGTCAGAATTCCTGTTCCTTCCTTTCCTATCCCCTTCCTCTTCCCCTTTCAACCCGGGCATGGGCTGAGCCTTACACCTGGGCCAGCTCCTTCTCCTGCTCCTGCCTCTGCGGGAGGTTGCTTAAGGAGGAAGCGGGAAATGTCCAAGCCTGTGCGACACCTTTGTCACTAGCTGTCTAGTGACAAATTCTCTCCAAATTCACTCTAGCAGTGTCTGTGAGGATCCTCCCAGTCACTGCTTCCCCCAAGACCCTTAAGTTTCCCAACCCTCCTCAGCACAGCTCCGGCCTGTCTCAGGGTCTCGGCAGGCCACCCTGGTCTCCAGCGAGGTCCTCCCCATGGCCTGCCCTGTCCCGCCTGCTCCCTGCTCTTTGGCCTCTCGCCTTCCCTCAGCACAGCAGCTCCAGAGGAAGCCCCTCTCCAGTCTCCTGAAGGCTCAGACCCCTCCCCCTAGTCCACTCTTGTTAAAGCAAGAGTGTGCCCCTCGCTTCCCCAGATCCCCCAGAGGCCCAGCTCCCCAGCCTCCCGCTGACTCCCCCCCCCTTTACTTTTGTGTATTCACCACCCCCTCCACTCCCCCACCCCAAACTCCTTTCCATAGAGCAGTATCGTTATGTCCCTGGCCATTAGCACAGACACAGGACGACTTTGGGCGAATGAAGACACTGAAAAGTTATGTTCCTGTTTTCTGGCCACTTTGTGCTGAAGATTAATTTTCACTCTCCAAGGACTAACTTTTCTGGGTTTTCGTAATCCATGAAAGTCACAGCTCTCTTGCACCCTGAACCAGCATGGTTTCATTTCTTGCAGGAATCGCGGCCCATCCGTACTCTTATCAATGTGCTTCATTTCTGTCTTTTATTGGGTTTATTTAGAAAGTCTGGTCTTAAAAAGATTATCAGTACATTGGGATTAGTATCAACCATGTCTGACTTTTCTATTCATCTATTTTTTTGATTACTGCCACCCTAGACCTCCATTCCTACTGTATCTGATACTATTTTGTCTAAGCATTTTTATTGTTTTTGTTATACATGACGGTAGAGTGTATTTTGACTTATTTTACATACATGGAGTACAACTTCCCATTCTTGTGGTTGTGTGTGATGTGGAGTTTCACTGGTCATGCATTCATATATGAACATAGGAAAGTTATTTCTTATTCATTCTACTGTCTTTTCTATTCCCTTCTCCCCTCCCTTCTCTTTATATCACTTTGTCCAATCCAGTGAACTTCTATTCTTCCCTTCCCATTCCCATTTTTGTCTATTAGAATCCATATATCAGAGAACATTTGGTCTTTGTTTTTTTGGGGATTGGCTTATTTAACTTACCATGATACTCTCCAGTTCCATCCATTTACTGGCAAATGCTATAATTTAATTTCTTATTTATGGCTGAGTAATATTCCAGAGTGTAAATATACCACATGGTCTTTATCTGTTCATCTGAAGGGCATCTAATTTTGTTTCATAGCTTAGCTATTATGAATTGAGTTGCTATAAACATCAATGTGACTGCATCATTGTGATATGCTGATTTTATGTCCTTTGGGTATATACTGAGAAATGGGATAATGGGGTCAATTGTTGGTACCATTCCAAGATTCTGAGGAATCTCCATACTCCTTTTCAGAGTGGTTGCTCCAATTTGCTGTCCCCCACCCCCACTAATGTATGAGTTCTTCCTTTCTTATTCTTATCCCTTAAATTTTTTCAGTCTTTAATTTTAATTTTTCTAGGCTTTAATTTTATTTTTTTCAGTCTAATTGCTTTGGCTAGAGTTTCAAGAACTATGTGGGACAAGAGTGTTGAAAGTGCATCCTTATCTTGTTCCAATTTTTAGAGGGAATGCGTTTTTAATTTTTCTGCATTCAGAATGATGTGACCTTGGGTTTAGCATAGATATTATTTAAACTGTTGAGGTATGTTTATACCACCCCTGTTTTTATAGTGTTTTTTAACATGAATGAATGCTGTATATTATTAAATGCTTTTTCTTCATCTATTGAGACAATGTGATTCTTGTCTTTAAGTCTATTAATGGGTGAATTATTTTTATTGATTTCTATATGTTGGGTCAACCTTGTATCCCTGGAATGAGCCTCACCTGGTTATAGTGCACTATCTTTCTAATATGTCCTTTTATGTGATTTGCCAGCATTTTATTAAGAATTTTTGCACTGTGCTTATCAGAGATATTGGTCTGAAGTTTTCTTTCCTTGATGTGTCTTTGTCTTGATTTGGTATCAGGGTAATACTAGCTTCATAGAATGAGTTTGGAAGTGATTCTTCCTTTTTTATCTCATGGAATTATTTGAAAATTGGTGGTAGTTTTTTAAAGGTCTAGTAGAACTCAGCTGAGAATCTTTCTGGTCTTGGGCTTTTCTTAGTTTGTAGGCTTTTGATGGCATCTTCCATTTCATTGCTTGAAATTGGTCTGTTTAAATTGTCTATGTCCTCCTGACTCAATTTGTGTAGGTCATACATCTGTAGACATTTGTTGATGTCTTCAAGATTTTCTAATTTATTAGAGTATAAATTTTCAAAATAGTTGATTATCTTCTGTATTTCACTAGTGTTTTTAGTTATATTTACTTTTTCATCATGGATTTTAGTCAACTTTCTCTTTGTTAGCTTTGCAAAGGTTTATCAATATTATTTTTTGAAAGAACCTACTTTATGTTTCTTCAATTTTTTTGGATTGTTTTCTTTTTTAAATTTTTGTTGATTTCAGCTCTGATTTAATTTCCTATTTTTTGCAGCTTTTGGTCTTAGTTTGTTCTTTTTCTATGGATTTGACATGTAATGTTAGGTTATTTATTTGGTGACTTTCTATTATTTCAATGAATGAGTTCAGTGCAATCAACTTTCCTCTTGGCACTTCTTTTATATGTCCCAGAGATTTTGATACACTGTAGAACTTTTCTCATTTATTTCTAAGTACTTTTTTATTTTATTCCTGATTTCTTCTGATATCCATCAATCATTCAAGAGCGTATTATCTAGTCTCCAGGTGTTAGAATAGCTTCTATTTTTTACTTATAATTGATTTCTAATTTCAATCCATTATGATCATATAGAGTGCAAGGTGGTATCTCTGTTTTTTTGTATTTACTGAGAGATGCTTTGTGGCCTATGTTCCATTTTACAGAAAGATCCATGTGCTGCTGAGAAGAAAGTGTATTCATGCATTGATTGATGAAATATTCTATATGTCTGTTAAGTCAAAATTATTAATTATATTTTTTAGTTCTATAGCATCTTTATTTAGTTTTGTTTGGAAGACCTATCCAGTGATGAAAGAGGTATGTTAAGTTGCTCAGTGTTATTGTGTTGTGGTCTATTTGATTCTTGAACCTGAGAAGGGTTTGTTTGACAAACGTAGATGCTCCATTGTTTGGGACATAAATATTTATGATTTTTATGTCTTTTTCATGTATAATTCCATTAAGCAGAATGAAATGGCCTTCTTTGTCTCTTCTGATTAACTTTGGCTTGAAATCCACTTTATCTGACAAAAGGATGGAAACCCCTGTTTGTTTACAAGATCCGAGTGAATAATATTTTTTCTCATCCTTTTACCTTCATTCTGTGGATGTCTTTGTCTATAAGGTGAGTCTCTTGGAGACAGCATATTGTTGGATCTGGTTCTTTAATCCAATCTGCCAGTCTATGTCTTTTGATTGATGAATTAAGGCCATTTACATTTAATGTTGTTATTGAGAAATGATTTTAATTCCATGTCATTTTGATTTAATTTATTTCTGTTCTTTAATTTGAATTAATTTCTCCTTTGACTATTATTCTAGTGTAGTTCCTCCCTTTGCTGGTTTTCACTTTTAGTTTTTATTCTTCAGAAAATATCTTATAGAGAATGTTTTGTAGTTCAGGCTTTCTAGTTGTGAATTCTTTTAACTTTTATTTATCATGGGAGGTTTTTATTTAATCATCAATTATGAAGATTAATTTTGTTGGGTATAATATTCTTGGCTGACATTCATTTACTTTCAGACCTTGATACACATTTTTCTAAGATCTCCTAGTTTTAGGAGTCTGGATTGAGAAACCTGCTGAGATCCAAATTGGTTTTCACTGACAAACTTTAAAATTCTGTCTTTATTTTATTGGGCTAGGGTTGTGGCTCAGTGGTAGAGTGCTTGCCTAGCACATACAAGGCCCTGGGTTCAATCCTCAGCACCACATACAAATAAATAAGTAAATAAACAAACAAATAAATAAATGTATTGTGTCAATTACAACTAAAAATATTTTAAAAAATTCTTATTTTGTTAGGTATTTTCATAATAGTGTTCCTTTGTGTGTGTCTGTTGTTTGCATATTTGGAGTCCAGTAAGCCTACTTTGTTTGATTTTTTTTTCCCATTTCATTCTTTAGTTTTGAAAATTTTTCTATTTCATTGAAAAAAATGTGCATTCCTTTGGTTTGTATCCTTAGTATTTCCCAATAAATCTTAAATTTGATCTTTTCAGGTTATTCCATATTTCTTGGAAGTTCTTCTCATGGTATCTTAACATCTTTTCTCCATGGTCAATTTTATTTTTAAGGTTGTATATTCTGTCTTTATTGCCTTAAACTCTGATTCAAAGTGTTCTCATTTATTGATGATTCTTTACATCAAATTTTTAATTTTGGTTTATTGATTCCTTCATTTTGAGGATTCTGCATGATTATTTTTTCATCTCTCTTTATTGAAGTGATCGTTCACCTCCTTTATTTTCTTCTTCTCATTACCTCCTTATATCATCCTTACCTCACAGATATATTTTACTATGTACATTCTAAAATCCTTCTCTGATTTTTTTTAATCCTGTGGTGTTAATAGATTCTGTCATTGAAATATTTTGGTTTGTGTGTCTACTCATGGAACAGTATGGATCTGAGGCAGTAATGTTTCTACCCTGTGGTGTAGTGTCCCTGAAGGTTTCCAGTACCTCACCATTTAAGGTAGACAAATAATAACATCCAGTGAAAACAATGTATGACATTAAATCAAAAAGTTCCTGCTACAATGTCTAAATGTTAATTATCAAAATCAGAAATTATATTATTAGTTATTGGCTACAATAAAAACAGTACGTTTGCAAACACATTTAAAATTTCAAATGTTGGCTAGTGAGACAGCAGAAGTCATGTAAGATGTGATGATTTTGAGGAAGAAAGAGGAGGAAGAATTAAGCTATAAAAGAATGAAAGAGGGAGCAATAGAGATTGGCTTTCAGCAGAGGAAGAGAATCAAGGGACACAGAAGTGTGAGAAAAAGTATATGTAAAATAAAAATTTTAAAAAGAAATAATAAAAATAAAATACAAAACTAAACTAAAATGTACTAATTAAATATCCTTCTCCTAAAATATTAATTCATGAAAAATAACTGGTTTTAAAAAATGCTAGAATGGAGGAAAAAAACCTCAAAATTTATATGTATAAATGTCTATGAACCCTTAAGGTCACATTAAACAGAAATAATAAAAAAAAAAGGGGAAAATTATTTCCATGAAGGTTAAACAATTGTGTTTGGGTTCAAATTTTCTCAGCTTCTCTTTTCAGCAGTTAGGTGGTGTCCTTGGGAGTGTGATGCTTGCTCCACTCTCAGGGTGGGGTTGATGGAGAGAGAGGTAACCCTGTTGGCAGAACCCCTGGAGGTGGGGTTGAGGCTTAGGTGAGCAGCAAGCTCTTAGCTAAATGCCAGTTTGTCCAGAGATTCTGATTCAGTGCCCCTCCAGGGCCCATCAATTGCCAATTCACACTGGAAGACTGTGCCCCAGGGATTACCCCTGGATTCCACTTTTGTGGTGGAGGAGCCAATTCTTGGGACACTCGGTCTCCTGCAGACCCCATTTTCCCTGGTCTCAAGTTGTCTCCACACTCCATCTCTCCCACCCTTGCCTTTTCAAATTCCCAGCCAGACCTGTCTCTCCCAGCTGATCCAGCAGGCAACTGGGTTGTAGGGGGTGGGTGGAAGTTAGACGGGTTTCGATGACCTTTTGTCCTCTGTGTCAACCTCTCCTCATGTTTGATTTTCTCTGGGTCACTTAGCCACACCCTATGTCATGCAGTGTGGGTTTGCAGGCCTGTATTTTGGGACACAATCAGGTTTGCCAGGAATCGGCTCTCTGAGCTGTAGGCTGCTAGTGGATGCAGCATGGTGTCGTCTTCTGTCCCCCACATGTGGCCAGGAGAGAGGGAGACTTCTTTCCCATGAAACGACATTATGCAGTGTGCCTTTCAGTTTAGGTGGGCAGTGACTTCCATCTCTAAATTCTTCTTACCCAGATATGCCTCAGGCCTCCTACAAATGTGGGTTCCTTTAATTCCCTTGTCCCTCTACTTTGCTCATAAAGGTAGCATTCTGGCTAGTGCCTCTCTGGCTATAGCAGCAAATATTGTGCCGGGATTTCTTACATTTTTTTGTCCAACCTCCTGAGTCCCCAGTCTGTTTTGAATGTCCAGTATGCTTTAAATTCCAGTAAAGCCCCACCGCCTTGGTTCACCCACTTTACTGAGAAGCTGCCTATCTGCTTTCACACCATGGAGCAGCTAGGAAAGTGACCTCTCTATTTGGCCATCTTGAAAACCCCCTTATCTGATTTTAATTAAACATTTATGCATCTCATCTCCTCTCTTGTATATTAACTATGTGTATCTTTTAAAACTACTTCTAATTATTGTCAGATTTTATAGCTTCCATTTAAAATTGAGCATCCCAGAGAAGACTGGTGACACTGACAAGAGTAGTCTGTGGGTGGGGGAGAGCAGCCTGGCCTCAGGATTAGGAGAGGATGTTGGATAGGGGAGATGGCAGTGCAGGTGGGCAGTTCAGTAGGAGCAGTGATTCCAAGAAGAACCAAAACCAGTAGCTGGCAGAGCCTGTGGCACCAAGAGAAGGAGTCTTCAGAGAGTGCAGCTGTCATACCCTGTCTACAGGATGATAAAAATCACCAGTACATCAACTGATAATCCTGGAATGAATACTGTAAAATCCATGAGCTTGAGAAGATGACCGGTGGGGACAGGGCCATGTGAAGAGTTGGCCTGACGGGAGCCCAGGTAATTGGTACGTGATGGCAAGGGGGTGACTGTGTTTGAGCATCTGTGACTGTGGATACAGATGTGTTAGGTCAATCTGCTGTTAAAATGTGATAAAAACAACAGAAACCTTCAAGTTAAAAAATGATGTCCTTATAAAAGTTAATAAAAATTTACTATCATTAATAGTAGAAATGACAGTTTTCTAATATCAGGAGTAAAGAAGAAATATTGCTTAGTCCTTAAAAGAAGGTACAGAGATTGTTTTTTCTTATATAAAATGTATCAAAATTGACTCAAAAATTCATATAAAATTTGGATGCATATTTATGCATTTGTATACCTTTACAAAAAACTCTGAAGAACAACATAATAAAATTTGTCTTAACATATCAATTTATTAAATAATGATACTGATTTAAATAGTACATTACTAGTGAAGGTAAAGATAAATAGTTTAGGGAAAAAAATCCCAGAGATTTATATAGGTACTTATGTGTCAGAGTAGTAATAAAAAATGATACAAAGGGATAAACTGTTCAATAAATGTTGTTGGAACAACTGGTTGTTCATATTGAGGAAATAGACACAGCTTTTTTTATGTACAAAATTAGCTGCTGCATGTTAAATGTTTATAGAAAAACTTATTATGGAGAAAATATAAAATAACAAAAGGAAGAGAAAGTTCTGACTACATTAAAATAATAAAAATATAAGCTATACAAATATATGAATATATATAATACAATATATATATATATATAATGTATTTTTGACCAAAGAGATCTGATCTATATAAATTATGATGAAAAAGTGAAGTAAAACTATAAAATTCACGTAAAAATTATGAGCTCCTACTTTTGTCTTATTTATGAAAAACAAACCCAAAGGTTTAAAGTAATAATTTGCAAAAAAGGAATCCCCCATTGTGTATGTTTATGTTTAAGAGGCAGCGAGAGAGAGAAGGTGCTTGACATCACTAGTGATCGGGTAAATGTGAATTATGGCATTAACCCAGTGTCACTTGACCCCATCTCATTGGTGATGACAGGTATCAGAGCAGCTCTTCCACTGCAGGAGGACAGGGGACTCTGGAGACTTGGAAGCTTTCGCCCCTTACCCATCAGAAATTGCTCTCCCAGGAATAGACAAGTTAGATGTGCACCTGATGTCAATTGAATCCTTGTTTGTTCATGAAAAGTAAAACAAACAACTTACATGCCAATCAACAAGAAAATTAATAAATTATATTAACTTTGTACATAAAATAGCTATTTATTCCTTGGTGAAACTAGACAAAATACAACCACCTGTGTGATAATAACTAAATAAAAAAATGATCATTCATAAAAGAATATGTAAAAACATTTAGTGCTATAAAATTTTGTTTAGAAACATGAAAATATTGGTGGCTATGTACATATGTAGCCAAATTATTTTTTAGTTGTGTTACTGGTATCAATAATTATCAAATGCACATTAGATTTCTGAGAAAAGAAGAAATGAAAATGAGATTTAAAAATTTCTAGGTTTTTTCCCTATGGTATTTTATTTCTTAAGTTATAAAATCTGTTTTCTATAATCTTTTTTGAATACCTGAAATATATAATGTGTTTATTGTTTTACTTTTGTACTTCATTAAGAGCTGAGAAGAGCAGGAAGAAAATATTTTTTAATGACACTACTATGTCTACATTTATGGGGCATGGTGTGTTTAATAAATGTATAAATATGTGAAAAGTTTAATGATGAGATTAGTTTGTTTTTCCATTGAATTTCATGACAACGACAATACTAAAACTGACAATCTGTTTTTTTAAAAAATCTATTTAGCTTCTTTACTATAATACTATGCAAGCATACTTATTTCTACAAATAGCTTTTATAGATGTTTTCTTTGTATACAAACTAATTTATGCTGAAATTGATAGTGAATAGAAAGCTGAAATGGCATAAAACATGGGCTTTTTAGAAATAACTGTATTGTTCAGGATTCCGTGTGACGCAACCTCTATCATGATTGTTTCACAATCGTATAAAGAATGTCTGACCACTGGTATGTCTCTTAGTTGGATGAGGTAGCACTAAGTCTTTTCAGATGAGCAGATAATGCACTTATTTTTATAAATGATGTCTAATATCTCACACAGAATCTGGCCCTTCGTAAGATCTCAACAGAGATTCATTGAGTGAAGTTTAAAGATTACAAAAATTCCACTGTAATAATCAAGTCTAATGATAAACCCATCATACAGCTCTTTATAGTTTCCATGTTTTCAAATGTACATTTAGTATACAGTAGTACAAAAATGAGACACAGGGCTAGCATCCCACAAGAAGGGACACGGTACACCCAGGGAAGTGACTTCCCCCTTTGGACACCAGCCACAGGCACAGTAGAAATTTGTATCCAGGCTTTGATTTCTGACCAGTAGCCATATCTTAAAACCATACTATTAATTTTGGAGCTGAAAAGAATCATGGAGACTACTTGTTCCAGCCATTTCTCTGGCAAATAAGAGATGTGGCAGAGAGATTAATCCCTCAAG
Source organism: Spermophilus citellus (assembly GCF_964194105.1). Classification (NCBI taxonomy): domain Eukaryota; kingdom Metazoa; phylum Chordata; class Mammalia; order Rodentia; family Sciuridae; genus Spermophilus; species Spermophilus citellus. The sequence goes on from NC_138198.1 coordinate 124,373,909, forward strand.
GTTGTCCAGCTAGAGAATGGTTGGTTCATAGTTCCTGGGCTACTTTGTCATTTCAATTCTCCAAAAATACTACTTTATTTTTTTTGGTATCTGTAGTAAACTATTCAGGGATGTATAACAAATATGTAGCTTATATACTTTGAATAATTTTTTTATTGTATACATATGAAGTTGTAGATTTTCTAATAAATCTGAAATAATCACATTAATATTTAAATCAATTCATAATAAAAATGTACAAATTACATCAAATGTGAACTCAAAGGAGGCAATTCAAAAACAAAATATATGAACTTAGGATTAGGAAAATTTGGCATTCATGTGAAGTTATGACCCCTGCAAGGGATATACCTCAGGGTCAAATTAATGTGTCTCTAATGTGTAAACCTAATATTCTAATGACTTAGGCATTGATGTCATATGCATTCAAAAATAATTAAGTCATTAGAATATGACATCAATGCCTATCTGTGGGTAACATTTTTATGTTGTTGGTAGTAATAGTAATAATGATAGTGAAAATACTATTGATATTTGGCAACACTTTACAATTGTTAGAACAAAATTCACTCTTTAAAGTGACCCTGTGTAGGAGCTATTTTTTTTCCAGTTGAAGAAATTAAATCCAAATATTACTCATAAAACTTTGGACCTGGTTCCACAAACCACTCTAATGGCTTGTAACTATGCCCAAAGATGTGATTTCCTTGCATCAATTCCTAACTTTATATCTGTAGGTGAGCAAAACCAAGAATATGAGTTGATGGTGAAGCCCAAGTTAGCAGAAGACACTTACACAATATCTGCCAGGTCCCAAGCTAGGGACTTTATATTGATCCCTTTGATTATTCATCACAGCAACTTAAACAGTTAGCAACCTTCATTATCCCAAGGGGTACAGCATTCTGAGTCTCAGTGAGGCTATTCCTTACCAATGCTAAACACTAGTAATAGAGTTGAGACCTGAACCTAGAGATTATCTCCTTGTGGAGCCCACACTATGGTCTTCTGCCTATAATTAAAGAAATGAGAAGTTAAATGTAAGAGCCCAGAAATGGTGATCTGCACCTCATTGATTTTATTCTTGAACTTTACAAGGTTTAAGGCAACGTGACCAACAGGAATGTATGTGGCTTACAAATTCACTTGTTTTATTCTGTGAGTACATACTTACCCTCTGGCACTCATGAAGCTATTTATTACACACGCTTCATTGCTCATGAATAAAAGAAGCCAGAAAGAGGAAGGTATCCAGATGAAATTTGCAAGTATGCTTCCTCTGCAGACTGAAGACCAGAGGCAAGGCACATTGGTGCATGGATTCTGGGGCCTGGTTAGGATCCCAGCTCCAGTAGTTACTAACTGTGTGATCTTGGATGAGTGTCTTAAGTTCTTATAGCCCCAGTTTATTCTTCAGAAAAATGGGAATAAGAATAACATCTACCTCTCTGAATTGCAGCACAAGTTAAATGAGTCACTTGAATGCAATGTGAGGTCCCTAGTAAATACAACAATCCACTTTGCTTATATTACCAGAGGACTTTAGAAACCATTGGCATTACTCTGACTGGGCTGGGATAACAGGACACTGTGGATGAGGCAGCTTGAAAACATGAATCCGTTCCCCACGGTTCTGGAGGTTGGGAAGTCCAAGGTCAAGGTACAAGCCAATTCAGTTCCTGGCAAGAACCTTATTCTTGGTTTGCAGAGGCCCACATTCTAGCTGCTCTTGCAGAGGGGGAGAGGTCGAGAGGGAGGAAGCCAGTTTTCCCATATCTCTTCTCACAGGGACATTGACCCCATCCTGAGGCCCTCACCCTCATAACTTTATTTAATCTTCATTAGCCTTTAAAATTCCACCTCCCAATAGCATATTGGAGATAATGAAGATTAGGGCTTTAGCAGATGAATTTGGATGGGGGCTTATTCAGTCATTATTATTTTCCAGGTGCTTTACAAATATCAGTTCATTTAATTTTCAAATTATCCTTGCAATGTTTAATGTTTGTTATGGTTTAATCTGAAGTATCCCCTAAAAGCTTATGTGTTGAAAGTTTTTCCTAGACACAAGTACTCACTGGTGGATTCCCACGGTTGGGTGGTGGTGCAAAATTAGGAGACAGGGCCTTGTTGGAAAAAGATGTGCCCCTAAAGATATGTCCTCAAAGAATGTATCATTCTCAGTCTTCTCCACGACTTTACTTCTGCCCACCGGGAGGTAGCAGCTTTGCTCTGTATGTGCCTCCTGTCATGGCACCTGCCTCACCACAGATCCAGAGACAGCAGAGTTACTGAGATCATAAGCCAAAAGAAATCTTTCCTTATTTAAGTTGATTTATGGCAGGTATTTTATCTCAGTGATGGAGAGCTGACAAACACAATGCTGTTATTTCTCTTTCACTTTAGAGGAAGCTTGGGCTAAGGTGGCAGCTTCTCACTGCCCGAGCCCAGAGGAGCCATCCACTTTGGCATCATGGGCTCCATTGTTTTCTTGCATCCCACCAAAACCCGTGCATGCAGTCCCTATATTAGGCCCTATGTTAATAGCATCCCAAATCACCACAGTTAGTTTTCCTGTTTTCCTATTGGGCACCTGACTAATAAAGTGATTAGTGCCGGAGTGAGGCAGGAAAATGACCCTCAGATGGCAACCAGGGTTCGGGCAGTTCACAGCTTGAAGAGTGAACCGATAACCTCCTCCCCACTGCAGCAAATCTGGGCAGGGAACCACAGGGCACACCTGTCTCAGCTGTCACCTCCACTGGCACAGGCAGGGATGTGCAGGTGCGGAGGGCCAGGTACAGAGCTCCAATAGCAGTAGCACTTCTCGGTCACTGTGGTGACGTGATGGGAAAGATCATGCAGGTCCCTGAATTCCACTGGGACCGCAGGCCAAAGGAGAAGCAAAAGAAACTGCGTGTTTGTCACTGAGGAAGCAAGTTCATAGGTGGAGGCCGCGATGGGCGCCTTGAAGAAGCCCTCATCTGTACGAGCAGGTGTCTGAGGATGTCTGAGGATCCCGGGAGGATCTGACGGTAAGGATGGCCGAGTCGGAGTCCATGTGGTCAAAGCCCAAACTGGCAAGGAGAAATGGGGTGCTACTCTACACCAACAAGACAGATGACAAGTGCAGACGCTGGTTCTCCAAACCCTCTGAATCTCTTTGGATGAGAGGCAGACCCTCCACGCTTTTCCTCTCCATGAAATCTACTCGGTGGCTGTAACCGGAGCATAGCACCATGAGGAGCACCAGACGTCTTCCCTACGTACTCCACTACCTGACCTGGCTACCAGGTCCTTAGCTAGATTTATATCCCAACATGTGAATCTCACACAACATAAAACCTTCCCTAAGGAAAGAGCTTATACTATAAGAAAGGACATCACCAATATGCATTGCCGGGATGATTTTTCACTGTCCAGTGGAGTCACTGACAATCCCGTGTTTGTGCTCTGACCTCCAGGATGTAAGGACTATGACAGAAAAGAACAAGAAGTCATTAGACGTGTTGCCTGCTCCATCAAGACAATGAACCCAAAGCAAGATCATGTCCCACAGGCAAAGGAAGAGATTAATGTCATTTTCAGAGGCTTCAAAGATGCAGAGTTGTACTTTCTACCACATCCCAATTTCAAATTGCTTGTTTGGTCACGGCAAGAGCCAGATGGATCAGGGAGAATGACAGGAAATTATTGCAAACTTCCTCAGATGGTGTTACGAATTGCAGCTGGTTTCTGGAAGTATGAGCTGTGTTCTGGCACATCAGGGCAGCCTCTGGCACCTGGTTTTCAGTTCCTGACCCAGCAAAGGCTGTTTCTCCATTGTTCTCAATAAAGAAAGCAGAAACAGACTCCTCTTGAAAGGGAGAAAAATCATACCTTAACTGCACAGCCTCAGCTGTCAGCTTTTGGGCTCCTGTGATAATAAAGTCCAGAAATATCTGTATCAGTCTGAAATACAACTGAACATTAAATTTCCTACAAGTAACATTGAGCTGTTTGGATTCAGTGAGCTGAAGGTAGCAAGTACAGGAGATGCCTTAAGAAGACACAAGCTGAGGGGTGCAGATACGTCATGAGAGCATCAGGAATTGTCCTTGATGGTGATTGTCCTTGATGGTGACATTCCTTGGGTCCATTTGGGATACTTTAATATACTTTCCAAGGCAGGAGGTGGATCAACATTGTATATTCACACCTATTATGAGCCGTATACCAGTTGACCCAGGAGGCTAAGTAGGAAAGGATTCCACATCTGGAAGTGCAAGGTGTCCTGATGACACCTCACACTCAATCCATGGTCGGCAGCCACCAAAAAATGACTCCTAATGATCGTCCCTCTTAGATTCCTGCCTGGTAGACTCTCTCCTTCTCAAGAATGAGCTTAGTGTTGTGAACTGCTTCTAGCTAATGGATTTGCTAAATAAATTTGCATGATTGACTGGTATAGAATACTGATGAGGTTAGGTGACAAAAGAACTGGCTTCTCTTTTACTTCTGCCTCTGCCCTCTTTCTGGGGGAAAGAACCAGGAATCTTCCATATCCTGAATAGCCATACGCAGTGATTGCAGGACAGGAAGTAATATCTCCCTTCAGTGGCCACCTAGGACCTGAGTTACAGCTGCAGTCCTTGTCCAGGTAAGCCTTGAGATGAGTCCAGCCCCAAATGACACTCTGCAGCTTTATGAGCTAACACCTACTGAGGTTCTTCACCCACAAAAACTATGTTATAGTCAATGTAACATAAGCTGCTAAGTCTTCATGTAGTGGGATGCATAGCAATAGATAACTAATGTAGATTCTGTTACGGGAAGTGGGGTGTTACCATGGCAAATGTCTTAAACACTCCTTGACTTTCAATGGGGTTACATCCCAACACACCCATTGTAAGTTGCAGATACTATAAGTTGAGAATGCATTTAACACACCTAAACTATTGAGTATTATAGCTTAGTGACATACAGCACTGTGAAGTATTGATTGATTGCTTCCTGTCATGGTCACATGACTGACTGGAAGACGTGGCTCCCTGCCACTGTCCAACAGCAGTGTGCAACACATCACTCGCTTGGGAAAAGACCGTAACTCAAGCTGCACAGTTGGTTTCTACTGAGTACATGCTGCTTTTGCACCACCATGAAGTTGAAAAGTTGAAGAGCTGTAAGTCGTTACTATCCAGGGACTCAAGGACCATCTGTATGTGGGAGTGGCCACAGGTATTTTGAGGAGAGTGTCAGTGAAAGTCTTAGTTGTGCTGAGGTTGGGAGTGGTTCTCTTGAGCCCTGCCAAGAGTATTGTTGGAGACGTTGGAATTGTGTCCTTTGTCTACTGAGCCTTGACTGCAGCCCTGGCTGGGTTGTAGCCTCATGAGAATCTTGAGTGGGAGGCACCCAGATGTGTGACACATTTAAAGTGTGGGATATTGAGAGTTGGCTGTTCAAGCTGCTAAATGCTAGGCTGCATCTTCTTCTTTTTTTTTTTTTTTAACAGTAATAGCTAACTAATACCTCCTCTTTGTAGAGGAGGAAGTTCATTGTTCCTGGATAAGCACTTAGTCTGGGTAAGGAGCCGCCTTGTCCATCATCAGTGCTTGTGCAGCCTCACCCATCACCCTGGTACCCTGAAAACCTTGCTTCTAACAAAGTCATATTACATGTTAATATTTACTAAATTCTTGCGATTCTGCATTCCAGCTACCCTGTGCAGTTCACTTGATAGAATGTGGCTCAGTTTTAGCATTTCTTGAAGACTCAATCCTATGATGTTAGGGTCCTGGTTCTACCGAGTGACTCATGTGCTGGCAAGTTGCACTGATATTTGGATCCTTTTTTCCCTTAGTCCAATGCACAGGTCTGGGAGAGATATTGGAGATGGAAGTGAACCTCTCATTATTAACTCAGGAGGAAAGTTTGCTCCTTGTTACATAAAGCCTGGTCTCAGTAGTGTAAAGGTTCTATTGCTCAAAGGACTTTTTTGTTGTTTTCTTATCAAAGAACATAGTCATGTTTCTGCTGGATTGAAAGTTGAAATTGCTCCCTGGACATTTTGAGCTCCTCATGTGGCTGACCCAATAGCAGGAAGGAGGTCACTCTATTGCTGGGGATGACTAATCCTAATTATCAGGGAAATTGGCTTGCTGCTATGAAGGAGGAAGAGAGGACTATGTCTGGATCCCTATAGGATTCACTGTGGCTCTTTTGAATACTCCCTTGACTAAGGGCCTAGGTTAGGCAATAAGTCCATAAATTTAAGTGGAGTATATTGCTTTGTAATTTACATTTTCAAAAGTAAAAAGTTAAGAGTAATTCAAGGAGCAATTTAGATACTGCATCATGGTTCCGGGATACTTCCTTTAGGAAAGCAATGCTATCCTATGTGTTCCCTTGGAGCCACTAAAACAAGACCCCTGAGATCTTCCAAGGTTGAAAGAATCTGTGGAAGTGACTAACATTCCTTAATTTCAAATTATCTGCACTTGCTTCAGTTTTTATTGAAACTTGAAAATTCCGAGAAGATTGTCTGCTCCCGATCTCTTCCAGCACAGAGAGCATGCAAGTCCTTGGTCCTTGTGGCATGGGCCCTCTCAGAGACAGCTTGGTTTTCAAAAGTCAGGGAATGTGATTGTTGTCTCAGTCCACGTGTGCTTCTACAGCCAGCACTGCCGATGGAGTCATTCATAAAGAACAGGATATTTCTTGTGTTTCTGGAGGTTGGAAGCCCACGGTCAGGGTGCCAACGGAATTGTTCCCTGGTGAGGACTGATCTCGGGTTCCAAGAAGGGCCTTGACTGCTTCCCTTGGAGGGCAGAATGCTGGGTTTTCACATTGTACAGGGAGAAGGGCGAGCGAGAGCTCGCTAATCCCGTTTGAGAGCAGAGGCCTCGTGGCTTCTCTGCCTCCTGAAGGTCATACCTTTTAGTACTCTTGCCTTGGGAATTAAGTCTCAATATGAGCAACCGTGCAGTTGTCACATCTGATCCCATCCCCAGCAGCCCCTCCGTGCTTCAGTGTGTGTGTAGCCAAGAGTGACTCAAACCTGCTGTTGCAGTTTGTCCATGAGGTGTCCTGCAAAAGCTCATGAGTGAGACAATGCAGGCAAGTTGAGAGGTGAAGTGATTGGGTTGTAAGGGCCTTAACCTCATCGGTGCATTCATTCACTTGAGTGGATTAACGGCATGGCAGCAGGGGTATGCCTGCACGTTGGTCACTGTGGGTGTGCCTTTTGGGTTTATAGTTTCTTCCTGGTGAGCAGAACCCTCTCTGCTTCCTTGTGGCCATGTCCTGAGCTGCTTTCCTCTGCCTTCCCATTCCCTTCTGTCACGTGCTGCCTCAAGTGAGGCCCAGAGGAATGGAGTTGGCTGTTTGTACACTGAGACCTCGGAAACTGACAGACAAGTCAACATTTCCTCTTCCAATTTTCTCGTTGGCTTTCTTGGTCACAGAGATGAGAAAGCTGATTGAATCCTCAGCCATTTCAGAGATGGAATGAAAACAGAGTTGAGCATTTGATGCTTTAGGTCCTAAACCTCTGTGTTCCTTCACCCCTGACGTCCCATCATTATGGACTCATGCATTCAGGAGACCAAATGGGCTCTTCACCCCACCAATATCTTCCTCTCGTGGAGATATTAACAATGCTGGCTCCATTTCCTCTTATCCCCTAGTCCTTGCTTAGTGCTACAGGATGAATGTTAAAAGCCTTCACTGACGTTGCATTTCAGAAATAAGGGATTCAACACTACTGTGCCAAGGGACGTAGAGCTCCTTCGTCAGGTATCCTGCCTGCCCATCCGTGAATTTCCTTGTCTCAGGAAAATGCCTTGTCCCTGATGGAAGATGAAGTGTTAAGTCACAGGCCCCACATCCCTGGGAACTCTGCTTTATCTGTCTCCCTAGTGTTGAGTTATAAGGATGAAAGTATTGACATTTCTAAACTACCTATTTTATATTATGAAGTTCAGTTTTTTCCTCTGTTAATTAAGATTCTTTGATGCAGTATTTGTGAAAGACAGATGGGGAAATCTAGCAAATTGCACATTCTAATCCATGAAGCAGTGGATATAGAGCAGGGAAGAATTAAAATAATACTCATCACTATTAGTTGAAATAGATTACAATCAACTGCTTTAATATTGATCAAACATATCAAATTTACCATTAGCATTTGTGGAATGATGCACTAATGTATTAAACTGCCATTGATCGAGGGTGTTAATTAGGTGTTAAAAATTTAAGCGCATTGTTTTTTCAAAATCAAAGTCATTTCACTGATGTTCTAAGCTCTTAATTGTGATGACTGTGTACTCTTTATGGATTTTTTTATTAGAAATAGTTTGCTGATAATGTGGCTTCCTACACATTACCACTCAACTATACCATTATTTTATGGGTGGGCCTTTACAAAAATTAACAAAAACATTTACACCGAACCCAAATGCATTTTGGGTATCTGACTCCTCAAGACCTGGGCTTGAGCATGTGGAGTGTGGTAGCATTCAACTGGTCCTTGTCATTTCACTACAGCAATAGAGGGCTAGCAGTGTTTCTATTTAAGGCTCCTCCTGTGTGACACATAGTGTTGGTATTTGCTGATGGTAAATAATTAGTAATAAATGCAAAAGTGATTTAGATAGTTCTTGGTTGCTATTACAGAAGATTAATTTGCTACATGCTTTCCATCTCAGATGGGAGAAGCATTGTTTAGAAAACAACATAAAAATAAAAGCCTGTAATCGGGGAAGATACTAAGTCAGGGTGATGCAGAAGAATGGATATTTATCTTCAGGGTGAAATGCAGAGAATAAGAAGAGAGAAGGCTTAAGACATCTAATTAAATTACTGAACAGATTGAATCTCTGAGCCTGGATGGATTGAGTAAGTGTCACGTACCCTTTCTTCCAGTTACATCAGCAGCTCTCCTCTTATTGGTTATTTAATGTATGGTGATAGTAGCCCTGGGTGGCAGGCTTATTTTAGTCTTGCTGTTCAGCTACAACAACAGTTGTTAATGAAATACCTTTATCTTTCTGAATATTTTCCTTGCTGGCCTTATTTAGAAATTCTAATTGTACATATTAATATTATAGACTCTGAGAATAAGAAAGCATATTTTAAAAGCCTTTATAATATTTTTACAGCCTTGGCTTTATTATTTTACAAACCTTTATAATAATGGTTTGGTATTTAAAGGACTGTTCACTGGAAGAAACTTCTGAAGGTCTATACAACATTTTCAGATCATAAGTGTATGCATGTATTTCAAACCATATAATACTGAAAATATCCATGTGTGTGCAGACAGATACAGATGATATGGATATAGAAAGTAAGGTCAGACATTTTTATCATGATCCCTGCAGGGGGAAGAAGAGACCTGGGGAGAGTGAGATTTATCCAAATGCAGTGTTGCAGGACTAAATTTCAGCGTTCGCTCTTGTATGGAGGTACTCATTCAGAGGTCTGCATCATCTGTTATTATAAAGTGTGTTTTCTTTGTATAGCAAGAACTATGAGAAAAGCTATTTGAATCTCATTGCAATGTTTAGAAAGGGGGAAAAACCAGTTTGAAAGATAGACTGTTTCATTGGGAGTGATTTGTCCTGAGGCAGAAGCTGAGTAACTTTTCATTGCCGTGAACAATTAACTTTCCTTTTTATCCCAGCTGGGCAACTGGTTACCCATCACACACCAGCTTGCAGCTGTGTGTGTGTGTGTGTGTGTGTGTGTGTGTGTGTGTGTAATATCTACATGTTTATTTTTATAAAAGCCTTAGTGTAACGGGACAAAAGGAGTGATGTATAATTCCTTTCTTTCATGGGAGAGGATGAATACAAAGAAAATTTCTTACACCTCAAGTTTATATTATCATTTTCTTAATAATTTTGTTTATGAGTCATTATATCTAAATGAAAAATGTGTTTTGGTTTTCAAGATAAATTGAGCTATATTTCTGCTAATAAGATGCCAAAATGTCTAAACAGTACTCTAAAATTCAAGAAAAATATCCGAATAAGAGTATGTTTATGAATATTCATTTCTGAAACCACTCATAAGCACAATATTTAAATCACTTGCTGATTCTCTTGTTATTTTGAAGTCTTATTACATAGCAATGCAACATTGTATACACTTGAGAAATTATAATAATCATATTCTTGAATTAAAGCACCCATGAGACTTATATTTTTGGTAATTTATACTAACATAAAAAACCAAAGTTACAGAGATATAAGAATCATTTCGATTTTAATGAGATTTGATAATTTACCATATCTCCTTTGAAATGGAAGTGGTTGTTACCATTTTATTCCTTTTACCCTTATGTGCTCACTTGGACACAGGCTATATAAATCAGTTGACTATGAAACTATTTTATTTATTTATTTATTTATTTATTTTTTTAAAGAGAGAGTGAGGAGAGAGAGAGGGAGGGAGAGATAGATAATTTTTTAATATTTGTTCTTTAGATGTTGGCAGACACAACATCTTTGTTTGTATGTGGTGCTGAGGATCGAACCCGGGCCGCACGCATGCCAGGAGAGCACGCTACCGCTTGAGCCACATCCCCAGCCCTGAAACTATTTTATTTAAAGGGATGCAAACATGAATTATTTGGCGAAGTAACTTTATTTCAAATATGAACAGTCAGATCTAAACATGTGGATTAAAACCTTTTGAAATTTAATATATTAGGTTTCTTGATATAGAAAGGTCTTTAATCTTATTATACTATAGCTTATCTCAAATGAAGTTTGTATGACACATCTCCTCTCTAAAATTATTGATTCAGTAATAAGCTAATTAACTTTTTCACAATCCTGGGGATTGAGCCTGGTTGTTTTCTTTCCTGACCCTTTCTATTTTTTGGAATAGTGTCTCTGTAAGTTGTAAAGGTTAGCCTGATCCTCCTGAGTCACTGTGATTACAGATATGTGCTACCATTCCCAGCTAGTAGCTGGGAATTTTAAAGCACTACTATGGAACTATAGATCACATTATATGGAAGGTGACTGTTTTTGTTTTTGACTGTAGGTAATGTTTCTGGGTCACAACACAGTAGGTTTATATGCAGACCTCAGTTACTAGTTCTAACTACATGGCATTGCATAAATTCCTCCTAATGAGAAATGTTCAGGCAGACTAATAGATGTATTTTCCAAGTTTGTGTGTGTGTGTGTGTGTGTGTGTTCAATAGGGGCAAAATCTATTTTCATGATACGTTAAAAATAAAGAAATAACATTTCAGATTATGGTTCTTAACTTCTTATAGTGAAATTTGAATATTATTATTAAAATATACCCTTCTAAAATATGGCGATTTATCTTTACTTTTCCCTTTAGACATAACTTTCAAATTTATAGTGCTAAACAGAAATTGTAAAGGTTCTGCTTATTCCAGGGTTTTTACATTCAGGAAAACTCGTACAGTTTTAGGGGCTCTAGCTATTGGTCGGATTGCATATCCGTAGCAAGCTGTATCCGTGGACAACCTCTCCAGATCTTAAGGGAGTCAATGATTAGGCTAGATGCAAAAATACAGTCAAAATATTTATGGAGAATAATGGAAGTGAGGCAGCAGTTTCAGTTGCAGGTGGTGTTCTTCTTTTTAGAACCTTAATTACTTAATATTTGAGTTAATCAAATGATTTGCTAATTATTTTATGAAATGCTTACAAAGGATTATATAAATGTTATATCCTAGAGACTAAGGGATATAACTAAAATGGGATTCTAAAGTGTCCTACTCTAGTTTGAGAATCAGCACCTCTCAGCTACCTCAGTGAGAATGTGCCATCAGGCAGCTCCTGCGTGTTTCAGAGGCTGCAGAAGAGGTTCTGTGGAGAAGATGACAGGCCATGCTAAGAAAAAGAGCAGTTAAGACAGAGGTGCAGGCTTGGAATGAAAAGGTATATGCTGTATTAGGAATGGAAGGTGAGAAATGGAGTGGGGGGGCAACAGGAGAGAAGATTGAAACCAGTGAATATCGATGGGGTAGATTGGTTAGAGACCATGCTTTGGCATCAGGCATTAGAAAGTGGAAATGATACTACAAAATCCTGGAACATGCTCAGCTTTTTACTAGTGAATAATAGTTTACACATGGAAGGATTTACTGACGAGAAGGTAAAAGCTGAACACTGGTCTTGTGTACTCTGGAATAGAAAAATAAAATTGAAAAGGAAAAGTGTTTTCAGAATTAGAAGTGGATAAATAAAAAGAAACTAAAGATGCTACTGACCACTGTATTTATTATTTGGTCATCATTCTTCTCTATTGGAGAAAACAGAACATTACTTTGGGGCTAGTAGAAGTTACTGAATTTGGTAATGGAGGTTAGCAGTCACAAACCATATCCAGGAAGTACTGCATTTTGGGAGGCATTGGAAATCGCCATGATGCTGAAAGCAAGCAAATAAGGAAATCTCCAGGTCATGGCAGTATGTAAAGAGGTGGGAATGAGACTGGGTCCCTTTGGCCACCAACATTCCAGGGCACAGTGCAGAGGGGAGTCTGTCAATGGGATTGTGTGTGAGAAATAGCTCTAAATCTGGAACATAAGCTCCCTTAGGTCATAAGATAGATTTTTTTTTTGTCTTTAATTTTATCTATCTGACATAGTGATTGATGCTAAATTTTACAATATTAACTATACGAACAAATATGTCATGTAGATGCAGGCAAAGGGAATTCTTAGATTAAAATGATGAATTCATTAATTAAGATGCATTGTTCTGGGGCTGGGGGTGCCTCTCACTGATGGAGTGCTTCTGTGGCATGTGTGAGGAAGCCCTAGGTTCAGTCCTCAGTACTGGGAAAAGAAAAACAAACATATTGTTGAGGATTTTATGTTACTGAATATGGAGGTAAACAATCATGTGTTTGTGTTTATCTTCCAAGTAAATGCTGCTGCTGCTATATTTCTAAGTGCAATTTGGTAAAAGAAAACACATGTTACATTCTTGTCAGATAAATGTTTTCTGGGTATTTAAAATTGCAAGCACACTCCACTTTCACATACACTAACAATACAGGAGGACTGATTTTTAGCTGCCTGATTGTCTGTTAGACTTTATTTTATTGAATATTTTTATTTTTATTTTTTACTCTGAGTATTGGTTTTATACACACAAGTGTATTTTGTTCAGTTTTTAATGCAAGACTGATGTTTATAGGATCTATTTCTATAAATAATCATCTTTTTATAGTTATTTAATTAATCTTCTAGAAGTGGAACCCTGTCTTCCTCTCTGCCATTTGATGTTATATGCTATGTAACAATATGTGATTGGCTCTTTTCATATACATGTGTCCCAAAGAAATCTGACATGTTTTATCTTGGTCTTGAGATAATGTATTTTTACAAAATGTACTGGCTCATATAGGAACTTGTACCAGCCTCAATCTCCTTTGATATTGCTGATATTAGATATTTAGTGTAAAATGATTTTTCTAAGTAAACAACTTTGCAAACTTGTAACAGCAGACTGAAACAGTAACAGGAGTTGATCTGAGTAGCCAGGGATCCCTGGCTAGGGTCAGGTGGTACGCGGGGAGGCACCCATGCAGTCTGCTGGTTGGGTTGGAGGATTCCTGCAGTCACAGAAAGCTCTCCTTGGCATTCACAGCAGGGCCTGATACCTTTCCTTTGATGTGTCTTCTCCCTGTTCTGCTGATTTGTAGTACATAGCTGCTCACACACCAAATCTAAGTGACTGAAGCAAAATGATCTCCACACATTTGTGTTGCAAGATTCAGGGAAGGGAATGGGAGTTCAAATTCCAAGGCGCTTTCCCAGCAGGCCCAAGTTCAAGGCAGTCTGAGATTCTCTCCTGCATAAGCACAAAATGCTTCACCCACACACACTCAAAAAAATTATCCACAGTGATTTATTTTTTTTAAAGAATTTGTCTTATAAGTCATACTTCCTTGATGAGTTAAGAGAGAGAATTAGTTGACAGCAGGGTTGTCATTTATCTCAGGATCTGAGGTGCTCTCGGGCAGGCCAAGCCTCCTGTGGTTAGATGATTCATTCTGTGCTTAAAGTAGCCTGAATCTCACTGAAATCAGTTGAAAATGTTAAGAAACTGGAATGCAAAATCAATCACAAAATGATTCTACAAATGCCATCTTCCAACCCCTGGTTCTTGGAAGACCACAGACTTCTTTGCCTTGATTTCTCTGATGCAGCAGATTGTCACCTATTGAGCCTCACCAGAAGACAGCAGACGTCCCTGGCATAGCCTAAAATGGCTTCTCAGGAACCCAGAACCCCTCCCTCCATTGCTATGACCTCTTCAGAGACCACAGGGAAATTCCCTCACCACCTCCTGGGGTGGGAGGGTCCCAGGTAGGGCCCTGGCAGCAGCCTTTGTAGGCAGCAGAGCAGGATCAGGCAGGAGGAGGGTGGCCGCAGCCTGGTGCTGACACACTTCCTGCCAATGACCCACATATTCTAGCACTTACCAAACTAATCACACATTGATTTTTTTTTCTAACCAAAGGAAACATTAAGATCGGGTTCTTTCTTCAGTAATTCTCACACAGATTACGTAGTTTAAATTCTTGCTTTCATTTTGCCTATCTTCTCTCTTTCTTGGTCCCCCTAGGGGAAGAAGCGGGAACAAACCTGGCTCACAAACACAGGCAGACCTTACATTCCCCCCCCCCCACACACACACACCTGGGCGGTCACAAGCTGACTGTGGGCAGAAGGGCCCAATGGTTCTGGTGGCATGTTCTTGGCAAGTCCTGGAAAGAGCATTCCTGCTAGTTGGTCTCAGCAGATATTAGAGCTTGTTCAGATTCCCCAGGCTGCAGTCAGTGAGTCCTGTCTTTAGGGCTAGGTGGTATCGTCCAGACTTGATGGCACTGGCCAGGCACCCACTTACTGTGGTTCTCAGACACGAGGCACACACCTAATCTTTAGACATGTGTTGCTGGAATCCCACTTGGCATTTTCCTTGGGAAATTGGTACAACCTTTCTGAGACCTGCATTATAATCAAGTGGCACAGCCAGCTTTGTGATTTAATCAACTGTCTGGAGCGTGAAGGAAACACCTGAGAACTGTATTTAATCTTGCAGGTCAGGTGTAAAAGAGAATCCTAAGCCCCAAACAAGAACTCACGCTTAGTGGGACCACTACTGTTTAGGAGAGGATAGTCATCCAAGTCTGTCTGAGCTGCTACAACAAAATTCCAGAGACTGGATGGCTTCAAAAGTCTATTCATTCACGCTTTAGAGCCTGTGAGTCTGGGATCTGGCATGGGCTCTCCTTGGGCTTACAGTTGGCCACCTTCTCCTGGTGTACTCGGGGAAATTGGTAGCCTTCCTTGGTGTATTCAAATAGAAAGAAAGGAAAATGCTCTTTTGCTCCTGAGACCACCTGACCCCATTTAACCTCAATGAACTCTTAAAATGCTATCTCCAAATACAGTCATATTGGGAGTTAGATCTCAAAAATTCCTGTGTTGAAGACCTACAGTTCACTCCATAGCTATGGGGAAGATTTACTTCAATATATTGTTCTCACATAGTTTTTAGGAAGATGGGAATGGTTTTTAAAGTATGAGTTTCATATCCTTACCTTATCATTGAATAGTATATTAAATCTGATAAGATAATAATTATAGGGACTGAAAATTTATAATATCTATATGTGTACATGTTTAAAGAATACTTCTGATAAAGCTATTCCCCTTTTGTATCAACAGACAATAACAATACTTAATTTTTTAACCACAAATGCCAATTTAGCTGGCAAGCAGTAAATAAGATGAGTAGCATGTGGAAATATTGACTTCTAAAGGGATTCCACTCATTCTTCCCATGAGGTTCTCATAATGCTACTAACACCCATTATGAACATTGAAAAAAATGAAAGATAAAAGACAAGTGAATGGGATTTGCCCTGGGTTTTAATCAATAACTTCTCTACTACACGAAGAGAGAAAGCTATTTAGTATCTTACATACAGGAGTGCCAATGGTCCTCATGCAACCTGGCTGGGTGAGGCTGCTGTTTGAAAACTCAGTGATTTAGGATGAATTCTGGGTGACCCAAGACCATATTTTTTTAAGTTGGTCTTGATTCTCTTGCAATCTGTGCTTCATCAACTAAAGTTTAAAAATCCTACAGGTGTATTCCAAATTCTCACCTGTTCCTAACAATAGGAGGTCAGGCATACACATATGATAAATATGATGCCGGCGTGAAACTGTTCAAACACTATTTTTATCCAAATAGAAATTGGGAAGTTATCATTGCTAATATCTTAAGAGTTCCTTTTTCTTCATGATGAATCAGAACAGTGACATATCCTGTAAATCAAGGGACTGACATGCCTGTCAATCTTTGTGAGTCATGTCCTGTTCACCACCATTTACGTCCATCAAAAGGGACTTTCTACTAAAAGCAGGGATCCCATCTTAAAATCATGGAAACATAAATTTAAAATGTAGAGACATATTTTAAAATAGCACTTTCTGCCACAAAAAAGAAAACTGCTGTTTCATTGGTAGAATATAGATATGTCAAAAATATCTGTCTCCATTAGCATTAATTGGAAAATAGAAAAAGGTGCAAACCCTCGCAACCTAGGAAATAAGTTAAAATGCAGGAAAAGAGTAAAGAAAAATCTATTAATGTCTAATTGCCTATATTTTCTTACATCTGAGAAATATATTTCCCCTAATGGGTAGCCAGTAAATTGCTCCACAGTGGCTCTAGTGTCCTTGTGCATCTGGTTCTTAGGGACCTAGGTGACGACTTAGCCTAGAACTGTCCTGAAGAGGCTAACAGATGTGATTGCCTCTGTTACTGTGCTCTGTTTGTTCCTCTTCTGCCTGAATTCAGATCCTTTCCACCAGAGGCAGAGGGGCAGAGCCGGGTATCTAGTAGGGCATCTTCTGCTAACACTCTAGGGGTCTGTCTGAGATTGTAGCCGAGCTTCGTATCAGTAGCTGGGGACTTGGTGGGGGAGGATTCGTACACTATTGGCCCAAAGTGCATATTTAAAAATGTAAATTTTAATAAAAAGATCATTTGTCCTACCCTTTTATAGATCTGTGTGGTCCAATGCAGTAGCCAGGAGCCACACATGACTATTTTAAATTTACGCTAAATCAAACACAAATTTCCAATCTAAGCCTCTCTACTCAAGTTTAAATTGCAAAATAATATTTAGTGCTTATATATATTATTTCTAAATATGTACGTTTGAAAAATGTTAACTCACAAAATATTCCTTCAGCCATATTCTCATAGGATATTTTCATCATCAAAAAACCTTCTAGTGGATAGTGCTGTATAGACAATCAAACTGATCAACATGTGGAAAGTCCCATGAATTTCTGTGGTGTAAATCCATATATATATATATATTTTTTCTTGATGTAGATTTATTCACACAGCAGCATGGAAAGTTGTACAGTTTCATCATTTGTTTACACAACATCGTTATTTAGTATTATCTTTTTGTTACCCAATGGGATCAACCTAGACTGGTTGACCATTTGGTTCTTATAATTGGGTTAGGGGTAGTATAGCCTAGTGGTAGAGCACTCTCCAGTATGCATGAGGCCTTAGAAGACCCTGGGCTTGATCCCAGCAGTACAAAAGCAAAACAAAACAAAAACCCAGGACAGGGGTAGGGCTGAGGTGCCAAATCGCTCAAATTCAGTGAAAAGGCAATGAAGTGGCTCGAGATCTGAGCCTCTGCTGTAGAACTAGACAGGACACTGGATGCGCTTGTTTGGTAAGAAATGGTGTGGGAGTTCATGCAGGGACCAGGGACACCACTGCAATGCCAGAGTCACGCTGGACAGTGATTCAAAATGCATTTCTTTCCCTCACCTCCATCCTGGTCAAGGCAGACCCTGCAGCCCTGTCCCTGGAAGGTGACACAGTCTCTCTGGAGCAGGTGGAACTCTGCTCTTTGTACAGTCCTCACTATGATTCCCAATGGAGTGGAGTGCTGTTCCCCCTCTTCTGCTGGGCATTGTAATACTACAGTTGTGTGTAAGGGTGGGGAGGTCAGTTCCTACTGAGTCAACGTCAACAGGAAACATTGCTTTAAGAGAGGATGCAGTGTGTACCAAGACCGCAGAGCGATGTCCTCGACCTTTCGACAGCAGAAACCATGCTGTCCTTGAACACTGCTAACAGGGACAGAGAGCTCTGCAGCACGGTGTCTTAAGTTTCAAAGTGGTGCGGGTTGTGGTGGTGCACACCACAACCAGTGGCTTGGGAGGCTGAGACAGGAGGATCACAAATTCAGAGCCAGCCTTAGCAAAAGCAAGATGCTAAGCAACTCAGTGAGATGCTGTCTCTAAATACAATACAAAATTGGGCTGGAGACGTGTCTCAGTGGTTGGTTGTCCCTGAGTTCAATCCTCAGCACCCCCTGCCCCCTCCCCAAAAGATTCAAAGTGGTTCCGTGGCAAATGAAGGCTTTCTTCCATATGTGTAGGAAGAACAGGTACCAGTCTGTTTCAGAGTGATGATGTGGGGCTGAATTCCCCTTCCTCTCAGTGCCTGCGGGGAACGATCTCCTCCCAGCAGCTATGGCCCCTTCCCCACTTTCTCCATCCCTTTCTTTAAGTTCTTCCTGTGGAGTCTCCTGACCTGAATTCAGTTTACCCTTCCTCACCCAGAAGAACTGTTTCTGTCTGTGTTCTGGGTGCAGACAGGGTTCCATCTCTGCCTCTCACCTTCCAACACCAAGGGGTGTCACGTGCTGGAGAGCATTCCCTGTTCCAGCAAGCTAAGGTAGCCAGCGGGTGGGTTTCTTCTGTTTTTCTCTTTGAATGATAAAGTACAACTTCTGCAATGAAGGAGCAGAATTTCACTGAGGCTTCCTCAATCATCTCTCCCTTTTTTTTTTTCTAATTTCCAGTTTTGGAAGGACTATTTATGTGTAAATAGCGCCCTTTCCATCTCAATCTTCAATAATTAACTATCTTTTGTTAACTGTTCCAAAAGACAGCTTATCCATCTGAAAATAAATGATTCAATTACATTTGATTTCCAGCTTCAAAACAAGCATTATAAACACATTCAAATTAGACAATGTCTTTTAATATTAGGAGCTAAATATAATTGAACCTGCCCACCCAACATACCCTGTTAGTCCAATCTATCCTTAGCTTTTGTTTTAGTGCATTTCCTAAGTTGAGACTTAGAAAATATTTGTGCCTAGAGAACATAAAGTAAAAATTTCGCAGAAACATGCCAGGAAATACTAAATGATCTGTCTCTTAGAAACTAGTTAACATAGCCAGGAAGCAGATGTATTTCTTCTTTTTTATTCTTTTGCTTAAACACACAACTGTTACTAAAAAAATAAGAAAATATTTTGTATTTTTATCTTGTCATTTTGATGAGTCTTACCATCTTGACAGGCCAGCTGATTTTCAGCATTATTCTCTTACCATCATCTCCTGAGTTATGAACTTGCTTTTGGAAAGTATCTTTCCTGTGCTGAGGGGAACTTTCTTCCCATCACTAGAAATAGAAAAGATCCACATCAGCAGTCAAGTTCTCTTAAAGTCAAGGCTCAGTTGACAGAGCTCTGTGGATTCCTTTTGCCTTTAATTTCTCAAAAACAAATAAATCTGGGTGAACTATAAAAACAAGAACCAAGAAAGCATGCAAAAATCTACTAAAAATCATTTAGCTCTCTCAGTATTATAACTTATCAGGAATTTCTTTCTTTGTATGTTAGCAATAATATGTACTTTAAACTCCCTTTAGATTCATTTCTCCAATCTTCAACTTTTTTTTACATATATTTCTTTACTTTTAGTCAATGTGTCCATACATCTTCTAACCAACTTTAGTTTTTAGAACAGTTTTATATTTTATAGAAAATTTAAGAAGATGGTACTGAAGCTTCCCATTTACCCTGTACTCAGTCTCTCTCTTGGCATCATCTTACATTAGTATGGCCATGTGTTGCTGTTAATAAACCAATATCCATGTGATTTACCCACTAAAAGTTTAATAATGATAAATAGTTTATTTAGATTGCCTTAGTTTTCACCAATTTTTTTTCCATCCCAGGGGCCCAACCTGGATACCATGTGACATTTAATTATGTCTCCTTCAGCCCCTCTTGGCTGTGCCATTTTTTGAATTCATGTATATATTGGTGACCTTGACAGTTTGAAGAGTGGTCAAATATTTGTAGAATGCGGACTACTGGAATTTGCAGGCTATTTTTTTTTGTTATAATTCTGGAGTTATGAGCTATTGGAAGGAAGATGACAGAAGGGAAGGGCCATTTTCATAAAATCATATCAAGTTGATAACCTTATATCACCAACTTGATTTGTGACTTTTGATGTTGAACTTGTTCACTTGGCTAAGGAAGTTAGTTTCCAGGCTCCCAGCTGTGCCCATGGAAGACAGTCACTGTCTGAAGCCCACATTTAAAGAGCAGGGCTCTGTTTTTCCTCCATTAATACAGGGTAACTATGAAAATTATCTGGAATTATTAGGCCTGGGATAAAAAATATTTATTTATTTTTTCTCCTCAACTTAATAATCTATTCAATAATTTATTTATATCAGTAGGAACTCACAGACATTTTCTTTGTACTTTGACTTATAATGCATACTACTTTGTTCAAAGTGCTCTAGCTTTGTTATTGGAAAATCTTTCAGTCAGGTTCTGTTTTTTTGCATGCACATACTATATTTTTTTGTTGAGTATTTCTTTACATTTTGGTATGGCTAGGTGCTCAGCTTCATCTTGTTTATTTCTCATCCCAGTTTTAGAATCAGGCATTTCTCATTCTTTTTATTGAAGGTAAGAGAAACCAGGATTGACTGGTTAGTATGTTCACAACTATGAGAGTACCACTGTTTGTAGGTCCTCTCAGCTGACAGAGTGAGGGGCTGTGTGTGTGTGTGTGTGTGTGTGTGTGTGTGTGACAATCCATGCATGTACACATATCTTACGATGGTTTTATATGAAGCCATGTGCATCTCTATTAAGCTGCACATGAGTTCATACCAATCTCTAGCTCTAATCTATCACCACATGGAACATTCTAGCCTTCTTTCCAGCTCACTTGTGAATGCTCATTCCAACAGTGAGAACCCTGGCTCTCGGCTCCGCCGCCCACTTACTTACTTGTCCACATCCAGTCCTCGTGTACAGTAGTGTCAGAATTGGCTGCCCTCACTTTCGTGCCTATAAATCTTTACATGGCAACAACCAGAGGATACAGTTTTGTGTCCTGGCTTTGTAAGCAAAGATTGACTCTAAAGGTGAGATAAGGATGGAGCAAATGATTCCCAGAAATGTGGAATTAAGTAACTCCTGGTTCCTGTTCTGTACTTGTGGGCTCAGGAATGTGCCTAGAGTGGCTGGGAAGTTTGCTTGGTGAGAGGTTTGCTTGCATCCGAGTGAGCTTAGTCACACCCTAACCAGAGACTCCGTTGTGCATCGTGCAGTTCTGAGGCAGCTGTGGGGATCCAGCCCAGGTTGGGGGGCTTCCCCAGGTCTCTGGGTTTGGGCTCATGTGGGATGCTTTGACCTTTGGCATGTAAAGACTAGGGGTGAGAAGTAGGGCTCGCAGAGTTTCTTATGAAATGGTCTCACGCTAGATGGGATGGTCCGTCTCTGAGCCACTGGAGAGTTTTGATGGCCACGAGGTTGCCATTTCCCTAAGAGAATATTGCTGCTTTCTCTGCTGGGTGCACAACAGGGGCAACCCCTCTCTGAACAGTATACATAAGAAAACCTGGCTTAGTTTATATAAGGGCTCTCTGTGTATGATCTTTCTGTTCTCCATTAGCAGTTTTCAATACTGGTATTTGTGCATGTACATTGTATCATCATAGGATGGAAATAATACAATAAAATACAATACCCTTTATAGATATTCAAATTATCATTCACTTAAAATTTTCTCTTTGGTCATATATTTTTTTTTAATTCTGGGGGAAAGTGTGATTAAAACTTGGCTTCTCCTGCTGGTATTGTCATCAAATTCAGTATGCTTCTCTCATCAATAGCATCTACTGGACCAAATTTTGAAGTATACTTATAAGAAAAAGATTCCAATTAGGGAGCCAGAGACTAGTTCTGTGAATCCTCTGAGCCCCTGGGGCCCTTCAGCCCCCCGATTATTTGTTCTTACTCTTTGAATACACAGTTGCTTCTACTTCCCAGAGTTTTTTTCACCCTCCAAGGACAGAGATGTGTCTAATTTATGTTTATGAAGCCTGAGCCCTTGTGACTTTGCAAAACACTGGCTGTACCTCACAGAGTCAATAAATGTGTGTTAAACAGAATGCCAAAGGAAAGGTAATCAGAGCAAGGTGATTCCAGTAACCAGGCGCAGGCCAGGCTTGCTCCTCTGACAAGCCTTCCTGAATTCTCCAGCTCTCAGGCTCACCACTTGCCCACCCCTCAGCGTTACGCAACTCTGGTGCTTGATGTTACCTAAGAGTTTCCGGAGTATTAGATTTTAAGCTTATCTAGGGCAGAGCCTCTGTCCTATTTTTTCTCCCTTGGAGTTTTTATAATTTTATAGCTGTGTGCAGTATTTATAGAGGTAATTTGATAAAATTTATAGATTGATTATTAACGTGGAACTCAGCAGATTTTTTACTGAGTCAGAATAATAATAATATTTTCATGCTAAACAAGTAAAAATGTCTAATAGATGATAAGAATAGTCATAGAAAGTATATGTAAGGTCCTCGCTGCCCATTATTCTGAGCATCTCCTTTTAAGCCTTGGCAGGAAAAATCATTAAAAGCTTCAACAAAGTGAGGATGATCATTTTATTTCTTTCAAGAACAAGCAAAGCAGGACTGGAAATTTTAAATGAAGAAAAGAACCATATGGATAGACACAGACAGTTCTCTGATTCTACAAAGCACTAGGAAAGCAAGCAGAGGCCTTCAGCTATGGGGAGCCCTGGTTTCTGAGTACAGTTCCTCTCATCCCTCTGATGGACTCTCAGGAGACAGCAGTCAGCTGGTTGGGAGGCGTCTCCTTTACCTCCATGTGCGCTCAGAGTCTGAGGACGTTACTCCAACTTCATTACCGAGGATATAATTTATTTGTAATGAGTGATTTATTGTCATTTTGCCTTAATCATTTTAAAAGAGGATTAAAATTAAATTACTCCAATCCTAGAAGCCTAGCTAAATGGCAGCATTTGCTTCCCAATTGTGCCTAAGGGATGCAAAGAATTTTTAAGGGGACCAAAAAAGTATACTGTTGTATTTGAAGCCAAGTTTTTTTATTAAGTTACTTTCATAAAAGAGTGTTTGGTTGAGGGGGAAAAAAAAAGCATAAACCCAATCAAGCTAATTCAAATAAAGGGGAGTTGATGAAAGGAGAAAGGCAAGGTTTGGCAGGGTGTTCAAACAGTGAGAATCTGAAACAACATGGTTTTGTGGATTTACTGCTGATTTCAGTGAAAATTTCTCTTTCATTGAAACTCATTTAGTTGCAAGGAACAGAACTCTCTTGAAATCCGCAAAAAAGATTATTTCTTTTATTTTCAAATCTATACATTATCTTATTTATCATTTCTTATCTCATGGTTTTAAATACCTTTGCTAATGACTTCTTAATTCTGTACTTTATGAATCTTTCTCTGATTGCTCTTTATAAAAATTTTATAAAATTGCCATCAAATCCACTTCCTTACTCTCCCTATTCCTATGACCCCACTTTATTTTGTGCTTCTCTTTATTTCTTCCCACCTATATTTGGAGAGGCAGAGACAAACAACACACATATAATTACACACATATACATACATATATTCTTGTTTATTGTATGCATTTCCTCTTTGTAGAATATTTGATCTGAAAAAAAAAAATGCTTCCTTTGGTTCTTTACCCTATTTCCAACATAAAAAACAATCCATGACATAAAATGGGAGTTCTATTTGTAAAATGAATGAATGAATACAAAGCATAAATAGTTATATCCTAAGGAAAAGAATTAAAAATTCAGCTGAGTTGCACTAGTTAAAAGATAAACTTAGTCAAATGGAGAGTCTAGTAGTTGAGCAGCATTGCTTGGTGGAGGAAATAGCACTCGCTCTGGGTTCCAAGGAAAGGCAGTGGGGAAGGCTTTTATCCAGTGGACATGGGGGTGAGTCAAAAAAGCCATTGGCTAAAGCAACAATATACTTATCTGGGTCATTCCCAGTGCAAAGTCCCTAGTTGGAGCTCAGTTGTCCATTTCTGATGATTAAGATTAAGTTTTACTTTATCACTTACACTGGTAAGGGTTTTGGTTGACCTATATAGGGACCATGGATACTGGAGACACCTTTGTTGGTTGTCCTTCCAATGAATTATTTTAATAAATGAAAAGTTCAGAACACACAGTTCCACCACTTTCTTCCCTCGGCCACATGGAATTTCAGCTCCACTACTCTCTACCCATAGATCTCATTCTCCACCCATAGATCTCATTCTCCTCATTCTTCACCCCACCCTCTGTTCTTCATGACCAGATGCTCAGAGGAGCTCTGAACTCAGTCTAAATGACTTCATTCATTAGCTCCATCTCCCTGCCCCACATCTAACTGCAGACTCCTACTTTCAGTCCAGTTAATCTAGAGACAGGATCTGGTAGTCACTGCTAGAGAATAGGCTGGATTCTTTGTGGGGAGGAATCCAAACCTGAGCTAAGCAGTTTATTCAGCATCTCAAGTTATACATTGATGGCACAGTTTATCTCTTTAGTGGATATGACTTGTAGAACAATGGCTAGACTGTTTCAAAGCCATTGACATGAGGTATTTGTCTTCCCACTCCCCAGAGAATCCTATCTGCCATGCATTCATTTTATAATATTGCATAAGCATCTGTTTGTGCACACCCCTGGCTCCAGATGCTGCTGATAGAGCTGGCAGGAGAGTGACATTTCTGTCTCTTTCCTTCCATTCAGAAACATCCCAGCATATCCTCCTCTCTTTGCACCCCTTGCAGTATTTCAAGCATAAAATTTTGAGATATTTTGCCTGTTCCTTACCTTCATTTATTTTGTATTTTCTCATCAATAGGAATAAGGTGGCTATCATCTGAGCAATTTTCCAGTTTGACAAGAATTTCCCTGATTTGATTAGCACACAGGAACAATGTGAGAAGATGGCTGGATTGTCCCCAGATATCAGAAGTGAAATAAATTCCATTTGAAAGCCTATGACTTACACTCTTATCAAAGACTTATCCATTACATGCAAATCTGGGACAAAAATAACCTCAGACTCTAAGACTTAAATAACCACACCTATGCCTTTACGAGGACAGGGTGTTATTTTCATTCACATCACAGGCTAACTCTCTGTAGACATTCTTTGTTTTCCTGTTCTATTTTTATGCTTCTTAAGGCCCCAGGGATATAATGATCACTCATTATTTGGAAATCACTTCTATTTGCTTATTTTTAAATTCCCTTCTCATCCCTTGATGGTGTAAATTAATGCCAGGGACCTTATACTGTAGTTCCTAGAGGAAAGGTGTTTTCCTTAGTATTCACATTCTTCATTAATAGTTTTCTAAATAAAATATTGGTTATTCTGAATATTAATCTATGATACCTGGCATGTCTGTGGATTTTTGTGTATATGCTGATGGGCAGAATTATAAAAGAGGATGCTCAGATAACATTGTGTGATCTGTAGTGGGTACAGAAATGAAGGGGTAGAGCTCAATTCCTAGACAGCCTCTCCAGGTTAAGGATTGCTGGAGTTTTGCTGTGTCTTGTAAAGACTTTTTTTTTTGGCTTATTTTTTAACTTCAAAGATTTCAGACAGGGAAAAACTGCCGTGTACCAATATAATCAGATATAACAGATGCTTATATTTCATTATATCTTTATAAGATCTTTATTTTAGATAAACTTAAATGTTGCCTGTGAAGGTAAAGTAAATTTTTCATTTTGCTTACAAATTTTGCCTTAAAATATATTTACTTGGATAATTAGTATCACTAAGACCTTTGAGGTAAGATTTGTATAATACATCATTTCCATAGTTTCCTCTCAAAGTTTCTATATTTTAACTGAGATCAATTTCTGCTTAAGGACAGGACTGAATTTATATCATCTAATGTTGAACAAAGTTTATGAGAACCCTTTGTTTTTCCCTGGCCCCATACACACTAGGCCTCTGAAGACCAGACCAGACAGATAGAAGCCACTGTGTCAGATGTCATGTAATCAAACTGAACTTTGAAAGGGGCCAATTTTCCAAAATAGAGGAGATTTCCCTCTACCTGGGTCAGTAGCTGTTCAAACCAGGCTGCAAAGACCCCAGCATACTGTTTACCCATCCAATGAGAGACCTTAGAGGACTCGATGGAGAGGCTTGGGACATTTTATTACTCCTCGGAGTTGGGGTGCATGCAGTGGAGAACCCCGCAGTGCCTACAAGCTGGGGAGTATAGAGCATGGGGTACACCCCCCAACCCCCCTGCACTGGTGACGTTCCTCAGACATGCTGTGAGTTTGCTCATTTACTATGGAACCAGAGTTCCTCCCTTCCTTTTTCAAGGATGCAGGTAAGGGAACGGGCCAGTTCCACCTCCCCATTTCCTGGGTTTCTAGGTTCTTATCAGAATTTTATCTCACTGCAAGCTTTCCCAGGCACTGGCTATGTTTATTCAACAGTAGCGGTCCCTTCTAAGGGACACATAGCTAAGGCTCTCTCTGTTTTAACCCTGTAAGGAAAATGATATTGGAACAACCAATTGCTCTTTGTCTCTGTTTCCACTTTCTTCAGCCCCTTCTTGCCTATTAAGCCCAACTCATCAAAACATTCATTTTATTTTTTTATAAATGGTGGGATTGGGGTTTGAACCCAGGGCTTTGTGCATGCTGGGCACGTACTCTACCACTAAGCTACACTCTCATTGTTGGGAAAACATATAACGGCAGCAGCACCCCAGAGAAAAACCCCAACATGGCACCTAACGACCGACCCTCTTTTCCCTCTTTTTTTCTTTTACTGGCGTGAAACGTTCCCGCCGGCGCCAATGTTCAAATCCTGGGGGTGAGAAACCTTAGCCCCAATAAGAATTAACTTCTTGGGCTCCGGAACTGATATATGGAAGAGCTTGCCAATAAACGGGTGACCCATTATCTACCTCGGCCCTGCAACCTCTCCTTAGATCTATATAAACGCACAGCCTTTTGTAATAAAGCGGAACCTCTCCAGTGATTTGTGTCGTGTGGTGTCTTCCATTCGTAGTGCAGTGTGGCGTCTTACACCCATCCCTTTCCATTTTTTTTTTTTTTTTTAATTTTGAGACAGGGCCTCAGTGTGTTGCCAGGCTGGCCTCAAACTTTTCAGTCTCCTACTTCAGGTTCCTGAGGAACTAGGCTTACAGGTTACTCATTTTATAAAATGAGGTGTTGCTCGATTCTAGAATCACAAATAAAAGTAACTTAAAACTTTAAATCTGCTATGATTTCATCTTTTGATACTGTTCTCAGAATCTTTGTATTTTTCAAAGGTCCAGTTACATATTTCTTTACTGAAATAAACTTAACTCAAAGTATACCACTTATCTGCTTAATTTGTGCTTTTTAATGGTCATTCTTTGGTGTCCCTATTTAATATCAGATATAAAATTCACAAACAGTAAATCTTCCTTGTTTGGTTTACAGTTCTGAGTTTTGGTAGACACACATGGGCCTATTATCCCCAGATCAGTAAAATCATGGAGCATTTCCATCGCCCTACAGCATGACCTCCCTCCTCTGTAATCATCCCTTACATCCTGCCCCACCCCAGGAGCAACTCTTCTCTGTCACTTTGTCCTTCCTCAAGTATCATACAAGCAGAACCACCCACATGCTGTGTGTTGAGTTCTTGGCATAATTAATCCGAGACTTACCATGTAGTTCACGCTCTTGTATGTCTTCCTAGGATTCACAGCAGTGCTCCACGCTGATGTGTTTGCCCCTTCACCACCTAGAGGGTATTTTGGTGGTTTTCAGGTTTTGGTAATTACGTATAAAGATACCATAGATGCTTATGTAGTAACTCAACTGAAATCAGAGTTTTTAATTGCAATGCATAAATACGAAGAACTGGGATTTCTGAATGTTAACAAATGAATGATAAACTGTATAAAAAACTGTCCAATTGTCATTCAAAGTGGCTGTATCATTCTGTATTCATACTGGCAATGTAGAAGAATTCCAGTTGCCCTGCATCCTGGGCACAGTCTTATTCTTGGAGTGTGTGTGTGTGTGTGTGTGTGTGTGTGTTTGTGTGTGTGTGTGTGTTTGTGTGTGTGTGTGTGTGTGTGTATCTGTAATGGCAGCTATCATAAAAGGTAGAAAGAACCAAGTCATGATGGTTTTGATTTACATTGACTTTCTAATGATGTTGAATACCTGAATACATTTTCATGAATTTAATTGTTATTTAAAACATTTACTCAATTTTCCAAACACTCATTTAAAAATATATTCACCTCCAATAATTACAGCAGTAAGTTAAAAAGATAGTACATGGGGATTCTCTGTACTCCCTGTCAAGCTTGTTTCCATTTGTTAGTAACTGTGTTAACATTTGTTTCCTTAATATTTCATTGAAGATGATTACATCAATGTCCATGAGAGATTTTCATCTAAAAATTAACTGTCAAGTGTTATCTAATTCCGTCTGGTTTTGGTATCTGAGGTAGGCAAAAAAATAAGAAACAAGAGTTTTGAGTATTACTGACCCTTGGAATATCATGGGACCTAAAATTTGAGTGTGATATTATTTTACATAGATGTTATAAAACCTCCCAATATCCAACAATTTCTTCTCTTCAAATATAGCTTTGTCTTAGGGTATTTACTCTCTCCTTTGCTATTTTTTTTAAAGACAGTGGTTCATTTGTTTCATAATTACTACACTGAATTTTTCTAAGTTTGGTATTCCTAT
The DNA here is from genome assembly GCF_964194105.1 of Spermophilus citellus. Classification (NCBI taxonomy): domain Eukaryota; kingdom Metazoa; phylum Chordata; class Mammalia; order Rodentia; family Sciuridae; genus Spermophilus; species Spermophilus citellus. The sequence continues at coordinate 124,402,833 of NC_138198.1, forward strand.
TAATAAATAGATATTGAAAGTAGTGAATTTAAATATTCATCAAAAATCAAGATGAAAGGGTTGTTTATACCATTCAGAGGATTTTATAATGCCTACTTAGGTACAGGATAAAAAGTTCAGAATTCACTAGAAAAAAAAAGATGTTTGAAATTATTCAGATGATGAAAAGAGGCTCAAATTTAAAAACATTGAAAAAGATACTGGAGTAATGAAGAAATATATCATCTTTCAGTACTGATGAATGAGATCTTTCATAACTGCTTGGATTGAAATATTATCATGCGCTGCATGAAATTGCAGATGCTCCCTTGGGCTCAAGTTCCTGAAGTCAAGTTCTGGTAGGTTTCAGTCCACTGCGGCAGCACTTCATTCAGAGGATCCCTTGGAGTCTTCATGATTAGAAAGAGAACACTTGGTCCAATCTCACTGGTTAAGAATCTCTAGCTCTAATTATTGATTTATTAATCACTTACCTATATGTGTATGCCAGAACTTGCCATTATATGAAATAAAAGGGATTTTACTAATCTCAGGTATGCCTCTGACATTTCAATCGCTGAAAACTATGTGCCCTTTTAGACATATTATCATTAATCAGCTAGGTCATTCACACTGAAGTCATAGCTGCTAAGACCATGTAAGATCAGGTTTTTAGGCGAGAACATGCATGGCTAATTACAGTCACTAATTCTGAGAAAGAGAAATCCCGATGTCCATCAGAGCTCTGCAGTTTGTATTGCACAAGACACCATATCCCGACTCAGATATCTAAGATGTCTCGAGGAAGCAACTGCCAACCCGAGATGCATTTGAAAGCCAGAGGGTCCTATGACTACCCAGTGGACACTCCTCTCCTCTTACAGGGAGGTCTGTGCTAAGACCAAGTCAAGATCATGTTAAAATAATGACACAGCTTGAAAATAGGCTTAATTTCAAACTTTCCATGTTTCTTATACTAAACTCAAGGTCATCTGGGGAAAATAGGACCCTAAAACTTGGTTTCTACAAGTCGAGGCCTGCTTTCTTTGGGAACCATTGTCCCCTCCCCTTGTCAGCAGTTCTCCACAGAGTCAGACTGGAGGATTCAAGCTCTGTGGCCAAAGGCTTCAGATCTAGGTGAAATTCACTGGTAGGAACTGGAGCAGTACTGTGGTGGTGGCTCTTGGGGGAGTTCGACTTCAGAGAGGAGAAGCAGCGGCACAGGCTCACTGGGTGAGTCGGCTCTAGTAAGTGATCTGAGATCACAGACCCATTATCCTCCTGTCCTGTGGTCGGATGCCCAAAGGACCTTGGCAAGGCTGGGTCCCTTCTGCAGGATCCCAGGAACAGCTCATTTACTTTCCAACTTCTCATGGCCACCCACGTCCTTGAGTGGCTGTTCCTTCCTCAAAATCCTCCCTCTCCTTCTGTCCTCAGATTTCCTCTTCTGACTTTGACCTTTCTGCCTCCCTCTAGCCCTGGGTTCACACTGGGCCTACCTGGATAACCTCCCTTTTACAGGGTCTTCATCTTAAATACTTCTGAAATTTCTTTGGGCCATGCGAGTCAACGTGTTTATTCACAAGGTTGGGGATTAAGACGTGGACCACAGGGGGTCCTGCAGCTAACCACAGGCTAACGGTACAAAAGAGGTCAGTACTCACAATTTCAGGTTGGCTGGAGATGAGGTCTCAAATGACACCCATATGGGTGCAAGACACAAAGCAGCGCTGTGATTCACAGTTACAAGGCCTTAGAGGCCAAGTAGCAATTGGAGCTATGGCCTGAGCCAAGGTCACCAGTGGTTAACTCTGTTTCCTGGACGTGTAACACACATGGACACTTCCAGCAGTTGACTAACATTGCCAGGCTTCCCTGTGCTGTGGAGTGAAGGTCAGATGGTAGAAGGAGCCAAGCAAAGCCTCTGAATATGTTTTCTACTCTCACTACAAAGGTTCTAAATTGTAGGGGAGAAAAAAATCCTTTGCAGTCTACTCTTCTAAATTCTTTTCTAGAACCCTTGTAATGAAACACAGATTTACAAGGGGAAAACAAATAGAAGTTGAATCACATTCATTTTACATGTATACATATGGATATATGTGTGTGCATATATATATATATATATATATTTATACATATATCGATCACATATGGATATATAGCACAAATACACATATATATATACTATATCACACATACACATATATACAATCATAGGTATATACAATATAAATATGTATACCTCACATGTATATAAAGCCTAATGACAATAACTTGAGGAGGTGGCTTAGAATCCTAACTTATATAGCATCCTTAACAAAGAACAATAATATGGAGAAAAATTCCAGACAGTGGAAATTGGATTTATGATTACAAGAGTGGGATATTATAAGATAAAAATATGGAAGGACACAGGTGGGGCAATATTTGCTTTCAGATTCCTTTGGGGCCATATCTGTGGGCTCCAGCAATGGAGAATTTCTTGAGGCAGAAAACGGGGAGGGCTTTCCTGTATTTGCTGTTGTTTAATAGCCTTCAGCTTAACACAATTTTTATGTCAAAGAGGCATAATTTGGAGTGACATACTTTGGTTTTCATCAACACCATAAGTAATTCTTATTCAGAGAATCATTAAACAAATTCAAACCACCATCAGTGACGCAGCAGTAGTCCTCGTTCATATGGCCTTGGTAAAAACAGATGGTTCATGGTGGCTTATGGTCCCCTGCCATAAATTTAAGCTGTGTGTCAGGGTCCAAGATCTTATGCTTCTTACAAACCAGTAAATTGGCCTGTTAATACTTAAGGAATGCTATCAGAAAACATGAGGCTTTTGGGTCAGAGACGAAAGACTATTTTATTAATGACATAGTAAGCCACATGGGCATTATGTTGGGCTGGTTTTCCTGACCTTCAGGTCCTGAGGAACAATGTCAAGTGGCCCAGGTGGAAGTTGTGCATGTAGTAACTGTACATTACAACTGAGGTACACAGCTGGGGACGCAGTGTCCAGAGGGAGACCTTGCCTCATCCCTCAAGGTGGCTCGCTGCAAGCCCAGCCCTAAGACCCAGATAAAGAGTGGTTGAGACCACTCTGGACATACTCAGAACATGCAGGACCATTCTAGTCCAATAGAAGAATGCCTCTCTCGATGCCCTGGTAGCCAAGAAATATCAGGCTGGTCCACTGGATTGTAGACATGCTGCCAACAAGTTCTGGTAACCAGAAAATCTCAAGTGTCCTAAATATTCTGCCAAGATACATATATACCCAGGAAGTGATGGACTGGCTCCATGGACTTTCAGGGTAGGCTCTAAAAGTAACATTTAGAATAAAAATTATAGGGTCTGGAATATTTTGGGATATTCCCTTACAAGTTAAATAAAAAGTTGCTGTCTTACCACAAAGACAGAAGTAAGTGGTTAGTTGACAATTCTGGGGCTTAAAGGCCACCTTTATCTCACTTCAGAGCACCTACTCTCCTTCCTGAAGTCTAACTTCCTTCCTCTGCAGCTCTTCCTGGGCCTTTCTTCGAGGCCCCCAGTGATTTCCAGTTGTCTGGGACAAAGGCAGGGTTGGAAGCCCATGGGGTCTGGAAAGCACAGAACACTCTGTGAGAAATGTAGGGGACCTCTGCTGTGGGGCTCCATCACCTGTCATCCTCCTCTGGGGTCAAGTGCTGGATCTGGGATGTGTGAAAAGTGGGCCAGGACTCCAGGATGGTGCACAGGAGGCAGAACTTCCTGGGGCTGCCATTTGACTGTTCTCCCAAGGTCTTGTGGCCTCATATGATAAGCACCAGGGCTACAAGGTGTCTCCTGGCCCAGGACATCCCAATAGAACCCACCCCCCACTCCCAGAACAATGCCCCCTGGTCCCTGGAGCCTGTATCTGCATCCTGAAGCCATTCTCTTGAGGCATCAGGCACCGACTCTCACAGGAAGCATCCCCAGGGTTTCCAGGGAAAAGTGGCAATGTGACGACTGCTGGCAACGATGGCCAGCTTGTCCCCCTTACAGATAAATTCTGAAACTCTCAGTCATTTTAAAGTTGAAACTTGCCATGTGCCGCAGAAATACAGCTGCTTCTTAACTTATAATGGATTCAAACTGCTGAGACTCACAGCTAACAACACAGTGTGCAGCTAGACTGTGGGTCTTTTGCCCCAAGGTTGCATGGACGAGAAGGACCTGTGGCCCCCTGCTGCTGCTGGCCAGTGTTGCAAGAGGTTATTGTCCCACGTGTCCCCAGCCCCAGCCTGGGAACAGATCACAACTCAAGATGGACTAAGGCTGGAGTGGAGCGCAGTAGTAGAAACGCTATCCCACATGTTCCAAGGCATCAGTTCCAGCACCACAGGAGAAAAATCAGAAATATGTTTTCTACCAAAGGTATGCAACTTTCGTGCCACTACTGTAAACCCAGAAGATGATTACATCAAGCCATTGTAAGTTGGGGACATCTGTAAGGAATAGTAGTTCTCATGATAAAGAGAATACTTCTGACCTTCATCTAAGGATGGCTTTTGGAGGAGGACAACTTCGACCTTCAATGTCCCAAGGAATACATCGTGTTACTGTGTCCAGCTGCTGAGGTTAGTTCACATCTGTTCAGACACGCACATTGTCATCGATGCAAATTCCAAGGAAATAAAGACTGGCATACATAGCTGTCATTGATGCAGACAATGAAAAAATCCGGAGTTTGCAGCAGCTAGATCCACACGGATAATGTAACAATTACGCCGTGGGATGTCACCATTCAGTACACCGTTCCAGGAACCCCAGGGCGACAGGGACAAGCTTTAAGCATAAGGAATCTTCCTCACCAGCCTGGCCACGAGCTGGAAGCATGGAATTCTCTCACCCTTCTTCAGGGCCTCAGAGCCTCTCTGAACTCCTGAGAGGAAGCAGTAGGGCCAGCCTGGATCACAAGAGAACAACACCTGCTGGGGAGTTTGTAACACCCAGGACAAGAGTTTCTGTTACCCTCATTGGGAGCCCTAAAGCTCAGGTGTGACAGGCATTCTGGAAGCACGGAGTGAAAAAGTCACTTTCATTTGGAATGAATATGAAGTCTACCTGGGTTTTCCTACAAGGAATTCAGTTGGATTAAACTCTCCTTAATGCCAGAGACCCCACTTTTACAGGTTGTAGTGACTCACCCAGAGTACTTAAGATCGCTACTGGAAATTCTCACCCGTGCGTAGTGCTAGGAACATTCTGAGGTATTTTCAAACTGCGGGTCCTGACCGCCAAGTTGGAAAGTCAGAATTTTGGATATGTATCATGATGTCAACAAGACAGAAATGACATGCTGGTTCCCATCTCAGGGCGGTGCCCTGGCAGGACTGGTCCCCTTGCCCAGGTGACTCACCTAGTGGGCTGGGGGAGGATTCAGCTGTAGGCCACGGAGCTCCAGCACTGGGCTCCATCATAATGGAGCAGCAGCACTTGTCTCGGGGCTAGATTCACTACCCGAGTTTAGATGGTGTTGAGAGGGAGAGGCACCTGCAGGAAAACCGTTTCAGATCCGCTTTATCAAAGGCGAAGTTCATCTTGCGACACTTACTAAGCAAAAAGGGGTGGATATAGATGTGAGTTGTGTTTCTCTTCCTGTGTGAATGAATTATTTAGATAACTGGTTAAGCATTACTATTTACAAAAGAACAACTCCAGTGGAAGGTAAGAATACTTTTCTAATCGGGCATGGGCTCCACTGAAATTGGGGTTTCCAAGCCTTGGGTTTTTGTTTCATTCTTTACTCAGGTTTAAATCCTAGGAAGGAAAAGTATTTTTGTCTTAACACTTTTAAGAGATGAAAGTTAAGTGTTATGCTCACATGTTTAAGAAATTAAAAATGATATATAGAGAAAATGCTAGAACAGGGATGTTTCAGAATATGAGAATGGAAATGCTTACATTAAGCTTTGCAAACCAGGACAGACCTGGCTGGCATGGAGGATGGACAGTTAAACATTCAATCTTTACAAAGCCAGTCACACACATCTTTTGATCTGCAGCTTAAGAGCTGGTACATTTTAAAACATCAAAGAGGATAATGTTCTACTTTAGCTTGTTGTAAGGTGATTTCCAGTCTTCTGTCTGGAGTTCGGGGTAGTCCTAGTTCTATACTTAGGTGCAAGGATAGATTTCACCATACTGATATTTTCCGTGGGAAGCTTGGCCAGGGACTGACACAGAGTTCCTACACAACCCATGGCAACCACAGTGCCAAACCAAAGCTTCCTTGTTAAAAGATTACTTCTGATGTACATTGGATTGATAGATTCTTTAGAGTTTCTCTTGCCTGAGCAAGAGAGAGTACTAAGTTCAAGTTTGGGTTTGATTGCTCTGAGAATAGATCATGTGATTCAGAGACAGCATGGGCTAGGAGCATTTGTCCCAGGCACAGCTCCCGTGCAGGGCCACTACAGACCCCTAGCACTCCCTAGAAAAGCCGCACTCTCCATGGTACTGAGGGACCTTCTGCTTGAATACATCTCTTCTGTGCCACTGCTCACAGGGAGAGACGGAGCAGCTGACAGACACTGGACATGATCCATGCAATCAGAATTTCCTACCAAGAGATGGAGACTGTCATATATCATAAGTACAGGTGATAATTGAACAACCCATTAGGTGAAGGAGGTGGGTTTTAGGAACCAGGGTGAGCAGTGTCGAAAGAGGTGAGTCAATCGTATGAACTTGGGACAGACTCTCATGCCTACCCCTGTGCTCATCTGTTCACACCTGAGAGTGTTCCCGGTTCCCCAACACCCACCAACTGAATAAACTCCACAGAACAGAATGGATTATGAGCAAGAAAGGGCTGAGACTAGCCCTACTCCAAGAACGTGTCGGTATAAAAGTGACTTTTTGGAAGTTTCTGAAGGCACTTTGAGACAGAAGGGCAAACAGTGGTTTATTTTAAAGAAATATGATCTTAGTTCATCTCCTTATGGATTCTCACATCTTCCAACTGCTGATAAGATTTTGATTAAATATTTTCTGCTGAGAAACTGCTGGAGAAAATTGCTGAACCATGACTATCCTCCCAAGGCTGGAAGGCACGAGCGGCCACCCTGCTGATGTGAATTTGCTTTTGTCTTCAAGATACATATTTAATTCCATCTTGAAAGATTTGCCTTAATTCTTCTTTATTTCTTGATCTCCCTGAATTTTTCTAATTTACATTTCCATACACTTTCTCTTTCTTAAAAATGTTCCCCTCCTTCCAATAGTAAAAACAGAGAATCTCTCTCCACATTACTTTCCCCATTCATAGCCGCTTGACAGAAAATGGTCTCTTGTTATTTCTTACCATATTTCTGTGGTATATGGGAGACTAAAATTAGGGTCAGATTATGATTATCAATAACACCAAACTGATAATGAATATTTACCATAAGTCTGCGGTTTTAGTTTCTCTACCACTGACTCAGTCAATAGAAATATGAAATAGGTCCAGACTGGACACAGTGGCAGTCTGGCTTCAAATGCTCACCATGAGCTCTCGGAACATCAAGATTACAAGTGCAGCTGTTCTCTATTTATTGTGAAAAATATTATCTAGTAAGTATGGCTTTTCTTAGGTTAAAATGATTCCTCAAAATTAATACTGTGAAAACTGTAGAAGAGAGAGTAAAATTCCAATACAAGGAAACCACCACAGTAATGCGGGAAGTCCTAAGGAGATCAGAGAACTGGAGTATGAAGATGTTCTGAGTACTTGGAACCCGGGTGGAGAAAGAGATGTTGGAGACAATGAGGGAGTTCAATATTTTTGTAAACCCGAGGTCTGTCTTATTTACTACAAAACATACAGATATTACTGAGCACCGGATAGATTTTCATACACATGCTTGTGCACATAGACACACACACATACACACACGGGATGCAGCTATCACACAGTAGATGTGGAAAGATTCCACTACCTGAGCAATTTCCCTAATAACTGGTCTGACCAATCCCCCACCTCACAAAATAGAACATGTTCTGATTTCTGACACCAAAGATAAGTCTGGACTATTATTAAATTTAATATGCATAGCATTATAAAATGTATACCTTCCTTATAAAATATATACCCTCCTCAGTCCAGTTGGTCTTCCTGAGCATAATCTTTGTGAGATTCATCCCTGCTGTGAAATGTACCGAGTTTTATTTCCTTTTATTGCTGGATCACGTCCCATTATACAAATGGACCACAGCATTTCCCCCTTTCTTTTCTCTGATGGACGTTTGAGCCATGCCTGGTTTGGGAATATCATGAATAAAACATCAATGAATGTTCTTTTGTGATGTTTTCTGTAGATATATTCTCTTCCTTCTCAAGGGAAATCAGGAGTAGAATTTCTGGGTCATAGGGCCATAGTATGTTAAATTGTATGAGAAACTTGCAGAGTTTTCCAACATAGCTGTATCATTACAAACTCCTGTGAGCAATGTAGGAGCATTGCAATTGCTCACACTCGTTTCAACATATAGTATTAACAGACTTAAAATTCAAATTGTGTACTCGCTATGGGGCAATACATTGTGGTTTTTCAGTTTCCTAATGATGAAAGATTTAAGTGCTGTTTCATGTGTCTATTGGTCATTTATATAAATTTGCCTTTTGAATTGTTAATTTCAATATTTAAAGTAGGAAAATATATTATCTTATTTTCTATTTAAGAAAAGATTTTAATGTTTTTTCCCCAAATAGTTTTCACCAATTTGTAGGTTTCACTTTTTATTTTTTCAACAATGTTTGAATGAATAAAATTATTTATTTTGTGGAGCTGGAGATTGAACTCAGAGCGTTGCACATGCTAGACAAGAGTTCTACCACTGAACCCTATCCCCACACCCCAATTTTTTAATGTTGATGAAGTTTAATTAATTTTATTTTTGTTTTAATAGTATATGCTTTTTGTGTTCAATCTAAGAAATTTTTTCTTACCCTAAAATTAATTCTCTCATATTTCATTCTAAATAATTTGGAATTTTGTTTTAATGTTTAGTTATGGAATCTAATTCAAATTAATTCTTGCCTTGTGTGAAACAGAATGAATTTTTAATTCTTTTAAAATACAGAAATCTAGTTTTTCCAGCAGCATTTACTTAAAAATTATTTTCTCTATTAAGTTGTATTGGTCATTATTTTGAAAAATTAGTGAGCTCTGTAAGTGTTAATGTGACATCTCAATCTCTTCTACTGACTGGCTTGTCATTCCATATTTTAATGCCATCTTAAAATCACATGGTGCTGGTTCCCTGTCTGCTCTTGAAAAGCTATCTTTTATCATTATAGCTCTTTTTCATTTTGAAATAGATTTTAGAAGACACTTTCAACTTTTATGAAACAAAATACTGGGAGTTTCATTGAAATAGCATCCACTGTAGAGAAACTTTAAGGGAAGTGACATCTTATTTCTACTTCATGGCATGTTTCTCTGTTTTTTTTTTTTTAATTTTTACAATGATGCTATCTCATTTTCATTGCAGAAGTTCAGTACATTTTTCTTAGTTTATTACAAGAATACATGATACACGTGATGCTCTTGTGTGGGGTATGGTGTGATGTGGATGTGGCTGGTCTCCGAGGGTTTGTGTTGAGGTTTGGTCCTTGGTGTGGTGGTGCTGAAGTAGTGGAACCCCTGAAAGGCAGGGCCTGGTGTGAGGGTCTCAGGTCTCTGGGAACATGCCCTTGAGGGGCATTAAGTTATTTCTCATGGGAACTTCATTTGTTCTTGGGAAAGGATTGGTATAAGAGCCTGATTCTGGCCACACTCCTCTTGTTGTGGCTTCCTGTGTGATGACTTGTTCCCACAAACACACTGACTATTGCTACATGACATGAGGTGATACATCTGAGAAGGCCACTGCCTGACAAAACTCTCCTGCCATGTTTATAGAATAAACTTCCAAAGTCATGAAATAAACATTTTTTATTTATAAAGTTAGTGTCCTCAGGTATTTTGTTATAGAAATGAAAGCTAATACAAGTATGTTTCAATGTCATCATACAATATTTACTAATTCTGCATAGATATAAATCTCATCTTTACATATTTACTTTGTTTCTTGAGACATTGTTAAACTACCCTATTGTTTCCAGTGGGATATTTTTGTAATTTTCTCTGGTATATATAACAAACTATCATCTGAGAATAATGATGGTTTTATGTCATCTTTACTGATCTTTATGCTTTTATTTTCTTTTCATTCTTCTTCTTTGTTGATATGCTTTGAATAAAATGTTCAACATTAGTAGTAAGAGGACATGAGCTATTTTAGTGGTAATGGGGATGTCCTAGTCCAAATGATTAATGTAAGACTGCTTTATGATTATAACAAAATGCATAAAAATTAATATCAGAAGGGCTAACACTAGCTCTATGTTTGAAACAAAATGAGACTAACTTTCAATGAAAAAAATGACAGGTAATTTAGAAATAGTCATGATGATAATGAATTCTACATAAAAAATTGAGTGTGTCAAAGGCAAAACTATCTTTAGAAAAATGATTATAGCTTTAAATATATGCATTGTAAGGTTATGATATAAAAATAAAGGATCCAAATATTAAATAAGAAACAAAATGGAGAATATTCTCAAACTTCAAAATGCATACTCATTGCTTCACATTTCTGAAATTAGATTGCACTTTGGGACGTATGATAAGAATGAGTCATGAGGATTTTCTTGGTTGTTAAGGAGAGTGGTGCTATTTATAATAAATACCATTTTTGATTCAATGAAATATGGTAATTATATGTGTGAAAATCAGTGAAATAGCAAATGGAAAGTAGAAAAATTTACCAAACCAGTAAGTTACAGAATTGGGCTTTTGAAAAGACTTACTAAGAGAAAAACTAGTAAACTAAAATAAGAAAAAATGCAGAACTGAACAAATATGCTACTCAATTTGAACACCTAATTGAAATGGATAGATTTTAGAAACTTGTGAAAGAAACAGTAGAAGACCTTGACATATTGATAAGTACCAGGAGGTCACAACTCTAGTGACAAATTGATCACTAAAGACATGAAAAGGCCAATTAGTTCTTACACAAAACAAGTTGTTCTAAAAATAGTTAATTCACCTCATGTGTTTTTGAGATCAGTGCAGTGTTAATCTTACAATGTGTTAGACTGGCTGATTGGAAGGCACCTCCTCTGCAGAACCGCCAGCCCTGCCATGGATGTGCAGAAGTGAAATTTACATCTTGCCATTTGTGTTGTGGTTTTGTTTATTAGTAGGTCATATTTTTGCAAAAATGGTGACACCTAATTTTCAAAAGGTATATTAAATACATATTATCCAAATGAATCCAATAGTGCTGTTAGAAAATAATACGCATCATGACCAAGATAAGTATTGCTTCAGGAATGAATGTGGTTTAACACTAGAAAATATATCTGAGTAATTCATCACTTGAATGGAAAAAAGGAGGAAAAACATATGATTAACTCACATGATTCAATAGGAAACTTGGGAAATCAAGGAGGAGGCAAAGATACATGTTACCACTGTGGTAGTGTAACATTACATTGATGGTCCCAACTATGAGAAAAAAAATACAATGAGGAGTAAGAATCAGAAAGAAAAGGTGATCATGTGATTAGGTTTTGATTACATCATCACTCAGAGAAAGCAAGAGAACAAGGAGAGCAATAGTTATAAAATCACTTGAAGATTTCCAAGTAAAAAATAAATGTTTCCTTCAGAAATAACAAAAAATTAGATATTATAATAAAAGTAATACATCCATTGATAATTCCAATAAACTAAAAGTACTTGAGGTTAACCACACACACACCCCTTAAGCAACAAACACAAGACACCTAGAAAATTAAGGAGTTTTTTGGAATTTCAGATCGGATTAGGCACTTTGTAATCACAGATTAGATGGCTAAATGCTGTTAAAGTTCAAAGTTCCTTCAAGTTAATCCAAGTACAGAAAATCTAAATAAATTTCCAAGTATTAAGTAACTTTATATTTTTACTTTAAATTTTATATTGCATAAGAACTTCTTACGATTTGTCAAGTAAAAAAATAATTCAAAGAAACAGGAAATATGTGGGTTTTGCTTTCTGGTTGATAAATTGTTTTATTAACCCCTAAATAAGATGGTAGATATTATCCAAAGAATATATAAATAGTCCAGTCAAATCAAATTCAAATCAAATAGATAACTAGAATCATAGTTATGATTCTATATTCTATATATATTTTATAGAATCTATATAAAATCCATATATTCTATAGCTGTTTATATATTCATCTATTCATATTCATCTAACTATGTAAAGTAAAATGTGATAAAATAGCAACACAGATTAAGTGATCAAGCATAGGTTGGTTAGTTCACAATTATAAAAAATGGTCAATATAGGGGGAAGTAAAATTAAAACCCTACATAAAATTTAACCCCAGTAGATCAAACACAATTGCCTAGATTCATATTGTGACCTGGCATGGTGTAAAATTAATAGAAACAATGTGGAAAATAACTCTACAAATCAATGTGGAGCTTGAGATTGTCAAAACAGGTTCACACGAAGTAGTTCAAATGTTACTAACAATTCCAGGAAATTGGCCAACAGGAGGTGAACAGGAGACCGCCCTGGTGCATCCCATGTGGCTCCCAGGTCCTTCTCAGTTCTAACCTCCTGTGGCCTAAAACAAGAAGTGAGTTCGCCACGGGGTCTTCCTGGGTAACCTGTCACAGCTTCTAGCATTTGCTTATACCTACATCTGGAGAATCACATTACTGCCATGGCATCTTCCTGGGGGAGACACCTCTAAAATCATGCATTCTTGGTTTATTAAGTGTGAGAAAACCCTAGCTCCATAGAGCCTGTGAAGAACATTGAAAACATGAAGTATCTCCCTTTGTGCAAACACTGTAGCCAGTTTACACAGAGGTCCACCTGACAAGGACACTGGGCAGGATGCCTGCTTTTTCTTTTCTGTCTCTAGGGCACCTTATGCCCTGAAAGCTCATGAATAGATCTGAAGACAGCTGCTTTAAATACTCCCTTTCTACTTTCTGACACAGGGAGGGAGAATAAACCTACAAATAATAAGGCTAAAAAAAAAAAACACCACCACCACTAGATTACGGGAAAAGTAAGGATTTCCATTCAGTTAAGAACACAGACTAATTAACAGCTAATGTTTGTTTTTTTTTCTGTTGTCTATGTCCAGACTGACAAAAGAAAAATAGCATAAATAAGATAATTACAAATAAACCAGCAAAAGACACAACCCAAATAATAAAAGGAATAAACAATACTATGTAAGCCAGGATAATCTTAGAGATTGATAATAGGAAACTCTTAAAACCTGTTGGTATAAACTATTAAGGATTTATTTTCAGCTAAAACTGTAGTAAATGGGAGGCAACCTGGGATCTCTGCTCCTAAGTCACCTGGAACTCAGGGTGGCACAGGAGGGACTCTTAGAAGGCTGTCACTGCAAGAGAGGGAAGGGTCTGGGTCATCTATGAACTGTCTTGCAATCCCTGTCTGTGAGGGACACATAGTATCTCACTTCCTGTTTCACTAGTCAAGGTGAACAAAACAGCTGCAAATTACTACAATCGGAAGACAGAGGAAAAACACTACCCTATTCTTTGATGGTGAAAGGAAGATAAACTTTGTGAGCTATCCTAATGACTATGATGATGGTGAAGAAAATTTAGTCAACCAGAGGTATTACTCATTCATGATTAAATAAATGCAAATGAAAAAGGAGACGTCATTATACATCTATTAAATGGGAAGTATTAGAAAAGCAGATGATGTCATCACTGGCAATCATGGGAAGGAATCCCATGTACCACTCAAGTCTGGATTAACTGGTTCCACCATCCCACCCTGCCAAATGCTATGGCACCTTTGATTATAATTAATTCACCTGTTTTAGTCAGCTTTGCTTCGCTGTGACTAGAAGACCTGACAAGAACAATTTAGAGGAGAAAACATTTATTTTGACTCGGGTTTCAAAGGTCTCAGTCCCTAGATTCCATAGCTCTGGGCCAAAGGTGAGACAGGACATTGTGACACAAGACTGGGGCAGAGAGAAGCGGCCAAGGATGTGGAAAACGCTGGGAATTCATAGGGTCAGTCCTCAAGGCCTTGTGTCCTCAGGCCTCCACTTCCTTATTCACACCTCTGGAACCTTGCTATGACTGTGGATTTTTGTTTACAAGAAGAACGAGTCAGGAATAGCACAATTCTTGTTGGCTGGAGCGGCTAGTCCTCTGAAGACTTTTTCTCTATCCCTCAACTGCAGAAACGCATTCTCTCCCTCCTGCTTCTTAAACTTACCTGCCTTTATCCCACTGAAAAATTTTAACTTCTTCCCTAATAAATACTGTCCATAAAAACTCAATTATTTGCTCAATCATGCTATAATTGTTACCACAATAACTACCATACATTTATACTAGGAAAACCCATCTTACATAGATTCAGAGAATTCCAAAGTTGGGGGTGAGGAGGAGGAAAAGCTCATCATCTCTTGGAGGGAGGCAATTCAGTAGTGAATTGGAATAACTACACATTGGAGACCCTAATAGAGGGCATGAATGAAGGATGGTCGGGGCTTCAAGAGACGCATGTTCTATGTGGAGTAACGCTGTGATAGTACGGGTGTAGTGATGGTAAGCACCTTTCAACAATAGCAGGACTCCACCATGGTGATGGGAAGCACTCTGTGTGAATAATAAGAGACGAGTGGAAGCTGGACTTATGACATAGAAGGTCTTTCAGGTTTACGTGAGATCTCTGAACTCCATTTTTTTTTTTTTTTTGGCCAGTAGGGAGACAATGAAACCCTCCACATAGGGAGGATGCTTAGAATTGAATCCTGGTGTGCTAATGAAACCTATGTCAATTAAGTATCAATTCCTCAGGTCTTTCAGAAAGATGGTCTTTATGAAATTCTAGTTGACTCACTTTGAAGGAAAATTTGACATTGCTAATAAAGAGTTGGATTCAAGAAAAGAAGCAGCCCCTCTCCCCAAATGTAACTACTTGTTTATTCAGTTATATCAGTTGGCATGTAGTTTTTATATGATAGAATATTTGGCTTTTAATTAATAAATTACGTGTGATTTAGGATACAGAAATGATATTTAGTTCACTAAATATCACTTGCTAAAATATATTGTCAGAGCAGCAAAGTTCCTGTGGATAGTTTCCACATGCGGTCTTCTTCACCTCACCTGGTTCCATGTTCCCTTACTGTTAACAGTCCTGCTTCTGGGGAGAGATGTGAGAAGCCTTTGCACAGTAGACTGAAGCATGATGCAAATTTTCCTTTTCATCAAGATTGTTTTATTACTGTCACCAAGAATAAACAAGATGGGTTGAAGTGCCTCTGTTTAACTACCCTGAGTAGCTTAAAACTCTCCTACCCCGTACTCAAGATATAGAGAATATTTCAGAATTGTGATTCTTTGTAGCCTGAGTAGGACACAGTTACTACCCATACAGGGATGGAGACTTTGTCCCTTTAATGCCCAGAACTGGTATCATATGGAAGAGCATTTGTATGAGCAGCTCTCATTTGTAGATCCACACTGGAACCCTGTTAACAACAGTGTGGTAAACGTGGTTTGCAGCCTCTGGTTCCTGCCATTTTATGGGGACAGGAAAGAGCAGTGATGCTATTGAAATAAACAGTCTCTGGCAGAGAAAGACAATTAAGGTTATTAAAGTAGCACTTTCAAAGGAACTATTTTTCTCACTTAAAAGAAAGTTCCAGTTTCCCACAAAACAATTTAATCTTGAACATACTTTTTTCTGTGTTTCATGTTTACTGTTTCAAATGAAACTAAAAGGTCATGAATTTGACAAAAAGGATGTTTACTTCGGGTAGAATGGCAAGACACGAAAGCGCTGGCTTTGAGATAGGCAAGGGTGTTGATGCAACTGTGATTTTTCTTAGCTGATTCTCCACCTATGATTCACTTTTTCCTATGAAGTATACTGGCTGAATATAAAGATAGCCTAATTTCTCCTTCATTATAAGGACAGAGGAAAACTCCGGAATATGCTTCTTGTAGTCAGAGCCTGAGGATTTTTAATGTATTGAATTTCTGCTTCAAGAGTCCTAATTATTTTCCTTAAAGGAGAAAATGAAGTGAAAGTTTACTTACATAATTATTAATAGCAGCTTAATTTGTGATAAATATACTGGGGCACCTATGTGTTTGTGCTTTTATAAAATTTATTCTAAAAGTCCATGTATGCTTTACCACATTTATTATAGATTATAGCTAAATAATGCATGAGATTAAAAAAAACCTGCATTTTCTAGGAAATATGTGTCTATTCTCATGGGAGTAGTTGAAATGTAATTTAGGGTAAATAATTTCTCTATGTAATAGCCTCCCATAGCTTCGCACCTCATTTTATGCAAGAACACAGTGAAGGACTTACACACAGGAAGGCCACTCAGATCACCCAGCCCGGAACATTCCCAGTTAGTGTTTGCTGCCTCAGTTATTATCATAGCATTCCCTGAATGATAAAGCATCATCCTCAAACAATAAGTAACGGTCTGTATTTATGAAGCATTCTATGACTGGCCCCAGCAACCTGTCAGATCTTAGTTCCCACTACTCTAATTTACTCATTCTTCTCCAGAGGCACAGGCTCCCTTCCTCACCCATTAAGTCCAGGTTCACCTCAGGGCCTTTGCACTTGCATTTCACCAGCCTGGAAAGTTGGATCCTCCTTACTTGCAGATCTTTGCTCCCTGGCTTCCTTTAGGTCTTTACTCAGGTCGCCTTCCTTGTCCATAGATCACTAACTCTCTATTCAGGACAGAAAACTCAAGACAGCTTTTAAAGAGTGAATCTAATAGAGAAGTTGCTCACTATAAAACCTGTTGACTAGGTGACTAAAAAAGGCTCAATGCAAAAGCTTAAGGGTTCACAGAAGTGGCAATAAAGATGTGGCTGCCAACTACAGGGTTGAGGAATTGAAGGGAAACGACGTGAACATTAGGATTTAGACGCTCACAAAGTGAGCCTTGGGAAGGTCTGTTGCAGTGATCTCCTGTGGGCCCTGGGCAGAGCCTCTGCGGAGGAGCCTCCGCGGTTTGGCCGAACAGGAAGTAGCAGAAAGTGATCAGGGTAGGAAGTGAACCGGAAGCAGAAAGTTAACCGGAAGCAGGAAGTGAACCGGAAGCAGGAAGCAACTCCTTTCTCCTCAACTGACACATTCCCTCCAGCGCCCCCTACAGGAAGGGCCTTTCAGGCCAAAATGAGGTTCGCAGTTTCCAGTCTCAGCAACACACAGAACCATGGAGAAGAGCCAGTTTGGACCTGCGAGTGATTGTTTGATACTTTCATTGCCAATATTGTATCTGCAATTTCAATAACGTCCACTAGTTCCCATTTCCTTTCTAGTTTTATTTTTCTCTTTTCTCATCTAAATGCTATATATTTTCCATCTTTATTGTCCAAATTCCCAATGAAACTATAGTCCTATGATGAAAGGAATTTGTGAATATTTTATTTAATATTTTTTTGAACCTAAAAACATACGTGGCAAAAAGCAGGCACTCAACAAATATTTCTGAATATATTATTAATAATAAAAAGCACTAGGTTAAGAGTTACCATACACAAAGTCTAGTGGATGTACTTAACAGTTGGCCCCCAAATATAATTGTGTGCTGACCTCTGATTAACTCACCTGACAGGAAAGTTGATGTGTGAACGTGTTGAGTAACTTGCCTTATGTAAGGGAGCTGGAAAGCCAGTCTTTGGATCAAGGCAGCTGGCTCTGAAGCCTGCAGTTTGAACCATGAGACAAAATTGAAAACACAAATGAATACGCTAAATGCATGCTTTCAACTACCCACACTTCACAAAATCTTACTCTAATATTCAAAAATATTACCTATGTCAAGTCTCTGGGCAAGCTTAATGAGTAAGAAGAAATATTGTTATGGGACTACCTTTAACATTCTATACTTAAAATGAAGGGTCAGTTTAATTGGCAAGAGTGTGCCCTTTGAAAGATGTTAGTGACTTTAATGGGAACACATTGCACTGGGCTTAGAGACACTCGCCAGAGTCAAAATTTCTTTGGAACTCAGCCTCCGCTTAGTTCAGTAGAACAAGGACTCAACTAACAGAGGAGCCTCATTAACGTGTTGTCAAATTGTTTGCATTATTAGGCCAGACTGCTCGGCATGGTGCACAAAAAACTTCTTCAGACCCAAACCTCTATTTTTCTTGTGATTAATATTTTATTAAGCATTAATAAATACAAAAAAGAGTGCCTAAAAGGAATATAATAACATTCATCTCCACAGTCACAGAGGGAGATAATCTTTCTTGATCTACAGCATATATGCACTACTGTAATATTTATCTTGGAGTTTTTCCCCTCAAATTTTAAAAGTGTCTTAGAGCAAAAATTTATTTAAAAAGACAGTACATTTTTATTAGCCAAAGGGATAAAATGAGTCAGCTTCAAATGACCTGAAATCCTCTTTAAAATATTTAGAAATGGTCCTTCATCTTTTAAAAGGAGGACTTGGCTTGACTCTTTGCCTGTATCTATTTCTATATGAAAGAAAGCAGGGATGTTCTGAAGTCCCAGTGATGCAGGTGGGATGGAAGGGACAACTGTGGGCTTCGGACATACGCCTGCTTGAACATACTTACTTGTGTTTGCATATTGATTTTTCCATGTAGGGAAATTTGTGCAAAATGCATGAAATCTGAGAATTATACATTAGAGCTTTATCATCATTTTAGTCCCTCATTTAAAATATTTAATATTACAAATATAAAACTTCCTCTTTGCAGACTGGAGTTATTCTGTCATGGGTCAAGGATAGGCAGACTGTAAGGATGAGGCAGCAAGAGGATTCATTCTCAAGGCCTACGCCACGTGGCTTCTGAGGAACAGCCAGCGCAGGTGAGCATGCCCTCACTTCTGCTTCTGCTGCCGGCTGTGTGAGCCTTGCATCCACTTTCAGGAAGTTGTCAAACCCCATCACGTCACACTGTGAGTTCAGCAGCAGGGCTCCTTCTGACTGACGTAGCATGTGGCAATATACCTACATGATGGTGCAGATCAGCATTCCAGGTGGAAGACCCTATCTGCTTGGCATATTGTGAGAACAGTACTCAGGCTTGAATGTGATGTATGTACCAGGGGCAAGGATGGGGAGGAAGAGAGTTGGGGAGGAAAGTATATCAAAACTCAAGTTGTAAGGATAAAGTCGTTTACTTCATAGACTCGAACTCATTGAGATCAATACTCTCAGAAGTTTAGTTGCAATTAGCACAGGTTTAAGTATCCCCAGTTATCAGCTTCCTGTGTCCCCTGGAGTTTCTCCTCACCCTGAGCCAGGGGCTAGCATGTCATCAGTGAGTCCAGGCTCTGCTGGCATTTAAATGAGATGGTTTCTGATTTCAGAATCGCCTCAGGTCTGCTGGTATCTTGTATTTGTGCTGTGATGGCCTGTGCTGGGAATGAATGATTTTTATCTAAATCCAGTTATTACTATTATCAGTGTTTAAATCTGAAAATGCTTGATGCTAATTATGAACATACTTGGTTTTGTTTGTGTTCAAATGCTGAAGAACAGGCTGATGGTTTGCTTTGCTTCTCAAATAGAGGAGAGCTGTGCCATGGTTTTACCTTCTGCATTCTTTATCCCAGATTTCTATCATGTGTATGCATGAGCATGCATATGTGTTCTCCACCCACTCAAGAGCTCTCTTGACAAGTCCAACCATGAGTGTTTACTCTGCCATCTCCCTCTAGTAAAGACAATTCATAAGTCGTGACTGACAGAAAAGACTCCCATCATACATGAATGATATATTCTATAAAACTACATTACAAACCTTTGAAATCAGTGTCCTGGGAATAGTTCAGTGCTCACTCAAGACAGCATTAAACAATGATTCATTTTTTAAAAAAATTCTGTTTTAGGAAGATCCTCATGAAAGATTTTCCCGCAATATTCCTAAATAAGACATTGATTGATTTATCAATTGAAATAGTCTCACTATGTTGCTTAGGCTGGTCTCAAGTGATCCTTCTGACTCAGCCACCCCAGTAGGTGAGACTGCAGGAGTGTGCCACTGCACTCTTTAGTACGACATTTATCAAATAATTTATTTTCCTGGGTAAAGTAAAATTTAACAAATTTTATTCTGATTTGGATATTGTAAGAAAACCTAAAAACATCTGATAGAAATAATTTTAGTTGTTACATTTCATTCAGATTCACATGAGGAAAAATTGGCAGATATATCCCAGAAATAATTCTAAGAGGTTTGAAACATTTTTTAAATAGATGGAAAGAATTTTGTCATCAGGAATTGTTACATCTAGTTTGGATTCTGTGGGTACCTGTTGGCTCTTCTCAAGAGATTTCTTCCCTCAACATTGAAGTGATAAGAGGGATAAGGTTCAGGGTTTATCATTTATTTCATGCCTAACATAATTTTCTTTAAGAAATGAATTTGTGCACTACCTTAAAACTTATAATGCCTTACATTCAACCTCAGTTAACTTCCTTTGGGTTATTTCTTTTAAGTCTTGCTTTGTTGGATGTCAGTCATGTTTCCTGGTCTTGTAGTCTGACTGTTGATGAGCTACCAACATTAGTTGCCTTGAGTCAAACAGTGAATGATGTGACTAGGACATAGGAACTGCTGTCATCTTCTTGAAACAGAAGGTTAAACTTCCCCATAAAATATCAGATTTTCATATCCGTAACTAGCAGGAATGTTTAAGTGGTGAGAATGTGAAGTGATCTCCAGGATTTATTATGCCTAACTTTGCATAGAAAGTAGAATTTTGGCTCTCAAAAGGATCAATTCATGAAACTATGTCTAAGAACCTGATGGGCATTGGTTGATAGCAATGTAATATTTAAAACAGAAGACTTGAAAGCATGGATATCTGCTAATATTTACAATTCTAACATATGGTGTTATACTGGGGCCCCCAATAAAACCTACTGCAAAAGCAAATGTTGCAACCTACCTCACGGGCTTCTTTAAAGTCCACATGCATACATTAAAGAATGGAGGTCAATCCTATTTATAAAAATGTGAAGATGAATAGCCTGTTAATCTATAATTGATGTCCCCTATAGCACAACATGTTAGAAATCTGATGAGTTTAAATATTCAAATTAATATTTTAGAGATTTCATTTCTAATCTTTTGAATTCTGTTTTGTACATTTTATATTCATTAAGACCAATGTTGCGTCTCTACTACAAATAAGAGATACAGAGAATTTCAGAGAAAAAAAATATGTCAGTTTCAATTGCATTTAAAGTATTTCCTCATGATTTTGGCATGTCTTTTGGTGGATAAAATATCATACTTTCAAACAACATAATACATTATTTTTCCTTAACAATTGAGGGAACTTATACATGCAAATACATATTAGGACAATTCAACTATAGGAAAAGGCAAACATCTGTCAAGGATGTTAATATATTGTAACTCATGTAAACATTCAGCAAGTCTTTCCACTGAGAGATAATGTTGCCTCTGTAAGTTTTTGATCAAAGGTATCAGTAGAAAATAGCTGCATGGCGAGATACAGCTTAGTCTTCCGTGGGCTATGGGCTGCTTTACATTGCTGTGTCTGACTCGTCACCCTCTTTTGGACAGACGGTGCCTTCAATGACTACACAGCATAAATTGCAAATATATTGGGCCAATTGTTCAAGGTGCCTGGTTCCGAAGACAGAATAATTTCCTTTGTTAACATTTTATAGTTTCATGCTAATAAGGAAATTCTTCAGCTAGCAAGAGAGCAATTTAGGCCACAAAGTAGAAGGAACTTTGTAACTAGAAGAAGAAATGAACACTGAAATCTTAGCTGGAATGCTTTTGGCTTCTTCCGTGTTTTCAGCTTCTGCTAATAAGGCATCCCGCTTAGTTATCAATCTACTTGGCCGTTGGTATCTCAAGGCTTGATTTTAAAACCTGAAAATTGTACTTAGTCAAAGGAAGAGATGGGATGAGGCAGAGGAACATTAAAGGAAACAGTACAAATGAGCTCTGTTAGCAATGATCAAAAGCAAAGTGTGGAAAAAAATGTTAGCGGGAAGAGGAGGCCCATCTTTTCTAACTCAGGCTAATGATTTTTTTCCTTTAGATTCAACTAAGGGTCTCACCTCAAAGCTGTGAGTGGGAAGTTTTATTCTTGTTTTGGTTTTAAATTTTTCCTTAAAATGAAGTTTCTAAAATACATTAATAATGTGGAAAGAACTGTGAATTAGAAACCTAAGGGCTGATCTTCTGGCTATGCCCCTAGCTAGCTGTCTAACTTTGGGAAGTGACTCACTATCAGGGGCACAGATATTTATATACCTAGAATGGAGAGCTTCAAGAACAGGACCACTTGGTTTCCTTAAGATACACCAAGGTCTTGCATTTCATTGGGATTATGTCTCCCCCTTAACTGTTAAAACATTGTCATTTCTGTCTTGAGTGGCTGATTTACTGTTGCTTGCCTTGTTCAACAATGTGAGGGAATCACTGTGTACTTCAATTCACTAAATATTTCCTTTTTCATCAAATGGGTAGTAACTCTTCAACAATCCTTGCTCGTCTTATGAGCCATGCAATGGATGCACCTGTCGTTGGTCACACTTCAGGTGAAATGCAAATGTTGCTGTTTTTCCATTGACTTTTATGTTCTACTCATGACCTTGAAGATAACTGATGTAATATCATTTCATATGCCAGATTTTTACTTTGAAAAAAAATACACACAAAGGATTTATGTTCCATTCCTACAGTCTCCCTTGAATATTTTTCCCCCACGTTATCTGGGGCAATCTGTTAGTAATTATGTTGTACAAAATTAATAAATAACTGAACTTTAAGGTAATAAATGCTAATGATAATAACTCATGAAATGGAATAATAGAGGAATTTCTAAAATACTGTAGTATGACATAGGCTATCAGTAACACCATTAAAATGAATTTTTTAATATTTGAACTTGCTTTTATGTTGGATATTTTTATTTTAAAATGCTGAAAATTTGGATAAAAAGTAATATTTCAGACTGCCCATAGGTAGCTCTGAGAATAGTCTGAGATTTCCCAAGTGATTCATGGGAACAAGGACAGTTTTGAGTAAATATAGTTTCAGTCAACTTGCTAGTTGATGTTAAACACATACATACATACCCCACTGCAATTCATATGCACAGTAAATGGTTTCTTTTTCTAAGGACCCAAGGACAGATGGAAGTTTATTTTTTATTATGTTTTTGATCTTTTAAGATATAATTAAAGGCAGTGTATATTAAAATAGAAGGCAAAGGAACAAGAGAGCAAGTCAGTGTGTTTACTTACTATTATGAATTTATTGGTATGCTTAAAACAGATTGTATACTACATTTTGTGAAAATCTAGCTGTTTCTCGGCAACTGGAATCATTTTAATTGCATGGTATACTATTAAATGACAAAAGTCATCTTAAGACACTCAGTTTATGGTGTGCATAGGAGCAGCTTTGTCCAAATTATGATAAAAAGCTAGAGCCTTCAGCGTCATTTCTTCCTGTGGCTGTTGTGTTGAATAAATGACATACGCTTGACAGAAGTTGTGTTACCTCTGTATGCTGATTCACTGCAGAAATACTCTTAAGAGAGACAATTATACAGTACCTTTCTTGATAAAGGTGGCCTGGCAGATAAGTCCCATGGATCTGAATAGGTGCAGAGAAACCATATTGGTTTAGGAAGCCAGAAGAGTGTATTATAGAGCATGTTTAAAGGAGGACTGTGGGACCTGCTCATAGAAGCAAGGTATGTGATCTCTCTAGTTTTGGGAGCCTAGATTTGAATATAAGAAGCCAACGCCAAATGAAAGGAAAAGCTGTGGAAGGCAGGAGCTTGGAAAGCTCTTTGCAGGACAATAGGGGGGCATTCTAATCAAGTACCCCCACACACCTACAGCCTGGCTATGTCAGGGGTGAGGTGACCTGCACAGTTGTGACCTCCACCCTGGAGCAGATGTCCAGAAATATGTTTGGTTGCTTCTTTATATTATATAGGTCTGACGTGTCAAGTATGATGCACCTTAGGGACACAGGAAAGTTCAGGTCTTAATTAGAGAAAATTGAAATATTTAGGATTCATGGTGGTACATTCTGTGAATATTCAGTGATATTTATTTTTGGCAGTATTTAAAGTGGACTAATTGGTTACCTGGAATTCATTCTCACTGAAATTATTTCAATGTTTGTGTAAGTGATCAAAATGATGGATTTCTTTTTATTTATGAGCAGGCTTCGTGGAACAGAGGTTGCTAGTGAGCCCTCTGGTCAGGATGGGTAGAAGGAATAGAGAAGAAACTACTTGAAACAGTCCTAATTGATAGTGCGGAGCAGGGTCATTGAGGAAAACTATCTATCCTCTGTCCTTACTTCGAAGAGGGATTGGAGAAAAAAATGTAGCTAAATTTTGGAAAGGGTAGGTATGGAATACCTGACAAAGGTTGTGCTTGTAGAGGTAAAGAAAAAAACTGGTCAACCATTTGGGAGCAAAATATTCTCTATGAATTTATTATTATCTTCTGTTCTTTAAATTCTTTACCTTTTTAAAAAGTTCAGTGTATGATATGCCTTAAATAGCCAAGAATGTGATGAAGAATAAATGAACCATAATAAAGATAAATAGAAAAAAAATAGATCCAGGCATTGGCAGTAAAGGATATTGAGAGTTATAGCCTAAGTAATCTCTATTTGAAAGACAATTTTAATCCAGTCTCCTTAAAACTTTATCAATCTCTATTCATTGCAAGAGACAAGTCTGAGATATGAAAGAGGTTGAAAAAAAATATGGTAGACATATGTCATGCAAACCCTAAGTAGACAAAAGCTCCTTGAGCTACCACAGTATGAAACCAAGTGGACTTTAGCCAAAAACATGAGAGAATATAGAGAGTAACCCCATATAAAGAGAAGAGAATCTACATACCAGGAAGATACAGCCATTCCAACTTGTATACACCAAATAATCTATGATGCAGAAATTGACAAACTGAAAACTTAAAGTGTGAATGGACTACTTATAAATGTTAGAATGATCCACACGAGCTTAAACATATCTTCACAGAATAAAATAAATACAATCTAATTAATATATATGCTCTAACAAAAATTTGGATTGGTGACTATTTTATACTCTTGAATAAAACATTTCTGGAAATTGAACATTTACTGAGGTATTCAAGTTCTATAATATTGTAAAAGACTAAAATTTATAAAAATTACTGTA
The DNA here is from genome assembly GCF_964194105.1 of Spermophilus citellus. Lineage (NCBI taxonomy): Eukaryota > Metazoa > Chordata > Mammalia > Rodentia > Sciuridae > Spermophilus > Spermophilus citellus. Next base: position 124,428,122 of record NC_138198.1, read on the forward strand.
AAATATTATTCAAAAATCAAGATACATCCAAGCATGTTGGAAAAGAAGAGATTTCAATGATAATTAGATCATATTTTAGCTCTAAATAAGAAAATACCACACATGACAATTGTGGGTCTCAATAAAAGCAGTGTTCAGGGAAATCTTGGAGACTTAAATGCACATATTGGCATAAAAAGAAAGTGAAGCCTCTATATCAGGAAGTTTAAATATACAGGAAATTAAATAAAATAGAAGAAATTAAATATAAGAGAAATTCATCCATTGAAAATAAAATTAAATAGGAAATTCTTATCTAAAGGAATTTTTTAAAATAAATGAATATATTTCTGAAAACACTCTAGAAAATGGAAAGAAACTTAGTTCCTAACTTGTTGTATGATGCTAGCATAACTTTTATGGAAATATAGGGACATTTTTGTGACAGAAAAATTACTATAGGCCAGTCTTACTCATGAAAAAGTTACAAATTTCTAACATACAAGCAAACTAAATTTAAAATATGAGGAGATAGACTCATTATGTTTATTTGTAATTATATATTTGTGATTATTATATATGATTATTTGATTAAATCTAGGAACAAGCTTGCTTAATACTCAGAAACTAATCAATTAAATTCATCATATTAATAGAATAAAAAAATCATGTGATCAAATGTGTAGAGAACAAAACACTTGATAATATCAAATAGCTATATAAAATAGTTTTCTTAATAGAAATGTCATTATTTGAAAAAAACTATAATAATAATTGATGAAATACTTAAATACTTCAATTTAATAATGAGAGTTAGAATAAGGAACTGGAGATCCTAGCCAATGTATAAAGCCAGAAAATGAATTTAAAAATTAGATTTTGAAAATGGAGATATATAACTGACATTAATTTGCAGAACATGTCTGTGTTTATGAAAAATTTAAATTCACAAATTATAATATATAAGTTAGTTTTGCAAGACTGATGAATTCCATTGTTATGGAACTAGTAATGGATGATCTCTTCACCAGCCATAAGATTCCAGAATGTAAATTTTTGTGATTAATATCATATTACAGAAAATTTAGTAGTTGTGTATGGTGTAAGAATCCTATAGTCAACAGATCTGAAAAGATTTATGGTATATAATTCCATAGAACATGTCACCTAATTTAGATAATCATCAGAGTAAAAATGGGTATTTTATAACCAAAATGGGACTTTTCTCTGTGAGTGGTCACTGCCCCACAGCACTATAGAAAACACGTAAATTAAATCTGGGCCAGACAGCATCTTAATTCAGGTAAATATTTCTTTGAGAGAATATTGAAATCCTAGATTACTCCATTATAATAATGTCATAGAATAATTTCATATTTTAAATTATTGGTAAACTCAACTATTTAAAATCTCTGTTTTTGTGAGTTTAATTTGATAATATTTATTATCTCCTAAAACATTTCAAGTGTAAAATAAGCAAAAGCCCAAGACAATTGTAGGCCTTCTTTAGAAAGAAATAAAAGGATTACATATCACTTAATTTAGCAAATAATAATGGGGAGATGCACATGAAAGTGTTAGAAAATGAAAATTCATATTTTCACATCCAACCACAAATATATTATTTAAATGAGAAGGAAAACAGAAAATTCAGTACACAAATGAAAAAGTAAATGTAATTCTACAATTATTAATATAGTTAAATGCCAATAACTTCCTAAAGTTTTTACTTCAAGGGTTTGGAAGGACATTGAGATTCTTCATGACTAGAAAATTCTTTGTGAATGGATAGAAATTGAACTCGGCAAAGGAAGTTTAAGGGATTTGTACTTATTATAAACATCTATTTTACTTATTATGCAAGTAGTGCTAGGTATTTATTGTAGGACTATGAACAAGTTTTTTTACATTGCTCATAAACTTCAAGGCAGTCCTGAGAGACTGTTGCTATTTTCCCATTATAAATAGACAATTGATCTCAAGGGGACAGAAGGGTTGGTTAACAAGTACAAAAATACGGTTAGGTAGGAAGATTCATTTCTAGTACCTTGTAGCACAGTGGGGGAACTATAATTAGCAATAATTTATTGTATATTTCAAAATAGCTGGAAGAAAGGACTTTGAACTTAAAGAAAGCATAAATATTTGAGGTGGTAGATATGCCTGCTACTATGATTTGATGGTCACTCGTTGTATGCATGCATCAAAATATCACACTGTATCCATAAATATGTAAGATTAGGGATCAAATAAAATAAAAAATCTATTCAGACTGAAAAATAAAATTATTGATCTATTATCAGAAATATCAATAAAAATTACACTTCAAAAATAAAAAGTGACCTATTAGATTAATAAATTGTAAAATTAGAGACCATATATATGTCATTAGATTTTATATATCCACTCCTAATATAACACTGGGGGGCCAGTTTTTTAAAAAATATATCTTTAGGTGGTTTTCCATTCCAATTTTAATACATACTGAGTATACATGAGTGTGTGTGTGTGTGTGTGTGTGTGTGTGTATGTACACGCACACTAAACTTGTAAGGTCGTTCTGTTTTAATGTTCCTTACAATCTTCTGATTTCTTGAAAGCATGGTTTGCTTGTGGCCAATGGAACCTGTGCAGCAATGCCCTGCCGGTGCACCAAGAAAATCTGTTTTTGTCCCTATTGCAATAGTGTAACATGTTCTTGGCCATGTTATGTAAAAGCTGCTGTGATCATGAGGACACCTGGTTGGAGAGGCTAACCACCAGGGATGCAAACCTCAGACTGGAGTTTTAATTCCAGTTCTAACGCTTAGAAATCATTTGACTTTCATTGAAATATTTGAGGTTTCTGAGTCTGAAAATGAGACAATGGAACATATTTCAAAAGGATATTGTGGTCAAAAAGGAAGAAAATTGATGTTAAATGTTTCATGCAATTTTAAAACAAAAAAAGTGCATAATGATAACTCTCAAAACAATTTGTACACATAAATCAAATTATCATCCTTCTCACGTTATGAAAAATATTAAACATAAAAAAGCACTTTAGGTAAAATGTGTCTAATCATTAAGCTAAAGTTATAACATTTAGCCACACTTGCTTTACAATTTTTATTTGATATATAAACAACATGGTAATAAATCATATCTAATAGATGTAATTGTATGTACTAAACAGTAACTTAAGTTTCATTTTTTCCTGTTCTGTCTCCATTGAGAATACTATGCTAAATTTAGTACATATCAGTACAATATATGCACTGTTATTACAGATACATGTAACCTTCAACTATATTCTCTGTTGTGCATTTTAAAGGAGATTCTATTTGGTTAAAGGTCACATATACATGTAGTAACAAAACATGTGGAAATTCTGTTTAGTCCTCTTTTGATATGCTTGGGAGATTGGTTCTAGGACCCTCAAAAGACACCACAATCCATAGGTGATCAAATTCCTTGTGTGAAATAGTGCAATAGTGCATATAACCTGTGCATATAGTCCCATATACTTTAGGTTATATTTAGATTACTTCTAATACCCTTCTGCAGTGTAAATGCTATGTAAATAGTTTGTAATAATGTCTCATTTGGAGAACAATAGTTTGCACATGTTCAGTACAGATGCAATTTGTTTCATATTTTTAAACATACACTTGGTTGAATTCTTGGATGTGGAACCCATTGGTGTGGAGGAACTCTAGATGCGATTTCAATATTTTATTATTTTACAGATTTATAGCTATGTAAATAGCATTCTAAAAAAGTACACATACCTTAAGAGTACCAGTAGAGAAATTTTGACGTGTGTGTTTAGGTATTCATATAGAGCCATAAAAACCATTACCACCATGATGGTGGAATGCACACCGCCCACAACTGCAAGCCCCAGCTCCTTAGGGTCCCTCCATTCTCTTCCTCCTTGCCTACCCTCTCTCCAGGCAATCACTGATCTACCTTCTGTCACTGTGGCCTGCTGTGCATTTCCCAGATCTGCTAGTATCCAGGTGTTTGTCCTTCCCAGAATTCATCCTGGAAACCAGTGCCAGCTGACAATGTTAGGAGGTGCAGGTACTATGAGTGTTTAGGCTTGGAGGGCTCCCGGCTTCTGGGTCCAGGGGCCCTAGGGTCAGTCCTTTCACTCTGCCCTCAGGCAGCAGCTCTGCTCCTCTCCTCCCACTGGCCCTGTCTCCCTGTCACCCTCTTGCCTTCTATCCTGTGAAGCAGGGACTAGGCACATGCCAGATGCCAGCATTGTGATGGTGGACTTCCCAGCCCACAGAATACACGGCAATAGACGTTTGTTGGTTTTCAGTTGCCCGGGTTCTGGTATTCTGTTAGAGTAGCACAAATGGACTAAGAACACTCTAGGAATGGACTATGTTGTACAGTGCACTCTTGTTGGAGTTCCTTCACTCAGTATGTTTATTTCCGGGTGCTCGTCCATTTCATCTAGACTTCCTAAGTTTTTTGGCCTATGAGTGTTCATAGTATTCTTTTTATTTGTTTGTTAATTTTTCAGAGATTTATTTAGGGAAGCAGATACACATTCTAGAGAGAACGTGGGCCACCTCCAGGGAGAGAGACAGCCCATAGTAATCATTTATAGACTTATTTTTTCCCCTCCTATGGTCATTAGTAATGTTCCTACTTTCATTTCTTATTTTAGTGATTTGAATCTTTTGTGCTTTATTTTTTTTGTCACCTTAGCTAAAGGTTTGCAAATTTGCTCATCTTTTCAAATAACAATTTTAGTTGTCGATTCTGTTCTCATTTTCTAATCTTTTATTTCCACCTCAACTTTTATGACTTGCTGGCTTTTCTTTTTGTAGTTCCACAAGTGCAAAGGTAAATTATTGATTTTGTATTTTTCTTATTTAGACAGCACACGACACTGGTGTAATTTCTCTTGGGAGATGGCTTTCGTGCGTCTCATAGATTGTCCTAGGTTGGCTGGGTGTAAATGCTTAAGGAAGTCTTACTTAGATCTATAGATCCGGGACAATAAAGTGCTACACAGTCTCTCTCTTCACCATCTGCATGTAAAAGTGGGCAGGCAGAGGTGACTAGTGCGGCCTTCCTACTCAAAACAGGAGATCAGAAGTCATACAGGACCACCTACCCATACATAGTAGGAAGTCTAGATGAGTAAATGCGGGGCATTCTTTGAATATGTCACAGACTGAGGCTGCTTTCCCGTGGCTCTCCTCTGTCTCTCAGCTCTTGCATACACCTTCCTTGAGAGGAAAATGGTGTGTGCAGATGACTATTGCATTTTCTCCCAGTACTGGGGATGGAACCCAGGGATGCTCTAACACTGAGCTCATCCCCAGCAGTTTCTGTTTTATTTTGAAACAAGATCTTGCTAAGTTGTCCAAGCTGGCCTCAAACATGTGATATGCCTGCCTTAGTTTCCTGGGTTCTTGGGATTACAGGTGTGTGCCACTGCCCCTGGCAGATAGCAAGCATATTGAAAAGGCTATTTGTCTTTGAATTTTGGGATACAGCAGTATTTTAAAGTTTGATATTGTCTCTTCTCTTTCCCTTTCAGTCTAGCTGATATATTTCTGTCAATGTAGTTTTCTCAAAAACTATGTGTGTCTTTCCTGTATCTTTGGTTCACCAAAATAGACAAAAGTCACAACTAAAGGTATAATTGAAATAATCCCTTCTCTGCCTTAGCCACATTTCTCAGTTTTATCTCTAAACCTCTTTCCTGAGAGTGCTTAGAAGTCTTAATTTAGCATATCTTTATTTGCTCACCCTGGGACTTTTCACAAACATTGCAAACTAATTCTTTTTTTTAAATAGTTCAATAGTTTACTCTTCCATTTTGCTATAAGCAATGAGATGATGTTCTAACTTAAGCATTTTGCTTAGAAATCTACTTAAAGTACATCATTAAGTTCACCAGGGACATCTTGTGCTTACCATGTAACTGCAGACAAACTGTCGTCAAGTTTTCTGGCACTATATAGTAAGGGCACCCTTTCCTCTGGTTTCAAAAAATGTTTCTTCAGTTCTCTCAGAATCAGGTCATTATGCAGGGGCTTCCAACAAGGACCTGCACACAGGTCAGTTGGCTGCCCTGGAATCCTGCTTCAGTGCCGCCTACCAGAGGGCACTTCATGTCTGACTATTTTGAGGCTCTTATTTATCGATGACTGAGCAATTGGATTGTCGTATGAGTTTTCGTAGTTTCACTGTGAGCTCATAGCTTTTTAGAAATTGTATCTGGAGAGTTTTCAGGCATTAATTCTTTCATGGTGTTTTTGACCCTGCTGTGTCATTCCCTTCTTTGGGTACTTCAGTGACACACATGAGGCCACTCGAGTTGTACTGTGGCTCACTGTGGCTCCGCCCATTTCTGTCATCTTCTGTGTTTTCGTTTCTGTATGCTGTACCTCCACGTTTGATCACCTTCTCTTTTACAAGTTTAACTTGCCATCAATTCCATCCTTGTGTTCATGTCACATACTGTTTTTCATCTCCAGACGTTCATTTGGGGTGTTTTGATATGTTTCTTTTGTCTATTTAACTTTTAACCATCCAGAATACAGTTATTTATTGACTGATTGCAAATTCTAACATCTGTCATTTTTAGTCTGTTTGGATTGATTTTCCTCCTCATTTAAATTGCAATTTGTTCTTTCTGTGCACATATGGTAATATTTAACTATAATCCACATATTTTGAATTTTACTCTGCGAATTCTAGACTCTATGTATTCATATAACTATTGTAAGATTTGCCCTGGGACAGTAATTCACTTAGGATTAATCAGATTTAGTGGAGGTTTGATGTTTTAATGGTTAGATGGGAGTTATATTAAGTCTAGGACAAATTATTCCCCAATCTTGAGGCTAAATTTAGTGTGTGGGGGGAATTCTAGCTATTGTCGTGGGAATTCTGAAAGTGACCAACAATGTTAATGGGAAGGACTCGTTCCAGCTTCCCTGGGCACTGAGCATGTACTGCCAATCCCCTTAGACTGTTCTTTCTTTGACCTCACGCGTTTTCCTCCCATGTATGCATAAGGAGTAGTTGCTAAATGCCTGAGGGGATTCTGGAGACAGACTGAGAACTTTCCCTTGGTGAAGCTCTCTGGTGGACTTTGCTGCCATCCCTGGTCATCTCAGTCCCGGACCCTTAGCTCCGTCTCTTCATTTTGGAAAATTCTTCAAAAGCACCTCTATCATGGGGTTTGCTCATTTGGGTTCCTTTTCCCTTGCTATAAAGCATACCAGGTACTGAGAGACATCTGGGACAGAGCTGAGTTGTCCTGTTGAAGTCCAGCCCATGAGTAGAACTGACTGTTACCTACAAGTTTAGGGTAGACCAGGAAGAAATGAACAGTTAATACTATATACCATGTGGCTATAGTATTATGATTTTTTAAAATTTTATATAGTTATTTTGTAGCATTTATAGCTATCCATTATGGATAAATATGGTACTTTTTTCTAAAACTAGTATTTCATTGAAGTAAATTGCTGTGGGCAAAGTAACTCATAGAGTTAAATTCAACTTCCATTACACCTTTTGCAAATTTGAAATAATACTGATATTTGAGATAAAATTTTAGGTGTAGAAATTATGGGAATAAATGAAAGTCTTTTATCATTTAAAATATATTAATTTTTATGTCAAAATAAATAAGCTAAGTTACTAAAAGCGATCAGTTACAAATTAATTCAGAAACAAGTGCTATGAAACAAATGTTAAATGGAAGTATTTAAACAAAAGAAATTTGATGTTTCTTAGGGGCGATAATGTCAAGAACTCCAATGGAATGGCTATTCTTTACTTATTAAGTATAGTTATGACATTTTATCTTTCTTTTATATCATAGTAAAATAATGCAGCATATTGTCACCACAATATGGATTGGAAGAGAATTATAATAAAGATCTGATTATCAGAAAGATTGAGCCACTGTCTCAGAACTTGTTTAGAGCTTGGTCATTGCAATCAAGCCTCAACCCTCTGATAATCTTAGTTGTATCGCATAATTGTCCACACTCTGCATCACTCTACCACTTCTTCTCAGCCCTGCTGGTGACTTTGGATGGGAATGGTGCCTGCATTGGGCAGCATTCAACTACTTTGGTGATGATTTGTTCTTGATATATTATTCATAAACTCCTTGAGAGGTTTCCTTATTTGCATAGAATTTTATTACCCTACTTCCACATGGATATTCATGCAAGATTCTTTTCTTCATGTTTTCATTTGTTGCCAACAATGCCACTAATATTTTGCATATAAATATTTAATTTTTCTTCTAAAACTTCCATGTGAATATTTCAATTGTTGCAACTCACATGGTTTGAAAAGACTAGGGCATGTCATCTCTGTTTAAAAGCAGTTTATAAAACAAAACTAGTACATTATGCTGCAAAAATAGTCCCCCTAGGGTGTTTTGTTGTTGTTGTTGTTTTTAGTTGTAGATGGACATGATTTCTTCATTTTATTTATTTATTTTTGTATGGTGCTGAGGATTGAACCCAGTGAGTGCCTCAACTGCTAGCCTGGTGCTCTGTCACTGAGCTACAGCCTCAACCCTCTGATAGTCTTAATGACTACTTCTTTCACCCTCATGTGCAATTATATTTCACAGTGGAAAGGCCTAATGATGCTATCATGGGAAACTTACTTTATTAATGTGTCAATGTTATGGATGATAGAAACAAGCACTACTCAAGGATACATGTACGTTGGCAAGACTGGAAGAGAAACCTCTCGGGGCCAGCAGTGAAGGAGAGCTGAGAACCTGAATGGTGAGTCACATGGCCCAGGCAGGAGGAAGGCGAAGTCCAGGGAGGGCCTGTCTGGGATCCAGAAGCAGGGAAGAGTAACTGGGAAGACAGCTCACCTTCTTCATGTCACCATCAGGTCAGACTTTCTTACTGGGGGAACATTTTGGCCTGATGTTGAAAGCAAGCAAGCCAGGCAGCAGTGCGGCCAGTGAGCTCTTCCCAGGTGGACATGGGACTGTTCCAGTATTTTCTAGTGGGACACAGTTAATCTTTCTCATCAGTTCTTTTAGTCTTTCTACCTAAGTACAATATATTTTATTACTCCATTTTACTAGATCTTTTTCATGTGGCTAACAGAATACTAAAAATTATGAATAGAACATTTTTGTTAAAGAGGAAATTGCTCTATTCAGTGAAAATTGAATGGACGCCAGCATCATTCCTTCCAAAGCATCTAAGTGGATGAGCTCAGACACTTCTGACGCTAACAATGTGCGGCCAACTAAGTTCAGCATTATTTATTAGAAATAATGTTTTTAAACCCTGGTGATAAGTGTAGCCTAATCACTTCTTACTGTTTTTTCTTCACTTATAACTTCATTTAATCTCCTCACTTGAATGGGTATGGGCATATATGACTTAAATATATATGCAGGCAATTTTAAAAAGCTACTTTATTTTATATTTCATTTGACTATCAGATCCAAATTTTAGTCTCCTGTGTTTCAGGTTGACTGGAAAAGAAACGTTCAATGCATTCATCCACACATACGTATGTATTCTTAGAAGAGGTCATTGGGATTGCTGGCGATAATGAATCATTTACAGGTTTTTCTGGGGGAATTGACCATGGTAATGATGAACTAAATTTCAAAGATTAAATAAATAGTGTAATAATAAGTAGTGAGGATTGCATTTGCCTTTTTTTTAAATAAAATAGTTCTTTTCAATCATGGAAGGTAAATCTTACTAAGAAATGTAAAAGTAGTTACAGCTACTTGTCTGTCTCATTCTACTCTACTTTAGAAAAATAATTTCTGAATTCTGAGCCAAAGGGGTTGTAAATAAAGACACCAACAGGAATAGTTTGAAAATTAATTAGCAATAATTTTTCTCCTCTCCCTAAATTACTGCAGTGAACTAAATTATGGAACTATCATAGATCTATACAACGGAAGTTTTTAATTAAGACCTTAAAGTCATTTAAACAACTACACACTAAAGATTACAAGTATAAATTTTTTGTTATTTTCAATATAAATTGTCATTTGATTGGATTGCCTTATAGTTTTGATATATGAAATCACTTTAAATGCAAATTCAAATAATGACTATATGCAATTACTTGTGTATATGCATTGCTACTCAGCCTTTAAATATATGGAAACTTACAAATAAATATTCACAAGTCCTGTTTTTTTTTCATATTTTTCACTTTCTGATATTAACAAAGTATAACACATCAATTTAACTGTTAAGATCCATTATTTAGGAAAAACAAAATCAACAACAAAAACATGTGGCCATATTGACCAATATTCAAATTTATAATAGCATTGAAAAAATTTTAAATTTAGTGTGAATATTGAAAATGGAAGTTCCTCAGACTGGGAATATAGCTCAGTGGTAGATAGAGCATTTGCTTAGTGTGTGCAGGCCCTGGGTTCTACCCTAAATATGACCAAAAAAAAAAAAAAAAAGCAAAAGAAAGAAGAGAAATGATAGTTTTCCAAAGTCCATGTGGCTAAGAAAAGTGATCAGATTTACTAGATGTACCACTAGTAATGACTTTGACTCTAAGAGGAGTTTTATGAGAAAAATAAAATTAATTTTAGATGGATGAATGAGTTTACCCATTATTTTTATTTTTATTGTCACTGAGCATTTCATAAGATCTTTAGTATTAAAATATTTTAGGTGATGACCTATGGACACCTTAAAGAATCTTTGTGTATTATCAAATTTTCTCATATTTAACACAAATCTCAGAAAGCTCCAGCTTCTGACTCTTAATATAGTACCAAATAATATAATGTTCAGACATAATATTCTTCCATAGTCCTAACTTCATTGCTATCTCATTCATATGTGCCTCCCTTCCTCTTGTGGGAAGGGTACCAGAAGGGATGTCAAGAGTACGAGAAATTTATAAAAGTTCAATAGTTTCTTAAACTCTGCACCAAAACTTACCATTGATAGAAAACAAGATATTACTGAAATTTAATGTCATGAATCTGGAATAAAATTAAACTTCTATCAACACTGAAAAAAAAAGTTATTATTAACCCAAAATGCCATATAGTGGGATTTATATGCCTGGTGCTTAAAGAGTAGTGAGTTTAGCATATATCATACTGGATGAAAAGGGATTTTGCATATTTCCCAGTACTTCTCTCTTACTGTTCAGAGGTGATCAGAGGCATGATCTGAATTCTCACCTAGAACATTGTCGTGGAAGCTGATGAGGTTGTAATCCAGAAAGGATACTTGAACACTATGGTGAAAGTAACCCTGGTGTTGTCTCCAGGAATAGAAGGCACATCAACATTTTTGATGACTCCTGATTATAGGCTAGATTGTAGAACATGCACCCACCAACCGTGTTATCTGCACTTGCTTTGTATCAAGCTTGGAGCGAATCAGACACTCATGTTTCTTATCCAAGATGTCTTCCATGCAGTCCTGTAATGCAGGCCCTTTGCCTGTAAACCCTGAAGATCAGCTGTTCTCACTTCTCTACGTTTTTTCTTAATGATCATAGATGATACCAAAAGAGGCGAAGCACGATGGGACAGAACAGACAGCATTTCTCGTGCTGCTGAAGTTTGAGTAGACAACAGAACACTTAGATGTCCATAGCCCTTTCTTATCTTAAATACTTGGAAAGGGAAGAGAACAAAAAAGGAACTGAAGGCCTAATTTTGTAAGGAGTATCCATAGTAGAATTGGGTTTTCTGGAGCAATTTTGCATTGTTTTAAACAGTGAGAGATGAAAATATCCAGTGACATTATATAAAACACTGTGAGTGTCAAGGACTGAGGCATAAGAAGAGCTCATAGGACTAGAAGTTCTTAGAAGACCATAATGGGAAAGATAAGAATCATTCTTAATGTGCTGAGATCTGTACAAACTAATACCCACAGAATGTGTACAATAATTGTGTACAATTATTGTTACCTTTATGTTAAATGCGGGTAAAACCTATTCAAAGGAAGATATGTAATATAAGATTAGTTAGTGTACTAAAACCCTCCACATATGTGTAGCGAGATCCTCAGTAAAGCATATGCATGAACGTCCTGTCAGACTCTACTCAACACTGGGCAGTTCTCCATTGCAGACTGGGAGGGGGGGACATGCTGGCTCAGGGAAGGGAGGGAGGGAGGCCCCTGCCCACACTGCCAATCTCTCTGCTCCACCAAGTTTTACTGCATTAGAAATGCCTTCCTGTAAAGTGCCAGCAGTTAATTAGCAACTGAGATTCAGGGCTCCGGAGTGACTCAGACATAGACAGGATTTGGAGACAGAGCTGAATGAAGTGGTTATTATTAAAATAAAGAGAAGCCATCAAGTGAAAGGGAATGCCAGTGATGGGAATCCAGAGGAGGCAGCCTGCAGAAGGAGCACATCAGAGAAGCGCGGGAGAGGGCGTGGAGCCAGGAGGAAGCAACATCACAGAAGGGGGGGCTTCCGTGAGCAGGAGAGGAGATGGCGTTTGCAAGGGCAAAGCACAGGGGGAAGTACCCCTGAAACACGGTAGGACAGGAACTTGAAAGTAGAACTTCCAAGCGCAGAAAAGAGAAGCAACATACACACAACCGGGCTGCAGGCCGAGTTTTCCGGAAAAATACTATTTTTAAAAAGCAGGTCAATATGAAAAACAAATACAAACACCATATTTAAAAATAAATGTGTGATCACTAAATTTATCAAACTTTGATCATTTGGAAATGACTTTAAAACTTAAAAGTACTAAATATTTTTAAGTAATGTTCAGCTCATAAAAGTATTCTGTGAAAGACTTAAATCAATATTTGTGAACACTCAATAATTTTAATAGATTATAAAGAAAACACCTAAATACTCAATTTCTACTTTAAATTAGCTTAGTAAGCTATTAAGTTCCTTTTATTTGATGTCCAGTATATAGTATAACAATATTACACATGAGTTCCTTCGTTTATGTTAAGATAGACTGCATGTCTGGTATGAATGACTCTGAGGACTAAATCAAAAGACAACAGAAACCATCAGTAATGTGCTCACTGTCCCATTGAAAGGATGTCTGGCTTATGCCCATTATGGTGTTGCATCTGATAGTGTGAAGTGGGTCAGGACAAATATTCTTATTTAAGCAAAACATGCAAATCTATGAAAAATCCTGCAAACAGAAAATGATTCAAGGTCATACAAAGGCTGGAAAAGTGGCATTTAAACACTGGTCATCTTGATGTTGTTTAGCAACATTCTCAATTACTGTTGTGCACTGGTGAGACCTTTGGCAACACTCCCTGGGCCAGCGTCTTTTCACAAAGGGCAGGATAGTCCATGGACCTCACAGGAAGATGAATTTGTGCATTAGATCTTCTTATCTTGATTTGCAGCAGGCAGCACATTTCTTTGTTCAATGGGAAATTTAAGGAGTGTATAGCTAGGTGTGTTCTCAGGAGAACAAATGATCTTACCCAGGAATAATAATTAATGGATTAATATTAACTAGGGTTATGCACCTAATGAATTCTCTGAAATTTCTTCAGTATTTCTCTCCTTATTTTTGTCACTCTGTACTAGACAGTGTACTAGCAGTTTCTTTTCCTATTGATGATGGGAAGTGATGAATATTCACTTTCCACCTGGTCCTAGGTAGCTCAGCTGTTGAGGAAACGGCATGTGCATGGTTGTCTACAAGAAAGTTTTTTCACCTGGGATCTTCTAGTTCTAGTGCCCAGTTCTCAACTATAGACTCCTCTGGAGAAGTGGCCTTCAAACCCTGGTAGCCTCTCTGGGTTCCCGTGCTCCACCGTCTTTCTGTCCTCGGCTTCCTCTCACATCCACGCCATCTCCCCTTTCACATCATCTCCTTCCTCCTCTAGACAGAAGTCAACCCCAGGAGCTTCCCGGGTTTACTTCAGAACAACTAGACCCACATACCAGAAAGTCACAGAAATGACAAGTACAGACACAGACCAGAGGACTGCATGTTCAATAGATGGCGGTTCTAGTGACCCAGTGACCCCATAGCTTTCCAGTTTGCACTCAACCAAATCAAGAGGCCGATGGAGGCTGCAGCTGGCCAGTGTGATGACGAAGCGCTAGGCGAGGATTCGGTAGTGACAGGAGTGTGCTTTAGAGGTCTGAACTCCATGAGGAGGACACTCCCTTCTCATGGACACAATTAGTGAGGAAGCTTCCTCAGTTTTTCTTCCATAAAAACAAACAAAGTAATGACCTGGAATTGTTGCAGAACTCCCAGTGCCAAAAACATCATCATCTTGAGCCGCGGATGCATGAAGTAATTACAAACAGCTCCAGCCACATCATTAGCAGAAGCATTTAACAACTATAGTTATTATGCTAATAATTATGAATCAAAACACATGATATGAGGGATTTTAAACTAATAAGATTATAATGATCACTCACTAACAAGGGATATTTTAACAAGCCTTAAGATATAAATGAGATTTCAAAACATTACACAGGTTCCTCCAGCAGATCTAGCATGTTAGTGATTCTAGGGTCCGTCCACAGCAAAGTGAGAGTACATGAAAATGGCCCTGGTTCTCTGGGGCTGTGTCTCCCTCCTCCTCCTCTTGTTCAGTTGATTTCCTGCCCTTCCTTCCCCATAGATCTGCTTCCTCCAAGAAGCACAGTCCCTAGTCTTGGGATCTAATATCCAGGCAGAGGTGAGTAACTGAATGGGAAGCCTGAGTCCTGGGCCCTCAAAAGTGGTGATAAAATTAAAGTCAAAACAGGTTTAATCATCCCCAAAGCTTAAGGAATTATTATTAATATCTACATTTTATCTCAGGGCAACAAAGTGCAATACATTTTCAAAACACAGAGGCCACCACCCTTCTCCCAGTCCTCACAAGGCCATGATGGCCTTCACCTCCTTCGGTTTTTCCACCAATTAAATAATAAGTGATGCTGGACTGCTCCTTGTAGTATTGAGAAGAGGAAAAAAAAGATGAAAGTTTTTCTTCTCACCCATACATGAAACATACTAACTTTACTGAAATCTGAAAAATATACATGCACAAATGCTTTTCCACTGTAATTGGAGAAGGGAGCCTCCATTGTGTGTACACACTCCTTCCTGCTACATACTCCTCAGGAGCTTTAAATAACCGGATTTGGCATTTGCAAAACAATGTAGTCGTCATCTGGGAATAATTTGGGAATAAGAAAGCACCATTGAAGGCAAATGTAACTTTTCTTTTTACTAATTTTTAATAAGTTTTTCAGCTTTAAAAATTAGAGATGAAGCCAAAATTTATGACGACAAACTTTCCCAATTATTTTTGATATTTTAGATCATAGTTTTAAGACAAACAGACACATGCAGGTGCAAATAATAAATTCTTCTTTAGAGTAACTCTGAGTTTTTCTTGTACCAATAGCTGATGATTGCTCCTATACCAACTGGTTTCCTTATGCTAACAATTGTGGCTTCTGACCTTGGTTATAATTCTTCACAACAGTTTGAATCACTTCACTTCAACAGCAGAATTTTTAATTCTCCATTTACAAAGTAGAAACCATTTCATATTCTGGACATTCTTAGATTTGTAAATAGACAAATATCAGAGCAACCTCAGTGGGGTCCGGGAGGGGTAATAGTGCAACTTATCTGCTGAACATTTTTCACAGATGTGGGAAAAGCAACAGTAGCAGTACAGCGTGGAGCATCTGCTGTCTAAAAGGGAGGTGTCACTCATTCGTACTCGTCACCATGGGCTGGGTTCTTCCTCCCTGATCAATAGTGCCCAAGCCTATGGCATTGCCCATACCCTAGGGCGGATTTCCATAAGGCTCAACCAGTGTTCATACTTCATGGAACCCTATCCTCTTCAGTGTGTGTGTGGCAACTCTGACTGCTTCTAGCCAATACAATACAGAAAAATCGGTGAACTATCCCCCTAGGGCAAAGGTGAAGGATTTCACAGAGGCAATTCGTACAGCAGCATGGGAGATTCCGAGTTGATGAAAAAGGAGTATACTGGGTGGGCCTGACACAATCAGATGAAAACCATATTGACTCGCTGGGCCTCTCTGAGTGAAAAGACTCCAGGCAGCAGGGAACCTTGCTTTTTGTCTCAATGACCTCATGTCCTTGTGTTGAGGAGCTCTGAGTGCCTATAGTAGCTGAGAAAGCTTCCAGCTCAGTCCACAAGAGGAGTCCCATAGGTGCAAGGAAATGAATTCTGCCAAACACCAGCTCAAGTGTAGAGTAGGAGAAGACTGAAGTATTGGCCTCAAGGATTCTGCCATTATCCACAGGTAATTCAAGTCCACGCTGAAGTGGCTGATTTCAGAGCAACTGTTTATTACCCTCACCTCTCATTTTCATACCTTCCCTTTGGCACGGTCTCTTCTGAAATGTGTCTTCATGTATATAAAAGATTTTGAACATGTTTAATATATGTCTATTTAAAGTCAATGTACTTTCATGTTTGTTGGTGAAGAATTTTATGTGTTACTCACCTGTAACAACTTTTGGTTAAGCCATTGCATGTTCTGACTCCCAGGGTGGGGTGCTGGGGTTCAGGTATCTTCACACGTCTTGGCTGTCTTCTGCCATCTTGGAAAGACCCACAGACATGGTAGAACAGTGCTGGAGAAGGACCCACATTCTAGTTGATGTTCTGGAGAACATATTCCCTTGGACGTCCGGGGTGTCTGATGCACTAGAGCTCAGTTCTCCTACCTGTCTCAGGTACTCTTTCCTCGTCTAGGTACTGTTCTTAGTAATATATATGGCAGTATTTGCACGACAGAGCGTTCTAAATAAATATGAAGTGCTACATACCTGCCACACTATTTAATAATGTATTTGAACTATTTAGGTGCTGCAAATAATACATTAAAGAAACTAAGTGTAATGATGTCAGTCTTGGGACCTGGCTGGCATGCCATTAATCCTTCCAAGACTATAAAACAGGTAATTTAGAGCCCCAGTGGAGGGCATCAGAATCCATCTGCTGCTGCTCTCTTCTTGTCAGATGAAACTTACTCTGTGTGCTCTTTGTCTGACACATTGCTGCACATTTATGTCTAGTGCCATCTGGATCGTCTGGTTTCCCCTATATCCTTACATGTTCCGGTTTGTATTTCCCCTCCTCTCTGCCCCATGACTCACTGTGATTCTGCTGCTCTGGAGCCATATTTTTTTAGGAGAAGCCCCTGAGGTGTGCACCGACCAGCAGCCTCAGCCTGCCTCCTGCACCTTCAGGTCGCTGTCCCTCTGCCTCTTTTCAGTAGATCTGTCCGCCCTGTGTATTAATGTGTTATCTAAGGAATCAAGAAAACGTCAGGTCCCTAGTGTGTTCATAAAAGTGGTTGAGGTTCATTTTGTTCATTCATTGATAGATTATCAATCATCATCAAAAGCATGATACCAGGTAGGTCCTGGACCAAGGGCTTTGCATATAAAGTACAAAGCATATGTCCCTGGGAATGGGGTAGGGCTTGGGGATGTTCCTCAACTCCTGTGGGTCATGCTCACTGGCCAATGTGTGTTGCAATCCATTTTTCTGCCACCATTCTCCAGGGATAAAACCATGAGAAGAAATTGATCTTCTTTGCTTAGACTGAGGGACCGCCCCAGCTTTTGAGAAAGCAACTCCATTCAGCCACAATTTACACCCAGTATGGTCATCACAGAAGTGAGATGAGGAGATGCACATAGGCTCAGTGGGGTCCTGAAGAGGGAACCTGCCTCTGGCTGAGTGACTGTCATGAAGACATGCCCATGGCAGAATTGGACTAAGATCTGCAGCAGGATATGGTGGCAGGATTAGCCTTGCCCAATGGGGTAGTGTTCACTCCAAAACAGAAATTTACAGTAATAGTTGCAGCCAACACTTTAAAACTCAGCAAGCAAACAAGCAGCAGGGACCTGTTATTATGCTGTGCATGAGAGGATGGCGGAAGGCCTCCTCGTGTAAGGCTGTGCATTGCTGTCCTTCTTTAGTTCTTATGTTAGGAGTATTTGCAGCTGTCCTAGCTCCTCATTCTGCAATCCAGAAATTGGCTGGGATCCTTACCATCGGAAGCTAACACCATCAGCTTCCAGTTCTTTGTTCTCAGCTACAGGTTCATCCGTCTCCCCAGCACACCTCTGTAAAGTGCCAGAGACGACACCACCATGGTACTTCCTCCCTCTGGCTTCACATGTGCTTCTCTTTCAATGTCTCACAAATGAGTTTCTGGCCACAAGGAAAGCACAGACTTTATTGAATACTTCAGAGAGGAGATACACAGGAGTAGAGAAAGGAGAGAGAAACCACATCAAGTCAATCACTTTTTCCAAATTTCTCTTCTAGCTGCCATGTTGCCAAAAGCCTGTTCCCATCCCCATTTCCCTGCAGAGTCGCATTCAATGCCCCCTCACCCACTTGCCCAGGACTTTCATTAGATTGTTGTGTGATTTTTCATATCTGCTTTCAGAATAGCATTCCCTGCTTTGTCTGAAGCTTGTGCTCAAGCTTGAGACCTATATTTTCAAGAATATCTTTAATTTCAAGATCAAATTAAGAATCTCAAAGATAATGGACTATTTAAAATGAATTCTTGCATATAAACCAAATTAAGCAGATTTCAGCACTGAATGTTGACTTGTATTCTCCTGAGTAGAACATCTGAGTGTACTTGACTTTAAAAAACTTGGAATTGACTTTGCTCAGCCAGCCTGGGACTACAATTCACATACGAAGAGGATATCATGTTTTATTTTATTTTTTTTTTTTAAACACACGTGAAAGTAAGCTTTGGGTGGTTTCTTGTGCACTATCTTATGATAGGGAAATGAAGTAAGAATCACAAAGGATTGCATTGCTATTTAATGGCATTATATTCACTTAAACTGTATATGTTAAAGACCAATACTCTTGAATCTCAAAAGTGCCATTGCCTTTCTGACACCTACACATCATGTTCAGTGTATGCCAATCCATATACACTCTGTTGTCAGAAAATTTAGACTCAGATTCTAGGTTGAGATCTAACTATGTCCTCTTAATAAAAACACTTCCACTTTTCTCCTCAGTTTCCTTGGAGTTAAAAATAGAAAATCTCTGATTATTTTACTGTAGAGCCTATGTAGATTCATAAACCAAATTATCTAAAGTCATTCATCAGTGAAAAAGGAAATGACCAACTTCACTGGGTTATTGATCGGATTAAAAAACGGTGCTCGTAGAGCACAGAGCCGAAGGCCTGGGGTCTGGGAAGTGCTTCAAAACTTCTGCCAGCCCATCTTGTCCCCCTCTCCCTCTAGTCCTCCTCTTGTGGAAGTGTCTCATTTATGAAGAAAGCTAGCAGTAGATGAGAAAGAAATGCATTATTATGAGGAGAATTGGTTCATCAGGCAGCACATGAGCACTTGAAATGCAATCCCCTTTGCTTCCCGGTGGGCTTCTCGGGAGCTTCCGTCGCACACCGTTACTTGTCTCATTAGAGCTGCTTTCTCCTTCCTCTCCCCCTCATCTTTAATAAGCCATGCCAGGATGTGCCGGAAAGGTTTGCAGACTTCCTTGTGGACCCTGAAGGTGTCAGAGGATTAACTAGAAAACAAAATTGCTGTTTTTCCCTTTTCACATGAGGGCCATCCATGGAAGGGAGAGAGGCAGATACCTGTCCCAGAGCGCCATGGCGTGCAGTGAAATATTGGTATTCGAATTAGAGGCTAATCAGGAGGAGCAGACAGAGTGACGTGTTCCAGCCTTGTCTTTTTTGTTGCCAATTACCCCAGACTCCTAGTGTTCATGTCTTCCATGTACTTTCTTTAATTAGCACTTTAATAGCTTGGCTTCAGAGAGCTGGTTCAGGAGAGAACTTTCCCAAAGCTGCCAAATGGTCACAAGCAGGAGGTGATTAGATTGAGTCTCAAGCACCAGGCATCTGCATGCATTCTTTGTGTCACAGTGTGCTTTTCAAGATGTGTTCCCAATAACTCCTGACCAGAGGGATGCGATGCTGTCAGGAAGTGCATCTGAAAACGGTGCCTAGCATCATTAACCACTGTCTGTATACTATTGATTCAGATCAATTTTCATAATAAGGATCTTGACTCTTTATTGAGCACTGGTTTATGTTGGATGGTAAAGAAAAAAATTGTGCACAGATTATTATTTTATTAGCCTTGGACCAGGAAAAACAGAAAAACAAAAACTGTGGTGCTTCAACTTTTTATTAGCCCTTTGTGTGTTAATTATGGATGGGCCTCATTGGAATATTCTTTGCTTAGAGGTTTAACCCTTTTCATTATATGCACTGATTGATTCAATTTTATGCAAATTATGTTGCTAGACAATAATTAAAACAAGAAGAAATCTCATTTTAATGCATCTCATAGGATTGGATGCAGTAACTTTCATAATACAATGTTAGGAAATATGCATAGCCCTGTGAAAATATGGTGATTCATTCTTCTAAAACTTGATGACTTATTTTTTTCACATCTAACGTTTCATATGTTAAAATGCATATTACAATTATGATAAAATAATTTTTATTTTTATTTTTGAGAGGATATAATGGTAGACACTATTATAAGTGGCATCTCATGGAGTTGTCTCATTATATTTGTCTTTCCATTAAACACCTTATATTAAAAACCGTTACTTGTTTGCTTTATCAGTTTATTATGCTTAACTTCTTTGAGTAAAAGTTGTTTTTCACCTAGATTCTATAAACACAGTACACATTTAATCTTTAAAACGTCCTTAGGTTCAAGGATTATCAACAAACTCAAATTCTCTTATGTAAATTTGAAATAATTGAGTATATATTTTTAAAGATTAATTTTGAGTTCAACACCTACATAAAACAAATTGGTTACTTGATCAGAATGAGAGAAACTCTGGGGGTGGGGGTGACTGGAGAATGCTCTCTTCAAGTGCAGAACCCTCTCTCAGGGTCCTTTTGCAAACTCTTCTGCTTGTCTGAGCTATAAAAGTTGGATTAGGATAAGTGGGGTTCTACTAAGCTTTGGGCATGTTCACATTTTTAAAAAGTGAAAGCAGCACTCTTCTTGTGATCATGAAATTTATCCATCTTCAAAAAAATGAATGCATTAGTATTTTGTAGCTTAGTTGATCATTTCTATGAAGATACACAAGGTCATACTAGAATGCTACTTGAAATTAATGTTTTCATTTTAACAGTATTATTTTCAAATATGGTATAAAAATAATAGGTGGTATATGGGCAGAAGTCATGGCATATAATGACCTCACAGTGTTCCACTTCTCAGGAGTAAGTTAACAACCCAGCAATGCCTATATTGTACTTTGCATCTAGCTCCTTCAAGGCCCTGGGCTGCCCCCTCCGCATGCTGCCTCTCAAGAACCCTAGGCTGCGCTCACTCTATTAGCACTCACAGCCAGGCTGCAGTGGGAAAGCTGAAGCCTTGATCTGGCCAATGTGACCCAGCTAGTTAGAAGCAAAGCTAAGATGTGGTGTGGGCTCTCTGACTTGGCCACTCAGACTCTTGATTTGAATACTACACAGTTCTCCTATGGAGTTTACACCTTCGGAGCTTAAATCCATCCTCCAGTGGCATTGCTCTCAAGACTTGCTATGTAACAGTATAATGATTTTATAAATGCATACTGTCTTCATACACGTTTTAAAGCAGTAACAAGTGGGTTTCTTAGGGTAAATTCCTAAGTTTGATGTATATCGCAGTATTTCCCCCTGGGTAGGTCACACTGATTTTTCCATGCCTACCAGTGTGTACAGCATGCCAGCGTCCTCAGCTTCCTGGGAGATACTGTGCTCTTTCCAAGCAGGGTTTGGTGGTTCTGGGATCACACCTGTATAGGAGCAGCATAGGGTGGAATGGATCTTATGTTATAGATCATCTCACACTTTTCTGGTGTATTCTTAAAGAGTACATACATGTACTCTTCAATAAAGAAATGATATTTTTTTACAACCATGCAAACATTAACCCACAAAGTACAGATTTGTGGCAACAATGAGGTGTGCACATATAGACATTTATGTTTTCATGTTTAGCATTTCTAATGTTTAGATGTTAGATGGTTTAGAAGTAAAAGATAAGCAGATCTTTAAAAACCTAACTGTAGGTTCTTCGATAGTTTAATGTTCATCTGTGATTTCTAAGAGGCTCCGTAGAATTGGCGTTTTCATTTAAAATTTAAAGGTTTATTTAGACACTTTATTTTAGGCTCAAAGAAATGTTCAAAGAATTCCCATATCCCTTCAAACAGATTCTCTGGTGGTAGCATTCATCCATCTGTCCATTCATTCATTCATTCATTCATTCTCTCTCTCTTTCCCTCTCTGTTATTTACAAACATACCAGGTATGAAATAATAGTATCATATTATTTTCTTTTTTGTGAGGCACATTATGGCATCTGTTTCAGAGTTGTTGTCTTGGATGTTCCTAAGAGCAAGCATATTCTCTTACATAACTATTACATATTTATACAATCAAGAGAACATCATGCACACAGACATCATGTTAATTGATGAAATCTGTGGGAGTTCTATGTCATCTGCATGCCGTCCTCGGTAGGAAAATTCCATATCCTTCCTTGCTTTTGACTTGCACGTCCCTCTTATCTTCTCAACAGTCATTTTAAATGTGCAAATAATGACCAGCCATTTGTAGAAAAATCTTCCGGGGCTGTTGCATTTATGGTGAGAATAACCGAGATGATGTGTTCTTCTGAGGCATTGTCTCCTGAGGTGTGAGATCAATGCGCTCTGCTCCTAGTGAGCTCAGATCTGATCAAGGTGGTAGATGTCAGCTTGGTCCATTGAAAGCTTAAACTTTTTTCTTTGTAAATAGTAAGTAAATTGTGAGGCGATACTTTGAGCTAATGAAAATATCCTGTTACTCCTCAAAATTTCATCTCTATCATTTCCATGTGTTGGTGATTTTTTCTTTCATCATTATTAGGATGATTATCAAAGAGTGATTTTATAATGATAGTCTTCCTTCTACATTGACTTCTGGTGTTACAACAGGCTTCCATTCCCCCTCAGCAATGCCACCCTCTCACTAACTAGTCAGGTGATGTGTTTCTGTTCGTTTCTGGGTTCCGATCCCCTTCTCTCATCTCCATGTGCTCCCGGCCTGTGCTCTCACTGGCACATCCTCCTACATGGCTATACACACACTGTGGGTGTGTGTCCCTTTGTGTTATTACTTCTTTCCTGTTTGGCACAATATATTCTAAAATCATCTTGTGTTTTCCAGATCCCAGCCTGAAATCGGTCACTTCCCCAAGGGTGTTTTGGTGGGTAGTGTAATTTAAAAACCAAGCTTATTTCAATTGTGAGTATTGTTTCCTGGCCTTCAAGTAGACTGATATAGCAGATTCTTCTTTTCATACACAGAAAAATACAGGCATGTGTGTATTCATATACTTATAATAAACACACATGATATTGATATATACATGTTGAAAATTATTAATTCATATTGATACCTGTAATTCCAGTTTAAAACAATAAACAAAGAGGTATGCTTATCTCTTCTGACATTCATGAATGTTCCCAATATCAAAATACATATTTTTAATGTTTTCTCTAATATGCAGATGCTAACTCACAATAAGGCAGGGGGAAATAGGGAAGAATAGCTTTACTTTAGATTAGGTAGAGAGAAGTGACAGGAGGGGAGAGGAGGGAATGTGGATATAGCAAAGAGAGTAGAATGAAACAAACATTATTGTATGTATATACGTAACTACATGACCAATATGATCCTGCAACATGTATACTCAGAAAAATGAGAAATTATATCCCATGTATGTATGATATATCAAAGTACATAAATGCGTTCTAGTGTCATGTAAACTAGTTAAAAAAAAGAAAAAATTATATTTTTGAATTGCCAGGCCATGTCTCTGCAAAATAAATAAATAAATAATAAGAAGGTACAGGCAGCATTTAAAAACAAAATTATATATATACAAATGTATATTGGTTTTTAAATTGTAATGAATTTAAAACTCCATGGAACATAGAATGTGCAATGCAGAAGACAACGCTAAGCTTCTAAGGGAAGGACTCTGCTAAACTTTGGATATTGCAGTCCCCCGGAGGGTGCTGAAAGGCTGATCCCCACAGAGGCTCTATTAGAAAGGGGTAGAACCTTTCAACCTGGGACCCAGTGGGAGGTCCTTAAATCACTAAGCCCATAGTACCCAAAGGGACTGTGGGACAGCCCTGGTCCTCTCTATTCTCTTGCTTTCTGGCTCAGGATGTGAGCAGTTTCTCTGCCACATGCATCAGCCCTGGTGTGCTGCCTTGGCCAGAGGCCCACAGCCGTGTGCACTTATGGACTGGCACCTCCAGAACTGAGAGTCACAGTAGACCCTGAGTCAATCGCCTCTGGCATTGTATTATGGTGATGGAAAGGTGCCTAATACCTTCTGATTTCTTACATAATTTTAACTCTTCAGTTTATACTCAGAATAATAAATAATCAATAGGATTTATAGAATAAAGACATGTTTTCCCAACACAAATATGAATTTTGTATGAGAAAGCTAATCTCTATCCTCAATATGGCAGGCATTAAAGATAAAGAGAACTTCGTGTGCAAGTTTAGGTGGACGGTGATGAGGATGATCCTTTGAGAGGGACAGTGTCTGATTCACTTTTAAATTGTCCTCATATAAATAGCATGTGTTATTCAGCAACTGGTCAGTCTTGGTCGTCCATCTGCTACCAGAGACTTGTAGCCCTCTAGGATTAATTGTGTTCTACCTGTGAGGTTTAGAGGGAACAGAGTGAGTTCAAGTTTTCATTTCTGCACCCCGTTCTGACAGGAGTACCATCATATACTCATGTATTAATCATTTTGTGTTTTCACCTTGGCAGATGTGATAAAAAAGACTATTGCATGCTGATCCTTCTTCTATATATTTAGATAGGATTTTTATTTCTTCAGCTATGATATTTATCCCATTAATCTCATGGCATCTTCAGATAAGTTCTTCAGTACACAGACTAGATGAACTCTATACTGTGTGATAAGACCTCACATTTATTTCTCTAAATTTTGGTCATTTCAGTGAAATTCTAGAAGCTCAGACTTAACTGTGACTTCATACCTGTGATGATTTTTATTTGGTTATATTTCTATGTTTGCACCAAAACATATATAGGGCATGTTGAATGGTCAAAGTATAACTCTAGGGTTCTAAAATAATGTTTTTTTTTTCCTTTTACATATCAATGGCTACACAAATCCCATCCTCGTGGATTATTGTTTTTATAGACATGCTTCTCTATCTCTAATGATGTTTTGAACTTTGTTACTCATGTATAATTTTATAGCATTTTATTCTTTATCAGATGTTTATTAACATCCCATAGCTGCTAAATTCCATAAGCACAATGGTTTGGTCTGTAATCGTTGTCGAACAGCCAATTATTTTTATTTGTGTTCAAATTAAACTGAAAATAATGTTCTGTATGATATTGGAAAACCATATATTAAAAGTGGTTGATCAATAATCACTATGCAAGTTTAATGAAGTTTGGCATTTTAACATCAATTATCAAAGTAAGAACACATTTCCATATTTTCATGGCTTATATGAAGTTGCCTGTATGTTTCATTAATTGTTCAGAAATTGTTTTCAGAAGTCAAGATACAATCCTACATAAAGCTAGTACAAACTAGTGTTGGAGTTGTAACTGGAAAGGGAATCGCAGAACAGGTTCCCACTAATCCTTGGGTGTCTACACAACCCCTAAAAAGGAAGTTACGCTATGAAGGAAGCAGAGAGCTCCTGAGGTGCTTCAGCTTCCCGAGCTCCAAGTCCTGGCCAGTGGAGAACTGGAGGCACTGCAGTCCCTTCCAGTTGGCTGGGTGATAGCATATTAACTTCACGGCTTGGGAGATGGTGGTACCGATAAAAAAGATCATTAGACCTTGTGTCAGTCGACTTCTCATCACTCTGACCAAAGTGTCGGACAAGAACAAATTAAAGGAAGAAAAATTCATTTGGTTCATAGATTGTGAGGTTCAGTTAATGACCGGACGAGTCTGCTGCTCTAGGCCCAAGGCAGGACAAATGGCAGAAGGGGATGGCGGAGGAAAACTACTCGGCTCATGGCAGCCAGGAAGCAAGGAGATGGCAGGAGGAACAGGGGCGGATTGTATAATTCCCAAGGCATGGGCCCTGTGACCTATTGCCTTCAGCCAGGCCTGACCAACCTGTAACCGCCACCCAGTGCTCCACTGAAGTTATTAATCCATCAAAAGGATTGATGCATTGATTAGGCTACAGTTTCCATATCTGATCATTTTGCTTCCTGCGTGAACACAGCCCTCTGAATTCTCCCAAGTGCACTGGCCATCCCTGCCACACAGCTTCTCCTGAAGTCACCTCTCCTCCCTTGCTAGTCTACACCATTCCCTAGCGAAACTCCTCCAGCTCCATGCCTCTCGGCGTTATCCAGAGGCTGATGACTTCTGAGCCAGTGGGATAGACTAGTTCAGATCCTGGAATAGGTGGATGGTGGCTCATATTGAGAGTGTCCAAAAATGAAATCTGGATATTCCCTCGACCCAGTGTACCCCTGCCAGCTTCTGTATCTCACGGAGAGTGCATGTTTTAAATTTGTTTTAAGCTTTCAGACCTCTGAATTTTGGTTTCCTCCTTGATTCTTTATCTCACATCCCTTATCCAATGAGCTGTCAAGACATAGCGCCAGACCTTCCTCCTCTTCCCACTCCCCTGTGCACCGGCTGCCATCACCTTTTATCTGGGCTACTGCAGTAGCCTCTGTCCAGCTTGTTTTCCTCCATCCTTGCTGTCTTTTAGTCCTTCAATGGTGAAGCCTTCAGAGTAGCCCTTTCATCTGAGTAATGCTGTTGTGTTTCAGCACGACACTCACATGACTCGCATCTTATCCACATGGAATGTGGTGTGTATTCTTCCTTTTGGTTGATTATCCAGTTATTTGTTTGTGAGATTTAAGTTAAGATTAAACTGGCTCCTCATCTTAATAAAAATGTCTTCTTTTGGATATTTACACATTATTTCTAATTTTAATGATTGATTCTGAGAAAGTTTATCTCCTTGTAGCTATATAAAACATAACAAAGTGTTCTTTGTATTACATTGTGTTGGAAATGAACATAAAACATCTAACTCTGCTTCTAAAACTTCTATGTAAAAATATTCAGTGATCTACATATTAAAATGTATACTCTTCTGAATAAATATACAAGTTTATCTTAAATTAGCAATCATCATAATTATAGTAGTTTCCAAGAGTTACCTTAAAACAGTGTGGCTTAAAGCAATAGAAATGTCTTCCCCTGCAGTTCAGGAGCAGGCCTATGAATCTTGTGAGGCGCTCTCCTGACTGTGAGTGCCATCAGCCTTGGGCATCCCTTGACTTGTGACAGGGAATTCCAGGCAGCACTCCCTCAGAAGAAGAGCTTCCTACTGGGGCTTCCTATAAGGAAGCCAGCCTTGGACACCCTCAGGCCATATGATCTAGTTTTAACTTTAACAATCCCATCTGCAAAGTCCCTATTTCCAAATAAGTTCACCTTTATAGGCACAGGGTGTTAGGACTTCACCGTTTTTGGGTGAGATACAATTAAAACTACACAGTGTATGATTTTCAGCAAGCTCATGATTATTCCTATGTTAAGGAAGTGTAATTCAAGACAAAAATCACTTCCCAATCCTGAAAGTTCTGGAAAGAAAATGATTTTAGAATATGCCATAAACAAAACAAGATTGCAAAGACCGCCAAAAATTCCACCGTTTTATACAGCCAAGCAGGTACAACACATTGCTTACAAGTTGTCAGAATAAATAGTAACTCGTCCTTAGGAAGGAGGACCTGGTGTCACTGTTTGCCACAGAGTTCTTCCTAACCTTCCCTGACAGTTTGGGTGAGCATCTGTGTTAGCAGGTTGCTTCATCCAAAGGAAAAACAAGCTCACATCTTTGTGGCAGGAGGTAATTTTACTAGTTGGAGGGAAAGTCACCAGAAGTTGGGTTCCTGCTTTCCTGTAGGAGACACAGGGGCTCTATCTCTCAGAATGATGAGGATGATGATGATCACATTTCAAAGAGATGGTTCTTAGGTACATGAGAAAGACACTTCTATATCTTAAAGATAGTGAAAGCTTATTTAACTTTTATAAAGGCTTTACACACATTTCAAAGAGACACATTAAGAACTTTCAATTAATAAGTTTTATAAATTAAATGCTAAGATAAAAAACAGGGTTGGGAGGCTCTTCCCTAATTTTCAACTGGTAGAATGATGCCATTTATTTTTAATTTGTACTTTCCTTCATAATTTAAATGTTAATGAATTAGAAAGATCAATAAATAAATTGATTTAAAGAGAAGAAAATTAAATGTCAATTGATATGGATGACTTTAATGAATATTTGAAAATGCATAAAAAAGATTCATTGATAAACTATTCTCAAAATTTTTCTTTAATCTTCACTTTTCTAAATTAATAGACTGATTTAAATGTTTTACAATCCTACCTAGTGTTCTAGTTTATCAACATTCATATTGGGCTTAGAGTAATCACTTTACCGAAACTTAAAATTTATTTTGTAGACTATAATCCAGGACAAATCATCAGTGTAAATTATTTGCAATGAACTTTCAATTTTGGAGATAGAGAAAAAAGTCATAAAATTACAAGCTCATACAACTCATAGAAGGTGCCACAGATTCCCACAGTACACTAGTTTCTCTATCTACCCCTCTCTCTCTCTCTCTCTCTCTCTCTCTCTCTCTCTCTCTCTCTCTCTCCCCTCCCTCCCTCCCTTCCTTCCTTCCCTCCCTCCCTTTTATTTTGTGGCACTAGGAATTAAAGTCAGGAGTCCTCTACTACAGACTTTCTTCCCCAGCCCTTTTTTAGTTTGAGACATAGTCTTGTTAATTTGCTGAGAATGGCTTCAAACTTGCCACCTCCTGGTCAGTTTCCCAGGTTGCTGGGATCACAGGTGTGGCCACTGTCTGCAGCAGCAGTGGACTATTTCTAAAGAGTGTGCAATAGTAGAAACCATTGCTTGGAGAGGCTCCTATGCATTACATGCAAGTTACCACTCCTTCTAGCTTCTGTTTATCTCCATTCTAGAATCAGGGCCAAACCGTTTCATTAATGGGAACATTCAAACAAGAAAGGGCAATTCTCTAAATGTGTCAACAAACAAAACAATTAAACTACTTGTGTCAGCTTTTTTCCGCTGCTGTGACTAAAAGAACTAGCAAAAACAATCTTAGAGGAGGAAAACTTCATTTGGGAGCTACTTTTCCAAACTTATTTTACTTCTTATAGATGTGTGTGTGTGGGTATCTGCAATCTATAGAGTCTTCTATATGAAATCATATGTATCATCTGTGAAGGGAAGTAATTTTACTTCTTTTCTAATTTGAATACCTTTTCTTTCTTTTTCTTGCCTAATTTCCCTGGCTAGAACCTCTATTACCATTTTGAGCAGAAATATTGAAAGTAGTCATCTTTACCTATTTTATTAACAAATATTAATGGCATAACATCAACAGAGTTCAATGGATATCTTCCTACCTGAGCACCATGTGCACTGATCTTAGAGGAAAAGCTTTCACCGCTGAGTGTGATGCCCACTCTGTACTTTCCATTCATGGCTTGAACTATGTTCAGAGTATTTCCTTTAATCCTGGCACACTATACATTTTTCATGAAAGAATCTTGATTTTTGTCAAATGCTTATTCTGCATCAATTGATAAAATCAGTTTTTCCTTTATTCTGTTAATGTGATGTATTACATGGGCTGATTGTTTTATGTTAAATCATCCTTGCATTGGGTCATGATTTATAAACCATCTAGCATGCTGCTGAACTCAGCTTGCCATTATTCTGACTAGAGTGTTTGCACAGTATTCAACCTGCCCAACAGCAACAGCGTGGACACTCCACCCAAGTGCACATGGGATTTTTTCCTCTTTTTTTTTGTCCCCCAGATATACTGTATGTTAGGCCATAAATTAAAACTCAACTGATTAATATAATAGTTATCACTCAAAGTATCATTTCTTACCTCAGTGGGATGAAATTAAGAATCAGTAATAGAAGTAAAACTGGAAAATTCACAAACGTGTGAAAAATTACCTAACACACTCATAGACAAGATGGATAAAAGGAGAAATAATAATGTCAATTAGAAAATACTTAAAAAGAGAAATTAAAATAAAACAGCATACTAAAATTCACAGGAGTCAGTAACAGCAAATTCAGGGGAGGTTGTTCCTAATGCTTACAGTAAAAAACAAGGAAGATCTCAACCATCATCCTAACTGTAAAACTTCAGTAACTAGAAAAAGAACAAGCTCAACTCAAACTAGAAAACACAGGGAAATAATAAAGATTAGAGTGGAGAACAATAAAACTAGCAAAAAAGCAATAAGACCAAAGAGTGCTTCTTTAATGAGATCAACAAAATGCACAAGTTTTTAGCTATCTGGACTAAAAAAAAAAGAGAGGGATGAATCAAATTACTAAAATCAGAAAGAAAATTAATGACATTATCAAATCTACAGAAATACCAAAGATGATGAGAGAATAGTGTGAACGTTTAACACCAACAAAGTGGATGACCTTATTCTAAGAGAGCTTTTCATTAAAAAAAAAAAAAAAGGTAATTTTAAGCTGAAATTTTCCAAGCTTTTCATTTGTTTCTGAATTTTCATGCACTATTAATTTTATTTGTATTATGTAATGTCTGTGATTACATAAAGTCAGAGAAACAAAAAGAAGAGTACGTATGTGTCTACCATTCAGGTAAATTAATGGAAGTTTACAAATTCAGTTGGTGCACTGTGTATATTCTCCCATCACATTCAGGAATTTCTTGATGATTTTGATTGCTTTTCTATTTACGTGAAGTTTGAAATCAATTTTTAAAAGTCCATGTATGAAAAGGCTCAGTATTTTCATTGAAATTGCACATGATTTGTAGATTAATTTAGGTCTCCCCAAATAAGTATTTTATAAGCAAATGCTTCCATGAATATTGTATGTCTTATTTAGTTTTCTATGTGTCCATAAAACCTTACATATTTCTTCAGTCCCAGGGCTCTCCTGTCAGGTTAGCTTTAGAGAATCCAGTGTTCATGTGTGTGTGTCTTGTTCAAAGGAGCCTCCCCTCATCTGGAGGCAGCATTTGCATTGGCTAAAGTGATGATCCTATTTAGCTTGCTTCACTGACAGGTACCCGCCCTCCCTGATGCTCTCTGGTACCAGTTTCCAACTAGGAAAGGCGTGTGCAGGTACCTCCTTGGCCTCTGCTCTCTCCATTTCCCCCTCTGCGGCCGCCTGGACCAGCAGCACCACTGCATTTTAATTGTTACCATATTATGAATCACAATCTTCCTCCTCCTTCCACCTCAGATCCTTCTGTTCTTGTCTTATTTTTTTCTTTCAAGTTTTATATTGTTGGAAACTAATTGTAACAAAATTTAGTTTAAAGATCTAATTTTCTCCTAATTAACTATTAATGAATCAGTAGCATCTTATCTGAATGTTTAAAAAGAGGTGTTCTGTTGGATGGGACAATGGGTTTTTATAAGGTGACTTGATCCAGAACAAGGAACATAATACAAAAGTGAGTTGGTTAGCTTCTGATTTCTGGGGACCACTTTGCTCAGGAAGGATAAGGCAGAGAGGTCTCCTTACTGCCCAGGCTAACCCTGGCCTGGCTGGAGAGGGTGCTTCCAGACCTCTGCTGATTTCTGGCTGGATAAAAATCTTAGATTCCACTGGGTGATGTGGACCTTCAGCCAGAGTGTTTTGATTTGGTCAGTTGAGGCTCAGTGCTGGAGCTGAGGCCTAAGCAAGGGCCCCCATAGTTCCAAAATATCCTTCACAAGATTTTGAATAAGTTTCACTTAATATACTTAGGCATTTTGCAAGAATTGATGTCCTTTTCATATAGAGTTTTCCTGTTCAAGGACAGGGAATAACTGTTCCACTTGTTCACTCACTTTAAAGTTCTTGAGTAAACATTTATTCTTTTCCATCTATAGGTCTTCTGTAACTTTGGTTAGATTTATTCCAAGGTGTTTTATAGTTTGTTGTTTTAGTGGTTGAAACTTGTGACTTTAAATGGTGACTTAGAAACATATAAATGTTTTATTTGCTTCTGAGCAGAATAAACTAGTTTGCAATAAGACAGTATTTATACTTCAAAAATCTGGAGAAGACACTTAAAACCATATATTTAAAGGGTTTAGAGAGCTGATAGCCATGCTGATGTCATTTTCTGACTCTGGCACAGGCCAGAGCCACAGAACCTTGACCAGAGGAAATGTCTGTGACTTTAGTTCAAAACTCTTTAAGGCTTTTGGGTAAAATCAGAGACTTGAGTGTTTTCAGACATGAGTTAGTGACACCTGTATGACACTTAATCATTGCAGACACCTCCCAAGTGGAAGGATAAAAAATTAAACAAAACCTCTGCAAAATCAAATTGAAATTTCCTGCTGTCCTGTGGTCTTTGCAAGTCAAAGACCTAGTGGCAAAAGTCCAAGAACTAGAGTCGGAGTTCTTTCTGGTTTGTTGACGGTAGTAAGGCTGTCGGGTTCTCCCTGAGTCTGTGTCCTTAGATCCTGGGAGAGGCTGAGAATCCAGACATGCTCCCCACAGGGGTCTCTGAGCTCTCAGAAAGGAATGAAAAAACTGGAGGGTCCAGCAGCATGAAAAGGTGGCCTGTCTTTCCGTGGCACTTTGTTAAATCACAAAGGATCTTAGAGTGGGAGTGGGAGCTGAGAGATCAGAGCCCAAGAGATCTGCATATTGGAATAGATTTCCTGCAGTCTCCAGGGGCCAAGAGACTCATGCCCTGGGGGTCTCAATCAAGGCCTCTAAAGAGTCAATTAGAAGAGGGTGGGAAAAAGGTGCACTAAGGGGCCTTAGCACTGCAGACCAACTTCAGCCCTCCTGTATCTGTGACAGGATCAAGGTATTCCCCATTTCCTCTGTCTGCTTAAAAAGGAAGCTATCATCTTTTTTTAAAAAAAAGCTTCTAGGGATATGAAATCAGATCATATGGCCAAAATCCAAGAGAAAATGTCAGATAATGAACTCAAATCTATAGGACATGAGAGCAAGAGGATTTCAAAACCATTGTGCTACTGTGTTGGATAAAACAGAGAAGACTTCTGGAAGCTGACTCCAAATACACACCCAGATCAAGATAGTCCTGGAACAACACAGAGCAGCTACCAGGAAAAACGACAAAACTGCACAAGTGCTCTCAACTCGGCATAGCATAGGTCAGGACACCTCCACGTCTCAAGATAACCCTGTGCCACGAAGCAAACAAGGACCAAAAGCTCACCAAACTCTAACGAGCAAACTCCTGTGCCCCTCACCCCACCCCCAGGAACCTAAGGAGAAGGGAGGCAGGAGCGGGCCGGGCACTGAGGGTTGTCTGTCACCAGCAGAAAGAACAGGCCATCTCTAAGTGGCAGGTCCTCGGCCAGGAGCATGACGGCATGGTCCACACTGAGGGCTGGGCCAGCTTTAGGGACAGGTGCTTGAACTGTGAAGCTTCCTAGAGAAGAAAGAGAAGCACGAGGGAAGCAGTCTCCCTTCCCCACCTAGGGAGTAGAGGGAGAGGCGTGGAAGGGGTAAGTGACCATGAACGGCTGGCAGCACCCCAGACCCTTCTCTGCCACCAAAGGAGGACTAAGAGACAATCCGGGAAGAACGCAGATCTGCCACACTGCCCCAAGGGGCAAAAAGGTGAAAACCTGCAGGGACTCAGAGCACTCTCTCCCACGGGTGCTTTGGTGGGATCTTCTTTAGGATGAGCTTTAAGGGAGCCAAGAAGTGATTGGGAGTCTTTCTGCCACAGGTGGCAGACGTTTTATCCCCCAAATGCCTAACCTGAAGTAGAACAGGGTCCAAGGGGGAAACTGGCATGCCCACTCCACAGGGTGACCAAGAATCACTCACTGGAGAAATGTCAGAGGGCAGGACACAGGAGGCTGCAGTGGTTCCTTAGAGCTGCCCATAGGCAGAGAAAGGACACCAGGGGCATCCGACACTCCACGGTGGAAGCCTGAGTAAGAGAACAGGAACAAAGGGCCTTAAAATGGTGTCAGTGCAAGGGTAACGCCTACAGCCCAGATGGGAGACTTTCCAAGTGCCCCAGGTTTTTAAAATAATGAAATGATCCCTAGGATAATTGTTCCCAGTTCCGCTCTTCTTGTTCTAGTTTGGGTGATATTTTGCCCTGACTTGCTGATGTGTTTTCAGCTGCACCATCTCCCGCGTCTTAAGCTATGAGATCCCTACCTCCAGCACCTGGCCATGCCTGATAGTTCCCATACTCAACAAGTGGCAGGTTTGTTAATGTCCCCTTGCTCTGGGGAGTGCCTAGATCATATCTCCTAGGAGGTAGCTGAATGGGCCTCCCCTTTGTGTGCTTACAACATGGTGACATTTCAGGAGACAGTCCTGTGCTGTTCAGGACCTTATGTGCCAGAATTATGTATCTCCATGTCAGTCCCACCCTGGTGCTTCAGGGTGGCCATAGGCAACCTAGCAGTTTCTTTGTGCTGCTTTTCTTCAATCTTAAAAAGTGAGTAAGTATATTTGGAATAAATTCCTTTATGATATGTGTTGGTCATTCATGGGTGAAATTATGCACTTGGATCCATATATTAGCTGACGTTCCATGTGTGTCTTGTTTTACGGCTTCTCAGAATCATGCTACTGTGAGTGCATATTAACAAGGTTTCTAAGTGTAGGTGATGGAGTCCATGATGATAAACTTTCTGAACCAGCTCGACTTGACATTCAGAAATCATTCTATAATGTCACCATTAGTTAAATTGCACACATCTTAATCACTGATGCCTTTTCATTTAGGTCTTGAGGTGTCCCTGAGATAAGCTTGTAGCAAGTGTGTTAGTCTTTCAGATTTATGTTTAGAATTTTATGCTCGAGTTGTTGCAAAATGACATCCACACCAAGTACATGTCGATGTTCTGTTTTTATTTTAAGGGATAACTTGAATATGAAAACTGCTGTACTATAAATGCATTCTTCTTTAGGTTAGCCAGACTTGACAGGACCTCGGTAGGACTTCTACCACATACTCTGAACGCTCATCAATCTGTGCTTGCTTGAACTTCTGACAATTAACATGAGTATTCATTTTTTTTCCAATATAATATAAATTCTACAAAAACTGAGAATATTTTTTAAGAATTAGATTTTGAATTAAAATGCCATAGGTCTTGTATTTCTCAAATAAAATATTGCTAATAGAAAGATTAGGATTGAAATCTTTGGTCTAAGAATCAATATATACCCTTAAATTGGTATTCCCAGGTAAGAGAAAAGGGGGAAAAGGGGGAAAATGCTCAGTTATAGAATTCAGAACTTATGCCACCTTTAAATATTTAATGAATGTCATTATACATATTAACAGAAATAATTATAGTAAATTGAAAGATGATTCAAATCAAAGAGAAACCATTTTGTAAAAATGTCATCAGAAAAAAATAATTTAATTGCTATAAAGGAAAATATCACCAGAATATGTTGAAATAAATTTTGAAAAAAAGAAATAATTTGATCTTGCAATTGGGATCAAAAAATTTGCTTTTATTATAAAAACTACTCTTTCTAAATAAGAAGCCCCAGAGGATGAGATAAAGAAAATGGAGCTGAAATATTCCTTCTGTCTGGGTAGGAAATAGCAAACACCATTTCATTCTTGCTGTTTATACTTTTGGAGTAACTTATGTTTAAATACATTGTTGAAAGCTATGAAATTGGTCACTGGGGGCATTTCAATGGATATATTTCAGATCACCAGAGAAAAATAAGAATGAAAATAAAAGCACAAAACAAAAGAGCAAATAAGGCAGAAAATATGGGAAGAAATTGCAAAAATGGCCTCATTGCTGCTGTGCCTGGAGTCCACTGTGGGCTGAGAAGGGCCGGTGTGGACGTTCAGGGAGCCTCCCAGCTGCGGTGCCACTGGTGCCCCCATTTATTCAGAAGTTGAGTCCTTGAAGAGCACAGTGTTGTGCTGCTGGGCAAAACGTGGAGAGTCCAAGATTCATTTTCATCTTCTGTTCAATCTGTTTTAATTGGAAATGTGCATATTCAAGAACTGCACAGACAGATGATCTGAGCAGCTCATTTCATCATGTGCCCTTCCATGCGGATACTGATATTTTCATGTATTGTTGATATTATTGCAACACTGAAAGATTTGTCAAAATAACAAAGCTTTTAGCTTTTGTTATTTTTACAAGTATAATTCTATATTATAAAATTTACATGATAAAATACATAAGATAAAATGATAAAACTCATTTTTAGCATGGCTTGAATTTCCTATTTATAGAAAGCAGCAATACAGTATAGCATTTACCTCTTACCACTAGTATCACATTTATCTATTGGAAATGAATCTGCATATAAAATAAATGCTTTAAATATTATTTTGTTTAGCTTCATGCCAGTATGGAACTGATGCACTTCCTTAGGAATGGAAACATGTTACTCCCCTTATTTCCAGCTAGGATACATTATGATCAATTAATACTGACTCTCTGTGATCTCAAAAGGGAGAGATCATCCAATTGCACTGAAACTATTGCCATAGTTTATTTCTGAATACACACTAGTATTAGTAAAACTGAGGCATGCAGAGACTCTGGGAGACAGGAAATGGGAAGGAGGGGATGGCACCTAATGGCATGTGCCCTGCATTCATTACCTGTATTCTCTGTCAGCCTTTATAATATCCAACTCTCAAGTACTGGCACCGAAAGCAAACATTTTTTTTTTTAATTGGTTCTAGGGATTGAACCCAGGGACACTTAACCCCCGAGCCCCAGCCCTTTTTTATATTTTGTTTGTGTCAGGGACTTGCTAAGTTGCTTAGGGCCTCACTAATTCACTGAGGCTGGCTTTGAATTTGTGATCCTCCTGCCTCAGTCTCCTGAGCTGCTGGGATTACAGACATGCACCACCATGCCCAGCTTCAAACTTAAATCTGTTTGTCCTTTATCTTAAATTGCTTACACAATGAAAATTTTGACTATTGCTAAAGAAAAGGAAGAAAATTTTTGTTTTATCTTAAATCCAAAGCATTCAGTACAATTTCTGTCTTCCTGGTAGGTAATAGTAATGAAAATATTAAAGTCCAGAATACCTAACATAGTAAAGGCTGGGGTTTAATTCAGTGGGATCTTTGGAAACTCCTAAATATGATGGCAAAATGATATATATTAGAATACTTGCTTTCTGAAATGGATATGTGGGATGTGATTTTTGAATTCTTAAATGTTTTGAGAAACCAATATTTGGTTCAGTTGAGATTCTCAAGTCTTGGTTTCGCCCATGGTGTCTACCTCTTAGTGTATCTGTGTTTGGAGTAATCATCATTTTACCTGAGAGGAAAGGTCTGTTTGAAGAAAAGTCAATCACACCAACAGCAACAACTCCCAGGTGATACATTTTATCAACTGTATCATGTGTCACCTGTGATGATGTTAATTGACTTACCTAAATATGCAGCACTTTCTATTCAAAGAGAACCTTCTGGATTCTTCCACAAAGCACACCTCTCCTTTCATACCTCACATTATCATGACACACCATCAGACATTATATAGTTGTTTCCATGTTTTCTTTTTTTTCCAGTATGTTTTTATATACATAGAGTACACAATGGTTGGTAAACATTTTTTTGTACAATTCTTAAACAATCATATACTTCTACATATTTTTAGAAGGGGCATACCTTTTTATGTTAAAGAAAAGCAGAGCAGTTCAAGTGAACTTGGAAAAGGCTAGCCTAAATGTAAACTTTGAAACTTCCAATCTTCTGAAGAATCTTTACTAAATTCTGAGGTTATTGGAGTACAGTGTTAAAATTTAAAAAAAAAACAACTTAAAATCTTGCCCATTAGTGGATATTTTCTTATGATTCTGTACAATTTTTTTAACACTAGCAAAAATATATTTTCAAATAATTTATAATTTAAAAAAATCATAATTTTGTCTTATTCATTTTTTGGTGAAGATCAAAAACTCCTACTCAGTAGTGAGTTCTATATTAAGTGCTAAAAATTAAAAACTATCATTTTATAATTCCTTAACTATAAATGCTCTTTTTATATCTTGTTGCTGTAAAATACATGACTAAAAATAGTAGCTTGCTGACAATACAGAATAAAACTGGATGCAACTGTTAGGTACTTAAAACTGGCACTAGAGCACATGAATTACAATAGTTCATGTCATGAAGGATTCTTAGAACTAATGGGCATGAAGAAATGATAGAGTTAAATAATGTTATATTTTTTCTATAAATGAAATCTTAAACAACAGCAGGAAATTGCTAGGTCCAGCAAGACTAGAACAGACAGAAGGGTTCTGTAGGCATCTGGGAGAGCTGGACACATGCATGCCTTTATAAAGGGACTTGCTTTTTAATTCCCATATAAAAATATAGGACAGAAAGGGAAAAAAATAGTCAGGTGTAAGGCAGAGGTGAGGTAGGTTGCACCCTCCTGTCTCTTCCCCACATCATCCAGAAAACCAAAAATCTGCTCACTTAGAGGTGCTGGACTACCCCTAAACTGGGACTAGAAAAATGCTTCCCACTGGGCTTGGAAAGTGGTGGCGAGGGAGCGGCTCACACATCACACTGCCCAGAGAAACCTGAACCAGTTCCCACTCCCTGCCAGGATGAGCCTCATTTTACACTTGAGCTCCACGAGGCTGGACTACAGCCAACACCAAGCAAGTAAGATGAAAACCAATCCTGTTTGTCCCCTCGTTTCCTGTAGAAGCAAACGCAAAACTAGCACAGAGTGATTTCCACCATCTGGACACAAGATTCCCATGAAAAAAGAAGCCCCATAGAAGAAAAGCTTGCAGCACAGAAAACCATTTTCCTTTTTCTAATGGAAAAATCAGTGATTGAATGAAAGCCGTTAGAAAGTGGAGTCACAGAGTGGCAGGTGGAAGACAGAAGAGCAGATCCTCCCCGTGACGCTTTCCCATGGGGAGCATGTCCATCACCTGTACATCTGTACATCCATCACTTTCCAGAACATATGGCAGTCCTCATTCCCACAAAGCCAGGGTATTGTGATGGCCTTCCCAGAGAGAAAACAAAATGGAGGTCGTTTAAAGCTCCACAGGAAGGTGGACTGAGAGTGCCGTCACCAGGGCCCGGGGCAGTTGCTATCCTTCCCATGGGAGCAAGGTGCCATATGCCTAGCAGGGGACACACTAGCCCAGTGAAAACTATTGCCAGAGGTTTTTTTTTTTTTTTTTTTTTTTTTAATGACCCCAAATCATAGTAGTCCACCTGAAAATCTAGTAGGAAAGATATAATTAGAGAAATATAAGAGGGAGAGGAAGAAAGTATGTTGAAATATAAGCAGAGAGAAGAAAATAAGGGTAGTAAAAAACACAGTAAAACAAAACTTGTAAAAAAAAATGAGTAACTGTGGCCAAGAATTTTCTCTTCAGTCAAATAAAATAAATTTGAAAGTCAGAATGATAAGCAAAAAGTGTAAAATTCAAGGTTTTAGATATTCAGAGAAACCATTAAAATTAATGAAAATATTTTTCACCTCACTTAGCATTGTTTTTCTCTTTTAATAAAAAACCTGACTTAATGTTTTCTTACTAAATATAACTATTTTACTGTCAAAGAAAACAGAACAAATGTGCTCTAGCTAAAATAAACAGAAAACGGGAAATAAGAGCCTTACATTTCACTGAAATTGCACTGTGCCAGATGGCTCATGTGTTAACAAGAATATTAAAATGATCCTCCCGGACTGATTGCCACCATCTCCACCAGACTCCTCGGGTGTGATGATTACTTGGAGAGCTTTAGGGACAATGTATGGTAAGAGTAAACGTTGTGATCACAACATTAACATGTGTGGTATATATTACGTATCTGTTACGGTCTCATTCTAATGGGGCTATGCAATTTACAAAATGCTGTTCCCATTTATAAAGCCATCCTCCCCCCCATACACCCAGATGCAATGTGTTTGGATCAGCAAAATATCAGTGTAAGGGCCCAAATTGCTTTATCCTGCAGGTGAGCTAGCTTGACCCTCAGAAGCAGGTCTGATCTTTCTCTCCTGCTCCTTTGCCGCTAATAGGGATCTTACTCTCTGAAGTTGCTGAGTGAACCAGTTAATTTAAAATGATTCAATGGTTCTTTCCAAATGTGAGGAGTTTTATTGATTAACAAAAGAATTGGTAAAGGTTATCTGCTTTGTTTGAATGTGATTAAAACTCTAGAGTGCTAGAGAATCGGACAAAGGTATGAACTGTGTGACATGCTATGGATGTTAATGTTGGGATCAATGGTTAAGAAAGCACATTGGACTTAACTCAATTAGGTATGTTTTGCAGTCATCATTATTTTCCCCATAAAGTTAAAGCACCTTCTTATGCATCTGCAAGACCACTGCTACTCTGGGGAGAATGTTTTGCAAAAGTTTCACTGGTGTCATAGACCTACTTTTAATGGTCTAAAAGGGAAAGCAGGATAGAAATTGACATATTTATTCCCCAAGTACTTATTGCCTGACTAATAGTTTCCGCACTCATTGCTAGCTGCTGGAGAGAGAGAAATACAATGGATTGTCCTCAAGGGCTCTGTGTGGATATGAAAGCCAAAACATTCTTTTTTTCTTGTTTTCTTCCTTTTCACTCCCTGAGCAGAGGAGTCCTTAAGTTGGGGAGCAGACACATTCCAGAGAATACGAGTAAACCTTGCTTTCCACAGTGCTTACTGCCCAGACGAGAACCTAGAGAATCCCTCCCTAGGCTGAACTTCACTGGATGAGAAGGCATCCAAAAGCACATTCTGGAATGTGGGAGCCTTAGTGTCCCATCAGAATTGCTTCAGTAATATAAAATTCTTTTTCTCTTTCAAAATATTTTCTGGAAAACACTGAAAACCCTAATCATTAATAGAATGAACTCAGTCCAATCGCTTAAGGAAGAGTGTAGGATAAGTTGAGCTTCACTGGCTGTCTCCATCCTGCCCAAGGCATCACCAAGAGGTCCGGGGTGGGCATGTTAAAGTCAGATGTTATGGCGTAAGTTTAAATTATTAGTGGTACTTGGCTGATTTTTTAAATAATTCATAGAAGTACACACTAACGACAAGTGAACAAATCGTATCTTTTAGAAGATTTCCACTGCCAAACACAGCCAGGTGATCACAACATGGGGCAAATAAAGACAAACAGCATACCCTA
This sequence comes from Spermophilus citellus, assembly GCF_964194105.1. Classification (NCBI taxonomy): domain Eukaryota; kingdom Metazoa; phylum Chordata; class Mammalia; order Rodentia; family Sciuridae; genus Spermophilus; species Spermophilus citellus. The sequence goes on from NC_138198.1 coordinate 124,469,377, forward strand.
GGAGTCCCGTCAATTCCTACTGTGAAGAGCCCAATAAGTCCTCTCCCCATGAAGAAGCAATGGAATTGGACAAAATTGTAAAAACAATCGTTTAAGGACTCTGAAAACTGACCTAAGTGCATAGAACAGAGGGAATCATTGGCTTTTGACCAGATGTCCCCCGCCACACAGCTCCCTCTGAGGTGGGAAGCTGGAAAAGCCAGGCAGGACTGAGAAGCAGGGACCCTCAGCCTTGGCTGCCCAGAGCTCTAGCTCCAGGACACCTGCTTGCAACCTCCTCTCTTGTTTCTTGTGATCAGCCAACGGAGGGAAGCAGGCGGCCAGCCTCACTGTCCAGGTGCTTGTTGGCTCCACCCAGTACACGTGTGAAACAATTTCAGAATGTTCAACCCCTGCTTCAGGAGAAAGGCAATTACCACGGGCAGCATGTGGGTATTTCTGCACGCTTCCTTACTGCGGCTTTTACAGTTGCCAGCCAAAATGCCCTCCCACCGTGACTCAATCCATCCCTTGCCCCGTTGACTTCTATCTTGGGATCCCATACAGTTAGGGTTGATTTTCTAGAATGATTTTCATATGTTAACATTTACTCTGTGCTACACAGCTCTGACGTAATGTGTCGTGTCCTGTGTCCACCCTACATCATCTCAGACTTTCCCGTCACTCCAACAAACGCTTTCACTTCCTGTCAAGTGTCCACTCCCCACACTCCTGCCAGCCACCCATCTGGTTTCTGGCCCTATAGTTTTGCCTTTTCCAAAAGAACAGATGAGTGAATCATTCATTGGCTTATTTCCACTGTCAAAAAACCTATTTTTTCATATATTGTTATTATTTTTTAAAATTTCACATGGAGGCGAGATCTGGTCCCTTTCCTTCATTCTGGGTGAAAGTTTTTGTTTCTCCTATACTGATTTGGAGTTCATATTGAGTCCCTCTTTATCTCTGGCATACTTACTGAATTTTGAAGTATTTCTCCAGATAGGCTTAACTCCAAGCTATGTAAGCACACGTACATATACATACACACACATATACACACACATACACACATACACATATACACACATACACATATACACACATACACATATACACATACACATATACACATATACACATATACACATACACATATATACACATATATACATACATATATACATACATATATACACACATATACCTATACACACTTATACATATACATATACGCACATATACATATACACACTATACATATACACACACATATGTATACACACACACATACATATATACACACATACATATATGTATACACATACATATATACACACACACATACATATATACACACATACATATATGTGTACACATACGTGTGTACACACGTATGTGTGTTACGTGTGTACACACCCACGCATGCACATGTGTGTACACATATATACATATGTGCGCGTACACGTATGCACATGTGTGTATGAATACATGCACATGTATATGTATATGTACATGTATATGTACACACATATGTGTGTACATATATACATATGTGTGTATATATGTACACACACGTGCACGTATATATGTACACACATGTGTGTATATAGTACACACATGTATATGTATATATATATATATTTAGTGCTGGGATCAAATTCAGGGTCTCATGCATTCTAGGCATGTGATGTATACTCACTGAGCTACTTCCTAAGCCTATGCTAGATTCTTGATTACATACAATGATACATTAAAGGTCTTTGTGCCGGGCAGGGTGGTACATGCCTACAATCCCAGCTGCTCGGGAGGCTGAAGCCAAAAAATTGCAAAGTCTAGGCCAGTCTGGACAATATAGTGAGAGCCCTTGTCTCAAAATAAAATGAAAAGGGCTGGGAGTGGGCTCAGTGGTGGAGAGCTGGCCAAGCATGTACCGCTTCCTGAGGTCAGTTCCCAGTACCATTTGTACCCTATTTCTCTGGATACACTTAAATTATTATTCACTTAATTTCCTTAATAAATAAAGGTGGATTCAAATTATCTTTTACATATTGGATGAATTATGATAGTTTGTGTTTATTCAGGAGTTGGTCTGTTTCATAATTCGTCAAATTTACCTGTGTGGAAATGTTTGCAGTAGCCTCTTTCTATTGTCTTTATATTTGCAGTGATCGTAGAGATATTTTTGTTTTTCTTTTTTTAATTTTGTATTTATTGTTATTTTAATCATGCATATTTATGGGGCACAACAACTTGAAACATGTACAAAATGAACAACATTTAAACCAGTTTAGTTAAAATTTCCATTCCTTAATTACAATTTTTAAAAATTTTTATCAATATGCAACAGTTGCACATTTTATATGGGTTATTTCTGCCTTTCTTATTTTCCGATTTACAAGAGAGTCATTAATCTTTTCATAGAACCATCATTTGGTTTTATTGATTTTTTTCCTCTATTTTTATTTTCTCAATATTGTTGACATGTGCTACAATATATAATTTTCTTCATTCAATTTGCTTATGGTGAAATTAATTGCTCTTCTGTAATATATAAGGTGAAAGTTTACGTTCTTAATCTTCTTTTTTCCCTAATTATATTTACTTAGTGCTATAAATCTTCCTCTAAGTACTGATTTAAGTACACTCCATAAACTTGATTCATCATATTTTCATATTTACTTAATTAAAAATTTTTTTGGTAATTTCTTTCAAGAATCCTTCTTTTCTCAATGGACTAAAAGTACATTGTTTATCTAAAAGTACATTGTTTACTTCCTTAATGCTCAAAGATTTTCCATATATCTCCCTATTATTGATCTCTAGCTTAATTCAGATATGATCTAAGAATATAATTGGTAGTTATTAAGGTTTAGAACTTTATGTTATGGACCAGAAAATAATCAATCTGATTAAGGTCTTTGTTCTAGACTTCTTTTGCTTAGTTTTGAATTTTATATATTTTTTTACATCCTTTTACTAGTACTTTCTAAATCTTTAAGTAATATGGATTTCTTGCCTATGATCTTGCTTTGTATAAAATATGATGAATTCTTTTAACTGAGTTTTTATAATGACTCATATTTAAGTAACTGTTGGTAAATTTGCCTTAAAATTGAAAATCCTCCTAGATCTTCCTATTCTTTGCATCCTTTCCCTCTTTTTTGTAGTGTCTAAAATTAAGTGAAATTTTTAATAATTCTATTTACTTTATTAATTTATTATTTATAACTCTTTGGAAAATTTTTTAAATAATTATTTAAATGATTATAACATGGTATTCCAAATACATTTTTTTCAGTGAGTCCCTTTGTATAATTGTGCCTCACTTGTGATGAAATGGCACAGTGCTAGCTCTTTCCACTGTTCTGTTATTTGTATAATGTAGTTCAGTTTTATGTTTGTAGTTTTATATGTTCAGTTTATGATGACTGGTGGTGTTTCCATGCCTGTATATTTTTGGATAACTGTCTTCCTATCCCCTTAGTTCTAAAGAATATTTGAGAAAATTAGTTAATTTTGTTTTTCCAGATATTTTTTTCTTGTGGAGTAGAGGGACATGTTTGCAGTGCTCTATTATCTTAACACTGAAACTGGAAGTTAGACCTTGAACTCAGCTGTAAGCTGTTATCCTACTCTACACGTGTGTTTGATCACCACTGGTCCATGGGTCTCTCAGATCTTGGTGACTGTGATGAAGTTTGGACCATCTGCTCTTCCCTCCTATTGGATATCCCACATTATCTTCTTATCATCTTGCACATTTCATGCCAGTGGTCTTTCCAGAGCCTCAAGCTGAATATCCCTAGACTTGCTGTTTCCATCGCTCCATGTGTATCATCAAGTATTCCGAATTAGTGACTGTCTGCCTCCAAAACCCATGCCAGCATTTCTCCACTTGACTATAGTTTAAAATCCCCCATCTTCTCTTCTTAACAATCCAAAGCACCTTTTTTCTCTAGAAAGATGAATCTTCTCATGCCACCTACCTAAATCTCTGAGGTTATCCAGATTTTGTTTTCCTTTCCCCAAACAACCTACCACTATTCCTTCTTGAAATGAAAACTTCATTTAAAAAGTCCATAACTGACAGACAAAATTGTGCTACTCATTTCTTCCCAGGAATATATCACAAAGCTCCAGGGTGGAGGCCAGTGCTCCTCGGCCATCGTCAGAGCACCAGATTCGGCCCCTCCCACAGTGCTCCTACAGTACTGTAAAAATATCTCTGTGTGAGCCGTTTTCCTGACAGTGATTTCCATTATGTTAAATAGTCTCTTATATCTGTCTTTTATTTCCAGAATTTGAGCAGATATTTTTATTTTAACTTGAGACTGGAGTAAATAAAAATACTGTTGGTGGGAAAGTAAATTAGTAGAGTCATCGTGGAAAACAGTATAGGAGTTCCTCAGAAGGTGAAGGATAGAACCACCATGTGATCCAGCAATCCCACTAGTGGGTATTCATCCAAAGGAAATGAAATCCCTCTGACAAAGACATCTGCACTCCCAAGCTAATTGCATTGCTGTTTGCAATAGCCCCAAAATGAAAATACCCAAAGTGTCCATTAGCTGTGGAAGGGATCTTTTAAAATATTCATCACATACACCCAGTGAAATAATCTTCAGGCATAAAAAGTGAAATTCTGTCATCTGTGGCAACATGGATGGGTGTAGGTGTCATTATGTTAAGTGAAATAAGCCAAACAAATAGAAACAAGTATTTGGTGTACTTGCTCATATGTGGGATCTAAAAAAAATTGACCTCCTAGAAGTTAAGAGTGGAGTTGTGGTTGTCAGAGGCTAGGATGAGGGAAGGAGGGTGGGGGAAAGGCTGGTCTGTGGGGAAGGAGTTACACTTAGAAACATGTTCTGGGGCGCTGTTGCTGGGCAGGGTGACTATAGATAGAAATAACATGATGTGCGTTTCAAAAAGCTAGGAGAAAGGCTGTGGAAAGTATCATCATAAAGAAATAATAAATGTTTGAGATGATAGATATGTGTTTAATATGATTTAAACATACAATGTACACATGCATCAAAACATAACCTGTTAGCCCATGGATTTGAGAAACTTTTAAAAATAAATAACAATAATAAAGAGAGATGGTTGTAACTACTGAGTTCTGGCCATTTTTACATAATATAGGAAGGGATTTCTTGCTGCAGTGTGGTCACTGGATTTAATGATTCAGTTTGGGGCATTTTTTATATTGAACTTTTTAAATACTTGCATTTTCCAACATGGAGAGAATGTTACATCTGGGGAGAGAAAGTTAATTTTCTTGCTTCCACATCTCTGAAACGCAATGGGAGGCTGAAGCTCTTACTGAGACAAGTGAGTGTCAGAGCCCAGCTCCCGGCTGGCACAGCCTGACCTCCGAGCTCTGCAGACTAATTATCCTGGACTGGGCGGTGGCTAGTGTGTCCTGACATCGGTCTCCAGGGGACTGCGGGGTCAGGGTTGATGCATCCATGGATCCACAAGAGACATTTTCCAGATTTTGAGGACAGACGAGCATCTATATTACTTATTCTTCAAAGATTTCACATTTCTTTAATTTCCCTCTAGCCTTATACATTTTCATTAAGGAAACTTAAACAACTTATTTAGAATTGTATTTCAGCAATGATTTTGGATTATTAAGTAATCCCCTGACATGGCACGATGCTTTTCAAATTTCATCATTAAGTATCAATTTAAACAGTGGAGGAAGCATCCCAGTATCATCAGGTCCTGTGCAGGCAGCCTGCGCGGGAGCTGCTGTGTCAGTGTGCTTCGATCCCCGACCTCTGTCCATCCTGAGCAGCTTTCCTGGGCATGAACTGCCAATGCCCCAGTAAACGCATCCCACACCGACATGTTGTAGTCGATCTTTTTCACAGTGCCTACCTCTAAATGTAAGGAAATACGACAATGCCACCTCTCCTCTGCATTGTTTGCCTCTTAATTAGAGTTCATAACTTGATCTAGGAAAAATATGAATCAGTGCCATGGCTCTGCCGTGGGTGTAGTTTGTGTGTGCATCAACAATGGATCATCAGTATCTGTTATGTGACTGGATGAACATAATAAAAAGCCACATTTAAAATTAACCTAGAAGATAATGCCAATGTCCTGTTTTAAAATCTCTGCTATGCATACCAGTTCTCTGCAGTTTGGAGGAAAAATAATCAGCGTGCCTTAAGGGCTCATTTGTTCAATGATATTCTATCACCTGATATTTAAAGGAGAAAAGATATGGAACTCATTTCTGATTCAGGCAACTGAGTCACTATTTTAAAATTTCTGGTGCAGTTCATTTCATACCTGGACTGAGATCTTGTGATAGATTCGTTAGGTTCAAGGTTACCATGGCAACAAGTCATTATTTCCAAAAGTAATTTGACACATTTCAAGATTTTGGCCCTTCTGTATTCCTATATGGTGCTACAAAGAAAAAGTGTTAGTTAACTTTAGAAATACTTTTGCAGTAGCAGCAGCAAGGGAGAACTATAATATTTTGCTTCAAAGCTGCTAACCCTACAGGAAACTTAATTGAGATTTTTAGGAAAAGTAGTCTATTGGGGAATAAACCATGCTGACACCACATTTATTTTTTTAATCTTGCAAGTTTGTGGTAAGAATACACATATGATTAGTTGCATTTTTCAACTAAAATTAAAAGCAATAAAATATAAAACATAACCTGTTTAATGCTTCATGTCTTATAGCTTATTTATATGACAAATCATAGCACTGACTTTTTTCTCTGTGACATCTCAGTTTGGAGCTTTGCCTCTGTTGTGCCATCTGATGAGCTGCCTTTTGCCCTTGAGACTTAAAAATAGGTAAATATCAGCAAAATATTTTATGACAGTTATTTTGATGATTCATTGCTAAGTCTACCTGATAATTACATTTTAATTACCAAAGGTCCCAAGGGGATGCACCATTTCTAAAGCTTTAGGAAGTGAAGTTACTGGCTGAAGTAAAATCTGGTATCTAAAGAAATTAACACATGAATCCATTGTATATTGGATCCTTTTTATAGGATGTTAACTAAATTTTGTCCTCAACTCTGATTATGGGGCTGTCATTTCTATTGAATATATCTATACAGTTAGACTCAGTGAAGATGAATACATTCTTGGTATTAATAAGTGGGAGGCAGGGAATTTTTAGGAAAGCTCTTTATGATTCAGATGGTTCTGTTCTTGCCATCATGGCATGGAGCATGTGTGTTCCCTCATATATTCTGATTAATTAAGTTGTCATTTGATACAATTCTGTGCATGGAACCTCAGGCAGATATACTTCACTGATTAGAGAAGGAAACGGGGGCAGGTAAGGAAGAAATAGGGACAGTTCTGAGTTGGGAGCTGTCATGGGGACTGGTACTCATCCCCAGCCAGGAGTGATGGTTGGGTCCTTGAAAAACAGGCTTTGTGCAATGACACGGGATGAGTGAAAGAGGAGCTCGTTATTTCTGGACTCTTCTGGCATATTAAACATTTATCAGAAAGACGTACAACTTTTACATAGTATTATTTACATAGGTATGTATTACATTTGAAAAATATGCATGACCTAAACCCCTAAATTGATTTATGTTTTCAACAAAGGAATTATTATGGTTTTAATAATAGAAATCTAGTTATTTTCATGATGGATTATGTACTTCATGAGGTCAACATTAAGACAGCATCCAATTTTGTTTTCTCACATGTCGGGCACATAACAAAGCTTGATGACTTGGTAAGTTAAATGAATTGGCAAAATTCTTTGGTCCTTCTCTAGATAATAAGGTATATAACAGTGGAAAAAGAAACATATCATCATATTTCTACACACATCCCAAGTGAATTACTCAGTGGGGCTGTTCTCCTCACTGTATTAGGGAAGGGTACTGTTTATTCCTTGTGTTGTCAGAAGCCAGCAAATGATTTATCACATGAAGATTCCAAGTAAAGATTTTTCAGTTAATTCAAAAATCATTTATTTATATTTTGTATGTTTAAAAGAGAAGGAAAATATTTTAAATATTGAAAACCATTGACCATTCTATTCTATGATTTTTCTACTTAATTTGCCCAACAGATATTTAATAGACGCGGAAGCAAAACAGAACAAAGCAACTTCAACAAAAGATTGACTACTTAAATTGGAAAATATATAAGTTCATATTTAGTTACATATTGAAAATGTCCTTATCTGCTCTTACATAAGGGAATATACAAAGTATACAATTTGTTTCATAAAGTCAGAAAACAAAAAGTCATAGCAAGTTGCAATCGTCAATTTCACCTGTCAACTTGACTGGATTAAGGGATACCCAGATAGCTGGTATTATGGTTTAGATGTGGCATCCCCCCGCCTAAGCTCTCTTTATTAGTGTTGAAGACTTAGTCTGCAATGTTCAGACGTGGAGATTCTGGAAAACGATTGGATCATGAGGATTCTGATCTCATTGGGAGCTAGATGGGCTACTGAGAGGTGGGAGAACCTGCAGGCTGTGGGGCATGGCTGGAGGAAGCAAGTTACCCGGGGTGTGACGGAGGGATTTCTCTCTCCCTGCTTCCCTGCTGCCATGAGCTGAGCTCTCCTCCACCATGCCCTCCATCCATGCCCTGCATCATGATATTCTGCCTCACCTCAGCCCAGAGCAATGACCTAGTCAGCCACAGACTAAAATAACTATAATGATAAGCCATAATAAATATTTCCTCCTTGAATTATTTTTCCTTTCGGGTATTTGTCATAGCAAGTAAAGCTGACTAACACAGATGATAAGACATTATTTTGGGGTATGTCTGTAACGATAATTCTGAAGGAAATTGGCATTTGAATCAGTGACTGAGTAAGATGATCCATCCCCATTCAGTGTGGGCTGGCCCACTCCACAGGCTGATGAAGCAAAGAGAGGGAAAAAAGAGGCAGTGGAAGTGAATTATTCCTCCCCTTCTCCTCTTCTAGGGTTGGGGTGATGTTCTTCTGTTGCTCTTGGACATCATAACTACAGGTTCTCAGGCCTTCAGAACTTGCACCAGCAGCCTCAGTTTCTCAGGCCTTTGTCCTGAACTGAGATTCAAGCCAACTGCTTCTCTGGTTCTCAGGCCTTTGGACTTGAAGTGAGCCAGCTACCTTTGGTCTTCCGTTTATAGGTGGCCTGTCATGAGGCTCATCCATCTCCATAATGATGTGGAACAGTTTCTGTAGTAGATCAACTAGCATCTCTCCTTCTCTCGCTCACTCTGCCTAGACCCTATTGGTACTGTCACACTGGAGAATCTAATCAGTCCAACAGGTGATAGTCCCCCAATGAGTGCACAGGAGAGTTTTTTTTTTTTTTTACTTGCCATACTCATTCAAATCTACAACATGCTCAAAACTAACTATTGATTGTGACTTTTTTCATTTAAACTTCCTTCCTTCCTTCCTGTTCCTTCCTTCCTATTCCTTCCTTCCTTCCTTTTTATCAGTCATCTACCTATCATTTACCTATCCTCTATCTATCCATATAGAGGACACATATACCTGATATGATAGTTTGTCTTTTCTAAATTGTGATAGTTGAAACACAGGTGATATATTTTAGATTTTTTTTTCTTTTCCATTTTCTGTATTACAAAAACATGTATATTCTCACTTTGCAGCATAAGTAGCAAAATGGCAATTTAATAAAAAGTAATCAAAGTTATAACCTATGGACATAAAATAAATGCACACACTCAACATCACAGGCATCAGCACTAGCTAGCTTTCTATTGTTAGTTAGGTTTCTTGATAGTTAATATCCACTCAGAACTACATGAACAGGTAGAAAAGATAGAAGGCATGATTGTGAAGACTAGAACATTAACATAGAAGAGTCCTCTCCTGTCCACAGTGGCTTTTCATGAATAAACAGCTGCATTTAGTCATCCCTCTGCATAAAACTCCAACATACCTCCTGTATGCAGGTGCATGTTGACTTCCAAATATAGCTACTTGGAAGAGAAAATAGTACAAACTTTCCTAGAACCTCATTGCTATCAGGATTTGAATAACTTTGTTGGCAATTTTGGATATAAACTATAATTTCCCAAAATTAATAGTTTTCTTATTCTTTTACAAGTCTAGAGTACTGAATGGAACATTTAGCTCCAGTATAATTTATAATTTTTGGAAAGTGCCTTACTATATTAAATATACTTCATTAAAATGATGCAGCTTTTTAAAAAGGCTGTGTTTTCCATCTGTGCATGCTGGAAGCACTCCTTTGACTACTGAATAACAGATGCTATCTGCAATCTTAGTAGATAAAATCAACCCGTTATTACTGTAGCTGGGAAGACATCTCTGTGTCCAAGAGCTCCACAGTTATGATTACCCATATGCGAGACCAAATGAACAAATACTTTTGTGCCATAATCAATTTTCTGTTGAGGTATCAACAGAATTTATTTTGAAACAATAAGCTTGCTATCCAGGAACTGTGCATGTGGGCAGAGGCTTTGCTCAGCTGAGTATTATGGAACTGAAGTTTGCACAAATGCCGTGCATAGATCAGCAATGTTAAACAGCAATAAGCAATATTCCCACTGACGGACGCATTGCTTCAAAAGGTATTTTACACTAGTTTTGCTTGATGAAAACTTTTTAAAGAGTTAAATAACAGTTTCCCAGGGTCTCCCAAAGAGACCAGTTATACATAATTTTAAAATTAATACTGACTCGGACACATCATCATAAGCATCGGTCCTTCTACTGCGTGAACCCCCTCAGGTTGGAGAGCTGAATAGACTGTTTGCCCTTTGAGCAAGAGGACCCAGAAAGATGTGCCTCAAGGCCTGAGGCAGCCCTCTCCACATGCTCGTGCTCCTCACCCCTTTCTGCAGACACAGTACCAAACACACCAGATATGCAGGCCTGGTTCAGACACAGCCGACGCAGAGAAACACAGGGAGCAATTTGTCTTCTCCAGAGAAAAGTACACACACTTGGTGAAAGTATCTAGCTGCCCAGTGAAACTGGCTTAACAACTGTGAGCTGGCTGGGCAGGGCAGCACTGAGCCAAGGTGGCAGGACTATGATCTCCAGGCAGGAAAAGAATCTTGCAATTCTAGAAGGCAGAAGAACAACCAAGTCTTCTTTTCTCCAAGTAGAAGATAATGTGATCAGATAATTATTGAGGTTTACTCTTCATTTAACAGTTATTATTGAAGATGAAATACTTGACAAATACATTCTGGGCAATGCATATTCAGGATGAAAGGTAGAAGAAATCTGTTTCTTAATGAAGTTTCAATCCATTGGGAAGTGGCGGACAATAAATATAAGCTAGAAGACTGAGGAAATGAAGTTGTTATTGGAGTCCTTGGAGTCTGGATTTAAATTTTGATTCCATTTTTTTTTTTTTTACATCCTGAACAAAACAGCTGAACTGCAAGCTTCCTACTGTCCATTTATAAATATAAAGATGTTATGGTCTCTGGTAAGATTCTTTATTGACTCTTCTCAATTAGTGTGGGTTATGAGAAAGACACACACAGGAATGAGAGACACAACACACAATGCCAACTTCAGAGATGGAACATCACTTTGGTCTAATTAACTCATTTTCTCCTCTACCCGGGCATGCATTGACCCTCCATTTTGGCAGCTGCAAACTGTTGATTTAAACAGTTCTAACTCCTCATTTCCAAGATTCTATGATAGACAATTAGAAGAGCAAAACATCTTCCTTCTAAGGATAAAGGACGTAGTGACATGGGTCTGGAGATGATTGAAAAAAACCTATGTCACCCTGCACTAGGCCTCCTCTCTGCTCGCTTGTTGCTTCTTGTTTGGGGCCACTGGGCTGATGACAAGCCATGACTGACTTGGACTCGGCTCTTCAGCACCTGCTCCCAGGCCAGGAACAACCCCCTGCAGGCGCCTGGCTACATGGGGCCGACAGACCTTGTTTTGCTTTGTGCATTTGAAGTTAGGGTTTCTATCACTGTTTCTGGGCTCCTTAAGCTACCTGCCAACTCTGACACCCTGGGTTCTCTACTAAGATTAAGAAAGCCATTTCTCAATCATAAAGAGTGACAGGGAGGGAAAAGAATGGTCAAAACTTTTTGTGATATTTTTGTAGAATCATTTTGACACAGTTATCAATTTTCAAAGAGTGAATAAGTTCCTTAAATATCATTCAGTGGGCTGCAAGTAAGTAGGAAATGCAGTCAATTCTTTTGTTTGGTTGCCTGGCTCATTATTACTGAGGAAAAAAAAAATGGATAGCCTCTGTGGGGGTATTGTCTGACTCAACCTCATAGTCGTCTAATGAAACCTGGTGACCACAGGAGTGGGATATGCTTGTGAACACATTTACTAAGAGGGCAGCGTTTGGGCCTGCTCTCCTTACAGGTGATCTGATGCTTCCCTTTCACACCATGATTTACTGCAAGATTTTCCTAACACAGTGGTTTACAGGTTGTATGAATTTGCTGATCTTTATCTCCAACATATTTCCTTTCTGAAATATTTCTGATATGTGATTTGTCATTCCTGTCCTTACCAGGTCATTTATCTACCACATAGTTTCAATTCTGGGCTTCAAAATGACATTTAAAAATATATAGACATATATGCATATGTACATAAAAATTTTAATTAATGCTTTTAAGCAAATGATAGTGCAAATCTACAAAAATTCTAAATAAAAATGGCCAGACACTGACAGATTGAGATCTAGCCAGGCTTAGCACCATTCTTGCTAATTGCTGCCATCGCAAATTAATGGAAGCCTTTTAAATCTCTTGACAGTGGTTATGCAACTTTCTACAGATAGAAAGAACTCTAGGCAAAACATAACAGATGCAATCATTAATATGCAGCTGCACAGGCTTCAAAGCTCTGAGTTTTGTATCTTTCCCTACCTCATTATATGTCCCATTGCCAAAATAGATAAATGAGTCTTCCATCTGAGAAACGGTGGAATAGTCCAGCTTGAATGGGTCTCATCCCTGTCTATTAAAACTTGAAGAGGTAAAAAGTAAACTGTGTTCTCTTGAAGAACATTCTTGTCTTCACAGAACATATGGTTCAATTATGACTATAAATTCTGGGACTAATTGTATTTTTATTTATTTTTTGTACTGGGGAATGAACTCAGGGCACTCAACCACTGAACCAATCTTCAGCTCTGTTTTATATTTTATTTAGAGACAGGGTCTCACTAAGTTTCTAAGCACCTTACCATTGCTGAGGCTGGATTGAACTTTTGATCCTCCTGACTCAGCCTCCGGAGCCACTGAGATTACAGGTGAGCACCACCGTGCCCATGCCTGGCCTATCTTTCATTTTTATTCTTGCACTAGCTAAAGGAGGACTTAAAATTCTCTGAGTTTATGTGGAAGAGTCGATCTGTGTATAGTTTCACTTACATCGTCAGTGTTTTCAGGAATATCATAGCAAATTTACTTTAAACAACAACAAAAGGGCTGGGTGTAGCTCAGTGGAAGAGCATTTGTCTAGCATGTGTGAGGCACTGGGTTCAATTCTCAGCACCACATAAAATAAATAAAGGTCCATCAACAACTAAAAATATTTAAAAAAACAACAAAAATATTAATACAATAAAATTCTGTAGGCAGCTTCTTTTTTAAGTAACTAGTTTATACACACACGTGTGTATGCATGTTTTTACTTATACATGTCAGTATGCACATGTGTATATGCCAGTACACATTTGTAGGCCCATAAACATGAGTGCATGCATGTACACATAATATATTTACCCATGCATATGTAGATGCAGGTAGATACAAAATAATAAAGGGAGCTAGGGCTGAGCGGATGAGTAATAGGGAATTGGCATTTTGACAATTAATATTTGACAATTAAATGATTGACATTCTCACAGGTCTAAACTGAGATGCGGGAATGCCTGGGTGGGACTTGCAGAAGAGTGGTCCTAGTCTGTTTCTATCGGTGGCAGGGAGTTTTCCAGACCAACTCGGCCACAGAGAACTACATAGAACAGCAAAGGCACAGAAGACTGCCATGGCAGCCTCACACTAGGGCATCTTCGGTGCTGCAGAGAGGCTGGAAGAGCCCTTCCTGGCTTCCCTTCCTCCTCCCACACCTGCCTTCCATCTGTGGGGGTTTCCTTCTTATTGCTCAGAAGCCCTGCTTCAGGTCAATACCAACACCACTCTGATTACTGAAATAGCTTCTCAGTTTATCCTTGCTCCTGACCTTGTCACCTCTGCTCCATTCCAAGTCATCTTGCATCACACACACCTGGCGGGAACCTTGCAGAGCCTCCTGCATCTCTCAGATGAATGCAGAAGCTCATCCTGCCCCATCTGGCTTAATGCCATCTCTTACTATGAAGTGGCCACATCTTCCTGCTGTCCGAGCTTAGTGCTGGACTTCTCCTTCAGCTCTGCTGGCTTCCTTAGTCTTCACCATCTGTTTGATTTCCTCATAAGTCTTTCTAGACACCCTCCGCTTGGACACCAAGTCAGCCTGGTCCTCTTGCTGCAGGGCTCTCCCCGGTGCCCACCATAGCTCACTCACTCCCTCTCCCATCCGCAGACTTTGTGGAAATGTTACTGTCAAGGAGATCTGCCCCCTGAGTCTCCCAACATTCTCAAAGCCCCTGTTTTGCTCTACTTTTAGGCTGAACATATTACTTCCAACTTCTCATCTGATATTCACCTGTATTATGCTTATTTTGGGTGTTTCCATGGGGACAGGAAGTTATGTTTTGTTCACTCACATGTGCCACTCTTAGGAGAGTCAGGGTGAGCAGGATTGGTGAGGGGGCACCACATGTGAGTGACCCATCAAGGAAATGGTGACCACGAAGCCCACAGAAAAGACGAGGAGAAGACCTCAAAGGCACAGAGACAGCTGTGTAGGTCAGTTAATCTGAAACTGAGATGTTTATGGACTTATCAACAACGACAATGTTAATAAGAAATGTGCCGGGAGGGTTTGAGGAACTCAAGTTAAATGGTGATGCATTGGTAGGTGGTTTTTAAATTTTAATTAATGGGACATTGGATCACCTTTAAGCACCAATAGAAAAGATAAGGAGAGAAAAAGGAAAAGCGGGAGAAAGAAGGGAATAAAAAATGAGAGGGAGAGGGAAAGCTAATCAGATGGGGAGCACAGTGGCAAGCGGAGAAACAAACGCCTCTTTGCTCCTAGCTAGTAGGGAGCAGCACTGCCCAGGAGCAGGGGTGGAGGACGTGGAGGGAAGGTGCCCAAGATGGACCCTGTTTTCTCCATACTGGGTGAAGCAAGTCAGGATTTTTAGTGTGAGGGGAAAGGGGCTGGACTAGAGGTTTGAGAAAGCAGTCAAAGTTTAAGTGGACACTAGGAGAAGGTAGTTACACTTCATGGAACATGTCTACATACAGAGTCAGTGCCATTTTTTGCACTGATTGTGCAGAGATGATAAGATCTACATCAGGTTCTCACAAGAGTTATTTATTATTCCATTTCCACATGCAACCTAGGACAAACACCTTACCCTCTGTCATTCAGTTAAGCAGTCTTGTAAGCATTTATGCTTCTCACATTTCCGGGTCCATATTCTGAATCTCTAAGCTAAGAGACTGTAATGGAATGAAAATAACTGGTGAAAATGAAAAGTCACAGGGTCTCTCTGAAGACAGTCAAGACTCGAGTTTCTAAGTCTTGGTGTCCACATTCAGGTAGGTCATGTGCTTTCATGAGCAGTGCTCGGGAGACTGGTGTGTACTTGGAGGCTGCTGCGTGCAATTGGTCTAGTGCTGCAATTTTGTACGTGTAGTCAGGATTGAATGAAAGGTAACAAGTGGGATAATATTTTAGTTTTGAGGAAGGTGTGCTTGGAGTGGTAAATAATGTACTCTAAATTATTTGAGGAACAAGAATTCAGGATACCCTTATGAGGAGAACGGGCGGGGAGGAATCAAAGAACAAAAATGTATAAGAGAAAGAAGTGGTAACTTACTTGGAATGAAAACTAGAAATTCGAATGCTCTAGTACATAGAAATTACAGTTTAATCATGGGTTGGTTGTATTCTGGCAAAGTGTAGCATTCTCTGATAGGAGGCTTGAAGCAGTTGAAATGTACATCAGTATGTTAGGTAGGTATTAAAATACTGAATTCTGGATAGAGGTTAGTCAGCATATGACTAACCTTAGAAAGATAGAAGGAAATCATTAGGATATAGCCAATACATGTGGTTTCTAGTGATAAAGAATCTTCTTTTGTATAACCTTCAAAGTGTCAATGTTTTGTGTCAAGTAGGAACGTAGTGATTTGAAGTAGTATTTGGAAACAAAGAGGACCCTGATGTTACCTACCATGGACAGTGTGGTGGAGTGAGCCACCTTCACTAACTGGGAAAATGTTACGGCAGGTCCTCAGGAGAGCTCAGAATGCGGAGACACCAGCCCGAGAGGGAGAAGGCAGAACTCCACCTCAGGCATCGGGAAATGGAGGTTGGCTTGGCTCAGCAGCTCCAGAGCACTTCATGGAGTAACCTGAGGAGGCCGGAGAAAACCTGAAACCTAGGGAAGAAGTGGAGAACGGTGCATTTGAGCAGATGGCAAAGCCCCAGAATCAGTTGTCCACAGAAGTTGGCCGTGTATGAAAGCCTTATTGTGCTGGTCACTCTGGCACTGAGGGTCACTGCATCCGCAGATGTCCCCATGATGCATAACCCAGGTTTGGAACCTCTGCAGCTGGAGACTGAGCACAGAGTCCTTGTGTTGTGGAGTAACAGCGACACCTGTTTCCCTTCACTTATTTCCAATGTGTGCCACTAGATTCAAATAGAATTGATGAATCTTTACAGCAACAAATACTAATATTTATGAATTTATGTCTCTAAGTCTCTATATGAGAGTATATGAAAAGGTAAAAAGTACATAAATATATAATACATATATACACATGTATACATATGTATATAATTTTTAACCAGGCATGGTGGCACATGCCTACAATCCCAGAGAATTGAGATGCTAAGGCAAGAGGGTGGCAAGTTTGAAGCCAGCCTCAGCAACTTGGTGAGACCCTGTCTCAAGATAAAAAAATAAAAAGGGATGGGATGTAACTCGGTAGTACAGTGTCCCTAGGTTCAATACTTAGCAGCACAAATAAATAAATAAAATAAAGTAAAAATTTTTTACATGAAAAAATGAATAAATCCATTCTTTGGTAAAGTGAGTTCTTTAGTAGAGCTATAAAATTAATTTCATTGTTCTAGTAGTTAAATCAAGAAGAAAAATAACTTGTAGTATGTGTGTCTGACTGAAAAGCAGATGCTGAAATCATAGATTCCACCAATAAAACAAGACAGATGAGACAGCTACAGGACACAAGTGTCTTCAGACCAGCCCATTTGATGTGAACTCCCTTGAAATCATTCACATGGGTGCTTACACAATGGGTACTAGGTAATCCAAAGGAAAATATGTTCGGTTGTGGAGTTTAGATGATTCAAAAACATTCTTCAAAGTCCTCTGTTTACACACACACACACACACACACACACACACACACACAGAGAGAGAGAGAGAGAGAGAATTTGTTTGTGAATGTTCATTCAGATTTTCCTTAATGCCTAATTTTAAAAAGTGAGAAAACTTGGCTCCCAGAGGAGTGGACTCATGGCACCAGCAGTATGACGACCCTACAGGCATCTGTAGCATCAACTATTTCAAGACTTTGGCGTCAATAGGTTTAAGCACAGATTGCAAGGACTTATGTTTCATTGGCTAATGAGTTTCTGAAGAGCTTGCATCCAGTTGCTCATTGAAGAGAGATTGGCACTTGTCACCCAGTTCATCACAAGTTATCTTTGTGGAATCACTTCTGGGAGAGACTATAATACGCACAGATAGCCTATTTTAATTTTTTCTTAGTTTGCCAGTTTATTTGGACCAAGTTGAACACTCTTTCTATAGTACATTTTAGAAAGTAAGTGGCCTGTTTAGTTAGGTGCTATGACCAAGGAAAGTTTCACAAAGCTTGGGCTCCATCCTTATTCTCCTACTCCTCCCACATATAGGATCCCAGAAAGCAGTACTTGCTAGAGTAGGCACTTGTGTCTCCTGCAAATGGGTATGCTGTGGTGCAGTACCCACACTGTATCAGTACTCCAAGGGAAACCATGTTCCCAGACCACCTGAGCCTGCCCAAAGCCTTGGGTCACTCTGAAGTCTAGAGTCACCATGTCTTTTTCTACAAAGCCATCTCTGTAATACAATTAAATGTGTCAGTTGGTATAGTAAGAGATCAACTACTGTAACTAATGACAGTTCTAGCAATATACTAAAAAACAGTTACTAAAACTCATGAATTGCTTATTTCTGAAATTTTCCATGTAACATTTGGGAACTACATTTGACTGTGAGTAAATGAAACTAGAGAAAGGGAAACCACGATTGGCAACCGGGGGATAATGTATGCGCGCGTGTGCACACACACACACACAATGGAATGCTAAAGACATGTAAATGAAGAAATTAGAGCTATAATGGTGGTTTTGGAGGGATTTCTGCTGTGTAGCAATAGTTGAGGGGAACAGGATTCACAACTGTGAACATACATACATTTTCTTGTTCATAGAATGTGAAAAAGTGTGAGCACCTGTGTGTGTGTGTGTGTATATATAAATGAATACACAATTTTAGGAGATGGAAAAAATTATAGGTGATGCACACTGATTGTCATTAGTCACCTGCAGCATTAAAGTGTGCATTGGAGAGACAAGAGAAAGGTACCAGGTGAATCAAACAACAACAAAAATAAAACAAAACAAAAAACTAAAGTAAAGCAGAGAAGAGAAGATCCACCATGTAAATAAGTCACGTTAAAAGAGCTTCCTTCAGTCTCTTCCAAGCAGCCCACTACCTGAATGTATTTACAGGCTGGGAAGTCCTCCCACCCCTCTTCTCTTTCCTGCTGGGTTTCTGTCCCTGATCCTTGCCCAGAAAATTGGACATAAACATGTAAATGCATATTTGAGACTCATGGAAGAATGCATGGCTTTTCCAGAACAGTCTATTGGCTGATTGTGACTCAGCCCTCAGTGTCCATGGTCTTGTTTCTCCTTCCAGAGTCACAGCCCACAGCAGTTACTCCTGGCATGCACAGCTCAGGGAGCCTTTTCTCAGGATGCCTCTATCTTTTTCTAGGGAGGCTTTTAAATGGAATTGGAAGTAAAACTCAGCAACACGGTGGAATCCAAATGTTCCCTTTGCAGGTGCTTGTTCTTTTAATAAGCATTTCATTGTCAGTGTTTTCAACTTCTGATATAAAATTACTTATAAAAATCTCATTGTTGTTTAGCAAGCATACCACATTACATTTTTATTAAAGAAACTAATAGATCTAACATATTTACATGATGATTTGATTTTAATACAAAACAGGACAAATTTTCCCAAAGATATAAAGGTGGATGTCAACTGGAACCTGAGTTTTTCCATCTGGTTAACTGGATCAATTGCAGTAACATGACTCAAATCCAAGAGTCTAATTCAGGTATAGTTCTACAGAAAGCTCAGAAGGTACCATGCAAGTGTTCAAGTGGCACAGGATTCATCACTCTGGTAAAATTTATCGCATAACTGCCCATCCCACTCACAGTACATTTAACCCAGGAGCAGCACCCACACCAAACATACAGGTATAGAGACAAAATATCAATGTGCTTATTTAGAATGTCTTCAAAATAGAACTTTCAGGTTCATGTTTTTGCTAATCTTTTTCCTATCTCTGTACCCATGGGAAAAGCTACATTAAATTATTAATTTAATAAAAACAATTATGGAAGCATAGTTCTTCAAGTTTATTTATTGCATTTCTCATAATGCATTTCTCAATTCACGATATCAAATAGGTGAGCATTTTTCTTTAGAATTCCACATTCAAGCATCAATATTTCCCATGAGGTGATAAAACTACATTTGTCTACAAATTCTTTCGTGTTATTTTAAGTTTATTGCAACTCCAGCGAGTTCAATGTTTAGTCACAAATTTGCAAGGGAATATTTTTCTGGGGACTTGTGTGGATGGATTAGTGGAATAGTCTGAACTTGGGTGAAGATTTCACTTTCCTAGGGAGAAATTATCGGTAAACAAGAAAACTTAGATGACAGCAACAGATGAAAAGAAACAATGGGATGGATGGAACCCAACTGGAGTAGAATCATAACTTATAGTTGTTTGTAAGTGAAAGTCTCCTAAGAAGGAGATAGTAGAGCTGAGACCTTCATAAGGCAAGATCACGTTGAACGGAAGAAATGATGATCCTAAGATCCTAACACAGCACAAAACCTCTTACAGTGAGAAATCCCAGAACACAGAGTGCAAGAACAATGGTGGCCAGGAAGTGGGAGAGGTGGGCTTGGCACAACTCACACGGGCATCTACAAGGTTTGCACCATCTTCATGTAGAGTCTAAAGGCATCTAAAGGATCTAGGAGATGTGGGGCTTGGCCTGATTGTGGTAGTTAAGACAGAACTCCTGGAAGGTGCTCTACCTCTACGTGTGTGTGAGTGGTGGGAGTGGATGAATCGGGGCTCCCTTCTGCATCCCAGGGGCTTGCAGTAAGATGGTGTTCACAGGTGCAACTTGGGAGGCTGCGTGGTATTGTTTTTGGAGGTTGCATTTCAGACTGGGATGGGAAGTCTGTAGGGACAAACAGTACTGAGGAAGAGCAGCATGGGTGACATTGTCATTTGCAGGTATGTGAATGTGTCGAAAACGTGTTTGACAATGAAATTTCCTTAGAGTATACAAGAACCTGGAGGTGACATGAGAGATCTAATTGAGAAAGATAAACTGGGAGTTTCAGAACTCACCATATCAAAAATATATATTCATGTTTGTTTGTGTTTTGGAGCACCAATGACAGCCTTCTTCATGTATACTAAAATAAAGTTTAAAAGAAGCAGTGTGCATGCAGTTCAATAACGCCATAAAAAAGCAATACTAGTGAAAAGTGAAATGCTTCACTAGAGGCCACAGAAGAGTTCCTGGCTAAACTACCAGACTAAAAGCTGCTTGCAGGTGCCCTAGGGCAATTCAGGAGATGAAACAAAACTTTTTGACTGAGAAAAAACTTTCTAAGAGAAGGGCTACAGGCTGAACACCCTGGTCAGAGCTTAAAGGTCACTTATTTGACAAGTTCAGCAAATATTTATGGAGGTCAGGGAGACAGGAGCAGACAGCCCTTAGGCTCCAGCCGCAGGGCAGGGGCTTGTATGTTTTGCACTTAAGAGGAGAAGGGCAGGCTTGCATTTGAAACTTCAGAGTGGCCTCTGCACAGCACATCTCCAGTAGATCCTCTCTCCCCTCTTTCCATTCCTGCCTGCAGCCAGAATGCACTTGTTATATACGATATATAAACTGCAGATGCCAAAATATATTCTCACATTGTGTGCATGTACTAATATGTAACAATTATGATCCCACCATTGTGTACAACTAGAATGCACCTATAAAAATATGTGGAGAAATATAACCTCTCACACCATGTTTAGAAAATAATTTTTGGTTGACTTGTACTGCATCATAAATCGGACTCTTTCCGTTGTGATTTGACAGCAATATAGCCTTAACTTTAGCATCAAGTACTAGATGATATTTTGTCTCTGACTTGTCCTGTGTCAGATCTTCAAATGCGAGCAGGTCTGTCTCTTACAGTGAAGGGACTATGCTGAGAGGCTTTGCCATGCTAGTCCCTTATTCATCCAGGATTATCCTGAAGCCTTTGAAAATATCTCAGTTATGGGAACCACATCCCCACGTTCAATATGTGTCCGTTACATCCTTGCCACCTGTGTCACATTGGGCAAAGTGAATTGGATGAGATTTATGATAAGCTTATCGATTTATTGGAGTCAGATGGAAAAAAAAAACAAGTAAGATATTGGTGGGTAAGTAGAGTCCTTTATGATGTAAATAAAGTGTGTGTGTAGATAAGGAATATACCATAGCCAGTAACTGAGGACAGAATGATTGCTGGCAGTGAAGTGGATGAAAGAGGGAAAGCATATTCTGCATAGAAGAAAGAAAAAGCAGGAAAAGACATTGAGGAATAAAAGAACATGAAACTGTCAGGCAATAAATAAACAAAATTCCTGAATTTTTAGACTAAGCATTAATGCATATCGTTATCAAAGAGGACACATTGTTATTTTTTTCCTAATGCTTCAGAATATATTTAGTTTTTCTTGATCAACACTCATTTACTTAATATTCAGCTTATTAAAAATTTTAAATTTTAGATTTACATATGGAAATGTGTATTTTGTGTTTTTAGTGCTTTATAAGGAGGAATACAACTAGAATAAAATTCTTACCATAGATGACAAAAATTGAAGACAAATAAAATGAATATATGATTGAATACATTAAAAGTGATAAGTCAGAAAAATAATCTTTACCAAACTTCAAATAAAATGAAATCAGTGATATATGTGATTATTTAAAATTGGGGCAAATACATATTAGGAGAAAATATGATGAAGAACTTGTGTAAGTATGGAACAAGTGATTACTTTTGTTGAATTCTTATACTTCGAGACCACCAAGAACGTACCTGTAGTTGCTCAAGTTAGGTTTCTTCCATTTGGTAATGTGGGAGAATGCATGTCCTGGAGTTCATGGGTGTCTGCTGAGGGTGTGGCAAAGAATTGGGAGACTGAGCCTTGTTGTGTGACTCTGTGGCAGAGGTTAAGGACATTGGATGCTATCAGGAAGTAGGTTTACTCCTATGATTGTGAATCTTTACTCAATCTTATTGAGAGGGAAGAAAAGCTCACCATGAACAAAGAATCTTTGATAGATAAGCAGCACTCACTCATATTAATCCAGGTATGGGTTACCATGATGCTTTCTAAAGTGAGGATATTTTGCCTGAATTTAATATGAAACATATAATACAGCATTTAAACAACATATCACTTGAATAGTACAATGATAAGTGAGTATATTAAAAGTTATATTATTTTAGTGGTTTCTCTACTAACAAGCGTTGAGAAGTTCTCAGATGCTAAACTTTCTTCTTCTCAGTCAGACTTTCCCCTCAGACTATGTGCCCTGCTTTGATTGTTCTTCCTTCCTGGGTCAAGGGAACACCGGCTGCAGGTGCCTCCTCAATCCCAACTAGAGCGTCTTTTCTAACCCTGCATCTGTCCACTTACTTTCACTTGGTGTCTCAGAAGACCCAGGGACTTCAGGTGGTGCCTACTACATTTTCTCTTGACCCCAGAGGAGGGTTCAAGCCTGAGCCTGATCCCCAAAGCAAGAGCCTCCTACCCCACCCAGCCACTTCTTGACCATCCCAGTTCCACATAGAGTTAGACCTAGGACATTAGCCCTAGTGCTCCATCTCCACATCTGGGGACCAAGACTGGAGTAAAGACAGGCAGAGTCTCAGGTGACCTGGGAGCATGAGGCTAAAACTGACTGTATTGCAATTGTCTTTGGAAATTACTTGTAAAAACGCAGTGCCATCACTAATGCCTGATATCCCAGCCTTGGATTCTGTGGTGTTCTCAGCCCTCCAGATAATTTATGTATGTTGAATTACTGTGTGTTGAAGGAAAATTCTTAATATTCAATACTGGTCAAATGTCAAATGCCACACTAGCTAGATATCTATTTACTAAATGATGTTAGAAAGGAAATGTCATTTACACAGTGAAATTAAATGGGTGCCATCTAAATAAACAGTGTCACATATTGTTATGATATTGAGTCGTGCAAAATATTTATCTTGCAGTTCACTATCAGCTACTAAAAGTTAATTATTTTACCTTAGAGTTTACAGAATGCAACTAATAATACATGAATTCCTCTAGTTGTTGGTAGAAATAACATCTGAATAACAATTGAGGTAATTTTACTTTCTAAGAAACTGCTGAATATTGCATGAAACATAATTGTGAATCTGTTAAGTACAATACTGTCTGGGTGAGTATATGTCTTATTTAGATTTTTAATGATTAAAGAAATTAAAATGGAATGTTTTACAAAACAGATCTTTAGAATAATGGTATGCAACAAATAATTTAATTATAAGATTTGATATAAAACATCACAACAAGGGTATTGAATGAAGGAGACTCCTGCTGTGTTGAATGTGGTAGGAAAATCTGCAGCTGTTACCATGGAGTAAGGAAAGTTTAAGTTGTCATGACCTCACTACTTTATGTCTTAATCTAGTTAATGTTATAATACCTGGTACTTTCAGGAATCTAGAACAGAGCAATACCTATAACACAAGAAACACAGTATCTACCTTCTTCCATTAGAATGGAAGCAAATATTGTTACTCTTTATGAAGAGGAACAGAAGTTTGGAGGTTCCTGCAATCTCTTCATTGTCTAAATGTATAATAATGTGTCCCAGAGAATTTGGACATAGGGGCTGGGGCTATAGTTCAATGATAGAGCACATGCTTAACATGTGTGAGGTCCTGGACTTTATCCCCAGCACCCCCCCCCACCACAAAAAAAATAATAATTTGGAGCTAAAGGAAGAATAAGCAGGTTCTCATTCTTGGATAGGTTAATTCAGCCTAAAGATAATCTTAGGACTGGAAGCAAAAGAAAAAAAATGGTTTCTTGCAGAGACAAATGAAGGTAGCATCCTGACTGTCACGTTTCCATGACAATCTTAGTGAGTTTGGTCACTTGCGTCTGTGTCCACAGGATCACCCTTAAGCTTGAGTGGACTGACTGTCACACATTAGAGTCTACCAGGCAGACATGCAGCCTCTGGAGGTGGCCACATGATGCTGTAGGTGCTGTCAGAGCTCCAGACTCATGGGCCCTGCAGCCTGCTGACATGTTGGCCCTTCAGGACTCAAAAGTGGCAGGGACACCCTGAGCTCTGGTGGGTGAACGCCTCTTCTACTTTCTCCGAGCTGTTGCACCTACTCTTTCTCTATGTAAGGGAAGATGTGGAAAAGCTTGATGCAAAATGATTTGGTTCATGATTCTGGGAGTCCAAGGTAGAGAGGCCACATCTGTTGTTGGCCTTCTTGCTTGCAGTGTCCCCTCCCCATGTACATACATATGTATATATGCAAAATTATGTCACGAGACATATTCATCTCCATACTTATTAGACATTGACAAATGACTCAGAGTGATTGCAGCAATCAATTCTTCCACTAATAGTGTTTGAATGTTCCTGTTTGTTTAGATCCTGTCATTACTAGCTGTAGCTGAATCTTTAAATATGAGCTCATCAACTAGTTGGAAATGGAATCTTGTTTAAAATTATTTTCTCTAATTATTAGTGAGGTAGAACACATTCATATTGCTAATGAGCATTAAGTTTTCCTCTTATAGAATGGACCATTTAAAAAAATTGTGCTGAGGTCTCTTATGGATTTGTAGGCAATAATGAAATATGTTCTGACTATGAATTCTTTGTCAGTTAAATGCTCTGTCTTCTTGCAGTCTAGGGCTCATCTTTTCTCTACGTTTATAGTCCTTTTTTGCTGCACAGAAGGGACATTTTTACAGTTTTCTTGTGCCTGCATTTTGCTAAAGAATTCCTTCCTACACTGATGATTCTTGAAAAGATTGAGCAGTTTCTTTCCCCATTATGGGCTGTGAATCACTGGAATTGCCGCTTCTCTCTTCTGTGGCTGCTTTTCCTCTCCTAACCCGTCTCACCTCTAATTACACAGCAGTGGTCAATGTTCTATTCGTGGACGCTCCAGAGCACGCCATCTCTTCCCCACCCTGCTTTGTCCCTGATTCTGCAGCCCATCTGGCGAGGCCCTGACACAAACAGAACCCTCATTTTCCTGACTGCGTTGTAGCTGCAAGCACACGTAGTAGCCAAGCAATCACGCACTCTCAAGTGGACTTTGATTCAGAAAAGGGCCGTGTGAGGAAACAGGATTTCCCTGATAGGCATGCGTGAGCGGTGCAAGGAGGTCGTGGTCTCAAACCCACATCAGTGACAGCAGCAGCATGATGGGAGCAGCTGTGTCACTTGCTTTTGTGGACAGAGGTGGTAAACTCACCCACGGTGGTGTCCAGGGCTCCCTCTGAAACGGATTGTATAGTTGGGGAGGGGAGCTGAACCCTTCGCTCTAAGCCCCCGTCTGTCTCAAGAACCCATTAGTAGAGTTCTCTACTTGAACTAATGCAGATCCTGTTTGGCATCACTGAGGACATAGACCAAGGCACAGCTCACTCCTGGGGCCTTCCATCTTCGTGGAGGTGTGCCTCCTAGACCCTGTCCTCTGAGACGGCTTGGCTTTTCCTGGCCTCTTGCTCTATCGTGTGTATTTGCCAACTTCTAATGAAAAAGCTGTTAGAATATTTATTTGATTTTCATTGAACTAATGACATAAAGAGGGAAAAACTGATTTCTTGTTAACATCAAGTCTTTGCATCCAAGTAATTGATGAAACTTTCTAATTATTTAAGTTAATAGCTTTCAACAGTGTTTTATACCATCTTCCACATAGTTTTTGTGAGTGTTTTGCTGTTCATTTTATGTGATCCTTATTATATCAAGGATAGTGCAGTTATTTAAATTTTCCTCTTCTTTTCTAAAACAATTTAATTTTATCACAAATGCATATTCAGTTTTATTCCAAACATGCTAGATATCTATTGGCATATTATAGGGACTTTCTTCTTTAATCTCTTGTTTTGGTGAATTATATGAATAGATTTTCTGTTATTAAATCAATATTTTCTTGCTAGCATGAGCCAAATTGAATTCACTATATATCATTTTCTAAAAATATTTTTAATTGTAGGTAGACACACTACTTTTATTTATATGTGGTGCTGAGGATAAAATCCAGTTCCCCAAATGTGCTAGGAGAGCACTCCATTGCTGAGCCACAACCCCAGCCCTATAATATCATTTTTATGAATTGTTGCATTTAGCTGATTATTTCTTTAGAATTCTCCATATCCAAGTTAATCAGTGAGATTGGTCCCTGATTTATTTTTCACTACTAATGTCTTTTTTTCATTATAGAATTGGAATTTATTTGCTTCATGTAAAAGTAGGAAAAAATTTCTTTTATCTATTCCTTAGTAGAGCTTATGAAAGATTAATTTTATTCCTGCAATTAAATCTAGGTCTATTTTTCTCTGTCCCTGTCTCCTTCTTTTTCCCTGTCTGTATTTTTTTCAACCATTAATTCAATTGTTACTCATGTTATCTATTAATAATTGGGTACTTGCATATATGTAATACAATTTGGTTTACTATTCTGGGAAATTTCCCTGATTATTTAACATTCAAAAATATTGACCAAAACATATTTATAATATTTTC
This sequence comes from Spermophilus citellus, assembly GCF_964194105.1. Taxonomy (NCBI): domain Eukaryota; kingdom Metazoa; phylum Chordata; class Mammalia; order Rodentia; family Sciuridae; genus Spermophilus; species Spermophilus citellus. The sequence continues at coordinate 124,496,647 of NC_138198.1, forward strand.
TGAATATTTTCATAACATCTGCTATATTTATCCTTCATGTTTCTTTATCTATCATCCCTTAGTGTCTCATTTAAAATTTGTATTTGTTACTTTATTCCAAATAACCAAAATAAACATTTTTATAATATTTTATCTTCTTTTGAAATTTCTGTTCACACTTGCCAAATTTTCCCCTCCATTTTTGCCTCTTAGTTTTCTTTCTCTGGCTTCTTATGTTGAATATTTAATCATTATTTTCAGCATTTTTCCTAATAAATTCTTTCCATAAGTAATTAATACTCAAAGACTTCATAAATATCTCACTTTAACTACATTGTATGTTTTGATATTATTTTTTATGATTTTTTAGTTCCAAATATTTCATGATTCCTTGAGATTTTCTTCTTTCATAGAAGATAGAATTAAATAGAATTAAATAGAATTTATAATACGGGTTTGTGTGTGTAGCACCACGTGTTTGCCTGATATAAGCATATCTTTTGAATGGTATGGTATTACTGATTGCTTAGTTCTGGTTCAGAAGATAATTTATGGGGAGTCCAAATCACAAGAGTGTGGCTTTAGTTTTCTCAAAGGGACTTTTTCCTCTTGGCTGTGAACTTGCCCCTCCCTCAGGGGCAGCAGGACTGCTGTTTCTATCCCCCGTTGTCCGGGCCCTTTCCCTGAGAAAAGCCAAGCTTCTTGAAATCTTTCTGTGTTTGACAAATACATTCCAGGGACAAGTCAACCAGAAACATCTGCTCACCCTTCGTGGTTTCCTTTTCCCTAAGATCTCGGGTTGTCTGACCCCTGGTCCCGTCTCCAGCCTTTGGTGACTTTCTCCCTGAAGTATTTTGGGTTGTCTCGTAGAGAAAGGAAACTGCTAGATCTGCTCCAGCTTCCCGCAGGTCAGGGAGCGCATGTCTCCATTGCTTCAAGTGAAGCACACTTGCAGGAAGCTCTCCCTAGGGTCCTTTAGATTATCTTACCTAACCTTAAAATCAGTGTATATTCTCCATCATTCTCATGGGTAGAGGGCTGTATAAATACAAACTATATGACACATCTTTTTTGTGTATTTAGAAAGGTAAGATTTTGTCCTCCATAGTTGAAGTGGTTTCTTTTTTGTTAGTTTCTTAATCATTCTTCAAGTTTTTCTTCATAATGTCTTATTCATTTATAATTGTCACAACTTCTTTGTGAGATTAAAAATAAAACCACACTGCACAGTGACCCTTCATCTCTAAAAGCCCTCCCCCCTTAAAGCCTACATTATCTGATTTTGGTAAAGCTAAATAAGCTACTTTTTAGTAGAATGCTTTTTCCATCCTTCTGCTGTCAGAGTGCCTTATGACTGACAGACATCCCTTGTTGACAGTGTGCAATGGATTGTGCTGTTGCTGTCTTCCTTACCAGGGAGGTGACAGAGCGAGACTGAGAGGTGGGAGAGGGGACCCCATTCAGCCTGGTCAGCACCAGCTTCGTGCAGAGGGGTCATTTAGGCTGCACTAATGTTCTAGGCAGAGGGGAGAGCCCAAGCCAAGGGCTGAGCAAAGACATAGTTGGTGCCTTTTAGGAACTAAGCCCAGCTCTCTGTGGCCACAGACCTGGTTCTGGGACCACATCTGGGTGAACTTGGCCAAGTCCCTTCCCCTTCTCAGCATCAGTGTGTTCTCGGTGGAATTGCAACACCAATGTCCACCTCACACTAATGGAAAACAGAGATTTAATGTGATCTCTATTAATATTAGTTTCTAGTTTTGATGATTAGGATGTGCTTCTGTAGGACGTCAGCATGGGAAGTCACTTGAGGGATATGTAAGCACTCTTGGAACAGTCTTTGTAACTTTTTTGTAATCTAAGAAATAATCCAAGATTTAAAAGCTAGAAATTATAACAAATCTGTCCACATACAACTGCCCCAGAGCAAGGGCCAAGTGCCTGTGCTTTACAAACTTCGTTGTTTCTATTTTGCAAAGGAAATTTAAAGCTCAAAGTAGCTCTCAGTTTCTAATTGATTTTTATGAATGTGGATTGATTTATTGAGATTTTTCTCAAGAATACGAAGGTAATAATATATGCTCTTAAAGTTACATCACAAGGTATGTGATGTCAACAGATGGATTATCAAACACTGATGAGTCAACCTCGAGTTTCCAGAATAACTTGCAGTCCGTCAGGTCATATTGTTTCCTAACACAGTGGCAGATTTTGCTTGCTCATATTTTAAACAATATTTACATCAGTATTCAGGAGCATCCTGGTGGATAATTTCCTTGATGCAGTCATCCTGTGTACTCTCCTAGTATTACTGTTGTACTTCATAAGAGAAATTAGGAAGTATCCTATGCTTTTCAATGTAGGAATAATTTACAGAGTATTGAGCTATTTGGTCTTTGAAAGTTTACAATTCCCCTGTGAAGTCAAATGAATAGGGTGATTTTGGTTCTTTAAGTAATCAATTTTATCTGTGAAATTGGATTTTTTTCACATTTCAAACTGTGTTGATAATTTTTACTCATGTTCCTTTAAGCTTTGTTTTGTAAGCTCATCTTAACCTGAGTTTATCTGAGAAGAGCTTTGGGCTACAACCCAAATGTAGTTTTGCTTTGGCCTTGGCCATAAGCAGAAGTGTAATTGCCAGGTGGTTAATTGTAAGTGGTTTTGTACTGAGTTTATTATGTTCATTTCCTTTGTTGATTGTAACAGAACCCATAGCTATTTTAAAAGTTGTGGTTTCTTTGTGAATTTTGGTTCCACTACCTTCCCTGATGAAGACTCAAGCTCCTGGCTCTCACTCAGGTGGCCTTTAAACTGCAAGGTTTGCTGTCTGGCTACTGCTTCCTGGCGGCCCCGCCCAGGGTGACAGTTCAGACTCATTACTGCTGTTTTATTTTCATCTTTGTTCTTCTTTTTTACCTTTGAGATTTTCAAGTGAGTAAAGCTTATTACACTTGGTCAATCTATTTTAGCATAGAAGGCTTTTTGAGAGGTTACCAGTTCTACCTTATTACTAGAAATGGAAGTCTCTACTCCTTATTCTTTAAAGGGAAAGTGCCTCTGTTTTCACCTTGCAATACAAATTTTAGAAGGTTTCATAGTCTATATAGTCTTGCTTCTTTTTCATTATTCTAAAGCAGAAGCAATGGTGACTACTGTTTTGTACAATGTGTTTGTAGAACAGGAACACTTCAATATTGAGTGAATATATCATATTTAGAAAAATAATTTCTAATATGTAATGAACCTAAGTGTACCCACATTTTAAAGATACATTTTCATGGTATTCGTCTTTGGTACATTATTTATTTGGTAGAATATTAAAATATTGATATATACTTTAATGTTTATATAAAAATTATAACATTAATTTTATGTAATTGAAAAATTGAAGGTGCTATTTATTGTAGGATGTCAGTTGATGAAGAGAATAAAAAGTAAATTATTACATTATAATATCATGACCCTACTTGATTTTTTCCAAGTAGACCAATATTTATCTAACATTTTATTGCCAAAACGTAGAACATTTTTAGAATGTAAAACTTGTCCTAAGGAGCCTAGTATTCATTGATAACTGAAATCACAGCCAAATCTCTGGCCAAATGAGAATGTGCAAGTATTTTATGAAGATCTTTATGGAATTCTTGGGATAAAAGGAAGGTAGACAGAAAGACATTGTACTGGGAAGATATTTTTTTATGATTTATTTTTAAAGGACTCTTTGTTTACCTGTCCATTCTTGGCTGATTATACTGGTGATTCTCCTGAAAGCAGAAGCAGAATTGATCCGACTTACCAGAAGGAATAAAATTAAATTAATGCATCATGTTGAATGTATGTTCTCTTAGTGAAGCTGTAGTAAGTCAGTTGGACTTTATCAGCAAATTTTTTCTTTTATATATTTGTCACTAATATTGCAGTGTTTTCCAAAACATAGGTGGTAAATGGACACATAACAGTATTTTGCCTATAAATTGTGTGTGGATGTAGTTTAGCTAGATATAAATGTATTGATTGACTAATAGAATGAAAATATACATAGATATGTTTTAGAGGGTGCCACAGACCCTTCCTGACTATTAGCTAAATAACACTATTTGGAATATGTCTAGAAAGATTGATTCAACAGCAAATATTAATCTGTTTAGCTTCAAATGACAGCCCAAATGCTCATTTTTAGTTTATTGGAGTGTTCATTTTGGTTGATAAGCCTACTTAGATCCACTCAGTTGACTGTAACAGAAAAGCAATCTTCAAATACATCAAGCATGGTCTTTAAATATGATGAGATACAAAGAACTATAAATAGATTGGAAAGTAATATTAATGCTGAGCATAGCGCTATGAATAAAAAATGTTAAGTGTCAGCTCAACCTTTACAAATGCTTTGCTACAGTGCCTCTAATATATACCTATAATAATGATAATACTTCAGAATTTCCAATTAAATTATGTTGATTTTATTGGGAAATAAATTGATTCTGAATTCATTAATTTATAAACATTGAAATCTAATAAGAATGAGATCTCAACTAAATTGCACATCCAATAATAATAACTGATAGACATTTTTGCATTTAAACAACTTAAGTGATGCTTTTTAAATGGTGAGAAAAGTAGACTCAGAGGAGCAATTACTTAGATACTAACCTTTTTTTATAATAAAGTGGTATGAGAAAATAGGCAATAATTCAGTGTTCAAATGCATTTTAAAAGTTTAACTACAGTCACTTTTAAAATTTCAGCTATCCTGCAGCACAATATCACATTTTACACAGTTGCTAAAGATAAATGATTTTTCCTGATCAAATTATATGAGGATGAATAATTTTATACTATATAATTGGTGAGCTGCATAATTCAGTAAGTCTATTTGCTGTGGTTGACTTCTTTTCACAAGTAGAAGTTCTATAATGAGGAAGGCAGTTTGGTCAAAACAGCTGCCAAATAGCAATAGCATTAAAAAATTAATCAGGAAATTAATTAAACATTCTCTGGGCATAAAACATGTTACATGCAGGAAAATATAAGTAGTTTGACAATGTTTGTGATGTTTTCATTAAAGGATTATTAGAAATAATACCAATATAACTGAGCAGCTTTGTAATGAAAATATCTTATTGAAAGTACTCTCCTTATTTCCAGCAAGTAAAAGTTAAAAACAGTTAAAGTTAAAAAATTAACCTATTAAGAATAGTTTATCCAAGCTAATTATTCTTTAGTTCTTCCTTTTTGCAAACATACTCCAATAAGGTTTTTCCAAAAGTATACCCAAGAAAATGACCTACCATAGGAACTATTTTATCAACTTGCAAAATTAATCATATGTACACATATATTACATTGATGCTCCTTAGATAATTACATACATTGTTTCTTTCTTGAAAACTGTCCATATGTGTTGCATATTCATCTTCTTTTTTGAGTAAAATCTAGGTGGGGTGGTATCTTACATTTCACTGCCTTAACTTTTAACGGATACTCCTCAGGCTGTCCTTCAAAGTTCAGGGATCTGCATGCTTTGTAAATATTTGTAAGCTATTATGTATTTTTTTCTAAATGTAACGAATCATGATTCTAAGTTTGAAGATAAAGGAGCAATGGCTATTTCTGTTTTATGGCTGAATATATTTTACTTTTTTTTACTTTCATTTTCTTTATCCAGTCCACTCCAAGGTAGGCATCTGCCAAAATCATAGTCCATGAAGATTACTGAAAATATTCTTAAATCAAATTTAGATTAGAATATTATTCAACCAGTTTTCATCTTGCCTGGTCTTTGTGGGAAGGACAGTGTATTCTGCTCATCAGTGTTGGGTTTTACCATGAGACTTGCTCTGGCAGGGGAAATAGTGGACAAGACATAAGCAGAGGTTTGAAATGTACTTGATGCTGGGCTTCTCTTTTGTGACTCTGCATGCAGGGAACAGAGATTCTCAAGATTCCTGGGCCCTAGAACAAGCAGAGAATCCCTGCCTGATTCAGACAGACATATTTCAAATCTGTCCCTAATTCCCTTTCATTCTCAGAGGTCATTTAGTCACCACACCAAGGAGTGGATTATAAACAATATGTCCGCTAGGCGGAAGAGATGTCTGGGGCCCACTTAGGATTCTGTCCAACATAGAACTCTCTGGTCCCTGCATTTCGTATCCCTTCCCAAAGTAATATGCACCCCAAACGCTCTAACACCATCTCAAAATTTAGAATTTCATCATCTCAATCCATTCAGGTGTGAATGCAACTCCTGGGTATGATGCACCTATAGACCTCTGAAACTAAGTAGAAAAATTGTCTATGTTCTGCACTCACAGGGTGCCATGGAGAGACAGGCATGGGCCCACAGATCTAGGGATTCATATTGGTGGAAACCACAGTGAAGAGTCACTCGTCCATAACATTTGTAAATCCAGCACGTTCTGGATTTCGCTTGAACAAGGTTCAAGGCCTGGAAATAATCTCTGGTCCTGGCTCTGCCCTCTGCATTCTGGCTTCGCCCTCCAAGTCCTCCTCTTCCATCACAGGCAGCAGTATTTGCAGCTGAGCAGGGTTGGCAGTCTGCTTCCCACCAGAGGAAAAGGAAAGACCAGTCTTCACAGTGGCTACATCTGTGTGAATTCCACTCAGGGGAAGAAGTAGCAAATTCCAGCATCTCCTGTCTCCCCGATTAGCCCTCTCTACTCTGTCCCCTCCGAGTCACTCCCCCTTCAGTAAAGGCAGCCACTCTAGGCTTCTTAGCTCATCTCTACGGAGTCCCTGACTGAGGATGGCTCTACCATTTTTAATATAATAATGGAACAAAAGCTATACATATGTAGTGGGAACTGTGCTTTGAATTTTAAACCAGGCTTTGAATTTCTATCTTTTCCCCCCATACACAGCGTAGGACACTCTGACAATGTTGGGCAGTGGCATCAGCTGCCAATAAACCAGGTGACCAGCAGAGCGAACCACTGGTAATCCACAGTGCACCCACTGTGTGGTGAGCTGTGGTATTTGATAATTTGGTGCACAAAATGCGTTGTTTGACTTATAAAAAATTTTCAACTCCTGATGAGTTTGGAATATAACCCCATCATCAGCTTTAGGGGGACTCATATCTTGCCTGCCTTTAAACTTTTTTATAAATACAATCATCATACACTAAAATTTCCTTTTTGTTTGTCGTCTTTTGTTGAGTATTAAGTTTGAGGTTTATCCATGACTTTGCATAAATCTCTTTATAAATATAATGCTACAACCATGAAGTTCATATAAAAGATTAAGTTTTTATGTTATATGATGATATTAATGCTGGTAATATTTTTATAGCAAGAGTAATTACAAACATCAGGGAGGCATAGGGAATTGTAAAGAATACTAAAACCTAAACAGGAAACATGTTTTACTTTTTTTCGACTCTGCAACTTCAGAGGTGCAATTGTATTGTTGAGTCTCAGCTATTATTTTACATTGGCTTTTTTGTATCCTAATTCAGCTAGCAAGATTAGATTAAGTCTAACAGCTCATTGAGCTATAAATATTTTATTATTCTTTATTCTGTGGTTCTAGGGACTTTAAACCTAAATTAATCTTGCTCAGTTTGCATTTTCATCATTTATCCTATATGACTTATAAATTAGCAAGCAAAAGGAAACTTAGAGGCCTACCTTAGGATGAATTATAATAAGTGGTTAAACCAAAGGTTCTTCAACAAACTTCAAAGGAAGGAACAGATATTCCAGTCAATGCCGAATCACCAATTATGAGCTCCACGAGGGGAGAGATGCTCTTGGCATATAAGCAGCTGGCTTTGTTTTGTCCTGGCTTTGCTTTGATCTTCCTGTCTTCTTTTCCTTCCTCACTGATGTTACTTGATCTTTATTCAGTAAGCATTTAGTGCTCACTTCCCAGATGTCAAGCCCACTACCAAGGGGCGAGGAAACTAATGAAACCAGACATCCAGGAGATCACAGGGCACGAAGGGGCAGGCAGAGAAACAAAGAATGCGCAGGCCAAGTGCAAGACTCGGAATTAATGATCCAGCTACGTTGACCTTGTGTTTAACCTGCTTAATTTTCAGGATCTTTAAAAAAAGGAAAACATTGAAATCTTTTGCTAAGAGAAGTTCAACACACTGAACTAGAGTACGTCTACTATGTATCCGAGACCCTGTCTTAGACATTGCTGACACCCAGATTGCAATAGATGGTCATTTGTAAGCCAACATTCACCTCCATTCTTACCTCTTCAGCTCCATCAAAGGGATTGAGTTTGACTTCTCCACTGAAATTTAGCTTGGCCATGTGATTTCTTTTGTCCAGTGAGACGGGGCAGAAATGACATTACAGCATTTCTATGGCTTCCGGCCATCTGTCTCTATTTCCACTCATGCCTTTGAAGCTTCTAACCTCTACCCTGAGGAACGGGTTCTCTGGGCAGCTATGGACCCTCCAGTGTGGGCCACAAAATATGATAGAGGGAGCAGAATGGTTCCTCTCCTGCAAGCTCACAGCCTGAAGAGACTCCCAGCCCAACTGCAGATGAGCAGGACACAGTCTGCGGAGATTTGGGTTTAATTTTTCATGGGGAAAAGTCACACAAAGATGGGCAAGTCCTCAAAGAGATAACAATTTGCATATATTATGGAAAAGATTTTCTCTATGGTCAGAAGCTGTAACGGCTGACTACAAAGGTCTGGAAGTAGCCAGCACGGGGAGAAGAGCTTGGAATGAACTGTGCTGAGAAGGAACAGAAGACGGATTTCCAAAGAACAATAAGAATATGCAATGAAACATGAAAAATAATTACTTTGGAGGGAATGTGTGATGTTGATGTGTGAACTTGATAGGGTTATGGGATTCAGATAACTGGTAAAACATGATCTCTAGGTGTGTTTGTGAGTGTGTTTATGGAGAGTTTCACAACTGAGTCTCTACACTGATTGAAGAAGTCTGCCCTAACCAGTGGGGCTGGACGTCTTCCCATCTATTGAGGGCCTCAGTAGACTAGAAGGGCAGTGGAAGGAGACATCTGCTGTCTCTTCTGGAGCTGGGGCTCCATCTCCTCCAGCTTTGGACATCAGAGCTCCATGTTCTTGAGACTTCGACTCAGACTGAATGACACCTCCTGTTCTCCTGTTCTTCAGCTTAAGAACAGTGGATTGTGTGTCTCCTGATCTCCAGAATCACAGGAGCCATTTCCCACAGTCTCCAGATAAATCTGCACACATCCTAGTGGTTCCCAGGGGAACCCTGGCCTGTGACGGGAGCAAGAGGCAAGGACTAGCAAGAGAAAGGGTTGGGGAGAAGGGCCGTGCTCGAAGCACAGAAGGTCCTTCTACATACCCATCACCAACAGCCAGCAATTACTGAGCTTCGGCTCCTCCAACGCATTCTCATCTTGGAGAGCTTAGTGAAAAGAGCATGCCGTGTCAATGCACCCCTAATGCTGCCATTGGGCAGGTAGTCGCAGAAATCAGTAGCGCGTCTAGGAAACTGACAGGAACCGAGTTTTAAGGAGTAGGGATCCCATTGCAGGAAGGATTACATGGGTCCTATGTAGAAGAATTAAAATGTGTTTTTAGAGAAGTTTTTTAGTATTTACTTCACTTTGATCAAACTATGAATCCAGCCAAATAAAAGGTTAGTAGCTATACTCTTTGACTCCTCATTTCATTTATGTTGATTATATTTTAATCAAAATGAACACATAAAATTCTCTGAGTATAATCTAAGTCATAGAAATTTGAGATATGTGTGTAGGGGCAGTTTTCTGGGCAGAATTGTCCAAAGTTTTGTCAAATGAAATTAAAAAAATGCATCTTTTTTTCCTGTTGCTTTGGCTGCTATTTAGCCTCTTACCAGCCCTTATTCTGGATGTAGTACGTGTGTGTGTGTGTGTGTATGTGTGTGTATGGTTTTTTAATAACAAAATACAACATAGTTAATTTTAAAACACCATGTGATTGAAACCAGTGTGCACCCTTCCTGATAAGCTAGTCTACATAAATCACCATGCATTTAGACATTAAAACATTTAGTTGTTTTAGAAATGGGCAGTGACAATGAATAAAATATGCATAGGGGGAGACTTTCTTCAGCCGTGACTTCATTATCTATTGTGAGCATGAATACAATGAGAAAGTCTCACTATATGGGCATAAGATCTTCTACCTACATACAAGGTGCTATATATTTTTAATTATTAGACTGCTGGAATGATTCTACAGTTCTACACATTTAGGCATACACTGAGGTTGTCAGTGGTGGTAGTTGTAAATTAGCAAATAGAGGCCTGGTGGCCTTTCCCCTCTGTAGGAACATCCAAACCCCATCCTGAGGCTGTTGCTCAGTAAAACACAGGTGATTCCCCCCCCCCCCCCCCCCCGTGTGTGTGTGTGTGTGTGTGTGTGTGTGTGTGTGTGTGTATGCCTGTGCAGTTTTAAGAAACTTAATTTTAAATTAATTCTAAACTTGCAGAAAAATTGCAAAAACAGTATTAAATGCCTTTGTATAGTCCTTCACCCCATTGCCCCTGAAGTGATTATTTTACATAGTCAGTATACAGCCACAAAAGAAAGACCGTAACATTGGTCCATTTCATTAACTGAATCGTAGACCTCATTCTGTTTCATCAATGTTGTCTTCCAGTGTTATTTTATGTGCAAGGTTCCATGCAAGATGCCATATTGCATATAACTGTAATCTTTCCTTAGTCTTCTCCAGCCTGTGATTGGGGCTCAGTCTTCCTTGTCTTTCATGACCTTGACATTCTTGAAGATCAGTCATTTTGTAGGTTCTCCCTCAATTGAGATTTGTCCAGTGTCTTCTCGTGAATGAAGTATTCTCTGCAAATTTGTCAATAATACTACTGAAACTAAGTTGTTTACTCCTGCATCAAATCAAGGAATTAATCATGTGCATATGCCTTATTCATGGGGATCTAGTTAATTAGGTGGTGATTTACTTGGAGGAGATACCAGGAGACCACGGACCTTGTTTCTCTGGACAGTCTCGCCCTCTAATTGGAGCATCTGCTGAACTCCTCTTCTGGAGCACTCCCTATCCTTGTGTTCGCCTGATGATGCTTCTTTATTCTTTATTTTCTATTAATTTGAAACCACTGTGACAATGAGTTGTCTCTTCTGCCTTGTTTATTTATTTGCTTATTCAATCAAAGATTTGTTTCTATCAGTATGGAGTCATATGTATTGATGTCATTCCCTAAGTTAAAATCCATTTGTATTTTGTTTGTCAAACTGCTCCATCACCACCAGAAACTCTCTTCAGTGTTCCTTTAATGAGCCCTATGCACCCTCAGTCCTGTCTTGTCTTTTTTGTGTGCTTTTCCTTGTTTTCTGACATGACTCAGTGATGTTCCAAGGCCTTGTGTCCCCTGCCCTGATCTGAGAATTGACCACTTTTCCCAGGAACTTTTAATTGTGAATGGTATTTAGATAGAGCTGGAAAAATATGTATACTGACATACACACTATATTTTTATCTATGTGTCTGTTGAGAGCCACAGCCCAGTCGGAATGGCCCCTGGCATTTTGCCAGAAGTAATGGTTGAGAGGTGACACTAGGGAGCCATTATGATGATGATAATTAAGTTAAGCTGTGTGTAATTGCTGTGATTCAGTTGTAGATAGACCCCTGCTGTCTGGCAATAGGGCGGATCCTGCTGGGGCATGCTACTTTTGACTTCTCCAGGAGTTCCTGTTGAGCTCTAGCTGAATTCCTGGAGAATTCTTGTTGGTTGGTGAAGTTGAGGTGGAGGGAGTTCCGGTTGGTGTGTGGAGTTCCTGGAAGGGCCACGTGGGTGGTGTTCCTGTGAGTTTGGAAATAAAGTTTGTTCCTGCTTGAGTGGCTCGTGATTTGTGTGCCCAGCCAGACTGCCTCATGTGTCTGCCTAGATATATTTAAAACCTAGGAGTCTATACATAATTTCATGGAGACATGCATGTACATACATATATGTGTGTGTATGTATATATTTATACATACACACACATATATACATATATATGCTTTTTAGAATTATTTATATTCATTTATTTTTCGTTTGAATTAAGGTCATTTTCATTAAGCATTTTCTTGGAGGTGTTCTGTGACGTTATCTCCATCCTTTCCGGGTATTATTACTTATGTCTGAAATGAATTCCATGTCTCCCCTCTGCCTACTGACCATCACCCTTTCTCCAAGATTCAACTGCAGCATTTCATTCATGAAAATGTTTATTTCTAGACTGAATTCATTGCCCTTTCCTCCTGTTTTTCATGAGGTTTATTTTAATCACATTTTTACTACACTATATGCTACTTGTTTAAAAGATGGATTGAGTTTCCATTTAATTTACATGTTGTTGTTTGTGTGATATTGAAGCCAGATTTAAAGTTAGGTAGTCAGTGTAGTTAGGTAAATCGGGTCTAATATCAAGTGAAATCTAAAATGGAGGCCATGCTGGGAATGACTCAGGGAAAACACAGGACAACTCATGAAATGTTAATGAAGTCCCGAAAAGGCCCTAGGCCAAAGTCCACCTCAAAGAAACAGCCCCCAACAGATTTGGAGATAGCCCATCCCAGAGAAGTGATAAGCCCATCCCAAAAGTCCTTCCTGCCCATTTGGCCCACCTGTGTCCTAACCCTTCCCACCTACATTCCATCACCAAAACTACAAAAAGGGGAAACAACCGCACTTCCACGGATTCCACCTCTTGGGTCCCCTTCTTCCTCTGGGAGAAGTCTTTTCTGCTGTCCTTTAATAAACTTCTAATTTCTACTCTGACCTTGCCTCGGCGTGCTTCTTTGGTGTTATTCTTCAACATCGGGGAAGCAAGGACTCATCACCGGTCAACAGCGGTAACATATTGGAGGTCCCATACCGAGATTCTACACCGAGGTAAGCACCTCTCTACGCACCCCATGTCTGTTTGAGGTGCATCTTTCTCTCTCTTTCTTTATGGAGGATAAGGTGGGCACCCAACGGCTACTTAAACGCAATTAGTGCAGCCGCCACTCTTCAAGACTCGGGTGAGAGGTTTCCCGGCCTAGGCAGCTTTCAATCACCTGTTCAATACAGAGCAGGCATGTTGGGTTCTGCCAAAGCCGCTTCCAACTTTTCTGTCTGGGCCCGGAGAGCAATTGGCGTGAGTACACAGTGTCCCTAATCCCAGTCTGCCTCGGATGCGTGGAGGTGGAGGAAGGAGTTTGGAACAACTGCGGAATTCCGGTCTGGGCTACTCTCAGAGGATTCTTAAGGTTCCTTTCTCTTGAGCCCCCTTCCGACAGCCCTCATGGGTATCTAGGGTGATCGGTAGATGAATGGCACTGAGGGAAAGCCCCAATCACATTTGCCTCCGTATGGGCTGTGCAACACTCCCAACCCTGCATCCATTCCTCCCGGATGCTCCCCTTCCTTCGCAGGTCAGAAATGTTAGCAATTCAGGTTGCAGGACTGAGAAAGGCATGAGATAATTAGTAAAATCTGCCCAGGTTCCCTAAGATACATAGGTAACTTTTACTAGTCTGTTTTACCGCCCCAATGTTTAAAATGAGCTGCATTCTTTAAGCTACTAGAGAGGCATTTTTAGAATCAACTCCTCCGGTAATCTGCTACCTTACAACCAGTAGATATCCCTTAACACTTAGGCGGCTCCTTTAGTCTACAGAGCAAAGACAACAACAAAAGAGCACAGGATTCTCTTTTGCAATGGGTTTTTAGTGGTCGGGAGGAAAGCTGTAAGGCCCTTAAGTCTGAATCCTCCCAGGATCTTTGGCACAGGGCAAACTGAGACCCTAGCACTTTGCTAAAGGGGACCAGAAACCCCTTGGCAAAGCAAGGTGAGAGACGGGTTTTCTGGACCGTTTAGGAAGCTCAAACTTAGGGAGACGTCCCTAATGAGAACAGTTTTCTCTGGCGCAGCGTGGGCACCTGAATCCTGTTTTCTTCTCACTCAGACGGGAGCTTCTCTCTCTCCAATATGCCAGGTGGACCACTAGCCTGCGTATTGAAAAACTGGGATAAATTTGAACCTCAGATGCTCAAGAAAAAGCGCCTCATTTTCTTGGCCTGGCCTCAAATACGAGAAACCTGGCCACCAGAGGGAAATATCAATTTTAATACAATTTTACAGTTTGATAAAATTTACAAAAAAGGAAATGGTGTGAGATGCTGTATGTTCAGATTTTCTTTGCTCTAAGGGAAAATCCTAAATTATGCCAACAGTGTAAAGTAGACTTAGCTATGATATCTGCCATGAAGAGAGAAAATCTTGAACTCACTGAGGAAAAAGAATCAAGAGAAAAATTTGGGCCGATCAAAGTACATATTCCCTTCCGCCTTCAAGACCTAAGGCAGATAAAAACTGACTCTACTGGAAAGTTAAGAGATATGCCAGATTGCCTAGGATTGGATCTATCCAAAGGAGCTAATCTTGCAAGTGAAAGGGAAACTGAGGAATTCCCAGCAGCTGCCAGAGCCATTTTCGCTTTGGGGAAATTTCCTCATAATTTCCCTGCACTGTAAGGATTACTCCACCTAAATGCAGTAAAGTCAGTCACACTGGGACCCTTGATTTTACACCTATAGTTGCCCCTATGTGAGAACATCTGGTCCACTCATGGGGAAATTTAAGGTGCCACTGATAAGAGTCATAATTAAATGGAAGTTCAAAACCTGGAGAGAGATTTTCTTATCTGGTCTGTTTTAAAGGTTATTATAGATTGTTTCTTGGGGATAATCTAGGCTAAATGTGTGTCTAAAAGATGTTTCATTGTAACATCTGGTATCTAAATGAGTTTGAAGCATTACATAATCTTGAAGTTAAAAGTTGGGGTTAGTTAATTGTTTAGTTTGTGATTTCAGATAATTCATGCCAGAGAACTTAAATACTTAGGATAGAAAATTAAAAGAACTCTACTTCCAAGTTGGCAAGTAACTCCCAATCATTCAGTTTTATTTTTTCATCAATTTTTGAACTGGGTAGCCTAAGGAGATTTCACTAGGTATACAGTGCATTGATTTGGGCAAGGATAGTAAATTATGATTTGGTATCTGTTTCTTTCAGTGTGTAAGATTTAGGAAAAAAGTGTTGAATTAAAACGTTGGTCTGGCTTATTGAAATGACATTAATTAGCAACAGTCTTGGGAATTTTCAAAGCTTAATTTTAGATATACATGGTAGTGTGTGGATTTTTTCCAGGTGATTTAATGTAACTTAATACTACTTTACGAACTTCAGAACAAAGAAAGTAGCTTAATGATCCTGAAGGAACTTCTTCTGATGGTGGCTTTTATATTATCAAGAAAGATCATATTTTCAGTTTTGTGTGAGCAAGTTTTTCTAGTGTAGGAAGATATAAAGATGAAATTTTGTAAATTGTGTCTTAAACTTTTACCATATTTTCAACTTCCAAACCTGAAAATTGTGACTTATGGTTAAAATGCCTTAGGCATGAAGTTTCTGCTCAAAATTCCAGTTTTCCCAGTTCCTTCCAGACCTCAGCCAGGACTTAAATTGATATGCAAATAGAAGAAGGCTGGAGCACTCAGTAGGAGACAGATCTGAGGCCCAAGGAAAAAAAAGTAAAGGTGTCTTTTACCTGAACTCAAACTAGATTAAACCAAAGAGTAAATTGTATGGCATTTACTAATTACTGGCCGGTCAATTTTTTCTAGGACTTTTGCCTTTTCTTAGATTCTATGTTTTTTTTGAGCTCATGATTTTTATTCTACAGACAAGCTAATGTTTTTCTGATAAGTTCTATTTTTGATCAACTGGAGTTTTTTTTAAACATTGCAATGAGATTTCACCTGAGAAAGCTGCAAGGCCTTTTGTGTTATGTGTTACTCTTGTGTTACGTGTTGTATGTCGGTATGTCTGTGTGTATGTCCATATATCATGCAGTGATATGACAATTGACAGATGAGGAGCGCTCATGAAAAATTAAAAATGGATCCAAATATCTTTGATTCACGTGATTCAAATGGCTCAATTTAAATTGGGTAAACAGATAAAAGTAAAGATGTCTTTAAAATTAAGCTTATAAGTTTTTCTAGGTGTTCAAAAAGGCCTTAATAAAATGTTAAATCTGCTTAAATTCAAAAATTTACAAGTATTGTTTCAAAATGTGAACAGAAGGAGGTTAACAGATAAAAAGAGAAACTAAAAGGTTCTAGATTTCTGGATAAGAGTCTATATGATTAAGTAATTAAGAGGGTTTAAGTAAATGAGATAAAGAAGGTCTGTGTAAGTTTTTGAGCAAGTAATCTTAAAGACATTAAACAGCTGGTCAAACAAGTGCTGTCGTTTTAGAGAATTGTGCTATGTTATTTCTTTAAAAGCTAAACTTGGTTAATATAAAAACATCAATGTAATTGGTGCCATTAATGTGTTCATATCTTCCAGGTATACAAGTCTGTAAGGTAGAAGCTTTATAAAGAGCATTATATCAAGCTGGTATTCTAAAAGTGTATGGTAATTTTAGGCTTAAGAGAAAAACATGTTGGAAATTTATTTATATCACTTGTGTTCTATAACTGTACTTATTATCAATAAGTTATGTAAAGTTCCATGTTACTTTTTACACTGAGATACAATTTAAATGTATTTTTAAGTTAATGAGAGCCTAATCTATGTAAACGTTTTATTGCAAAACACAAAAGTACTTTGCTACTTTTCTACAAAAGGTTAAAAGCTTTCAGCCTTTCTTTAATTCATGTTTTCGATGTGATATTATGTTGTGTTAGCTAATATTCATGTGAACTTGAGCAACAATTTATGTAGGCTTTGTAAAATGATGTTTAAAAAAAGCAAAGATCAGCTTCAGAACTATAGTATTTAAGATTTATGAAGAGCCCCACCTTACTTGAGATAAGGCTCTATGTCCCATCTCATGTGAAAGTGACTATGAAAGAAGTAGACTAGATTTCAGTACATTTAAAATTGTGTCCAAAAGTTGGTTTTTGTCTCGATTGCCAGGATCTCAAACAGGGGATATACTCCACCAAAATTCAAGGTAGCTATTATATAAACTAAATTTTTTACTCTTGATAATTTTATCTTGTAGTTTTCTTATAAATGATTTAAGATTTCCTATTAATGTTTTGCAGAGGTACTGATTTAAGAACACACAACCTGGGTTAATTTAAGACAAGAAGTTATCACCTACAGGATAGAGAGATAGACATTAAAGCCCAGTACCCTTAATATAAGGCTGTTAACTTATTTTGCTGGATGTTTAAGATTAAGTTTTAAAATTAAAAATTTGGCTCTTGCCCTCTGAGTCAGTCTGAATCAGGCTCTGCAACTCTAGGCCACATAACCTCCCGATCAGGGAGATTAATGAGACCAGTGGAGGACAGGAAGCCAGTCAGTGCATTTGCTGTGAAGAGGAGGGTCATCAGAAAAGGGAGACATCCCTGATGCTTCCGAGGGAAGCCACATGGTCAAGCAAGGCCTGGACCCATCCTAGCGCAAATGGCACTAGCAGAACTGAGAAGCTGCTGTGAAGTTCCCGAGGACTCCCAGAGTAACTCAGCTGACTGTTAACAATAGATTGAAACAAAAATCAGTTTGACTTGCTTCATCTTAAACACTTAGCAAAGACAGTCAAAGCCAAAACACAGCTATTCCTGGACATTTTAATAATAATGATAGTTAAATGAAACTTCCATAAATAAGTAAACTGGAGGCTACAAAAGAGATTCTCAGACAGGAATGCCTGATAACTATCAAAAGAAATTGCCAGAGTAGTTTTTAGTTTAAGGCCCACAGATATTCCTAACCTACACAGGTAGGCTTGGTGTTTGCTAGTATGAGTATCCAGCCCTAGGTAACAGAATTGAAGATTTCTATTAGACACAGGTCATACTAGTAAAAGGATTTTTGCAAGATCAGATGATATTAAATTAAACTATATCCTAAGGAAAGGACAACTGTAACCCTAAAAATTAAACGTTGTGTTTACATCCCTGACATTTCTGACAATGTGACAAATATCCTTAAAGATTTACATACTCAGATAAAAGCCATGTCCTCAGCAACTTTGTCATGGAGATATTTCTTAGCTCCTGGGTTTTGGTACTTCCTGGTGGAAAACATTGTTAGTCTTTGTCTTTGCCATCATACTCATTGGCATATTCCTGTGCTATGGGATTTATTGCTACATCAATATGGTTCCAGTACTAATGAATTCTTGTTTCTCTTATAGACCACCCATCACTCAGATGGCCCTCCAGCCTATTACTTCTCAATCGGACTTCTATCATGGACCACTCAATAGACCCGATTTTTAAAGGGGGACTCCAAACTGCTTGCCCCAACATCGCCCCTTTTGTCAGCCTGAAGAAGCCAGAAAGATCTTCTTCGCCCCCTTTCCTTATAGCAGTAAGGAGTTCCCAAATTAGAGGGGGGAATGAAGCCAGATTTAAAGTTAGGTAGTCAGTGTAGTTAGGTAAATCGGGTCTAATATCAAGTGAAATCTAAAATGGAGGCCATGCTGGGAATGACTCAGGGAAAACACAGGACAACTCATGAAATGTTAATGAAGTCCCGAAAAGGCCCTAGGCCAAAGTCCACCTCAAAGAAACAGCCCCCAACAGATTTGGAGATAGCCCATCCCAGAGAAGTGATAAGCCCATCCCAAAAGTCCTTCCTGCCCATTTGGCCCACCTGTGTCCTAACCCTTCCCACCTACATTCCATCACCAAAACTACAAAAAGGGGAAACAACCGCACTTCCACGGATTCCACCTCTTGGGTCCCCTTCTTCCTCTGGGAGAAGTCTTTTCTGCTGTCCTTTAATAAACTTCTAATTTCTACTCTGACCTTGCTTCTTTGGTGTTATTCTTCAACATCGGGGAAGCAAGGACTCATCACCAGTCAACAGCGGTAACAATATGTTCCACGGCAGTACCTAGGACACTGCAGAGAATACCTGTTTTATTCTGCTCAGCAGTCTTTCAGATGACAGCATTGCTCTGTCCCCAGTGCACACATTCTTTCTGGAGCTGGCAACTCACAGTCCTATAATCCACTATGCCCTCCATCTCATGTGCACAAACGCCATTGGAAAATTGTTCTTCAACTTTTAGGCTAAGTGAATGGCTCAAGTAATAGGTGTCATTCAAATAGCTAATCAGAATTCTTCCATGGAATTGATATGAGGGCGCTTGAGTGTAAGAGCCAAGCTTGTTTGTAGCTGTGAAAATGTATGGATGTAGTTACTACTGCTCTACCCTGCAGAAAGATGGTAAGAGGTAAGCAAGAAAGTGCTGACTATATGATTTGAATAATCATTGAAGACACAGTATCTCTGAACTTGTCAGACATGTAAGTCAGTAGATTTAAACTTTTTGCTTATGGTTATTTGAATTGGATATCTATTACTTAAAATATTGATATGGAAATTGGTACCAGAATATAGTGTATTGCAAGTGATAAGCAGGAAAATATTGACTTCCCTGAGGTAAGGTGGAGTTCCTTCATTCTCAGCAAGAATGCTGTCAATCCTTGTTAAGGGCAATAAAACAGAAGATTGAGCCATCCCCTGCTGTATTTTGGAATTCAGTTCATGAGAGGCCTGGAGGCAGTAGCTTTAACAGAGGTAGAAAAATAGCAAGATGTTGTAGTCTGTTTTTTCAGTCTTGAAAGGGTAAAGTTTCTAAGCTGCAAAGCCTGAGTTAAAATGTAAAGGACCAGGCATTGTAAACCTGCTTCTAAACTTGCAAAGCCTGGGTTAAATTCCTGTAGCTGTTAGGACAATACCCGAACTGCCCAGTAAATATTCCTCCTGATCCTCTGGTTGTTTAATAACTTAGGACCCTGTGTAGCCCGGCATGTAGGCATTCAACGCCCAAACCAATCAGTTTGAATGTGTACCACGCTTAGGAGTAACCAATCACCCCTGCCCAGCCTGTTCCCGCCAATGAATGTACTAATCAAGTCTAAGAATTATTGTTTGATTTTCCCGCGGTGTATGGTGATTTGTTAAAAGAGACTGTGATGTATGCAAAGCCCCCACCCTCCCCAAAAAGTGTACTTAAGCACTGCTCAACCCCTGCCCGGGCCTCTGGGCTGCTCTCCTTTCCTGAGTGGGCACGGAGCCTCAGCATGCTGAATCAATAAATCCCCTTCTGCCAATTGCATGAGTGGTCTCTTGGTGGTCTCTTTCTCCAGACCCTTACACTAATACAGGGAAGCAAAAGAACTTCAGTTTTTTGATTCCTTGAGAATCAATGTACTAATTCCAGAATGTACAGTTTTGTTTGGAGAGGATAAATATTCCTATGACCAGTAATCCATGAATACTAAGATTCGGAGGGTCATGCATCTTGTGAAATCATAAGACCCAAGTAAGTTGTTCAGCACTAAAGCTAAATTTAGCAAATAAAAAGAAATGTAAAACAAAATATGGGTGATATTAAGAATCCCAAGGAATTAAGGGAGTACTACACCTTAGCCCTCTTCTGCACCCCTCCTATCCCATATCTACTATCTGAGGTGAGAATGCACATCCCCATTTCAAAGCATCATCCACAAGAATGAAGTTAAATCACAGGAAGCAGCTGAGCAGCCCACACTTCCCCAGCATTACATGGCATTTGGAGAGGTGGTGGAGAGGCTGGAGCATTGAGGTTCAAGCTCAGAGCTCCACAACTGCTGCTGAGAGAGGAATCTTAGTATGAGGAAGCAGAGCATGGGGCAAGCAAGCCTGGGCCAATGCCCCAGCACACTCCTACTAGAAGCATCCCTGAGAGATGCTGTAGTGGAACTTACAATTATATTTTTTTACATTTCTTTCTTTTTAAATTTTAACTTTCAAATCTGTTCTACATTACTTTATGTCTTTTGAAATTGTTCATTCAATTTCATGTCTCTTTCAATGTGGCTTTTTAAGTGCAGAATATCTTCTAGTCCAATATTCTATTTTTAAATACTCTCCACAATGTTATATTGATAAAATACAAGGAATATTTTATTTCTTGTTCTAGTTAATTTTATATGCTATCAGTGAAGACTTCTGAAGACATTTATTTTGCTCCTAATATTCCCTTATATTTCCTCCTGAGAATTATTTGGAATTAACTTTCCTATGAGTAAGTGCTCTAAGTCCAACTTTGTTTCTTCCACAGTTTCTATGATTGATTAATATTATAAATTTTATGTTTCATCTATCATCTATCTATCTACTTTTAAAAACCATCCCACTGCAAGAAATATAGCAACTTAAATTATGGGCTTGATGTTTGTGTCTGTTCTCTACAGTGTCATACTCAACAGTATAATTTGCTAGAAATAGACAGCATTTTCAGAGCTGAATAAGTCAAATAAATATATAACAGTCCCTTATTCCTATAATCACCATGAATAATGAAATGATTATCCAAGTGCATAATCAAGAATGGAACTTAATTTCCAAGCTTTTCTATTTCTTGAAGCTCTCCCACAAATCAATCTCTTCTAATAACCCAAAGTAATCCCCATGTTTCTGATCTCTGCATTTCTAAACATGGCATAACACTGAAAGAATTTGAGAAGTTGAAGGCACTAAACAGATATGATTGTTAGCATTAAATGCTAGGCTTTAAAGTACATATCATACCTCAATAATTGTGCCAAATAATATATTCATATTTTCTCATGCTTCTGCTCTCATTGCATGATTAATTTTTCCATAACTTTGTTCCAATATAAGATCTAATTCACCAAAGACATTATAATAAAGATCTAGACATTTTTACTGAGATTACTAAAAGTGAGTGAACACAATATAACAAGAAATTCTGATCAGACTAGTACTGAAGTAGCTCTGATATGGAAGATATAGGAATAATTTCAGTCCAGTTTCTCTGTATGTGAGCTCCCAACTCTATCTTTGAGTATAAAGATTCAGACAGATATATTGATAGAAATTTATATCTTAATAAAGTTAGTATGTATATAATTTCTAGTCAGTGTTTTATACTTGACACTTTGTTATACTCACTATTATCCAGCTATGGAAACTGGTATTTTTAAAAAATTTGGGGGGTACAAGTTTGAAACCCAAGGGTGCTTTATCACTGAGCCACATCCCTAGCCCTTTTTAAATATTTTATTTAGAGACAAAGACTCTCTGAGTTGCTTAGGGCCTCACTAAGTTCCTGAGGCTGGATTTGAATTTATGACCCTTCTGCCTCACCCTCCCAAGCTACTGGGATTACAGGTATGTGCCACTACACCCAGGAGAAACTGGTATTTTAACAGCAAATATATATTGAAAATGTTCTTCCATATTCGCAGTGCAAAAACTCAGAGGCAATGTTTAATGTACTTACTTTTTTGAAATTAGATAGACAATAAGTACACCAATGTACCATAGGATTCTTTCAAATGTCAATATTTAGGTAAATATTCCTGTTTCATGGTTTCCTTTTTCTTCCATCTCAGATAAAATCCAATTTATCAGGGTTTCTGTAATTTTGATAATTGTAAAGCTGATTTTTTTAGAATTGTAAAGGATCATACTCACTAAAGAGATTTTGCTATCAAAGACATTTAGGGAATCCCAAATTTCAAAAATTCATTAAAAAGAAGATATAAGATTCAGATTTACCTCTTTTATTTTAGTACAGAATCTTTTCTCATGGACTCTTTGAATAATTTGTTGAGGCCAATATATTATTCAGATAATAATAGTACCCATAGGATGTATATAAATGTCCATGAGAAAATGTACTTCAGGGATTGGTTGATGGGATCAGGAGGCCAAGAAACCCCACTGATTTGGGTTCTGCAAGCTGCAGGACCAGGAAAACCAGTGCTATAACCCATTCCTAGTCCAAAGGCCCAGGAACTGGGGTAGCCAGTGTCAAGGCAAGGCAGACATCTTGGCTCCAGAAGAGAAAGAATTTGCCCTTCTTTCTCTTTTTGTTCTATTCTAGTCCTCAGAGGCTTGGAAGAAATCTACCCACATGGGTGAGGGCAGACTTCTTTAGTCTGTCTATTAATTCAGATGCTAATCTCTTCTAGAAACATCCTTGAAAACAACCTAGGAATGTTTTCCCTGCTGTCTGACCATCCCTTCATCAAGTTGAGACCAAAAAAATCACCATTATAAAATTCACCATTTTGTCTGAAAGAAAAAAACACTGCATTAGATGGATATTTGCATTTTAAAGATAATTATAGCTTATACTAAAATTATTGTTATATATAATATTCAATCACTTTATTACTTTTTAAATTAATCCTAAAATATAAACTAAATTATGTTCTAATCATCAGCAACCTGATAAGGCACCTCAAGGATTTAGGAAAGCAAGAACAAATGAAACACCAAATTAGTAGGAAAGAAATAATAAAAATCAGAACAGAAATAAATGAAATTGAAAGTTAAAAAAAATCACAAAGTAATTTCTTTTTTTAAAAAAGGAAAACAAAATTGAGAAAACTTTAAATTAGACTAATGGGGGCTGGGTGGGGGGAGACCCATATAAATAGAATTAGAGATTAGATGATAATGGCAGAAATCCAATGAACCTCAAGCATAAACAATTGTGTTCTAGGCAAAATAGAGAAGCACTGAATTGTACTTAGTAGGCACTTCCAAAGTATCTGCAATTCTTTCTTAGAGATTACCTTCTAGAAACACATTACTTTTTCATATGCATACTATGTATTTGCATTTTGAAAAGGTTGAAAAGGTCTTCAAAATTACTTAAATCCATTATTCCTTGCTCAAAGAACTTAAGGAAAGAATGAATACTTTTTGACAGAGCACTTTGGCAAACCCTATTACACAGAGTAGGATTTTGCTACATTTAAAAGGATGATATATTTTCATTAAATAATATTTTACCTAGATTAAGATAGCAATTCATTTTGCTGACAAGAATTTTAAAGTTAAAAAGTGCCAGTATTTCACCATTAGACAAAAAAGATGTTTGATATTTCATTATAGGTTTTTGGCTTGTTTATTTATTTATTTTTTGTGGTTCTGGGGATTGAACTCAGGCCCTTATGCCTGCAAGGTAAGCACTCTACCAATTGAGCTATATCCCTAGCTCATAGTTTGTTCATTCACAGTAAAACTAAAAAAAAAAAAAAAAAAAAAATCATCTAATTTATTATTTTTCTTATTTAATTTCCTAATTTAAATATAGGATACCATTATCATGATTGTGAACACTCTTAATGCTATAATAAGTTGATCTTCATAATCAATGAACAGTTATGGATTATATCACATTTCATATTTGTTATTAGCAGAATTGTTTTAAAAACTCTATTTTTTCAATTAAAGTGTATGGCTATTTAATCCATATGAGTTTCCTAGGTTCTTACTGTAACAAAGTAACACAATTTGTGTAACTTAAACAGCCAGAAGTTATTCTGTTAGAGCTCTGAAGGTGTGAATCCTGAAATCAGGTGTCGCCAGGGTGGCTGTTTTTGAGGGATGGTGGCATAATCTGCCTCTCTCCCACCCACTCCCAGCCCCTGGGAGGCAGTCTCAGGTGTCTCTAGGCTTGTGAAAGGATAGCACTGATGGCTGCTTCATTCTCGCTTAGAGTTCATCTTGGTGAGTTCTAGCGTGCCCCCTAGTTTATGAGAACAGTAGTGACCCTGGGTCAGGGCTCACTCACATGCTCCATGGTCTTCTAAATACCAGGAATACTGGGCCTGGGGCAGAGCTGCAGAGGTGTGGGCACTGCAACCCAGCAACAGCACCCGAGGGGGTGCCCAGCACATCCTCTGCTCACAGATGAACTTGGTCCTTTTGGGTCTACCCTTTCTTCTGTCTCTTCTTCCCATGCTTTGGTAGAATGTGGAGTCCATCTGTAAACAAGTGGCTTTCCCTGCAGACCCTGTGACTTTTCTGGGCAGGGTTGCTGCTGCTCCCAAGCATGTCTACAGCCTGCCCCACCTCAGCACTAGCCCTAAAGCCACAGTTTGCGGTTCTATTGGCATTTTTATCCCTTTCCACTTGCTGGCCCTTTTCAGTCCATTTCTTCCTTTTTGTTGCATTGAAATAACAGAGACTCTAAGATTTCAGTGCAATACTGTTATTTTGCTATGAAGTATCACAGAATACTCGGAATCATGTCTTAGTACTATTTTAATTAGGGAATAGGTGAAAGTTATAACATTCCAATTATTAGTTAAGAATTTTGACATTAATAAATTCATTCATGCTTTTAGCATAAAGATGATAAACCCAACACATTGCTGTCTAACTTTATCATTTGTAGTGTAATATATATTGAAGTCAACGCATATCAATCCTACTAAGTCACTCAGACCTGGGTTACACCCAGTCATCCTGAGACTATAAGTCAAGTTCATTGCATTGCTATTAAATAGTCCATTTGCTCTAAATCATCTGCGGAAAAATAGGTTTTAGGAAGGCACTGGAGGAAGAAAGATGTTTTATAGAAAATTAGAAAGGTCTTCTAAATACCATGAATACTATATAAATGTAACTCATCAATCTAGGCCATTTTAGACAAGAATTTTAGAGTAAAATGTATCAAAATAATCTGCATCTAGGCAATTTTTAAAAACTTTAAAATCTGGACAATTTTATATAACTTTGGAAAAATTAAAATTTATAAAAATATAACCACAAACTAATTAAGCTATATTATAGTTATATTAAATAAGAAAAAGTTCCTCTCCCTTCTTGTCAGTTTTTTTCATATGAATAATGTTAATATATCACTAAAAATTCCAACTTCTCTCTTTCAGATATGGGTATAAGAATTTTGAAAGTTCTCTTCTGATGGAGAAGAGAAAGGAATTCAAACAGTAAACTTGGAGCCACCAGTGACTATTTGACTTTCAACAAATAAATCTAGGTTACATTAACATACAAAAATTTACTGAGTCCTTGACATGCTACTAAGGGGATCAAGCAGGAGACAGAGCCATGAGACTATGGAAATCAGAAAATAGAAAATTAAAGACATGGCCATTCAATTGACAGTGAAACCTTGCTGTGCTGATGTTTCTATTGAATGATGATGTCTGATAATTGTAGTGTTGACTCACTGATAGAACTCTGCAGGCTGAACCCCTGTTAAAACAGAGGGGTTTGCAGTTTCCATGACCTGCCCTTAGATATGGATGGTATGGATAGGGGCTGGGTAAAGGATGAAGTTACTGTGAATGGTATACACTTGTCTCCCCTTCTAAACACAGTGTACTCCCACAAAACTGTGGCAACTTGGGTGGACCGTGTGATGACCAGAAAATGCCTCTGGTTCTCAAACACAGCTGTTTTGTTCCAAGGAGCCCTTTAGCTTGGATATTTCTTATAGCCCTCCTATTTAGAGGGTACAACACCATAGAGGAAGTGATAACCAACTTGCTTTGTCGGCTGCCATATATAAACATAAATGATGGGCAAAATTCCTGAGCAATTATGAAAAATGGTGGAGAATCCATAGCAGAGGAACTACTACTGAGCAGACTCATTCAGGCAGTAGGTAAGAGATTTTAAAAATAGATCTACTACAAAAAACATGGTAGCACAATATTGCAATACCATGACTCGGGCAACTGCTTTTTACAGGGTTTTGTCCAACTTTTCACGTTTATTCCAGCTTGGAAGAATGGAAATGCAATATATTGAAGGATGTTAAGGAAAGAAGGTATTGTGGAGGATGCGGAAGGTAGTGAGAATTTGAAAATCTAGAGCTTGGTGTGATGACTGGCACAGGGGCAAGCTTAATGGGTTGTTGTTATAGTTTCAGTACAATGATACATCTGCATTAACAAAGCAAACTTGTCACTTGGGTGGCAATCTCATCATTAAAGCTAGAAGCAGATCAATTGATTTTTGTAGAAATACCTTGCAAAATGCAAATAAGCCCAACCTCCTTCAAATGGCCTAATTTGCTGAGATAGTCACTGAACTTCAGTGCAGATCATCAAATTTCATTGCATAAAATCCTGCCTATAATTTTACCTAAAATGCACAAATTATGGTAATGTATAGTATAAGGTGTTTTAAAGTATGCTAAATCTGTATTTAGCTAGTTAGTATTTCAAATGTAGATTTTCCCCAATATCAAGGAATTTACTTAAAAATAAATTCTAATTAACCCATGAATCATACTCAGCAATGGAATATCCATGTTAATTTTTACCTTATAACAACTACTCTAAATAATAGTTTAGAATAGAGACAAAATGCAGCTTTTAATATACAGAGTGATTGTCATTACTATTAATTTCTTTTGCATTTAAAATGATAATCATTTGTTTAACAAATGATAACCTTTAGAATGCCTGTTATTTTAAAAATATTCTAAAGATAACACGATCCTTTTCCTAATGCTGTGTACAAAAAGAAGGGAATAAAATCTAATTATTACTAAATTTTATTTTAATATGTATCATATTAAAGTAATAATGCATTTTAATTATTATTTTAATTACAGGAATCAATGCTGCTATGCAAGGTTTATATAGTCAGGGTTTTCCCAGATATTAAGGAGAAAATGCACCCATTAATAATTATATTTACTTTTAATAGTTTGCCTTTATGTAAATACAATTAAAAAGGTTTGTCAATGGTATGAAAATTCAACAAACAGATGAGAACTAGAGGATGTACTTTTTCATTATTAAGTATAATATTTACTGCTTTCTTCATTAAGAAAGACCTGCCATTAAATTGTGGTTGAGAAATCAATCTAGTTCAACTCTAAAACAGCCATTGTTTAAGAGACTACTACAGGTATTTCCCATAAAATAGAAAGAGGTCATTGTCAATATTGTTCTTTCTTCTAAAGAACATAAATGCAGTGAATGAAAAGTACCAAGGTACAAATTGAGAAGATGATGCCTGATAGAGTCCTGAATTCATTCACTCTGTGCTGTGCATGTGTGTGTGGCTCTCTGTAAAAGTTCACTGACTCATACTTATGAATCTGGAAGGTTCTAATTTTGGGAGAGGAGTATTTTCTTGAACATAAAAATATATGTATGCATACATGCATATTTCCCTAAATTTGATAGATTTTTGTCAAATACATTCTAGAAAAAGCGAAAAAAAATTTTTTCTCAATCTGGGATGTTGGAACAGTTCTAGCTCCTTATATTTTCGGGTCCTTTCATTTGGTGTGTGTTTATCTCGGCGACCTTGTCCCCTCTGCCTGTTCTAAACTGAGTTGCTCTGAGACCTAGGGACCCTTTGGTGGAAAGCTTGAGGCCACATTTGGAGAAGAGAGCTGCATGAGGAGAGACTAAATTGGTTAAAATTCAGTCCTGTTCTGTTGCATGTTCACCTGAAAGGAGAACACAAACCTTACTATTTAAATTTGTTTTTTTCCCCCAAAAGCTTTTATTTTAAAAGTAATGTTCTGCTTTCAATAGAAGTTTCTATAAACAAGTACAACAGTATTGTGCAGACCTTAGGTTAAGGACTGGATGGCACTGGGAACAGCCATAGTGGCTTTTCAACCCTTCTGCAGTTGGAATCCTGTTCTAAGGTGCTGTGTGTCTCTGGGTGTGGTTTGCAGAATTGTGTGCCAGGATCATTGGTAGGATTTAAAAAACCAAAGCAAGCATATTCTTTTCTACCTCAGTGTGAGCAGACTATGTGAAACACAGTCATCAGTGGTCCAGGGTGGAGACCCCAGCACTTAGGCACAGAGTCTGAAAGGCCATAATATTCCTCCTAAATGTACAACTCATGCTAGTCTCAGATTCTTTGGAAACTGTAGATTGAGAATATTAGCTTCTGAATAAGACAGCACACACCAATTTGAACTCTTTCGAATATCTGGACATTTCAAATAATCTGAACATTTTCAGATACATCCAATTCACTTTTTATGACATATCTTGCTGTCTTCTATGTCGGTCCTGAACTTTTCCCTGCTGGAAATTAAAGAAGGGCAAGAAATGAGGAAGAGACAAAGCAGCCTTGCTTCCCCTGAAAGTCAAAACCATATGTTATTTATTTTAAGTAAATACTGAGGCATTTGCCACTTATCCAAGTTCTCTCTTAAGTTATTTGCTACTCTCAAGGGAATGGATGGTCATATATAGTAACATGCAAGTTCAGTCAATCCAGGTAGGACATTTTTCTTCGACATCTATTCCTTAAACATTGAGAGTATAAAAAATATAGTGGTGAAAGTGGTCAAGAGGTAGGCACCTCTGCAAATAAACAACATTCAAAATATCAGCTTGATTAGTGATAGTTTTTGGAGACCTTGCCTTTGATGTGCACCACAAGAAGAGCATTCGCCAGTCAATGACATTGCTGAAACCTCTGTCTGCCCCTTAAAGAGCCAGGTCCCCTGCAAGCAGCTTGCTCCTATGAGAAAGCAAGAGGTACTGAAGTGAGCATGCTCAGTTCCTGCATCAGGTCCATCACACTCATCAGCTGTGGAAGCCACTTGTGTATTCTGTGAAGACTAGGCAGCCCAGAGAGAAGCTGGGGTGTTATGCTGGTAGACTCCTCCATGTGGAAGGAAACACCAGGGAAATAGTCTCTGTAGTGGACAGTTTATAATATTGAATCAACAAAAATTTAATGTGACTGCTGTTGTTCTCTCATGAAATATCAATTTTATGATAAAACTCAAGTCTTATTTTCTTTTAGTCCATTTTGTGGGATTTTTCCCTTGGGAGGAATTTGTTCAACTAAAATTGCCATAACTTACATAATGGATTTCTTGTGTGCAGAATAATGAATGACATTTTTCAGTATAGTTCTATTTTAGAAACATGGAAACAAATGCCAATTTATTTGCTTTTGGAAAAAAAAGAGAAAGATTTATAAAGTAATCTATTTTTCTTATTGTTACCATTATTTCGATGCTGGGTTTGAACCCAGAGTCTCGTGTATGCTCCACCAATGAGCTTTATCCACCCAGTCATGTATTATGCTAGATGGAAATTTTATTTTCTTTAAATAATTTATCTGAAATGAATTATTTTAAGTAAATTATATTATTTTTTAGTCATACAATATGTGTATTCTGAAAAATAAAATGACACTTTAAACTTCTAAGACAGAGCAAAAAAAAAAACTATTCTGGGATAACAGCTAACATTTGGCTCATATTTTCTTCAAATTCTGAGGAAAGTTCATATAACATTATCTTGTATGCGTTTATTTTAAGTTGATCATGAAAATTCATGATTATAGTAGTAAAAAGATAATGACACTGATTCAACCTTTTCCATTTACCTGATGGAAGAATGTTGAAAATATGTAACATTTAAAATTATGCAAAGTTTTACCAGATGCAAAACCCAAGGAAGTGCTCTTAGATCAGTGTTACATAATGATGGTAGGCTGTGTTTGAAATAAATTACAAGGCAGTAGTTATATTGTTACTGACTTAGTTCTTTACTAAGTATGGAAGCAAATGTGTATTAGGATATACAGAAATTAAAAGGGTTTATCAGAGGGTGGACCTAAAGAAACTGATAGGCATGGGCCTGCAAGTCAGTTGTTCTACACCTGACCACACCTGGCCCACCGTAGAAGCTCATTTTCTAAAATGTTATTTCTGACTAAAATATTCATGTAGTTGGATATTTTTCCAAGTTAAAAGTGCTTAGAAGCATTTTTCTAAAATATACTGTATTTATGATTTTAAATAAGTGTAGTTAACATTTAATTATTTATTGTTCTTCAAAATATTGACATGGTGGCTATTTCTATATGTATCCTTGAAACAGTTCATATATACAATTTTGCCAGTGAAATATTTATATATAATATATGCAGCCCTATTATGCTAAGCCCACGATGATCTAAAACCATCTGCTATTAGTAGTGCCTTGATTACTGTTTTTAATCAAACATTCCCAACCAGTATCATCAGGAGACATAAACAAAAATATTAAATATAATATTGCAACTCTTTTCTTTATGGTGTGCATTAAAAACCAGTGAGACAGCAACTAATATAAAATAATTTGAAACATTTCTCTGAATTGTCCCAGAAATATCACAACACTCTTTCTCATTGGTTTCTTCTTTAATTTGCACATAATTCATGCAGCCTACGTGGGAGTGGTGTGCAGGCCTCTTCTGCAAGTCAGCCACTAATGACTGGTCCCAGTCCTGCTTCCTTTTCTCCTCCACCAGGCCGAGTGCTTACAGTGTGTTTCATCAGGCTGGAGCCTGGCATTTTACTGCCTCCGTGGCCATTTTTGAAAAAAAACTCCTCACATTTATTCTACTTCTTTTTTTTAAATAATTCAAGCAATATGGTTAGAAAGATATGAAATATTCATGCAGAATATTAAATATTAATTCACATAAAGCAAAACTAACTTAACATTGCCTCTCTCCTCTCGCCTGGAATGTTGGTTTTCTTCGTGGAGTGCTCTTTACCCTCTGTACCCTCTCCATTGGGCATGCCATCCACAACCATGAATCTAACCTCAGCCTCGTTAGCTCTTCGTCACAACTGTCCTGAGAACTTCAGAGCTACACTTACAGTCTCCCAGCCAGGCCCCTCTGTTTTCACAGAGGCTTCACTCAGCACACCCATGAGGCAAGGTCTCCATCTGCTTGAACTTGCACCTTCTACGTCCTTGGTGGTGGGTTGGGTCTCTCGTCTCCACGCACCCCTTTGCAACTGCCTCGTTAGAGGTGAATACCCCTTTGCTGTCTACTAAGAGAGGACCTAGGGGCTGATGTGTAGTGCTCGGAGGACATGCCTGGAGCCTGTGCTTCTGTGGCAGTCATCAACAGGACCATCCAAGGGCAGTGATGGTGGCAGGACCAAGAGCTTCATTCTTCCAGTGTTCCCTAGGACTCATTCCCACCAGTGGCAGATCCACAAGAAGGAAAATGTCCCACAGGTGTGTCCCTTTGTTCCTCCCCCTCCCAAGTAAGCAGTGTCTTCTGATGATCTCAAAAGGAAATGTTTTTTAAAGGAAAATGGAGCTTCTTAAAAAATCCTCCACATTTTTTATAATTATCTTGTGTCCGGCCTTCTGATTTTCTGCCATCTAGCGTTCTCTGGAGAGAGGGATTTTAATAAGCAACTTAGTTTCAATGAAAGCCCAAATCACTTAGAAAGCCTTTGTCACATGGAGGGAATCAAAAGGGACTAAGAAGAATCTACACCAAAAAGCTTAAAGTATTCCTTAAAAAAATGCTACCTGACCCGTTTTGTTTCTCCCCCAATAAGAAGGGAGAGTGGTACCAATCCTCCTGCCCCCTGAAGCTTGTGCCCTCTGTGAGAAGCAGTCTAGGATCATCACTAATGAACATCCGTAACTGCAGGCGCAGACAGCAGCCCTCAGAGCCCAGGGAAGACATCAGGATGACCTGGAGAGGCGGTGGCGTTCTACTCGGGACTCCCAGGCAGCAGGACAGCCACTCAGGACAGACTCTCGCAACGTGAGGGCAGTAGGGGCTGGCTGCTCACCCCAAGTGTCCTCAGTCTGGTCAAGACACCTAGGAGTGGTCCCTGATAGGGACACCAGACACACTCTAGCACACACCCTGGTTCCATTTAGGTTCCTGGTCCTTAGAATTCCAGGCTTCCAAAGCACAGAGCCAGTGGATTTTGAGAAACCATGCATACCTCTGTGAGTTTGAGAAAGCCTCTCATAGTGGCTACGTAGAAGGCTGATTTCTTCTAACAAATAACCAGGCCTTACTCGAAGTTGAATTTTTATTAGGTAAAATTTAATTTTCCCAAAAGCATACAGTTGAGAGAACAAAAGACATTTTGTCTGTGTATTTCAACTGGCAGATTTCAGTTGCCTTCCACGGAGTATCAAGATCGTCCCCGTCTTCTGTGGGGCAGTTTCAACTCTTGTGTGTTTCTCTCAGTGTTGATGCAGTTAGCTTTCTCTCCGCATCATACCTTGGACATTGGATGACAGGGACCATATCTCCCATGCAGGATTTTTTTTACATTTTTATTTATTTATTTTTTAGTCATACATGACAGTAGAATGCATTTTGACATATAATACATACATGGAATACATACAATACATACAATACAATACATGGAATACATACAATCATATTGTCTGTTCTATTCTGCTGCCCTTCCTATCCTCCCTACTCCTCCCCTCCTCTCCATCCTTTCTCTCTATCCAATCTAATGTGACACACTTTTTTTTTCTCATCAAAACATCATATATGCATTCTGTATAACGATGAGGGTCTCCTCCATCTTCTGTGCAACTCCCCTTCTCCCTCTTTTTCCCTCCAACCTCTCTTCCCTATTTAGTGGTAATCTTCTTCTCATGCTCTTCCTCCCTATCCCATTTTGAGTCACCCCCCTTATATCAGAGAAGACATTCGGCATTTGTTTTTTAGGGATTGGCTAACTTTACTTAGCATAATCTGCTCTAATGCCATCCATTTGCCTGCAAATGCCATGATTTTATTATTTAGGATTTTTTTTAAATTATGGGACATTAACCAAATAATTCAGAGAAATTGTGTACAGAGGGACATGGAGTGACTTCCTATTCCCTGGTTGTGATCCATGCATCATCTCTTTCTGAGGAGGAGCAAGGTTCAACACTGGTACATGAAGGGTTGTAAAATCTAAGTGGATCAAACTCACTGGCAGCTGGCATTGATGAGCCAGTGACTTAGGGAGTCTTGAGCAAGGCAGGCATCTCAGGCCCTGCAGGGATCAGTCCCATGGTGCAAGCTTGTTTTCATGCTACTTCCTCCTCATATGCTGTGACATTCCCTCCTGTGCTCTGTGCAGTGGAGGAGTGAACCCACAGGCCAGCTCATCTCCTTTGAGCACCTCACTTGCACAGGGCTCTGCCTGAAGCCTTCTAATAAGCACCCTGAGGACACAGAGCATCTCTCTAAAGCCCCATCCCCTCCACCACCCTTCCTTGAGAAAGTTCTATTGGATCTCCCCACAGGCCCTCTGTTTCTGCCTGTCATATGAGTTTTCGGTTGCCTGCCAAGTGACTTAAATTCGGAACTTTCACTCACTCGTGTCAGGTGTCTGGGTTATTGTCCTTGAAATTGGGAGCCCATGCCCCAGCCCCAGATTCAGATCACAAGCCTGCTTTTTGCATACTGTCTTAGCTTGCATACATTTGTATTCTACCTGAAATCTTCTCTGGGATAGAAGAGATCAAAATAAATGAAAGCAAAAATTTTTCCCCAAAAGAAGCTTCATTATTTTTTCTGCCTTTGAATTAAACTAATTGTTTGACCAGTTCTGTGAATGATGAAAAGGGCTGATTCATTGTTCTCAAACCAAAGCCTAGTTAGTGAAAACTAAAGCATAATCAGTAGCACCAGTACACTCGTTCAGAGCCCGTCCATCTATGTCATCAGTATTAATGTAATGGTATCTCAGCTTGAATTTGAACTGTGGATACTGGTTCATTTATGAGCATGGAATGATTTCCACCTCACATATGCCAATATAATTCCTGGTTTTAAATAACCCTGGGAGCTATAATAATTTTGGAAATTTGGAGAGGTGGAGTTTCTAAGATCTGTTATTTTCTAATAAGTCATTTTATTTTGTCTCTAATCTGTCAGGGTTTGGAGGAGAGAACCAGCTTGGATCTCTCTTATAAGTCCGCCCCTCCATTCTTGGCTGAGGTTGTAATCCACACCCGCCTCCAGGTAACTAACCCCCAAAGAATGCATGCTCTGCCTATGAAAACAGAAGGAAGAAATAACTCATTTGACTTCTTTTTTGTTTTAACTTATTTTGGGATTTTCCTACACCCTCCACATATGTGCATGATATATTTCATAGGGCATATGTAATTTACCAAGCTTTGTTATTACCATGAAACCAAATTATTACAGAAAAAGAAAGATTGCTCCCATAAATACACTCATGCTAATCTTGTTTCAGACTAGCATTATAGGTACGGTCCCAGGTATAATGTGTGCTTGGTAGGTGCAAGGTAGGAGGAAAATTTGTCTCATACAAGACAGATGGTTATACAGCCAAGGTCATTCAAGAAGCAGATTATAGAATTTTTCTGTTTGCTATTTTGGCTTGCTGTATTAATGATATAGTAGTAAACAGATAATATTCAGAGTAGTGTGAATAGCTGTGCATATATCAAATAAGAATATGTATAGTGACTAGAAATTTTATGTAATTGAATTTCTAAATGCAATAATTTGAAGTGCTGTGCAAATAAAGAGTTGAAAAGTACAGTGAAATAAGAAATTAGAATGAAACAGACATTATTACTTTATGTATATATGTGACTGTATGACCAATATGATTCTACAATATGTATACTCAGAAAAATGAGAAATTATATCCCATCTATATATGATATATAAAAGTATATAAGTGTGTTATACTATCATATATAACTAATTAAAACAAATAAAAATAAGAAAAGAAAAGCACAGTGAGATTTAAGGAGAGATTGAGATGTAGTTCATATTTAGAAGTATTTCAACATTTCAAAGTTAGCTCTATAAGTTCTTTCCTTGTTGATTATGGTGTGATTTGCATGTGTGAATGTACAGAATATTGTACTTTCCTGGAAATTGTACTTTCCTGTACTTTGCCTTTTATACTTTAAATTGCAATAATTATCTACCTATTTATTTATCTATCGGATGTATCATCCATATACATACACAGTACAGCTGCTATTTAATAACATGCATTAATTATGATGATCTAAGAGTAATAAACTTCTACCAATTTAGAATACATGCACATGATTGAATATACAAAATGTGTGTGAAATTCTGCACATATGTTCTCTAGCTTTTTATAAAGCAGAACTTCAATTTAAACAGTCCCCATTACAATCTCATTACAATCTGATTGTCCCTCTGAAATTTCCTACTTTAACCAGTTGGGAATATTTTTAAGATAAAATATTCTACATATGTCAGGAAATGTATTCAATTTGCATTGTTTATTGTATTCACCTCCTTTGTTCTGAAGCTGGTAGTTTATACTCTAAGTACATTGTATTTGTAGATGCTTGTAAGATTGTGCAACTTCTACAGTTTTTCTAGGAAAACAGATGACTATATCTTCAACATCAACTCATGCAGAGTTGGAAGCAAGTGGCACACTGATTCTTGGTTTTGAGATACATCTCTTTTAAATAAAAGAAATGGTGAGAAATACAGAAGACACTATACTATTTCTGAGACCAGGGAAACAGCTACTACCTATATACCCAAATACTTACTTAATTGTTTAAAATAGTATAATGAGATTTAAACTTGCCCATTATTTTAGAATAATCCTCAATAATGAGAGAGGATTTCATAGACCTTCATTCTAAAATTACCAACTGTGAATTTCAGACCAGAACCCTTTTCATTCCAAATATTAGAAGATTTTTGTCTTGGCAAAAAATAAAATGTATTTTTGTTGAAAGGAATAAGTAGGCTAGATTATGTCCACAGTGGATGAGGTATGGACATAATGGGCCAAAACTTGGTCTTTGCTTTAAAAAGAAAAATGGAGAATTCATTGTGAAGGAGCCATTGCAAGTTCAGATCAGAAACTCTGCTTCTCATTTGTTCCCTGAGAGCTGGGCCCGCATTGTTTTGTCTTGAAGAGACTCTGAGCTCATATCCTTCCTGTTGGCAGCCACAGCCCAGGAGCCATGCTTGAGGAAACCATGGCAACCACATCAAAGTGGACCACATTGGGCTGTGTGAGGGGCTTGTGCATGGAAACCAGGATGAACTGAAAGCTGTGAGTCCTTCCCTCCAAATTCTGAGCCAAGTAGTTTCCTTTCCACTGATTTAGGGTGGACTTTGCACTCATACATAGTTGAGATCACATTTTTCACCATAATGGGACCTTATGATCAGAATTAATTTGACTTAGAGGAATGATGCATTATTTTACCTTTCTATCTGTAGTGTTTGGCAGGGTAAAATAAATATCTGTTATAAATTCTGTTAGGATTTGCTCATATAAGTACTATCCTATGACTTACGTAGGATAAGCAATCCATCACAGGCATTATTATGCAATTGTGGCCTCACCAGAAGTCAAGGCAAAGTAGCAGCATTTGCCACCAATGTAGGGCCTGAAGTTGCTATGGGTGAGCCAGGCTGGCAGTCAGGATGTCCTAAGGGACTGGAATATAGACTGGTATCTATAAGGATGAATTAAAACCCATCAGGACAATCTGGAACCTACCTTTGTTTCTTGCCACCTTCAACTTAGCTAATGTGGGTACCTGAAGAAGAGCTGGCGGCTTTTTCCCACCGAGTTGGTCACAGCAGCTCAGGATTCATGGAATTCTAGAGGATGCTGTGGGGACTGGATAGCTGCAGGCCTGGGCGATAGAGACACTCACACAGACAGGGTGAGTCAGCACAAGGGTGCGGCTGACCCATGGCCCAGGTCTTGCATGGAACCTCGGTACACAAAAATGATAGCTCCTTTGTCTCTGCCTTACAGATTGGGCACGCATTTCTGTTACAGCTACCACAAACTGGAAGTACTCTGGAGAGGAATACTGATAGGTGTATCTTCAGGTCTGTCAAATTGTCCAAGATAAAATCACCATTGTCTTACTTTATCAATGTTGCATCCTGCACCTCTTTTACCCTTATTTAATTTCCAAATAAGCACCAAAGCAAAAATTATAGCCTCTCCCAAGGTGATGAAACTATCCCCCGGACAACTGTAAAACATGCTCATCACATCCTGAAAGGGATTGATTACTCCCTATAATGTCTTGAAATCACATTCTGCCACTAGATCATGACATACCATCCACCTTTTGATCCATCCACCCTTTGGTATTGTGCATCTTAAATGCTGGGCTTAAACTTTAAATATCAACAGTTCATTTAGGGTTTGAATGTAGCAAATTGGAGAGAGGAAAAAATAATTGGTCAGTATGTAAACAGGTGGCTCAGCAGAATGGATGTGGGCTATCCCATGGCCCAGCCCTTCCTCATCACTGCAAGAAAGAAGTGTGTGCATCACTACTCTGGTCCTCATTTCCATGCCTTGTTATGTATTCCTAGCTGGCATTCTTAGCTATCTTTTTCACAATTCATTCAATTTTCCTTTTACCTCAGAAAACATCTCAGTCCTTTGAGGTTGTTTGTTATGTGCAGCAACAGAAACCTCCCTGGCTAAGGATCTGGATTCTCCCCTGTGCCTCTGTTGGGATGCTGTAATTTTCCATTGATTTTGTCATAGGACACCAGTGTACTAAGAGTTGCTCAAGGAGATTTCCTCTCTCCTCACTGTGTAGTTGCGGCTGAATTTCCGTTTGTGAGCCAGTGTCAGTAGTTTCAGCGATAGTGCCCTTTAGTGACTCAAGGATGCTTTCCTTCATCTGGTGACTTCTCAGCACAAGAAGTCCAGGTGGCAATCCCAACTTCCTGTATAAAAGAGCTCTCCCTCACTGGGTAACAGAGATGTCTTGACTAGTAGATCCCACGTAAAAACTTTCCTGGTATTGTCAGCATATCATAATTCAAGTTAATAATGTTGTGTGCATGTGTGAGCATAACATGATGAAGCCCGCTATTCTATATAATTATTACTCACCAAAAAGAGAATTTTTAGAAACTACAAACTAAAGCTTAAAATTTCTAGCCCTAGCCATGTGTAGGCAATTATAGAGAGAAGGACCACTCTTTATTTCTAACCCAATTCCTTGATCCATGGATCTTGGCCATGGAAGAAATGACATAATTCCTGTTGGATCAGAGTTCCTGCCCATCCCAGAGACTTTGTTCCAGGGTTGCCATGTGTTGCTGCTAGCTGGCATGCCAACAAGTCTTCAGAAGTCCATCCCAGTGATGTCCCCTGTCAACTGCTTCTGGAGTAGGCCAGATGAAGTTCATGTGCCTGAGACCATTGTTTCTCTACATTTGCTGCAAAAGTAGTTTCTTGGTCAGAAGAAATACTGTGTGTACACAAACACCCAGGTAGAAACATTCTGTATATTCAAGGATACTGGCTTTGGTGCGGACATAGCAGACAGGAGTAACACCCACACCCTTGAAAATGTTTTTATGCAAAGGTGAGAGAAAAGATCTGCTCCTTTTATGATAGAAATGGCCCAATGTAATTTTTTTCTTCCAGGAAAATTATGCCTTATCAGGGCTCAGTGTTGGTCTTTCATTGGCAAATTAGTCTGTCAACAATGGTCGGCACTAAGCGGCTGTGTGAAGAGAAGGCCGTATTGCTGAGTTCACATCTTCTCTCACAGTGGTCACAGTTGTCACAAGGTTACTTTTATAATGGCACCATTAGGAAAGGATAGGAATGACTGTGAAACAAATAAGAAACTCTACTCTCAAGCCAATCGGTCAAGAGGTCCATTGGACTATTATGCTGCACCTTTGCTGAGATATCTTTTTGGTGAGAGTTTGTACAGGGCATAAATACATTCATATTCTCCTCAACTTGAGAGTTGTCTTCCATCCCTCTCCCATAGATTTTATTATCAACAATCTTATTAACAGTGACTCTTCCATTCCCTTTCCATCCACTAACAAGCGGTTAACCATTGCACCAAAGTCCAGGCAGACTGTCCCTCAGGCCAGGCCTTCCTGCAAGCAGAGTGAATGGCCAGGCACTGCTCAAAACTGTGCTGATGGAAAGGGTTTCGCTCACCTTAGTGTTGTCTGGAGTGGGGCTGTGAGCTTCAACTTCACATTTCCTAGTATTGTCAGATGTCACTCAGCATCTTCTGACACTCAGGCTTCATTTTTCCTCTTCTGTAAACTGTTCCTGTAGTCTTGGCTCGCAGGCTATCACAGGCATGGATGCCCATGGGCATCTCAACCATTCCCTACTGCAGCGTACTGTGCCTTTGGGACATGCTGGAGTTGGATGGAGCACATCATACTTCATTTGGATCAGGGTTCTGAGGTCCTTCTCCTACAGTAACCACCACAGCCAAGGATTGGGTGATTTATATAGTGAGAATAAGAGAAGCTGTGGCCCTAAATGCTGCACTTACACAAGAGAGCTGTACGTGACTGTGATGCGAGCTGCCCCAGAGCCTGGCACGATAAGTGGAACTTCACCTGAGAAATCTGCTTTGCACGTTTCCTGTGTTGTAGTTTTGGCATATCATATGTAAGTTTCTCTTGCAATAGTTTCTTTCCAAATATTTTTCTCCCCATTTTTTCCATAAATCAAATTCCATTTCCCAAGAAGAGGCCAATATTACATGTACCATTTATTCCTGCTCCTATTCTCAATTGTACTGATGGACTGCAGGCTCCAGCATTCTATAGGAAGTTATAACAGCTGAACACCATACGGTGTCTCCCAAAAGATCAAGGCCACTCTTCATCTGGCTGAAATCGAAGGGGAAGGGTGAGACTTCCCAAGTCTTGAATAGAATGAATTTCCCCAAAGCAGTAAACACTGTAGCACATTTCAGCCATGCTGAATACCAAAATGGGTTAATTTGCCAAAGGGAACTGAAGAATGTGAGCCCCCTGTCAGATCACAGACCCTACTGTATCCATGGTGCTGGCACCTAGGTAAAAAAGAATTCGTAATAACCATCTGTCCTTTATCAGGGCAAAACCACAACTTTCTAGATTGTATGTAGTTAGCCACATCTGGAGATGAGTGCCAGCCAATGAATTGTGACAGAAAGTGACATGTGTTACATTCAGATGAAGCAGCACAGGTCCCCTCCAGTTCCCTACCCCCCTCACAGTGAAGGTGAAGCCTCTGTTGTGGTAGAGAACACACAGGGCCAACGCCACCCAAGTCCAGGATCTGCCAAACCTCGGGGCCAGGGTGAGCAGAGAATATCCCTGAGAACTGAGGATTTGGTTATTTGTTACAGCTTTCTCTCCTAATCTTATTAAATACCTTAAAGCAGGAAAAAAAAAGAAATTTTAAATTAAGTGATGTACAGAGGCTTGGTAGAGTGAGCACTGAAAAGTTACCCGAGCTGTGCTGCTGTGGCCAACCATCCGCTTACCTTTGATGCGTCCCGTGCTCTCTGTGGGTGGAAGTGCCCAATTACAACGTATATTGAAAATAGCACTATTTTCACATTGAGTATTTATTTAGAATATGCTGGAAGGTATTGTGGAATAGTGAATGTGAAGTGATGATATTTAGACTTTACCAGTTGTATTGCTACATGTCAACTTACCTCTGGTACAGGTGGGCTTCTATTTGACACTTCTGTTCCTGGACATAGTTGAGCCTGCATCGCCCATCTGCTTCTCCAATCTTCAGCACACATGACTCTGATTTTCCTCTTTGGGATCTTAAATAGTGAATGCACCTGCTTCTAGCCTCAGGAATTTCTCCAGTACAAGAATGAACA
This sequence comes from Spermophilus citellus, assembly GCF_964194105.1. Classification (NCBI taxonomy): domain Eukaryota; kingdom Metazoa; phylum Chordata; class Mammalia; order Rodentia; family Sciuridae; genus Spermophilus; species Spermophilus citellus. The sequence goes on from NC_138198.1 coordinate 124,537,861, forward strand.
CTTAAACAATGAGGAGTAACTTGAAGCTTGAGAATCACTAGAGCCTAGTACCTACATATACCATTTTCACTTTTGAAGAAAAACTTATGTTAACATATGCAATTTACTAAATATAAACCCCAAACTTTTCCCATATACTTTCATGCTAAGTTGTGCAAACTTGTTTTTGAAGACATACTTAATCTGAATTGTGAATTCTGAGTCAGAGTAAGGTGAAACAGCTGGCTCATAACGTGTCTCACACCTCAAACCACTTTATATATTCAGAAATTATCTTCTTCACACATTTATCCTACCACATATGCAAATCCAGACAAATGCCCCTGTAAGTAAAGGTGGCAGGCCAGTGTCATTGATATAATTGATATGAAATTTCTACTTTTCTTTAATGCACTGATGTGATTGTGATGTGATTGTGATTGTGATGTGATTGTACATGGTTCATAAAATGCTTGGCCATTTTGTGAATTTAAGATTCAGCAGTTAAGTAATTTCCCACTGATCATGGTGAGTCCAAAGGTGGTCAGTACCGTGAGTGTCCCTCTGCCTTTCTGCCCAGGCAGCAGGGCCTACAGCTCTCTCCTCATGCTTTTCTCTAAATGGTCACTTTGTGGTATTCCAGCTCCAGGGTCTCAACTGTGTTCCAGGCACAAAGAGCACACTTGTGGCCAGGGCAGCACACCCCCTGGTGGAGAGCTCTGCAAGAGGCCCATGCAGGCCTAGCTGTTGACATGGGATCACTTTCACATGCCTCCCCTAGCTGCACACAGTGACAAGGCCTGACCCTGAGCCTCTCTGTCCTGCATATGCACATGTGTATGGGCTGCGTTACTTGACATTGTTTTCAGAGCACACTGACACCCTGAGTGTGGCCATCAGTGGGCAGCCAGGTCTGCAATGCCCCCATGTTGTCAGTACTAGCTGTGCTCCAAGACAGCAGGGTGTGTGTCTGTCCCTGTGTCTCAAACACCTGGCAGAACACCTAGCTTATGGTAGGCACAGGGAACTTATTTCTAAGAGAGGAAGAGTGAAGGACAAACAGGTTTTAGAATTGAGCGACCTCAGCTTCTAACAAGGCCCACTTCCCCTTTCCTCCACTCTTTCCCTGTTTCTTCCATAAAACCATTTTACACCCTGCAGCCCCACAATGGCTGGTAAGGCAGGTCTCTGCTTTCATGCAGGTGGGTGTGGGAGGAACCCACCAGAACCTGTTTAACATGCCACAACGTGTGGATCTGGAGACGAGTGCTTCTGTATAACAATTTGAACTGACTCCCCTGTCCATCATTAGTGTGGAATGTTTTGATCACAAGAGGCATTGGATATAGTTCCCTACTAGAATAGTTAAACATCAGTGTAGGAGCTCACCTTAAGCTGGGTCAGGCTGCCTCAGACACAAGTTGACCATCTGCACATTTTTAGTTCCGATTTGTTCTTTTGTGTTTTGTTTTAGTTTCTTTTTCTTGAGTTTTCTCTTTTATGTTAAAGACTAATACTAAATTATTGAAAGTTGTTTTAAAACTGTGTGACTGTTTTTTTAAAATTTTTATTTATTTTTAATGTTTCCTAATTAGTTATACATGACAGTAGAATGCATTTTGACCCATGGTACATAAATGGAGCACACCTTCTCATTCCTCTGGCTGTACATTATTACCCATTGTTCTTGTAAGGTAGCCTAATTATTCAATGTACAGTGTCCTGGTTGGTGAGGCACTGTGTGTTCACCTCAGTGTAGGAGGCCTTTCCACATTACAGAATCACCACTTGCAGACTCGCAAGGGTGATGCAGGTCTTCTGACTTTGGTTTGATGTTCCTCCCTCTGTAGCATCCTGACACTCTTGAGTGCCTCTTGAAACGATTAGGCATGGGAACCACATTGGGAGTTTGTTTGGAATTTCAGTCTCTTGGGGAATCTAATTCAGTGTCTGACTGGGACCTGTGAAATCACATTTTCAGCAAGAACCCTGAGTAATTCTGGTGCAAGTGATACTGAGATCACAAACTAAAAACACTAAAATGAATGAAATGAGGCTTAAGTTTTACAGCTCCTGGAAGAACTCATGAAAATTCTTAACAAGTACAGACCTACAAAAAATGACTACATGAAGCTAGAGACAAGTGTTTTCCTGATTAAAAACTCAGAAGCACCATGTTTAAATATGAATTATCCTGCTAATGCTCACTATGATAGTGCACATGCCTAATATGCTTCATTAAAACACACATTTTATAAATGCTATGCCACATGCATAGATAATTTATGTAATCTAATTGCACTGGAACTGGAGATTTCACTGCAGAATACCAGCTGTGGCTGCTGTCCAGGGAAAAGCTCTGTGTTCTAAGTGCCCAACATTCACTGCTTGATTTCATGTAGCATTTAATTGGCTGCTCAAAAATATACTGCAATGAACATTGCTCAGATTTTATATCTTTCCTTGAGTGACAATTTATCCTTCTTTGATGCGAAAGGAAAAGTAGGAAAGAATGCCAAAAAATAGAGAAGTCTTGATTTATTTAAAGCTATAAAGATATGCTGCCCAGAATCATGCTAGTTTCTTTAAATATATATATATATATATATATATATATATATATATATATATATATATATATTATTTTCATTTTCAGACTAACCCTATGGGAGATATTATCTCCATTTCATAGCATAGAAACTTAAGATAAAATGATAAATCCCAGTCCCTGTTGGAAACCAGAATCAGAAACAAACCTACCTATGGCAAAATGTGATCCTCTCAGCACATTATGCTCTCTCTCTCTCTCTTTCTCTCTCACTAACCTGTGTATCCACCCATCCATCTCTTGCCTGTTTTTTTTTAATCTGTCTTTTGAATTCCTTGCTTTCCTTCTACTCTACCAGTTTAGAATCATTAGTTGAAAATATTTTTTTGTTGTTGTTGCAGATTTCCTGAAATTCTACTCCACTAAAAGTTCTAGTCTACAAAGAGTAATAGATTTTTAAAATGAGAATCTTACTTTGAAAAATTTAAAATCCCTCCTATTATATAAGAGGAAGTTGAGACCCAGGGAAATTAAACAACTTCTTTGCACTGGCATATTAAGTTATTGGCAGAGCTTAAATATAATTAGGTCTTTGACTCATACTGCATTTTCCCCTGGAACTTCAGGTTAAAGACTACTAGTTAAATATTGAATGAGCTCAACTATGACACTTCTAGGTAACTACAACAAAGAAGAAAAATCAATTTGTAGAGTCAGTTTGTTTCACAAGTTATTAAGTAGAAAGGCTGATTTCACAAATCAAATGTAATTACAAATTCCAGAATTAATACCTTGACTTCTAAAGTTGATGCTGCTGTGTAATGCAACTGTTGCACTTCTGAATAAAATCGGTCCCTGACATAAGATCTACCACCAGCAAGGCTTTAACACCATGATACCCTCATTAGGTTTAGGTGAATCTGCCCATTATTCTCAGAATTTATAAGAGCTGTAACAAGAGATTTGTCATTTCCATGATGTATCATAGGCCAGTCTTAAATTTTTCAAAATGACATTTGAAGAACCAAATGACATAGACTAGAAATGATATTACCGGGGCACTTAATAGTGTCCACAAACATGAGAGTTACTTTATATATGGTATTCATGTCAAATATTGCAACCCTTTTCTAATGAAATGGCTGTTTTGGTGATTATCAAAATATGTATTAGTTTTTCAATATTAATGTCTTTAACCATTTTGTAACTAAAGTTAAAAAATTGTAAGTATCTTCCTTAAGACCACATAAAGATGACTATACTAACACATTGCCTGGATGACAAAACATAATTCAAATTAGTGTGAATCCCAATACAGTGGAATACAGTAAAAAGAGAGTGTCTTAGAAAAGTGCATTTAGTGGCTCAGGTTGCAGTTAATAATTGATCTAATTTCACAGTTTTTAAAATATTTACATTAACAATTTTAAAATGATGAATATGTGGTAGCTCCTCTCAGAAAAATACTTTTCCTCTTCTGTTAAATATTTAAATTTATTCAAAATCGTGATATTTACTAAAAATCGTGATATTTACTAAAATATTTTATATTATTTAGTGATATAATAAGTGTTTCAGAAACAATTATACTGGTCAGGGCTTTTATTTAAGAAGTCTAAAAAATCATTGCAATTTTTTTCTCTTTTGAAATGTTTCACAAAAGTGTTTTTATATTGCTATATTTTAAACACTATCATTAGTGAAATCACATCTCCTACAGGAATCCAAGACCAAGTAGCTTCTGTAGTATGAGTAAACAGAGTCCCCAAAGGTCCATGTTTTGAAAGTGGACTCTTGGGGGATGTGGAGCCTTTACAAGGTGGGGCTGAGTGGGAGGTCCTTGGGCAATAGGGAGTGTCACAAGGGGATCATTCGCCTTGTTGCTTCTCCTTTGTTGTCTGGCCACAGGCCAGTGGTTTGCTCTTCCAAGTGCTTCCACTAATTGCTACCTGGCATCTTTACCAGTAGCCTAATGGTAATGGACCCATGAGGATTGCAATCTCTGAAACCATGAGTCCATGTAAACCTCTGTCTTTATAATTTCATTATCAGGTATTTTCTTATACTGACGGAAAACCAACTAACACAGTTGCATTTAGATGAGGTCTGAAAACAGGTCATCTGGGTTCAGATTCCAACTCTGCCACTAACCATTTGTCACTAATTTCTGTGCCCTCAGTTTTTGGAGCTAAAAAAAGGAGGACAGAGAACCTACCATTGATGTTGTTGGCATCAGATGAGTCTAAATCGTAAACTTCCCTTAATATTTATCACACAGGATTTTGCCTAGGAGATGTGTAAAAACCTTCTAAAAGAAGTGAAGGGATGTTATCTGGAAGAAGCTATTTCATATCCATCATTTAAAAATTGTTCATATAACCATTTTAGTGACTCTGACAGTAGTTGAAGTCAATTATTAACTGTAGACATATTATTTGATTACTGTTAAATGGAAATTTATAATAAAAAATTTGAGGGGCTTTTTTCCATATGGGAGGGGAAAATTTGATTAGGTAAAGATAGTTAAAAAAAAGAGTTGACCCCTTTCTTTCTGGTGGTAATATGTAATTTTTCCAAATCAGAACGAGTGTTTATCATTAGACAACCTCTTGCCAGACAAACCACAGAGATAAAGAAGCAGAACTGAGGTGTGAGGGTAAGTGGCCTCTCCCCTGAGAGCAAATGAGAAACCAGAGGGCAGCCAGCAGGAGCCCTGGACCCCCCCCCCCACCTCAGGATGCAGCACCTCCCCACCCAAAAGGCAGGCCCAGACCTGAGCATCCACCAGCAGCTAGACAACGTACTGCCACACGGGATCCTTCTGATTGTGGGAGTCAGAAATTTAATTCAGGAACAGAAATTTAATTTAACTTTATGAGAGAGAAATTCACACTTCTGCCTGAAACTCTCAGCAATTATGTGATAAATGTTTTATAAAGGCAGGATTCTAATTTATGGTTTCAGTAGGTAGGAGTACAGTAGCCAAGCGTTTGATGCTTCTTTTTGCACTCGGCCCTCTCCTCACTCCTGGCTGGGAATGAGCTCCTTAGAGTCCCCCCTGAGTGAGGTGGAGGACCCAGAGCCTGTGGTGTTCCCTGGAGGCCCCTCTTCCTCCTCTCCCTTTCCAGCCCCTCCCAGTGTAGCTCCACAGATACTAGAGGTGGGGCGACGGCTGTCCTGTAGGTGACTTCAGATGCTGTGCCTTCATCTGTCACTGTGAAACCTAACAAGCCTAGTTCACTGAGGAGGAGTCCTGTCCTCACTTTTAGATGCCCTCACGTCGGGTGTGGTCACTGACTTGGCGTTTCAATTTGGGTATGAAATATTGCCTAATTTCCTACTGATTAAAATGACTTAGTGGAGGTATTGCTTCCAGGAAGTGGTTTGGAATGGAACTTCCCAGCAGCTTGGTTGTGTCTCGGCTGGTTTGTAACTTGTCTCACTGCCCGTGGGCTTCTGCTCTTCCCCCTGCCTTTCAGCCTGCTTGACCTCCAAGTTGCGCTCTGGCTCTGTCCACTCCTCCTGCCATGCTTGGGTAGGAAGAGAGGGAGACACTGTAAACCAATCCTCTGACTTCCCTGATATAAAAACTTACTGTGCATCTCACTGTACTATTTGTCTTTTGTTAATGTTATAGACAGATACTATTTTTTCTCTTCCATGTTAGGACAGTTCTTTTTTGCCCCACATATGGAAGGTGTGGGATGTCTTCATACAGGTACACAGCATACAACAGAATTTGGCCAATATCACTCCCTTCCTCCCTCCCTCCCCACCTCCCACTCCTTGGTCTGTCTTCTACTGATCGCCCTTTGATTTTTGGTAGATCCACACCCCACCTTTCTTTTCCCTTTCCTCTCTAACTTCCACAGGTGAGAGAAAGCATATGACTGGTGATCTTCTGAGTTTGACTTATTTTGTTTAATGGTCTCTAGTTCCATCCATTGTCCTTTAAATGATATAAGTTCATTTTTTCTTTATGGCTGAAGAAAACTCCATTGTGTATGTATACCATATTTTCTTTATCTATTCATCTGTTGATGGACACCTAGGCTGGGTTCCGTACTTTGGCTGTTAGGAATTGTGTTGCTATAAATGCAGGTTCGCATGTATCACTGTAGTCATCTGACTTTAATTCTTCAGGATAAACACCGAGAAATTATATAGCTGGGTCATATGGAGGTTTCATCCCTAGTATTTTGAGGAGCCTCCATATTGATTTCCATAGTGGTTGACTAATTTACAGTCCCACCCACAGTGTTCCTTTTTCTCCACATCCTCTCCAGAATTCATTGTTAGTTGGATTCTTGATGACTGCTATTGTGGTAGCTTTGATTTGCCTTTCCCAATTGCTAATGATGTTAGCATGCTTTTTCATGTATTTCTTGGCCATTTGTATTTCTTCTTTTGAGACATATCAATCGCCTATTTATTAAGTGGGTTATTTGATTGTTTGGTGTTAAGTTTTTTGAGCTCTTTATATATTCTAGATATCAATCCTCTGTCTGAAGAATAGATAGATAGCAAATTTTTTTCCCATTGTGTAGGTTCTCTTTCTGCATTTCTGATTGTTTCCTTTGCTTGTTAATTTGATATCATCTCATTATTAAATCTTAGCATTATTTCTTGAGCTTTAGGGATGTATTGAGAAAGTCATTGCCTGTGCCTAAAAGCTGGAGAGTTGTCCCTCCATTTTCTTCCAGGAGTTGCATAGTTTCTGATTTAATTTCTAGGTCTTAAATCTATTTTGAGATGACATTTTTTTGTGTGTGCAGGGTGACAGAAAAGAGTCTAATTTCATTCTTCTACATCTGGTAACCAGTTGTACCAGTGAAGCCAGAATTACGCAGGCAGTGTGTATAGATAGGTAAGCCGAGTCAGGTCAGATCAAGGCGGCCAATTTGACTGAGTCTGGGAAGGTGGAGATTGCCCCCTGGGAGATTGAAATGTCAATCCCTTTAGAGCCCTTTCTCCACCCCATCAAGTACCACCCCTGCTCCAACCTGTTGCTAAGGTAACCTGTCCCAGGAATTGTCCCTCCCTACAGGAAGCCACAAGGTTGTCCTGCACTGCTCCATCCAACCCATTCCCCCTTCAGCCCACCTGTTTCCTTTTGGCTATCCCACCTGGAATTTCCTGAGCATAGTCACATGCCCAGGAAGGAGAGATATAAGGGGAAGAGGGCAGGAGAACAAAGAAAGCCTAGGACATATAAAAAGGCAGAACACCCTCGCTTCTGGGAACACCAGGGTACCAGCTATGTCCCCTTCTCCCTCCTGGGAGAAGTCTATGTTTCCCCTTTTTAAAGAAACCCTGCTTTATATACTTTCCTCTGCGTGTTTCTTTAAGGTTACATTCAACATCTGAGGGAGAACTCATCACAGAGCACCATTTGTCAAAAGGCTGTCTGTTCTCCAGTGTGTGACTTTGGCACCCTTGATGACTATAGATGTGTGAGGTTGTCTCAGTGTCTTTTGCATCGGTCTGTGTGTCTGTTTTTAAGCAGTGCCATGTTTTTGTTACTATAGCTCTGGTCTCATGATGCCTCTAACCTTGATTCTTTGGCTCAGAGTTTCTTTGGGCATTGTGGGTCTTTTATTCTTCCAAATGAACCTCAGGATGTTTTTTTTCCTAGTTTTTTGTTTGTTTGTTTGTTTGTTTTGAATATCATTGGTATTTTGGCATGGATTGCGTTGAATCTGTGTATTGCTTTTGGTAATATGGCCATTTGACAATACAATGTTGATTCTGCCTGCGCATGAACACAGGAGCTCTTTCCACCTTGTTTCTTCTTCAATTTCATTCTTTAGTCTTCTATAATTTTCATTTCAGAAATCTTTCTCCTCCTTAGTTAGATTTATTCTTAGATATTTTAATATTTTTGAGACTATTGTGAATGAGATTGTTTTCTTGATTTCTTTCTCAGCAAGTTCACTGTTGACATCTAGAAAAGCTATTAATTTTTGGTTTTTGATTTTCTAAACTGCTACTCTGCCAAATTTGTTAGCTCTAGGAGTCTTTTGGTGGCATTTTCTGGATCTTCTAAATAGAGGATAATATCATCTGCAAACAGTGATACCTTATCTTCTTCCTTTTCTATATTTATACATTCTTCTCCTAATGGCTCTGACTAGAATTTCTAGCACCATAATAAATAGGGGAGGTGAGAATGGATATCCTTGTTTTGTTAGGATACTTCTTCATCTATTTTTTGACTCATTTTTTTAAAAATATATAACAACAAAATGCATTAGCATTCTTATTACCTATATAGAGCACAATTTTTCAACTCTCTGGTTGTGTACATAGTATATTCAAAAGAATTCATGTCTTCATACATGTACTTTGGATAATAATGATCATCACATTCAACCATCATTAACTATCCCTTGTCCCCTCCCTTCCCCTCCCACCCCTCTGCCCTATCTCGAGTTCATCTATTCCTCCCATGCTCCCTCTCCCTACCCCACTATGAGGGTGCTTCTTTAATAACACAACACATATTTGTTAAGACCCTGCTACTCACCACACACCTTGGTCAGTGACTGCAATACCGACCTCTGAGTTAGTGCTGGCCGGGATCGCAGGATCACGGGGTATCATAATCAACACTGGTTTCTGTACCAAATGTCAACATCCACTCTAACCAATGTTTTCCATTGTTCAGTTGGTAATTACTTCAAACCAAACTCCAGGAAGCAACTACAATGGCTTTTTATGCGTGTGACATGGTGACATGTCTAACATACCATCCTGAGTGTGAAACTCACTCTGGGAAGCAGAGGGGAGGCATGGGGAGGAGAGGGTCTCTCCTGACACCATGAGCCAACAGCCCTCTCTCAACCAACCTAAAGCTCCTCCTAGACTCTCAGTTTATGAGCAATTTAGCTATATATATTTTTTCAATTTCAATTGGCCTTATATAGTTAGCAACTAAGTATGAATTGGTTGAATTAAAAGACTCAATATTGAAGACAATAATTTCTAAAATTGTGAATATAATGATGATATGATATAAATGAAATAGTTTTGAGGACACTTTATTAAAATAATCACATTTGGAAACAAACATATTGGAATACCGATGAAAATCCCTGTAGAAGAATGGGTTTGACTTAGATATTAAAATGTTTTTAAAAGCTAAGATGGCTTTGGTTCTTATGAGAGAGGCTGATGCTCTTATCAGAGAAGCGAGATACAGAGACAGACACAGAAGTTATCAAAGAAGTTACCAAAATTTGATTCAAAAAAGAAAACTTCTTAAGTAGGATTTCATTAAAACTTGAAATATCTGTTCTCCAACAGATAGATACTGTAAGAGATTGTTGTGACAAGGAAAAGTCTAAGAATATATTTACTAACTGTATGCACTGTGAATGACTTGTGCATTGAATGCATAAAATCTATCAAAACTCAAACCAAGAATACAAAGGACTCAATGCATATCCAGGCACAAGGCTTGAATATAGACTTCAACAGAGAAAATGTGAATCAGGCAATCAGGCAAACATCCTGCTTGGTGTCATGAGCCACCAGGGAAATGCAGAGTGAAGCCAGATGAGATGCAGCCATACACCTATTAGGACAGCTGAGATTAAAGATATAATGGATAAGAGCAAGTATTGGTGAGGATCTGGAGAAACTGGAGCTCCCCTGTCTAGCTGGTGGAAATGTGAAGTGTGAAAACCACCTTGGAGAACAGTGGTATAAGATATTAAGGGTATTCCTTTAATATGATCCAGATATTCCATTTCTATATGTTTCCCTAAGAGGAATCAAAAGACATTTCTACAAGCACACAGATGCTTACATGGGCTTTGTGTGTAATGTAAAAGAGGAAGAGATGACCGGATGTCTGTGGGTGGGTAAATTGACAAGTACTCTGTGATAGCCACATAGTGAATGCTCTTCAGCAATGAAGTGAAACAAACTGTTGACAAACCCCATAGTAAAGATGGATATAAAAATCACACTGAGTGAAACACAAAATTTCTATGTTTTACTCCATTTTCACAATTTTTTTATAAAATGCAAATGAGTCCATGGTGACAGGAAGTAAGTCAATGGCAGCCTAGGAGTGTTTGTGGGGTGTGAGGGTGAGGTGGAGGCAATGCATGGAGTTCAGGAGAAAGCTGTGGGAGTCCTCAGTACCTTCATTACCTTGATGGAGGGTGCTGGTGAATTTATGTCTGTATGCACTTATCAAAACTCTTTAAACGTAGCTTGCTGCATGCTAATTATACACTGGTAAAGCAGTTAACTCACTAGTACATAAATTTGAAATTTTCTTGTTTGTACCTCAACTTAAAAAATAATCTGAACACATTATACTTCCAAAATAATAGACATGTGCAGCAGGTTATACTTAAGATATGAGTTTTGTATTTTATTGGAAATGATAGATAGATGGTCATTTTCTGAATCAATACTTAGGTAATAATATGGCCCGATTTTCTTTTTATCATTTTTTTTACATTTTAATGACATAATAATTCTAAATATTTATGAGATGCAGTATGATATTTCAATTGACATAGTTTCATCACCTCAAATATTTATGATTTTTTTTGTGTTGGGTGTATTCAAATGTCTGTTATGAAGCTTAAAATATACAATTAATTGTTGTCAATTGTGGTTATACCACTGTTCTCTAAACGTTATGAGTCTTTCATCCTGATTGCCCCTCCATACCTTTACCATCCTCTAGCTGTAAAAATATGGAAAGCTGTGTGAATTTGCATATCATCCTTGCTAGGGGCCATGCTAATCTTCTCTGAATCATTTCAATTTTACTATGTGGGCTGACAAACGTAGTTGAGTATTCTTATACAAATAATTGTTCATATGCATGACATCGTCACCCAAAGGGCAAATTTCTAGGTGGAATTCCTAGAAATTGTGTATTCATATATATTTTACTAGCTTTCGAGAGAAGTTGCATCAATTTATTTTTTCATTACAAGTATATGAGACATACCTTAACTGTTTGCGTGTATGTGTGCATGCATGTTGAATTTGTCATTATCAAAGCTATAAAACATGAGTGAAGTAGGTCTCATGGGTCAATGTACTTGGCATTCCCTACTCATTCATATTCAGTATGATTTAATAATACCTGGTGGTATGTACTTCATACTTCACATACGGTTTGGGTAAGCAACAGACAATCTAAACTCTGTGAATTTTATTTCTATCCTTGGTATTACTCAATTAGATTGAGTCCTATTGAAACTTTAAAAAGGATGAGCTTTCACTAAGGGACTTGACCATCAACATGGCCTTAATACTGCAAGCAAACATTGATTCTTGGGATTGCTTATTACTCCTACAGAGTGAATGTTGGAAAAAATAGGCCGCAGAGTCACGCTAATGTGACAGTTAAACCAGACTCAATTCCTACTTTTTTCTGTTATGCCCTAGTTCTACTGCCTAGCACCAATAGAAAATATTAACTGTGCCCTCAGTTGCTTCAATTTCATCACTCCTCTTGTTTCCTTAAAAGTTGACATTCATTCCTTTCCATCCTGACATATTTGTTCTTTATAATTTATGTTAATTTTTCTGGTTTCACATCAAGATGCCTTATTTTCATGAACTTGAATCTTACTCCTCACTTATTCAAACACTAAAAGCAAGTTGTCATCATAAAGAAATCATTTTGTGTTTTTCCTAAGTTATTTTTGTTTGCCTGTTGAAATTGATGCATCTTTTATTTTTCCAAGCTTCTGCTTTTAACGTTGGCCCATTCCACTCAACTCTACCCCCTTCACTACCTCTGCGTTTTCACAGTATGAGATGCAGAAACATAAACACATGACAGATGCTGTAAATTTGCCTAATTTGATTTGAGGAAAGAAATTGGGTCATTTATCTTAGTGATTTCAAAGTATAGTTTCAGTTATTTTTTTTTTCTGTAAAGATTCAAACTTGAGACAAGTCCTGACGACATAACTTTTTAAAACTTTGACTCTTCTGCTGCATGATCAAGGACCTCACTGTGGTCAACGATGCTGTCCATATGATCAGTTTACATTTTTATTGATTACAAAGGCTATGTGGTATCTCACAATCACAAGAAGTATTGACACTGAATTAATTATAAGACCAGTTAGGTACACAGATATTTTATGATATTGGCATTGTTGCAACATATTCCTAAAGAACTAGTTGCTTAAAATCCCATAATAGTTCAGGATTACTTATGTATTCATTTTTTCTTAGCCCAATATTTATTGACATGAGTGGGAGAATGGTCAGAGATGTACCTTGAAACAAGTGTCTGAGTTCAAGTCTTCCCAAAGACCATCAGTACTAGGGCATATCTATTTGGAATCTATAAAGCCTGGCCTTCAGACATGCTTTGAACTCATAGATAGTAGTCAAGATCAGCAACATGGAGCATAAAACAATTAGAAAATATGGGTCTGAGTGCAACGCCTCTGCCATCTGCACTCCCCCGTTGGATGCGGGTGAGCTCAGAAAGATGGCATCCTTGGCAGAGGCTGCTTCTGGTGGGCAAGATCCTTTGACAAGGGGAGCTCAGACCTGATGCTCCTGGCTGCAGGGGAAATGAGGGTCCCAGTGCTGAAGGGACGTCTGCATAGTGCACTACAGTTGTCACACCTGGGTGGCCCCCTCTCCCCTTTGCTGACCTGGAATCTTAAGTCTGGGTCTTCATTGAACTTGTATTTTGTGCACTTAAAACATTCTGTTTCTTTCTTGAACAATCTTATGGCTAGTGGGAAATCTTTGTACCTTGCAGATAACCTCCAATAGAATATCCTACAGACTCTGACGTGCATATGAACACGTGGGAAGAGAAAATCCAAGTCTGGTTTTGGAAAACAAAATCAAGAGGAATTAGCTGAGCAGCACAGCCATAAATATGTTATAATTGTTTTAATTTTAAGGAAAATTATGGAAAAACTAAAACAGAAGTTATTTAGAACATGAACTTCGTAAAATATGAGAAATATTTTGCTACAGAATATGATAACTTGGTAACTTCATACACAAAACTTTTATTTGCTCTTTGTATTTTACAGTAATATTTTAAAGTAAAATATTTGCATTCATTTTTAAATGTAACAAATTTATTAACATTGGCCCAGAATTTTAATAGTTTTCTTTTTTTTATATTTATTAGACTTTTAAATCTCTTACATTATAAAAATATTTATGGTTTGTAACATAATTTGTAATCTTAGTAAACAACATTGTGATTAAATAATATGTAATTATGTAATAAATCATAAACAGTTATTTTAACTTTAAATATAATTAGCTTTTTGAGCACATTAAACATATTATGCATATTTTATACCAAAATTCTTATCTTAAACTGAAGCATATAAAATGTGTATTACACTGCATATAAAAATTATATGTTATTTATATATTATACATACCCATGCATGTATACATATGCACATACATACATGTTTTTAGATTTGTGTGTAAATATTACATCATCCTGATACTGATAACCAGTTTTATTTTCTATTCACATATACCTGACTTTTTTTTGGTGTGGGGGGATTGCCCATATAAGTGAGGTCATGTAATACTTTTCTTTGAGTGTCTGGATTATTTCACTTATCATACTTAGTCCTCCAAGTTCATCCTTACTGTGGCAAGTGGCAGGAGTTCCTCCTCTTAAAGGCTAAGTCACATTGCATTACAGATAAGGATACATGGTATAAGTACAGAGGATGAACCATTCAAAATGTCTAATGCACAACAGGACTGGAGTGAATAATAAATAGTACATTACCATATTCAGGAGTTTTGTTAAGCATATTATGACCTCTCTTGGCACAAGAAGGGAAATGGATAACACTGAGAGATGATGGACATGCTAATTTTTTTCACCATAGTAACCCTTTTACTAAATATATCTTTTAACATCATGTTGTACAACTTAAATATATGTGATAAAATTAATAGAAATATAAAATAACCCCAAAGTATTTGCACATTCAAAATTTTTAAGAATAAATTGACTTTGAGCTAATGTTAGTGGTCCAATATTAAAATTTTATTTAGAGAAAATTTTGTCTATTTGTTCAGTAAAGCATAATGCTTGCTCCAGTAGAGGAGCAAGAGTCCTTCTAATAAAAGTGCCTTTGTTTCTTTGGGAAGCTGAAGCTGGGACAGAGTGAATCCTAACACTGTGACTTTTGGTGGAGAATTTGTCCACATGGTATCAGCCCAAACTTTGTAAGGGCTGGAGACCCAGTTCAGCTCCACTGGTGGTTAATAATATCCACTTGACCCTGGGAGAAGCTGTGCAGGCTGAAGCTTTGGTGAACTTCCCGGTGGGTAATATTCCACATGTATGGCCTCACAGAATTCTAGGAGGAAAAAGCACAATCCACGTGACTCATTGGCGAAGCACAATTGGACACTCCTGTCTGGTGCCTCCTGGGATCACCCTGTGGTCCTACTTCCTTGGTTGATTGTAATCTGTTGTCGGTTTTGGTTTTGTAAAATCAGTAACTCTGACTGTATTTTCTGAGTTTACTGAGGCTGGCCTTGGGGACTCAAACATGATGCTGGGGTCAAATGGAAGGGTAGGCTTGGGGTTTCCCAGCGTTGCCATATGTAGCATCTGAAGTACTTGTGAAAAAACTACTAACTAATTAATATCTCAGAACCAACATAGGCAATTTAGACAGTTGAAAGCATGAAAATCTCACCTCTGGTATTGAACAAACTGGAATTTTATATTGGCATTAATTTTATCTAATAAATTGTGGGAAAAAACAGTATTCTCTGAGCCTTTGCAATTTGATCATTCTCATTTGTCCAATAATTTCTGTATGTTTAGGTCCATTACATAAAGCTGCATAATTTTATAATAAAATTCATGAAAATTTAAATTCATAAACTTAGAGAGACTATTAAAAATAGGTTTATGAGTTCCTCACTCTTTGTTCCAACCAGAGATCTGGAAAGTAGCAAGCAAGGCAGGAACTAGGTTGCATTTCTCAGCTGCGTTTGCTGTGCTTATTGGTTTGTTTGTTTTTTCATATGGTCTGTGTTTTGAGCAAAAGAAAAAAAATTGTAGTTTAATAATCTTTTAGATCATTTTTCAAATGTCAGCTGTTTATCTGAACTAGACATTCTTAAGGTAGACACGTTATGACAGAAAATAAAAATTTTATCAATAAGTCCTCACAATTTCCCTAGAGAAGGGGGAGAGTGGGAGAAGAAAACCAGAAAGTAACAGGAGAAGCAAGTGGGAGCTGGCTTCAGAGAAATATCAAATTATCATTGGTAAATGCAGTTACCTTCCCTCTACAGGGATGGGAGGAAGATTAGAAAAGAACCCATTTTCGCAATCACGTACACACTCACACAAACACACTTGGACACACACACATACACACAAGTGAGATTTATTGCAGTTGGTCAAAATAAGGTGACCTCGCCTTTACGTAGTACTAATTTTTAGATAGGAAAGAAAATATCCCCATGTGGACTTGTCCCTTCTGTGTCTCTGAATGAACAATTTTATTATGTCAAGAATTTTAAAGTGATCATTAGAATTTTAAGTTGTCCTTAGTGAGACGAATCTAGTATCCAATGAGTCTTTAATACAAAGAGTAGGAGTCAGAGGCCACTTGTCTCAATGGTGACAAATGAACAATGGAAGAGTTACCACAGCCCAATGCTCATCGCACAGGAAAAGCTCCTGTCCATGACAGTAACAAGGTGACAATGAAGCATGAGTTTCCAGACAGACTCAGTAGCTGCCTGTGTCTCTATGCAGGTTTGGGGGAGGAATGGCAGGGTCGCTTTGCACTCTTGCTCTCTGAAGTATTGCAGTGCAGGCTACAGGAGTATGATCCTGATTCAGCCCATTCTGGAAGGAGCAGAGACAATAAAAACATTCACTCCGTCCAGCTGTAGCAACATGAGAACAGCTCGGGGGAGACTTCTGTGGGGAGGGCGGCTTGCAGATCTGGCAGCATAGACAGTGGCAAAGATCAGTCACAGTTCCTCTTTGCTCAGAGAGCTGTTCATGAGACTCTTGGAAGATATGGGATGAGGATGGATTATTCATGGTTTGAAATCAGAGGTGGCAATATTTGAGGCATGACTTAACAGCTCTTTCTGGTCAACTTAGATGTGACAGAAGTACCAGGATGTACAGTGGAGACTTTGCAAGGGTTGACAAGGGGTGTGTGTGTGTGTGTGTGTGTGTGTGTGTGATATCAATCCATCTAAAGCATCTTTCAAAGAAAAATATCCCAGTCTGAGTTTTTGATTTTCCACCCTAAAAATATACTTCGGGTTTCTCCCCCTCAGGTAAAAAGAATCCAGTGTTTCAGTAGCATGTGACAATAATGTAACATGATATTTTCCTGTTATCTGTCCTGCCTCTCAATCCCACACATGAGCAAATTTTATCAGCCCTACTTTAAAATCCATATGTAATCTGAACTGCCCAATATTCAGTATATTAGCTTCTACTTTCCCATCCAACTATTTCTTATTTGTACAATATCATGAGCTTCCAAACTAAATAGTATAAAAATCTAATTTCCATAGAGCATTCAGAGGAGACTTGTTAAAATATGAGTCATATTGGGTCATTTCTGTCTTCACAATCCTCTAGTGGTTTCCCAGCTCATGGGGAATTAACTAAAAATCTTTATTTTGCTTCTCAGATAATACATGATCAGCAGCTCCTGGTTACTTATCTAACTTCACCCATCTCTAATTTACTGTTTGCTCCTATGATTCAGCACCTGGTTATTAGTTGAATAGCATAAATGTCCTTCTGCTCTGTGCTTGCTTTATTAATTGACAAATAGAAAATCCTTTAAACCTTATGGTTTAAATAGTATCTCCAGGCTCTTTAATATTCGAAGGTAGTAATTAACATTAAATAAACTTACAGAATGTAGGTGTTATTAATCACCATTTCACAGAGGAAGAAACTGATGTTCAGAGCATTTCAGAGACATGCTCAGGACCAACCTTCCAATCCCTGGATATTCAGGATTCCATCATACCTAATCATTTTCTAAATCATATTTTATGTATTAAGTCATAGTTACTGAAAGAAAATTAGAGCACTTTTAGGAAAGTGTATAATCACCTAATATCTTGCTCAGTGTTCTGAGCACCTGTTTTATCAAATTTCCTATGCAATGTCTTCATGAAGCTTTACTGAAACGAGAAAGTTATGTTTAATTATATTTATATAATTATAGCATTAAGTTGTGGGAATGAATATTTTTACAATTTTCTACTTATATTCATTACCACTTGATGGATACATAGTTATTATACTATTTGAACTCAATTTCTACTCATACTCCTTGTGGAAATTGAACTTACCTTTTTTTAAATGTTGGCATTTTTCCACCAAGAATTTTCTTTAGTTTGCAGGATGGATACTGTACCTGTGGATAAGTAGAAATGTAGGCTCCCAGCCCAGTGTGGTGGTACACTCAAGTAATCCCAGAGACTGGAGGCTGAGGCAGGAGGGTCTTAAGTTTGAGGACAGCCTCAGGAATTTAGTGAGACCCTGTCTCAAAATAAAAATTAAAAAGGCTGGGGATGGTGATGGGGATGTACCTCACAGGGAAAACACTCCTGGGTTCAATCCCCGGTACTGAAAAATAAATAAATAAATAAATAAATAGATAAATAAAATAAATAAATAGAAACATACATCATGTAATATGCTCCTCCACCTGCCCCAGCTGACCCAAGGATGCCCTTATTCCTAACAAAGCTCTTTATCAAAGAGCTTTGAGTGGTGCAAAGGGTTCCTGGGTGTTGCGAGCCACAGCCAAGTCAAGATGGCGCCTGGCATTTTGCCAGAAGGCGTGGTTGAGAAGTAATGCCAGCCAGCGAGCCATTAAGATGATGATAATTAAGTTAAGCTGTGTATAATTATTAAGATAATGACTGATTGCTGTAACTGGATGATGCTACATTGAAACAAGCTGTGTATTCAGTTGTGTATGTAAACCTCTGCTGTCCAGCAGTGGGGCGGCTCCTGCTACCTCAGGTGCCCGCTACTTTTGAGTTCTCCAGGAGTTCCCATTGGTTCTCACAGAGTTTCTGTGGAGTTCGAGAGTGTTCCCGTTAGGTTCGGGCAATAAAGTAATTCCTGTTTGAACCTACAAGAGGCTTGTGACCTCCCAGTTATTTTTGTGCCCAGCCAGACTACTACGGCACCTGGGCTTCTCTAAAGTCCCCAGCTTCTTTGCTCCTTTTCGGAGAAGGCACATCTTGCTGCAAGGTGTTGTGTGTCATACAGAAAAGAGGATGAACCAAATCTCTCAGGAGTCACAAGGCTGCCTGTGCTCACTCACTGGGCATCTGCAGCCTCCCTCCTGGCATCTCCCTGAACTGAGGATGCCAGGCTTCGCAGCTCCTCCGACACAGGGCTCCGCCCAGCTCCTTCAACAGGAGAGCAAGAGGGATGCCCCGCGGTTTGCAGAACCCACCAGTGCCACACGCCAACTCTCCACAACAGACTTCCCACCAGTAAACAATTGCACACCTATGAACTTTATTTGAAAAAGAAGGGGCACATACTTATCTATCTATTACCCATCTACCCCAGGGAAGGGTTTGTATTAAAACTTTGAATTTAGCAACATCCATAGAACTTTTCTATTTACATTGTTTTAAAAATAAGTGAAAATTTTACAAAATCACCCTTATTTCTACAAGTATGGTTAAAGGTTTTTCATAAAGCATTTTTTTTTAACAAAACATGCCTTTCTCTATGAAAATACCTAATCTAATTTAACAAAGGAGCAAAGCTTGCATTAGTATTTTCTAGTAGGCCATATTGTCTTATATGTCCTATTAGTGTTTGTGACAGTGACTTAGAACTCTAATACCTGGCCTGGGAGAAAAAAAAATCAAACTGATCAAGAGACCCTGAGCCAAGTCCCCGTACATGGGAACTGTTGCTGTCAGGACAGCAGGTGCTAGCTGGGACTTGAGCTGGCCCGGGAATCCAATTAGAAAGGATAAATGAGGAGGAGAATGAATATTTTCTTCTCTGGGAAAGCTTCACCTACCAATGGCTGACTGCTTTGGGTGAGTTCTTTTCACAGCTAAGGCACTGGAGAGCTGCCTATTTCTTCCTAAGTATTTTTGTTGATTTTGTGAAAAAGAAAGTTATCTCAAAATGTCCTCCAGTCTCTTGTCTTTCCTTCACTGTTTGGGCCTGTGATGTGCTTGTGATGTGTTTTCTTAAGGTTATACCTTTTAATGTCTGTGTACCTTCATAAATTCTCTTTTCCATGTTTCATGCTTTCTATTTGGTCTTAGAAGCTGAACCTCCTTGGAGAGGTCCTACCCATGGCACATTAGTGCACAGTGGTCCTGAGGGTCCTCATTCTAAGATGTGCTTGTCTCCCTTTCACACAGTTATTTTCCCCTTGGAATGATTAGGTTTAGCTTGTTCCATTTCTTTTTATTTTCAAATTTCTATGATATTCTCACAGTTTCATTTATCCAACTTGTAATTATTTATTTAGTAATCTCTTAATTTATTATGGCAATTATATTTTTAATACCCGAGAGCTCCTTGTCCCCGGCCTCCCGTCTCATGATGTATGTGTTCTTAAGTCCCTCTGAGATACAAATTAGATATTCTGGTTCGTTTGGGGTATGTTAGAGAAATTCTTTTCCAGAATTTCATTTTATGGGCTTGGCACTAAGGCCTGCAGTTCTCCTTGGCCCAGTCATAGTCAACCAGGCCATAAAAAGCTGACGGGGCAAGAGCTGGGTCAGCTGATTGGCCACAGACTTCTCAGGCTGAGGACTTGGAGAAATGTCTGTGGAATAGGCTCATCTCTGCAATTTTCACATTCCTCCATAGGTATTACTTCTTGAGAGAAGGACATTCCAGTTCTTGCCCC
Organism: Spermophilus citellus; assembly: GCF_964194105.1. Classification (NCBI taxonomy): domain Eukaryota; kingdom Metazoa; phylum Chordata; class Mammalia; order Rodentia; family Sciuridae; genus Spermophilus; species Spermophilus citellus. Next base: position 124,558,291 of record NC_138198.1, read on the forward strand.
AGATGCTCGAAGCCCAGTGTGACAGGGAGACCTTTCTGTGACTCCTCTGGGACAGAGTTCCTCTATCTCTTTTTACCAATTACCCACCCCCCCAATTTTGTTTTCCAGGTTCCAGACAGGTATTAAACTGTCATGCAACCGGAAGATCTAGAGCTTCTCTGTGCCATTATTAGACTGTGATAAACAGAGCTGGTAATTTCCAGTACTGACCAGGGCAGCTTGACGACAAGAGGAGACTCTGATGCAATCAGTCTGGCATCTTCGATTGGAAGTTTTATTTCATAATATGTCATTTGAGGATGAATTAAATCTGTAGCTATTTCGTATGCTTAATGAGTCTAAGTATGTGTAATTGACTTTATTATCCTGTGCTGAATTTTGCTTTTGAAAAGTAGTCCTCAAATTTATCTAGAAGATATAATGAACTTGATGGCTTTTGGTTTAATACTAAAGCAAATATTTCCAGAAATTTCTTGCTTAATAGACTTGAAGACAAGTTTTAACCTCTCTATCTGGAGAATTTCAACCCCACTCAACGTGAAAACTGATTCACTCTTGAAGCATCTCATTTTGAATGAAATGAATGGACCTTGGGTGTAGTCAGAGGCCTGAGGCCTTGGGCTCAATCCTCAGCAAAGGAAACAACACACAGAGATTTATTTCCTCTTTATATTTGTATACAAATTTTTACATCTATACATTTTGTACATTCATATGTTTCTTTTTCAATTGTCAAAAATATGTTTGAATTTTACATCATAGTTAAAATTTGGGACATCAGTTACTCATTTGGTTAATTATATAAAGTCACTCTAAGAAGGGACCTTCTTAAGTCATCTTTATCAACACTGCTAGTGATGTAGTATTCCACAACCATTAGGTTTGTTTTAGCCTCCTAATAAAAATGTCTAGTGTGAAAGTATGAAACATTAAAAACCTTTAAGAGCAGTGTTTAAAGTCACATGCCCTTAATATTATGACTTAATACCAAGCTTGTGTGTCACCCCATATGTGAAACATAGTTTTACTATTGTAGGTAATAATCACATTTATTTGTACCTGCATACTCTGCAACACTGATGTGGCTGGCACAGGGTGCAAGTCAATAAGAATATTTAGAATAAAATTGGATGGATTCAAGTTATGGCAGTGTCTGACACCAAGATCCAAGTTTTCCATAATGTGTGTGTATGTATATGTGTGTGTATGTGTATATGTGTGTGTGTGTGTGTGTGTGTGTGTGATATATATATATATATATATATATATATATATATATATATATATATAAAATCTTTCTCTTTCTGTACCTTACATTTTCAAAACTGTTTCTTCTGTTTCCTCTTAAAATTATTTTTTGTAGAACTTCCGAAATGTTATTTATTTTCCATTGAAGTTTTAATTTATCAAATGATTTCTATCTGCCTCTGCCGCAGTCTGGCTGGGCACAAAATCATGAGCCACTCAAGCAGGAACAAACTTTATTTTTGAAACTGCCGCCAATGCCCATACGCTCCCGGGAAGATTGCCGACCAACCCATGCAGCGTTCTCCTGGACCCCAACCGGAAGTCCCTCCTCCGGAATTCCCTCCTACCGCACTTCCCCAACCAATGGGAACTCTCCAGGAGTCCCGCAGGCCGAGGTGGGCAGCAGGAGTCCAATATCCATATGAATGCAGATCTTAACATAATCATATCATCTCAATGGCTTGCTGGTGTCACCTTTCAACCAAAAATGCCATGCATCGTATTACTTGGCTGTGGCTCTTAGCATGCCTCAATACACCAATGCTTCCAGTCATTTTAAATTCACATTAAGAGAAGGTGTGCTTCAGCAGATCAATGGATAAAGAAACCATGGCATATATACACAATGGAATATACCTCAGCCTTAAAGAACAACAAAATGATGGCATTTGTTGGTAAATGGATGGAGTTGGAGAAGATGATGCTCAGGGAAATAAGGCAATCCCCCAAAAGCAAAGACTGAATGTTTTCTTTGATATATGGATGCTTATTCATAATAAGGGGGAGGTAGTGAAGAATGGACTTACTTTAAATTATATGAGGGGAGTGAAGGGAGGGGAGGGGATATAGGGTTAGAAACATTAGTAGAATGAATCAGACATTATTACTCTACGTACATATATGTGACTACACAACTGGTGTAATTCTACATCATGTACAACCTGAAGAATGAGAAATTATACTCCATTTATGTGCAATATGTCAAAGGGCATTCCTCTGTCATGTCTAACTAATTAGAACAAATAAAAAAAGAGATGATATACTTCCTCATGACCTAGAAGATATATAGTTATATAAGATAAATATTTAAAAAGTGGTTGAGTAGAACACCCTTGGACTGAGAGTTCCTCTGACCTCCTTTGTCTTTCTTCATTAGAATTATTTCAAGAGCAACACAGTCCTCTCCAAAACACTGGTTTTGTACCAGATTTAACTGCTGTCAGGCATCAACACAAGCAAGTGCATTGATCAAACACAGCACAGAGGACCTTCTCTGTTTCCCTCAGCCTGAGGTGCAGCACGGTACCAGGGCTTTCAGACATGGCTGGGTTTTAGTGTGAAGCTCTGCTGGGGCCTGGCTAGCTGTTCAGGGTAAAACGTAATTTTTCCTCAGAAGCCTTGATTGATCCTTCTTTAACTCTCCAGCCTCAATGTGTCACCAGTCATGTCATGATTATTTATCTATTTATTTGTCTTTCTCCCTAGATTCAGAGCTCACAGTGGGGAGGTCAGGGCGACAGAGCTGGAAATGCCTGATAGAGCACTGGGCAGTGATTCAGACCCCCCACCCTGTAGAGGCATGCAGACAAGTTATCTCTCTTTTATTTCCTTAAGAGTCCCCTGCACAGAGGACGGAGTTCACCCACTTACCATTTCCTCCTCAAAGCTCAGGCATAGCATGGCTCCTGTACCTAGGTCACAGGGCTCAGCACCCCGAGGCTGGACCTTCTGGATCAATCCAGCCTCCTCAGCCACTCTGATACCTGGGCCATGTCTTCACACTTGCCTTCTAAGGGCCCTAGAAGGTCTTCATGAGGTCATTCTCACAACAGGGCTTCAAGAAGTTATTCACAGGAACAAAATCCACCATGTTCACAGTCCTTTGCACATTCAAGGGGGGACATGACACCCCAGGGTAAAGAATTTGGGGGCCAATCTAGAGTGTCACTACTCCAAGGTGGTTGGGATAATTTTAACCTAAATTTTTAAAAAGTGGGACATATACCAAAAGCAAATACAAATAGTTTTGTAAAATCTAAGATTGAGAATTTCATCAAAATAATTGACCCAAACACTGAAGTATAATTTAAAAGCTAAAAAATGTAGTAAAACCTACAACATTGATCTTCAATTTAACATGTAAAATATAAGTTTTAAAGAATAATGGAAATCAATGAATTTGTCTATCAACATATTGATCTTTAGAGAGATAACTACCTTAGGCGGATATACATTTTGATAATTCGTACCTTGGTAAATTGCTCATGTTCTTGTATTTCTCATGGAAATCTGTTCAACATGGCAGTGAGAGAAGTAGCAGCTACAGCACCTGGCTTCCAGAGTATTTGTATACTTAAGGAGGAAAATAATATGCATCGCTATAAAACACAACGATTGTAAGGACGTTTGAACATATGTAATTTCACATTTGATTCTTTGATACACTTCAACATATTTCTTTTCAAAACAAACTATATTTTTAGTTGGGATTTCTATCAGATATTAACTTATAATTATCTGCTTACTTATTTATGTTTCTTAATTGTCATACTATTGACTATCGTTCATGAGTTAACACTGAGAAATTCTTTGGTGAATACCCGGACTATTTGATTTGAGAAGCAGCAAACGATCCTGTTTTTCAGACGTTTTTCTGATGGAACATGCATCAGAATACAGTGTGCGCTACTTTGAAATAGCTCCTAAAGAGGGAGTTTTGGGGGTGTGCTGTGTGGAAAGGGCAGTGTCCTAGGTTAACCTCTCAAGCCTCCTGTGATCTAGAAATCCCACACAGAAACTCTGCCACACATCCGCAACCGTGTCGGTCCCGTGTTCCAAGGAACACTCAACACAGTCCATGGAGGTGCCCCCAGGTGTCACTGGTTGACTGCAGGCATAGGACACCTGACCCCCAAACCACTAGCCATCTTGCCAAACGGTATTAGAAGTTTTGAAAAAAGTGCTAAAAGGTTTATGAAGAAAAAGAAGAGTGAGGTTCCACAGGATAGTGGCACGAATCTGAAAGCCTAACTTTTTGGGGGAAGAAATTAGTCAACTTAAAATTTCGAAGAGTCGCACGCACTTCATCCGCTCACTGGTGGCAACATCCCTGTTGCCCAATTGTCCTGCTGCTTTTCAGCTGGGCACGGCTCTCCTCACCAAGGCTCTGCTTGACTTTTGCTTCTCACTATTGTGATCCACCTAACCTGCAATTTTTGTGATTTTTATTTTGCATAGAAGCAGATCAGATGGGTGAGAAAAAACAGACAAAAGTGCCGGAATGGTGAAAAGTGATTATTAGAGTGCACAGCCCTTTGAGGAAAATTAGGAATATCCTACTTAGAGACAGCGATCATCATTTTTTTTTTCCAGCATTCAAATTTAAAGGGAAGGCAATAATTTAAGTAAATATAATTGAACTTTTATTTGTTTTGTGGGGTTTTTTTGGTTGCTAAGTACAATAGCAACAATACCAACAAAAGTGTGTATTTTTGTTTAATTTCTTCTACTTTCTAGTGAATCCATGAATCATAATGGAAAGTCAATGGGCTACAGAGCTGATTTTGGTACTAGACTTCAGGTTTGGGCTTTGGAAATATTAATCTCAATATTGCTATTATTTTCCTTGGGAAAGTAGAGATAAGTTGGGGTGACTGAATCTAAGATAATATCTATGGAATCATTGTCCTGTGCCTGGCTTTTAGTAGGGATTCCATGAATGATTATCATCCCTTAAATTGCTTTGTAGGTAATTTTATGGTGTCATAGTTAGCATTTAACTAATTCAACCCTAGGGTTCCCTAGTTAATACACATTCTAAGCACAAATCTTTATTCTCAATTTGCAGATGAGTTTGTGCGGAAGCTATATTCTTTTATATATTTTTATTAACAACCTTCTGGAAGATATTGATGACCGACCTTGCAAAGGTGTTAAAAGTACCTTTGGAAATGTCTAATTTATTCCTAAGGAGCAGTGCATTTGCTCAAAGAACCTGCTTGAACAAATGACTTCATTAAATCGCCAAGTGTTTCTAAAACGAATGATATTAAAGAGGCGATGCACAGGATATTAATTACAGCACTTCATTCCAGGCCAGGAGAGGGAAAAATAAAATGGAACTGGATGCAGATAATGCTAAGCCTGTTTTAATGCATTACTTACTAGATATTTGAGAAAAAATCTTAACTCATAAGAAATATCATCCTTCATGCTCATATGAAGACATGAGGCCACTGAAAAATATACACTTGCTTGTGACATTTTGGGGCAAGTGAAACTTGACCTCGAGACACAGTAATGAATAAACCTAGCTTAAGAAGTCTACAGCTGGAGAAATAGCCTATTTTTTTTTCTGCATTATTTATTGGAGCATTAGAGTTGTATATAATGATGGAATTTGTTGTTACATAGTCATGCATGCACACATTATAACAGCATAATTTGTGGCGTTCTGTACGATGAAATCCAGGTAAACATACAGGCATGTTTATATAGACAGTCAAGCGCAGTGTGTCATTGTTACATATTTACAAATTCAAGTAATTTTTTTTGAGATTACCTTTAATTGTCAGAAACCGAAAATTTGGACTATAAATGCATTTGATTTTTTCACACCATATATTTCTTTAAGAGCACAAACTAGATTTTCACAGAAGTTATGTTTCAATTTTGTTATTTTACCTTTTTTTAAATTTAACTTTTTACTTTGAGATAATTGCAGATTCACCCACAGTTGTAAGAAACAACACATAGAGATCCTGTATACCCTTGACCCATGTTTACCCAATGGTGACATCTTAGAAAAGTAGTGCAGGGTCAGAGCTAGGATCTTGACATTGATAATGTGGAGACACAGGACTCGCAGTTGCTCTGTGATACCAAGCCCCTCCTGTTCCCCTTGTCCTGGCCAGACTCCCCACAGGCAGCCACGAAGCTGTTCTCTATTCTGTAATGTTGTCATCAAAAGAATATTTCAACAGAAATTTTTAGCGGGTGAACTTTGGGGTTGACTATTTCCATTCCTAATGATGTGAACATTGGCATGGACTTGGGGTGCTGTAGTCTTTAGTGCAGACTAGTATTCCAGGCCTAGGGCACACCAGGCTGTTTAACCGTAGACACATGCTGCTTGTCGGACATGCAAGAATTCCATCCCTGAGAGTTTTCTGGGCTCTGCCTAGATGTGGGCTACTGTTTATAAATCTGCTATGGACAGTCATGGTGCAGGTCTCTTCCTTTCCTCTTTTTTCATTTATTATTATTATTTTATTTTTACAGTGTGATAATATGATATGTTTATATAGCATGTAATGAACAAATCAGGGTAGTTAGCATTTCTTTCTCCTTAACTACTTTTATTTATTAATACATAGTAAATGCTTATTTATGAGATACAAGGTGGTATTTCGGTACCAGTATGCAGCATGTACTGACCAAATCATGATAATTCATGTGTCCATCTCCTCACCATTGCTTTGTTTGGAATCTTTGAGCTCCTCACTTCCAGTTCTTCTTAAAATATATCACAGGTTATAGTTGCCCATCTGTGGTATAGAACACTGAGCTTATTATGTCCGTACCTAATTTTGATGTGGTACCCACTGTTCGAGACTCTTCTTTCCCACACATACCCTGCCTTTAACAGTCACTGAGGAAAATGGTTTTGTTGTTCACCAGCTCCTTGCGCCCAGCTCCAGACCTGGCACAGGGTCATCATGTCTGTGGAGTAAAACACTGAAGGAGTATGTTGGTTTTTGTTGTGGACAATGTATTTCAGGATGATATATTTTAAACCATTATTGGAGGGGCTGGGGATGTGGCTCAAGCGGTAGCGCGCTCGCCTGGCATGCGTGCGGCCCGGGTTCGATCCTCAGCACCACATACCAACAAAGATGTTGTGTCCACCGAGAACTAAAAAATAAAAAAATATTAAAAATTCTCTCTCTCTCTCTCTCTCTCTCTCCTCTCTCACTCTCTCTTTAAAAAAAAGAAAAAAAAACATTATTGGAAGTCAGAGTATTTTTAAATGTGATATGATAAATGTTGGAATAACATATGGATGTAATTGAGATGATAAGATACGCGTGTAAATATCTGTATGTGTGTGTGAAACATTTGTCCTCCTTTCCCATTCTTTCAAATCCCAACCCTAAAGTCAGTATTAAGTGCAAACATTAGAAGTGTCGGTGTTATGGTCATCACCATCTCCAGCTTTGGGGGGAGGACAAAAGTCCTGTTCAGGTAGCGGGATTTTGGAATGTTGTAGACAAATGATAGAGACTGACATACATGGCTCAGAATGCCCTCCCCAACGAAGTCACTATTTAGTGGTATTTTAATTTACAATTCATTGTGTTACTTAAAATACCAAATAAGAAAAATGTAGAACAGGTCAATGTGCATTTCGTGTATACCTTTACTGATTTGAATAAATACATTAGGTAAGCACAGGATGGTGTGAAGCCCAGGTCAAGAAAGATGTGAGCGAAAGAACTGGAATCTGAAGGCCCAGAGCCCCAGTAGGAATGCCTCCAGGCGATGCTTTCCTGACACATATGGAAATTTAGGCATCACCCAAGAATACACATTTTATTTACCACTGTATAGCATAAGGTTAGTTATTTGCAACATAAAATGCTCTCTTTGATGAGATATTCAATAGATATTTTTAAAACATCACTTATGTATTTGTGTGCATGTGTGTGCATCACATATGTGCATATGTATGTGTGTGCATGGTATTTTACTCTCTAAAAGCAAATGTACTCTTTGTTAAATTTTGCCAGGCGCAGTGGCACAGGCCTGTAATCCCTGCAACTTGGGACTGAGGAAGGGGGGACCTGAGTTCAACGCCAGCCTCAGCTGATTAGCAAGGCACTTAGCAACTAAGCCCAACTCTGTCTCTAAATCAAATATTAGAGAAAGGGCCAGGGAGGTGGCTCAGAGGTTAGCACCCCTGGGGTTAATCCTTGATACAGAAAAATATATATATCTGGAGTCTCTGGCAAGGCCGTTTTTTGTTTTATTTTGGCTTCCCTCCCTACATTCAAGAACTAGAAATGAAACAAGATTATATGGAAATACCCTTGTAATAAAATAGGTACTGATGAGGGTCTACATTGGACGTTATCTTAAACGGGAAACTCCACCTTTCTCACTGGTTATGACAGAGCCAGGCTGTCAGCTAACTTGATTTGTGTGACTGGCAACCACAGCAGTACCTAACACGGGGGCAGCCACAGTGAATAAGGGTGGACCGTGTGCTGGAGACTTTCACCACAGTAGATCTTAGGTATTCTCACCACAAAAATAATCAAACCAATAAAGAGAACCCAGCTAATTGTGATGATGGGTTAATTAGCTCAAATGTGGCAACCCTTTCAGTGTGTAGTGAGATCATGTGTGCACCTTCAGTATATGACCTCTTGTCAGTTGTATGTCAATAAAGGTGCATAAAAATGAACACTCACGCTGGGCCTTCCCGAGCTGTTCTAATCTGGGCAGAAGCCCCAGTGCACGTGGGGACCCGCCCTGGAGTTCCCTGAAGTAGGAAGTGAGGGGCGTGAGCAGATGAGCTTCTGCAGCTTCCTCCGTCTTCAGTCAGGGTTCTTCAGAGACTTAAAAGAGTTTGCCTGAAGAAAGGCTGGGGTGGACGGACTCCACCAGTGGCTGGAGGGTTCAGGAGAGCTGAAGCAGGGCCAGTCTCTCTTTATCTGATAGTAATTTTCAAATCCTAATATGACACATATGTGTTGTTTTTATTATGAAACCACTTCATCTTATAATAAAATATCATGCAATACATAAAAGCTAAAAATAAAAATGAAAGACAATGGGAAATGAAGGGGTGGGTTGGGGGAGAAGGGAAGGGGTAGTGAAGGCCAGGTGGGTTAGGAGAGAAGGAAAATGTGAGGACAGAAGGAAGAAAACAGGAGGAAGAGAGAAAGGAGGAAGGGAGGGAGAGAGGCAGGGAGGGAGAGAGTCAGGTGGCATTTCATTCCCACAGCACTGGTGAATGTTGTTCTCAGTTGTTCATTTGTTCCCACCCCGATTTACGTTCCTTTGCAATACTGAGCCCTTCCCGACTGTTTCTGCTAATCTGAAGATTGCTGATTTTCAGCCTTTCCCCAGGTGTTTTCTGTTTGTTTGTAACTAGGACATGTCTTGGTTAGAAAGATGAAGGTTTTTGGTGGAGGATGTAGAAGAAGAGGCTCAAGTGGAGGTGGGCAACCATGTCATGGGTGTCCCCACACATCACTCAGTGACATGAAGGGACACAGAACCTAGCTACATGATGAGTGTGGGCCCTGGGCATCTGAGCCAGAAAAAACAGGAGAAAAAGATATAATTCTGTGCCTGTGCATGGTCTTTTCTGCACTTTTTTAATTCCTCAGTTTCTTCGAGGTAAAACCAGGGTAAGCCATTCCCTGAAGACTCTCTGGGTAAATTCCGTGACAGCTGTCAGGGAGAAATGTCATTTTGAAAAATCTTGGAACTTCACTTGTGAGCATACTTTGTAATGATTCCAACTTGTACTTGGGGCTATCGAAATTTCAAGGTTTTAGCATAAATATCCAGCACTCATTTCCTCTTCCTTCAGCTGTCAGCTTCCACTCGTCACCCATCTTTAAGGGTTTACTAACTCAGATTTGTATAGTACTTAACTGATTTCAAGTCGACTTCAGAAATAAAATTTCATTTCATTTCAAACAACCCATCAGATGTCAAAATTAATATCCCAGTTTCAGAGACAAAGGAGCTGAAACTGAGGAGATTAAGTGCTCCTCCCTGGGTTACCTGGACAGCAGCAGGCAGAAATGAGGTTGCGATCAGCTTTTCTGACGCCTCCACTAGTGAAATGGGAGCTAGTTCTGCTTTGGTTTGCTTTTCCTCCTGTAAGATCTGCGTTCATAGGGGCGCGCGTGCTCTGTCTAGCCTCTTCTCTCCCTGGGTTTACCAGTCCTACCATACTGGACTCTCTGTGCTATAAGAGAGATGCTTTCTCTACCTTTTCTCTTTCCATACACAAGGTTCAACTTTTAAAGCAACTTAAGTTGGAAGATGACTGCCATGAATGGTACCTGGTAACCAAGCATTGTGCAGTGTCCTTACCTGAAATCACTTGCAAGTGTCCTGAGTGATTTAGAAAGCCCATGCTCACTGAAATCAGCAGCCATTTGATTAGGTATTTGCCTTTGGGGTCATGCACTCATGCATTCATCTGCACATTTACTTACACAAATGGGTTTCTTGAGCTGCCACACCTCCTAAGCACAAAGCTCCATTTCCAGCCTAGCTAATGCGTGATGCCCTGGCACCCTGGGTTTCAAGATTAACCACCAAAGGGCAGGATTCGAGGATAAAATTAAGACTGAAGAATAAAATGTTTTAAAACTCAAAGATAAGAAAAATATTCATTGTGTAACCCTTAACAAGATGTGGACTATGGGAAACTAAGCTTGCAAGGAATGGTGGAATTTAATCCAATTTGTAAGATGTTCCTGCATCATCCCTGTGGTCAGGGCTTTTAAGTGATGAATGAATCTGACTTTTATATGCCTGGATGGTTAGGCTGTTTTTGTTAAATGATTCATTAAACTCTGTAAATCCAGAAAGAGGAGCTGTTAGAGGAGGTGCAGGGTTTCACGAAGCTTGCTCGTTAGGCTCTTTCTTCACATAATGAGCAGAGTTTCAAACTTTTGACTGCACTGCCACCAGCAATCAAATACTTTCCTGAGATAAGCGTGGTGCAACTTCCTATTTCCAGAACACATCGCTGTGGATGGAGAAAGTCGGCAGGGACCACATCTCAGATGAATATGCATTGACCAAAAAATATTGTTCCTCATCCTATTTTGGCAGTCTCACTGCTTTCTAAGACTCCTAGAGTTGTGAACAATTCATTCTGAAAAGTGTCAAAATCTTTAAAAATATGCATGTTTGAGATTATTTAAAAAAAAAAAAAAGCCCTAAATGAAGAATGGTTTCTACTCAGGGAAGGAGGAAGTGCCTACAAACTGAGCATATGTGCCTGATGCGTTCTGCTTCCCATTAATCCGCATCCCTGTGAATTATAGGACCGACTTGGCATAGAAGTTACATTTTGGAAATTTCATTTCTGTATCATCATTCAGCATACATTTACAAAATACTAAGGGCAACATGCAGCAACTAACAAGTCATGCAATTACAAAAGATAATTGGGCTCCACTGGCTCTTGGTAGGTTGGAATTTCATAATGTCTCTACCACTAATTTAATCTAAAATTCCAGTGATATTATGGAACAGTTATAAGTCTGAGTTTTCCTATTGACTGAACAGGCAAACTGACCACTAACATATTCTATATTTATTTCCATGGGTAATTTATTTGCTTTAATCAATGTATTATAATCTTTATGACATCTTCAGTAATATTGCTTACTCAAATATGTTGTTCATGTTTGTTACATTGGGCCCACACCACCTTTTAGAAATGCATATAATCTTTTACTATGGCCTGTTTAAAATGTTATAGAAAAAACTTTTCTTACTTTGGGAGATTTTGTTGTTGTTGTTAGTTTCATGGTTAGAATCTCTACCTACATCCTATTATGAGAATTTGAGCTTTGTGTGTTAGCTCTTAAATATAACCCAAAGCATGTTTTCTCATGTAACCATTTAATTTCTGTGATTTAATTTCATAATTGAGATGTTCTGTACTGATGCAGGAACTTGTGGCTAATGCTAGAAAAGTTTTGTATAACAATGAGGGTCTCCCTCCATTACCATGCAATATACAAAATTACACATAAGAGGTTGTGAGGAGAATGGGAAAATAAACAAGGAGAGAAATGAATTACAGTAGATGGGGTAAAGAGAGAAGATGGGAGGGGAGGGGAGGGGGGATAGCAGAGGATAGGAAAGGTAGCAGAATACAACAATTTACTAATAGGGCATTATGTAAAAATGTGGATGTGTAACCGATGTGATTCTGCAATCTGTATTTGGGGTAAAAATGGGAGTTCATAACCAACTTGAATCTAATGTATGAAATATGATATGTCAAGAGCTTTGTAATGTTTTGAACAACCAATAAAAAAAGAAAAGTTGATAATATTACCAACTTTTTCTCATATTTTAAATATTAACTTAACATTAATGCTGAACTCTCTAACTTTAGCTTCCCATTCATTTTGAAATATCTGAAGAACTAGCCAGATATGGTGGTGCACACCTGTAATCCCAGCAGCTCAGGAGGTTAAGAAAGGAGTATTGTGAGTTCAAAGCCAGCCTCAGCAAAAAGTGAGGCACTAAACAATTCAGTGAGACCCTGTCTGTAAATAAAATAAAAAATAAGACTGGGGATGGGGCTCAGTGGTTGAGTGCCCCTAAACTCAATCCCCGGTATCCCCACAAAAAGAAATATCTGAAGAACTAAAGATGAAAGTCCTTGTTAATTTTCAGAATATACTCCTATGTAAATAACTTAGTAGTATTTCTGATTTCTTCTATTTTGATAAATTTGGAGGTTTCCTCATTTGCTAAGTATTTTTTATTGATCTCTATCTCTTTACTCCCCAACCCCTGCCTTTTCTATGGGGTTTATGCCTTACCTTAAGTGTGTGGGAAGAAGTTGGGGACCTTCTCCATCTTCTTTACTAATAGTGAGGTGAAGATGTCATATAGTCCTTGCTTGTCACCTCTAAGACTTTTTTTCAATGCATGCTGACCCTATAGGATATTGTGTGATTGCTGACAGCAACCGGTCTGGAACATTAAAGAAAGTAATACAGAGAGAGCAATGCAGAGGCAGACACTCAGACTTCAAGATCCTTTTGAGAAGTGATGAAGGAAGCTGCATCTTTCTAGTCTAGATTTTGGTTTGAACATCCCGAGTTGGTTAAGATATTGCATTTAGGGAGAGTCACAGAAGCTTTTTGATATATAAGGTACCTTTTAATACTTTCTTATGAAAGGTTTGAGAAAAAAAGCCTCATCATAATTAATGAACAATTCCTTTCACTTTCATGAACCTATTTAGTATCACATGACAAGTAAGTCCCAGCCAAATAAAGCAATTTAGACATATATTTTCCATTCCTTTTGAAAAATCCTAACTTTTCATGATTGGAAAATATTCATCTCAAGCCAATTAAAATAGCTAAAGAAAAGAGCACAAAATTAGCTACCACCTATTAGAAAAACACAATTGAAACCCACAATAGATATCAGTACACAACTATCAAAATTGACAAAACAAAAACAGTGAGAACATTCAATTCTGGAAAGTACAGGGAGAAACTGGATCATTCCTGCATTGCTAGTGGCAATTGAAAGGGTGCAGCTGCTTTGGAATAGTTAATAAGTTTCTTATGAAACTAATGGTACACTTATCATATGACCCAGCAATTACATTTGGGAAATTATCCTAAGGACATGAAAATTTATATTCACACAAAAACCTATATAAACATGTCTATGTGGCTTTATCATACTAACTGAAAACTGGATATGACCTATATACCTTTCCATAGACAAGCGTTTTCACAAACTTAGTCTGGTACATTCAGACTATGGCCTGCTATCCAGCAATACAAAGGAGAGAACACTGATAATCCAACAATGTGGATGAATCTCCAGGGAATTATTCTGAATAATAATAAAAAAATCTCCAATGTATAAAACTCCATTTATGCAATGCAACATTTAAAAAATTACATTAGAGAATGGAAAATCTATTGGTAGTTGCTAAATATTAGGGGCAAGTCTGAGGTCAATGTCAATGGGAGGGAGGTGGTGTGTGCCTAGAAAAGGAAAATGCCAGGGATTTTCGTGACGATGGAAACAAGATGACTGCATCAATTGCAATATCCCATTTGTGAGATTGCATATAGTTTTATGAGATATTTCAATTGGGGGAACCTGGGGAAAGTATACATAGGGATCACTCTGTATTAGGTTTTACAAGTACATCTCAATCTACAAATAATTTTTATTAATTAACTTTAAAATATGTGATAAGTAGAACAAGAGAAGCCAGGAATATATTTCTGTGCAAAACACCCTGGTTTAAAAAATATTGTTGATAGATTAAACTTTCAAAAATACTATGGGTCAAACCTGTGTAAGTTGGACTTACATATAAAGACTAATTCTGTTCTATTAATTCTCCTCCTTCCAACCACTCACACTCCAAAACAGAGAGCAGTGATCTCATTTTTAACTATTTTGTCTGTAGAGTTGCATATGCACATTAGAAGGCTGAGTCTTTTCAACACTGGGCAACTGTTCCAATGGATGCACCTGTCTTCTGAATCCTATCACACAACCTCGAATAACTACAAGATGGAGAGAATACTTATAGTTCTCCACTGGACACTGGGCATATTATATAGTTCTCCTCAGCCCAGCTGGTTTTAGTTCCCTAATTTTTGTACCTTCTTTGTGGTCATTTGCCCCTTCTGGTCTTAAAGGCTGTCTTCATCTTTGTTTCACAAGGGATAGTCCATTGGGGCAGCTTTGTCACCATGTTTAGCAATGGATAATTCTTGGAGTAGACTTAGCTCAGAGGGTTACCGACCATGCTGTAAACAAAGCTCACTTTGCAAAATTAATTTCTAGGGTTGAAAAAAAAAGAGTTTAAATCCTTCTGAAACTCTTTGATGTCTTTGTTCCTACAGTGAAAAACAATGAATTCAACAAGTTTCCGGCTGTGATTTTTCTCTCTTAGCATTATTGGATATGCCATAGATGCTCATTAAATGAGTGTCTGTGTGTGTGTGTGTGTGTGTGTGTGTGTATGAAGCATAATATGTCATGTCTCTCTGCACAGTTATATAACTCAATTTCTAAAACAATAGCTTTCCTGCTATGGATCTTCTCAGGAAATTTGTATCCCATGAATTCCATCAGCATTCCCTTAGTTGCAGAGGAAGTTATAGAACCCATGTGTAATAAAACATTTCTATTCACTTGTATCTTATTCCTGATCAACTCTAATACCAATTATTAATAAAGCATATTTTGTGATTGAAACCATACTCTAGGTCACTAACATCCACAATCTTTATCAAAGTTTATTTACTAAACCAGAGCCATCATATACATTGTCAGAAGGTAATCCTGTCCATGTTGTATTCCCTGTTTGCACCATAGATCTTTATTATTTTATTCACATGCATGTATTATAGTCAATCTTCCTTTTCAAATCACTCTGAAAAGCATGTCTCTAATTTTCAAGGAAGGATGTGCTCACCAGCATTCTCCGTCATATATATTGACCATGTGACCATATTCAGACGTTTTTCTTAGAGCCATCACAGGTATAAAGGTGGCCAGCACCACAATCTTTCCATAACATGCCAGACCCACCTGTCAATAAAAGATACACATGCCTATGTGCTTGAGCACATGCACAACACACCTCTGGCCTTCACACTTGACCCAGAGGAATGTGGCTTTGGGGAATTGTTATTCAAATCCTGTACGGCTGGGTGGGGGCTTCATAGAGATGAAAACTAATCACAACTCCAGTACCATCACTCAGACCCTTATCCAGACAAGCCCTTTTCTTTGCTGAGTCTTCCATTTTCAGAAAATGAGCCTCCATATACCTTTGTAAAGAATCTTCTTTGCTTGTCTTTCTAGGAAAGAAGGTTTTTTAAACCGCCACCAGAGTATGTTCAAAATTTGTGTTAATTATGCCCTCCTGTTTGATAAACTTGTAATGCCCTTTAGAGTTAGCAGAGTGATGTGCTGTGTTAGGTAGAAATGACCAAGCCAGCTTTCATTGTCCTCTGATTCTATGTCAACTGTATTCTTTTAAAACTCTTTTGCCTCTTGAAGTTGAGTAGATTCAGATGTGGTGAATCTAATGATGAGAGGTGAGCTCAGCTCAAAGCCAGGTGGGCTTACTCTACACCTGGACTGAGATGATAGCAGTCTGACAGGTGATTGCATCATAGACATGATGCTTTTGCCATGAAGCCTGCTCCTTTACATTCCTCTTGATGAGTAGGAAACATATTTTAAGTACCTTAGCTATCCACGTAACCATAAGCAATTTCGGCATTGAGTTCAGAAATCATTTGCTGAGGCTGCAGACTCCCGGGACTATATGCATCTTTCCCATAAACTTAGGATCTGAAAGTGGTTTTTTGGTCTGCTTTTCGGTACACACACTTGCCCTGATGGGGAACTGAACTCGTTTGGATTATAAGTTTTGGTGAGCTAGTGCAAATTTTGCTAAAATGCAAAAATACATATTACTTTTCTTCAGGGACAGTAGAGCATGAATATTCAAGCATCACTGGTTTAGACCCAAAGAGAACAATCTAAGAATATTACTGATTTCTTCGAGTTGCTAGATTCTTGGGAACTAGAAGGAAATGTCATTAGCTTTGAGCACTTGTGTGGGGCCATGGCTAAGTCCAGTAGTTCAGTGGTCATTGCATGTGAACCAGGCTTGTGGAAATGTTTCCATCTCTGACTAATAATTTGACATTAGAGGAACATACCTGATATTTTGAAATTGATGAGTGAAATTATGTGTGAAAAAGCCACACATTTTGTCTTGATGGCCATTAATGATCTCATTAATTTAAGGAGAAGACAAATCCACTTTAAACTTGCTTACAATTAACTGAGACTGATACTGGGTGAGGAAGAGGCTTGACAAGATCTTTAAGAATATTACACTTATATGATATTCTGAAATAATAAATACCACTAGGATAAAATGATTATTTCTAAAGGTGATTTTTCTGAAATAGAAAAATAATTTCTCATTTATTTAGAGAAATGGGAATTCATTTTGATTGTCTGTATTATCATAGCTGAAAATATTGTTAAATCTTTGGGAATAGTCAACATTTTACAAACTTGAATGACATGGCCATTTGTACTCTTCATATGCCAGCATCTCCAGTGTTAGAGTTTGGGAAATCATATCTACATTTTACTTGAAGTGCATAAAACTCAACCTGAAATGATCCTTGTAGTGTAGTTGACATTTTGCACCTTCTTTTGAACATATATGTTCTTCATTAACTCGAGGAAACCTGTTTTGCTTTGCCAGTTACATAACAGAGCATTTCACATTTGAGTTCTCATCTCTCCTCAATATCACTGGGGACGAAATTAATCATACTCTTTGTAAAAATTTGATATGTAATTGTTATAAGCAAAAAGTGTCATGATATACTCATGAGTACCTCATTGTCTGAGTCACTTAGAGGAATAGAAGGCATCAGAAGGAAAAGATCACCAGTCTGTGCGAGGTGCATAGTGGGGCCTCTCACCTGTATCACAGTGAAAATAAGCATGTTTTGCATCTTAAATGTTCTAGATGAATGAACAACATTTCTGAAATTCTATTTTTGCTGTGTTGAATCTCATATTCAATGAGTTCTGACATAATAGATGTATCCATTAATTAGAAAATTTTTCAAACACTGATCTTTATCTGAAAAGTAGTTTTATGCCTGAAAGGGAAAAAAAAAAACAAAACAAAATGGTTTTAGTTGATACCTTGCAGCAATAAATTTGATACTTGAGAAAACATAGGAGGCCATTTACAAGGGAAACTCCTCTTAACTCTGGGTCTGCCAGGGAAGAGCAGGTTGTCTGATTGGGCTGGCGGGAATTAGACATCTTACTGAGCTCTACTGCTAACTGCAAGTGTGCAAGAAGTCCCAGTCTCGAGCTTATAGAGGTCCAGACCCACCAACAGACCTCCCCAGCGCCTCCCCAGGCCTCCCCAGCTTGGAGCTTTGGCCTACATTTGACACAGATGGGTTTTTAGGTCTGAAGTTACTCCACTCACTACCAATCACAGTGTTTATAGTTACATTCTGGCTTGATATTTCTCAGGGAGTTATTCCTCTTCAACCCACAGTTCCCAGTGTTTAAAGTAATAGACTTACTGAAAGTTATGTTTTTCATCAGCAGAAGCCTGGGAATATATATAATACCTTATACCATCACACAGAGTAGAAATACCAAGCCAGTCTAGGATATTCGAGGCCAGTGGCAACAGGATACTTTTTCAGATTGGATAATAATGAAGAAACGTAGCATTGTCTTATTTTAACAGTGTTCACAAGTTAGTGTTGACTCTAAGTGTTTGGTTGATGGAGAACTAATTTAGGGGCCTAATTTTTGAGTAAATTAAATATGAAGTAATACACATAAGTCTATACTGTAAAAGGAGCATCTCTGATTCACATAACAGTGGTACATTCCTGCCTGACTTTTCCCAGGTATTGAGTTCCCAAGAAAATAATTTCTAAGACACCCCAGGATTATATTAATAAATGTAATTAACAAAATTAATCATGAGCTCCCTTGTTAGTGTGAGAATCCAGCAATTTTCTCCCTCTGTTACCATTTCCTGATTTTGTGTGGGTTTGACCCAGTTTACAATTGCTTAGACTGGCGATTCATGCCACTTTCGCTTTCCCTTTGCCCCTCTAACTTTCAGGATGCTCGTGCTAAACTTTCCTAGGGACTTCTCACTCATCCCCAGACCATCGTAGGAGGCATGGGCAGTCTCTGCAATCAGCTGTCTTGCCTTGCTTACTCAGATACCTGCAGTGTAGGCACCTGTCAATCATGAGGGGAAGAGCACATTTCCTATCACTTGCAGTCACATCCTTTTCCATCCTATTTTCCTGAAGTCCTTTCTTTTTGTCCACTGAGGTCTCATCCTGATTCCTTCCATCTAAGTCGAGCTTTCTTCCAGCATTCTATGGGGACATTCTTTTCTATTTATCCTATCCTTAGCATTATTCCCTGGTGCATCTTCTGGGCTACATCATTAGATTTTCCTTCTCTGCTCTGAGGTGACAGAGGAAAGTGGCAACTTGGCATTAATAAGCATGCCCCATGTCTAGTGATAGCATCACGAGAGGATCCCTGGATGATACTGAAGTTGACAATGGAAAGAGAAGGCTCTTTGCAACCTAGATGAAGATCTGTCTGTGAGGACTCCACATCACTGTCCCCGAGAATCATAGTTATGGTAGTAGTTTATGTTTAGCACATATGTGTTCTCTGTGTATGTCCATTATGATTCAAGTAGCCATTTTTGCCAACTGTATACACTTCAATCAGAAATGCATCATCAGTAATTCTCCATCCTTTTAATATCTTTGTAATGGACTGTGTAAGCAACCTTGTCACGTCTTGATAAAAGTAAGCCTATAACCGGATGGGCCCAGAAAGCAATTGCAGTAAAGTAGCCATCTGGCTTCTGCACATGAAATTAAGTTGGCAGACTTTGGCACTGGTTTCTCTATTGCCACATAAAACTTTTTCATCAGGTCTCATTATCCTGCAGGAGATGACATCGTTGACCTTAATTTTTTTTAAAGTCTCTATAAAATTGTGGATTTTGTAAAATCACTGATTCTTCTATGTCACTGCCCATTTCTTTCTCCATGTATCTTATTATTCTGATTCTACTTTAATTTTTTTTTATGTTCTACAGGCTTCTCTATTCATGGATATTTTTTAGATAGTTATGTTTTCAGTTGAAAATGCCTTTTCAAGTAGCCTGAGCCAGTATAGAATTTACTGCTACTGTACAGAGTAGCACAGGAGTGGCTGGACTTCACTGTGGTATTGAAATATGTCAGCAAGATCCAGTCTTGCCCTCTCCTATTCTCCACCATGTGTAAGCTTCCTTTTCATAGAAAGTGCTAATGAGAAGCAGAGGCAGAACAAACCTGTGAGTTTCCAAATGCAAAACCAGTTGAAAATTCACTGGTCTCTCTCTGAGAAGCCCTAGTGCTACATCTTTAGCAACATTGGCCTCTGATGGTTCAAATTCCTATCCAGAGCGGCTGAACAATGGGGAATCCATTAACTAGTGTAGATTGGTGTTTGGCAATGAGCATTTTGGGTAGGAAAATTCTTCATGGAGATATGTTTGGGCATTAGATGGAGTTCAATATCTCTTAATAGAGAGCAGCAAACACTCTCAGAAAGAAGAACTACTGGTTGAGACTAATAAGGGCCCATATCTGAAGAGGTGGACTCTATCTGACTTATGTCAGGGGACATCAGGCTCAGAGTGCAAGGGGATTTCTCATAGGGAATTTATGTTTACTATTTAACATGAAAATATGAACAGTGATTGCACTGAATGGATGTGCTTTAGGCTTTTCTGTTTTCTGTAACCTCTTCTTAGGGATTGTCATCCTTAAGATCGTAACACTCCATGGCAGGCTGACAGCGGGGCTCCTCTGCTGACAGAGCAGCAAGGGTGTAGAACATGACCTCCTCTGGTACCTTAATCCCTGTGGGAACTAGCCCAAAGCTTACCATTTTTTCTTCCTCCTCACAAATTTGTTCTGCCATTTTATCTTCATTTCCCCAGGCTTTTCCATAGGTCCAGCACACTGTGTACTCTGAACATCATTTAGACGCCAGGTCATTTTGCTCTTGTCTCCTCAATAGAGTTATAACCCATCTTTTTGGCTTGCTTATCTATTATTATAATTCCTTGAGTAATAAGAGCATGGAAATGATTATTTTTAAAAAGATTTGTCTGAATTCTACTGGCATCTCCCTACTCATCCAGGATATAATTGACAAAATATTCTTTTGAGAATTAAATATAATTAATTCAATGCTTTGATTAATCCTCTTCAGTGAAGGGTTGACAAACTACAGACTGTGGATTAAATCTATCCCACTGTCTATTTTTTTGTGAATAAAGTTTGGTTTGAACACAGATGTACACATTCATTTACACATTAACTATGACTTCTTTCATGGGTCCAGAGAAGAGTTGAATATGCATGTACCTTTTACAGAGAAAGCATATTGACACTTGCCCTACAGAATAAAATCCCAGTTCATCAGCCCACATATGAAATCCTCTAACATATTGCTTATTACTCTGTCCTCAGCCATACCTACATTGAAAGCCACCTTCCCCTGCTTTTCAATACCAGATGCTGTGAGTTTGCTGCATACAGCATGCTGGCCACAATTTCTTTATGTAGCCCTGCTGTCTCCTCCATTTGATTTGAAGCACATTTCCAATCAGGTGCAACCATAATTGCATTTTATTTCTAAAAGTTCATTTCAGACAGAGCTTCTTTGAGGAAGTTTTCTGTGATCGCAGGCAGATAAAAGTAATAATTTCATTCCTGTTTCACTTCTCTACACTAAACTTTATTCTATTCTAAAAATTATAATTTATTAATCCATTTTTCAAGATTCTGTAACACTTTTAGGACAGGACTATGCATTATTAATGTCGTTATTCCAATCTGCCAAAGCATGCTCATTCACATTGTAGGGTCCCAATAAATATTTCGTGAATAAGTAACTACATCATTTTTAACTCCCAAACATCATCTTACTCAATGGTGGTTTTACATAACCTAATTTTGTTTGCATAGCACTCATTATACACAGAACGTTCCCTTTGGAGTTCCTTATGGCATATGATATTAATAAAAATAAATTCAGTTATACTATCCACATTAATTTCCACTTAATATGAAGACATGGGTTTGGTGGGAGGTGGGTAAGGTGTCATTGCTAATGCTGAGGAGTTGCTCTCCCTCATCCATTCCGCATCCCACACCCATTCTCCTGGTTCAGTTTGAATGTAATTAGGATTCCTGCAGAAGTTTTCTCAGTAACACAAATTCCATGTATTGCACTTTAATAAAATAAGAGATAATTCTCGTGGTTTGTCACTACAATAGTGGCAATAACACTTGCAACCATAGTAAAATATTTTGAAGTACTATAATTTCTATGATTACTTAATTATGAACTGGCAATTCTACAGTCATCGAGTGACTCTTTTATAGCCCTTCCCTGTGACTCCCAGGCTTCTTATCACTCCCTCCAGAGAGTCAGAAAGTGCCATTTCCTGCACTGAGTCTTTTTTTGACAAACTCAAGAATGGCTCTACAACTTCACCTCTGCCACCCGGTTACTTTACAGTCAACCTCATCATCCAGATAACTGGAACCTTGTGCATGTGGATGGTATTCTTGTGGGGATCAGACATTAGAGGGCCCGGTGTTTCTGCTGCATGTAGCTCAGTGTTACTCTTCCTCCTTCTGCTGCCTTGACCCAATTGGACAAATGGCCTCTGACTTCATTAAGTTCTCAGGTGTTTGGTTTGAAGACAAGAAGCTTGCCCTAACTCTCAGCTTGTTTAAAGGTAACCTGTTTAATTTTCATCATCCTTTGGGCAGGAGCACTCCTACTGCCAGCTTTTCTCCAGGGTACCGTCTCATATGTGCAGACACCTTTAGATTAGGCCCCGGAGCTTCTGAGCATCAACATTAAAACTTCTTAGCACTATGACTTTCCTGCCTTGGGTCTTTAATTTTAAAAGTATTGCTGAAATCATTATTGAGCTTCCAAGGCCAGTTGACATAATGTCATATATAACTTAGGATCATCCCCCTCTAATTCCACTGGTGTAGACTAATGCGTTGCTAAAACTGAGTTTAAAACCTCTCAAACTAGATCACAGTATCTTCTGATCTAAACTCTTTTGGAGTGTCTCATAATACTTTTAAGGTAAGCTTGACATTTGTCAAGGAATGTATATGAAGACACTGAAAGGAAATGGAAGAAATTAAAAAGATGGGTCACATCCAGTTTTTACTCAGAAAATATATTCATCTTAATGGAAAGATAATTAAGGAAATTATTACACATATTATAAAGTAATTATAATTGGGTGCTAATTGGACTATATGTTAAATACATGATTTTATGCAATAATTTATCTCTCAATGGATTTGGAGAATATTTACCATAGCCACTTGTCTTGTAAATATATTATATGAGTATTAATAGAAAATCATGTTCTAAATATGTATTTTGTAAGTAGTATATAAATATGAACATGGTATTACAAATTTGTATTATCAGGACATTTGTATGATGGAGATGGACTAATTTAGTATGTTTTAAATGTGGAAAATGAATTTAGAGAAATAGAGTCACACTGAGAACATATAGTAATAGATGCTTTGGGTAGAAGGAGGATATATTCTTTTTATCTACAGTAAATTTTTATTGCATAGCAGCAAAGTAGGTCAGTAACTCCTTTAACTTTTCTGGCTTGTGAATTTAGCATGGAGTTTAGATAGTTGTATGATGAACATACTTCTTAGTTCCTAGAAAAATTTGTACTAAAAAAGTTCTGAGAAGAAAAATAAGCTAAGGGAATATTCAAACAAAAATTTTCTCTCTTTTAATTCAAGAAACATTATGTATTTGTGCGTGTTTTAATTTAAAAATATTATACGTATGTGTGTATGTGTTTTTAAAATAAGGCTGAATATTCTGCAGAACGCTGAAACTGGGTGTCTTCTCTAACCAAGTGTGGAAAGTGTTCCTGCTTGTTGCTTTTCCAGCTTTCCCCAAGTGGCACAAATGCACTGCCATTCCTTCCAGGAACAGGACTGTGGCTGCTCCAGGGAGCCTGGGTGAGTGGGCATATTGCTGTCTGGAAACCCACTACTGGCAAACCGGCTTGCAAGTGTGGTGCCTCCTCAAGTATTTTCAGGGGAGTGTCAAGCATTTCTCTCTGCAGCTGCTGATTCCCACCTCTGCTGTGTCTTCAGTTCCATGGAAAGCCAAAAGTGAAGAGAGGATCTCAATGAGGTGGTGCAAGGAGGTGGGGTGGGTGGGTCAAGTCTGTTTTCTCTTTTGCCGTGGGGACTCTGAACTCTACCACAGCCACCTCTGTCAGGCTTGACTCTTGGGGACTTTGTTCCTTCTAAGTGCCACTCTGAAATCTGAGCACGTAAGTCTCCCTGAGGAGCCAGTTCTATTCTTACACTACCTCTGCACTTACACTTCACTTTTCAAGTAAAGCAACACTGCCTTCAGTTTCGTGCATACAGCTACTCATATTGAATCATAGTAACACACAAAAACCAGTTGGTCAAATCCTTCAAATAAGCAGACTTCCATTTTCTTTAAGCACTTTTTTAGGAAATAGATGTTTTCATTTGTATTAAAGTCTCTAATTGTTTCAGATGTTGTGTGGAGGTTTATAGCCCTGAATAGCCATGTAGTTTGGATATGCAGTGAGATCCCTTAGGATGCCAGTTATGGCTATGAATTTTATCATTTTTGTATTTATAATTAACACTTTAGAATTGTATGGATTTATGAGGTGCCACGTGGTGTCTCCCTGTGTCCACTGTGTACTCTTTAAATGAGGGTAAGCATAGCTCTCTGTCAAAATCCTTTCTTCTAGCTTTTTTTGAAATACACAGTAAATTATCATTCTCTATAACTACTTATATTCTAGAAATACCTTTATTCCACATAGGTATCCACCATTCGTATAGATATCTTAGATTTTAAATATATCTTTTTATTTCTGGTGGGTTTGTGTGTGCTGAAAGACACCGTGGCCCTTCCATTGGTTGGGTCATCCCTATAGCCAGTGAAATGATCAACATTTTCATTGGTGGGCATTGCTCACATAGATACTGAGGGAACAGTGCCTACTGAGCAGAACTTTTGTCTCAATTCTTAGAGTGTTTTTAACAATCTCCTTATGATCATCCTTCACTCATTGTAGAAATCTGGAAAGATTTACAATGTTGACTTAAGAATATTATTCTAAGAATGTGGCTACAACAAAGTGAGTGTGAGACCAAATCTTTTAAGGATGGAGTTAACATTACCCTCTCTTAAAACATTTCCACCACTAACAGTTTAGTGTCATCTTTAATTTTCAGTCTTTCCACAAATTTACTAAGCATCCACCACGCATTAGACACTGCCTAGATTAACAGTGTCTAGATTAATGGTGAAAAGATGCAAACATTCCTTGCCTCAGGCAGAATGTGGAACTGAAACACTGAAAAAATGCTTGAAGATTGGAGGGGAAGTACAGTTTTCCTTATACTCATCACTCACATCCCCTAAACATATAAACTGTTGTGTCAAAATATAATGGTGCACATCTGACTAGGTGAAGAGCTGGTGTTATTAAAACAGGGACATGGAGGTACCTAATCACAACGAGGGAACACAGTATTATTTAGTGATAGGGGAAACTAGCAATGTAAAATTGAATAAACTTATTACATTCAAATGCAACTTCAAAATTAAAAGCATAGTTTGGAAAATGATCTCAGTTACAAATATTTTTTAGAAATTTTCAACTACAAACTATCAATTTGGTTTTAAAGCCTGTCTCACTCAATCTAAATAGGAAATATGAATAACCAAGCAAATTCAAATGACCATTATTAAATTCCAAAAATCTCTTTAATATAGTGAAGAAAATTAAGGGACACTTTAAGTAGTTGATGTTATTTGAAAAGAATCTGAGGATAAAAGTTCTTCTTCCACTTAGGTAATAATATGGATGCTAGGTAGGCAGTTTAATTCATATAATGACTAATAAGCATATTGCTTTACAAATACATATTTGTATATTTATTGGAAGCTGAAGGAAGCAGCACTGTGAATATTGGTCCCTATTGGAATAAGCAGTTTCTATTCTGGATCTTTCATGAAATGGCTATCCTATGGAAAAATAAAAGCTTTGTGGGAATGATTTATCTTGTAGAATATAAAGCATTAAAGTTGGAAAGAAAAACAGGGCAGCTAATTTAATTCTAATTTTTTTGCACATGTTGCTATGTAAATTACTTAATATCTTTGGATCCCAGAAGGTTAGAAGGCTGAAATACAGAACAGGATAAGAGAGTTTCAGGGGTGGTTTGAGCCATAGTTGGCTATCTATCTATATATAAAACAGAATAACCTCAATAAGAAGTCAGGAGTGAATCTAGGCATGGTGGCACGTGCCTGTAATTCCAGTGACTTGGGAGGCTGAGACAGGAAGATCTCAAGTTCAAAGACAGCCTCAGCAACTTGGCAAGGCCCTGTCTCAAAATAAAAAATAAAAAGGGCTGGAGATGTGGCTCACTGTTTAAGTGTCCCTGGATTCAATTCCCAGTGGGGAGAAAAAAAAGAGTTTATGAAGTCAGAAGTAGAAGAGCAAAGAACTGATGAAAGAGGTGGATATAGGTCAGCAGCCTTTTAACAGAACTAAAGCAGACATAAAAGATCAGGCCAAAAGTCAAACAAGGTAAGTGAGGATGTGGGAAGGAAACAAATGAGAAATTGGAGCAAGTGCAATGATTAATTGGATGGAACCAAATACTTTGCCTGTGATGACTGTATCTGGCATTATGATCCAAAAAATATCCATCATAGCTTCTATCAAAATGAATCTGACCCTACATATCATGAAACCTGAAACTTCATCATTTGACATTTCCTGTTTGGTTTCTGATATGTTTAGTCCTTCCAATGTCCCTTAATAAAATAGGAGCAGAAGTACTCTAGGGAGAGCAAGCTCCTGCTGGGAAGAGGTGTGGAGGAAGCAGAAGGAAGCATCTGAGGCTCAGGAACAGTTGGAGAGTCACAGAGGATGGATTCCTCATCTGTGCTGCTGCCTCAGGAAACGTTTAGCACTCTGTGTCCTGTGCCCATAATAGGACCACCCCTCAGTGGCCTGGGCCTCCTCTCCAAGTTGTTGACTTTACCTGGGTTCTGTGACCCCTCACTTGACCTGCACTCTCCCCTTCCCAACATCTGGGTTCACATTTCCACGTTTTGAGTTCACTGAAAATCATCATCTTCTCACACAGCAGAAGAAGGAGAGTGTCCCAACCCTCCCAACTTCCTCTGGTTAGCCATTGCTGAGCTGTGAACAGGAGGGTCTGTCAATCCTGGTAACTAAAGTAACGAAAAGGCTAATATTCTACTGCTGAAGTGCTATATAAAACAATGCACTCTGATCATGGTGACGCCAATACAGAATATGTTATTTTCATTTTACCACTTTTGTTGAACAGTTTTACCATTTCAGGGGAATAAAACGTCTGCCAATCAAAATGTAAGATAATTAATTGGCTATCCCTGGAATTTGTTCAAAGGCATATCCAGGTTTTGCAGGGCCTGAAGCTTATACAATCTGGGCAATAATCTTTTAAAATGCATATAACATTACTGAAACTAAATTAGGTACAAGTCCCTGGAAGGTGCCCATGCAATTGGAAGGGCCTGCAGCTTAATCTTCATTAGCTTCACAGTAAATCTGCCTCTGCACATAATATAATTGCTTCTCACTTATTAGCAAGCAAGGAGGGAATGGTAGTATCAGCAACTGTCTGGTCCTGAAGCAGCAAGGAGAGTCTCATGTTGGCTGCTGCTCTGGGTTCTCTGATTGCTTCCACAGACTCTGAGGCTGAGGACATGATCACTAAAATATCATCTAGGGAGGTCTAGGGCGCAAAAAATTTCAACTCTTTACTGTTAAACTTGACACTCTACAGTCTCTGTATTGTAGGGTCTTTCAGTGTTAAAGGTTCACTTCTACTGGCATAAAGCATGGGCCATATCTGTCTTCCTGCACTTCCAGATAGAATCCTTTTGTGCTCACCTGTGTTCTCATACTAACTATTTTAAACACATTTTATATGTTGCCACATAGTTTTTCCAACTATTAATTATTTAAGGATCTGTTACGGATTGAATTGTGTCTCCCCCAAATATGTTGAAGTCCTAATGACAAGAATCTCAGAATATGAACTTATTTTGAAATAGATTGCTGCAGATATGATTAGTTAAGATGAAGTCATACTTGACAATTGTGGGTGGGGTCCCTAATCCAAGATGATTGGCAGCCTCTTAGGGAGAGGAGAAAGGTATAGAAACACAGAACACAAGGGGAAGCCTTCATCTGAGACCAGAAGTAGATACTGGTGCTGAGGCTGTGAGCCAGGGGACAGCAAGAATGGACACCAAGGGTGGCCAACACCCTTGCAGGATGTAGGAGGTTGAGGAAGAGGATGCTTTCCTTCAGATTTCAGAGGGAGCATGGCCTTGCCAGCTTATCTTTTGTTTTAATTCACTCATATTGTAGTACTCTGTCAGTGGAGAAAAAACTAATAAGACATGTAATTCCAGTCATGGGGCTAAGTGCTGGGTTATAGGGAAGAATGAGATGGTATACGCAATGCCCTCACACAGGTGATCTCTTGAGGAATGCAGACTCTGAACCATATCCATATCTATCTAAGTAACAAGTGAGATACACGTAGGAATCAGTTCTTAAGATCTGAGTTTCTAATATGTGTTTCTTCCTTCCTTCCTTCCTTCCTTCCTTCCTTCCTTCCTTCCTTCCTTCCTTCCTTTCTTTCTTTCTTTCTTTCTTTCTTTCTGCGGTGCTGAGAACTGAACCCAGGGCCTTGAACATCCTAGCATACTAGGCAAGTGCTCTGCCAACCGAGCTAGATCCCCAGGTGCCCAAGTTTCTCTCTAATATCAGACTACAATATCAATCATGCACATCTTACTCTGAGTATTACAGTTTTGTACATTCGAAACCCTTTTGTAAGCTCAATAGAACACTAAGAAAAGAAATAGCTGGATGGCAGAGCCTTAGAGGAGAAATGGACAAGCCAGGTGTTTGTGGAGGCAGATGATGGCAGCCAGCCAGGACTCATTGAGAAAAAGAGAGGAAGGAAGGAAGGGAGGGAGGGAAGGAGGGAGAGAGGGAGGGAAGGAAGAAAGAAAAATAGAGGAAATCTGTTGGAAAGCTGAAGTGGTCCTTTAAGGACACTGGCTCCTAACACCTTGTGTGGTGAGTGGGTGGAAAATCCTAGAACTGTACATAACACACCGTAGGACTGCAAGGCTAGAGCAAAAGAAGGAATTTTGCATGGCAGGTGTAGAATGTTTGTTTTAAAAAAACTGCCATAACTTTGGATTCTCTATTTGCATTTGAATTGTCTTACTCACTTACTGCTGGATTTTAAGCAAGTTAGTACTGTGAACCTCAGTGTATTATCTTCCAAGCTGAGAAAAAGATAACTCTCTTTGTTTTACATAAACATATGCTTGTGTGTTGTAAATATCATATATATGTAATATATCATACCTTGAGAATTAAATATATACAAAATATTTATGTGTCCGGCAAGAGACCTATAAGTCCTTGCCATTTAATGTTATTGTGGGATTGTGACATGTGACATGAATGCTTTTTATAACAAATTGTTTCCTGATACTCTTTTTCCATTTTTCCTCTTCATTAGAATTCCACAGTCTTAATGAAATTATTCATGTAGATATATGCCCCCCACTTTATTTTATTATTTCTTTACTACTATACCCCCAAGAATGTTACCTGATTATCTTATGTTTTTGAGGGGGGAGGGGGAGGCAATATGTTTAATATTCACTTAGAAGTATTTGTGTGACTACAGATATGTTAAGTAATATTGAAGAGTTTGCCCATTACTTACAGATGCTTTATTTTCTTTAATGTCAAGGAAAGAGAGCAAAACAAATAGAAAAATGAAGCCCTTAGAAAGAGAGATGAGGCAGTAAACAGAAGAGAAGTTAAAGAGAAAAACTACAATGTGTGAGAAAAAGAAAGAGACTGCATGTGTATTACAGGAACAGATGCTAAGAAAAAAATTAGCAAGCACTGCAGTGATAACCATTGACATGAAAAGTCAAAAAAATTTTAGAAAATTCCAAAAAATTGGACTACTGAATAACGATGTTGAAAATGTAGTTGGAATCATTGTAGTGAAATGATAAGAAATAGTAAATCAAATTACTGAATCAGATGTAGAAGCACTATATTGAATTAATAGAAATTTCATTAGGGTCATTTCTTTCTTTTTTTTTATTGGTTGTTCACAACATTACAAAGCTCTTGACATATCATATTTCATACATTAGATTGAAGTGGGTTATGAACCCCCAATTTTACCCCAAATGCAGATTGCAGAATCATGTCGGTTACACATCCACAATTTTACATAATGCCCTATTAGTAATTGTTGTATTCTGCTACCTTTCCTATCCCCTACTATCCCCCCTCCCCTCCCCTCCCATCTTCTCTCTCTATCCCATCTACTGTAATTCATTTCTCTCCTTGTTTATTTTCCCATTCCCCTCACAACCTCTTATATGTAATTTTGTATAGCAATGAGGGTCTCCCTTCATTTCCATGCAATTTCCCTTTTCTCTCCCTTTCCCCCCCATCTCATGTCTCTGTTTAATGTTAATCTTTTCTTCCTACTCTTCCTCCCTGCTCTGTTCATAGTTGCTCTCATTATATCAAAGAAGACATTTGGTATTTGTTTTTTAGGGATTGGCTGGCTTCACTAAGCATAATCTTTTCTAGTGCCATCCATTTCCCTGCAAATTCTATGATCTTGACATTTTTTATTGCTGCATCGTACTCCATTGTGTATAGATGCCACATTTTTTTTTTATCCATTCATCTATTGAAGGGCATCTGCGTTGGTTCCACAGTCTAGCTATTGTGAATTGTGCTGCTATGAACATCGATGTGGCAGTATCCCTGTAGCATGCTCTTTTAAGGTCTTCAGGGAGTAGTCTGAGAAGGGCAATAGCTGGGTCAAATGGTGGTTCCATTCCCATCTTTCCCAGGAATCTCCAAACTGCTTTCCAAATTGGCCGCACCAATTTGCAGTCCCACCAGCAATGTACAAGTGTACCCTTTTCTCCACATCCTCGCCAGCACTTGTTGTTGTTTGACTTCATAGTGGCTGCCAATCTTACTGGAGTGAGATGGTATCTTAGGGT
Organism: Spermophilus citellus; assembly: GCF_964194105.1. Lineage (NCBI taxonomy): Eukaryota > Metazoa > Chordata > Mammalia > Rodentia > Sciuridae > Spermophilus > Spermophilus citellus. The sequence continues at coordinate 124,589,173 of NC_138198.1, forward strand.
GGTTTTGATTTGCATTTCTCTGACTGCTAGAGATGGTGAGCATTTTTCCATGTACTTGTTGATTGATTGTATGTCCTCCTCTGAGAAGTGTCTGTTCAGGTCCTTGGCCCATTTGTTGATTGGGTTATTTGTTATCTTATTGTCTAATTTTTTGAGTTCGTTGTATACTGTGGATATTAGGGCTCTATCTGAAGTGTGAGGAGTAAAAATTTGTTCCCAGGATGTAGGCTCCCTATTTACCTCTCTTATTGTTTCTCTTGCTGAGAAAAAACTTTTAAGTTTAATTAAGTCCCATTTGTTGATTCTTGTTATTAACTCTTGTGCTATGGGTGTCCTATTAAGGAATTTGGAGCCCGACCCCACAATATGTAGATCGGAGCCAACTTTTTCTTCTATCAGACACAGAGTCTCTGATTTGATATCAAGCTCCTTGATACATTTTGAGTTAACTTTTGTGCATGGCGAGAGAAAGGGATTCAGTTTCATTTTGTTGCATATGGATTTCCAGTTTTCCCAACACCATTTGTTGAAGATGCTATCCTTCCTCCATTGCATGCTTTTAGCCCCTTTATCAAATATAAGATAGTTGTAACTTTGTGGATTAGTCTCCGTGTCCTCTATTCTATACCATTGGTCTACCCACCTGTTTTGGTACCAGTACCATGCTGTTTTTGTCACTATGGCTCTGTAATATAGTTTGAAATCTGGTATCGCTATACCGCCTGATTCACACTTCCTGCTTAGAATTGCTTTTGCTATTCTGGGTCTTTTATTTTTCCATATGAATTTCATGATAGCTTTATCTATTTCTATAAGAAATGCCGTTGGGATTTTGATTGGCATTGCGTTAAACCTATAGAGAACTTTTGGTAATATCGCCATTTTGATAATGTTAGTTCTGCCTATCCATGAACAGGGTATATTTTTCCATCTTCTAAGATCTTCTTCTACTTCTCTCTTTAGGGTTCTGTAGTTTTCATTGTATAAATCTTTCACCTCTTTTGTTAGGTTGATTCCCAAATATTTTATTTTTTTGAGGATATTGTGAATGGAGTGTTTTTCCTCATTTCCGTTTCAGAAGTTTTGTCGCTGATACACAGGAATGCCTTTGATTTATGCGTGTTGATTTTATATCCTGCCACTTTGCTGAGTTCATTTATTAGTTCTAGTAGTTTCTTTGTAGACCCTTTTGGGTCTTCTAGGTATAGAATCATGTCATCTGCAAATAGTGATAATTTAAGTTCTTCTTTTCCAATTTTTATGCCTTTAATTTCTTTCGTCTGTCTAATTGCTCTGGCCACTGTTTCGAGAACTATATTGAATAGAAGTGGTGATAGAGGGCATCCCTGTCTTGTTCCGGATTTTAGAGGGAATGCCTTTAACTTTTGTCCATTCAGAATGATGCTAGCCTGAGGCTTAGCATAGATAGCTTTTACAATGTCAAGGTAAGTTCCTGTTATCCCTAGTTTTTCTAATGTTTTGAACATAAAGGGATGCTGTACTTTGTCAAATGCTTTCTCTGCATCTATTGAGATGATCATATGGTTCTTATCTTTAAGTCTATTGATGTGGTGAATAACATTTATTGATTTCTGTATATTGAGCCATTCTTGCATCCCAGGGATGAATCCTACTTGATCATGGTGCACAATTTTTTTGATGTGTTTTTGTATTCGATTCTCCAGAATTTTATTGAGGATTTTTGCATCTAGGTACATTAGAGATATTGGTCTGTAGTTTTCTTTCTTTGAGGTGTCTTTGTCTGGTTTCGGAATCAGGGTGATGTTGGCCTCATAGAATGAATTTGGAAGAGCTCCCTCTTTTTCTATTTCCTGAAATAACTTGAAAAGTATTGGTATTAATTCTTCTTTAAAGGTTTTGTAAAACTCCGCTGTATACCCATCCGGTCCTGGGCTTTTCTTGGTTGGTAGTCTTTTGATGGCTTCTTCAATTTCATCCATTGATATTGGTCTGTTCAAATTCTGTGTATCCTCCTGACTCAGTCTGGGCAAATCGTATGACTTAAGAAATTTATCGATGTCTTCACTATCTTCTATTTTATTGGAATATAGGTTTTCAAAATAATTTCTAATTGTCTTCTGTATTTCTGTAGCATCTGTTGTGATATTGCCTTTTTCATCCCGTATGTTAGTAATTTGAGTTCTCACTCTTCTTCTCTTTGTTAGCATGGCTAAAGGTCTGTCGATTTTATTTATTTTTTCGAAGAACCAACTTTTAGTTTTGTTAATTTTTTCAATAGTTTCTTTTGTTTCAATTTCATTAATTTCTGCTCTGATTTTAATTATTTCTTGCCTTCTGCTACATTTGCTGTTGTTTTGCTCTTCCTTTTCTAGGGCTTTGAGATGAAGTGTGAGCTCATTTATTTGTTGTTTTTTTTTTTTCTTTTTTTGAGGAATGACCACCAGGTGATGAATTTTCCTCTTAAAACTGCTTTCATTGTGTCCCATAGATTCCGATATGTTGTGTCTGTATTTTCATTTATCTCTAAGAATTTTTTGATTTCCTCCTTTATGTCTTCTGTAACCCATTGATCATTCAGTAACATATTGTTCATTTTCCATGTGATGTAGGATTTTTCTTTCCTTCTTTTATCATTGATTTCCAGTTTCATTCCATTATGATCAGATAAAATGCATGGTATTATCTCCACCCCTTTATATTTACTGAGGGTTGCCCTATGGCATAATATATGGTCTATTTTTGAGAAGGATCCATGTGCTGCTGAGAAAAAAGTATATCCATTTGATGATGGTTGATATATTCTATATATGTCAGTTAAGTCTAGGTTATTGATTGTGATATCGAGTTCTATAGTTTCTTTATTCAACTTTTGTTTGGAGGATCTGTCCAATGGTGAGAGAGGTGTGTTGAAGTCACCCATAATTATTGTGTTGTGGTCTATTTGATTCTTGAACTTGAGGAGAATTTGTTTTATGAATGTCGAAGCACCATTATTTGGTGCATAAATATTGATAATTGTTATGTCGTCTTGGTGAATGGTTCCTTTCAACAGTATATAATGTCCTTCCTTATCCCTTTTGATTAACTTAGTCTTGAAGTCGATTTTATTCGATATGAGGATGGCCACCCCTGCTTGCTTACGAGGACCGTGTGCGTGGTATATTTTTTCCCATCCTTTCACCTTCAGCCTGCGTATGTCTTTTCCAATCAGATGTGTCTCCTGGAGGCAGCATATTGTTGGATTTGTTTTTTTAATCCATGATACCAGCCTATGTCGCTTTATTGGAGAGCTTAAGCCATTAACATTCAGATTTACTATTGATATATGGTTTGTACTTCCATCCATGTTTGATTATTTATCCTTTTTTTAAAAAATTTAGTTTGTTTCTCCATGATTATCTTTCCCCTCACCCTCTGTCTTTACTGAGGCACTTCCCACTGATGGTTTTGGTTATTGTTTTTCATTTGTTCCTCGTGTAGTGTTTTGCTCAAAATGCTTTGCAATGCTGGTTTTCTGGCTGCAAATTCTTTTAACTTTTGTTTATCATGAAAGATTTTTTATTTCATTGTCATACCTGAGGCTTAATTTTGCTGGATACAGAATTCTTGGTTGGCATCCATTGTCTTTCAGTGTTTGAAATACATTGTTCCATGACCTTCTTGCTTTCAGTGTCTGTGATGAAAAATCCGTTATTAACCTTATTGGTTTACCCCTGAATGCAATCTGTCTCCTTTCTCTTGTAGCTTTTAATATTTTCTCTTTGTTCTGTATATTGGATATCTTCATAACAATGTGTCTTGGCATTGGTCTACTATGATTTTGTGTGCTCGGTGTCCTGTATGCATCTTCAATTTGTATATCTGTTTCCCTTTTTATTTCTGGAAAGTTTTCTGTAATTATTTCATTCAGCAGGTTACTCATTTCCTTGGTTTGAATCTCTGTACCTTCTTCTATCCCAATGACTAGTAAGTTTGGTTTTTTTAAGTTATCCCATAACTCTTGGATGTTTTTCTCGTGATTTTTTACCAGCCTTTCTGAGTTGGCTAGACTCTTTTCAAGATGATATATTTTGTCTTCATTATCTGAAGTTCTGGCTTCTACTTGCTCCGCTCTGTTAGTGATACTCTCAATTGAGTTTTTAATTTGGTTTATCGTTTCCTTCATTTCTAGAATTATTGTTTGATTATTTTTTATAATCTCTATCTCCTGATAAAGATGCTTAACTTCTTCTTTTATCTGTTTATGTAATTCATTCTCAATGTGTTCTTTCGCTGCTTGAAATTGCTGTCTTGTATCCTCTTTAAGGTTCCATTCCATCTGTCTAAGGTGTTCCTTGAGTTCTTTATATGACCATTTTTCTGATGACTCTAGGTCCTCCTGAATATTTAGGCTGTCCTGCATTGTTGTACTCCTTTTCTTCCTTGCTTTTTGAAGCTGATCATGTTACTTCTTGTTCTGTTTGACTGATGAATTACTGTTTACTCCTATAAATTTATTAGATGCTTGGGAGGAAAGGTATTAGAAGGGAAGGGAAGAAGTCACTAAAGAGAATGAGAGTAAGCAGGTAGAATTCAAGGAAGGGGGGGATAAGATAATTGAAAAGAAATGAAAAGACAAAAGAAGAAAAAAATAGGAAATAAAAAAAGAAAAAAATAATAAAAAAATTAAAATTAAAATTAGAAGGAAAAAAATTAAAAAAAAAATTGTAAAAAAAAATTTAAAAAAACAACAAGAAAGAAAAATGGAAATGAAAGAAAAACCCAAATCAAAAAAAAAAGAGAAAAGAAAAAAAGAAAAAAAAAACTAATAAATGCAGTCTTAGAGTTTGATTAACTTCTCTTCCAGTAGGTGGCGCTGTGCCCACCAGGCCAAGTTTCTCCTGTCAATACGCGGGAACCAATCACTGTGCAGCAGCTCCTCCCAGAGTGGGCGAGTCTCCAATCCTGAGTGCCTAGGGCCTCCTCTTGTGTCTATTCACTTCCCACTTTTCCTCTAGCCAGGCCCCTCTCACGGGTGCCGCTCACCACAATACTGGCTACACGCCAGGTCTGTTGCTACCAGGAGCCCTGTTTTCATGAACGACTGGGCACACTCTTTCAGTTTGCCATTCCCTCAGACCCTAAGTTTGTAGAGCTTGGGGCTGAGAATCCTCAGCGAATTTTACTTGCCCTCCGGTAGCCATGCCCCCGGTAGCTGGTGCAAGAGGCCTCAGCAGTCAGCCCTGGTGGGAGCAGTAGTTACGCGCCACCTCTGATTCCCTTGGGCTGGCTATCGCGCTCACGGGAGAGCTGGGAGGGGCCCTTAAGGTTTCCCCGATGTGTGGAGAGGGAAGGCTAGGGAATTACACACCTGTATCCGCAGGTTTCAATGAAGTTATCTCCTCCGCCGCAGTCTGATGACATCAGTTCTCTGCCATGGTGGTGTCTCTTGCAAATGGCGACAGTTCGTTTCCCTTTGCCGGGCGACCAATGCAACGGGTGGGTCCTTACTGTCTCTCCCAAGCCCCGTTTCAAACCTGTGGCCACTACCTATGAAGGCTCGGTAGGCATTTACCTCCGTAGGATCAGAAGGGCTGACCAGTTGTTTCAGCCGGATGGATTAGTGCTGAGTCACAGCTGTTTGTCTGCGGGAAGCAGGCAAACGGGAGCTTGAATTCAGCCGATCCGGGCTCAGTGTGTGTTCTGAGAGGCCCAGACTGTTCGCCCCAGATCCACGTCAGCTAAGCATTGCCTAGTGATCCTGAGCAAACAGATTTAGGTTGTTTATGACTCCCTATGCCCGCACAGCTGAAGAGGTCAGAGACTTGATCTCTCCACGCCCGAAGGCATTTCAACTCGTCTACTCAGTAGGGTCATTTAAAGAGTTCCTGAAATGACAGGAAGAAAGGGAGGGAGTGAAGAAGGAGAAAGAGGGAAGAAAGGAAGGGAGGGAGGAAGGCCCAGAACTAATGATACGTCCAGGCTAAGTGATGCTCTTGGAGTACCCAGCAAAATGAATTTCAAGGAACTTGACAACTATTCATCTTTTCGCTCAAGAAAAGTAGCACCCTATACATAAAAGTAGAACCCTATATATAAAAGCAGCACCCTATAAATAGCACCCTAATGAGATGTGATTCCTTAATGGGAAGTACTGAACAAAAAGGGGGATGGGTATTTTTTCATCCCTTCTTGTATCGGTGTCTTGTTTGATGGTTACTGTTGCTTTGCCATTGGGGTATAATAATTATAGAAAATAGTGATTCGTTTTAATGATGATACAGAATCAAGTCTGTTTTATTGTTAAACCAATGAATCAACAGAGGTATGACTTGCATACACCACAGGGGGACAGGGCATTCATCACGGAAGGATCACATGCACATTAGCAGAATCCCTGCCTGTTATGCTCTTGTTTCATCCATATTAATTGGGTTTAATGATACTGAGATATGAAAAAAGAATGCAATTTTAAAGTCTTTAAATTACATAATTATGTAATTAGGTTTTGTTTGTTCACTTATCAGATAATTGGCAAAATAAAAATTCCAGACATCTGCCAATTTAAATTGCAAATATATTATAAGTAGAAATCAACATTTAAATTTTTCTATAGTCTAGATTTTATATTACTTATAGAAGATGCACATAAATATTAAGTCATTAAATATCATCTAATAATATCTATCAGAAGCTATTATAAATTTATTGAAACCAAAACTGAACATTGTAACAAAATAAATTATTAAGATAGCTATCTGGTAAAATATTTTAAAACAAGAATGTGTTTAACCTGACTATGGGGATGCTAAACTATTTCTTTACCACTGGTGATGACTCAGACTAGATGTTCTATTTTTTTAATAAAAAAGACCAGAAATGAGAAGTTTTCCTTCTTGACCTTAACTACAGGAGTATGCGTTTTAAGGCAAGCAGTTTGATTCAGACTCTAAAATGGAGATATCACTTAGGTATTTAATCAATAAATACTTCATTTTGAAAGATACAATGCTAATTTTAATGTATTGGTTTTCAGCTTAAACAAACTATGGTGCTTAATTACAAACCTAGCACCACATATACTTCACCTTATCTTCTTTTTAGTTAGCCAATAAAGTGACTCAATTTAAGAAGGGAACAGCAGGGTATAACTGAAGATTGATGTGACAATTAGCCAAATGCATACTTAAGTTAGGTAACTGTATTATTTAATTCACAATTCTGGATATTGCCAAAAACAGATGGGTCCATTTGTTTGCCTCTGAGCTCATCAATGGAATTCTATTAAATTAAATGGCTTTGAAAGGGAGAATCTATAAAGTAACAGCAAATCTACTGGACACATAATGGAAGGAACTGTAGAAATAATGTTTATATAAGAGCTACTATAAAATACTTCAATACAGAATCAATTTCATTGTAGAAAATAGTTCTGTTGGGATAACTTTGTTTTACTGAAGACTTAAACGTTTATTAAATAAGTTCGTTCCTTTTTCTCAAGCATCAAGTGATGTAGTTAATTATCATTAGTCCACTTTGTGAATCAATGAGGAGAGTTACTTTAGAAGACTTTAGTAACCAAGTTAATGTGCTCGCACACAGGATGCATGACTTAGCATTTCTTTCACACGTGCTTTCCACTTTGCCCTTCCTTCCAAGGTAAGCCCCGATGGGACCACCTGGTCCTCTGGGGTGCAGTGCCTCACCACAGCTCTCTGTCCACCCTGATGAACACTGAGTTCTCAGAGTGTTTTTTCTAGTCACATTGGTGTAACAAATACTAGACTCAACTTGTTATATTAAACATTTATAAAAATTAAGAAATCATGTGAAATAATTTACAGTTTAAATATGAGACACCAGGCAGTGCTTGGCCAGGATCCCTGAGGAAAGAGAAAATGACCGAGGCTACTTCTGCAAGCACTCTGGATTTCCTCCATGGACACGCCCTCTGGGTTTTGAATCTGAGAGCAGAGTTTACACAATGGTAGTTAGTTTGCTGGGTGGAAATCTAAAGAGACATGAAGTTGTAGACCAGAGTTTTGGAAATGGGACAGCACGTAGAAACATATCTTCAGAATATGAAATTTCAGAATTTGAAAGATTCCAGCTGAGTTACAAGTAAAGACAACAGCAGAAAGTCCATATACTGAGCAATGAAAAATATACAAAAATTAAAATGCATTACAATGCCTACATGCAAAGGCAGGGAAAAATTCCCACTTACAATAGCTTCTGAAAAATGAAACAGGAATAAATTTAACCAAGTAGGTGAAAAATCCATCCACTGAAAACTATAAACATTGATGAGAGAAACTGAGGAGGTCACAAATAAACTGAAAAATATCCCACGTACATGGATTGGAAGAACTAATGTTGTTAAAATGTCTGTACCACCCAGGGCAATCTACAGATTCATGCAATCCCTATTAAATTGCCAATGGCATTCTTCATAGAAATAGGAAATAAATTCATATGGAACCACAAAATATCTTAAAGATCCCAAGTAATTTTCAGCAAACAGAACAAATACACTGAAATACTATAGTAAAAATAGCATAAAAACAACACACTTACCAATGGATCAGGACAGAGAGCTCAGTTATAAATTCCCATGTTTATAGTCAACTTATTTTCAACAAAGTTGCCAAGAACATCCAATGAGGAGATGATAGTGTTCAATAAATTATGTCTGGAAACTGGATATCTTCATGCAGAAGAAGAAAGTTAAGTGCTTATCTCACATCCTATACAAAAATCAACTTAAAGTGGATAAAGGCCTTAAATGTAAGAGCTAAAGCTGTGAAACTGCTAGAGCAAAACAGAGTATGCTTCATGATATTGGAGATGACTTTTTGGATATGAATGGAAACCGCAGGCTACCAAGTAAAAGTGGACCAAGGGGATTACAACCCACTGAAAGGCTTCTGCAGGCCCAACGGGCAGCCCACAGACAGCTGCAGAATGGGAGAAAATATCTGAAACCGTATGTTTGATAAGGAATTAACATACAGGATATACAAGGAATTCAAACAACTCAAGAAGATAACTGAATTTAAGAATGGGCAGATTACCTGAATAGACATTTGTCAAAAAAAGACATAAAATGGTCATAGGTATGTGAAAAATATTCAACATCACTAATTATCACAGAAGTGCACATGAAAACCACAATTTGGAATGTCTATCGACAGAGAGACAGATGAAAACAGGTGTTGGTGAACACTGGAGAGGCACCCTGTCGTTGGCGTGTGGGTGCGCACCACCATGATGAAAAGCACCAGGGTGGTTCCTAAAAGAGTAAGAAGTAGAATGGCGCTCAGCACTGGGGGCGAGTTCTGAGTGTGAGTTTCCATTTAAAATAAATTGAAAGATATTAAAATTTATAATTTAAAAGTCAACATTTAGAACTGAAGACCTTAAAATATAAATGAGAGACTGAACGCATTTTTACAAAGTCAAAAGAAGTGAGAAATTGAACCAACTCTCTGTCAATAGAAGCAATTCTGAACATACAGCAGAAATACAGCAAAGGTGTTCTCCGTCTACAAGCTCAGGTCACGTGGGCAGGAAACTGACCTGTGTGTGGGTCACAGATATTTGGGTATCTACGTGTTTATTGTTTGCTTGTTATTATTTTTGCTCATTTGTTTATTTTTACTCCAATAAGCGAGAAGATATGGGGTGAGACATGTTCCTGATGATAATGACTTAGGATGTTTTTAAATGATGATTAAAAAAAATCTTCAGATGAAGAAGCATCATGACAATGTAGGCAGAACACTTTAAAAATCCTACCCAGAGAGACATAGTTAAATATATATATTCCAAAGTCAAAGAAAAGCAACAAAAAGAGCAAGAGAGGGTAAAATAAACTACTCACACAAAAAAAAAAGAATGATCAGAGGGGCCAGTGGTTTCTAATCAACAATAATGAAAATCATGAAATAATTAGATAATATTTTCAAAGCATGTTCTTAAAATATATAACTTGACCTAGGATTCTATAGGCAACAAAATTATTTTTTAAGGTACAGTATTAAAAAAAATCAACATTTTCAGCCAAGCATGTATTAGTTATGTCAGTTTTACATGATTTACGTTGTCACTTAGACAAAATAAATAATTCCTCCCTCAAAACCCTCATATATTACAATTGTTATCTCAACTGTTATCAAAGAAAATCATAGGCTGCTTTCACAGTTTTGTTTAGAAAACTTCACATGAGCTTCTGGAAGTGCTTCCTCCAACAGTACCTTTTGCTTCTATCCTATTTGCATTTCTCTCAGTAGTACCAAGATATAGAAGAAGCTCCCTTTATCCCCCACATTCCAACCAAAGCATATTTACCACCTGCTTTCTTTGGATAGTCCCCCAAACCTCAGCAAATAACAATGATTTAAAGTCTTATTGGAAATACATACAGCTGCTCAGCCTGAAGGCCTAGAACCAAGCAGCATCTATGGATTGACTGGTAAGAGCCCCAGTTTGCCAGAGCAGAATGTCAAGGAGAGAAGCAAGGGTGCTCTGGAAACCATGCCCAAGTCTCCCCAACTTGAGGAACCTGCAGCCCATACCCGCTGGACATGTAGTCAGTAGGCAATGTTCATCATGCACACAGTAGGCAAGAGCAGTGTATCTCAGATACTGAGGACACAAACCTAACACTCTGCTTCAACAGATGGGCAAGGACGAGGGAAGGTCCAAAAGCAACATTAAGAGCCTGAAAGTGGTAGGTTCTATCACAGTCCCCTGGAGACTTATGCCATCCAGTCTTAAGTTCTATCTGGTCAGAGTATGTTGGAAATTCAGGTGCTGAATCCATTGGCTCTCATCTTTGGATCACATCAGAGTTGAAATGTCCTCATATTTTGCATCCAACAGAAACAGCAAATTACAATCAATAGGCAGAGTAAAATAGCTGTCTGTAAAATGTCCAAGTCATGCAAATCATTTGGAAAGAGCAAACACACCCCATGTTTCCTAGCTTCTACCTCCATGAAAGCACCTGTACCCATGAGTAACTCAGTAGTGGTTGGAAATATCTCACTATATTTCTAAGTCTCTGTAACTGGGAAGAAAGCTAATCAGTTACATTCAGACCACAACAATCAAGTCATAATTTGTCATTCATCTTGATGATTGGATTAGAAGTTTGGAATCAAGCCAGAATGCTGTTTAATCCAATCTGGGAACAGGGCAACTCTGTTTAAAAAAAAAAATCCCACTTAAAAATGTACCCATGGAAAATGCTTATGTGGGATTGTCCTTTTAGAGAAGCATGCATTTATACATGTATGTGTGTGTGCAAGTGTGTAGGTTTTGTACATTGAGTATAATCTCACAAACATTTTTTTAGTTCTTTTTTGTTTTAAGACAGGATAAATTTAGTCAGATGTATATCTTTTTTAAAAATACATATTTTTTAGTTGTAGATGGACACAATGTATTTATTTATTTTTATGTGGTGCTGAGGATCAAATCCAGTGCCTCACCTGTGCTAATTGAGCATGCTACTACTAGGCCACAATAGTCCCCAGATTGTATTTCTTGAAGAAATGCAGCACGAGCTAGACAATCAATTGTACGGCACATGGTTTGGTGATGTGCAGAATACCTTGATAGGTCCAGGAAGTGGTTTGGCTCCCCTGACACCTTGCAAATGAACATCACATCCAACAATGCGTTGCGTTTTGGTAATTCTAGTGTTCCTCCTAAAATCCTTCATTATTACATACAACAAACCTACAAAGTGGGACACAAACATAGTCCCTAAACAAAAAGCAGACATAAAATAATCATTCCAGGTGTTAACAATATTTTTGTTTTGCTTACTTTTACATCTGTATTTATAATTTGGTGTTGTAATTTGAAGTGCTTTCCCCTTCTAAAATTAGATTTAGCACATTTCATATGCATAAAATTGAGAAATAATTGTATTTCTATAATCATATCTGATTATTGCTAAAATAGGAGTTGTCTCATTTTTGTCAATATGGGAGAGCAAGAGAGATGAATTTGATGTCACACACTTTCAGAAGTCTGCAAGCAGCTCATATTCATGATTGTTATGATCAGAATTATATCTCCTCTTAATTTCACTATATTTATCTGTCATTAACACTTACCATAGTAAATTGAAGTGTAGAATTTAAAGTCCATTTTTTTTCCCATTTGGTGTAAGTTATAAAATAGGTATGCCTTCAGATCTCAAATCGCTGCCACCTCTCTGCCTCAATTATACTTTTGTGGTTGGTACTATTTATATTCCCTCAAATTATGTCTTTCTTTGGGAAAACAAGTTATCAAGACATTTCTCCTGTATTTTAAAAGTAGAAGGAAGAGGTGCGCTCTAGAGTGGCTCATTAACCACACTGTCATCATTAGTTGTGCTTCATCTATGTCACAGGTGCGCACCCCTCATGTTGACTGCAGCATCCCACTTTGATCAGGAAACCACATTAAGCCTACTTAGCAAAATAGGGCTTTCACAGCCCTTCTTCCTCTGAGACGTGGAGCTCCACGAAATTCCTCCTGGCAGCCTCGCATGTGGGTGAGGGATCAGCCATCAAGACTAGGTGACAAATTGATGGGCGAACATCAAGGCACTTGCTCTTTTAGGGCCACACAGACTCTTCTTTGCTAATATCAGACAAATTTAGTTGTGTCCAAAATCAGCAACTAGGATTTGCAGTAAAAAGCAGTTAGGAGAGAGATGGATACAGAATGCGGCATATTTATGTGGCACCTTCAGGGTACTAAGGACCTGGCAGGTTTACCAGCCTGTCTCAGCCTGACACGGGCAAGGACAGGCGTCTGCATGCCACACGCTTCACAAAATCAGGTCACGGAGGATGCAGCACTGAGCAGCGGTGAACCTTGTGGAATCTGCCTTGTAGCAAGTGATGTTCAGACCGACACCCTGTGCCATCGTGACACTAGCCTGCCAATCCTGGAATCTTGGGGGAATTTACAGGAAAAAAGAAAGAATATTCAAATATTCACTATCAGTTTAGTTTTGTTCAAATTCACCAAACTCCTCTTACCAAAGAAGCACAAGAAGAAGAAAAAGTTCTTCATTTTATATAAGCTGACTTGCTTTTAAAACTAAGCATTTATTTTCCTAATATATCATAAATGATATTCAAATTTCAGATAAACAACACTGAGCAATCTTATAGATTTCTGAAATAGTATTTTCATTATGTTGTTTAATTACTTTGATAATTTCATTTTATTAGTTTAATGATTTTCCTTAAATTAAAAAAAAGAAAAAAAAACACTTGGTTTTAGTTAGAATTTGAAACATGTTAAATGGGTAACTAATTAAAGAAACAGTTTCACAAGAATGACAATGAAACCTCCCTTTTGGATATGGTTTGGGCGTGCTCCCAAGGGTTTGTGTGTTGAAAGTTAATCCTCATTGTGAGGTAGGTACTAAGATACTGGAAACTTCATTGACTGTCTTGTGGGCAGAGATTTGGATTCAAGCCATCAGAGTGTGGTTTCCCTGATTGAATCTTGGCAGCAGTATAAGGAAAGGAAAAGAGACCAGAGGACATACACACATGCATGCTCCCTGTCTCTTGCTGCCTGATACCCTATACTGTCTCAGAACTCTGCCAGCAAGACAACCATCACCAGTTTCCACCTCCCAACCTCAGACCTCCAGAATTATGAGGGAAAATAAACTTTATTTCCTTATAATTTTTCCCAGCCTCTGGCATTTAATTATAGTAATGCAAAACAAACTGATGCAAAACCATTATTCACCTACTAATTCTGTAGCTCATTTCAAAAAAATCATGTTATAAATGATGATTGTGTGTGTGTGTGTGTGTGTTTGTGTGTGTGTATGAATGTAGGTTTTAATTGCACCAAACATGTAAATAAATATGAATTACAAAATTTAGTTCAAATGTGAAATAGCATCTAACAACTTAATTTAGTCATTATAATTTCTGCCTCAAATTTAGAAAAAGCATTTAAACCAATTAATAAATATTTAAACTAATTAATATTTTAACCAATTAAATAAGTTAAAGTAAAAGCTGACTTATTTCTAAGCATACACACTTATTTTTCAGATAAGCTTACATAAAAACGGAAAGTAAGAACAATTTGTAATATATCCACATAAAGATTAACAAGGCTGATTTACAACATATATTGATAGAGATAATGAAGTAGCTAGCTATGTACATTGGCTTCTATTTTTAATTAAAAATGTATCATGTTGTATATGCTATTAGTAACCAGGTATTTATTCTAATATTTTGAATATTTAATAGAACATTTGATAATTATACATTCTCCTAAATGTTTTATTCCTTAATATTAGCTGGATTAATGAGACACTTTGTTACAACTAATATTTTACAAATAGTAAAAATGTCAAAGGATATATATATATATATATATATATATATATACACATACATACATACATACATATAATTTGTGCAAAATAACAGATATCAGGTATCAGTTGCCAAAACAAAACAAATAAGGTTTAAAATGTGCATTTTCATGCTCAGCACTCAGAGGCCTTCTAAATTCCAATTTTATCTGAAATATATAGGGGTTCTGTGTTTGGGATTGGGGTCCCTGATGACTTCATGGCTGTGGCATGCTGGTACCTGGGACAGTTTCTGTGCAGAGGCCTAGGATGCCCGGTTGCTATGGCAATGCCTTCCATGCTAGAGTCATATCAGCTTCCACCTTAATCTTAGGTGCATAACTCCTGCAATAAAGGAACTTGCTTGCTTGAAAGCTACAATGTTTCACCAAGCTCCAGTGCTCCTGGATCTGCCAACCTAACAGTAACTTCAGACAGTGGACTTTCTTGAGAGCTGCACAAAGCTCCTGATGTTGCATATTGTAACTGTGAAATGTAACTGCGGAACAAGCAACCTTCCTGATACTCTAAACCATAGTGTGGCTATGGTACTAATGACCTAATGTAACCTATCGGTATAAATAAACATGGCTGCTTGGACAAAGAGCCACTCTGCTACCTCCCCTGCCTCTGCACCTTGTCTCTGTCTCCTCTTTATTATTATTATTCCTTACAAATGGTGACCAACACTGGGGCACAAGAAGAGTTCTCTCCCCAAAAGGCCTCCCAGTCCACAGAGAGTTTGGAACAACAAAATCTGCCTTAATAGAGACCCTTCCGATATTGACATGTAACAGGAGAAGGAAGTAGCTTACTTATGCCTGGAACAGGCTTTTGATGCGCATCTCTTTCATTGGCTGGTACCAATCCCTAACCAGTAGGCTATGGGTAATTCTCTATCACTGATGCTCAACGACGTCATCAGGCAGAGCTTTCTCTCTTACTTAGCAAGGCTGGACATACTGTAAATAATGTTGTTCTTGCTGCCCTGCTGACAGAGATAAGCTCTTGTTGTCTTTTTAATCCAGAAATTTAAAAGACTGAGAAAAAAAAAATGGGTGAAACACTGCAGGATAAGCCACGGACTTCTATTCCTGTGCTTCAAACTTGGTTTCTTTGTAAAGATGCAATTGAGAAAACCTCTATATACCAACCTGCCTGCTCTTCTCCTTCTGTGCCTGGCTTTGTGGCCCCTTTAAATCCCCCACCACCCCCTGCAGCAGCAGCACAGCCCTGGAACAACACTCTGCCAGGAGCTGTCCCGGAGCCTCCCACACATGTGAGTCCTCTAACTAATTCACTGCCATTGCCTCTGTGGCCAGATATGGCAGCTGTCCTACCCCCAGCTAGATCCCAGTTCACTGAGTGTTTGGGACAAGCTGTGGAGGAGGGGGACTCTCATGGCTTACCTGTCTGTCGCATTGAGATAAAGTCTGCTAACCAACCAAAATATGAACAGTCGCCTTTGCCACCTCCCCTGTCTCTACACCCGTCTCTGTCTCCTTATTGTTATCCTTACATACATGGATATCACTCCCAATGAGCACCACATACCAATGCAAAACTGACATGGTGAAGAAAGACTTTATACCAATTCATTTTTTAAATTGGTATCATTATTGTTCTTTTTAGAAAATCAGTAATTATCTCTGATTATTAGTTCAATATTTATAAATCCTTTTCACCATTTGGAAGTATATGTCATACCTGCGTTTTACTATGTTGCATGCCTTATTGACTATTTTCTCTAAATAGAGTCCTCATTTAGGGAAAATTAAAGATCCTTTTTGATGACCTTATTACAAAAATTCTAGAATTTATTACTAACAAATATTTCCACATATAAACAAGGGAAAGTTTAGAACTCAATGTTAGGCAAATTACTAGCATAATATGAAAATATTAGTACTGGCCATGGATTTTCCAAAGCCAAAAAAGGACATGATTCCTGATAATGGCATTATTCTCCATGTGGGGCAAACAATCAATGAAGCACACCCACACCTACTTATATTTATGGAAAATGACAAACAGATAGCTTTTCTGATTAATGGAGTTAATACAGAGACAACTGACAAAGAGGTGACAGGCAGCATCAGAGTTGAGCACATCAACTTAGGGTAAGATATAACTTTAAAATGCTGGTTAGTTTAAAATGCAACCTCACCTCTGGGTGATAACAGGTGGCTAATACATAGGGAAGTGTTTATGAGCACTGGACAGGCAGGGTGGTTCCAGCCAGCATATAACTCACCTACAGTCTACAGAAGGCTTTAAGTCACGGCCATGCAAGGGAGGTCACTGTCGATAGAAGCCTATACCATCTCTGCTGAAATCCATGAATGAGAGAAAAATATAATATTTTTCAAAGAAGTAGGACTGAAAATATTTCATATTAATGAACCATCATGGAAAGATGTACTAAAGCATGTGCTTCTAGAATACAGAGAATTGAAAACAAACAAGAGTAGACTGACAAAGGTTAAAATAGACTGGCAATTTAGCTACACTTACTAAAGGTAATAAACATTGCTTAATTTAAATAATAGATGACAAAAAACACAACGTCTGAGAAATCATGATGAATAAGATAGGGTAATGGTCCAATGGGTACTTAAAGTATTCTTAGGTATTTTTTCATTTGAGGAAAACAGAGAGATATGATAAACTTCAGACTTAGAAAAGCATTTTAACAGTTAAATAGGAAGAAAGAAAGTTATAAAATTGGGCTTCCATGTATTTATTATTCTGTAAAAACATGTGAGTATACATGCACACCTATGAGGGAATTAATGAGTTCTTCCAATCTGGGTAGTGGGCACATGTTTTCATTTAATCAATTTTTGTATTTTTTCTGTTAATTTAATAAAATGTTGTCAAACATTTTTAGAACAAAGAAAAGGAAGTATCAAAAATAGTGAAAATACATTGCCAGCATTCTGTCTTTTATAGTACTTGTTTTTCCTTATTTCCGTTTGCATTGTTTTTCAAGAAAAGGTAATGCAGGGAATCATAACTCAAGAATGGGGAGCAGTGGAGTTAGGAGAGGTGGTTGATTTGCATACCAGACAAGGTTTGGTCCTTAGCCACAACAGGAGGTTCCTTAGCAAAGGGAGTATTCAGAAGGCTGTTGAATGAAGGTTGGTAGCCGCTTTTTCATTGCTGTTCAATGAATCCAAATTTCACCATTGGAAATAATAATCTATAGAGAGATTCCATGATACAGACTTAAAAGTCATCTTCAAAGAATTGGGAACTGAGAAACTTATAATTAGACTAGATTTTAATTGAAATGTAACCTACATGCTAAAATATAGTTTATTATTTTTATGTGTATTCATGCCTACCTGGCATTAGTTATTCATATTTTAACTGTCACAACCTCCTGTCCATAAAATTTTTAATAATTTTCTTATTTGCATATTGTCAGAGAATAGGAGATCTATAAATGCAGAGTGTGGAAAGTATTAAAACCATATCAGGGAAATAAATGTGAAACCATAAGTATAATTATTTGACTTTATGTTTATGTGCTATTCTAAGTTTTCTGTATTATACTAAATATATATATGTGAATATATTCAGTCATTTGAAAAGGTCATTTCTGAGTGGGCCATGGGCAGGTGCCTTCATTATGGCAAAACCTATGGGTTTAGTCATCATTAAGGCAGCAGCTGCATTGGGGACATGATGGGCAGGACATGACAGCACTTGTTTTCCGAATTCTTTGTCTCAGGAGAATGTTGTGAAAAGTGCATGGAATGAGTTATATGCTGGTTGGAACCATGCTGCCTGTCCAGTGCTCATAAACACTTCCCTACGGATTAGCCACCTGTTATTGTACAGAGGTGATATTGTATTTTAAAGTTATATCTTAACCTAAGTAGATGAGCTCATTGGCATTTTGGGGAAAAGCTCTACTCCTATCAGCTTTTTCATTTTATATTGATAATAATCACATAATTTATCAATACTACAAAAGTAAATTTTAAGGCAAAAGATAACAGTGCCTTTAAACTTATTCCTTTGATTTAGAAAGTGTGCCTCAGATTTGGCTGAGGTACTGGCGAGTGTCAGCAAACACACCTACCCGTCCACAGAAGCCTTAAAGTCAGGCAGGTCCTCCATGTCTCTCCATGTTGCCCATGAGGGGCTGTGGTGACTCTGGAGCATGGTTACATGCTGGGTAAAGCAGTTTAAAGGCCAGTACTGTTGGGTAGACTCTTTGTCTCTCTCCAGGATCTTGTTAAAATATCATCCAGATGATCACTGCTTTCTGGCCAGTCCCCCCTCACATGTGTTTATCAGAAAACACCTCGATCTAGGAAATCCAGGGTAAACGGAGATCTGGGGTCCTTTGGCCAGAAAAGAAAACTTGCTCATTGTTTGGATTCAGACTCTAATAAGTTCTAATGCTTGTAGTAAGCACTGGACAGAATCAGTCAAGGACAAGTCCAGTGCTGGCTTCAGGCTCAGGAGCATCAGCTCTGCACCCTCGCCTTGCAGACCTGTGGAGGGCATTCAGCAAGGATGCTGAGGTTGGCTTCTTAGGAGGGCTGCACATTGGGTGCCTCTCAGTGCTGTCTTGGTGAGACAGCATTGGATTTCTCATGAAAATTCGATGCCAGAGAAGCAGCTTTTAATTAAGAATATAAATAATGACATCCCTCAGGAGGCTATGGAAATAATCTCCAGTGTCAGAATATTAATGTTTTACTGTTTGTTTCTCTCCCCAACTGCCCCTTACATCTTAATTCCTATGTTGTGAGCTAAACTAATGAAACTTTCCTTGCCTTCAAGATCTGATGTTCCAAATTAAACCAAATGTTTATTTCAAGAAATTTTCATGACCTGAGACTCCATATTAAAGCCTAGAGAACATTTTAGCTTCCCTACGATGATGCCTAGACTTAATCCATAATGGAAAGCACCCCTGCCTTATTCTCAGGACTGAGTCAGCAGGGCATCCTGGGAAGGGGCTTCAGATGCTGCTGCTGGTACGGATTCCCTCATCTGCACCCTGATGTGGAGGGACACAAGAAGAGACGCTGGGTGAGACCAGACTCCGAGCTTCGAGGACTATGGCTAGGGTTATGGATGATTGACAGGACCTCAAGCAAGGTAGGGGATACAGTTTGCCAGGGCCACCACAACCAGACAGCCTGAGCAACCCAGTTTCATCTTCTTGGAATTCTAGGGCTGTAAGTCTGAGATCAAGCCGTCAGCAGGGGGGTTTCTTTTGGGGCCTCCCTCATTGGTTTGTACCAGACCATCTTCTTGGACTTCTCATGGTGTCCTTGCTGTGACCGTGTCCTAAGTTCCTACTCTTACAAGGGACACCAGTTATATTGAACATCCTTTAATTAACTTCCTCTCCAGATATAGTCATGCTCTGAGGTACTTGGGGATAAAGGTGTCAGAAGCCAAATTTCCTGGGTCCACAGCAGTATGATTAGTGAAGTTTACTCTAGATTAGCTTTGTTGACCAGACCAGGTCTGGAAAGGTTTCTGAGTCTGTTTTGTTACATAACTATCCATCCTAGACGAGTTAAAAGGCAAACATCTTCTGCACTTTAAGGAGCAAGCTGCCATGTTGTGAATGGCGTGGGAGGGGCCACATGCAGTGGGTGGCTGTGAGGAGGTGACTGTCCACACTAGCAGTCAGCAGGTGTCATGTGGCCTCGGAGAGGAGTTCTGCCCACACCCAGTGCATTAGGATGTGGACCTCAGGGGGAGTCTGCAGCCTGGCCCACACGCAGGTGGTAGCCTGTGGACATCACTGGGCCACCTGCTGCTGTGCCCAGATCCCACCTAAGTGTGAGGTGACAGATGTGTCTTGTTGGGAGTTACTAAATTTTGTAGTAATCTGTCACACAGAGACAGGAAACTGATGTATTAAAAAATGTAGAAACACAGAAGGTATCCCAGAGCACAGAAAGTCCAAACTTAGTGTGTTTTATTTGCTTTTGTACGAGCCCCTTGTTGTTCTAGAAAACACTGGGGTCTTCTAGCCAGGAGTCAATCAGAATTCAAAACTTGGTACATATTGAGTTACCAATTGAGGGTCTTTAGTGTGCCCCTTTTGTCGACATATTTTATCAATTTTGTGTTGATTCATTATTTTCAAAGCATCCAACCTTGGTGAATTATAAAAGCAGACTCATTCTCCTATTTCTCCCCTCTCTGTCCTCCCCTTCTCCTCTCTCTGTCTCCGTCTCTTACGCACGTACATACACATACATATACAAATACACACATTATCTAGCCCCCAAGGTAGGAAAACCTTATATGAAAGCAATAGAATGAAATGCTTATTCACACTAAAATACATAATGTCCTGAAAGCCCTATTAAATGCTGATCTAGATTTGGTGCCTAATTACCTCAATTAAAGGAGCAATCAAGCCATTAGTTGACTAGCACATTTTGAAAGTATTTTTCTTCTGTAAGATCACAGGACAAATAATAACTAATGATAAGAATGAATTTAAATGTAACAAATAACCGATGAATTAATTGATTAACATATTGCTAGTGCATGTGTTTATGAACCGAAATTCTGATATGTATTTTTTGCAAATAAAATAACAACCTTATGAGTATATATTTGTAAATGTTTGTGTATGTGTGTGCGTTTCTGTATTATATACTATTATTTGTGCTTTGCTTTTTTTTCATTCACTTGAGTAGCATTTACTCAAGTAAATAAATTTTGGTTTATAAAAATGTAGGATGGTCTCCTAGTCAGAACTGAACAGACAGTGGTCCTGTGTGAACTAGGAATGGCAGGCTGCCTGTTGGCTCTGAGCAAGGTGATGGAATGGGGTGATCCACCTGGAGAAGGTGCTCAGTTTCACAGCCTTGGAATCCATGATTTATGGCAGAGTAGTGACTGTGGGAGATGTTTTGTTTAAAATAGGATGAAGGGAGGCAAACCATCCTAACATTCCTGAAGCAAGCAAGCAACTGACATTGCCACAGAATATGAGTACAAGAACATTTGTGAGGAAGATGAGCCGTGATATTGTGAAACAACAAAAATAGCTACAAACCAGGATTTTTAAATATGCAGAGCAGACTTTCCTAATCACAACACTTAGCTATCCTGTTTTAATTCATATAGACACAAAATACATAGAATGTGTATAATCTCTATCACTTAGTAACACAACATCTTATGTCTGAAGCCACTCCTGAGGTATAAGGAAGATATATTTCATGAAAAAATACTTAAAATTCTAGACCAATAACATCCATTAAGAGTTGACAAATAGAATCTATATGCAAAAAGTCTCTACATAATTTGTCATAAATATTTAAAAAATATTTTATATAATCAAAAGCCTGTTCTCTACATGCAAGAAAGATTCTTTTTAAACAACTTAAAATTAATGAAACAATTGTAAAAACATTACACAGGTTTCCCATACTGTCATCTCCACCTTCTCTCTATATTATTTCCTTAACCATGGCACACACACTAAAGAAATTATACTGGCACAAAATTGTTAACTGAATCACAGACTTTGTTTGTTTCCCACTAGGATTTTTCACGAATGTTCGTCCAAACCAGTGTTGGCCACAAAAGTTTGAATTTTGCATCATGTATTTTTAAACATTTCTCATGTGCTTTGGTTTCTTGGTCTTCAATTATGTTTTGTGATCTTGATACTTTTGAGGAATATTGATCTAGTGTATTACAGAATGCCCTTCAACATGGATTTGTCTGATGATTTATTGTAGTTAACCTAGTGTTTTAAATTTTGGGGGGAAAATAATACAGGTATGAATGTTCTTCATGTAACATTCTCTCAGGAAATGCAAAATAAGTTTAACTGCTACCAGTGTGTTAATCATGATCACTGGTTGAGGTGATATCTGTTAGGTTCCTCCTCTGTAAAGCTATTACTTTTCCTTTCCCATAACTTATTTATTTAAGCAAAGGAAATGAAGAATTACCTTTGGAAAAGGTATGAATTGGGTCAGTAATTAGTATTTGTTGTAAGTGATATACCTTCAGGGTATGTAGATTGGCTCATTTTCATTAAAGTTTTACCTACTAATTTAAAGTTTTGTCTACTAATCCATGGAAATTGCCTGCAGCAGTTATTACTGCAATATTCTAATGATTATTTTCTATTTCTCTTATTCCTTTTTCATTTATTATTTAGAAATCTGTAGGGAATCTTCACCTCTTTACCTATTTATTAATGAGTTATTTATTTCAGTATTCAATATAGACTCATGGACACTTATTTTTAAATTTATAAATCTGTTCTATCATTTTTTTATTGTGTTACTTAATTTTTTTCAAATTTAGTTACTGAGAATTCTTTTATTCTTACCCCTGGAAGAGAAAGACTTCTTATTTTTTAAAAAAATTATGATAGAAAATGAAGTTGATATAGGGGATGAAGTAGACCTGGAATCAATGGATACAATAAATGTGTTTAGCTTTCTAATGCTGAATAATATTTGCACCACTTAAATTATCACAAAGCTCCAAAACTTGGGTGCTGATATTAAAATTTAACAGAAAAAAGTGTAATTTTGTTCAAGTGAAGCTTGATTTATTTTACAAAACAAAACAACAACAATGTACTCTTAGTCCATCTTAGTTATATTAATGAAGTGTCTCAGGGAAGAACAAAACATCTCTGCCAAAGAGAAAATCAGAGTCTCAACTTCTAAATTTCTGAAATAGCCATGGTGTTCCGCACAGCCTAGCACTCATGATAATTGTGGCAATAATAATAAAAGAGTTGTTAACTAGGGCAAAGGAGGAGAAACAGGTGTACTTGCTCAGCTGTCTACTGCAGGTTCCACAGACAGCACAATCAGCGAATTTCTTTTGAATTCATACAAC
Source organism: Spermophilus citellus (assembly GCF_964194105.1). Classification (NCBI taxonomy): domain Eukaryota; kingdom Metazoa; phylum Chordata; class Mammalia; order Rodentia; family Sciuridae; genus Spermophilus; species Spermophilus citellus. The sequence goes on from NC_138198.1 coordinate 124,612,397, forward strand.
GTGCCTACTTCAGAAAACTGCATAAAAATATTCATTCTAGGTGATATATTTATTACTGATACTTTATCTAGCATTATTCAGTATTGAACTCTATAAACCTTGTGCTTAAAAAAGTCAAAATAGCTTTGTGGGTCAGTGATTCAATGCAGAATATGTTTGACCCTTTTTAAAAACAAACAAAGAACCTCACAAGTGATTTTTTTCAAGTTGACATTTAGGTGATTGTGCAAGGTACCTGCCAGCCATTCAGACATTCAGAAGCTGTTTATCTTACCATATATTTTCTCATTCTTACAATTTTATAGCACATACCAGTCCTTAGTCTCTAACTTAGCCTTTAAAGTCTCACTTAACACCAAAAATAAGGACTTATTACTTGGTTATAGTGTGTGTGTGTGTATGTATATATATATATGTATATATATATATACATATATATATATATATAGTTTATATATGTGATATATATATATATACACATATATATGTGTGTATATATATATATCTATATAATTGCTTCTCTCAATAAAGCAAGTTTAATGTTAATTTAAATTTGTCCAGTTAATTATTTAAAAGATTTGACCAATAGCATCCTTTAAGAGTTGACAAGTACAAACTATATGAAAAGGTACAGATTTTTTTTGATTGAATAAATATGGTTTCAGAAAAATAATTATACATTTTAAAACTAAAGAAAGGTAAAAGTAATTATATCAAGCTATGATTATAAAGGGCCTATCAGAATCCACAAGATCATTTGATGTGTTCAAGGGCTCTTGAGCATATTTTGGGTAGCCTGTACTTTTGTTTTAGGTCCAGTGTTTGTAACACTGAATTTTAGTTAAGGTGGTACTTCAGCCACAAATTAGGAAAGGATCATGACATATTATGTGGGAAAACAGGCAAGAATTCATTTTTCTCTATTTCTTTCTAGAAATTTTTTTACAAATGTGATCTTGGTGACCATGAACAAGACTGATATTAATTATCAGGCATAATACTGGAGGTATAAAAGGCATAAGCTGTTTTTTTTTATGTCCCCAGTACATTTCTAAGTGTCTGATATAAAGTAACTGTGTGTTGAATAAGTAGATGGATGAATGAATGTTTGAAAAAAATGAATCATAAAGTAGTGATTGCTACATGAATTTTTAATAAATTTGGCTACTTTATTTTCACATAAAAATAAAATAATTCTTGAATTTCATGAAGTACATGAATATCAGTCATTATTGTTGGAGGCATTTTATTGTATTAGACTTTTCACCAATATTCTTGAACTTTCTGGTAGTTTAATTCCTTAATATTCATTCTTGGTCTGTTTGATGAGTTCGTACTCCCCTTAACACTTTTCATTGAAAATGAGAACATTTTAAATAATTTAAAAAGATTTGAAAAGGAGTTAGCAGACCAACAAACTATCATTGAACTCTAGTCCTGTGCCTTCTTGGTTAGGTTGATGGGGGACACAGGACTGGAGAATTTGCAGTGAAAACTCTGGCCTGGGAGACTGACCTCTAGTCCCACAGTTTGTTGGCCAGAACTAAGGGCACCCACCTTGTCACCCAGGAAGAGACTGTCACTCTTCTGTAGTTCAGAGAGGTTGAGATGCACTCGCTGGAGGCTGGATACACAGTGAGACAAAATGATCAAGAGATGAGATTTTATCAAAAGATTCTTTGTGATAAATGCCTAACATTAATTAAAATACTTCAGAGAAACCAATTAGAATGGCTAGGCCAGATTTCCAAATTTTCTTCTGTCCTTTATGAAGGACAAAAGTTTCTTTTGTCATTGTGCCTTTACTGCTAAAAATGAGCTTTTTTTGCATTGATTAGAAATGATCATCAAAGTTATGATTATAAAGAATTTTCAAATGTATTTGCAAATTTAGAACAATCATAAACACATGTGATATTAAAAATAAATATTTGAAAAAATAAATATATATTTGAAGAAAACCACATATTTTAGATGTGTACTAGGAGAAGCCTTCCACTCCTGATTGCAAAGAAACGCTAGTAATAATCAGGAGTCTTTCAAAGTGGGTATACCAGGAAGTAATATTATGAGCTGTAGATAAAGAGTCTCCTCAATATTGTACAAAAATAATTCACACCATAATAATCAATTTCAGAAAATTTTTCTTCTTTTTTATTCTATTTGGCCTACAGGGCAATTTTAAGCTTTTTTTTTTCATGTTCACTAAAATATAATATTTATTTGCAACAAAATTATTTCATTTGAAGTGCATCATTTCCTGAGTTGCCATGGGTTCCCACACTGTGGCAGTCACCTCAGTGACAATGTGGATTCCACCCATGAGCACTTTGTGTTTTCAATTCTAAGTTTAGTCCATGATCTAATTTGGATAAATACTTTCTCACAAATGTGCACTGCTGGTAGAGAATTTGTGGGGGAAAAAGTAGAGTGTATTAAACAAACAGAAACAAAACACAAATATTTTAAATGAATATGCAAAATTAAAAGTTCCTTCTCAGGTGAGAAGGTGTTTACATATAAGCCTATAAGCAAAAATAAAATAGCAAGCTCAGGCAGTTAAAACCCAGCTGTGCTAATAAGTTTGAGCTAGTTTATGTTATGAGAAAAAAACCAATTCCAAGATATCAGGAACATAAGATAATTTTTTAAATGCCTTCACACCCCGTATTTAATGTAGAGCCTCCTGCTGACTCTGGTCATCCCTAATCCTGAGACACCTAAACTGGTGGATTCCCACTGTTTTACAGTGCTGTAATCTCAAAGGAGGGCACAAGGATTTGCCATCACAGGGGAAGAAAACAGGTGGGACAGAACCCTGGTCTTAGATGCTCCCATCTGGAAGTGTTACCTGGCAGCTTCCGTCAAGTTTTATTAGTAGAGGCAAGTCATAGGACCACCATACCTTCAAAGGTATGAAACACACATTTCTAATGATTAGCACAAAGGAAGGAGAACGAGGATGTTCTACAAGCAATACTGCTTTCTAACACAGTGACCCCAATACGATGCTAAATATTTCATCTAGTGCAGCTCTTAGTGGATGCAAATAGTAGTGCAGAAATTCAAAACCATCATTTCCTTGCTTCCCATTAGATGGGACATCTACAAGAACACAGCAAGGTGTAAGTGGTTAATACAACACCAAAAGACTTCAAGTTCCTGATTTGTAAAATCCAAGAAGGCTGAGGTTATGTGTTTGGGAAGTATTTAATTGGTATCTAAGTAGTTTATCAAAACCCTCAGGACATATGGTAGGATTTATAAATAAAGACATTTGTATTTGATTTTCTTGAAATATAAAATAAATGACAGCTTTTTAAATAATCTTGGAAACTTCTACTCTTGTTTAAATGCTGGAAGAATACACTATTTGGACAGAACAAGTAATGCATTTTGGGAAAAGGGTTTGTACATTTTTCTTTCTGGAAAAGTAGAGTAAAATGTTTTGTTTTTCTTGTCTATTAAATAAGATATATTCTCCTCATAAGGAAAAAATATCCCTTAACAGATTCAATTTTATGAGATTTAAATAATTAATTCTAAGGAAATAGGTAAATTCTGTTCAAATTCCTTTTTCATAGCACAAATATAAAGCTCAAAGTACCTACATTATTTACATGAGATTAATATTTCAAAATTCAGAAGCTATTTCTCCCAACAAATTCCCTGCATGTTTTGGTACTCCTTTCTCTTACTTTGTTATGTTGAGAAATTTTAATCTAGTCCCCAAAGGAAGGAAACACATTTTCAGAGTAAAATACCAATATGATTCATATTACTTGGCACTTTCAAGTTCTGGGACCAACTATATCCCGAGTCCCCTGTGATGCTGACGGCAGAGCCTTGCAGTTGCAGATGAATGAGTCACGTGTTTGGCAATCAAGGAACCTGCACATGGTGTAGTCGGTGTGCTGGGAGAAAGAGATAAACTAACACATGGTACCAATTTACTTTGATAAGCACTGAGTTATCCCGAAAGATAGTAGATTCCTATCTTTCACGGTTAACAAAAAAGAAATTAAATATGGATTAAAAATTTAAATATAAGATTTGAACCTATGAAACTACTAGAAGAAAACATATGGGAAACAGTTCAGGACATTGGAATGGTCAAGAATATTTTAGACAAGACCCCAAAGCACAGGAAACCAAAGGAAGGGGACAAAGCAATTTATAGCAATATTAAAAGGTTCTGCACAGCAAAGAAATAATAACCCAATGAAGAGACAACTTGCAGGATGGAAAAATTTTTGCAATTTATACATCTGATAAGATATTAATATCTAGAACACACAAGGAAGTCCAAAAACTCAATAGCCAGAAAAGCAAATAACCTTTTTAAAAATGGGTAGTAGACCTAAATGGTTATTTCCCCTAAAAATATACAAGAGTGAGCAAGAGGCATAACAAAAAAAGCTCAGAGTCACTGATCCTCCGGCAATGCATGTTACAGCAATAATAAAATATCACTTTCTTCTGGAAACAGTGGCTATTGACAAAAAGACAACAGCCAGTCCTGGCTTGGCTGTGGAGAAAGGGACACTTGCACGCTGTGGCTGGGCACGTCAGTGAGCACCGCTCTCTGGGAAACGGTGTGGAGGGGCCTAACCCATTGGAAGTAGAAACTGGGTCAATGACAGTGCTCCAGAAGAGTCCTACAAAACATAATTTGCTACTACTTTTAAGAAAGGTGCCTTTACTCCCTCTCCATCTTTCTGGCTCTTTGAAGTGATGCATAGTTTCCGGAGGAAGACTAAAGTAGGTTTGGGGATAACTGTGACATGCCGGTTGAGGCAGGGACTCAGGCCATGAGACATCATATTGTATTGTCCTGAAGATAATCTGGAGCCAAAAGAACCGCTTCCCCTATCTGAATGTTTGAATAACTGGAAACACAGGTACCAGCCAACAACTTAATTATGGATTTTAAAAATTGGCATTAATCTTTTCCCTTTCCTGTATAGATTCTCTTCTAATGCCACAAGTCACAGAAAATTGCTCATTAAACTTCAAGCAATGCTATGTAGTGCGTCCTACCATTTATAGGCAATGCTCTCCAAAGTACAATTAGAGGGAGTATTATGACACAGAACAATGGAGACAATTATTTCTGAAGTTTATTAATGCTAATTAGCATATGGCATCTAAGACAGCTGCTGATACTTCATTGCTAAATACTGAGGGACTAATTAGTGCTCCATGTTAATTAGCTTCTTCTGCATGTGCATTGTCCTTAGATGCATATGCACTGTCACCATTGGGCTATTAAAAGCCTGGCCCTGCTCTCTGCAAGAACATGATGCGGCATTCAGGGGCTCCAGTAGTGCACACACTGTTCTCCAGCGCACAGCCCCTTAGCTGATTCCACAGGAGCGTCAATGATCCACTCCACTCAGGTGTACTGGTAAACTGTAAATGTCCACCTCAAAAGAGATGGTCTAACCTACAGCTTTTCAGGTCTTCTCAGAGAGGAGTGACTTCAAATGCTAAAGAACACTGGTCTCAAGAATATTTTGCTTTTAATCTACTTAATACTCAAACTGATCTTGCTTTTGCCACTCAGTTTAGACTTTATCATTTACGTGGGATTAAAATTCATTCTTAAGTCAGATATACTCACTTTCCTAATAATTAATTTATGGAATCTTTTGTTCTTTTTATTTTCTTCCTTTACCTGTAACAAATAATCTTTTTTTTTCCTTTAAAATCTAGAGAAGAATTTACCCACAAAATTCACTTTTGAAAGCCATCAAAATGAATCGGTAATGAACAAAGAATGTTCATTGTCAGTCTTAATGACTTTTCAGGGACACTGTTCCCATGCTTTTTTGCTTTTTTGGGGTGAAGATGAACATGAGTGATTAGGTCATCCAACATTGTGACATTCAGCCAACTTGAACACATATGCACTTGTTGCAGGCCCAAATGTGTGGCCATAGGACACATCATGGCTTCAAAGACTAAAGACAGAAACTAGTTTTGGTTACACACAGAAATTAACTAATTTTTGATGTTGTATACATTCATTTTGAATAGTTAATAAGAATATTTACAGTTACCAATTATGTTAATATGTTTGCCTATTACTTTACACCTTTCAAATATTTTAGTGATTATATAACTGGAGTGAAAATATATGGTACATGCCATTAAAAATAAAGGAAATAAAGCTATCCACAGTGGAGATTGTAGAATCACTTGCCAAAGTCACAGATTGCAATGGACTTAACGTCTAATAGGCCAGGAAATATGAAAAAGAGGGATGAAAAAGAATAACAAATAACAAGCCAAAAATATGTGAAGTATAAGTCAAAATCTTACTTAAATGTTTTCCAAAGTTTACCTCAATATTTTAGTCAGCTTTTTCGTTGCTGTGACTAAAGGATCGGACCAGCACAATTATAGAGGAGGAAGAGTTTATTTGAGGGTCAACAGTTTCAGAGGTCTTGGTCCATAGACAGCTGGCTCCGTTGCTCGGGGCCCAAGGTAAGGCAGAGCATCATGGTGGAGGAGTGAGGCGAAGGTAAGCAGCTCACATCATGCATGATCAGGAAGCAGAGAGGGGTCTCCCCTCTCCAGATACAAGTATATACACCAAATCCACACCCTAATTCCCACCTCCTCCAGCCACTGTCACTCCAGTCACCACTGATTGGGTCAGGACTCTCGCAACCCAGTCATTTATCCTCTGAACCCTCTTGCACTGTGCTTTTAGGGTCACCTCACATAATCATCAAGAAAATCTCATTTGATGGTACAGAGCAGGGGTTTCCTTGGAGAGTTTGGCTCACTGCCTTTTGATTTTTCATTAAAATATCTAGGTTTAGGAAACAGGATAATGCCCATGAAAAGTTGTCTTTCTTCTCTTTCTCTGCTTCCTCTTCTTCATCACTGTCTTCATTCTGTCTGCATTCCTTCTCACAGGGCAAAGGGAGATGGCCAGCAAGCTAGATGTCAGGAGGTGAAAGGGGAGAAACAGATGACTTAGGAACTCTAGGGCTGTCCAGGAGTCACAGCTACTGAAACACCAAATGAGACATGGAAACAACTTAGTAACTTTTAATGGAATGGACACCAAACTTGACTCCTAGCCTTTTCATGGCTTTGGCCTTTAAAATCTCCTATTCCTTTATCTGTAAAATGAGGGTTTTTCTGCTCAAAGGAGAGGATTTAAGACCCTGTTCTCCATCATACTTCAAAGGACTATAGTTTCAAGGAGCTAAGTAGCTTTGGGGAGTTATGTACTAGCTCCCTGTCTCAGCTTTTCCATCTGTAAAATGTATTTTAATTTGCTTGTCTTTCTTGCATCAGGGACTGTAGGAAACCGTGCAAATACTCTGCTTGATACATACAACAGCAAATACTTACTCATAATTCTGGTTAATACTTCCTTAACAAGGAGGCTCTTTTCTTTCTCCTTTGTCATTTTGGTAAATCAATCACTTCAAAGTTGAATTTTAGAAAGGGCGCAACGTCCACAGGCTCATGTCTGAGTCTACAGCTGTGGCAGACTTGGGGCCCTTAGTCACATTAGTCTTTACCTTCTTACTATGTATCATTTGTAATGGGGAAATAGCAAATGATAGTATATCATGCCTGTAGGAAACAATACTCTAGTTCCACTATAGTTCATATTACATGTGAATAGAGGTAGGAAATAACTATACCTAGCCCAATGGGGTAAATTTGGAAGAATTGGTACCTAAGTCCCTGCACTTTAGAAAACATTCAATTTTTAGTTCTCTGTACCCTTGAGACATCATCATCTCTCAGCCTCTTGTTTACAAACCACAAATGCCTTTTTGGAGCCTGTCCTCTTGTCCCCTTCTCTGTGGGAAGGGAGGGGTGGAACTCTCCTGCTCCCACCACTGCCACGCCCTGGCTGGGCTGACCTCCACCCACCACCTCCACCCGCTGCCTGGACCCGCAGCCTCCACTGCCAGTCTCTGCAGGGTCCTCACTGGCTCACCCCAGCGCTCACTGCTCCCCTGCCCTTTGTCTGGTGGAGCTGACTTCAGTCTCTCCTCTGTTACAGTCACCTCCGTGGAAACCGTCCTGGCCTGTTTAACACTGCCCAGGGCAGGTAAAACCTTAGCTAGGGAAAAATAAGGTACTCACATATTTTTTTAGAGAATAATTTGACCTTTGCTTGGATACAAGTAAACTTAGGATTTCAGTGAAGCAACCTGGCCAGGATTGGTGCCAATAAAACCCACAGCGAGTAAGGGCCTGCAGGACGTTAATTCATGTCCCTTAGGCAGAGGGAGTGAGCTGCTCTTTTGAATGACCACAGTGGGTGTTGCTCTCCTTCACTCTATTACTACTTAGGCTTTTACTTTGTGTCTTTTCTCCACATAGAAATATATTTTTATGGCTGTATAGTAAGGGCAGATAAAATATTCTCATGAATTTGGAGAGGATGTCACTGATACATTGGTGAGGACTTCTCAGGCTGTTTAAATAACTGCCAGGGGTGAGTAGTTTCATCTGGCACAGGCCATCACTGAGTGCTAATTCTCAACTAGCTCAGTTTTACAACCATTGTATCCTATTTAAGCATAGTCATTGTAACTGCGTAAGTAGACTCAGTTCTAGAAAAACTACAAATAAAACAAGAAGAGGCAAGAGAAGGTGGATACAAATAGATCTACTGACATATATATTTACCCAAGGTTATCTGACACTCATATTATAGTATTCCTACATGAAATAGATAATATTCCAAATAATTCAACCTCAAAGTGAAATGATTCGCTATCACTATCTTTTTGAACTTTGAACATATTTTGCAGCATCAAGATGATTAACCTAGGTACAAAATTATGTTGATTATTTACATAACCTTTGGTGACTTTTGAAAAGATCCTTAATTACGAGAGCTTTTAATCACTATATTTAAGCAAAAGGAGCAAAGATTCCTTGCATGTCTCTATCAACATTTTTCCTTGGAGTCTGAATGTGTGAGACATGTGGTCTTCCCATTATAAATATTTGTTAAATGATGAATTAACCAAGTACTGAAGAGATTTTAACTATTATAATAAAAATAAATATTATTATTCAATAGATGAATATATTCAAATACATATGTGTACCTATCCTGATATACAATTTTGTATTCATGCATATATGACATAAATATAGGCTTATATAATATTAAATTTTATAATGTCATAGTTGAACTGGTTGATTTTGTTAATTTAATTAAATGATAATTGTCATAAAGTATGTTTTTCCACTCAATGATATCTTAGAAGTAGCCTAGCTCATAATAAAAAATATTTTGGAGTTCAAGTAATCCTGATGTATCATCTAGCTTCATCATTTAAATAGTTTATTGTTCAATATTAACCTTTACCATAATTTCTATTTTTCAAAAACTAAGAAATTTGAAGTTTTATTTAGTTTTAATATATTTATCACATTATATTATAGCTAAATATATTATTTAGCTATGCTAAATAATTGCCAGGACACAGTGACTCTTTCATACCTCTTACTGGTCATACCATTAATAATTTATTCTATGAATAATATGAGTGCATAGGAAAGAAAGGACATTTAGAAGAATTAATAAGAGGGGTCATTTGGATATTTCAGATTCGCACATGATCATTATGGACAAGATTAAAGCAATTATTTTAATGATGTTATTATAAAGAAGAAAAACCACATAAGATGTGATAGAAATAACATACATCCTTACATGAATGATTAATATATGGAATTATTTTGAAGAATAGCTAAGGATATTTTATTCAATAAATTTAGAGACACTTTATAGAGAGTGAATAAGCAGACTAGACATTTAAAATGTTAGAAAAGGAAAGGTTTTGAGCATATCATATTACACGGGTATGTTTCTAATATTAACAATATTCTATTGTATATTTTTATGAAGTTCTTAGTCCAGTGAACATCTCAGCCTCAGAATTCTGACTTCCTGGGCCTTGATTGAGCCTCTTCCTGCTTGAGCACCTTATTTTAATACACTTAAATGTGCTGTACTTTGCTATACTCAGCTGCCCTTCTATTTATCCATCATCCATCTTTCTATGTATACATATCTATTTCTCTGTCATGTATATCTATCAGCCTATTACCTTTTTCTCCTCTCTTTCCAGCACAATATATCTTAATTTGCATCTTATTTGTACTTTATTTGAATCTGAGAAAGAAAAGATCCCATTTAAGCATCCTGGGCAATTATCTGGAGACTAGAGAGTACGCAAATCTTTCTTAACTGTTGTTCTCACAGTAGAATTTTATGGCTAGCTTTTATTTATTTAATTAATTTTTATCAGTGTGGACATCAGTTTTCAAATCAGCACACACTCATAAGAATATGTAAAAATGGGTCTTGTGGAAATAGTACTTTAGATCCCTAGATTCCCACTTTAAAGAGGGTTTTAATAGCTTGTGGCACACTCCAGATTTCCCTGAGTACTATTTGGAAATTGAGATGCAAGAAATAGAAAACCCATTCAAGGCACCAGAGTTGAGTGGCCAATGAAGAGTAGGGTGGTAAAACTCGGCAGAGAGGATGTTACTGGAGTTGGCCGATGACCCGTGGCTATTCAGATCCCCAGAGTGTTTACTATTATTGAGCTTGGACCAAGAAGTCAGGCTTAGGCAGAGGACCACTTTGAGGAAAAGAAGAAATCTTGGTGTTCTCTGAAGATTGTATTATATATGTGCAAAATAAATGCTAAGTTATAGACCTGATTAGAAAAAGTAAAACAAGAAGCTTTTTGGTACAAGGTTTAAGATTTATTTTCATGGTTCAGATGGATGTAGGAAATGAATTCTTAGGTAGGATAAAGAATAATGCCACAATAGTAGACTTGTGGCATTCTCTTATTAAAGTAAAAATTTTTATGAATTAGAAGTCATTATTAATAGAATATAAAGAAAACCACTACCTAGAAGACAGCTGTAATGTATTTCCTGAACTTGAATCTAGAACATGTGAATATTTCCTAAAAGCAAAAAGAGCTTGTGATCATTTGTACAAACACCATTTACCAAAAAATGATGTCCAAGCATTTAATAATGATGGAGATAGTTGCTCCACATCCTTCACCATCAAGGATATGCAAACTAAAGCTACCTATTTGCTTACAGGACTCAGCAAATATTGTGAGCCTGGAGCCAGTGGACCTCTGACATGTCCTGACGGGAGTGCAGGTAAGTGTAGCCCTTGCAGATGGCCCTGGGAAGTGTCTGTTGTCATTGATACTATGCAGACTCTACTCCTCAGCAATTTAACTTCCATATGTGTGCCCAGTGGAAAGGCCCACGGATCATCAGATTTCACTAGAATGTTTACAGCCGGATTCTTTGTGAGAGCACAACATTAAAAACCCTAAACATACATTAGCTATAGAAGGGTACAATCCTTCTAGAATTGTGCATTGGGTGCTGCCTGGCCAGGCAACAACATGAATGGCTCTCACAATAAAGCACAGAGTGAATTATGAAGGACTGCCAAGGTAGGACAGTCCTTGCTCTTTACATCCAGTTCAGTCAGGTTGAAACAGCAGGCGTACTTCCTCTGTGGTGGTGGCAGTTCAGAGCGTGTCACCTTTGTACAGGAATGACTGGGGAGGATGGAAAGGGAAGCAGTGTGCTGACAGTTAGCCTGACCTTGACCTGAGATCAAGGGCTCCTTGGGTACAAGATGTTCCTTCTGTGGCAACAGTTGAATCTACAAATTGCGATTTGTGCTCAGTCCTTTATATATGTGAATTCAAAATGAATGATCAGTGAAAACCACAAATAAAAATATCAAATAAAAACAATAAGGTGATCCTAGTGAGTAGACAGAAAACTGGACTTGTAGGTCACACACAGGTATTCTACTGCTCTAGAATATGCCAGCTAGAGTTAAAGCCTAGATTAAGACAAGGCATCCTGGCATCACTAAACATTTTACGCAAAAATAATTAGGCTCTAGGATGTTGGGTTCTTGAGAAACACACGGCAGGGAAATAGGAGGTTTAGTTAGTACAGTCAATTGATGGATAAAATTACGAACATTTTTGAGAATGCATATGAAAAAAAATTCTCCCAGTCGCATTTCCTTTTGATGTACCATTCATTGACTATTTCCTCCTCACTGCATGACACGGAGTACTCTTAAATTTCTTAACTGATCTGAAATTATGTACACATGTACAGATAGCTTAATATACCTTTTATTAAAATTATTTACAAGTAAATATTTATATAATAAACTATACTGTTAGCACACTAAATCATGACAAGTAAATATACTCTAAATAAAAAATTTGATAAAAATATGTGGTGATGTCTCAAATGAAAAATAATTATCATAGATGTAGCTTAAATGAATCATGTAGACACACAGTGAGGTTTAAACTTGGGTGAGCAAATGCTACTTCATAATTCAGTAGCAATATATGCAAAGAATCTCAGCCATAAAGGAAAATACTTCATTTAATATAACTCTTTAAAATATTCCATATGATGGTGTATGTGTGCTTTTAAGAATAAAATATAATTCAGTGAGGTCTTCAAAAGATGTGTTGAACATTGAGATTGTTCTAGAGAAAGCATTATAAATGATGCTCTGAAATACAAAGAGGCTCACAAGTCCTCTGCCCTCTCCTGACAATTCTTGATTCTGAGTTCTGCCAGAAAGATTAGGTTTCTTTCTCCATTAAACCTGTGAACCTACATCTGACACTTCTGGGGTCATACAGCAGCATGGATTTTATATCAGCAAAGTCACAAAGATATTCTCATGGAATCAAGACAAAATGTTCTATCTTGTATGTGGGATGAATAATTTGCCCATTAACCTAGATTCTCATCCCACTTTATTCAGAATTACCTGATTATTCTTGTTTTGTGTTAGTATTCTTCCCCAGACTTTATAAAAGATCCTGATTAAAACAAAACATTAATCCTTTAAATCTACTAAGGTATACATTTGTTTTAATGCATGTTTATTAATGCATAATTTCCACCCAGCACAATCCACCCAGTTTTGTTCCTGGTTTCTGTGTTCTGATACATGCAAACAGTAATGCCATCACAGCCACAATCCAAGCCATGTTGCCACCTCCCGTCCTTCTGCGATAGTCTTGCCCCGGCTCTGTCCTTTTATTCCATGGACTACTGAGCAGTATTTCATTTTACAAACATACAAATAATTGCTCATTTACTAATTATTCATATGCTATAGTTTTCAGCTTTAGGTTTTGATCAATAGTGTAATGTAAATATTCACGTAAGGTCTTAGTATTTTGTCTTAGAACACAAAAGTTGTTTGATATACATTTTTTTCTTGAATCATGTATCAGGCTTTTGATATAGTTTTATATTCAAATCCTATTACAGCATGAAAGTTGGGCATAAAGAGAAACTTCTGACATTTATTTTCAACCCTAGAGATAATTTAACTGTTGAAGAAATGTCTGTATTTTATTTCTATATATGACAGGAACCACACAATATGTTATTACTTTTGCTTTGACAATCAATAGTGTGTGTGTGTGTGTGTGTGTGTGTGTGTGTGTGAGAGAGATACCAGACAATGTCCTAATAACATTTAGAGGCATAAGGCATAAAATGGCAATGTGTGTGGCACACATGTGTGTGCACACACACACACACTTTCATGGACTAGGTATGGACCATAATTTTCTGTTTTTTTTTTTTTTTTTGCTCGTTATTCTCCTGAATTTTATTCATGAAACAGTGTGCAAAGGAGGAGAAGAGGCTATTGTAAATATTCCTTACCTGAAGGAAAATCATCCTTCTTCCTTGGAAACATTAGCATAATTGAGATGGTTCTGGCTTGACTGCAGTCAATGCTAGTTTTAGTAGGTCTGATCAGGACTTTGTGGAACTTAGGTCATGAGTGCCTGTGAAACCCCAGTGCTTACTCTGTGTTATAGCCAGCTTATTAATCAGATTTCAGGGGATAGAGGACACATATTACTATAATTTATATAATATGTATTATTATGTATTATATAATCAATAATTATACATTATATATTTAATATAATTAATTATTATATATATGTGTACACACACACACACACACACACATATATATATATATATATATATATATATATATATATATATATATACTATATATGATGGGATTTATTATGGGAATTGGCTCACATGGAGACCAAAACATCCCACAACATGCCTCTGTCAGCTGAAGATCTGAGAAGGCCAGTGATGTAATTTAAAGTTCTCAGAACCAGGAGCTCTGATGTGAGAGGGAAAAGTTAGATGCCCCAGCTCAGAGAGCTTCCTCTCAGAAGCAGAACCTTCTGTCCAGTGCCTTTTGCTCTATTCAGGACCTTGATGGATTGGATGATGCCCACCCTCAGGGGTGTGGGTGGCTTTTTGGTCTTCCTCACTCCATTTGTCGATTTAAATGCTACTCTCTTTGGAGAAGAGCATCACTAATACACCCGGGGGGGGGAGGGGGGGGAAATGCGTTACCAGCTATCTGGGCTTCCCTTAGAGCAGTCAAGGTGACACAGAAAATTAACTGACACATGCAACCCTCAGTCTTTGGAGTCAAGTAGCAGTTTCTGCTCTCCACCCTTCCCTGGTTCTGAAAACTAGGAGATCCCTCTCTCTGCCTGTCCCTCTCCCAGTCTTGTGAGGACTGGGCCTCGCACACAGGAAATTTCCCTGGGCCTGAAACACAGGGGGAAAAACACGCTTTGGAGCTTTGCACCCTTTGTTGAAGCCCCAAGGCAAAACCTGTGGATCTTGTAGACACAGCCTTTGATTGGACTCCTCAGGATTTGAATCTCTAAAAGTAAATTATACCTAGCCCATCATTTATTAAAATGTAGCTAGCATGGGCTTGCCCTGTCTTTTGAGGTTCCTCTTCCACTCCTATGATTTCAGCTTAAAAGAATGGGCTGAAGGGCTTTTCTCGCCTGGCAAGGAGTTGGCCCTTCCTGGGATTTACTCCATCATGCGTCCTTGTATCCTCAACTCTATGATGTGCAGGAAAAAAGTGTGATTTTATAGCTTATCCATCTTTTTCCTGTTTAATGGTGACCATTTGTGATTCTGCCATCATAATTGAAAACAAAGGGTTACAATTTTTTCTGAAATAAAAAATTTGAGAGATGTGGGGTTTAACAATATCTAGCAATTTTATACCATGTCCCACAATTTTAATTAAACACACAATGTGGGACTGTTAAGATGTTTCCCTTTTGTCTCTCTTTTGTCATTCTTAAATATCTCTGTGATATCGAGCAACATGTATTTACTCTTATCTCACACAAGACTCAATCTCTTGTGATCCAGAGTCTGGATCACTATTTTTTTTTTTGGTATTTTTACACTGTAGTTTATCACCTAGGCCTTCCAGAATATTCCTGAAATTATAAAATAGTGGCCTTTGTGATCTGGAGGTTTCTAGATAGTTGCAGGTATTAGCCAGAGTTCTATAAGTCTTCATTTGAAACTACAATGGTCAGTATTCTCTTCTTTTAAGTTCCCATTTATGTGTTCATGAACCACTATAGGTTAAAAAGATAAAAAAGCGTGATCATTTAAATGATTCAAATTTAACCTGATCTTTCATTGAAACACTCACTGTTTTTCAATGAAGACCCAGCACATTCAAAACAATCAGACAGATTCTAGGTATTCTATGGCCTTAGAAGAGCTTTTCTTTTTCTGTTGTGTTTTTAAGAAACTCTCCACTAGAACTCCTCTGACGGCTTATCCACTGATGCATTTCCACATGACTGTTTAAGGAGTGGTTACTGCAATTAGTGTCATCCTGGTACAGTTTGCAATTTGTGGGTAAGTCTGTTTTCCTCACAGAATGTGGTAGTTTGGAGTGTTATCCAAACAAATGTCAACACATTTATATTTTAAGTTTATTTATTTATTTATTTTTGGTTGGCCTTTGGAAAAGCCAAATTATTCAAATAATAACTTCCATTAATATGGAACTTTTCACAGTTATCCTTTCATTATTTGACCTTGGTAATCTTAAGCATTATAAGTCCACCTCCATATCCTTATAAGTTAAAATTAACTGTGGACTATCTCAAATTTCAGCAGACAACTAAATACCTAGGAGCTAAATTCCAAAATACTTTCAATCAGGGGAATCCAAATGGAATGAGCTATTTTTGCCTACTCAAAACTCATCTCATATTAGGTCTGCATGAACAAACTGTTTAAATACTTATAGGCAACAGTACTCAATGTTCATTTCTGTAACAATAACAATAATCTCAGTGATAGAGTAAAAACACGGCTTACGTATTACTCACAGCCAATATAGGGAGGGTATGAGTCCCTCCTCTAAGTAGTACCTCAGAAAGAGGCTGCTTCCTCTCATGCACTTTTTAGTCAATATTGTCTGGAATAAAGAAAAACTGCCTTAAGTACTCTTGGCCCCCTCTGTAGAGGATAGCTAAAGTGCTTTCCCTCTTATTCTACTGAAGACATCTAGGTGAGTTAGAAATTTAGAATAAAGAGAGAGATACTGAATCTTAAAGGAAGCTCCACAAGCCATTGAGATGTAGAAAGCACAGATGCAAACCTTGGTCCATGCTCACGGCCCATGTCCTTGTAAAATGAGGGACATGCCCAAGTGCATGGAAAACTGGCCTGACATTGTGTGGCTCCTCCCTGGCTCCACCTCCAGTCCAGCCCCTGGGACAGCCCTTCTATAACTATTACACCCACAGGCCAAGGTGGTCTTCTCAAACTTAAGATGGCCTGCATTCTCCCTTGAATTCTCCCTTCCTAAATAAACCTCTGTCTGTACCTTTGGCTGGTGCTCAAATTCTTCTTCATCATGTGGGCCAAGAACTCTGCTGGCTGCTCTGAGTTGAGCTCTCCTCTCCTCTGGGAACTCCTTGGACACTACTCCAGAGACATCTCTTCCCCTGTGACATAGGTACTTAGTAATGCTACTTGCAAAGGGAGCTTGTGAACTGAAGAGGAGAACAGAGATGTTAAGGAGTTGTTGTAATATCAGACACAGACAGGTGGCCAAGGCCAAAGTGGAGGCCAGGCATCCCAGACTGTGGGGACCATGGAGAGCCTCACCTTGCCCCTGCACAGCGAGAATGCATTCAAGGGCAGCTAGTGCATGGTAAAATGTTTAAGTGTGACTATGTGTTTACTTATTTACTTGCTTGCTTACTTATTTATTTACTTGTATTTATTGTGGTGCTGGGAATCAAACCCCGGGCTCCAGACATGTCAGGCTAACACTCTACCAGTAAGCTACACTTCCAACCACTTTTTAAAAAACATGCAGACTGGGAAATTCAATGCAAGATATGAAAAGTAGTTTCTAAGCTAAGCAAAACTACTAGACCATATAGATTAACTCACTATTTTAAAACTAGTTTGTATGCTTTCCCAAAGATTTCACATGCATTTAAGCAGTGGTCATAGCACAGTCTTGTCAGATAACTCCATATTTTTTTCCTTTCATCATTATAATTCTTTAAAAAACTTGGCAAAAGGTTTACACAAGAAATCTTGTACCTATAATATCAAATAAAATCTCAATCTCACATATGTTGACTTTCAGCATACACTTGCATGATGGACATCCATTGCCATGATTCATTCTGTTTTAAAATTACTGATGGATGAGCAAAAAGTTGTACAGGACTGGAAATAATTTCAAAATTGATGTGAACTTTAGTTTAAATTGGATATTTTCCTGCATTCTAGAACACCAAACAGGGCACAATAGCATTTATTAAAATATTTTATTAACAATATAAATATGTGCAAATATTAGAAAAGGTGAAAAGCAGAAAATCATCTTTATTTCCTTGATGTATCTAATATTGTCCATACATGTATTAAGAATATCGTGTTTGGGCTGGGGATGTGGCTCAAGCGGTAGCGCGCTCGCCTGGCATGCTTGCGGCCCGGGTTCGATCCTCAGCACCACATACCAACAAAGATGTTGTGTCTGCCGAGAACTAAAAAATAAATATTAAAAATTCTCTCTCTCTCTCTCTCTCTCTCCTCTCTCACTCTCTCTTAAAAAAAAAATTCTCTCTCTCTTAAAAAAATAAATAAAATAAAATAATTAAAAAAAAAGAATATCGTGTTTTTTGTTATCAATATTCTTTTTTTTTAAAGAGAGAGTGAGAGAGGAGAGAGAGAGAGAGAGAGAATTTTTTTTAATATTTATTTTTTAGTTCTCGGAGGACACAACATCTTTGTTGGTATGTGGTGCTGAGGATCGAACCCGGGCCGCACGCATGCCAGGCGAGCGCGCTACCGCTTGAGCCACATCCCCAGCCCCTCAATATTCTTATTTGCTTTATAATTATATTAGAATTAAGTCAGTCACTATAATTGACAGATGGAAAGTATATCTCATTTATAGTTATTTTAGTTAGATAATAAAAATAGAAATAAAGAAAACCATTTTCCATGTCAGTTTATATTATTAGAGATGTCATTGAGAGAGTTATATGATATTTGTCTTTTCTATTAGACATTCATCAGTGCCTGATTTCCCTAATTTATTATTACGGGAATATATTCTTTTGAATCAATGCATATATACAAGATTTATAATAATAATTTGTAACAAAACATTATGTGATATAGTCCCTTTAGGAGGTAATAAAAAAATAAAAGAGGATTGCACTATGTAGGTATCCACTATAACATAAAATGATAAACGCTGTAGAAAATGTTGAAATTTGTGAAAGTCAAAATACTTGTCAAAGTTAATTGAAGGCATCAGAAACACATGAAGCAAATAAAATCTGAAAGGAAGGCATAGGTCAATGGTGAGGAGGGTTTTGTGAGTTCTGGATAAAAGGAAAACTTTCTAGCAAAAGCATTTAATATTCAGTCAACAGCATTGAAATCAGCTTGGAACTGGATCAGGTCTGGAGCACTGTTGTGGGACAGGAGTGGTGGGTCGGTCTAGAGTTAAGTCAGGGAGGTCTGGAAATAAACCGTTTTCCGCAATAGTCACTGAGTGCCCTGCATTCTGAGAGGCATGGGGTGGGGAGCGCAGCCATCTGACAACAGAGGCAAGTTTCCTGAGGCTCCTGTGCTAAGGTGAACGGCTGGGAGAAGACAGACAGAAGGTCACTAAATAGGAGTTAAGAAGCTGTGACAGCCACATGTTGGGAATGGGAACATGGACTTATGGAGTAGTGGTGAAAGGTGGTCAGAGCCTGAACTGGTGAGTTCAAAGGCCTTGAAGTGGCCACATGTCAAGCTACCAGGAAACCCAGGAGGCTGGGGCAGAGGAGGAGGAGGAGAGTTGCGGGGACTCTGGAGGATGCTGGTGAGAAGCTCATGCTTTACTCCACCTGCTACTGAAGACGATTTTTTAAAGAACAATGTGACCAACTTTACATTTTTAAATCCTCTCTGGCTGCTGGGAGGGGAGCCAGGGAGTGTTCCATAGAAGGAAGGGGGCCATATAGGATGTGAAGGAAATGAGCCACCTGAGAAAGGTCCATTGTGTGGAGATGGTGCTGAGCTGACCACGGAGGCAGATCCCCGGAGGGATCAGATGTGGGTGGGACAGTCCAGGGTTCTAAAGAGCCTCCTCAGGATTCTCAGGGAAGTGCTCAGAAAACTGGAGTCACCTTGATTAAGTTGGAAGAAAATGAAACCCAATAGGAAACAAAAAACAAATAGAAAAGTAAACAAAAAAATAAGCAGAACAGATGGAGACTCATTTGGTAAATTTCAAAAACCCATTAGATATCCAAAAGATGCTAGTGAAGAGAGAGTAAGTACAGAATGTGGAGTTCAGGTAGGTCCAGGTCGGACCAGTACATGTGAGTTATGGTTTAGACATGAGATATCCCCCAAAAGCTCATGTGTGAGACAATCCAAGAAGGTTTAGAAGAGAAATGATTGGGTTATGAGGACAGTAAACCAGTCAGTGAATTAGTCCCCTGATATGGATTAACGGGTTGGTAACTATGGGCAGGTAGGGTGTGGCTGAAGGAGGTGGGTCACTGGGAGTGTGCCTTTGGAGCTTATACCTTATATCTGGTGAGTGGAGTCTCTCTCTGCTTCCTTATCACATGTGCTGAGTTGCTTTCCTCTATCACACGATTCTACCATGAGGTTCTGTCTCATATCAGGTCCTGAGGAATGGAGTTGATCTTCTATGGACTGAACCTCTGTAGCTGTGAGCCCCAAAATAAACTTTTCCTCCTCTTATTGGTCTTTTGGTCAGAACAGAAAAACAACAACAACAACAATAACAACAAAAACTGACTAAAGCAATTTGGAAGTATTTACCTTCTATAGGCTCAAGGTAATGGGTGAGCCCACCAAGGTGGTGAATTTATGAGAATAAAAAATGTACATGGACTGATTGGTTATCTAACTTTATACTCTGCAGAGATGGGGTAAGAATAGCAAAGGAAGTTGAGAGAAAGAACAGAAATCACTAGAATTTGAGGATAAAATATGAGAAATGCATTATTAATTAGTTCAAATTCTGCTGTAGATGGAAAGAAATGAGTTCTAGAATTGAGTACTATATTTAGCAATTTAGGTAACTGGTGACCTTAAGGAGCCCATTCCAATGGAACAATGAGGAAGAAACCTGATAGAACTTGTACTGTATAAGATTTGGAGATTCTTTTGATGGTGAGATTCAACACACTAGTGGATAAAAGGCAGAAGCCTCCTTTACTGATGACTCCAGTAGAGAGAAGCTTCCAGGCAGGGCCATGCAAGGGGCTGTACCCAGGGGCAGGATAGCAAGTTGGGACAGTGGCAGCAGTATGGCAGGAGGGCAGGGTGGGCTGGGGGGTGGGGTGGGATGAAGTGTTATATATGGCCAGCAGGGCGGGGTTAGCGGGGTTCCCAGGACCCCTGTGGATTGGCTACTCTGAGGAACTTCACTGTACCTAGGTATCTGACACCTGATCCAGGGGTGACTTAGGTCTGATGCAGAATGGAGTTGGAAAGAGATCCCAGTAATGAGGTGGATGGGAGGAAGTGATCAGCCTTAGCCAGGGTCTCAACAATGGGTGAAGACACATTTGAAAAGAGGGTATCAGATGCAAAGAGAAGTAATTGTTGATCAAAGCGTTAAAGACACTATCATCTTGAATCTGAATAATGACAAAGGCAAAACGGATTTTGATACAAAAATTACACCACATTATGTATGTAATTTTTATGTAATCATACGTTTTCATTTAGGTAAGAAGCTGTGAAGCAACTTATGATTTGGCAAGTTTTTCTCAAAATCCATTTTCCCCCTTTAAATGACATGGCACATTATGGGGAGTAGATTTAAATGCCATGTTCTCTCCCAAGGTTTCAGATTAAACACTGCAGTGTTCCAGCTATAAATCTAAATATCCTTTCAAAGACTATTTCTTTCCAAATTCTCACACATCAAATTTTGAAGCTGCAACCCAATATGAGGGATGACGCCTGGCATGTTTCAATGCCAATCAAATGCTATCAGCCACCATCATGAGTCACTTTTTGTGCTAAGTAAGTGTCAAAACTGACGTGCCTTTGGCTTATGCTGAAAGGTTCCTTACATATAATAGTTGTGAATTATAATATATCAAAACTCATGCTTACAAGCTAAAATGTTCAAAGAGTATTTCCTTTCAAATACAGTGTCTAACAGGTGTTGTTCAAAGTGACACTTGAGTACCTCTTTTCTCGAGACTCCGTGGATTGTGGCATCTGGCAATATATTATTCTTAATTTCAATCTCTCAGTGGCATACTCGGAAAGTACCTGATTGACTGGCTTTAGATGAACACGGCCCTTGTGTCAAAATAAAAGTTCAGGCTGTAGAAAATTACAAAATTATGAAGCTCTCTATACAAAACTCTGATCTGTCTGGTTTTTTGCAATGCAAATAAAGAAAGCAATTTTGGTGTAATTCATCAGTGTTTGAAATCCCCTAGCACACCAGGAAAAGTGTTCTTTAATTGACTGGTAAATCATTCTATGATCAGTTTAGCAAATTGTTTTTCTCTTCTTTTTCTGGGCTGACTCTGGGGAACATGGGCTGTTTGGATGTTAACTATTGTTTGTCTTCTTTGTAACTGATCTGTAACCTGTGCATCAGGTAAACAAGTCCAGCAGGGAAAAAAGTCTGTCAAAGTGCGGGAATTCAGATGCTGTCGGAATTAAGTGTGCGAAGCATCCCACCCACGGAATCAAGTGTATGTAGCATACCACCCAAGTATTATTGACTTTGAGGCTTCTTGTTAGCAACTGAAAGTTTCAAAGTTAGTCAAAGCTTACTTCCCTCCAGAGGGAGTCTAAAACAGAATGTTTGCAAATAACTAGGCCAAGGTAGACAGTCTTTCCTCAAAACCAACCTGAGGCTATACTATACCATAGAAAGAGTGAATCCAGTTAATTGTGTAAAATATGAGTTACAGTGTACTGATAAAACAGAGTTCAAAGAGCATATATTTTAGGGTCTTCAAAATGGCAGTGTGTCATTTGGAAGCTGTGACTACAGCTAATATTATTCTCAAGATCTCAATCCAGGTATGGCGTGAAGTTTACCTTCCACTCTCCTGCTTCCATGTCCATCTCCTGTGTCCATCCTCCTAGCAATCATTCACCGAAGCTTTTCCTGTGGTGCCTTTCTAGAATAACTACTTTCAGCCCATTACACGCTGGTTCTGCTCCTTGGGTCCTCCACTACACGCAGCCTGTTTGAAGACTGTGGAAACTGCCAAGTCTTCCAGTCTCAAAAGATTTCCTCATAGGGTTCAGTCTTTGGGGATTTCAATTTGGGCACGGAAGCTCTCAACTTGTTTAAGGAAGGAACTTCCATTTGGCCTACCTGAGTGAAGTTCAGGTCTGTTTGTGTTACTCTTTTCTCTTTCTTCAAGTTCAGTCATGTCACCATGCACTTAGCCATTTCCATATCATTGAAAATTAATTTGTAAAGCAGCATTTGATACACTAGTACTGTGATATAGAAAGAGGAACCAGGTCCAGTGTACCTTACTGTGTGACAGTCCCAGCCCTCTGTGCACCTGTAATCTGTGTTTGCAGTCACTCTTTTTTATTAATTTTATACTCACCACTTGAAGAACTGCTCTGCTGTGAGAACTATTGGTATGAATAGAGAATTATAAAATTTTATTGTATTTTATTATTGCATTAACTTTCATGCCAATAAACATATTGAAAGGAAGCTCTCAGTGTTCAACATGTAACAAATTCCTGGAATAATGTTATTTGAAGCCTTCATTTAATGCATGACTAAATCTTGTTTCATAGACACAGTTGGTTTGAATGAGAACCAGCTCAGCTTTACTTATGATAACAAAAATTCTGTAATAAAAGAGAGATGTTCAATTTACTATTTGTACTCCTAGCTGTCATTGAGGTGGAAATAATAGGTTCATGTACAAAAACAGAAGAGGAAAAAGCTCACAGGGCTGTAGAAATGTTAGTAACATTAAAATGTATACTATTTTGATATTTTCAATAGATCATGCTAAATTGTTTTTATTTTTTTTCTGCTTGACACAATTCACTAAAATGGGAGGGAGAGACTTCATGTGGCTCAGAGGCAGAGCCTTATTATGCAATATTTTCAATTGCTCTGAGATCACTGATCTCAGATCACTTTGATGGCTGGTCTTCTGTGGAGGTAATGAATGCAGTGCAATCAATGATTCATGTCCTAGATTTGAAAATCTTTACATTTCATAGGATTTAAAATTGATAGAAGCATAGAGATTTAATCATGCTGAACTCAATAATACTAATGAAAAAAAGAAAGTTGAATTCAAAGTGATATAGCCAATGATTCTGCATTAAAGTTGACCAAATGAATATCCATTCAATTTTTATAAAATGTGTTCTTGGTAACTCCTCGTTTCAATACTCCATTAGAAACCATATATTATTTTTAATTTTGAAGCACATCAATTAAAGAAACACTGTGGTGCATTCTGGGAGGTAGTTATAACTCCGAGGATTGTTTTGTTTTAGCAGAGAGGGAATGTGATTACACTCTATATTTCCTTGCTTTTCTCCTGTGTTAATTTGATCAGGCAATTTTCTGGAAGGTAGGATTTTCCAAGAGTTATGAGTAATAATCAAATGTCCCAGATTTTCACTTTCCGAGGAACACACATGATTTTCAAAATGACATCTTCATTCTTAGTGAGCAATGTGGTACAATGTGCTTTACCCTTCTTCAGAATATAGAAATTTTGTAAAGAGACAAAATAGACATTCCAAAAATCTAACCCCAACTGGGAAGAGATCACAGGAGCACTTCAAAGAAAAAAAAAAAAAAGGATTTTTTGCATTCATGACTTTTTCAGTCTCTGTAAATACTTAGCTACTAATAAGTATGGATATTTAAAAGGACAAATAACATCCTTTCCCCTTTTCTTCCCATCTGAATTCTTAGCAATTGGTATAGTGATGAGTCAGATGAGAGTCAAACTTAATATTTTAGCTCTGTTAAAGCTAACAGTGTAGAATGTGGCTTGAATTTGATGAGGTCACTCAGACATTCTGATAATTCTTCCACTGAATTAAACTCATTCACCTAGTCACAGGACAGTGGCTGCAGGGAGTTGCCTGTCCCCCCACTAGATAGCTGAAAGTCTTCATGGGATGAGTTCATCTTGGCACCAGGAGTGTGGCTCATCCACATGGCTCTATTCATTCTCTTCCCTCACCTATCAGAGAACTGAGGGTCCCACTGTAAGTGAGGGCACTCCAAATGTGGTAGAGGGTACTGCCATGGAACCCTCACTTAGCTTCTCCCCAAGGCACAAGGCAAGGGGTCAGAAGCTCTCCAGACAAGGCCTTCCTAGGCTCTCATCAGGAGCATGTTGCCATATTCCCTGGGACCAGCCAACTATTAGCCCCTTCTCCCTGCTTCAAAGTCACCCTTCTATCTGGCTTTGGGATCCAGATTTCTGCATTGTCAGTTGAAGTAGGCTCTGTCCAGGGTTTGGCAGGGTGAGACTGTGGAAGGAAGAGGACAGGGAATTGCTTCTGGCCATTGTTTACTGCTGATTCTTCTCCCTGTAAGAATTACCAAGTGGTGCTTCTCCATGGCAGCAGCAGAGGTCCAGCGTAGAAGCACCTAAACCCATTGTGTGTTTTTTCCAACACTTGAGGAGCTAACAAAGCTAGAGCCCCAGATGATTGGACTCTGGCCTTTCCCCGCTCAGGTCTGCGTTGCACACCTGTAGCACCTGCTCCTTTTCAGATCCACCCACCTGGGCTGCACTGCACTCTTTGGAGGTCAGATGGTAGGTCCCCTGCTGCTGCCATCTTCCCAGTCACGACACTTCTCCAGGAGTGACCACTGGTGTCCATCTTACTCTCATCATGTTGCTTTATGTTCTCTTTTCTCCTTTCCAGTCGCCTAGTAGATAGCTCTCAATAGGCTAGCGATGACTCATGAAGTTAAATTTTCTCATTGAAGTGGAGTATTTAGTATCATTAGTGACAACTTCTTGGTTACTGTCTGTTACTTTTGCCTTGTTGAAAATATTTTTGAACGCTGAGGAGTGCTATCATGACCTCACAGTTTTCTTTCCTCTTGGACTCATGTCTTGGGTGAGCATATTGAAAATTCTGGAGAACTTTCTTCTTACTTATTTATATTTTCCTTTATATGAAACATCCAGAATGGCAGACATCTTCCAGGTTGGAAGATCCTTGTGGAGAAGTTTTGAAATGCCTCAACCATTCTGTGAAACATACAGAATACTGCCCCCACCTGAGGATTCATGGGAGCAGACACTGACTGTAGTTCAGTGTGAGCCTTTGGTATCAATACCTATACAGAGAAAGGGTAGGCAGTGGAAGAAGATAAGATGTGGTATGAATCCTATGGTACCTTGGTCAACACATCATGAGCCTTAAAGATAAAATGGCCCATTAAAATTGCCCTAAAATGGGCCTCTGTTTGCTTCAGACATGGGACATTCTATGAGGGGTGTGGTCTTGTTCAAGTCCTGTCTTTGTGCTTCAGGCAATGCTGGAAGGGGCTGATAGCTGAAGGTAACTTTAGTTCAATTGAAGGAAGGGTGAGTGGACCAGGAGGTAGAAGTACCCAGAGCAGGAAGTGGCACATGTGGAGCATAGTTCTGGGAGTTCACTCCCATGTGGCTTGAAGGTTAGTGTGGGTTGAAGAGGATGAGGTGGTGAATGCTCAGATACTAAATATGGCCATTGAATCAGGTGCAAATCCCTAAAATAGGGTGGGAGGAAGAGGAAGGGGGAGTTTGAAGGAGGTTGATCAGCATTTGATTGTGGCTGTAAGGCAAGGGCAGGGAAATGGGAACCCAGGGGTGGTAGAGGGAACTGCGCATACCTTCAATCCATGCTGTCCCTGGAAATGAAATTAGGGAGGGAGGGGAATGTTGGGACCCTGAAATAAATCCCAGTGTAAATACATGTTAGATATTTGGATGTTGCAGTCTAGAAATCAAATGCAACTTTATATATACCTTAGAGGTTCCACCATGTAGACAAAGGTTGAAGCCATACAAAAACAAGAGCAGACGAGCACTCCAGATGGGTGGCTGTGCGTCCCTCTTTACTCATTTGACAATGCTGTTGGGAAAACTATTTCATATTTTTCTCTGAAAACAAGCAATGTACTTACCATAAACATTTTCTTTTCTTTTTTTTTTGGGGGGGGGTGTCGGGTTTTTAGCCCCCTGGTCTCCTCCTGACCAGTGGGAGGACCCGGGGGCTAAAAATCCCAACATCTGGTGCCCAAAGACGGATGCCGAACACGGACGGGGAACAGGGACACGAAGAAAGTATTGGCAAGTAAGCCAAGCGAGTTTCGAGGTAAGGGTATCCCTGGAAAGATGGGGCAATCTCACACTAAGCATGCCTAGGGGAGGAGGAGGGAGAAGCTTGCAAGAGGGAGCCAAGCCAGGAGCCAAGCCGGACATCTCTAGGCCAGCCCCGGCCTGCTG
The DNA here is from genome assembly GCF_964194105.1 of Spermophilus citellus. Lineage (NCBI taxonomy): Eukaryota > Metazoa > Chordata > Mammalia > Rodentia > Sciuridae > Spermophilus > Spermophilus citellus. The sequence continues at coordinate 124,639,363 of NC_138198.1, forward strand.
GTGCCTGGACGTCTGTGACCCCTGACCTGTCCCACTCCGCCCTCAGGCATTGAGTCACCTGGGACCACACAGAAGAGTCGGTGAGGAAGAGGGAGATGCCTGTTTCTCTCCTGGCCCCTCACCTCCTGGAACACATGGTAGACAGCCAGGACAGGGAGCGGCCTCCGCCATATTGTCACCCCTCCCCCCATGGAAATTCTCCACCATCTTGTACAAACCCGAAAAAGCCGGTTAAGCCAAATTAGCCCTGGGCCCAAACCATCCTCCAGGGTCTAGCCCACCAACAGTGCACCACCCAAGTTCCAATCTGCCTTACATGTGTGGAGATAACTTTAGCTAAATTTTAGCCTGGTCTCCCTTTTTCTTTTCTCAAAACCCTGTCCCATTGTTAAATTGGCATTAATTGGCTTTGAGGACAGGAACTGAACTTTCAGATACAAATTTTGACACCCCAGGAGCCCCCACTCCACTTTCTTGGGGAAACCTACTACTGAAAAGTTAGGAGCGTGCCTGGTGCCTGGAGTGGGACCAAACCAGAGGAGCTAATCCTGTAAGTAAAAGGAGGAACTGAGGGACTCCCAGCAGCTGCCGAAGCCCTTTTGCTTTGGGGAACTCCCTCCTTGCTTCCTTCCCTGCACTGTAAGGATTACTCCACCTCTGTCTAGCAGTAATGTGTTATTATTATAGATTGTTTCTTGGGAATGACCTTGGCTGATGTGGGTCTCAAAGATGACGTTTTATTGTAACAATCTGGTATCTGAATGGGTTTTTGAAACTTTGCACAATCCTGCAGTTAAAAGTTGGATTTAGGTAATTATTTAGTTTATGATTTCATATAATTCATGCCAGAGAACTTAAATACTTAGGATGGGAAACTAAAGAACTGTACTTCCAAGTTGGCAGGTAACTCCCAATCATTCAGTTTTTTCATCCATTTTTGAATTAGGTAGCCTGGGAAGATTTCACTAGGTGTACCAGTGCATTATTAATTTGGGCAAGGATAGTAATCTGTTCCCCTCAGTGGGTAGGATTTAGGAAAGGAAACTGTTGGATCCGGATGTTGGTCTGGCTTATTGAAATGACGTTGAATAGCAACAGTCTTGGAAATGCTTAAAGCTTAATTTTGGATATACATGGTAGTGTGTGGTTCTCGTTTGGAATTTTTCAGGTGATTTAATGTAACTTAATACTACTTTAGGAACTTCAGAACAAAGGAATGGCTTAATGATCCTGAAGGGATTTCTTCTGATGGTAGCTTTTATATTATCAAGTAAGATCCTATTTTCAGTTTTGTGGGAGCAAGTTTTTCTAGTGTAAGAAAATTTTTTTCTTTGGCAAAACAAGATGTAAAGATATGAAATTTTGTAAATTGTATCTTAACCTTGTATCATAATTTTCAACATCCAAACCTGAGGATTATGACGTAAGGTTAAAATGCCTTAGGCCTGAGGCTTCTGCTCAGAATAGCAGTTTTCCCTTCTCTTCCAGACCTCAGCCAGGGCTTAAGTTGAAATGCAAATAGAAGAAACCTGCAAGCTCAGTAGGAGACTGATCTGAGGCTCAAGAAAAAAAGGGGGGTGGGGTAAAGGTGTCTTTTTGCCTGAACTCAAACAAGACTAAACCAAAACAAGTAAATTGTATGGTGCTTTCTAATTACCGGCCAGTCATTTTTTTCTAGGGCTCTTGCTTTTTCTTAGATTCTGTATTTTAAGAGTTCATGATTTTGATCCTACTGACCTAGGTTAATGTTTTTCTGATCAGTTCTATTTTTGATCAACTGTGGAGTGTTAAACATTGCAATGGCGATTTCACCTGTGAAAAGCTACAAGGCCTTTACTATTGTGTATGTGTGCACACTTGTGTTACGTGTTGTATGTCTGTATGTGCGTATGTCCATATGTCATTCACATGATATGAAGATTGGCAGATATATGAGGATTGGTCATGAAAAATTTAAAAAAAAAGAATGGAACCAAATATCTTTTATTCACGTGATTTAAACAGTTCAATTTAAATTGGGTAAACAAATGAAAATAAAGATGTAAAAAGAAGGTCTGTGTAAATTTGTTTTTACAATCAGTCATATGTTAAAAGGACAAAGATTCCTTAAAACATCAGTTTACCCATAACATTGTGTTTTATTAAGTTTTGTTTCTTGTTTCTAGAGCAAGTAATCTTAAAGAAATTAAACAGCTGGTCAAACAAGAACTGTTATTTTAGAGAATTGAGCTATGTTATTTCTTTAAAAGCTAAATTTGGTTAATATAAAAACATCAATGTAATTGTGATGCTATTAATGTGTTCATATCTTCCAGGTATACAAGTGTGTAAGGTAGAAGCTTTAAAAGAGCATATATCAAGCTGGTGTTCTAAAGTTGTATGGTAATTTTAGGCTTAAAAGAAAAACATATTGGAGATTTATTTATGTCATTTGATGTTCTATGGCTGGACCTGTTATCGGTGGGATGTGTAAAGTTTTGTGTTGCTTTTTGCACTGAGGTATGATTCTTTGATTGTGAAAATGAAAAGACCATTCTGGATGCTTTGCCTGGTTGTGACCGCACCCTCATTTTCTCCCTCGTGGCACTCATTGTGGCCACGGGGATGGGAACTGGACTTGCTGGCCTCAGTGCACTATGTTGTCAGCACTGCTGCCCGAGGAGGAGGACTATGTCTGTTCCTACAGGAGGAGTGCTGTTTCTACAGGGCTCCTCCAGTTTCTCAAGGATCCAGCCAGAGCTGTTCAACTGATGGTGGTCCGGCAGCAACATGCCATCTTACAAGATACTGACTGTGAACCCTATGAGGTTGGCCACGGCCCCTACTGGGATGTGCAGATGTAAGCTGGGAGCAGAGCCATCTCCCTTCCTTGAGGCTTCCCATTGGGTCAAAACAGGCCCTGAAGATAGGATTGCCTGAAGAGCTAGAGTGGTAGTCAATGATGGGTAAGATCCCCAGAGGGGGACAACCTAAGACAGGCAGGCACACTCTCGAGTAAGGCAAACACCTGTTAATAAAACAAAAAGGGGGAGATATAGGGCATGACTTGCTGCCTGCTTCCCAGTCTTGGGGCCGCACCTGTGGCTGCGATGGCTCCTGGCAATCAGCCAGGAGGCGGTGCTGTGGGCGGTGATGGAAAAGGTGGAGCACCTCCAGGATAGGTCCAGGACTCTTCCACCCTCATGGACAGCTCGTGCCTTCCCTTATGGACTATGGGATGGGTGTACACGTGAACTTGCTCCACTCCTTTGACCTTTATCCTGATTGGCTCCTGTGCAGTATATAAGCTGTGTGTACTTCCTCAATAAATGAGATCCTGCTTTGACTTGTCTCCCTGGTGCATTTGATTGCCCTTGGGTGAGGGGTGAGGGAGGACTGGGTATGGGCCACTAGTCGACCTTTACCTTTCTTGGCTCCTCTTGGTCGGGCATGCTTTCCCCGCTTCTCCCACCAGTCAGGAGGAGATGAGGGGCTAAAAACCCCGACAGTGGAATGTGGTGAGATGAGGGTAGGCATGAGAGAAGAGCACAAACCAGACATTTATATTCTTGTTAAATTTATTTTCATTCAATTCAATTTGTCTATCCATTTTGTCAAAATATTTTTGAGCTTGAATTTTTGTCATCTAGAATTTTCATACTCTCCCCAGGCCTGTCAAACCTAAGTTTGATGTGCCCATTATTCATTTCTCATCAAAATATCTTACACAGAAAAGGAACGGATGTCAGAAAACTTCAGTTTTGACATTCATTTATTATTATTATTATTAATGATAAATGTTCAAATTGAAAATAATATTTGTTACTCACCAAACCACTTTCTTTCATCCAATACATACATGTGCAGAAAAAGGATACACATGACTTGTTGAGATGTAACTGCACACTATATTCCACACTCTCATCTGAGATTGATCTGGAGATGGGATGTGTTTTTTTTTTTTTTTTTTGTGAAAATACACTGAACCCGATATAAGGACATTACCAGAGGGCTCCCTGTCTATCTCTGCATTGTTCTAGAAAAGTCATGTACTCATTCATTATGCAAAATATACTGAATCTACACACATGCACATATACAAGTGTGTACAAAATATGTTCTTATTGATAACAATAAAAAATGGGGAAGAGTAAACAATTTTTAGAGCTGCAGTCATTATAATGCAAACAAAAAAAGACCAATTACAGTAAAAATCGAAAGTCAGAAAACTGCTTACATCTAGGAAGGAGAGAGGAAGAAAGGGATGTTATATCCTGGCATATTTCCTTCATAATCATCAGTCAAACACTGTGGCTGCTGGTTTTGCACATATAAGCACACATAAATTCACAATGTGTAAAAATACCAAATTGTAAGTTTTAAAATTTATGCAAGTCTATGGGGGAAACAAAATGATAAGTTGTAAAACTGATAGTTCAAATCATTACTATATTTATTTAGAATTCATTTTTAAAAGTATACATTTTTCCAATTATTATAATTTTAATGGTGACTTTTCCTATTCTATTTTAAAATACATATTTAGAATTCAGGGGAAATATATGTGTATATTTTATTCAGCTACATTTAAATATTCGTAGAATATTTATTATATTTATATTTTATTTTACAAAGGGTGTATAAGATCTCACTGTTTTCACTGTAGGAGTCTACATTGTTCTATCTAAAACTAATACTCTGTGGTAGAAATACAAATATTAATATCTTCTGGTAACAAATATAATGAATTATGATATGGCCCAATTTCCATGCAAGTAAAAATATAATAGAAAGCATCCTAGTCTGAGTTCTAAGTTTAAAATATCTTCACATGTCTTGACATATCATCACTTAACATGCATTGATGTTGAGAATCTAGTATTAATAGGTAGACTAGATATGTTGGTAAGTTAGAAAAAATATAATATTCTTGTGATTTTTTGGAAACTGCATCTTTTTTTACTTTTATTTTTTTTTCTTTTTATATAAGCATGATGGTAGAGTGTATTTTGACACACTTTTCATGCATGGAGTGTAACTTCCCATTCTTGTGGTCAGACACGATGTGGAGTTTCACTGCTGCATCCTTATCTCACTGATGCATTTGGGACCATAACTCCTACCTACAGAGCTGCTATGAGTCATGAGCCTGGAGAACTGTCAAGCTTTTCCCACCACACATACTAGGCTCTCCCTGAGAAGTGTCTCCCAGAAATTGCACATGACTTTCACCCCTTCTTCTTTAAGGTTCCCCTTAATGCAACCTGAGAACAGCCATCCTGCACCATGCACAGATACACTCCCACCCCCACCCCCCCAGTCTCTTCTGTGTATTGTAAGCAGAACCTCAGCATCAGAATCCAGGTGGTATTTCTGTTCCACTGGATGTCTCAACCTTTTATTTTCCAGTTGATTTGCAAAGTAAGAAAACTGTCCTTGTCTTGAAAAATAATCACAACTGTGAGCAGCCTTCAGGAGCATGGGCTTAAGCAAGGTCCTTGTCATTTACTTCGTGGGGTAACTCCTCTATGGAGGGGTAAGTGGAGAGATGGGATTAAAAGTGAGACCTAGTCCTCAGTTCCGCTGACTCCTAACCCTAAACTCTTACACATAGTACATTTTCTAACTGCAAAATAAACGCAACACAAAAAGCACACATCTGCAAAGATTTTCCTTACATTTCATTTTATTTTTTTGCTTTTTTTCAAATGCACATTTATTAATTTGTTATAATTGGCATTTAGTAATTTTTCACCTTTATGGGGTATAATGTGATATTTTAGTATATGTGCACATTTAGAAAGATTAAATTAAGTAATTAACTTTTTCATCCCCTGAACTACTTATCGATTTTGAAGTAAGAATACTTGAAATCTAGTCTTTAAGTAATTTTGATATATATGATGTATTATTATTACTAGATCACCAGGCTGTGCAATAGACCACTGAAACTCGTTTCTCCAGTCTAACTGAAACTTTTTTCTTTGACCAGTGACCTCCATTTCCTGTCCTCTCCCAGCCAGCCTGTGGCAACCACCCTTCCACTCTGCCTCCCTGAGTCTGTTCTGCTTTTTAGTTTAAAGGAGCACATGGCTTTCATGTATCTAAGTGATCAGGCAATACTTCTACTCTTTGATAATCTGTAAGTGCTCACATTAATAAAGTTATTTTTAAATCTCCTTAGTATGAGAAAATGTGATATTACTTTTGATAGCCCCACCTCTATTTATACGTTTAATATGACCAACTACTGAATTCAGCCAATGTTTTGTAAATAACAGCTGTAATTTAACTTTGGAATGTAGAGGTCAGAAATTTCCCTCAGTAATCTTCTGTTAAGTGTTAGTTTGATGTATATGACTTCTTCCATTGAATGAACTTGTTAAAGAATTCTAACACTTCCCTTTGTAACAAATTTTAAGTGAAAATTTCATGCTTTCTGGCTACATGGTTTCAATATTTATGTATTGACTTGCCTCATCTCACCACTGTACTGAAAAAGAAAAACCCACAGAGAGACAGAGGCAGTGACAGAAACAAAGGGAGAGAAGAGAGGACATAGTGACTACTGTTAACACACAGTAATTGACAGGACGTTCGCTGGACAGTGTAACCTTCAGCAGGACACAGAACCTACGGTTACCAGCCTTTGGCAAACCATTCAGGAAATGTCTAGTTATGATATGACCTGTTTTTGTCTTTACACATATTACTCTACCCTTTGAATTTTTTTAATTGTCTTATTTACAGTATATTCATGCAAATGATGCAATATTTTAAAATCATCTACCATATTCTCTGGGAGAACAATAGATGGATGGATAGATACATGGGTAAATGAAAAGGTGATAGGTATAGATAAGATACAGATATGAAGAGATACATGGATAGACTTAAGTAAATGATAGATATAAATATTGATAGACACATAGATACATAGACACATAGACATACTTAACAAATATGGGAATGATGACACCTAGCTTGTTATTAATAGATAGGACCATAATATTCATATCCTGCATCCTGAATTTGCTTCCTGTTTGAATGACCACAGAAAATCAATAAACCATTCTGTGGGTATTATGTGTATAGTAAAAGTCACGTAATGTGGAAGACCAAGCCTGTGGGCTTTAACTCATCAAGAACAAGCATGCCATGTATATTTTACAATTTTTGGAATCATCAGCTGTTCAGTCTCATAGAACTAGGATCAGGTGAAGCAACATTCTCTCCTGGTCGAGGCAGGGGCCTGTCTTGTCCTGTCACCACCCACTGCATTCTGGGCACTCCGTCATGGCCCTCCTCTGAGAACTTACCCAGTAATTGCAGCACATTTAATAAAGTACTTAAAACGTTCTTTAACAGTTCTCAGTAGCTAAGAAGTCATGCTTCTGTTTACTGTGGGAAGAAACACATCAAAAGATCATTTATGGGGAATGTGGGCATGGCGCTGTACTCAGAATTTTTATTGCATATATAAGTTGATACATCCACAGTCTTTCTAGTACACCTCTCCTTCCTCCTCGAAACACTTCCTGAACCTGGCTGTTGGCATACCCCATGCTTCTCATTTTCCTCCCTCATCCTTGGCTGTTCCCCACTGAGTTTCCCTCAGTGCACACCCTTCCCGTGTTGCAGTGTTGCTGGGCTCAGTGGTCTCACCCATCTTGACCATCCGGGTGAAGTCATGCAGTCTAAAACTTTCAAATTTCTACACCAAGCATCCAGAGTTTCCACCTGCAGCCTGCACCATCTGATGTGATTAGACTCATCTACCAGTTGAGTTGGCACTTCTTTTTAATTGTTATAATTTGAGCACTTCATCTTCCTGAGACTTCCAGAATCTCTGCTTTCCAGAACCTTTCCTAGTTCCTTAAATGGAGCCTCATTCCTGTTTCTTAGCCCTAAACTAAGGATCATTCGTGTCTCATGTCTTCCTTAACATTTCCTCAGCCAGTTTGCTTAAAGAGGTGTCCACGACCGGCCAGTTGAACCTCACTCCTCAATGTCAGCTCTGAGCCAAGCAAGCATCATTTAAAGTCTGATTACTGTGCAGTCACACGCCTGTTCTTACAGTTTCTGCTTTTAACTTCTTTCATGTTCCCCACAGAAAAGCTCACGTGTTCTTTTTAAAACAGGAGTGATTCAGTGTTACGGGTCTCCTCCTGAAGTTTTCATGAATTTTCCACTTCTCTCAGAGTAAGTCAAGAATCTGTACCGTGCTATACAACTTGGTGGCCACTAGTCACATGCGACTCCTGCCTGAGTCCCTAAGATGCATCTAATCCAAACTGAAATGTTTAATAACTTAGTAAAATGAGCAAAGAAGAAATTACAGTATTATTCATAACTTTGACACTGACTATCTGCTAAAATTATTTTATTTTTGCTACCTTAAGCTCAGTGAAATATATTATTAAAACAACATAAGATGATCTTCTCTGCTTGTTAATGTAACCATTTGGCCCTGCTGGACTCAGCCCAGGTCACCTGCATGTCTATCAGCTGTGCTGCTCTGCCCGTTGTTCCCCATGCTCATGCCCACCGCCTCCTGTCACCTGGCCCTGCTTGCTCTGCTCTGACCACCCTGGCTGTGCTGCTGTCCAGTCCCTGCAGCCTGCTATTCACAGCCTTTGAACCCCCCTGGTCAAGCCTCTTCCTATCACAGTATTCCCTTCCCTCCATGTGTTCATCATGAATCCTGCTCAGACCTTCAGATGTTTGTTCAAATATCACTCCTCAGGGAAGGCCTGCAAGTCCAGCTTATTTAAAACTGCAATCTCCATTATTAATAATGATTATCTTTATTATATGAAAATAATTTACAGAGATGGTTCTTCTGCACTGATACGTAGAGAGAGAAGACTGAGAATGTGGACTCAAATTAAAAATAGCAGGCTTTCACTAAGAAGAATGTCCTCATCTTAATTATTTAATATTAAGGATTTCTCCCTGAAAATTAGTAATTATTAACGTGTATGTGCATTTCTCAGTTTCAACACTAGAGCTACGTTAGCCTGGATGCTTCTGTGTTGGAGGCTCCTCTGCCCCTTGCAGAGGTACAGCAGTATCCCAGTCCTCCACCCTCTGGAGCTGGGAGCACCCTCTACACACACACACACACACACACACACACACACACCACATTTACATTCGAATGAGTTGAAGGTTTACCTGGTCCTTTGGCCTAAATACTTTAAGATAAAGATCCTAAGGAAAAAAAACATTCTCCCACATAACAATATGATGATCCAGTTTCAATTCAGAACCCTTAAATAGCATCAAGGGTCCACTTTAAAATTTTACCCACTGTCCCCAGTTAATTTCTTTTTTTCCTGATGCAAGACCCAACAGGAATTATGCTTTCTTGTAATAATTCTTCAATCTCTTAATTTAAAAAGTTCCCTCCTTCTGTTTCAGCTATTGAATTTTAGTAGGCATACTAATAAGATAAATGGTTTCCAAAGATAACAAAATAATTATATGTGACAGGGATAGAAACTTCCTGGCAAGATGAAAATATTCTCAATATCCTGGAACTTTTGAATTCCAGTAGACCAAGCACAAACTGTGAGATTTTGATGCATTGCTTAAGGTGAAAAATTTACTTTAGTTTCAGTTTTAATCATCAAAGATTATTTAAAATGAAGTTTTGTGATACTTTTAATGAAAAATATTAATCATATAAAAGTAAATATATGGTTATTTACATATTAATCGATAAAAAGAAGATCCAAAATATATTTTTAAGCATAAAATTAGGTTGCATTTAAAAAGTAATGCCCAACACTGTCTTATTTTATTCTCTGAGTTTCTACTTAGTGTGTTTTGGGAACCATAGACATGTTTTATTTATTATGTTTTATAATAATAAACTAATTTCATGTAATATTGACTGCTAAAGATAAATATGAGATTAATGGTAGATGACCTCAAGGACTTTCAGTCTTGGGAATCTAAAGCTTTATGAACTTAAAATGTAATTTTCCTTATACAATTTTAATCATTATAAAATATCATCTTTCTCATAGCTATTTTTGTTAGTATAGAAAGCAAGGTAACCCAATTAAATTCTTGAGATGTTGATGGCTAAAGCTAGTTCTTTAAAATAAATTAGAAAACTACAAAAGTCTATTTTTTAGAAATTTTTAATGAATACTAGGCATTAAGTATTTCACATGCATATAAGCTGAATCAAGTTGCACATAATAGAAAAAATCCCGACCTGAAACATCTCTAAGAAATACCCCAGTTCTACTGGACAGATGCTGCTGTAGGGATTGGACAGTCATAATTTAGGATTGATTGTGATAAATCACCAACAGAATTTTGTCTTTTAGCCTTAAAGTTTTTTACCTTACTTTTTAAATGTGAAATGTATTCTTAGATTTCAGTGCACTCATCTTTATAAGCTATCATAATTTGCCCAAATATTGCTTGGAAATTAACATCTTTTAAATGCATGACTAATAAAGCATACATGAACAACGCATCATCAGAAACAGTGTCAAATGTTATTGCATAATTATATACTTTTGAGCATGGGCTCTAATGAGGTCAAAATGGAAACAAAGAAACACAGTAAATGAGCACTTAGAGGCTCTTTATCTGTGCTTCAAATTAATCCTCTAAATATACTTTTGAAACAATGATCAGAAAACTATTGAGCATATTCCATGCTGAAAAAGATGAATTGAACTATTAGTATATTCTAATTTATGAAAAGAAAAGACTTCTAAAAAGGATTTAAGAGAAAATTAATGAAGCAATATCCTTACAAATTCCCAATTTATAAGATAAAGAAGGAAAGAGCTCCTCCCTATTGTTATTGAAATTATTTCATAAAAAGTTGTTATTATTCTCATCAAGTTGATTTATTTGTATTTGCATAAGAGCAAATACAAAAGTCATTCTATAATGTAAGAAGTAGTGTAAGTAGAACAATAAGCCATTTTAAAAGACAAGTGTGATCACAAAACAACATGAACTTGGAAATTGTTAGAGCTTCTTCAACTTAAGCCCCATTAGCTTTCAGGAATAGTTCCTGAGTAGTCCCAAAAATTTGAAAAAAATGCAGTTCTTAACAGTAAGGATAGGATCACATATGTATGATAACATGATATTCAGGGTGGAGATAGCATGAAAAGTAAATATTGCATATATTTCTCATAATCTTCATATGCAGGTATGTGCTTCTTATGAAAATACCTTTATTTGTGGTGCAGGGGATCTAACCCAGTGCCTCACACATGCTAGGCAAGCGCTCTGCCACTGAGCCACAACCCTGTCCTAAACCTTATTCTTGTAAGATAAATGCACATATATTGTAGAAAGTTGAATAATCGTGGTAGCAGTTTTAATGATGAACATAAAACTCATAATAGCTTAGCTATAATCAAAATATTACTGTTGATTCCCCATTTTGGGGATAGCTTGTTTACATTGTGAACATATTTCATATTTCTATTCCTTGGACACATGGCCTATGAAGATCTGTGTAAAATTTATAGTATTTTCTATTTTATCTCCACTAAAATAAAAAAAAATTTCAAGTATAAAGATATACAACTTCCCTCTCAGTATATGTACACCTATATATCTTCATAGAACAAAGGAAGTCCCAGAAAACCTCTGGTAAAATTTAGGAAAAGAACTTGCTTTGTGTCAGAAGGAAAAGATTTCATATCTGCAAGATTAAATTTGGCACCTTTGCAATAAAACAACTAGAAAAAAGCATCAGTTTTTTAAACAGTGCAAAAAGATTTACCTGAGAGTATATGAATTACTATGCAGGTGCATGAAGAAAAATATATATTTCAGTTAAAAACTATTGAAAGTAAATAGGAAAAATGGCCATCTCAGATTAAAAATTAATAATAAAAATGGCATGTTAAAAAGCAGCTTATTGTTAAAAAAATGACAGGTCATTTCTGAGTGTTGTTAATTAGGTAATGGTGGTGAATATATTCATTCTTGTAATAGTGATAATAGTAAAAATTACATGGTGATAAAGAAGAAAGCATTGGAGAAGACAATATTCTTAGGCTTAGATTTTTGTAAAGTAGATCTAAACATTTTCACTTTTTCCTGGTCACTAATTTTCATAATTTCTGGATCCATGCATAATCAACTCACCAGGTGTTCAAATATACTGCTGATGCCACCTACAAGGAAATCTAAGATCACCAAGTTGTCACATTGCTATTGGCACCACTGAATAATTCAATACCAACATAACAAGGAACAATAATCTGTCCTATGTTTCTGCATGATGATTCAGGGTGGTAATTCATCTCTAATAATCAAAGTAAGTAACTTTACTTTACAGAATTTTTTAAAAAAATGTATCTTCTGCTTTTGCTTCATTTATGTCAGGAAAAAGAGAGAAAGAATGGTATAGCTGGGGATTAAGCTAGAGGCTCAAGATTTATTAAGAGGTGAATGTTCTGTGTCATTCAGTTCTAGCAGACAGCGGAGGATTTGAGATGGAGAATTTGATGCCAATTTACTGTTATAGAAGCTGGAAGGTAAAAGAAAGTAGCTTAGACAGGAGATGACAGTATTCTTAGATGTCATCACAACTATTTTTTCCTGTTTCTATGGTTTATTTTTATTTTAGTCTAGGTTTAAGTTTAGAGATGAGGAGGAAAAGGAAGTGACATCATAGCAAACTTTGTTACCCTGTCATTATAAAGAGACTTTCCAGAAAGCAAAACAATTTTTGAGGTAGTATTTAGAACTCTGAGAATGATTTGTCACTTCATCCCCCGCCCTTCATGATGATTTTCATTTTCTAAGTAAGGGTCATGATCATATGTGTGTAGAGGCAGAGTTTGCAGGACGCATGTGGGAAAACGTGCCAATAAATATCCAAGAAGATATTCCAGTAAACCAACCGTAGTCATCACACCTTGACTCATGCAGTGGCTTAGTAACATTAATATGTACAGTACGATTTCATCAACATTTATTTCTTGTAGGAAGCCTGTATAGTTCTAGAGTGTAAGAAGAACATTTGGGATGAAAATACGTTATTCAAGATTTGAAGTTGAAACAAATTTTTTTAAAAATATGTTTTTTTTTTTTTTCCCTCATGAGGTTTGACATTGAACTAGTTTGGTAAAGATGACACTGCCTTGCTTACATGACAGAAATTAATGTCTCACAGTTTTATAAGCTAGAGGTATAAGATCAAGATGTAGGAATGTTGCTCCTTCAGAGAGCTGTGAGGGCACATCTGCCCCAGCTCCTGGCGGCATACGGCCACAGCCTGAGTCTTGGGCTTCCTTCTCTCTGGTCAGTCACCCTGACCCCTGCCTCACATTCACAGGGTTTTCTCCTATGGGTGGGTTTGTGTGTCCCTACTTCCTTTTTTAGTCCGTTAAGAGCTCAGTCATGCAGCAGTAAAGCCCTCCCTGATGACCCCGGCCTAGCTCCATCGTGCGCACTCACAGATCAGGACTTCGCCATATCTGGGGAGACACAATTCAACTCATCCAGGTATTAAGGTGCCAAAGGTTCTTACTCAGCCTTATTAACTCTCTAGACCAGCAGTTGTGCCTGTGCACTTTTAGGATTCCTCTCTGCCCTTTCCACTAAGTAATAAATTCATTATAAAAATAAACTTAAAACAACAGTAGCCAAACCCCAAATAGGATAGCCATTTCTCTGGAGCAGAGGAGGAAGCGTACCCATGAAGTGGTGAGGGCAGAGACTGGGAACTGGCCCCCTTCATGGACATAACTCGTAAGTCAGGATTTAACATCAGAGTAGATAGAGCTGAGGAAATAATGTTCCAGATGGTGAGGTTCATGATATTACCTTACATAAAACAAATTTAGTATAATAGCAGAGAGATTTAAATTTTTATGTTTAATTAACATCATAGATTACCTTTACTATGTTATATAAAATAATGAAATTACTTAGTAAATTAAATGTATATGATGCAAATTATATGATGCAGTCAGAAAGAGGCGATCCCATAGGCATATTCTGCTATTTCAGAGTAAACTGGGATTGATAGTGGATAAAGTGTTCTAAAATTAGTCAAATGCATGATCACATATACAGAAAATACACTATGAATTACCAGGAAGAATATATAAAAAGTCACAGTGTGGGACTGTAAGCTCAGCGGTAGAGTGCTTGTCTGGCACATGTGAGGCACTGGGTTTGATCCTCAACACCACGTAAAAATAAATAGATAATTAAAAAAGAATTTATAAAAAGCTAAATTTAATATTTCACTGAAATAACTTCTTCTCTTTTTCTGCATACACAGGAGCACATACATGCACACATGCACACATATGTACAATCAATTCTCATTCATAGTTGTTATATTGTATAAAGTCTGAAAATGAGATTCCATAGCTGTCACTTTCTGTTGTGAGAGAGCTCCAAGGTCAGTTGAAGGTGATGCTATGGGCCTTCTCAGGTCGTCCCTGGACATTCACACAGCTCTCCGTGGGTGGCATGGTGTCAGCTCCTAAGAATACTCCACAGCTTCAAAGCCCAGAATGGATATATCATTCTTCGTATTTTACTTTTAGGTACTTGTTTTTGGTCAGCTTTCTGCTTGCTTTCTTGTCTCTTAGGCTGCTGTGCTACAGCTAAAGAAATAACTGAACCACTGAGCATTCCAAAGCCTTTTGGGTGTGCTATGCAGGGGCCTGGAAGTGAGAATGCAGGCTGGTAATATGGGTGAAACCAAGGGGCCATGCTGATGGAGGTGACATTAGAGATGAGAAAAGTGGAGACTCAGGCTGTATATTACAGATGAAGTTGACTGGCCATGTGGGGTGCAGGATAGAAGGGCATTAAGGAGAGAAAAGTCCTGAGTTTTTAATTCCACCTGGTGATGAGGATCCCCTTGCTGAATCTAGAAACAGTGTGAGTGGAAGAGATTTGGAAGAGAATTCAAGGGATTGGTGATTTTTTTAAATAGGAGATTATTAGAATAAGAAATATCATTATGTGTTCATAGTATTTACAACCTGAATGCCCTAAAGTCCGGGAAATAAAAAGCGGATGTTTTTTCTTTGCCTACTGTGTATCCAAAGGCATCATTAGCCATGTCTAAATTTGTCAACACTTAATGGGAGAAAAGTTATTACTTCCTAAAAATAAAATAAACAAAGGTTAATATGTCTTTCTTTCATTTTTGGGGGGTGGGGGAGGGGGTATGCAGTCCTGGAAATTTACCCGCAGGTCTGTTGTAACTAGGCAATGCTTTGCTACTGAGGTATAACCCTAACCCCAGGGTATTTTCCCAGGCATTTTATAGTTACTGGATTCAGATAAGTGAGAATTTGCACCAGTAGTGTCTAAAGTCTATGAAATGTTCTGGAACCTAATGCTGTATGTTTGTAGCGAGTACTATGTCCCCGTTCTCAGCATACTGTTGAAAACTTAAACTAATTCCTAGCAATTTAAATTTCTCAATACTCTATCATATACAGTACATTCTTAAACTTCTCAGCTCTACCTTTTGTATTTCACTTGACCTAAATCTTTCCTTGCAGTTGAACTGAAAATATAACTCCCCGCAACACAGACCACACGCATACACACAAATAAACAAACTCTCCATTCAACTGCTTAACAGCAACGTCTTACCACCAACATTCTAGCTCTTTCCAGGATGACAAAACCTGTTTCTTTTAAAAAATTTTGCCTTGTACATTTTCAGACAAACCCAGAAAAAACACCCATTTCTTCCTTCTTGTTACAAGGTGGAATTCACAGCTGTTTGACGGCAGAGAACTTCAAACAATTGATTGTCAACTTCTCTTGTTTGTGAGATGCTGAATTCAGAAAATATGCCATATTGCTATATATAGCAAATCAGCAAATAGCTGATTATTGATTTTAAAAGCACAACTTTTGTTAAATGAATACTTTGATCCTTCTGAGGGCCTAGAAAATTCAGCTAAAAGAGGATTAACTTTTAATAAATTTTCCATGATAATTTAAATGTATATCCCAGGAATGAGAAAGAGAAATTATGTCACATTCTGGCCAAGAAATTTGAACTAAAAGAAAGCACAAATTTTAAAGAAGCTATGTACCCTGACTTATAATTATTTAGGCTAAATTTGCCTCATGTTTAAAAATATCTAGTTTTCTTGGAATATATACCTTATAATTATATCTTTTTTTCTGAATCAAAGATTTTATATTGGATATGAAGATTCCAGCTCTCATTAGAACACCATCATTAGTAGTCAGACAAAGTCTAAATAATAAGTACTGGTAGCAGAAGCCTTGGCTGAAGGGTTGGTGTGCTCAAGTAGACACAGCCTGCTGGAATTATGAGGTGTGTCAATGCAAGATATCAGATACATAACCTAACACTGTGATGACCAGAAATTAAGTCATGGAGAATATGTGCATATCTTCCTTCTCTTTGATTATAAAGATTCAAAGAAAGAAAAGTTTTTCTTTTTTTACATAAAACTTGTATATAATATGCACATACTTAAAACCAGATATTTAGGATAATTGTGTCTGTTTATCAGATCTGTATCTCTAAATAAGATGAATAATTGATGCTATCACAAGTTCAAAATTTTTACCAAAGTACACTATGAACCACTTTTAAACTTGATTAGAGAAAAAAATGTTCTCTAGTGTTCCAGAGTAGTATATTATTGATATGGAATTAAAAAATAATAGAGAAGTTGGAAGAAACATGAGATTCATTATCAACTCCACTCCAACCCCAAACAGACAGAGACATATAAGTATTGTCTTCTTAATTTGTATAGTTTGACATGAGGGGACTCACATGTCTAAGCACAATTTGTCCTAATAATGTTGTACCATTTTTCAAGTACTGCATGAAGACAGAAGAGCCTCTGCCCATCCCACTCCAAATAAAGACTCCATATACAATCAGCAAATACTAACTGAAATGAGTCAAGAAATGTATAAATGAGTAAAACTTTAAAAAACAAGTGTTTTATATTTGAACCTGGGCAAATTATCCTAAAGTAACATTTGGTAGAATAAATACATAAGAATAGGTATTTAAAAGCAGTTCTCCACTTATCACCATGATTCAACAATTTGAATTTGGAAATAATTTCATACTGTGTATTATTACTGAATCCTGGTATCCTTTAATAAATCAATTATTTTGAGGAGAAAAGTATATGTATATTATTAAAATGTGCTTATGCTGTCTTTGTTTTTAACTGGCTTCATTAGAACTATACAATTTGGAGACTGTCAGTCTGGAACTTGTTTTCATTTACTAAGATTAAGTCCCATTCTTCTTCCTCCTCTGTCTCAGAATCATATTTTAATCTTCAAATGACCTTTTCTGAGAGGGTGTATGAGAGTTAAATATTCTGCGATCTTGGATATATTCTCCTGTTTTCATTAGATAAAGAATTTTCAGTCTGTGATAATTGCTCTCATGACTTTGGCGATACATTATCAACATTTATAGCCTCTGAGCTACTGCTGATGTTTAAAACCAACCTGAAAATTTTCCTTTATAGCTATCCTATTTGCACATCCCCCAAAATGACATTTTCTTATTTCCTGATGTTCTGAAATTTTGCAAGGGTGTGTCTTGTTAAGATGTACTTTGTACCCAGTAGGACAGTGAATTCTGAGGATACATGCTCTGTTTTAACTCTTGGATACCTATCTGTTATTTCAGAGACTTTCCTTAACATTTTCTTTCTGAATACTCCTGCATTTTCTCACCATGAGCTTTTAGAAGACAACTCGAATCCAAACCATAACAAAATCAGAGACCATAAGGAATACTATAGATACAGTGATATTATTGTGTTAAAATTAATCTTTTCAATTTCCTAGTAATGCTTATTAAACAAAGTATTAGACATCCTACAATGATCATCAGTGTATTATTTGTCCTTTCTCATATTATACATCTCCTTGATTTTTCTCCCTGCTTCTGTGAGATTTTCTTTATCTTAATCTTCATATCTCCTTTTAATGTCTTGGTTTAGTTAAGCATATTATTAATTTCTAATAACTTTTTACTGGGTTATCTTGAAAACCATTGACCTTACTCAATTGTTCTCTGTTCTTTATGTCCCGTTCACCTCCTTGGTTAAATAATAGTTCATGAGTATAGGTAGTTGTCATCTTGTCCTTGTCTGATTGGCCATTTATTCTCCTTGAATGAGAAGGACTGAAAAAACAGGGCAGACGTGTGGACAGGGTGCCTTTAAGTAATGGTTGCAAAAGGTAGATTGCAGAAGGGTTCCTTGCAAAATCCTGCATTTAAATGTTCTAAAGGTTAGTCCAAATCCATTCCTCCTTTGGTATCAACTGGAGCCTCACAAAACCTTGCAGGCAGAATGCCTTTCACCTCCGTGACAGCCTGTGTGTGATCAGTTGTGGTTCCTACATCTGGCTTCTTACTCATTATTATGCTTAAGTTCTTGATAAGGCTCTAACTCATCTGTGTTAGCTAGCTTTTTCTTGCTGTGACCAAAATACCCGACAAGAACAACTTAGAGGAATACAAGTTTATTTTGGCTCACAGTTTCACAGGTTCATTTTTTAGTCGACAGACTCCACAGCTCTGTACTAGAGGTGAGTCATGGCAGAAGGGCATGGAGGAGGAAGCAGCTCAGATCAGGACAGACAGGGAACAGAGAAGGCTTATATGCAAGGAGCCAGGGGTAATATAATCCAGAAGAGCCTGCCCCTATTGACCTACTTTATTTAGCCATAACCTAGTTTCCTACAGTGACCACCCTGTAGTCAATTCAAATTATTAATCCTTCACATGAATTCACACACTGATTATATCACAGCTCTTATGATCTAATCATTTTCTTTCTGAATACTCCTGCGTTTTCTCACCATGAGCTTTTAGAGGACAACTCACATCCAAACCATAACAAAATCAGAGACCATAAGGAATGCTGTAGATACAGTGGTATCATTGTGTTAAAATATCTGCACCACTAAATGGACACAATGGATTGATTTAAGGTGTGTGATTTGGATTCAGAGTTTATATAATTAGTGGAGTACCAAGCCTTTGGATCAGATTCAAATTCTATGCCCTTCTCTACAACAAACAAAATTAAAAATTCCTTCAGTTAAAGCAGAAAAACTAATGATAAACATATTAATGGGCACATTTAGTATGCATCGACCACAGGCTAATTGAAGAATTAAATGTGAGGGAATGACTGTGACCTGTGAGAAACAGTAGCTCCGGAATCTGTTGATGGTCGATTTACAAGAGTTTGGCCTTAACTAGTTCATACTAAAATCAATGGTGGAAATCTTTTACCTGGAAAACACACACACACACACACACACACACACACACACGGGAACTATAGATATAAAACAGCCCAAGGAGTACATACCAAGGACTTGAACAGCATCAAGATTATATTCTCTGTGCATCCTGCTTGTTCTCTCCTCCTGTGGACTTCCTCTGCGGTCAGCAAGGAATATTTTCATAGACAGCATCCTGGCATATTAGCCACAAAAATTTCAAAGAGGGAGGAAAGGGACTTTTCTATTAGGGCTCAATTTTCATATTGTGTGCAGGTCTCTGCCCTTTCACAGGAAAGTTTCTCAGAGTCCAGTCAATCACTGCCCTGGGTGGAAGAACACATGTAAGTAGAGATGATTCACCAAACAAAACTACTGACCATATGGTCAGGGCTAGAATGTAAACCTCGATTTGTTTCTTGGGTGATAGTGTCTAACATAAAAATTACCATTCTGTGTATCATCATGGTGATGGGCTGAATGTTTGCCTCTCTCCCTGGTATGATTTAGACATGAGCTGCCGTCTAAAAGCTCATGTGTGTGACAACATAAAACATTCAGAGGTGAATCGATCAGAATATGAGAGCTGTAACCTCAGTGCATTAACCCACTGCTATGCATTAACTGGGAGATTACTGTAGGCAGGAGAAGGGTCAATTGAATGTGCCTTTGGGATTTATATTTTGTCCCTAGTGAGCAGAGTTCTCTCTCTGCTTCCTGGTTGCCATGTGCTGAACTGTTTCCATCCACCATGACCTTCTGCCCTGGTGATTTGCCTCCACAGGGCCCAGAGCTATGGAGTTGGCCCACTGTGGATTGAACCTCTGAAACCATAAACTTTTCTGTTGTAAGTTTTTGTTGTCAGATCTTTTGGTCACAGTGTTGAAAACCTAACTGAATTACTCCAAATTCATATTTAATCCCTAACATCCACTGTGGTGGTACTTGAAGATGGAGCTGTTGGGAGACAACTAACTAGTTTACATGGGGTTAGGAGGGTTGGGCTCTAATCTTACAGGATTCATCCCCTGGTGAAAACATACACCAGTGAGCTTGCTCTCTTTCTGTTTCTGCCAAGATAGTATATAAGGTGACAGTGGCTATTTGCAAGCCAGGAAGAACAGCTTCATCAGGACCTGACTAGCCTGGATTCTGATCTCAGACTTCTTATCTCCATAACTGTAAGAAAACAAATTTCTGCTGCTTAAGCCACTCAGTCTATGGTATTTTGTTATGGCACCCACAGCAGACCAAAGTAGTCATAAAATGTTTAGAGTTAATGGGTTGTTTACCAAATATTTAAACAAATTTTCCCATTTCAAAAATAGATTATTACATAAAGCAATTAAATATATTTTCCCAAAGCATTGCAACAGTTAATTACAGAATAGAAAGTAAATATGTAGCCCTCTGATACATTTTCTATGTCACAATTCAGTAGAAATATTTATGTTGAATGATTCTGTTCTTTCTAAAAACTGATAGAAATCTCACCTGTGCTCAGGAATACTGCTAATAATGAAGAGAACAGCGATTTATTTACTGAAAACTTGTACAAAACAATGATGCATTATTTATACAAATGACCTCATTTAACTCTCATAATAACCATTCTAGGCAAATACAACTGCTTTCTCAGAGCTTTCAGAAAATACATGAGAGATATTTATAACATTAGTATTAAATAAAGGAGGCCTTGTTGTTAAAGATGATATTTTGTTTGAGAAGAACACCCATTCAAGAATTATTGAGTTTCATGACTATTATGTTTCATCTTTATTTTCTCAACCCCTTGATGTAGCCTGACCTACAGCAGGTTGCTGGTAAGTTCTCATGAACAAGTCAGTGGAGTGGATGTGAATGTGATACCCAGGCAATGGCAGGACTTGTTTTTGGAAATATCATCTACTTTCTCTTAGGACACAATATATATAAGCAGACTCCCACGTCACCCTACTCATAAGTAGAAAGAAATGGAATTCTTCTTCCCTGTTGAAGCCAGCTGTATTGCAGAGGCTGCTTCCAGGTGCCAGGGCACATGGTCTTCCATTGAGACTGACTTTTCTAGACCATCTGTATGTGAAGATGCTCTGTGAACTGGTAGCAGCTCACTCTACCTGTTCCACAGCCCATGGGAAGCAGAAGGTCAGATGAGTCCCCCACTGTTTCACGAGTGTGCAATAAAATGGTTCCACAACACTACACTCTTGTAATAAAAGATGATGCTTTTATTTTGCTTTGATGTTTCAAATGATAAATATACATAACTTAAACTTTAGTTTCTTGACTTATTTCAGTGGCTTCCTGTGTTTCTTGTACCACCATCATCCCCACAATTCATCATCAGGACTTTTTAATTCACAACCTAAAACTCTGTACCAATAAAATAATAACCCCCTCATCCCCCTGAAAAGGTATCTTTCAAAAGAAATAATGCATGAGCCCAGTAAAACTAAGGAAAATGAATTTATTCTGTACTAAAGCAAATATCAATTCTCAACCTCAGCCCATTGTACAGGCTATATAGAGAAACAACTGAAAATTAGTACTTTTCTTTTACACTATAATTTGCTGATTAATTTTACTTTATTTTCATGTTTAAAGATTTTAGTGATTATTTTATAAGTTAGAGTTAGTCTAAGCAAGTTTGTTTACAAGTCAAGAGCAATTTTCAGGATGTATATGAAAAAAGGTTCTACTTTTATAAATAACTATATTATAAACTGTCCCTGTTGTCTGGACATTTGTGTCTCCCAAAAGTTGTGTGTTAAAATATTAATATCAGAGATGACGACATTAAGTGTTGGGTTCTGGGAGGTGATTTGGCTGAGGGCAGCATGGAGCCCTTCTTAGAGCTGCCAGAGAGAGCTTACCTATCCTTTTACCACCAGGTGATTTCTAGCCTCCAGAAGACTGAGAAGTAGATGTTGTTTATAAGTCACTCAGTCTATGGCATTTTGTTACAGTGCCGACTGAGATGCTAGAGAAGATTAAATTAAATAGGAAAATAATGGTGCATTTTTCACATACTGTGAAGATTACAATGATGTGAAAAAATACTGTTTTCTATAGTGGGAATGGCAATAAAAGAGCTCAGTAAACTTGTGGAATCTCGATTCTAGTAGTTGAAAGTATTCACATTTCTACAAAAGAAGACATGCAAGTAAATTGTTGGGTTTATTTTAATAAAATCACTTTAAAGCATTTGAAATAAAAACATTTATCTATTTTAATAGTATTTTCAAATTTCCTTATATCTGTTTAAATAAACAATCTTGTATATAAAAATGGGTCAGAAAGGTCAGTCAGTAAATCAAAGAAATTGTATGAACAAACCTGGAAATACTCACTGTAGCAATAAGACACCTTTCAGCATGGATTTTGCAAGCACAGCTTACCTAGATTCCAAGACCCTTTTTACTTAATGCTGAGCTCTGCTTTACTAAAAGCAAATAAGGAATAAATTAGTTTATTTTAATTTACAGAATGTAATTCATCACCTATTTGGGTAAACATTTTTTTTTTTACTTGAATTCTGGAAAAGCACTTAGAGCCTCTATTTTTTATTTTTTATGTTGCTTTACTTATTTTTTTTCCTCTTGTATTCCCTATCAAGCATTTTTTTTTCATTTCATTTAGATAGTAAAAACAGTTGAGCTGCATCATTTAGTGACATTTATTTCACCCTCCATAAACTCTACTTTCTGCCTCCAAGAGTACAATAGCATTAAGCAGGTTTTTTTTTTTTTCTTTTCTTTAAGATGATCTAGAATGTCTTAGGTTGGAGCACTAAGCAAGTTGCCTGCAGATGTACTTTCTAGTCCATTTGTTACTTCTGCAGTAATAAATGTCCACATTTGCTAATTCACAGTAATAAAGTGTGTGTGTGAGTGTATGGGACATTTAGATCTGAGAGAGGGCCTTCTTTTCACACATTGTAAGACCCTCATTGCTGTGTTAGGTTCAGTATTAATATGCTCCAGGTTTTAATGGGTTTCGTTTATGGTAGCCTTACCCTAAATAAACCTTGCAAGAGAAATACATATGTTTTGATTTATGAAGGCTCATATTAGCTTTTCAGCCTTGTGGTCAGATGTGTGTTATAATAGGAACGAGTGTTCACAATAACCTGCGACCTGCAGCAGCAGGCTGAGCTTTACCTTTTAATACCTCTGAGCATCCCAGTTGATACCTGGCCCTGTGTCAGTACCGCTGCATCACATACATGTGCCTTCTGGGAGCCTGGCCCCTAAAGATAAGCCATTATGAAATTTTCAAGAAATATATTCAATAAAATTGGCTAGACTTTAGTAATTGTCTAAATTTATATCACAAAACCGAATAATCTTTGACCTCCACTACATTAAAAAAAATGTTATGTGGGCTAAAGAATAGATAACTTGACATTTTAGTACCATGAGAAGTGTATTGAATTTGTCATTTAAACAATATTGTCCTCAAAATCTGTGTTTTCCTCAACCTACTGCTTATTATTTTTGTTGTCTTAAGTAAATGGCAATCTTGAATTTACTTACACTGTCTCACAGTGAGGTGAATACACACACACACACACACACACAGAGACACGCATACGTAATCTAAAGATAACTATTCCACTTGTAGCAATTACTTTTGGAGAAAATTCTGGAAATTTAAATATTATTTATATGGGCACCAAAAGCAAAAATCACCTTTCTCCTCTTGATACTTTTTGAAAGGAAAAACTTAAGGCATGGATATGTTAGATTTTAACTACAGAGTTTTTTAAATTGCTTACATCAACATATAAAGAAATATAACTTTTTAAATAAATAGGCCTTCTTTCCAATTTAGTTTAGGAAAACTTAAGGAAAGAATTCAGATAAAATTTTAAATCTTTTGACAGCTCTAGAAAACCTCTTCATGCAGAAGCCTGTGAAACTACTTGGAATTTAATCTATAAAAGTTTTCAAGGAACAAATAGCTTATTTAATGATGAATCATTTTGAATGAGTATTTCAATATATTTTTTTAATAATGATAATAGAGAAAATACGCTAAAATTATGTGAATTCGATTAGTGGCATTTTAATTGTCATTTATTTTCTAGATGTGTCCTTCATTTTCTATTAGTGTCATTTATTTTCTATATGTGAGATGACAAAGGCAGTGGTCACTACTGTCAATAATGATGTCATATTTACTGAGTTCATATCACATATGAAACATGCCTTTCTGATTTAATCTAGTGAGTGAATCCCTGAAGTAAATTACTAGATTTAAATCAATTTCTTCCTGGTCCACCGTCTTTTTGTCAATTTGCATTCAATCAAAAAGAGGAACTACATAATAATTCTAGTCCCGAGGATTTCATCCTATGAATTCATTACAAAAGCACTGGAAGGCCTGAAGGCACGAAGGAGGAAAGAGAGACCCTAAGAGAGCCAGGCACTGTTGCTGCTCCCTGGAAACCAGGGCCAGCGCCCACCAGTGGTCAGCTTCAGACCCGAGTTTCTTGTGCTGTTGGAAAGGAGACTCCAGGGATCAGGAGCTGCTCCCTGCTGAGCCCTGACCCTTATGTGGTCCCCAATCAGTTGTCACTGCTGCTGTCACAGACGCAGACATCACCAGGAGGAGAAAAGCACATGGTCAGAGAACATGTCAGTGGCGCTGTGTGTCAGGAAAGACCACCCTGGAGAAGAGGGCTGCCTCACTGGGGGAGGCAGTGAAGGCTACTCATTGTCCTCAGGGAACCCTCTTACCTACTCCCCTGGTTCATCCCATTCACTTCCTTGAGTTAAACCACCATCTGTATAACACAGATTCTGTTTTTTGTGTGTGGGGGGGTGGTTTGAACTCAGGAGCCCTCTCCCACTGAGCCATATCCCCAGCCCTATTTTGTTTCTTATCTAGAGACAGGGTCTCACTGAGTTGCTTAGCAGCCTTGCTTTTCCTGAGGCTGACTTTGAACTCCCAATCCTGCTGCCTCAGCCTCCCGAGCTGATGGGATTACAGGTGTGTGCCTTAGTACCCGGCATAACACAGATTCTTACCATTGATCTCTGTAGCTGCCTAATCTGGAAATCTCACCCAGTTCCACGGGCATGTCCTATAAGATGGATACTGACAGGACATTTTGCCCTGCAAGGTCCACAACTGTCAATACTAGGTTTGTTGACAGGAGCTTTGAAAAGAACTCAAGAAATGAAGTCCAAAATGGGTTCACGCTTCAGCATTCCAGCTAACCCTAGGTACATCATGGTGACTGTATGTCAATGCGCACATCTGAAGCCACTTTCAGAAAAAATATTAATCCATCTTCCTAGGGACTCATGGCTGCATGGCTGCATCCCATTCACTATCCCACAAAGAAAACTCTGCCCAGATTTGTAAAATTATAATTTTTTTACAGTTTCTACTTTAATGGAATCACATAGTGCATGCCTTTCTTTGTTCAAGGTTTGTGAAACACATTGATGCTGTTACACGTGAGCAGATGAATTCATCATCAATGCTGGATAGTTCTCCCCTTGGGGATGTGACATATCTAATCATCCCACCACTGAAGGGTGACTGGGCTGTTGTCTTTCCTTCTCGCCTGCTGCCTTTCCTCCCTCCCTCCTTCCTCCCTCCTGTCCTTCTTTCCTTTCTTCCTCTTTCCCTCTTCCTCCTCCTCTTCCTCCTTCTTCTTCTTTGTGAAAAAGTTCTTCATTTACTTTGTGGTAATCAAGACATTCTACGAAACACTGAAATACTGAATCATGCCCTTGAGACAGGTGAACTGTGGTGTTTAGATGTTATTTGAACAGCTATTTAAGCTGCCTGCTGTTCTGGTGATTCCCATACTCATCCTTGTGACTGAGAGATGCCTGGTAGGGAAGGGCTTTGCCACGTGTGCAGACGCAGGTGAGTCCATGCTCAGCAGAAGCTGTTACCTGTTTGAAAATGCACCCACTGATTCACAGGCCCACCTGGGGCACATGAGCCTCCAGATGCTCCCCGTCTTCAAGGCTAAAATGCTGCTTACTGGCTTTTGCATTTTTGCCTTTTGGGGGTATGTTGGTGAAATCTCATTTTTGGTTTTAATTTGCATCTTCAAACAAATAATGAACATTAGCCAATTTTTAAAAAGTTAATCATTTTTTAAGTTGCCCCTCTAGGAGAAATTACTTTGACATCCTTCGTTAAAAGATGATTAACTTAGTTTTTATTTTCTTTTGTAGATACATTTTTTTTTTATCACTTGAAGGAAGTTCTCAGAAATTAATGCTTCATCTACAGCTATACTTCTATTGAGGTAATGATGTGGTATTTTTTTCTTTTTTACTTGTTAACGTGGTGAATTATATCAATGAATATTCAAATATTACAACATCCTTCCATTCTGCAATATGCAACATTCCCATGATCAGTTATTGATATTCTCCATCCTTACATTTGACTTAAGTGGACCAATAATTATTTTGTTGTGGTCCAATAGTGTCCTTGCTGGGATTTGATATACATGTGGCATGAGATGACTTGGGAAATGTCCCCCTTCTCTATCCTCTGCATGAATTTATGTAAATTGGTACTGTCAACTTTAAAATACTTAGTAGAATTCACTGATGAAATTTTATGGACTTGATCTTTTCACTTTGAGAATTTTTGGTAACAAATTTGGTTTTATTAACACATGCTAAGTTACTTAGAATTCTACTTATTGCTTTATAAACATATGACCAATTGTGGAAAACATACAAATGTGATTGAAAAGTATGTGTACTCTCTTTTTAAGATTATCTTATATCAGGGATTATATTTATTCCTGGTTTTATATCATTATTTATTATTTTATTTATTTTGTATTCTTTATTTCTTGCTATCTTTGTAATACTCATTTTCTATTATCCATTTTCTAATATATTAACTTTATAGATATTACTACATTTATCATTCTTTCAGAAGTTATAAAAGATACTCTTAAAATATTTAGCCTACTCTTCAGAGGTAAGGTATATTTTTATTATTTATATTCATACTAAATTATGCTTCTATAACTCAGTTTAGAACTGGTTGAAATTTTAAATTTTCCCTCACAAAATCTATCACCTGAATCTTTTAAGGTGTTCAAACCAACTGCCACATTTAATTTCTTGCTTTTTTGATAATTTTAAGTAATAACTTCTCAAATAGTATAAGGTCAGCTGCAAATAATAGAAACGTGCCCTGATTGCCTCCATCCCAGGCAGCTATCTCGAATCATCTTTTTTCCACTTATCTTTTTGAGTCATGCTAATTTTTCAGCTTCTCCCTGTATAGACATGTGCCTCTTGTTGCTGGCACACCGTGGCCAAAGTACATCACAATAAAAAGGGACAGAAATGGCCCCAGGTCCTTCTGATGTTTCAATTTCAGTGCTAAGCACCAACTAATCCATTTGATGCCCATAACCTTTGGTTTAGTCTCTGGTTGGCTGCAGCAGCTCCTCACTCCACCCAGATGTAATCACCTGTGGTAGGAGGCAGGATGAACCTGCTACCTGCAAGGTTGTTGGCACTGTGCACGAGGGGTGTGTGAGGTTTCAGGATCTTAAGAACTTGTGGGTATTAAGATAAAGAGGTCATTTTACTCGCCTCTGTTAAACTTCATCTTATTTAATTTAGGACTCTTTTCTTACTATCTCATTTTTGGCTCCCATTTAACATTTACATTCATGAATTTTGAGATTATTATGCTTGTAAATTTGATACAGGAAATTATTTTTAGGTAATATTGCTTAATAGGAATTAATTTATTTTCATAGTCAAACAAAAAGTTCCGTTTTCTACATAAATGAGAAAACTTAAATTTGAAAAGTATAATGTAAATGACAATTAACTCCCCTAAAATTTTAATACCTTACCCACTGTGCTCTTTCTCTGAGGGCATCCACTATAATATCTTACATCTTGGTACTAGTGTCATCTTGTTAAGGGACTAGAATATGAATAGTTTTATATGTAATATATATCTGTGAGTTATGAATTTCATATTTGTTATAGATTTCTTGTTCTCCTATAGAATAGTAAGATGACACATGAGAAAGGGCTATAGGTAGAGGCTTTTACATATCTCATTTTTTATGTAAAATAAAAAAATATCTGAGACATTGAAAATCTTATTTTCTAGGTCAGATGGTAACTGATCATCATTAAATCCAGACCATATACACATAAAAATGGTTAATTTTAACCAGGGTAGCATTCCAAAAAAGATACATAGTAAATAAAATTATTATGATAATATTTGCTGATAGAAACTACTGTTAAGCTGAATTATCAGAAATGATTATTCTTCAAGACACTGCATTCCAATGTCATGGTTCCCCAGGACAGTTCCTAAGTAGCTCTCATTATCTTCCAGCATAAGGAGATTTCATCAGATGAGTGAATTTTGAAAAATAGAATTAACCATTTTTCATATTTCTGAGGCTCGGGGTTATTTGGGTAAGCACCTGGGGTCACGTGGGCATTAAGAACAAACAGGGGTCTCAAGCCAGAGGATAGGAGTGGAGTTTCCCTTCCCTATTTTGTAGATTCGTATGTCCTTTTCAGAATTTCCACCTGAAAACACTTAGTTCTCATTTACTTTTCTTCTCCCAGGCTCAGTTTCTGTAAATCAGCTTCAGGGCCAGTCTCAGGTCACACAGCATGAGATGTAATCCTCGGGTTAGCTGGTGATAATTAGTTAACTCTTCTTATCTCGGTTTCTACAACCACATGACCTTGGAAAAGTATTTCAGCTCTCTACCAAACTCATAATTTTGTAATGAGAAATGAATGAGATAATGTGTATTAAGATTTTCATATAGTACCTGGAACAAAATAATCCTTCTGTGAATGCTAACTGCTGTGAAGTTGCAGTGGGTGGGCAAAGCACTCTAATAGTCTTACCTGGGCTGCTTTGATGTCAGGTAAATGTAGCTCTCTCAGAACACAGTTCAGAGAGGACACTGTGTCTTGAACAGGCGCGGGGATGCTTCTTGCAGCAGAACAGGGCCAGTAGCAATTCAGCCTCCTTTCGGTTCCTCCCCCATGACCCGATCTGACTTCTCTACCTTCTCCTCTTCCTTTTTCTTCTAATGATGATGATTATGAAGACGACCATGGTGCCTCTTTAGAGGTATCATTATAATTTAATCTGTGGAGTAGCTTCCTTCCAGGATTCTATCTCATTAGAGTCCTTCTAATGTGATAATCTTGTCAAGCTAAATTAGGCTTGCTTCATGATGGCTAGATGTCATATCTTTCACTGTTCTTTTTATATATATGTATATATATGAAGCTTAATTATCTCGATGCAAATAAATAACAGATAAGCTGAGAATCACCTGGGAAGGGCCAGCTGGAGAGAGACCTAGGAGACAGATGATCCCAGTTATATGGAGATCTGATGCAAATTTTAGTTGATTTGTTAATATGACTCTCAATATAGTATTTTATGCATTAATTAACTTACTAATTACTTTATTTGAAAAAAAATATAGTATTTTATTCATTAACTTACTAATTACTTTATTTGAAAACAAACAAAAACAAGTAGAAGTGAACTTTTACCAGTTTTTAACTCCCATACCCATTAACCTAGTACACATCCACCCACAAATCCTACTGCTCCCTGTGATGGTGGTTGCATACTTTGTAATCAAGCTAGCTTGAATGCTACCTCAGGTCTACACACGGGACCTAGCCCTTCCAGAGGAAAAGATGTACATGTGTGCTCCTAAAACCTTTTTGTGTGCATGTATTTGTGAGATAGAAGCCTCGTTAAAACACAGAACTCAGGGGAGGGTCCCTCTTGCCCAAACTGAAGGGTGGTAATATCTGTATAATCTGATCCTTTCTCTTTACTGAGTCAGTTCCATTGACACAAGAACTTGCTGTAATGTTTTCCTCTATATCCAAAGTAAAACCAGATGCTCCTTTTACATATAATTTCTAGAATATGCTCTCCTTAATAGTGGATGCTATCTGCTGGCTAGAGTTACCTTTTGGTTTTAAACTATGTGCAGAAACTGATTTCTTATACCTTTCTGGAATGGCTCGCTTGGTACTTGGGACACAAAAGGGGCACCCATGTTCTGTCCTCACTGCGGGTAAGCATCAATGTCCAATATAAGTCACCTAAAAAGACCTTTAAATTCACTGGTATTTGGATTGAGCAACTGGGTTTGGTGATACATACCTATAATCTCAGCTGCTTCTGAGACTGAGGTGGGAACATGACAAGTTTGAGGCCAACTTGAGCAACATAGCAAGGATCTATCTCAAAATAAAAATAGAAAGAACTGGGATGTTGCTCACTCAGTGATACATCTCCCCTGAGTTCAATCCTCAGAACCAAAAAAAAAAAAAAATTTTTATCTGTTGTGTTGTGCTGCCCACGTAATGATATACTTTTAAAAGTTAGCAGAGATTATTCTAATTTATAGAATTATTGAGAACCAGGGGATTGGTTATCTGTAATCATGGCCAATTTTATATTAGGTTAGTTAAAATAAATTATAGCATCCTAAAAAGTCTGTTCCTTGAAAAGAAAGATAAACAAAACGATTACAAGAACAGTAACATAATACCTAATAATCCTACCAACTGGCTGCCCTCCAGGATCTCTACCAGTTTTGGAAGGATGCCACCACCAAGCTTCTCATTCAAGCACTCAGCGGGGACAGCATTCTATTTACAGATACTTGGGGAGAGAGTTTCAGTGGACTAGTGTTGATCGGATAGTCATTTCTGTGTTTCATCAATTGAGTAGGAGACTCAAGTCACTAATTAAAACATGGCCCTATTGTGCAGTTGTCTAACATAACATTTGAAATAAAAAGAAAACTAGAAACTCCGAGCACTTATTTCTAAAGACACTGATTTTATTTGGTCTATTATGTTAAGGCAAAGAATGAAAAATTATTGTACTTATGGAATGTTTTAAAATTTATTTAAGCTTTACTATGGTTTCACAGAAATTCCCTATTGGCTCCCCTTCTTTTCAAGTTAAAAATGTGGAAATAGTGGTATTTCCTCATATTAAAAGTCTACTGGATACAGCACACTTCCTCCCCTATTATGCATTGTCACATCAAAGTAATATATGATCCTAAGAGTTAAATGAATTCATGCTTCAGATACAAAGTTACTAGTACATTCTACAGTATGTAAAGGATATTCCATAAATGTCATTTCTCTCTGACCAAAGTCACAGTGACCATTTTTTTAGGGTTACATTAAATCCTACAGCTCTAGCTATTTCAGAACTCTTTCAAATATATTTTAGAATATATGTTAACTTTTACACAATATAAAATTGAGAAGGTAGAAAATCAAATTCTAAATAGAGTCTTGTTTCAGAGGTATAGTGTATGCAGAATCGTGTTCTATTGGCAAGGATTTTGAGTGAGTACAGAAAACGTGAAAATGTTTTGAAATGGAGCTCTGCTGTGGAAACCTTGCAGTTGTCCTCCTCATTAAGTGACAGTTAAAATACTTAAAATGGAAGTGAGTTTTGTCTTCAGGAAAGGAAATTGGCAGAAATGCATATCTTGAGTCTGGCTTGTATGCTGTTTTCCTGATATGTAGACATTATCAAATAAAATAACCACATCAAGGCGTTTATATCTTGGAGGTAAACCATCCTCTTGTCTGTCAGGTGGAGAGTGAGTGCATCCATCCATTGTCCAAGTGCACAAAAACCTCACATTGAGGACCTTCCTCCCAATTCCCTGCCTCACTTTTAGGTAGAATTAAAATTACTAACACTCAGATAGAATTAGATGACCAGATGCTTAAGTGAATAGTTCTTCCTTATGTACCTCATTTCACTTCCAACCAGTGTTCATTAATCAGTCATTTAAAGAAATATTTCAAATGAAAATGTCCCCACAGTAATCAATAAAGACTTAATTAAGCTTTTTAAATTAGAAAACATAAATTTAACTGGAGAGTCATGCTTATGCATTGATTCTACATACACCATTTGTTCTTTTAGGTGATATCTACAAGAAAGTTCCAAGTATTTTGGAGAAAACACACAGTACATACTGTATAGGTGGCAAATTTTCAAAATACTTTAAAATAATTTATTTTATAACATTAAATATGATTTTTATATAAAACAGCACTACTCATAATTGAATTGTTTGCAGGTGAAATCCTTATCTTAAGTCTTTATTCAAATCTTTATTTGAATCACCATCTCTGCCTGTGTAGACAAAGAGCACTAAAGAGAAAAATGTCTGCAACAGTTATTTCAAAATCCTGGTATTTTTATTGGGATTAAATATGTCCATTTTCAAGAAATATATTTGTAATGTTGTCATAGTGAAAATATTCTGCAGCTGGTATGTATAGGAAGTTCTGGAACCTTCTGGGACAGTTTGGACTTTAAAATGTAGCCATGTGCTCCAGGCCAGACTCTATTCTACAGGATGCAGCCGTTTGCAAGCAAATCTATTGAAAATAAAGATTTGCTGAAAAAAAGCAAAATTATTCACACAATTATAAGCATTTTGTTAGAATTTGATGGAAAAGGGGGAAAGGTAATGAATGGAAACAACAGAAAATGTAAAGGAATATAAAGAGCTCTAACATTAGGTTTGTATTGTTTGTTTCACTAATAACAGGCCTGCCGAAATTTCTAGTTGTCTATGAAATACAGAATTACATCATTTAAAATTTTGGGTATTGCTGTATTTTAACTCAAGGAAAAATTTTTACTGTCATTTTAAACTAAAGATCAGCTTTTGTAATTTTATTTCTAAGATCCAAAATACAGATTGAGCATAATATATAATATTCTTCTAAATCATAAAATTATAGTTGGTTTTAAATTTCTTTCAAACTAGCAGTCCTGAAATGAGAAAAATGATTCATGTAACTTGTGAATAAGCTTATCTCATTTCTCAGCATTTCTGGGATAGCAAAGCTTTTATTTTCAACAGAATTATGAAGCTAATTGATAGGATTTCAAGAATATGAAAGAGTATTTTCATATGATTCTTGTTCCTCAGAAAACATATTGCTTAGGCAAATAAAAAGTGCATGTCTGCATGGTAGATATGTCTGTCACTTCCTTGATGCTTAAATTAATCTTCAGGATCCTATTAAAATATTAGTTTAAAGAAAGTAGGGAGGTAATTCTATCACGCCCTTATTTGGAGAAATAACAAGATTTCCTACTAAATCTCCAGAACAATGTGTCTACTTCAAAAATAAGCAGCAGCTGAGATCCAACATGTCCGCCGGCGAGGAAGCAGCGATTCCAATGTCTCCACATTAACGGGATCAGAAAGACCCATTGGAACAGAGGCAGTCTACCTACTGAGGAACTTCTAGCAAAATTCCGTTAAGAGGGGACCTGCCGGGAATTGGTAGGTTTATTAGAAGTGTCAGTTTGTCCCAGACAAGTGGATCTTGGCCGGCCACGCGGGCGCGGAGGTCCAGTCACGCAGCCACCAGCCACTTCTGCAAGCGGCCAGCGGCCCAGAGTGGCGAGGCCTGCCCGAACCCGCAGACGGCACTCGCCATACCGCCATCCCGGGGAGGCCCTGCTCTTGCTCAGCGAACAGCCACCCCACCCGCCCGGATCTTAGCCACGCGGCCGCAGCTGCCTGGCTCTACAGGCAGCCCCCGGCGGCCTGGCCCAGCGAGAAGTGTCCCCGCCTGGCCCAGCAGACAGCCCGTGCCCTCCCGGCTCTACTAACAGCCCTGACCACCCAGCGAACGGCTCCCTCCCCCCCCCCCCCGAGACAGCGTGAAGGGAATCTAACCAACTCTTTACGAAATAGCGAACTGGGAACTAAAACCAGAGATTGTGTCAGACCAGAGACAAGCCAGTTCCATCCCTCCCTTCGGACACTCCGGCAAGGAGCCAGGGTCCCGCTGTAGCAGAGAGGGGAAGTCACCAAAGTTCAGCCAAAGAGATTCCTTCCCAGCGGAATCTACTTTAGCAGGTGTGTGACTCCCACCCATACCAGATACAAACAACCGGGAAACTTCAAAATCTCTCTGTGGGCGTGACCGTAAGGGCCAAAGGACACTCGACCCCCAACTCCCCCTACTGCCAGTGACGAGGGCGTGACTGTAGGGGCAGAGAGAAGCAGAGAAGACTCCCCACCCCCAAATCCCCCAACCGCGAACTGAGAGGGTGTGACAGTATGGGCGGAGGGAAACAGAGGACACTCCAGACCCCCAACTCCTCCGACCGCCAGCAGTGTGGTTGTGACTGTAGGGGCTAAGGGAAGTAGAGGGGATCCTCGACCCCCAACACCTATCACCACCAGCAGCAACACCAATGGTCTTAGCTGCCAGATTCCGAAGGTGTGCCCACCAAAGGGGTCCGGAAAAATTAAACAATTGACTCCCAGACCACAGCTCCACAGCACTGGGGCTTAGATGAATGACAGCGAGAGTGCTCAGTAGTTAGGGAAATAGAGCACTCGGTGGGGCTGAAAGTGTAACCAAATCCTTGGGGAACTGCCTCCGGTGAGCAGGACCTGGCTGGCTGGCAGGAGGAAGGGGAGGAGGGGCTGTAGAAGTGAAACGGCTCTGGACCAACAGGATTGAGAGACTCCCAGGAACCGCCTTACAGGGATTGCTGTTGACACATTGAGGGCAAAACTCAGCCCTGAGGGCACAGCTTTGCCTACAGGAAGAGAAGAAAATGGATCTCTAAGACCTAATTTCATTTCCTATTTCATTTTAATTTTTTCTCTCCCTTTTCCCTCTCTCTCTCCCCTTCCAAGGTTTATTGCTCTTTCCATTCTCCTCTATGCTATCTATCTCCCTCTCCTTCTTTCTTTTCAAGAGCACCTACCTTCCCCTTCCCCCCAACTTTCATCCCAAGCATTACGTCCTCCATTTCAAGTAACTGTCTAAATACAAATATGTGTGCACCCTCCCCCCGCGCCTGCAAGGTAGCCGGACCTGCAACCCACTAGCAGGTCAGGCCCAGCAACCTGGGAGTGGCAGAGCCGCCCCACGCGCCTGCAAGGTAGGCGCACCTGCTACCAACCAGCAGAACAGGCCCAGCGGCCTGCCGATGTGGTAGGCACAGTGCCCCAATTGGAGGAGGAGCAGAGCCCCTGCCCGTGCCTGCGCGGGAGACTCTGCAACTATACAAGAGTAATACAAATATATAGGGGGAAAATTCAACAACACAACAGTCTCAGTAAGCAGAAAGAAACGCGAACAGTATGAAGAGACAAGGAAAGAAAGGACCACAAGCAATGCAGGTCAACTCAACATTAGAAGAGGTAATATCTGCAGCACATGGAATGTCAGATAAAGAATTCAGGATATACATGCTTCAGATGATCTGGAGTCTCAAGGAAGACATTAGACAACAAAATCAGACAATGAAAGATCTCTTCAACAATGAAATACATAAACAAATCCAGGAAGCAAAAGATCACCTATACAGGGAGATAGAAGTTATAAAAAACAAACAAACAGAAATCCTAGAAAGGCAGGAAGCAATAAACCAACTTAAAAACTCAATTGAGAATACTACCTGCAGAGTAGAACACTTAGAAGATAGAACATCAGACAATGAAGACAAAGTATTTCAACTTGAAAAGAACATAGACAGCTCAGCAAGACTGTTAAGAAACCATGAGCAGAACATCCAAGAAATATGGGATAACATTAAAAGACCAAACTTAAGAGTCATTGGGATACAGGAAGGCACAGAGCTCCAAACCAAAGGAATAAACAAACTATTCAATGAAATAATTCGAGAAAACTTCCCAGACTTGAAGAACGAGACAGAATCCCTAATCCTAGAAGCCTACAGGACGCTGAATGTGCATAATCATGAGATCCACACCTAGACACATTATAATGAAGATGCCCAACATACAGAATAAGGAGAGAATCTTAAAAGCTACAAGAGAAAGGAAGCAGATCACATTTAGGGGTAAACCAATCAGGATAACAGCTGATCTCTTAACACAGACTTTGAAATCTAGAAGATCCTGGAATAACATATTTCAAACACTGAAAGAAAATGGGTTCCAACCAAAAATTGTGTATCCAGCAAAATTAAGCTTCAAGATGGAAGATGAAGTTAAAACCTTCCACGATAAACAAAAGTTAAAAGAATTTGCAGCTAGAAAACCATCTCTCCAAAAAATCCTCAGCAAAACATTACAGGAAGAGGAAATGGAAAATAACAATGAAAACCAACAGTGGGAGGTAGGACAGTAAAGGGGGGAAAATAATCAAAGAGGAAAACAAACCATATTCAGTAACATAAATAAACAAATATGGCTGGAAGGATAACCCATATCTCAATAATAACCCTAAATGTTAATGGCTTAAACTCACCAATTAAGAGACACAGGCTAGTAGAATGGATCACAAAACATGACCCAACAATATGCTGCCTACAGGAGACGCATTTGATAGGAAAAGTCATACATAGACTGAAGGTTAAAGGTTGGGAAAATCATATCACTCATATGGACTTCGGAAACAAGCAGGAGTGTCCATACTCATATCAAATAAAATAGATTTCAAGCCAAAGTTAATCAAAAGGGATAAAGAGGGACACTACATACTGCTCAAGGGAACCATACACCAACAAGACATAACAATCATAAATATATATGCCCCAAACAATGGTGCAGCTATATTCATCAAACAAACTCTTCTCAAGTTCAAGAGTCTAATAGACCACCATACAATAATCATGGGAGACTTCAACACACCTCTCTCACCACTGGACAGATCTTCCAAACAAAAGTTGAATAAGGAAACTATAGAAATCAATAACACAATTAACAACTTAGACTTAATTGACATATATAGAATATACCACCCAACATCAAGCAGTTACACTTTTTTCTCAGCAGCACATGGATCCTTCTCAAAAATAGATCATATATTATGTCACAGGGCAACTCTTAGACAATATAAAGGAGTAGAGATAATACCATGCATCTTATCTGACCATAATGGATTGAAACTGAAAATCAATGATAAAAGAAAGAAGGAAAAATCATGCGTCACTTGGAGAATGAACAATAGGTTACTGAATGATCAATGGGTTATAGAAGACATTAAGGAGGAAATTAAAAAATTCTTAGTGATAAATGAAAACACAGACACAACATATCGGAATCTATGGGACACATTGAAAGCAGTTCTAAGAGGAAAATTCATTGCATGGAGTTCATTCCTTAAAAAAAGAAAAAAAAAACAACAAATAAATGATCTCATACTTCATCTTAAAATCCTAGAAAAAGAAGAGCAAAATAACAGCAAAAGTAGTAGAAGGCAAGAAATAATTAAAATCAGAGCTGAAATTAATGAAATAGAAACAAAAAAAAAACAACTGAAAAAATTGATAAAACTAAAAGTTGGTTCTTTGAAAAAAATAAATAAGATCGACAGACCCTTAGCCATGCTAACGAAGAGAAGAAGACAGAGAACTCAAATTACTAGCATACAGGATGAAAAAGGCAATATCACAACAGACATTTCAGAAATACAGAAGATAATCAGAAATTATTTTGAATCCTTATACTCCAATAAAATAGAAGATAGTGAAGGCATCGATAAATTTCTTAAATCATATGATCTGCCCAGATTGAGACAGGAGGATATAGACAACCTAAACAGACCAATATCAATTGAGGAAATAGAAGAAATCATCAAAAGATTACCAACTAAGAAAAGCCCAGGACCGGATGGGTATACAGCAGAGTTTTACAAAACCTTTAAAGAGGAACTAATACCAATACTTTTCAAGCTATTTCAGGAAATAGAAAAAGAGGGAGAACTTCCAAATTCATTCTACGAGGCCAACATCACACTGATTCCTAAACCAGACAAAGATACTTCAAAGAAAGGAAACTACAGACCTATATCTCTAATGAACCTAGACGCAAAAATCCTCAAAAAAATTCTGGCGAATCGGATACAAAATCATATCAAAAAAATTGTACACCATGATCAAGTAGGATTCATCCCTGGGATGCAAGGCTGGTTCAATATACGGAAATCAATAAATGTTATTCACCACATCAATAGACTTAAAAATAAGAACCATATGATCATCTCGATACATGCGGAAAAAGCATTCGACAAAGTACAGCATCCCTTTTTGTTCAAAACTCTCGAAAAAATAGGGATAACAGGAACATACCTCAACATTGTAAAAGCAATCTATGCTAAGCCCCAGGCTAGCATCATTCTGAATGGAGAAAAATTGAAGGCATTCCCTCTAAAATCTGGAACAAGACAGGGATGCCCTCTCTCACCACTTCTGTTCAACATAGTTCTCGAAACACTGGCCAGAGCAATTAGACAGACGAAAGAAATTAAAGGCATAAAAATAGGAAAAGAAGAACTTAAACTATCACTATTTGCAGATGACATGATTCTATACCTAGCAGACCCAAAAGGGTCTACAAATAAACTATTAGAGCTAATAAATGAATTTAGCAAAGTGGCAGGATATAAAATCAACACGCATAAATCAAAGGCATTCCTGTATATCAGCGACAAACCCTCTGAATTGGAAATGAGGACAACCACTCCATTCACAATATCCTAAAAAATAATAAAATACTTGGGAATCAACCTAACAAAAGAGGTAAAAGACTTATACAATGAAAACTACAGAACCCTAAAGAGAGAAATTGAAGAAGATCTTAGAAGATGGAAAAATATACCCTGTTCATGGATAGGCAGAACTAACATCATCAAAATGGCGATATTACCAAAAGTTCTCTATAGGTTTAATGCAATGCCAATCAAAATCCCAACGGCATTTCTTGTAGAAATAGAGAAAGCAATCATGAAATTCATATGGAAAAATAAAAGATCCAGAATAACAAAAACAATGCTAAGCAGGAAGTGTGAATCAGGTGGTATAGCGATACCAGACTTCAAACTATACTACAGAGCAATAGTAACAAAAACAGCATGGTATTGGTACCAAAACAGGCGGGTGGACCAATGGTACAGAATAGAGGACACAGAAACCAACCCTCAAAACTACAACTTTCTTATATTTGATAAAGGGGCTAAAAGCATGCAATGGAGGAAGGATAGCATCTTCAACAAATGGTGCTGGGAAAACTGGAAATCCATATGCAACAAAATGAAACTGAATCCCTTTCTCTCGCCATGCACAAAAGTTAACTCAAAATGGATCAAGGAGCTTGATATCAAACCAGAGACAAGGCATCTGATAGAAGAAAAAGTTGGCTACGACCTACACACTGTGGGGTCGGGCTCCAAATTCCTCAATAGGACACCCATAGCACAAGAATTATTATCTAGAATCAACAAATGGGACTTGCTCAAACTAAAAAGTTTTTTCTCAGCAAAAGAAACAATAAGAGAGTTAAATAGGGAGCCTACATCATGGGAACAAATCTTTACTCCTCACACTTCAGATAGAGCCCTAATATCCAGAGTATATAAAGAACTCAAAAAATTAGACAATAAGATAACAAATAACCCAATCAATAAATGGGCCAAGGACCTAAACAGACAATTCTCAGAGGAGGACATAGAATCAATCAACAAGTACATGAAAAAATGCTCACCATCGCTAGCAGTCAGAGAAATGCAAATCAAAACCACCTTAAGATATCATCTCACTCCAGTAAGATTGGCAGCCATTAGGAAGTCAAACAACAACAAGTGCTGGCGAGGATGTGGGGAAAAGAGTACACTTGTACATTGTTGGTGGGACTGCAAATTGGTGCAACCAATTTGGAAAGCAGTATGGAGATTTCTTGGAAAGCTGGGAATGGAACCACAATTTGATCCAGCTATTCCCCTTCTAGGTCTATTCCCTAAAGACCTAAAAAGAGCATGCTACAGGGACACTGCTACATTGATGTTCATAGCAGTACAGTTCAGAATAGCAAGACTGTGGAAGCAACCTAGATGCCCTTCAATAGACGAATGGATAAAAAAATGTGGCATTTATACACAATGGAGTATTACTCTGCATTAAAAAATGATAAAATTATAGAATTTGGAGGGAAATGGATGGCATTAGAGCAGATTATGCTAAGTGAAGCTAGCCAATCCCTAAAAAACAAATGCCAAATGTCTTCTTTGATATAAGGAAAGTAACTAAGAACAGAGTAGGGAAGAAGAGCATGAGAAGATGACTAACATTAAACAGGGATGAGAGGTGGGAGGGATAGGGAGAGAGAAGGGAAATTGCTTGGAAATGGAAGGAGACCCTTAGGGTTATACAAAATTACATACAAGAGGAAGTGAGGGGAAAGGGAAAAATAATACAAGGGGGAGAAATGAATTACAGTAGAGGGGGTAGAGAGAGAAGAGGGGAGGGGAGGGGAGGGGGGATAGTAGAGGATAGGAAAGGCAGCAAAATACAACAGACATGAGTATGTCATTATGTAAATCAGTGGAAGTGTAACTGATGTGACTCTGCAATCTGTATACAGAGTAAAAATGGGAGTTCATAACCCACTTGAATCAAAGTGTGAAATATGATATATCAAGAACTATGTAATGTTTTGAACAACCAATAAAAAAAATGTGAAAAAAACCCCAAAAAAACAAAAAACAAAAATAAGCAGCAATGATAAATAAAATCACTTAATGCTTCAAAAACAGCATTAACTTCTGATTTTACAGCATATTATTTTTAATGACACATGTGAAGAGTAAATATTGCATAGTGAAAATAACTATAATTGTATTGTAAATGCACAGCTGGCCTCCTCTTCTTTATTTATTTTTTTTATTTTATGGTTTGGCCTTTTCTTTTCAAGCCCTGCTCTTCCATGAGGGCACTTCTTATGTTCCAGGTTTAGTATTCCAGTTTCTATGTACATGTACGTCTTTGAGCAGTCACCTAAATGTGCATTACCTTGTCTCTGCTTGGCAACACGTTAGTTGTTAAACCCTATCCCCAGAAGGACCTTCCCTCCGGAGCCCCTTGATCTCTTCAAGCAAAGCCGATCTCTTCTCCTTCCCTTCAGAGTCATGGCTCCACCTATTCTATAAGACACAGCACTCGTCCAACTGTATTTTAATACTTCCCTCAGTTTTCATGCTTTCAATTTCCAAAGAGCTTACTTTTAAAAATCATCTTTTAAACAGCATCCTTTCCTTAGGCCCGAGGCCTGGTCTTATCTAATAAAGAGTATAATGATAGTTTTTTTTTTCCATTTTTTTTCTCTTGTTTTCTCTACACATTTTCCCTATGGTGAGCTGTAAAGTATGTCTCTGATGCTGATTCCCTCTTAGCCATAGGGCCTTAACAGTGCCGATGGGTGGCTGCCTGGGCAAGACTTGACTCATGGCAGGTCACTCTCCAAGAACCCTGACTGTGTTGCTATAGAGTTTGCTTCAGAAAGGCTTCTTAATCAGGGTTCTCAAAGCTCACATAGTAGATTTCCTCTAATCTCCCTATTTTTCAATAAAGTAGCTCACTTCCTGCCATTGTTAAACCTGCAGCCTCATAATCCAGAGTCTCCCTGCTCAATTTACACCAAGATCCTCTGCTGAACTCTGAAACCGAGAGTCAAAATAAACTTCTCCTCCTCCTCTGTATTGTCATGCCCAGTCTTTTGGTCATAGTGATGCAAAAGTGACAAGAACAGGGTATGAGAGTGAGAAGACCTGCACTGGGGCTCTGGGAAGTAGACAGTGAGGGGCAGAGCATGGAAGCTAATTGACCTATTGCTCTTCCCAGTTTAATCCAGGGACATGGCTTTCAAACACCATTTACGTGTTAATGATTTCCTGATCTCTTTCCAGTGCTTTGGACTCATATCTGCTTCTTCATGGTGTGGACATGGGCAAGTCTACAGTACACCTGAGTATTAAAATTAGACACTGAATCACGATTCTCCTTTTGTATTAATGCTCTACCT
This sequence comes from Spermophilus citellus, assembly GCF_964194105.1. Taxonomy (NCBI): domain Eukaryota; kingdom Metazoa; phylum Chordata; class Mammalia; order Rodentia; family Sciuridae; genus Spermophilus; species Spermophilus citellus. The sequence goes on from NC_138198.1 coordinate 124,681,496, forward strand.
CATTTGTCAGCTATGGGAACTCAGCCTTTTATTTGCTTAGAGAAAAAAATACTTGAAATCATTCTTGATTCTTCACTTTCCCTCCAAATGACATGTCTGATCATTTAGACAGTCTGCCTGGTTCTGGTTTTAAAAGACATGCCAAGGAGCATCCCCTTTTGCTTCTGCACCCTTCTCTCCCATCTCCCTGGGCTCCTGACTCTCACCTCTGTTTGTTCAATTGCATGGTAGATCCTGCTATGCTTACCTGGTCTCCTCTTGAATATTTAAAAATAGGAGCAGAGTGATCATTTCAAAAAAGTAAGTTAAAAGTCCAGAGAATATGGAGCACTTTTCTGCCTCTTTCCATTGGTACAAATATCAACACTGCAAATGACAGAAGCGACCCACAGAGATTAACACTGAAAAGCTGAAGAAGAAAGGCGATCTGAGGCCTCCAGGACTGGAAGACCAAGGGTGTCTTATGACTGTGCCCCGGGCCTTGGCCTCAGTATTGAAGGCAGCCTGGGCTCAGCATTTTCAGATGGTCAGCCTGGAATAAAGATGTCACCTGAAGGCTCTTTTCTCCCAGGAATCAAACAGAGGTCCCCCAAGAACACAAGGAACATGGCATCCCTGCAGGCCAGCACTCTTCTGAGCAGTCTCGGGTGCCCACCCTCCAAGCTGAGAGACAGGAAGTGGTGGCATTCGCCAACAGTGAGGAGGGCATCCAGGGAATGAGCACCAGGCCAGTGAAGTCTCCTTGCAAGGGCTACTGGACACTCCCATCCGCCACTGGGGACCTCAGAGTGACTGCTAAGGGGGTGACGAGGTGAGATTATTTGGATGTACAATTCTGTGAATAGACTGAAAGATGTAGAATTGCCCATCTTATCAGAGTGAAATATATTGAATGTAAATTATAACTCAAAATATCTGTTGAAAAAAACACAATGACACATAACTACACCCCTATCAAGTAACTTAAATAAAAATAGCAATAACAACAAATACTGTAGAGAAAGTGTTTCATTTATATATTTATAGTGGAGATATAAAACAGTACAGCCACTCTGAAAACAGTCTGGTAGTTTCTTCCAAAATTAAGCATGTGTTTAACCATATGGACGAACAATTGCACTCATGGTCCTTGATCCCACAGAAATTGAGATTTATGTTTACATTCGCATCTATAAATAAACATTCTACAGCTCTGTTTATAGAGCCCCAAACTGGAAACCACCCAGAGTCCTACTATGGGTGTCTCATTAATCAAGCCAGACACAATCAATAAAAATGAACTGTGGGAATAAGGAGCAGCTTGGAGAAGCTCAAGAAAATTATTATTAATAATTTTTTAAAAAGCAGTCAGTTTGAAATGTTACATAATATAAGATTTGGGCTGGGGATGTGGCTCAAGTGGTAGCGCGCTCGCCTGGCATGCACGTCGCGCTGGGTTGGATCCTGAGCACCACATAAAAATAAAATAAAGATGTTGTGTCCACCTAAAACTAAAAAATAAGTATTAAAAAATTTTCTCCCCTTATACATCATTCTTCTTGAAATGACAAATTTTTGAAATGCAGAACAGATCAGAGGTTGCCAGGGGCAGGGAAAGTGTGGGTGGGCTACAAGGTTGATTGTGTCAATGTGAAGGGACATTATAAGGAATCTTTGTAGCATTGGAATTGTTGTTTATTTTGGCAGGTTGTAAAAATACAGAACAGCACGTGTTATCATGTTGCACAGAGCTAGACACCCACATAGGCACCAAATAAGTGCCATTAGCCTGGGGAAGTAAGACAAGATCAAGGACTCCATGCAGGGCACCTTCCTGTTTGTGACATTGTGCTGTTGTTCAGGTGTGAATACTGGAGGTACTGTGCAAAGGGAATACGGAGCCTCTCTATTATTTTCAAAACTGCATGTAAATCTACTATTTTCTTAAGATCCAGAGTTAAGTTTAAAAAAGGAAATCAAGTTATGTTTAACTTGAAAAAGGTTTACGTGGGTTCCATTCCACTCTCACATGGGCATGTTGCCCTCTGCAATTGGGCCCCCTCTGCTCCCAAGCTCCACTCACTGAGCACTTGTTCAAAGTCCAGCCACAGGCTAGTGCACAGGCTTGCTAAACTGCAAGCCTGCTGTCTCTGAACAGCATGCTCTCCTTCCACAGATGCAGATGACTTGCCCTCCTTGCTAATTTGTGCCTGTGATCCAATCTCACTCTTCAGTGAGATCTATGGAAAACAATTCCCCTTTCAATGTCAACATTGGCATTCCCTACAGGTATTATGCTCCACTGGAGGCAAAAATCAGCAGACAATGCTGAGGCTTTCCTTGTGGGTGGTGGTTAAAGGGCAAGCTAAGGGAACCCTCAACTACCTATGGGGTTGCTTCCATTAGAAGAAGGCTGAATTTGAAGATCACCTGCCTGACACAGGAGCACTAGAGCCCTCTTCCAGCCCAGGGACAGATGGAGACCCCCTGAGTTTATTCCTGTAGTCTGCAGACCGAACCTCAACTTTTTGTGTTTTCTCCACAGCCATCTATAGTTTGACCATAAACTTAATTCTAAATCTACCTCTTGATCCTTTCTTAAATTTTGTCTGAGGATGAACTGTCTCCTCCCAGAATGCAGCTGATCCTTCCCCATCAGCACAGTGCTCATGTAATTTCTTATTGTCCCTGTTTACCAAAATCATCCCTGCCCCTTGAAGATAAGATCCAAGGTCTTAAGAAGTCTGCCCTGAATGCCCAGCTGGATGTGAACTTGGCATGGCCCAAGCTACACAGTGTGTCATTTGCTTCCCTGATATGGAGCTTCTTGTTATATAGCTATCTGGATGATATGGGTGTGCTTTAGTCGCTATCACATGATTATCATCTTAAAAGCAAATCCATATATAATGTGATATATATTTATGTGTTTATTTATTTTGGTCCTGGAAATTGAATCCACAGTTGCTCTATCACTGAGCAACATTGCCAGTCCTTTGTTTATTTAAATTTTGATACAGAATCTGGCTAAATTGGGGAGGTTCTCACAAAGTTGCTGAGGTTGGTCTTAAACTTGTAATTCTCCTGCCCCAAGTCACTGGGATTATAGTCGTGCACTCTTGCATTGAATTGTCTGTAAAGTAATGATTGACTGACAAAATATAAACCCCTATTTAGCTTAAATGGGTGATCTGGAAAGTTTTATTGTATTCATGATCTATTTGATTATAGGTCATTAATCAAGTTGCTTTATACAAATAGTCACATGTCAATATTAAATCAAGTGATTATTTTGAACTTATTTGATACTAGAGCAGTATGTGCAGTCTGAATAAATCATTCACACAGTTTGCATTACTCCTTTCCAGGATGGAAACTATTTCCCAGCCCTTACATCGTCTTGTCTATCATTTTTACCCCATCTGGGACCCTTTGTTAATCTCCCTCTCTGTCTTTGATATTCTTGAAGAGTGCAGACCTTTCCTTCCATAGGCCTAGCCTCAAGTTTGTCCTGGTGAATGTCCTCAGCCTAGACTCAGATCCCTCCTTCTTGCAGGAGGACAGGTGACAAGGAGGCTCAGCTCTTATCAGGGTACTGACCAGTCCTTACCCACGTGATATTTAAATGTATTACCTGGTCAAGTTGGCCAAAATGGTATCTTTCAACTTTTACCAATGGAGATTCACCATTTTCCTCCTTCAATGTCTGGTATGGGGGTATATTTTGATATTTATAATGATACAGATGAGCATCATTGGAGCATGTTAATAGCTGCATGTCATAATAGCTTCATGGGGCATTTTAATTTAATGTAATTTGCCATTGGTAGGTATTTCATATATCAACTGCATATGCCAGCTATCAGTGAAGAGTTTATGCTGCAATTCATTCTCATGATAAAATAATGTTTGCCACTGTGCTACAGGACATCCAAAAGCCTAGAACCAGAGATTGTGATTTATGTTTTGTGAGGTAGAAGAGTGGTGGCATCTACATGTTGATCTTTATGAAAGTGTTCACAAAAAAATGCACAAAGAAAGACTTCACAAGGAAAGGATGTCTCTGTGTGTGCCCTGGGCAGCAGAGCATCTGGGTGTAACATGAGCAGGTGACTCCACATTCAATGGTAACGTGGTTTATGATTGCACTTGCCTTGCATTTATTTCATGATGAAGATAGTCCAGAAATCCTAAGGAATGAAGATTTCCAAGATTACATGTCTATGGAAGATGAGAGACCTTGTTGTCTTACAATAATGTCATGCTGTTTAGTCACTCAGTGGAGAAGTGTGAGTTCACACTCAACAAGACCCCAGATCCTCCGTGTGTGAGACACACTTGCTTCCAGGCTGAGGACTAGGTCGCCTTCCCTTCTCTTTTCTCCTGCAGCTCTAACATGAATTACTTATTGTCTTATTTTCTTGTTCAGACTGGCTGTGGTTTCCTATAAACTACACAACATTTCATAGATTTGTTAAAACTGCCCTAATATGCACAAACTCACTCTGCTTCTTTTTTCCCTATCATTTCTGAGAAAACAAAATGTAAATAAGAATTTTTATCTTACTCTACTCTTTTAATGTGGTCTAACTTCATATATTGTACTAGCACTTCTGAATTTTGTTTTATGAATCTTATTTTATAATCTACTGGGCAATATTCCTAATATTTAAATATTTCTCATGCTAAAAAAAAAAAGCAGACAAATGTGTCCAAGTAAAGTCACAAAAGAAGGAAATCATGGGAGATGTTTAATATGTAAATCTTATTTAAGCATAACAAATAATTAGTATATCTTCAGATTAGAGTGGATAATCCCATTAGCCAGTGTTTCTTAGCACTCTCTGTGCTTTTATCTTCTCATGTTAACAAGTTTAGGAGACATCACATAATTATACTTAGGAAATTGCAAATGAACAGCAACAAAAGACCTAACAAACAACATTCGTTGTCCCACTTACTTAAAAGAAAATAAAGGCAAATAAAAAGTGGATATCAGCTTTTTCATAAATTTAGTTTGGTAGTTCATCATTCCAAAAAATCACCCATATTTCTAAATTATTCAATTCATTGATATAGGTATTACTTATTTTGAATGACCTACTATCCTTATATTATATAGAGTCAAAATCTAAATTTTTCCTCTTTAATTGAGTATTTTGCATATCTGTATACGCATATAGTAATTATACAACTATGAAAATAATGTGACTTGACATAATTAAGTCTATAAATATATTGTAACATAACCATATTTTGTAGTTGATATATGTTATAGAGTATAATATACATATGTGTGTTATAGAGTATAATATATATAATATATGTGTAATATATAGAGAGTATAATATATATAATATATGTGTAATATATAGAGAGTATAATATATATATGTATACATATACATATATATATATATATATATATATATATATATATATATATATATATATATCAGTGAAGTCATGTTTGTGTGTATGCAAAAAAAAATGTATTTAAAACAAAGTGTACTTAACTATAAAGGGGACCTAGAAGACAGTCCATAGATGCAGTGTCTGAAGGGCCACTTGCCTCAGAGGGGAGTGGGAAGATTTCTGGAGACCACACCTGTCCTGACATGGTCTCTGCACTCTCTCCAGCCGCCGCCTGCTCTCTTGCTTTCATCTCTCCCTTTATGTCTACTCTCTAGCTCACTTGCAGCCTCTGTCTTCCTCTTCTACTTTTCTTTTCTTCTCTGTTCGTTGCAGTGGAAGCAGCAGCAGGTCCCAGGCTCTTCCTTTTAACCTGCTCCCATTTTCCCTGGAGAGAATGTTAGCCCAGTGAGCCTGGGGGCGGGCCGCTCTCCCCTGTCAGCTGACATAGAGAAGGAGGGAGTTTGTCTAGGACAAGGAGACCCCGAGGGTGCTGTCCTGTGAAAGTCCAATGTGTGCACCTCACACAAGAGGGGACACACTCAATACATCCCCAGAAGCATCCAAGTTCTGTTGACCTTAAAATATTTCCCCCAGAAAATAGAAACTGATGTTTTTCTCTTTAAATTATTTCCATGCGATGCCAACAGCAGGTCTCAAAATTATTCCTTTGAGTTCATGGTTGTCTTAAAATTCTTTAGCAGTTCATTTTTCTATTAATGTGAAAGTAGCATTTATTTTTAAATAAATAATTTAATGAAGTTATGGATAACAAATTCTGTCTTCCTCAGCACATTTTGTTTTAAAACATTACTTCTACATTGTCATCAAGACTTTTGGAATGTCTTTGTTCTTTCAAGATTGCATTTTCCGTATTTTTAATCATTAACATCAGTAAGAAAAATAATTATACATTTATACATATTTTCTTGGCAGCAGTGGGTGTCTTGTTCAGGGCCTTGCATATGCTAGACTAGTGCCCTACTACTGAGTTACAACCCTAGCCCCAAGAAAAACTGTTTAAATTTAATTTACTGAAGTTTTACTATGTGACTGTGAGTGGCCCAAGGTGCTTCCTCTGTAGAATTTATTCAAACATGACATTATAGGTTGGGTACAATTATTACATCATGTTTTTTTAAAAAAATTAAAACAATCTACCTCTGGATATACATTTCTACTCCTTTCTCAAATGTACTAAATTCATAGGCTTCTTTATTAGAAACAATAATACAGAAATGCAAGTATTTTCTCCAAGTAAGTATATAAAAAAGTGACAATCCATTTCATACATAAAATGGTCAGTATTGAAGTAATGCACTGAAATTTCCAGGGGACAATAGCTAGTGTGTCTTTCTGGGCTCCAGCACAAGTATATGGCTCAATATTTTATATTTATGAGATTTTTTAAAGCTGAGAAAACAGTGAGCAACCAAAGTTTAGTTTTACTGACCATTGCTATTTTGTTGTTCTACAATCCAAGAATTGTTTCCATCTCAAAGGTGACATGGATGTTCTCAGTGTGGGCAGTACTGAGCAGGAAGGGAGATCTCCACCAGATTGTTCTCCCAGAGTCAAAATCTGGAGTTGACTATGTTTTTTTTAAAAACCCCATGGTAAAATCTAGTTTCTCCATAAATATGGAAGCAAATATACTTTAGATTTATAATGAAAAAATTTTTAAAAATAAAAGACCAACAAAATTGAAACTTCTTAAAATTAAAAAAATTCCTCTAAGATTCACACATATATTGGTTATTAGATTATTTTTTGCAAATTTTATTATTATTATTAGTTGTTCAAAACATTACAAAGCTCTTGACATATCATATTTCATACATTTGATTCAAGCAGATTATGAACTCCCATTTTTACCCCGTATACAGATTGCAGAATCATATCGGTTACACATACTGCCATACTAGTGGTGTCTGTTGTATTCTGCTGCCCTTCCTATCCTTTACTGTCCCCCCTCTCCTCCCTTCCCTCCCCTCCCATCTTCTCTCTCTACCCCATCTACTGTAATTCATTTCTCTCTCTTGTTTTTTTTTCCCTTTCTACTTTTATCCATATGTGATTTAGGTTTCATTAGTATTTTTAAAATATGAGACTTCGGAAAACTTGGTAAATAGAAAACAGAATCAAAGCCCTCATTTTTAGTTACAGGGAAGTCAGGTTGAGATGACTAAGATATAACACTTTCAGAAAACTGGTCGGTTGGTTATAGCTGTACTACAGCTTATGGGTCACTGGACCTTTAGCTCTGATGAAGGGGAAAGCCTGGAGAGTCAGGAGAGACCACTACAGACCAAGAGTTCTGTTCACCAGGTGTCATTCATCAGGGTCCTAGAAAGTGATGTGACAAATCAACCTGACAATATTCCTTTCAATTGGGAGGCAAAATTTTATTTCTGGTGTTTCATGATCCTGTTGCCATCAATTAATTTTTGTTTGTTTTTGTCCGAATCCCAACAGCCTTATCTTTGTACAAATGCCCTTCTGGCTCCTAAGATGCTTTTTCAACTGGTCCCCTCCTCTGTATTAATTGAAGTTGGGGGGGATTTTCTTTCATGGTCTGAGCCACTGTTGAAATCCAAAGCAAATGAACAAGGGAGAATTATTCTCTGGTGGGTTAGAAATGGTAGAATATATGGTTTACTGATCTACTCATTGGTTTATCTGTCTGATTCTAAACTCAAATCAATTAAGAAATCTATGCTGATTAGAAAGTTCTCTGAGGTCTGAACCAGGCTTTCTGCATTTCTTTTGTTAATGCATGCACTTATATTTGCTGTCTTATTTGAATTCAACAAAAAAGTCCATTTTTTAAAATAAAGTCTGTAGAGCTTTGAAAATTGTACACAATCATATGAACATACTAATAATAAACAGTTTCCTTTTTCCAATTGCAGTCAATCTATTTTTACTATCCTTGACCCAGGAAGCTATTGATCTATTTTCTATTTTCATGGGTCTTTATTTTTAAGAATTCTAAGTAAATTGAATTATATTGCACATCATCTTTTGTGTCTGACTTTTTCAATTAGCATAATATTATTTTATATAGAATATATAAATTTATATATATACATATAATATATATATACATATATATATATTTATATTAATGTTTCGTTCATTTGTACTTGTAATATTTCATAGCATTGAGGAATATCAACTAGGTTATATAGACTCAATAACTGTTGGACATTTTGGTTTTCTCCAGTTTTTGGCATTTAATAACAATGTTGGTACTAATGTTTAACTGTTCATCTTCTTAAGAGACCAAAATTTCTTTTCTCTTGGGTGAAAACCTAAAGGTGGATTGCTGGATTGGATGGTACGTGTAGATTAAGTTTTACAGGACACTGCAGTCCTATTTTCCAAAATGCGTTTACCATTCTGCTTTCCCACTAGAACCATAATATAGCTCCAGGTGCACTGCATTCTCACCAATGGATTTGGCACTGTCAGTATTTGTTTTTGGCAATTCCAGTGGGTCACTAATATGTGGTTTTTCAGCTTAAGTTTACAAATCTCTGATGACTAATTATGTTTAACATCTGTTCATGGCATTTGCATACTTATTTTCTGGTGTATGAGCTCAAAAATTTTGAACATCTTTCTAATGGTTTGTTTGTCTTATTACTTATTTTCAATGTTATTTATAGCTGTTGGATAGTAGCCCTTAGATGTGGGTTTTGCAATTATTTTCTTTTGCCTCAAGTTTTCCTAAATCTTTCACAAAGAAAAGACTGCTTTAAATTTTTTATGAAGCATATTTTTAGACATCTTTAAGTAGTGATCCTTTTATATGTCATGTTTAAGATATCATTATGTAACCCAAACTCAGGTAATGTTTGATGAATTAGTTCTTGCATTTAGTTTTAGGAATTGTGTTGTCACTTTATATGCAGGATTATAGGTATGATGTGAGGTCAATTAATTTGGTTAATATAAAACCAAATCTGTAGATTGATCTGGGGAGATTACCACCTCAAAAATATCAAGTCTTTCAATATATGAACATGGCATATCTCTAGGTTTAATTTTTAAACATTGCCTTCAAATATTTGAACTTTTCTTGTGCAGCGATTATAAAAGATCTATTAAACATATTCTTGAGTGTTTCTAGGCAGGTTAACACTTTTGGAATCTAATTTTACATTTTACTTTGTGTTTTTCTTATTAGAATATAAAATTTCAATTGGGGTTTGTATGTTGACCTTGAACCATCTATCCTCGCAAAATTTGCCTATTATTTCTAGCAATTATTTTAATCTTTAATCTTTAGGAAACTAAGACATTCCTCGCTACTTGGTTGTCCTTTAGTTTGGTTCTAACCCTCTTCCCCTGCTGGGTTTTGCTCCATAGAACCTCTAGTACAATGCTAAATTGAAGTGATATTAAAAGCCATTTCTTCCTTATTTAGATAAGTATTATGGAAACTCTCCATTTGGGTGGGTTGGTAGTTGAATTTTTCCATCAATGAAGATGAACATTTTCTTTCAACCCTGTGTTAGTGGCAAACTATCTGATTTTATCAGCCAGGCACAATGGCACATGCCTGTAATCCCAGCAGCTTGGGAGGCTGAGGCAGGTGGATTGCAAGTTCAAAGCCAGCCTTAGCAAAGGTGAGGCACTGAGCAACTGAGTGAGACCCTGTCTCTAAATAAAATACAAAGTAGGACTGGGGATGAGGCCCAGTGGTCGAATGCCCCTCAGTTTAATTCCTGGTAAGCATAAAAAGAAAGAGAGAAAGTGATTAATTTTATCAAATGCTAAATCTGCACCTTTTGAAACAACTGTAACTTTCACCATTATTTAATTCTAGTCCATTTATAGGTTTATTAGTTTTTACATTATACAGCAAGCTAAAAAATGCTCTCTCTTCCATTACTTCGGGAATGTTTTGGTGAGACCTGCATCATTCAACCTTTACACACGTCATAGAATTTACCAGTGCAGGGGTGCTTCTTTGTGAGACAGTTTTAATGTATGAATTCAATTTCTTTAATTAGCATAGACTTATTAATATTATGTACTTCATTACTTTTCTGTTACAGTTTCATTGATTTTAGTCATTATTTTCCCTCTGCCTTCTTTTGATGTTATGTTCTCTTCCTTTGGTAGTTTCCTAAAGTAGGAGTTTAAAACATTTCTCTGCCAACATTATCTATTTTATTAGACATTTGGTGGTTATGAAATTTTCCCTGAGCACCATTGTTAACTTCTTCCAATAAACGTTGGTATTTTCTCTGAAAGCAGAATTTAGGCTGGCTCTCTCTGTTTTTGTGCTTTGGTTTCCTTTCTTTAGGAACTTTGAAGGCAGTGTTGGGGTTCCATATGATTGTTCTTTGGGATATAGGGCAGACTTTAATGGGACATGTTCTGCTTACTACACTTGATGACCATCGACCACAGTCTTCTCAGAACTTCTATTTTTTCATCAGAGTTGAAAAGCTTTTGGCTTAATTTTTTTTTCCAAATAAGTTTTATACCCTACTATGGTATAAGGTTTATACCATAAACAGAGGTGCCCACTGTTTATGCATTCTTCCTCTTCACTGTTCTAATTAAACAAATATTTCATATCTGACATTATTTTAAAAATCACTTTGCAAAATGAAATAAAGGACATGATGATAATCTCATAAAGAGCATATATTAAATGTCATTATATAAAACAAAGCCAAATTTTAAACCATAATTAAAAATTATATCAACATCAATTATGGGAATATTTCTGAGATCTTGGAATTCCCAGGCATTGCTAGTGATAGGGTTTTTAAAGTGATGTATTTGTATGATGAGTGCATCCTTATAATCTATGTCCTGTAATTTTATTTGTAAAATACATCTTGGATGAGCTCAAGATTTGATTGGTGAGAAGTGCACTTAATCAATTTTTATCCTTTTACAGCCAGTGTTTTGGTTGTCTTTGCTGACAGCTGAAGAAATCTTTTGCTAAACTGAGATTATAATTCAATCTTCCTATCTCTTTTTAAGGAGATTTATAATTTTATCTCTATCATACAATCTATCCTGTGTCAAATTTATATTTGTGTTTGGTTTTGATGTTAAGTATATGCATGTGAGTTTGCTTGGACAGTTTTTTCAAGAGCTAATATATACTAGATTTATCTCAAAGTATTTCTAATACATGAATTCTGTGTTATTTGCGTACTTGTTAATCCTTATGGCAGTATCACACTGCCTTGATTACTTCACTTTCCCATTGTTTGTTGTATAGTAAATTGTGCTAATTTTGGCAAATGCAGACCCTGCCAGCTTCAGGGTGGAAGTTGGGAACACATTTCAGGAGCAGCTGGCATGCAGCTTGTAGCAGTTCTTAGGAGCCAGGATCAGCAAAACAGATCCTGTCCTCCAAATATGGGGAATATGTTTTCTGATCACTGCTTGCTTCTGATCGTGCAGGTGCAGAGGAAGAGGTGCCCACTGTTTATGCATCTTTGCCTGTTGTTGATGCCCCAAGGTGCCAACTACATTTACTGCCAGGAGATTTTAAAGCTGGATCCTTCTCTCTTCCCTCTTTGTTTTAAGTTTATTCCTCTTTTCAGAGCTAAAAATTCAACATAGCTGTATATATTGAGAAATTAGATAAACATTGTGCTTTCCAGAGAAGTTTTCAAGATCAGGAAACTCCTGAGAAGACATTGGCTTTAGTGTCAAGGATGCCTTAATACAGAGGCATCCTACAGCAACCAATGGAACCACAGAGAGAATGTTTGCAAAACTTTCATCTGATAAAGGGTTAATATCTAGAATGTATAAAAAATTCATGCAATTCAGCAAAATCAATCAATAAATATGTAACAAGCCAATCAAAAACAGGCCAAGAATTTAAGCAGACGTTTTTCCACAGAAGATAGACAGATGTGGCCAAGTACGATAAAAACATAATCAGTAGCATTAATCAAATTAGGGAAAGGCAAATCAAAATTGCCATGAAATATCAGGTCATATTTGCTACTGTAACCATCATTGAAAGCATAGAAAATGATGAAATGGTAAGGACTGAAAAATCGAAACACTTGTGCACTATTGATTGTAATGTAAACAGGTAAAGACGTTACAGAAACAGTGCGGATGTTCCTTTAAAAAGTAAAAACAGCATTACTAAATGATTCAGTATTCCTGATGTGGGTGTTTATACACAGCATTTGAAGCAGAAGTGTGAAGAGTTATTTGCACACCCATGTTCATTAAAGCATTGTTTACCAGAACCAAGGGGTAAATACAACCTGCACCACAGTCAACAGATTGGAGAAAGAAAATTGGCCTAGATATAGAGTGGAAAACCTTTCAGCCTTTAGAATAAGGGAACGACTGTCAAGTGTTTCACATGGATAATCCTTGAAGATGTTATGCTCTATGAAATAAGCCAGTCACAAAAGATGAAGACCGTGTAATTCCAATTACACATCTAAAACGTGCAGAAAGTTACATGGTGTGATTGTTGCCAGGGACTGGGAAGAGGGGAAAAAAAGGGAAATTCTCCAATAGATAAGTTGAAAAAAAATCATAGAGATCTGTTGTAAGCCATGTGCACAGCTAACACTACTTTACTGTAGAATATTATTGCTTTGCTTTATTTGTGTACTAAACATTGAGGTATGTTCTTATTTTGTTTTTCTGATTTCTTTCCTTAGTGCATTGGAGCTGTTTCCAATGTCTGGCAATAAAGATGAAATGATTGCTCATATTTCAATTTTGAGAGTATCGGAGTCTGGAGTGTTATCAGGTGTCAGCCCAAAGCTTTAATAAGATGAAGTGTGCCTGATTTGTGCAACGCCAGTTCACCAAGGACTGGTGCACAGCTGGTTATAGATAATCTCTGATTTTATCAATACATATTTGAGTTTAAAGAGGATGAGAACTTGCTTTCAATCTGGATTCAACCACTGAAGAACTTCAGGTTCTAGGAATCATGAGGACTTAGGAAACCCAATCCTTCTATATTTTAGTGCTGCCTTAACTACGGTTCTAAGTGACATTGTTCCTGTATGTGTGTGCTCAGGAGAAGGGGAATTGTCAGGCTCAGCAAAAAATAGGTCTGTTTAGGAAACTTCCAGATGACAGTCCTCCTTGCCATCCTTCTCAGCAGTCTCTCCTCCACCTGTCAAAGACTTCTACCCTTCGGCAGGTAATCTTCTCAGCCTGCCTACCTGCACTTCCAGCAGCTGATCCCAAGGCACTTATATTCATGCTAAAAAAAAGGTCTCTCTGGAAATCAGGGCTCTCTACTTCCTGTCACCCTCTGCTCCTCACAGAGCCTTAGGTCAGAACAATGGTTTATTATGCCCGGGCTTTGATTGGTTTTAATCAGAGGAAGGATATTCTTCATTCTTGTACATCTAGTTGGAAGGTTCTCTTTTTATATTTAATGGATTTCAATAAATCAATTTCTAATAATTTTTGTTTTAATACCTAGTGAAGCATACATGGAGGAACTTGAGTATATACCCAAAAGTTCAAAGTGTTTGTTTTTCCATGTTTCCATACGTCATTTGGTGATTTAATAGAAAGCTTTGCTGTGCTGCTTTCTCTGTCCTCTATTATTTTTACAATAATCAAAAAAAATGAACATTTTGCTTTGACTTGCATACACGGAAACTGAGGCCCACAGGTTGAAGAAGGTTCTCAGTGTTGCACAGCAAGTTGTGGGCAGGTCCAGAACTCCTGCTCAGCCACCACCAGAGTGGGCGCTCCTAAGGCGGGCCCCCAGAAGTCTCTGACTTCTCTCCTACAGTGTAAGCTCTGGGTCATTGCTGTGCTACACAGTGGATGTAAGTGTCAAAATGAGATCCACATAGATCTTTACGGGTAGGCTTCATTAATTACTCTCCTTGGACTGAAAATTGATGAAATACTAACATTAAAGGAAGTTTCTCAATTTATCATTAATAAAGTCTCCTTCAAATTTGATATTTTGCAAGAAAACTGTCAAGAAATTGATTGGATCATTCTTCAATTATTGGTAAAATTACACCATTTCTGTGATCGTGTCACATATTATTTATCCCACGTGACATATCTTTCATAGAGTAGTTCACCAAGCTGGAGAGCATGAAACTGTGCCAACGCTCTCAGTAGGAAAATAAAGAGGCCTACTCGACATGCTTCCTTGGGTTGTGGTGGGTGAATACAAAGAACCTTTCCTCTACCCAGCGAGGAGCTTGTCATAACCTGAACACTGCCCCGCTTCTGAGTTCCAGGCAATAGAGGTTACTGAGTGCTGTGGAAAGCAGGAGCAATCGATAGCATTGATTTACCATCGTAACATTCGGGTAAGCGAATGTTAAAGACAACAATGTGACTGGTTTGAGCAGAGCTACAGAGACCCACAGAGACTCAGACCTTTCACTTGTCCTTGGACGGAGGACAGATTTTGGAGGTCAGCCTTCTTTTCTCTCCATATGCCATGTACCATTTTGTGATTTTTAATAGAATTCTGGAATGAGTTTGATTTTGTTGGTGTGTTCAGAGACCTGTCTTCCACACAATAGAAATCCCATTTACTTTCTCCTCTGAAGCATTTATTCAATGCCAGATAATCACTGTACCTCTGCTGTGAGGGTTTTCTCAAGAGTAAACCCCATTATTGATAGATTTAGTCACAGGAGAAGGGTATACTGAAAGCAGCATAAATCAAACATATATACACACAAACATTTCAAAAGTTTGAATACTTTGTTCTGTATTTTTTTAATTAATCTACCAACATAGTGCTATCAACTCTATCATAGGGAGAAATATAGTTGGAAATGTCCTCAGCATACAAATAGAATACACTATTGAATTTGCCAAAGAAGTATTTTTTTTTCACATTTTAATATATGAAAATACCTCTCACTTTTGTAATGTATAAATTGAGGGTTTACATGTCAATCTAATGGTATATAACTGTATTCTTATCAAGATGGTTTAAAATTAATGTTTTAATTGTGATTTTATATATATTTATAATTGTGATTATAATTGTGATTTATATTTTTAAAAGTGTTTTATATGAATTGAATACACAGTTGAACATTAGAAATCCTTTTAACACTACATATTTAATAGTTTGAAATATATCTTTTGGGTAGCTAAATTGTTTTTTCTCCCCCTAGGCATAATTTTTATTATTTTTAAAAGATATTTTGCTGGATTTTACCAGAGCTAATTTTGTAGAAGAACTAAACATTGACTTGTTACATTTAATTCTAACCTATTTTACAATTTACTTAAACATTTAAATTGCAACTTAATATCTAATGAACTTTCTATAGAATATAGCACATTACTTTGGTAGTTTATGCAATTCACTTGAGCAAGCTTTCAAAATTAGGCATTTCACAGATATGATTTGTTCTAAGAAATAAGACACTCTGACAAATTAAATAGAAACAGAAATTTCCAAAGATAAAAGCTCACAAGATTGATGAAAACCTAGAAAACTGAGTTTGAAATGCAAGAAAAAATAAAGAGAAAGAGGAAAGATGGTAAGTAAAAACAAAAAGGAAGAGTCAGAAGGAAGGAAGGAAAGAGAGAGAACTAGACTTAGTCACAGTAACAGCCAAGTCATGAACAAAGAAACTTCTAGTTAAGCCCTTTCTGTGGACCCCAGTAACTGGCTGTCAACTCTGCCAACTGCATAATCCCTGACTCTGCTACCTTTGAATCCCTCCTCCCAACATTCAAATTCTGAGAACATTCAATCTTTAAAGATCATATCACATCACAATGGCTTAGCTGTCAGCACAAGAAGATTCATACAAAAAGGAATTCTCCTAAATTAGGGAGAATATCCAGATGGTAAAAAGCTTTTTAGGAAATATAAAATCACACTGTTTACATTTTAAGAAATTCTTTTTATCAACTCAATAAATATTTCTGTTGAAATGGATGTTGTTCAAAATTTTCCATACTATTTTTCCTATAGTTTCTGTATATTCAGCACATATACAGTTGTGTGAAAAACTGGGTTAATAAATTAAAGATTACATATTCAATGCATAAATTTAATTGTTATATGGTAGCTTGGGGATACAAGTATCAAATAAATTGATGCCAATAAATAATTTTAGTCAGTTTTTGTAGTTTGTAATACAAAAGCAATACTGATTTGAAAATAAAGTTTGGAATTAAAAATATAGTAAATGCATTGTTGGATGACTAAATCTAGCATATTAACATATGCCTTATCTCACATAGTTAGTACATATACTTCGAAACATCCAAAACACCACTTTGCACACAATAAATTAAGCTAGAACTTAATATGTCAAGGAAGGAGATGAATAAAATTTTTAAAATAGCAATATGCTTTTTTTTTCAAGTGAAGTGAGGTTTATTGTTTGACTTGCCAAAATATGGATATTTTGAAGAGTTTTTGAAATCCCAGTTTAACTTTGTGAACAAAATCCTACTTAGAAGTAAACTGATGGTGAAACACATGTGATCTCTGGGAGAATGGGCAGTTTCTTGGACTAAAGTCAGGTGTTAATAGATCTTTAATCCCCCTTGCTTTGATTGGAGGGTGCTGTGTACTTTTCTGGTGTATAAAAATAACTTTTTCTTTTCCAGAGTAAATAAATATAGAGGGATTAGAGAATGGTGCTAAAAATCCACTTCTGTGGAATGATTCTCGTTGACCTTTCTCTCAATGCTTAAATCTCCATGAGACAGCAATTTAAATGCTGGATCAGTTTACCGAGCCTGTTTTCTTTGGACAGTTTCTATAAAATGTTATCAGTTCCACCAAGGCACACATGTCAGATGCCAAGGTTAAAAAAAATTAGACAGTAAAGGTATATATTTAAACTGGATGGTCAGAGAAAATAGAGTTACAACAAAGAGGATGATAAAGTAATCCAATATTCAGTAAGACAATTATAGGCAGGGTGAATTGGATTGGAGTGTTGTGTGACTGGTGTAGGCTTGGGAATCCTGTATCTGAAACTCACACAACTAATGTCACAGAATAGCTGAGCAATATCTTCGGTCATTTCTAATAATTTGTTGGACTAATTTCTAATGTTTATTTATTGTTTTTATAAGCTGCTTTGTTAATTTAATCAACATCTAAAAGAAAATAATTACAAAATTATTATTTTGAAAAAAAAGAAAAAATTTTGAAATGAAACCTGTGTGCTCAAAATAATAGCTTTTCAAATTTACTTGCTGTATTATTTGGCTTATGGTGTTATTTTAAATTGTGTATTTCACTTTGAACTTTTGAAGATATTCCAGCTATTTTTCTGTTATTGATTTCAAATTTAGTATCATTATGGACAAAGAACAGACTTTGTATGGCATGAATCCTTTTAAACTTATTGAGATTTATTTTATGATGCATTAAAAGTTTTATAAAAGTTTTATCTACTCTGTATATTCAAAAAGAATGTGTGTTTTGATGTTGGGCAGAAAGTTCTATAAATGCTACTTATATCAAGTTGGATGATGGTGTGGTTCAATTCTTCTATAACCTAAATGGTTTTCTTTGTATTGGTTTTATCAATCATTGAGAAACATGTATTTAACCAACAATATAATTGTTGGCTTGTGTACTTTTCCATGCACTTCGATCAGTTTCTGCTTCATGCCTTTTGGGCTTTAGTTATTATGTTTGTACATATTTAGACTGCTGTGTGCTCCTGAAAATGTTACCACGTTGTCAATAGGAAATGACCCTAATCATTTCTGGCAATAATCTTTGCTCTGACATCTACTTGTTTCATATTAACATAGCCATACCAATTATTTAATTAAGTGAGTATGGTAGCATCATTTTTAATCCTTTTGCTTTTAATCAATCTGTGACTTTCCTCTAGGCAGCATGAAGTCGGGTCACTTGGTCTTTTATTAAGTCTGACAACTTGGACTTTTAAATTAATATTTTATTATAAATATGAAACCATCTTATTATTTGTATTTATTTATCTTATCTGTTCTTTGTTCTTCTTCACATCTTCTTTTAAATATTTTTTTTTCTTTGAATAGTTTTATGATTTCTTTCATCATCATTCTGGCTTAATAGTTGATCTTTTTAGCTTTTTCTTGTATGTTTTTCCTGGTATTGCTTTTTAAATGGTACCATCCAGATTACATTATAAGTATTTAATTTATCCCAATTGATTTTGAGAGTATTAACAAAATGCCACTTAAAATACATTACAAAGAACTTACAGCAACATTAAGCATTCTATTAGTCTTCCCTGTGTTTATTGTTATTGTCATGTATTTTAATTGTAGAAATATTTTGAAGCCAAAACACATTGCCATTATTTTCATTTAAAACAATTATTTTAGAAATGTTTTGAATTAAATAATTATCATATAAAATTAATTTTTAAGTTTCATTTTAAAAATTTTAATTACAATTTGTTATATATGACAGCAGAATGCATAATTCATGTTACACACATAGAGCACAATTTTTCATATCTCTGGTTGTATGTAAAGTATATTCACACCATTCATGTCTTCATACATGTACTTAGGGTAATGATGTCCATCTGATTTTTTCAAAATTTTCAAATTTTTTCAAATTGATTATTTTGTTTCAATTTCATTGATTTCAGCTCTGATTTTAATTATATCCTCTCTTCTCCTGCTTTTGGTGTTGATTTGTTCTTCTTTTTCTAGGTCTTTGAGATGTAATGTTAAGTCATTTATTTGTTGACTTTTTCTTCTTTTAAGGAATGAACTCCATGCAATGAACTTTCCTCTTAGTGCCTTCATCGTATCCCAGAGATTTCGATATGTTTTATCTGTGTTCTCATTCACCTCCAAGAATTTTTTAATCTCCTCATTGATGTCTTTTGCAACCCATTGTTCATTCAGTAGCATATTTTTTAGTCTCCTGGTGTTGGAATAGTTTTTCTTTTTTTATTTTTTCATTGATTTCTAATTTCATTCCATTATGATCTGATAGATTACAGGTTAGTATCTCTACATTTTATATTTGCTAAGAGTTGCTTTGTAGCATAATATATGGTCTATTTTAGAGAAAAATTCATGTGCTGCTGAAGAGAAAGTATATTCATTCATTGAAGAATGAAATATTCTATATATGTCAGTTCAACCTAAGTTATTGATTATATTCTTGAGTTCTCTAGTTTCTGTGTTCAGCTTTTGTTTGCACAATCTATTCATTGGTGCAAGAGGTGTGTTAAAGTCACACAGAATTTGTGCTATGGTCTATTTCACTCTTGATCTTGGGAAAAGTTTGATGAACGTAGATGCTCCATTTGGGCATATATATTTATAATTGTTAAGTCTTGTTGGTGTATGGCTCCTTTGAGCAGTATGTAGTGTCCTTTTTTATCCTTTTTGATTGACTTTAGCTTGAAGTCTACTTTATTTGATATGAGGATAGAAACCCCTTCTTGCTTCCAAGTCCATGTGAGTGGTATGATTTTTCCCAACCCTTCACCTTTAGTCTGTGGATATCTTTTTCTATGAGATGAGTCTCTTGGAAGCAGCATATTTTTGGGTCTTTTTAAAATTTTTAATCCAATCTGCAAGTCTGTGTCTTTTGATTGGTGAGTTTGGGCTATTAACATTCAGGATTACTGTTGAGACATGATTTGTATTCCCAGGCATTTTTGTTTATTTTTGGCATTTAACTTGACTTGATTTCTCTTTGATCAGTTTTTTCTTTAGTGTAATACCTCCCTTTGCTGATTTTCATTGTCATTTTTCAGTTCCTCTACGTGGATACTTTGCTGAGTATGTTCTTTAATGCAGGCTTTCGAGTTGTAAATTCTTTGAACTTTTGTTTATCATGGAAGGTTTTTATTTCATCATTAAATCTAAACCTTAATTTTGCTGAATATAACATTCTTGATTGGCATCCATTTTCTGTCAGAGCTTGATATATGTTGTTCCAGTATCTTCAAGCTTTCAAGACCTGGGTTGAAAAATCTGAACATATTCTAATTGGTTTCCCCTATGTGTAATCTAATTCCTTTCTCTCATGACATTTAATATTCTCTCCTTTTTCTCTGTGTTAGGCATTTTCATTATAATGTGCCTTGGTATGGGTCTGTTGTGATTTTGTACATTTGGTGTCCTGTAAGACCCCTGAATTTGGTTTTCCAACTCATTTTTTATGTTTCAAAAATTTTATGATATTAATTCATTGAATAGATTGTTTATTCCTTTGGTTTGGAACTGAACTCCTTACTCTATCCCAATAACTCTTAAATTTGGTCTTTTATGCTATCCTATATTTCTTGAATGATCTACTCTTGGTTTCTTACCATTTTCACTGTGTGGTCTACATTCTTCTCAAGATTATATATTTTGTCTTCATTGTCTGAGGTCCTGTCTTCCAAGTGGTATAATCTGTTTGTGATGCTTTCAATTGAACTTTTAATTTGATTTATTGTTTTTTTTGTTTGTTTGTTTCAAGGATTTCTGTTTGTGTTTTGTTTTTTTTTTAGAACTTCTATCTCCCTATTGAAGTAACCTTTTGCTTCCTGTATTTTTTATGTAGCTCTTTGTCAAAATTATCTTTGTTGCCTGTATTTACTCTCTTATATCATTCTTTAATTTGCAAAATATTTAAATTATGTACATCCTGAAGTCCTTCTCTGTCATTTCTTCTGCTGTGCTGGCCACGATTATAATAATGTCATATCTTGATTTGTTTGGGGCACTTTCTTCTCTTGTCTTTTCATATTGCTTGTGTGTCTTTCCATGTAGCACTGTGGATTCAAGGCGTTACTGTTTTTACAGTACAGGCTTATAGGGTCCCTGTATGGTCCCAAGATGGCTGCTACCAGGGGAGCCCCATGTTGGTAGATGGGGATCCACATGGGAGTGGTGGCTGGAGTTCCAATACCTCTCCTTTAAGGGTAAGGACAATGTTAACAGATCCCCAATATAAATAATATGCATGCTAAAAACAAATAGTTGCTATTAAGATGTTTAGTTTGGTTACAACCTACAGAAATGGTGAATTCAATTATTATCTACAATATACTCAGCATATTTTTAAAAAAGGTTTACAATTCTGATGGTGAACAAGGAATCAGGGGTGAGGAGTAGGATGATATGATGAGGTTGTAGGAGTTGAGAATATAGAGTTATTATATCTTAGGGAGTGTGAAAGAGAAATCTAATAATGAAGGTTATTAGCAGGAGAAGGGAAAGAAAGTAATTTTCAGTAGACAAGTAAGTGGGAAAATAGTAGAGTACATAAAAGAAACACATATTTATTAAGAAAAATTTTTTAAAAAGTTAAAATAGTAAAAATTAGAGGGAAAAAAAGAATATACAACACAACAGTTATATACTATTCTGATGTCCCAGTCCTCAAAATCCTAATTCATGCAAAGTACTTGGTTTCACATATTTGAGGATATGAGGGTAGGAGAATAGAGAGGAAGAAGAAGAAAAATCTCAAAGGAAAAAGCAGGGATTGTTTTGGTTGGAGATCGTGTCTTTCCTGCTTCCCTCTCATCTAGTAGGTGGGATCATCCGTTGTTAGCTGGTATCTCTGTCCTCAGGATGGTGAAGGTAACCATGTGTCCCTATGCTGAGCTAGTGGCTGCTGGGGAGAAGGGGGAGTTAGAAACTAGGTACCTGGCCAGCCAGAGTTCCAAACTGGGAGTTGCCCCCACTGAAGATGGTGATGAAGGTGACCCAAGATGCAGGCGCCTGCTTTCAGCCCTGGGGTGTCAGGTTGGGTGGGGGGAGCGGAGCGATGGCGCAGGATGATAACTTCAGAGAGGAGCTCTGTGCATACAGCATGTGGCTGTCAGCTGACTTCAGAGCCTGTGTGAAGTTCCTGTGTGCAGGTAGGTTACTGCACTGTAGGGGACTGTCTATCTCAGCTGCTGAAGAGTCCCAAGATGGCTGTGACCAGGGAGCCCCATGTTGGTAGATAGGGGTCCATATAGGAGTGGCAGCTAGAGATCCTGTGCGTGGACAGCTGCCAGGTGTCCTGCATGGTTCTGGTGTCCGTGATTTCTTAAGTGGCCAAAAGTTCTGATGCCAATGGTCCCGCTCAGGCACCCGTAGTCCTGGTGGGCTCATAGTTGGGAGACCTACTCTGACACTGAGGCCTGGAACCCTGGCCAGGCACTGTGACTGTGATTCCTGAGTGGGAGGAGGAATATCACTTGAAGAGAAGCAGTATTCTCACTACTGAGTCCCAGTTCACAGAGTGACACAGGCACTCCTTCTGCCTCCTTCTGGCCCGCCATCTTGGATCTCCCCTCATGTAAACTTATTTATACACCATATATTTGGTCTTTGTTCTTTTGCCCAGGAATGAATACATATCTTTTAGTGTTTTTCTGTGCCTGACAACTTTCTACAACATTTTCTTTTTGAATTCAGATCTAGTGGTGATAAATTATCTTAAATTTCATTTGTTTGAAAAGTAGTACACTTTAACTATTTAAAAAGAGATACATTGAATATATAGGGAATCTGAAAAGTCACTTTTGTGACTATTGCAAATATAGTGTATTGGGACATAAACTTGCTCATTTGGTCCATATTTTATGTGGCTGCTTGTGCCCTTTGACAGCAGAATCAAGTACCTGTACCAGATGCCAATCTCTGGCAAAGCCTAATCATCTAATCCTTTATCTAAGGAATGTTATTACTAGAATGCAGCAGTGTAGTTCAGTAGTGTTTTCTATTCATTTTTTTTCTCTTTCTGTAATATTTTAATCATGAGCAGCCTTTGTCTTCTGGCCTGTATGGTGTGTTCCTTTTCCTCTAGACCCCGATTCCTGTGCACATGATGTGATTTCGTTCTTTGCCTGCTACTAAAATTATCCTGTATTATCAGAATTCAGCATTTCATTGTTGAATTAAGATATGCCTTAATTTTTTTTAACAATTCTTTGGTTAAGATTCAATGAGCTTCTTTTACCGCTGTGTTTGTTTGTATCTATTACAAACTTGGAAATTTGGAGAGCCTTGTTTTTCCTCTCCATGTCCTCCTTCTGGACATTCATTTGCATACATAGTTCACAGTGGTTCTCTTATTTTGGGGTCTTTTAATTTTGCATACCAGGGATTGAACTCAGGGGCACTCAGCCACTAAGCCACATCCCCAGCCCTGTTTTGTATTTTTTCCGAGACATGATCTCACTGAGTTGCTTAGTGCCTCATTCATTGCTGACGCTGGCTTTGCCTCCTGCCTCAGCCTCCTGATCCACTGAGATTACAGGCATGCACCAGCATGCCCAGCAGAGGTTGGGGTCTTGTTTCTATTTTTGCTTTGTTTTGGAAAATTTCCATTGCTATCTGATCACATGCATTGCTTTTTCATTCTGCCATATCTAATCTCGATCTAATCTCAGTGTAGTTTTTTACATTAAATATTACATGTTTAATCTCTAGATTTTTTTGGATATTACTTATTTCTTTGTTCTTTTCATCATCTTTATACTATCATCTATTTTCATGTATTACGGAGATGACTACATGAATTCTCATGTCTGTTAATTTTTGCATTCCTTTTCTGTTGATTGCTTCACCTCTTTTCTTTTTTTTTTAAAAGAGAGAGTGAGAGAGGAGAGAGAGAGAGAATTTTTAATATTTATTTATTTTTTTTAGTTCTCGGCGGACACAACATCTTTGTTGGTATGTGGTGTTGAGGATCGAATCCGGGCCGCACGCATGCCAGGCGAGCGCGCTACCGCTTGAGCCACATCCCGAGCCCCGACCTCTTTTCTTATGCATCATATTTTCCTGCTTTTTTGTTATAGTATTTTTTGGTTGAATGGCAATAAAAAATGATCAGGTGCTCTATTTTATATCTATTCCAATGTGTAATGTTGAGTGTTGTCCTCAGATTCTAAAATGAACTGGAATTAGCAATAACTTTTTGAGATTGCTTTTATGCTTTATTAAGGAGACTTGAGAGAAGGTTTCGATTTAGAGTTAATTTTGCTCCACTATTAATGTCTGCACCCAATGTTCTTTGTATAACGTGATATTTCTGTTCTTTCTGATGGAAGCAGGGTATATTTCCAGCCTTTCTGAGATCCACGCATATTTTTATCTTATATTTTTCATTGCTTTCGTCAGGCCATGTATAGTCTGAATGTGCATGTTAGTGTTCACTCATACCAGTACTTGACCTTAGACTCAAGGTCACCCCCCCTTTGGAATTCCAAAGCTCTAAGACTCCTTCTCCAGCATTATATTTCAGAAATTATATCCATTTCTAACCTTCTGTTCTCTGAATTGTTTGTCTTTCTCTCAGGGAGTAGGAGAGATTCCATTTATATTTGTTCAAAAGTAAATCTTGTCCCTGTTACTGAATGATAGGAAATGCCAATGTATGTTTTTATATTTTCATTTTACTCAGGGAATTTACCTTCTAATGTGAAATGTGTCATATAAATTTTCAAAAACTATTATAACGTTATTAATAAAAATATTCCTCTAACTCATTACCAAAGTTACATGTCATAAAGATTCCTCTGTGTGTCTACCCCACGGGAAAAGGCCCTTATTTTCTCCATGTGATAAATGGGGAACTAACACAGGAGGTGAGGGTTTCAACAAAGTTCAAATTCTTGATTCATGGTGGAACTGACATTTGAAAACAGTGCCTTTTCATACTCAGCATCTAGGAAGATACCACCCACCTTGTGCATGTCCTGTGTTCAAGATGGGAGACTTGGAGCTAGGACTTCTCTGTCTGACCTGCTAGTGTTGGATCTTGCCTAAGTTACGCACTAGCTTTCCCTGAGTTATAGCTGAGTCTGAGAGTGATCCCATGAAAACCATTCCTGCTGGTACATTTTGATAGAAAAGAAGTAACTTCACATAAATGCCATGACTGTTTCTGAATGTGCATTTGCCTAAAGTAATTGGATGAATGTCAGCATTTCTGCAAGATGTCACCAGTTTTGCCCAATGTTGGTGAAGTTCTCTCAGGGACAGGATTTAATCAACAAATTTTCATTAGTCACACATGCCTATGAATTGCTCCCAAGGGTGTCCAATCATGGGATTCATGAAGTGTTTTAACTGATTACATAGTTAGCAATCATATCAACAATTATTTAGACAAAGTATGTTAAATATATAAATCACTAGTGTTGTTTGCTCTAACTATGTAATTTATAAGGATACAGCTATTTGTATTTAATTGTCATAATGTCCATTAAATTCCAAAGGAATAAGAAAGGAAAATTAAAGAAATAGACAGTGTGTTTCCCGTCGCTGTCTCTGTTGTTCTTAAAGCACGCCTCTCTCATCTCAGCAGCATGGATGAGGTTGGAGGTCATTCTGTTAGAGGAAATAAGACAAGCACAAAAGACAGGTGCCACGTGGTCTCTCTCACAAGTGGGACACTGAGCCCTTGGGGAATGGCAGCCACCAGAGGCCAGGGGGAGAGAGCAGAGGGGACTGGGAGACAGCTGATCAGTGGTCCCTAAGTCTCAGTCACACAGGAACCAGAAGTTCCGACAAGCCACTGCTCAGTAGGGTAAGGTCTGCACAACTCCCCAAGGTGGAAGAAAAGAATTCAAGTGTTTTCACCACCAAGAAATGATAAGTGTTTGAGGACATGGATACATTTAGCTTGATTTAAACATTATATAATGTGTACATGTGTAAAACATCATATGGTGCCCCATTAATGTGTATAATAATTATGTATCTATGTGTCAGTTAAAAGTAAATTTAAATTAAGTAAAATAAATGAATGAATAAATTTAGTTTATAAAAAAGAAAAATAGTCATAGAGAAAGCAATGAAGGACACTTATAAAAGGTACTGACATATGAGGGTCTCCTTTAGGTATCCTCCCTGCTGTGGAACAGCCTCCCCATAAGACAGCAAAGGAAAGGGGACTGTGCCCAGGGCAGGAAGGCTGTCCATGTCTGTCACTCGCTGCCTCTGCCATGTGGGCAGGGCCAACATCAACAGTCCCAGATCCAATGGGTAGTGCATGATCTTAAAGGGACACCTACTCCTTCCCAGGAACCCACAACTCCAGTCTCATGGGAGAAAACTCAACCAGTAGTGTGATACTCCAAGACATAGCTTTCCAGCGCTCCAGCTGCCTGGGCCAGCACTGAGCAGGGTCTGAGAAGCTGCCCCAGCTCAGTCGCTGAGCTGCTGATGAAATGCCACCACCCCATTCCGTTAGCGTGCCGGGGAGGCCATGGCAGGGCCCTGCAGAATGAGTGCCTTAGACACACATCTCTTTTCTCCCAGTTCTGGGCTCCAGCAGGGGGGGCTGCTCCCAGCCCAGGAGTCTTGGCTGTGGATGGTGACCTCAGGGTACCTTCCCTTCATCTTCCTTCCACAGGAAGTAAGGTCCAAATTCCACTTCTGACTAGGTCTCCAGTGGCTCTGCATGAAAGCCCAGCCCAAGGACCTCAATTTACGTGTTTAGGGACCCTAGCTGAGATACCTTCACATTTGAAATATCAAGAGTTGATCTCAGTGTACAAATTTTGAGCAAGAAACAATTCAGTCAAAATCATCCTAAATGTTCATATATTTAAAAGTTCTTAGGACCCTCTGTTTATACAGTTTTACATCAAAACTACCCTATACTTACTCTAACTGCATAAGAAGACTCAGTACCTGGTGTGTAAGGTCTTTATTCTTTTTTAGGTACACTTGAGGCATCCCTGTGTATAGAAAATCAGTATTAACTGCAGAGTCATTCAAAAGTGGGGGTGACTGTAGGCCTTTTGTGAGAAAAAAAAATGTAGGGAAAAATAAAAAGCCCCAGGTGATGGCAGTCCTGTGGGGCTGGACTAGCACACATTTCAAGATAAAGCAAAACCAGAGGATGACTGGCCCTGAAATTGTGACAGACAGTTAGAAAAGGAAACCCCGTAGATTTTTAACAAATCATAAAGTAGGAAGAAGTAAGGAATTTTAATCTTAAAAGCAATTTAAGAGAAATAAAAGAAAACTCTGTTTAACTCAAGGTATAGTACTCACTGAATTTATGACTCCAGGAAGTCATTTGAAGTAAAATGATAATTCCTTGACATTAAGTTAATTAGAAGTTAAGACCATTTCCTGAAGAACAGTTTCAAACATGGACACTCAAGGGTGGCTACTCTCATGTTGAACAACAGTAACGCTATAGTATTCACCACAAGACCTGTTTCTGTGCCATAGTCTAACAAATTTTAAATCTGCAAGCTATTTTGAATAGCTAAGCTAATTCTAAACTCTTCTCACAAATGATTCATGCCACCATTTTCTTGTCATCTCTTATTTCTAGTTTAAACCTGTTCCATGGACAATTTCGTGTTGTGCCTTCTCTGCTGTGAAATAATTATTTCTCTGTGTTTTTTACCTTTTACTATTCCACCCCATGGTCACTGGTTTTGTGGTTCTCTGAAAACAAGATCTTTTCCTTTTTGAGGTTCTGACTTTCCCCTGGTCATGACAGCGAGCAAGTGCATTCACTGGAGAGAAAAGTCAGTGCTGGGACTGAGGCGACAGGAACTAAATGCTTTCTGAAGATACTACATCCAAAGCATGACTCTCAGCTGGAAACTTTTTGCAGATAAAAGTTGTTCTGGGAGCAAGATGGCATGGGAATGGGGCTGGTAAGGAACGAATAGATAATTTAAAACCATTTCTTATTTTGAAATTTTCTGGAAGGGCATGAGTCTCTAACATGTTTGCTGAAACAACAAAACTCAGAGCAACACAGAGTAGCAGGTCTATCAGTCCACTGGTGAGGAGCAGGCTCTTGGGAGCAGGTGGACTCTTTAGCAGGTGGGGTCTAGTTGAAGTGAGTGGGTCCTTGGGGTCTATCTTAGCACCCACCCCTTTCTTTCTCTTCCCATCCTCCATGAAGTGAACAGCTTTACTCTACCACATGCTCCATGCTATGATATTCTGCATCACCACAGGCCAAGACACAAAGAGCCCACTGACCATGGACTAAAACCTGGATCTGTGAGCCCAAGTAAGTCCTTTGTTTAAAGCTTTCTTTCTCAGGTATTTTGTTACAGTGACAGAAAGCTGACTAATGCAGACATTGATAGACTTTAAGGCAGAAATCATCTAGCGATTTCACCATTGTTATCTTTTGTTTGGTTTTCCAAGAGTCCTGTCTGTTCTTGAAATGAAACTCAGTAATAATTCTTTTGAAATATAGGTAGGTGTGCAAGTATGAAAATAAACTTAGTTTGAAAATAATATGACAACTAATTTACTTAAAGAATTAGGGGATTTGACTTCAAAGATCCAAGTATAGACCCGATGCTACCATGATTTCCCTCTCTATATGTGTATACTTCATCTAAACATATTGAGCCTCACTTTCCTCATAGTCAAAATAGATTGTAAAATGGTTGAATTTATATCCATACTTTAACATTTGTAAGGTCCATTTAAGCAATCACATGTATACATGCATTGCTACTATATTCTTCATGGTCATATTCAGATAGCTAGAGAGTTTGCCATGATTTTCCAAGGGCAGGGCACAGGTGTTATTTTTCCTCCTCATTAAATGTTGTGTCTGATTATACCCAAGGAAATAAGTGGCATATGGTTAATAGTTTTGTGTTTTTTTAAAATCATGGAATATCTTTTATTGTCTGCACCTGTTTCTCCTTAGTTAATTTAAGTGTAGTGATGAAGCAAAAAAAATATTTAAAAACAAAATATAACAGTTATGTTCTGAAAACAAGAAAGTCAAAACATATAAAATGCTCATTTAAAACCAGGGATCATATGATGACTGTCTTTCTAAATCTGGTTATTTTACTTAACATGATACTCTCCAGTTCTATCTATTTCCCGCAAATGACATGTTTTAGTTCTGTTATGGCTAAATAAAACTCCCTTGTCCTCATCCAGACATCTAGGCTGATTCTATAACCTGGCAATTGTGAATCATGGAAGCTAGTTGAGGAAGAGAAAGTGGGTTGGGAGAGGGAAGAAAAAAGGGAAAGGGGAATTATTCAGGAGTGAAATTCATTAAATATTTTTATGTTCATGTCCTAAGTAAAAAACAGTTTTAAATGCGGTTGATATCTGTCCAATGATATGAATAAGTAAGTTGAATCTTAACATTTGAGGAATTATTATAAATATACCATAAGCAGCCTATGTCCACTGTAACAACACCCAGGCTGTCAGGTCACGTAGATAGCATCTATTTGACTTTGGAGACTTAGACATATTTATTTAAATAATATGATTAAGCATTTAATTGATGTGGCTTTATAATGATCCACCTTCAAGAACTTGGAAACACAAGGTGGATACATGGCTTTGCCATCACTACTTTAATAGTGAGTGGACGCTGGGTTGCAGTACTCAGGACAACCCTGGCAATAGTTCTTATGAGATGTTAAGAGGAACAACTTACTCATTGTTTCCTGTAATGTAAGGAGAGTTGACATTAAATATTGTCTTCCTATATGACCCTTAATAATTTTTGGTACATAAGTCCTTCTTTGGCTCTTTATTTATATAAATGTTACATTTATGTAATGCCAAATATAAATACATTGCTTTTTACACATATGTGGCTTTTGTTTCCTTCCTTCAGTATAAAGAAGCATCTCTCTTTATCATCTATGTATCTATTTCATGCTATCGGAATTTATATTATTATAAATTGTAAACATTAAATCATAATACTTTTTGAAATTTTATAGTTGTAGGGTAGATGTGACCAGGGAAAATTTAGAATGTGCAGAACATAGGAGGGTGGTGTTGGTCTAGTCATCTTTGTGCTGCTGTGACCAAATGACCTGACAAGAACAATTTAGAGGAGAAAAAGGTCATTTTTGGCTCATGATTTCAGAGATTCAGTCCATGGTCAATTGACTCCATACCTGTAGGCCCAAGGTCAGGCAGAACATCATGGCTGAATAGTGTGGTGGAGGAAAACTACTGAGTTCCTGACAGCCAGAAAGCAGAGAGAGAGAGAAAGAGAGAGAGAGAAGGAGAGAGAGAGAGAGAGAGAGAGAGAGAGAGAGAGAGAGAGAGATCGTTCTGCTTGCTGGGACAAAATATATCAACCCCAAATGTATGCCCACTTTGTGACCTACTTCCTCCAGACACACTTTACCTGCCTATGGCAAACACCTGTTAATCCATTTGAGTAGATTAATCCAGTTATTAGAGTATGACTCTTCGAATCTCGTCATTTCACCTCTGAACGTTCTTGCATGTCTCACACAGGAGTTTCTGGGGGACACTTCATACAAAACCATAACAGATGGATAATCAATCATATACTTGGTTGTCTTCTTAGATACACCTTAAACCTTTAGCAGTTTTCATATGTAGAAAATTCATGGTTCAAGTATTACTTGTGAGCTCTCTGTGCTGTTCTGTATGGGGGAGGACAAAGAGGACTTCTAGTCCAAGGCAGAATCTGCCTGCCCCAGGGCTGGGGTGGGGAAGGGGAGCCTGGGCGCTGAGTCAAGGATGTCTCCGAGGGACCCTTCTTACATGGTCTCTCTGTCCATCTTCTGCAGGGGTTTCAAGCTCTCCCTGCTTGTCCAGGGCAGTGAGGACTGTGTCTGCTGCATTCTGTCCTTGGGCTGAACTCAAAGTCCCAGTCGGGGTGTCCTTCTTTTGTGTGAGGGAGGTAAGATGCTGTCCGCTGTTTTTCCCTCTGTGTGGGGTCCTCGGCCCTTTGCCTTTTCTCCTACTGCCTTCCCGTCTGCTTCTTACAGTCTGTTCGCTGTTTCCAAGGAACAGAGTTGTGCCAGCAGGCTGAAGATGGAGCAAAGGACTCTGCCAACTTGTCCGGACCCAAATCCATTGTTTCTGGGCAGCAGCACTTTTTGGGGGCGGGGAAGTCCACCACTGAGCCACATCCCCAGCCCTATTTTGTGCTTTATTTAGAAACAGTGTCTACTGAATTGCTTAGTGCCTTGCTTTTGCTGAGGCTGGCTTTGAACTTTAGATCCTCCTGCCTTAGCCTCCCAGCCACTGGGATTTAGGCATGTGCCACTGCACCTGGCAGCAACATTCTTGCTCTAAAGAAAAGAATGCCTTATTAATTACTTTAGATGGTGGTTTTAGAGATGAAATCTGGGGCCTTGTCCCATACTAAGCACACATTCAACCAGGGAGCCACATCTCTAGTTCCTAAATTCCTTTTCTGAAGAAATTATGATTTATATACATTTTTGTGTGTGCATGTATGTGCACATTTGTGATGCGATGTATTATGTTAAACCTCCCACCACTTTTGCACTTACGTACTTTTCTCATAACGATTGCAATAGTTTTAGATGTACATCTGCTTAAAACAAATTTTGAGAATCACTATTTTTTTAAATGCTACTCTGAGTTTAGTTTCCCTGATAGCTTAGGTGTATGATCTTGGACTATTTACATTCAGTGATAACATAAAAACTCCAGAGTCTGAAACCACAGACACCTGACTCTGCTGATATTGGCTGTGTAATTTGAGACACTGAGTTTCATATCTGAACATCTCCAAGTGTATATTAAAGATAGAAATTATAATAAGATCTATGCTCTATGTGTACATGATGTATAAATATGTGAAATTATTTGTTAGATGGTGAGATTTTTATATACATTAGTGATTATCAATTTTTGTTTATAAAACATTAATTTGCTAATACAATATAATTACTGTTAATATTATTGTTTAGGTTATTTTTTGCTTTGTTTTGTTTTAGACAGGATCTGCAAAAATCTAATAGTTATGATTTTTTAATCATTACGGTTTTTTTTAGAGGGGGGGGAGAGAGAGAGAGAGGAGAGAGAGAGAGAGAGAGAGAGAGAGAGAGAATTTTTTAATATTTATTTTTCAGTTTTCGGTGGACACAACATCTTTGTTTTATTTTATGTGGTGCTGAGGATAGAGCCCAGCACGCCACGCATGCCAGGCAAGCATGTTACCACTTGAGCCACATCCCCAGCCCATTACATTTTCAATTTATTTTATTTTTTGATACTGGAGATTGAATCCAAGAGAGCCTTACCATTGAGCTGTATTATTGGTCTTTTATTTTATTGGACAGAGTCTTGCTTAGTTGCTGAAATTCTCTCTAAATTGCTGAGTTGACCTTGAACTTGTGATCCTCCTAGCTCAGCCTCCCAAATCACTGGGATTACAGGCCTGTGCCATTGTGCCTGGCTTTGATCATTCCATTTTATAAGTTGATTTATTTAAATGGACATCCATAAAGATTATATTCCATAGGAACTACTTAAAGTGGGAGTTACTTTTTATTTCTCCTAGCTATGATTTGATTTATTGCCAGTGCTGTTTGTAATTCACAGACTACCTATTCTTAATGTCTTCCTTTATTCTTTAATGAATTTAAGCAATCAAACCTTGCGGTCTCTAAATTAATAGGATCAAACTCTGGGAATGTTTGCAAAAAAGATGCATCTACTCTGGGGCTCAACCGAAATCTAATAAGAGCAGGAGAAGGACTCTAGTGGGGAGAGGAGGGGGAATGAGCACATTGAAGTGGTGATGCAGACCATGCAGAAGTGTGTGGCAGGCCTTGTGCCGACTCCAACACACGTGTCTTTCTAGGTTCTCCCCAGAGAACTTACCTGAGAAGTGGTGACTGGAATACTGAGCACTTGCTCTGCTCTGCCCTGAAAATTCCCCAAGAAGCCGGGCCAAGCCTGTGTTCCAATGATTTCCTTGGGTAAACCTTTTGAAAACATAGGAAGAATTATGTTGCCAAATTTGCATATTATGAATCATCTGATGTGAAAACAACAAACTTGGTTTAGAATATAGACTAACAAGGAGTAGATTTGTAACCCAAGATCCTATATAGGGGTTATGGTTTAGATATGAGGTGTACCCCAAAAGCTGATGTGTGAGACAGTGAAAGAAAGTTTAGAGGTAAAATGATTGTGTTATGAGAAACTTGACCTAATCAGTACATTAATCCACTGTTTGATTAACAGGGCTGTAATAGAAGGCAGCTAGGGGGTGGCTGAAGGAGCTAGGTCCCTGGTGTCCTGCCTTTGAGGTTACCATTTTGTTCCTGGTGAGCGAAGATCTCTCTGCTTCCTGATTGCTAGGTCCGTAGCTGCTTTCCTGCCGCAGTCTGGCTGGGCACAAATCACGAGCCACTCAAGCAGGAACAAACTTTATTTCTGAAATCCACCAGCACACTCCACACACGCTCCCTGGGAACTCTCCTGAACGCCACCCACGCCGCTCCCCCAGGAACCCACCACACACCAACTGGAACTCCCTCCCCCTTGCGCACTCACTCTCGGAACCCCGCGAGAACTCAATGGGAACTCCAAAGTAGAGGGTGCCTGACGCAGCAAGAGCCATCCTATCACCGGAAAGTAAAGGTCTAATATACAATTGAATCAATCCAGCATCTTCTTAATGGCTCGTCTCCCCACCATTACTTCTGGCAAAATGCCAGGGGCCATTCTGACTCGACTGTGGCTCTCAACACTTTCCTCTTCCATGATGTCCTGCCTCACATTGGGCCCAAAGTTGGCCACATACAGATAGAGACCTCTGATACCATATGCCAAATGAACTTTTCTAAAATCATTCTTATCAGGTATTTTGGTCACAGTGGCAAAAACCTGACTAAAACAATAGGGATGGTTTTATTTTATTTTTTTCAGCAAGATGGGAAAAATAATTGGAATTGCCTTGGTTGCCTGAGAGCCTTGATGCCTTAAGGCCTCTGGTAGGGAAGTAGCATTCTGCCTTATTGGTTATTGGAACCTATGCAATGCAAGGTTCTGTCCATGTCTTCTAGTTCTGCACGATGCTCAGCTAGTAGAGATCTACTGAGATTGCTCAGACTGAGGCAGAAACACCACAGAGACAAAGCAGTAGGTGTGGAGACATCACCAGCCCTGGGTGGAGCTGTGGCATCTGCTAGGAAACTCCTAGGTCTCCTTCACACTTCAGCACACAACAGAAACCAGTCCACTGGTTTCACCTGACTTCATAGTAGCCAGAACTACCTTTGGACCATATTCAGATGCAAGGGATTCTGGGACTGTTGGATATGAGGGACACTGTTGGTTCAATACAAATATGAGCTTCTGGTATTAAGAAAGAAAAAGGGAAGTGACCAGCTCGTCTGTCTGCCATAACCATACCAGAAGGGTGTACACCAAGCTGCTCTCATTAGTCAGGGGAAAGGCCAGCCCAGTAATATATAATTACACTGCACCTGACCATATCCTAGACAGTCTACTGAAGACAAGGGATGTCTTGCTATTGTCACATCCACATTGGAGATGGAGTTTTTATGTAATTATTATAAAATATAATCTTACTACATTAATAATAATGTCTCAATATTAACCAGACATTATTAACTAGATATCAAGATAAATGTAGTTTTCTATATCAGGCAATTATATTTTAAAAATATAATAATAATTGATTAAAGTAACTACAATAGAAGGAGACCCATTCTTAAAGAGATTTAAAATTTTAATGCATTCAAGGAGTTAGTAATTGCCTGATGGTTGGGAGGATTGCAATTTTCTGATCTTCCTATTTTTTCTTTCTTTAAATGATATAATATTGGTAGTTTGACTCACCATAAACTCAATGTCTGAAAGTATTAAGATGTCCTTTCACATTTAACACAACTGTGACAGCTGTCTGGCAATCATGAGAAAAAATGATGTGGAAGAATTTCAAAAATGTCTTGGGCATCAGTTGATATCATTTGTCATCTGGAGACTTCATTCCTGCTAAAACTTTCATGAAAATTATAGGAATCAACTTGTTTTGCTTAGAGTTATATAGAGAGATAATGTCAAACTTAGCAAAACAATACAAATTTATAGAAAGTGTATCCCCAAAAATGTACTTTATTAGGAAAACTATCAGACAAGATTCACTTGATCAGTTATGCAATATGGTGGCCTGGAAGCTATTATAAAGTATGTTACTTAGTGTCTGAAAACAATGTGTATATGTAATTTGTGCAAATTCAAGAAGTTTAAAACAACATTTGTATTTCCACATCGGTGGTTTTAATATGTTCAGTGGTGATTTGTATGTATGTTATTTTACTATCTTAAATCTTTATACTTTTTGTGGTGATGGGGACTAAACCCAGGGCCTTATGGATGTGAGGCAAGTGCCCTACTTACTAAGCTGTATCCCTGGTCTTGTGTGTTCCTTTTTGAATCAAGTGTTAACTTTAGAGAATATTGTTCTGACTCAGATATACAAACTCTGATGATAATAAGGTCATTAAGCCTTTCCAATGGGTATTATTTTTATTTTATAAATTGAGAACAAACTATTAGGAATCTAGTCATTTGGATCTTTAACAATCCCAAGAATTTACATGTTGAAGGCATGCTTTAAGTTTCTTTATTATGCACATTATTATTCAATGAAAGCTACTTTCAATTTGCTAAAAAAATCTTCTTTTGATCAGCCTTATGCCATGAAAGTACTTTGTTTTAAAATGTGTCTGCAGTGTCCAGGAAGTAAATGTTCGTGCACTTCATTGGCACTGAGGTCAGCCACACCTTGGTCTGAGTTCTCCCATGTCAGACCATGGCTTGGGAATTCTCTCAGGGGGTGATGCTACCTAAACCTTCCTGGTTTCAGAAATATTTTCACCTAGGAACCTAACTATGGTTACTATTGAGGACCTTAGGTTTTGTATTTTCTTATTCTCCTAGTTCTCCTGTGGCATGTTCTTAGGGCACTGTAGCCCTACAAAGTCCCAGGCCACCATCTATCTGGATCAGCAGTTCTTGACGTCAACTCTTGGGCTCTTCTAAGTTTCTACAGACTGGTTTTCAAGATATCTTTAAACTTGGCAAGTGGGACTCATCCTCTCCACTCAAGTTGTTTTGAATAAATTGTTTTGTATTTTAACCAAAATTTCAAAGGACACTGATTCATAAAAACTAAGAACAACAGAGCCACAGGATTCCAGACAAATCCTGCTTCAGTGGCTGGTGGGGCCAACTCCCAGACGCAGTCGTGAGTTCTTTCTGAGTCTCTGCAGGATATTTTCTATAAAGCACACTCCCTCTGGTGGAATTAAGGTAATTTTTCTCTGGTAAAAAAAAAAAAAAAGTTATTTTTCTTTTTTCTCTGAGATGTAATAAATATCTCTGTTTCTTAGAGGAATTTACAGTGTATGCTATACATAATAAAAAGAAAAAAAAAACCCTGGGAAAGGAAGAACTAAGCAAGTGAAGCCTAGTGGTGTGCATGTGTGTGCATGTGTGTGTGCATGTGTGTGTGTGTGTGTGTGTGTTCTCATACTGTTCAGCAACAGTGCTGGCACGGTTTTTATACTCCCTGTATGAGACGCTTGCTGTGCTCCTAGATGCTGCACAGGGTGCCTACCTACAACCAAAATACTTTCCAAGTCAACAAATGAGAGTACTTGCCCAGTAAAGTCTCCAAATATAGTTTGGAAGTAATCAAGGAAGCCAAAGACTGTAAATACAAGGAAATATCCAGAAGGCTCACCCTCCAGGTATGTGGTGGGACAGCCTGTCTCACTGTCAGTTAAGAAAGTCAGCACAAAATAAAGATATTTCTATGGACGTCTTAGCAGACCTTGGCACCTGGTTACTATAAACCCAGCCACAGTATTTACCTTTCTTTTAATTTTTAATGCATTGTAGTTATACATAATCATTTTCTATATACACTTCCAACCCTTTCACACAGCTTGAATATGCTGGGCATTCATTTAAGGCAAGTAGAGACAAATAAATGGAGATACCGATATATATATAGATCACTTGTTACTTTACCTTTTAGTGCATAATCCGTCCTTTACAGCTACTTGTTTTACTGAATAATTATTAACTGCATCTGAGTCATCTAGCCTGAAAGCAAATGCTTTTGCTGAGATGTTCTACTTGTGCTTGTCTGAGGTGCTCTGTAAATCCTCCTCAGGAGTGTTTGGGCCCCATTTCTTCCTCCTGTGATTCCAATTACTCAGACTCCGCTTACCACTCTGTTGTCATTTAAATCTGCAGCTGACATGACCACGGAGATAAGTTATTTTTACATGCAGCACACATGTGCCTTTAGAAGTGTACTGCACGCACTAAGTAACTCATTCACATTCACATTTTTTATATGTAAGGGAAGATGCTTTCAAAATATATTGTTC
Source organism: Spermophilus citellus (assembly GCF_964194105.1). NCBI lineage: Eukaryota > Metazoa > Chordata > Mammalia > Rodentia > Sciuridae > Spermophilus > Spermophilus citellus. The sequence continues at coordinate 124,718,979 of NC_138198.1, forward strand.
TATAAAATATAAATTAAAACAAGAACTTTCAGGGAAAACAATTCTCTAAATTTAAAAAATCAGCTTGTATTAAATGACAGCTAAAATTTAGATCAGCATTTTATCTACAAACAAATATTATGGAGAAGTTTGAAGACAAAATATAGAGTGTGTATTAGCCAGCTCGGGACACCATTCCAGCGTGCCATGGGTGGTCTTCCTTGAACAACAGGCATTTGTTTCTGGAGGCTGGAGGTCCAAGACCCAGTGTCCTCAGACGTGTGGCTGGAGAGGGCTCTCTTCCTGTCCTACAGATGGGCTCCTTCTCCCTGTGCCCTCATATCTGAGAGCTCTGGCCACTTTCTCTCTCTTATGAAGACATTAACCCCACTGTGGGGCCCTGACCTCATGTAAACCTAAGCGCCTCCCAGGGAGCCCTCCCCAAAGGCCTCCCCTTGGGGCTGGAACATGCGCAGGTGCATCAGCCCAGCTCAGGTGGTCTGCAGGCTTTCCCACTAATCCCTTGCTTCGCTCGTTCAGGTACTAACAGGCGGCATGTGATCTCGAGTGCTTCTCCCTCAGAGTGAGCTCTGAAGTCTCCTTTCCCGCTATTGCCCGCATCCTCAGTTTATGATTTTGTGCATTACTATTGCCTCCTGTGTAACGTCTCTTCCTTTATTCTCTGTGTTGTGCAAATGTAAATAAGGCCAATGCGAGGGCTGCTTCACAGGGTTCAGGCTCTTGTGTTATCCCCCCACTCTCCAGTGTGGCAGGGCCTGTGAAGTCCCTCCAATCACTAGATGTGGGCAAATGGGATGGGCGGTCCCTCCTGTGATTCGCTTGCATCATCAACAACTCTCCATGCTGGCAGACTGGCTCTTCCTTCCTGGACGGCGTTGATGGAGCAAGCTTCCATGAATATTAGAGCCACATGGAAATGATGACTTCAACATCCTGAGGGAAATTGAAGGTGAACCCTTCCTCAGTCAAGCCTTTCCTCGGATCACAGCCCTGGTTACCCACTGGAAGCAATCCATGGAGAACCCAATCCAACCATGCCCTGATCCCTGACCCATGGAAAGTGCTAGATGATAAATGTTCATTGCTTCAAGATGAACTATTCCTACAGCAGCTGTAAACTCACACTGGGCTGGGAATGCAACTCAGTTGATAGAGTACTTGCTTAACATGCTCTACACACCAGGTTAAATTCCCAGCACACAAAAACCAACCAACCAACCAAACAAAAATCAACATGCGTACATTTGCTTATGTTACAGGGCAAAGGCCTGCCACAGGCTGGGGTAGCTAAGAGGCCCTGTCTTCATCCCAATTCTTGTGATCATGCCAGAAAGACTTCAGACATGTTACTCAAGAGTAGCAGGCAGGAGTTTACTAAAGGAATAGAAAAAGACGGAAGGGGACACTCTCAAAGGGTACAGTGGGTCCTTTCAGAGAAGAAAGAGAGGGCATGCCTCTCCTACCCTCCAGTTTTACTGGGAGCAGCAACGAACTCTCCTGAGAGTCCCACCCAGTTCCACCTCTTGAATTCTGACTGACAGAACCATGACATCAGACATTCAAATTCCCACTGTCATGGCAACTCTAGGTCACTTTGGCCCATGCTCTCCAGTTCCAGTTGGAAACTGTTAGTAAAGATTTGATGTTTCAGGCAAATCATCCTGATCACCCTGAGTTCTGGGATGGGTCTGTGTAAGGGTCACAATAGTTTCCCCACCTCAGGGAAACTGGTGTTCTTTTCATCATCCTTTCAGTCTGGCATTTCTCCTGAAGATAACAGGTTGTTTGCTGAGCAATGTAACATCTCCTATCAGCGTAAATCTCTCAGGATAGCAGGGAAATTGTGTTTTTCAAAAGAGAATGCATGTGGGCCCAGTTTATGGAATTATTCCTGAATCTCATCTTCCCATTGCTCCCTGAGTCTGTTCTCTATCATTTACACCCATTCTCAGTCGAAGAAACCACATGAAAAGTTCGATGACAGACCCAAGAAAAACAATAAATCGATAGGAAAATAATCAAAATCTCCATCTAACTCCAGGGTAAAGCTCTTATTGTGTCTCAGGGTGTTTTTCCTTTAAGCCTGAGTGCCTGAGGGCCACAGGAAGTGGCTGCTGCTGGGCAGGGTGTCCTGTCCTTCTGGGTGGTGACAGGGAGTGTCTTACAGTTGTGGTGACATGGACGCGTGCTTTCTGAGAAGCACCCACAGAAGTGCTAGCTCTTCTCAGGGACGAGGCGAGGAAGAGGCACAATCCCCAAATCCCAACTGCTGGCCCATGTGAAGGAGTGCTACTCCCTTCCTCTCCTGGCCCCAGCCCTCCAACTCTACCTATTCTCCTGCCTGCTTCTCTAAAGAAAGCTCCGGTGGCCCCAATAGTGACATTGTGTGAATGTTTTCTGGTGCTCACATTTCATAATGCACACATTTTTATAAACTTGAGATCAGAGTTTCCCATCAGATCTCCTCTGTGGGAGGGGGACACTGGAAGTGTTCTTATCACAAATGAAATGGCACTGAAGCAGCCTCTGAGATAAGATGTCTCTTTGTCTGTAGACATCTACCTGGGGAGAGTTAATCCGGTGGCATTTGTTTTTCAAGATAATGTAAGCTGCAAATGGTCCCTAAAGCGGATCTCACAGTTTTAATATGTGATGTGCCGTTTCCTCCCGTTTCCTGAAATGCCACTTCCCTTCACCTCTTTGTTTAGTTCCTTTACTGTGTTTAGTTTCTGAGTGAAGCTGTAGCCTGGGGTGGGCGAGGGGCTTCTATGGCTCCTGACTTCCTCCAGGTCAGCCAAGCGCTCTAGAGAGAAAGGCCTTTCGAAAGCAACAGCAGCTCCAGTAATCCATGATATTTTACAATCTATTGAATAATTATGTCCTTAAATATTTATAAAGACGAGAAGCATTGCTGTAAGCAGATGGCAGGAATGAGCTATGCCTGTCCTTTCGATTCACTGCTGAGGACTGAACAAGGAAGCCTTGCTTTGGATGGCTGGTACTCATTATCAGTCCCCAAACAGCCACCCACCAAGCCGAGAAAAGGGTGGAGGGGCAGGAAAACCCAGGGGAGAGAAACGGTGGTGTCCCTACCAGGCGGTACTCTGAAATCCCCAAACTACATCAAGTACGGCTCCAGCTGTAGGACATTCACCTGCGTCTCTCTGGTGGGTGTTGGGGAAGGCTACGGTTCATTCCAGCAAGAGCATTTCATCTTGCTGCTATTCCTGTTCCCCTAATCATCTGCCCAGGAATCCATGCTGCATGATAAGTGTATGCAAAAATCAGAACATATGGTGCAGAAAACTAATTACTATATCAATATTTCACTTTGTTGTCACTGATGGAATCTTTGTGGCAATTCTACAACTGTAGCTTAGTCTCAATGCCAGCATGTTAAATACTGTCAATAGTGATATGCTGGTTCCACAGAGCTTCAACTTACTGCTGTGTCTTAGAGAGTCATGTTTTTTTCTGCATTTATGAAGTAGTATAACCTCTAGAGGGGTGCAAACTGACCTCTTAAACAGTCATCCTTTATCATGATCAACCCTAATTAGGAGCCATATGCTCCCATGTTTTGCACACCATGGATATACAACTTGATACAAACCTGCTCCAACTCCAGGCTGCAAATCAAAACTATCACTTAAGAATGTGAGGTACACTCTTGGCTCAAAGTCATGAGGCATGACTGAATGTTGGCCCATGATGGTGTGATGGTAGCTGTTTATACTTACTGAGAAGTCGTTTTATATTGGACAATATTTTAAACATTTTTCACAAACATTATCTCACTGAAAGCTTAAAAGAATCTACCAGACAGGCATTATCGCAAGCATCTATTTAATAAGGGAGATGGCTAAGCAAGGGTATTTAAATACCTTGCCCCAAATAGTTAATTACTGAAATGTAAAGGTGAACTTCAATGCATCTCTCATGAAACTGTAACTGCTACCATTAGGCACCGATAAGTTTTTCAATTCTACTATTATTATTTTTAGCAATATGCCCCCATCTTGAAGTATCAGATTTTTGAAAAAGCACTTACTATCACAGATCATAATTGAAAGAGAATAATAAAAATGTTCTTAGATTTTGACCCATAAATTCCTTTTGTAGACATTTTTCAAATATGGATGTACATGTAAGTTCTCATGGCAGGATCATGGTAAAGGCTGCAGAAAATGTAAAATCCTATGTGTATTTCAGCAAGTAAACAATTATGAAAAAATAATATAACAAAATGACAACACAACCTTTCAAAAGATTGAGGTATATTTATATATTCCAGTATGTTATTAAAAGGAAATCAAGTAATAAAATCAAGTTATGGGCTTATAGACACATGCCAAGAATACTTCAAATGATCTTCAGATAGTAATTTGGTGTCTGGGAGTCTAGGACTATAGAAAGACTGTTTTTATAACACCACTGCATGCACTTTTGAATTCCCCATACAAGCAACAGCTAGCACCAAGAAAATGAAGTGCATGAGGTCGAAGGTCCATTTGCAGAAAGGGCAGCATCTCCGACGCCAGGTACAGTGCAGTGAATGCTCAGAGGGGGACTACAACCTTCTCCTGCAGTGACTTGTCTGCAGTGCAGAGATGACAGTGACAGGAGGGCTGATGTCACCTGAGAAGAGAGGACGGCTCAGGATATCTGAGGCATGGTGACAGGACAGCAGCCTGGCACGCTGGCAGGCTCGAGTTCCGCCCACCAGCCAACTTGTCTTGGAAGAAAACATTCTCACCAGCCTTCTTCTGTAACCCTCATGGCTGACTCTCAGCTCAGTTTTATTCCAGGGACTGAAATACCTCATAGACCTGTCAGGTGGAGAAAACTGAAGGGACTTGTCTCACTCGTGACACCACTGAACAGTGACAGAGATGGAATCAAATTGCTGGTTTCCTGATTTTGAATTTGTTCTTTTTCACACTGAATATAGTAGAAGATATGTTTCACTTCCCTGAAAAGGATGAAGAAGGAAAGGGGGGGGGGATATTAGCAAAGAACACATAGAAATCAACATACAGGGCTGGGGATGTGGCTCAAGCGGTAGCGCGCTTGCCTGGCAGGCATGCGGCCCAGGTTCGATCCTCAGCACCACATACCAACAAAGATGTTGTGTCCACCAAAAACTAAAAAATAAAGTTTAAAAATTCATTCTCTCTCTCTCTCTCTCTCTCTCTCTCTCTCTCTCTCTCTCTCTCTAAAAAAAAAAAAAGAAAGAAAAAAGAAAAAAGAAAAGAAATCAACATACAGCTGAGTGTCAGGTGGGTAGCTGTGGTCCAAGTTGCCTGTGGAATTTTCTGGACCTAAAATTGCTTTCCAACAGAAAACAACCCCAGCCAAAGGTTTGGCCTCAGGCCCTTCCTTGGTCCTTGGTGCCCTTTGATGGCACATGAATGAAATGTGCTAATCAGTGTGCCAGCGCACAGGGCTATCCACCCCCTTGACAGGTTTCAGCATTTATTGTTTCAAACTCTTTCTTGGCCTTTGCGAGGTGTGGCTCCAGCCCACAGAGCTTTCAGAAAGGCAGCCACACGCTTTGACTCTTAGAATGAGCTTCCTCACGTGGATGGAGCATTTCCTTTTATAAATCATGTGGATACCTAAGTGGGAAATCAGGCATTAGGAAAGTGGGATATCACTGAAGTTGTCTCCCCTGGACAATCCCCTCAGCTTCTCTTCCCTCATCTTCAACCAACTCTGGAAGGACAACGTGTGGATGCATCTGGGTGCCCACACTCACGTCGTCATTATGAACTTCAGAAGGAAAGATAGGAAAGGAATTGGAAACCAGCCTCCTAGGGACACTGAATCCGTGAATAAAGGTGTCAGAAAATGACCCATCCGAATGCTGACCTTCACAGGGAGAGACAAATCTCCCCCGAAGGTGCTAAGCTTTGATCATTTGCTCTTATGTCTACATGATTCAAGTACTGGGGGCTTATTTTCATTAAAAAAAAATAACCCACACAATTCTGAATAGTTTTCCTTAGCAATACATATACATGTATACACATGCACGCACTCCTGTGTGTGCAGATAGACGCTCTCTGTAAACAGTTGGCAACCCATGTTCGCTTGACAGCCACCTAATAGTGCAAAGGAGTTGGCTGCTGGATTCTCCCAGCAGAGTACAACATGGAGCTAGAAAACACCATTAATACTGCTAGCATTCACAAAGGATGTGCACATATCCAGTTTACAGTTTGGAAACCTGCAGTCTGGATTCAGGCAATCTTGTTGTTTCTGGCTTCTACATTATTTCTCATCTCAGAGAAATAACTAGACTTTTTAACATTCGGTTTCAGTGGATCTAGACTAGCATTACCTGCATTTTAGGATTATTGTGAAGATGTACAAATGCACATAATGGCTAGCAGACCTATCAGTTATTGAATGAATGTTATTTATTTTACTAAGAAATAAAGAACATAAAAAATGGATTTCAACAGTGTGACCAGCATTGTGAACTATCAAGGAAAGATAAAACTATCAAGGAAAGATGAAATTAAGTAAAACTAAAAGGAAGCTCTCTATTACTCGTTTCTCCCTGTGTTTTTTATTTTTACATTCCTTCTGCTTTCAGCTCCAAAGTTAGACTAACAAAGTTCATACTTTTTATTTATGCTTTAGATTAAATGGTCTGGCCTAACATTTCTAAAAACATTTCTGAAAGATAAGTGTGATCAAAATTCCAAACAAATAAAGGGATCTTTTGATGCAGAAACTATAAGTCATTAAAGAATGCCTAAACTTGTTTTAAAAATTTTAATCACTCAAGCCTTGCTTTTTATTATATCTTGATGCTTCAACATTTTATATCTAATGTGTACACGATCATCTAAGTTATATTTTGTTTCCAGATATCTATAATTCTGGTGATCCTTTCCTTCTCAGAATATAGAACTGGGCACCTATTTCTAGAAGATTCTTAGAATAAAATGTTCTGATATCATCTTATTTAACTTTAAAACATCTCACATGTAAAACGAACTGTGTTCTCAAAAATACACTTCATATATACTTGATCATTAATATTTAATGCCCCTGGTATGCTCTTCCAGCTAGAATTTTCTATTGTGTCTGGTAGAACTTCCAGTTTTCAAATATATGCACACGCACACACACACACATACACACATGATTAAAGAGAATAATTTTTTTTGTAATTGTTTTTTTTATTGGTTGTTCAAAACATTACAAAGCTCATGACATATCATCTTCCATACATTTGATTCAAGTGGGTTATGAACTCCCATTTTTTACCCCAAATACAAGTTGCAGAATCACATCGGTTACACATCCACATTTTTACATAATACCATATTAATGACTGTTGTATTTTGCTACCTTTCCTATCCCCTACTATCCCCCCTCCCCTTCCCTCTCATTTTCCCTCTCTACCCCATCTGCTGTTGTTTAATTCTCTCCCTTGTTTTTTTTTTCCCCTTTCCCCTCACAAACTCTTATATGTAATTTTGTGTAACAATGAGGGTTTCCTTCCATTTCCATACAGTTTCCCTTCTCTCTCCCTTTCTCCCCCCACTCGTCTCTGTTTAATGTTAGTCTTTTCCTCATGCTCTTCTTCCCTGTTCTGAGAATAAAATTTTTGATTAAAATTATTCAGTCTGACAGGGGAAGCATTCTGTTTTAATAAAACAATGTTCAGAATAGCAACTACTCCAGGCTAAATCAATATTAAATCCTTCAACAGGATCACTTCGGTAACAATCCAAACTTGAAATCACCCTGTTTTTATGCTGACAGAAATTAGACCATCAGCTCTATCTTATCAGGTCACTTTCTAAATCATCCAGATCAGAAGCTATTGTTCCCTATTAAATCGATAAATCACCTGCTATCTGGATTAATTACCAGGGATAATGAGGGCCTCACGGTTCCTCCACTGAAGGATTTAGAGGGGTTTTCAGAACTGTTGAAATAGCCTCATAGATCATGTCTTGCAAATAAGAATGAGCAATGCTCTCTCCCTCCTGCCTGAGGTAGGGTGAAGAGGACCTGTTCTTTCTTGTTAGATGCACACCATTATAGAGGCCAGCATTTTACCCTTTACCATATTGATGCACGTTTCAGTGAGCCGTGGAAAATTTCTACAGTGAGGTACAATATCTCAGAGGTTCTCAACATCTTAACTCTCTGTAGAACATATAGGTTCCAGACAATGACACCTTTTAAGGCTTTTACACAAATATTTCTCTTTTGAAGTTTAGCTGATGTATAGAAGAAATGGAAGTTTTATCATTTGTCAAAATTAATTTTATTTGGTTTCTTAAATTCAATTTCCCATTAAACTTCCAAACTAAAATAAAACAAAAAACAGAAGCAAAAACAAAATGCAATATTTCTCAAACATTGTATTTTTAAAATATTTTTCAGTTGTAGATGGACACAATACCTTTATTTACTTATCTTTTTATGTGGTGCTGAGGATCGGTCCAGGGCCTCACACATGCAAGGTGAGCACTGAGTCACAACCCCAGCTGGCACTCAAACATTGTATTTAAATTCATCTTCAAGGGAATGTGAACTGGTCCCATAAAGTACATGATGGATGTAAAAATTCCCCAGTGAATGAAGAAATACAGTTCCAGACGCCACATCATGGCCACATAACCACGTCCACACGCAGTCTCATTGGGTTTTGCAAAGAGAATTATTTGGTTTCACATTTATGGTTCTTCCATAAAAGCATGTCCATGATTGCTTCCTTTCTCTTAACAGTGCTTGCTTTGTTTCAAACCTAGAAGATGGTTACCTTTCCCTCAATCTCCTGTCACCTCTGAGTTTCTTTTTCTGCCAACCTGTTGATTTCTATCCTGCAACTTTTCTGAGTTCATTTGAATTTGAATAGTCTTTTGGCAGAGTCTTGAGATTTCTCTGTAATCTGCAAACAGGGGTAATTTGACTGCCTTCTTTCCTATTTGGATTCCCTTCATTTCTTTCTCTTGCCTTGTTACTCGGGATGAGACTTTCAATACTATATTGAATGAGACTTTTTCAGAGACTCATAGCTAAATTTCTTGTAAAGGGTCTAAAGTACCTCTTTGTTTTTAAAGAGAGAGAGAGAGAGAGAGAGAGAGAGAGAGAGAGAGAGAGAGAGAGAGAGAATGTCACATAATAATTCAAGAATTCTCTACTAGGTTTTACCTGGAAGTTTTTGGCTGTATAAGAGGATTGACTCTTGGTTTGTTGACTCTAAAATTAAATGCCTCCCATAGACAAGTATGCAGAACAAATGGTGAAGGATTTCATAAGAGGCTTATTTCTAAGTTTAAGAGATGGGAAATCTGATAGCATACAGAGACACTGACTACTAAGATATATTTTTAAATAACCTCTTGAACAATATTAATATTCCCAATTAGTCAGGGAAAATATAATTTAAAATAATAATGAAATGTCCCTTCCCAGTTCTCTGATTGGCAACAATTAAAAGGGATAATATTGCCCATGGGTGTGGCAACATCATGCCACTCTGCTACATTGTTGTTGTAAGTGAAAATTGTTGGGCTTTGTAAAAGCTGTTCAATAATCATGTTGATTTCCATTGAATAATTCCACTCCTGGGAGTGTATTCTATATAAATATCAACATAGAAACTAAAGGAGCTATGTGTCAAAACATATGTAGTAGCAAAATCTAGTTGAATTAATCCCATCATCATAGGGGAATAACTGAGTAAATGCCAGTACAGCTAATAATAATATTTTAAAAATAAAAACAAAATGATGTAAATTTCTGTAAAATATAATTAAATATGTACACTTATTTATTAAGTAAGAACTATATGATAAAAAAGCTTAACAAGTGAAGCTAGGGCAAATTGTTCATCAGACCACAGTGGTAATCCCTAAATTATTTGTTTATTTCTTTATTTTTGTAGTACTGGGGATTGAACCCAGGGATGCTGTACTCCTGATCTACATCGCAGCCTTTTTTATCTTTCATTTTGAGACAATGTTTCATTAAGTTGCACAGGCTGGCACCAAACCAGCCACCCTCCGTCTGAGCCTCCTGAATCACTGGGAACACAGGCTCAGGTCACCACCATGCTCAGCTACTAACCCTTAATTTATTTGGAGATTTTTAAAATAACTTGTTTCAATGAACATTTATTTGAAACAAATGTCTGTAATTAGATACTTCCTTTTGTTGAGCCATGACTTGATATATGAAACTGCAGTTCATTTTAAATTATTTGATTTAAATGACTAATTTGAATAATTTTAAATGATTTAAGTTGTTTGTCATTGTTCACATCAAATGATTTCTCTTAAGATCAATGAACATTCTCTCTCCTGCTAACTTGAATGTATTACAATAATCTTCTCCCTTTGATGATTTAACTTTTACATATTTAATAGGTCCATTATCAACCTTGCTCAAAAATAGTTACTGAGAATGTCCATTCAAGTTTTCAATCATTCCTTCAGTGCATGGTGAAACGTGAGAGTGCAGACTCTTGCCCGCTGCCCCTCTGCACCTCCCTTTGAGAACCCCCTCTGTGCTTCTGTTGCCTCATCTGCAAAATGAAGATAACAACCTGCTGTCAGAATTCTCCAATAAGGTGCTTTCACCTCAGTGTGACGCCTGCTGCAGGACAGTGGCTGCATCCACATGAGCTATACAGCAGTGGGCTTGTACCTGAGGGGCTCTCCTGCACCTTCATCAACTTGATATCTTAAGCGGAAAATGGAACTTATTAAGGATAATGATCCTCAGGCTCCTATGGCAACCTCCAAATATGAACAGGAGTGCCAGCCATGGTGGAGAGCCCGCAGTAGCACCCTTTGCCCTTCTGACTTGCTCAGAGTCCAGGAGAGTTTCCAGTTAGCACCAGTCAAAGGCAGCTCCAGGCAGAACTGACCCATGGTGCCACCATGTTGGGGGATACAGACGCAAAGGCAGGTGCTCACACTAGTACCAGCCTCACCTTCAGTTTGACTCCAGACGTGGCACCTGGGCCCGCTCTTCCCAGGGGAACTTGAGTATGATGCTGGACACATAGGGTGTGTGGTAGGTTGACTGCCAAGTACTGAAACTTGGAGGAGGTGCCAAGTGAACACTGGGACGTGTAGGAGAAGTTGGGGGCCAACCAGACCAGAAGATGAAATATTATTTCTGATATTCAGTTGCATTAAAGATCTCAGCTGTGTAAATCCCTAATCTGATATAAAGAATTTGAAACTACATTTCAGATCTATCTATCTATCTATCTTCTATGTATCTATCTATCATCTATCTATCTATGTGTATGTGTACAGTTATGTAGTTGCACAAATAAGATATGTGAAAAAGGAAGCATTAAATCTGAAGAAATTATACTTTCCTTCTTATTAACTTAAGAAAGAAATAAGTGTTTGCAGTGACATGAATCACTTATATGATTGATAAAATAGGAATATTACCTTGGAAAGTACAGAGCCACAAACTGTTTGTCCTATTGGCTTAGAGAGAACAAGGCAAGTGACCCACAGATACCTGTGGGTTAATATGGCATGTCCTCAGAGGAATATCCAGCATTTACAAAGTAAGTAGTATGTCCTGGAACTATTGTAAGAGCTTCCTGCACATATGTAGTCATCTAGTTCTGTAACAACCATTACACTCAGCTGAGAGGTGGTTCACCATGCATAATCTCTTCTGCTGATCCGGTGATGCCAACTCCAGTCCCTGACTACATTGCAAGAGCTACCAAATTATCTTCATATAAAATAAAATGAAAAGAATCAGAAAATAAGACATTATTTTTTTTTTATTTTTCAAAATCAAACACTATATGCAAAATTGATGAATGGAAAAACCCTGACAGATATTTGTACAAATGAGAAAACCAAGGGCATCATTTTAAAACACAAACAGCACTCATGACTTAAAAAGAAAAAAATCAGTGATTCCATAGAAATGGAAGAAAAATTAGCAGAAAGAAAAATAAAATAGTAATTTTACTTCTTGTCTCAAAATTTTTATAATGTCAAAATTTTTTTCTAGAAAAATGAGAATTTTTACCTTAGTCATAAAAATTTTAAAAATTTAACCAATAATAAATTGAACTAATTCATTAGAATACTTTGAAAACTATATGAAATAATTCACATATAAAACTTTTCTCTCTTTTCTAAAAAAATTTACATTGCTTGAAATATGGTGATTTACTGGTAAACTTTTGCAATTAATAATTATCACAATTAGCCAAAACTAAAAATAAAAATGACCATCTAACATATAAAAATAAAATCAACTAGATTTTAAATTTACTTTTTGTTTCATACTGGCCAAAAAGTACCAAACTAGTTTCTTATATTTTGTGATGACTTTAATGACTATAAAACTATTTTAAGGGGTTGTTAAAATATATTCCTAATACGCCAATTATTCTTTTGTTTCTCCTTTGGCCTAACAGTAAGTGATCTAAAAAGAAGTCGTAGTGGTGATGTTTTATTCTGCGTTTACTTTTGGAATAGCACCTATGTTCATTTGATGATTTAAGTGAACATTGTGCATTATTGTGTGGTACTCATTGCTTTTTCCCTCTTGGAACAATATACACTTACTTACCAGTATCTGTTTTATTTATATATGTATCTGGGCATCTAGTCCCTACCAATGTGGATTTATCTGTAAGACAGGAACAGACCAGGCACATGCATGCGCGTTTTCTCCTGGCTACGTAGACTTCCTCTGAGGGAGGGAAGGGTTCATGGGCCATTGCTTTGCTTGCTTTAATATTCACGGTTCTGCAGATTGTGCAGATTCCACCTTACTCTGCTTACAATTCTGAGTAAAAGCTTCTCATCTGTTGATGATAAGAAAGTATCTTTTTCCTGAACTGTGAGTCTGAGATTCTTGGGTGTTTCATTGGTGGGATTTAGCTTGTCTTTAATTGGTGTTTAGTGCTCTGTATATGCCACAACCACACCCTTTGCTACTTACATATGTTGTAAGTATTATATTCTAATATGTGGCCTGAAATTTTAACTTTAGAATGATGGTGCGCAAACATTTTAATTTACTACAGTCCAATTTATCTATCACTAAATTCATGGTTGAAGCTTTTTGAATGTGGTATTCAAGGAGGGCTGAAGAACTTCTCCTGTTGTTAACTTAATAAGCTCTCCTACATTATCCACAGGAGGCCTGGTTGTATTTCTCATTTTAATTGGTGATCTCTCTGGAACAAGATTTCATGGGTAGTGTGGTGTAGCTTTCTTGTTTATTTTTCCCTCTCATCTCCGCCCTTCTTCTCCTGAATGTGGATATGCAGGACATCAAACTGCACACAACTGCATAAGTGACAAGCCCCTCCTTTCCACCTTCTCTGCAATGTCACGTTTGCACTGTGACCCTGCACTGCCCTATGTGCCTGCCTGCGCAATCTCCTGCTCCACTCTGTCTCCACCTGTCCCTGCACCATCTCATCACAGTGTTAGTTACTGCAGACTTATCACAGTTGCATGGCATTTAATGAAAGCAGGTCTTTTCCTTTTCACAATTGTCTTAGTTACCCATGACTACTCTCGGGGGAATTCTAGAGTGCCCCAAGTGGCCATTCTAAAAATCAAATGCTTATTAAAATATATCACAATTGTACTGACTTTAAGGCTTAAATTATTATATTATATATATTATATTAGCAACCTGACTGAAAATGCTTATTGGTAACTGGAAAAATTACATAGCCGTTCAAGTCAAAACTTTAATCTTTGTGTCAAATTGACATTTACTTACAGTTGGTAATTCCACAAATATTTTTTTTATTCTTTTTTTAATTGGTTGTTCAAAACATTACAAAGCTCTTGACATATCATATTTCATACATTAGATTCAAGTGGGTTATGAACTCCCATTTTTACCCCAAATACAGATTGCAGAATCACATCGGTTACACATCCACATTTTTACATAATGCCCTATTAGTAACTGTTGTACTCTGCTACATTTCCTATCCTCTACTATCCCCCCTCCCCTCCCCTCCCATCTTCTCTCTCTACCCCATCTACTGTAATTAATTTCTCTCCTTGTTTATTTTCCCATTCCCCTCACAACCTCTTATATGTAATTTTGTATAACAATGAGGGTTTGATAGTAATTTCCTTTATGTTGTAAAGGTCTCAAGTTTAAGACTTTACTGATACATATAGATGTGATCTCTGAAAGAGAAGTAGAAGAACCCAACAAAAACAAACAGTCAAAATCTGAGTTGTCAGAGATAAATTGATATATTGTCTTAAAAATTATTTTGAAGTTATAAGGAAATCCATTAGGAAAATCAGAAAAACTGATAATATTAATAATGTGTCTCATAAAATAATCTTGAAAAACCTTCTTACTGACAACAATTAGAGATGTTGATATACATATATATACATAATGTGTGTATATATATATATATATATATATATATATATATATATATGCATATATATATATATGTAAGTATATCAGGTAAATGTCATCTCTTCTCTATTATTGAATAATGGAAATATAAATTTTTAATGCACCTAGCAATCTACAAGATATAAATCCTCTTTTTAGAAAAAACTCACACCACCATTTAAATTATTTAATTATTAAAGTATTTTGTTTGCAATTACTGTTATCTATTTTTCTGCCTAATACAATTTCTGATACAGATTATATTTGCATATGTTGTATATATGTAATTCGTAGTGCACATACAAAATATAGTTGAAGACAAAGATAAACAATGACTGACAGAAGAAGAGCCCAGATGGTAACCAGATTGTGGCATTATCTAGCATAGACTTTCAATAAGCCAACAGCAGCAATGTTGACAGGCCTGCAAGCAAGATTGAGAAGGAAATTAGTAGGCCACAACATATTTATTTATTTATTTATTTATTTATTTATTTATTTATTTTGCTGGAGATTAAACAAACATATGAAAAACAATGAGAGGAAAAAACAGAGATTATTGTCAAAGCATCAGTTGGGATGTGTGTGTGTGTGTGTGTGTGTGTGTGTGTGTAAACATGAGAGGAAGAGACAGTGTAAAGGATAATAAAAGATAACTAAGGGAAATATAACAAACATCAATGAGGATAAAGGGATTAAATCATCAGTTAAACACTATTTTCAAATATGATAAAATATTCAACTTTTAAAAAATCAAAATTCAGATAAATAGATTAAGAACACTTATATATAAATCTAGGAAAGATACATCCACCACTTCTAGAAAAAGTCCTAAAACTTCTTATCAAACAGGATATATTTAGGATCAATAAAATAAAGTGTGAGAAAAAGTGTGGTTTATAATATTAAAGTCTAAACTCCATAATGAAAGGAAACTAGTTATTAATATTACAGTGACCACATAACACATAACAAAAATATCTTTCATGAACCAGAAAATGTTGAGACTCAAGGAAAATAGATAAAAACAATTCTCCAAGAATTGTTCCTCTGTCTCTTAGTCCAAGAGAAACAAGCCAAATAATAATACGAATAGTTATAATAATAATACAAATTACTAGGACATGGAAGATTCATGGTATTTGGCAAAGCTATATTTGGAATTGTAAATCAAAATAAGAGGTAATGAGTTCTTTTAAAATGCTTACAATTTATTTAAAAAACAGATTTTTCAGGCTATCCTACTTAGAAAATCACTGAACTTCCAAATGTTGAAATGATCAAAACAGCAATATTACAACAAAACAATGCGAAGAAAAACAATAGTAAAGTTTAGAAAGTAATTTTCACCTAAATATGAAAAACTATTGATTAACCATCTGTTCAAAGATTTATAGCGTTTTTATATAAAGTGTATTCAGAGGAAAACTTTAGCATTAAATGTCATTAGTAAAATTGAAGTATGATATATATGAACAAATCAAACCTCAAAAAAGAATAAAACCAAACTAGACCAAAAGAGGAAAGAAAAATGAAAACAACCTTAATGAGATAGACAGTAGAATAAATAAGTTTAAACTGAATTGAGAAACAAGTACACAAAAAGCACAAGCTTATCACGGGGAAAGAAGTAGGATTTAAAAATATACTAAAAGTGAACACTCCTGGGTAAAAAATGGATATCGTGCTCAGTGGAAGAGAAGACCCTGTTTTATACACACACACACACACACATACACATACACACACACATACACACATCATATTTGTGCAGCACAGGGATGGGTAGAGAGAAGCAGAGCTGT
This sequence comes from Spermophilus citellus, assembly GCF_964194105.1. Classification (NCBI taxonomy): domain Eukaryota; kingdom Metazoa; phylum Chordata; class Mammalia; order Rodentia; family Sciuridae; genus Spermophilus; species Spermophilus citellus. The sequence goes on from NC_138198.1 coordinate 124,735,196, forward strand.
GCAAGTGAATACAAAAGCCCCTAGGCATTTAACAAAACATCAAAGTATTTATGTGTACATCCATCATATTCTCCTGACAGCAGAACACTTTCTTCTCAGCAGCACATGGATCCTTCTCTAAAATAGACCATATGTTATGCCACAAAGCAAATTTTAGTAAATACAGAGAAGTAAAGATACTACCCTGCATTCAATCAGACCACAATGGAATGAAATTAGAAAACAATGATAAAATATAAAATAAAAGCTATGCCAACACCTGGAGACTAAATAATATGCAACTGAATGAACAATGAGTTTCAAAAGACATCAAGGAGGAGATTTAAAAAAAAATCTTAGAAGTAAATGAGAACACCAATACAACATATTGAAATCTCTGGGACACTATGAAGGCATTGCTAACAGGAAAGTTCATTGCATTAGTTCATTCCTTCAAAGAAGAAAAAGTTAACAAGTAAATAACCTAACGTTACATCTCAAAGACCTAGAAAGAGAAGAAATCAACCCCCCAAAGCAATAGGAGATAGGAAATAATTAAAATTAGAGCTGACATCAATGAAATTGAAGCAAAAGAAACAACTGAAACAATTGTTAAAATAAAAGTTGATTCTTTGAAAAAATAAATTAAATTAGTAAACCATTAGCCATGCTAACAAAGAGAAGTAGAGAGAAAACTCAGATTACTAACATCCATGATGAGAAAGAAAATATTATGATGGATACTACAGAAATACCAAGGATAATTAGCAATTATTTTGAGAATTTGTACTCAAATAGAATAGGAAATATTGAAGACATCAACAAATTTCTAGAGGCATATGATATGCTGAAACTAAATCAGGAAGATATACACAATTTAAACACATCATCAATTTCAAGCAAGGAAACAGAGGATGCCATCAGAAGTCTACCAACCAAGAAAAGCCCAGGACCAGATGGATACACAACTGAGTTGACTTTTAAAGAAAAACTAACACCAATACTTCTCAAACTATTTCATGAAATAAAAAGAGGGAACACTTCCAAACACATTCACCCTGATCCCAAAACCAGACAAAGAAACATCAAAGAAAGAAAACTTCAGACCAGCATCTCTAATGAATATAAATGCAAAAATTTTCAATAAAATTCTGGCAAATTGAATATAAAAACCTATCAAAAACATAGTACATCACAATCAAGTAAGATTCATTCCAGGGATGCAAGGTTGGTTCAACATTCAGAAATCAATACATGTAATTCATCACATCAGTAACTTAAATACAAAAGTCATATGATCATCTCAATAGATGCTGAGAAAGCATTTGATAAAATACAGCACTCCTTCATGTTCAAAATACTTGAAAAACTAGGGATAACAGGAACATAACTCAACATTATAAAGGCTACCTGTGCTAAGCCCCAGGCCAAGATCATTCTAAATGGAGAAAAATTGAAAGCATTCCCTCTAAAAACTAGAATAAGACAGGGATGCTCTCTTTCACCACTTTTATTTAACATACTTTTTGAAACTCTAGGCAGAGCAATAAGACAGATGAAAGAAATTAAATGGATACAGATAGGAAAAGAAGAACTCAAACAATCACTATTTGCAGATGATATGATTCTATACCCAGAAGACCCAAAACATTCCACCAGAAAACTCCTAGAATAAATGAATTCAGCAAAGTAGCTGGATATAAAAATCAGCACCCATAAATCAAAGACATTTCTGTACATCAGTGACAAATCCTCTGAAAGTTAAACTAGGTAAACCACCCCATTTACAATAGCCTCAAGAAAAACAAACAAACAAACAAACACTTGGGAATAAATTTAATGAAAGAGGTCAAAGACCTCTACAATGAAAAGTACAACATGCTAAAGAAAGAAATTAAAGAAGACTTTAGCAGATGAAGAGATCTCCCTTGTTCTTGGATAGGAAGAATTAATATTGTCAAAATGGCCATACTACTAAAAGCACTATACATATTCAATGCAATCCCAAACAAAATCCCAATGGTATTCCTTATAGAAATAGAATAAGCAATCATGAAATTCATCTGGAAAACAAGAGACCCAGAATAGCTAAAGGAATCCTTAGCAAGAAGAATGAAGCTGGTGGCATCACTATAACAGACCTAAAACTATATTACAGAGCAATAGTAACTAAAACAGCATGGTATTGGCACTAAAATTGACCTGTAGACCAATGGTACAGAATAGAGGACACAGAGTCTGACCCACATAACTTCAGTTATCTTATATTAGACAAAGGTGCCAAAAACATGCATTGGAGAAAAGACAGCCTCTTCAATAAATGGTGCTGGGAAAACTGGAAATCTATATGTAACAAATAAAACCAAACCTCTACCTCTCATCATGAAAAAAAAAAAAAAACTCAACTCAAAGTGGATCAAGGAAGGGGCCTAGGAATTAAACCAGGTACCTTGCACCTAATGGAAGAAAAAGTAGACTCAAATCTCCATCAGGTCGAATTAGGTCCCAACTTTTTAAATAAAACTCCTGTAGCATAAGAATTAAAACCAAGAATCAATAAATGGGATGTATTCAAACTAAAAAGCTTCTTCTCCGCAAAAGAAACAATCAGTGAGGTGAATAGAGAGGCTATAGAATGGGAGCAAATCTTTGCCACAAGCTCATCAGATAGAGCCTAATCTCTAGGATATATAAAGCACTCAAAAACCTTAACACCAAAAAAACCCAAATAATCCAATCAATAAATGGGTCAAGGAACTGAACAGACACCACTTGGAAGAGAATATACAATCAATCAACAAACATATAAAAATGTTCATTATATCTAGCAATTAGAGAAATGCAAATCAAAACTCCTCGAAGATTTTATCTCACTCCACTCAGAATGGCAGCTATTAAGAATAAGGTGAGCCTCAGGGTTATACACAATTACATATAAGAGGAAAGGAGGAGTAGGAGAGAAATTATATAAGTGTAAGAAACGATTTACAGTAGAGGGGGTGGAGAGAGAGAAGGGGAGGGGAGGGGAGGGGAGGGGAGGGGGGATAGTGGAGAATGGGATAGACAGCAGAATACATCAGTCACTAGAAAGGCAATTTGTAAATCAATGGAAATGTAACTGATGTGACACAGCAATCTGTAAACGGGGTAAAGGTGGGAGTTCATAATCCACTTGAATCATTCTGTGAAATATGGTATATTAAGAACTATGTAATGTTTTGAACAACCAACAATAAAATAATAAAAAAAGAAAAAAAAAAGAATACAAACAACAATAACTGTTGGCGAGGATATGGGGAAAAAGGCACATTCATACATTGCTATTGGGACTGCAAATTGGTGCAGCCAATATGGAAAGCTGTATGGAGATTCCTTGGAAAACTGGGAATGGAACCACCCTTTGACTTAGCTGTCCCTCTCCTAGGTTTATACCCAAAGGACTTAAAACCAGCATACTACAGGGACACAACCACATCAATATTTGTAGTAGCACAGTTCACAGTTTTTGAATTATGAAACCAACCCAGATGCCCATTAGTAGATGAGTGGATAGGAAACGTTAGTACAAATACACAATGGAACATTACTCAGCTTTAAAAGAGAATACAATCATGGCATTTGTAGGTAAATGGATGGAGTTGGAGAATATCATGCCAAGTGAAGCAAGCCAATCCCCAAACACCAAAGGCTTAATGTATTCATTGATATGGGGATGCAGATGCATAATCGCAATTGGGGGTAGAAAGCATCAGAGGAATGGAGGAACTTTAGATAGAGCAAAGGGGAGGGAGAGGAAAGGAGGGGGAAAAGGGGTAGGAATGATGGTGGAATGAGTTAGACATCATTACCCTAAGTACATGAACGAAGACACAAATGGTGTGAAAACACTTTGTGCACATCCAGTGTCTTGAAACATTGTGCTCTATATGTGTAATATGAAATGAATCGCATTCGGCCATCATGTATAACAAATGAGAATTGAAAAAAGAAAAAAAGGTGCCATGGTGCACAGCTGTAATCCCAGCAGCTCGGAGGCTGAGGCAGGAGGATCAAAAGTTGAAGGCCAGCAACCAAGTAATATTCTGTCTCAAAGTAAAAAAAAAAAAAAAAAAAAAAGCTCAGTGGTAGAGTGCCCCTGGGCCCAATGTCCTAAAAAAAATCTGAAAAAAATGTTGATCTTTTGTGTCCTTTTTAAGATCTAGGCTTCCTTATTAATATTCGAGCAAATAACTATTTGGCCTCAACCAAACTCGTGAACTGTTTTTTAGCCTGGTGCTCTCTCCCTCTCTTGGTCTCTGAAGCTCTTGTGCACCATGTGATCATGGAGCCCGTGGTTATTACATCAGGGAGCTCACCCTGCTAAAGCTGGGTTGAGGACTGTGGCCAAATTCTAGTCTAACAGTAGGATATTGTCTATAAAATACTACTTGAGGAATGCTTCAATAAACAAGTTTATGTCTGTGGAAAAAATAAATAGAACAAATAGACCACAAGAATGAAATTATAATATTGGGTAGGAAAATTCAATTATAAAGTTTATAACTTTAAAAATTATTCCTAAATTTATTTTGATCCCCAATATAAATACTATTGATTCTCCTATCTCTTTTTTGGCTGGAAGAGTGGATTACAGAATTCATTTAGAAGTATAAGCAAATACCTAATAAAGCCCTGAGAAAGAGGGTTTGTAAGACAAGGATAGCCACAAATTTCATAAAAAAAAAAACAGTGCACACTTTTATAATTAAATCAATGTGCTACCGTCACTCAAAAGAGATTAGATAATTCAGATTCATGAGTAATGGTGCCATCTAAAATCAGTAAGGGAAGATAGATTTGCAATAATTTGCAAAGCAATAAGTTGATAACCACATGTAGAGAGGTAAAAGTAGGTATGCTAGGATAAATTATAAAGAATTAGAAGTTATATGTAAAGAAATAAGATTATATGGTAACAGAGTAAAACAAAGTTGCATTCTTCAAAAACTTGAAAAATTGAAATGTGCTAAATTGTCACACAAATTCCAGATAAAATGAAATTTTAGGAAGTACATTTAAGGAAAACTTGCATAGACAAATATTTATAAACAAAGAAATCTATAAGCTGGTAAAACATATTTGTAACTTACAAAAATATACTAATATCTATGATGTATAAAGAATGTCCATAATCTGAAAAAAAATATGTGTATTCTAGTAACAAAATCTTAGAAAAACAAAAGTGTGGGGAGCCATTCTGACACGTGATTGGGTGACTCCCGTTAAGGGCCTGAGGCACTCTGGCTGTGTCGGAGTTATCCCGACCCTTTCCTGATGAGAGAGCCCATCCGTGTGGGGGTGTGCGTAACCATTGACCCTGGAGACCCAATCACTGACCCTGACCTTGGAGTACAGCCCCCCCTCAACCTTCATTGGATGGAATTCTCCCCTGAATCTCTTGTTTCCCCCAAATAAAAGGCTGATCCCCGGCGTGTTCGCTCTCTCTCTCTCCTGCTAGCCCAGAGTAATCCTCGCTGCCCTGCTGAGCGGCTGGAGGCAGGGAAACAGGGAGACCGAGCCGTCTCGGACCTAGCATTAAAATAAGGTACTGTCTGTGTGTTTTATTTTGATCTCTTCTAACTAACTGAATGCCAGAACCTCATTAATGAAACCACTGCGCAGGCCGCGTGGTAGAATTGGCGCCCAACGTGGGGCATTCTGAATTAGTTAGATTGAATGGGAGCGCGCGCTAAAAAGATTAAGGAAATAGAAATAAAGAAATAAAGAGGAAATAAGGAAGATAAAGAAATAAGAGAAAGGAAGAAGTGACATTTGGGTCACAAAAGTAATAAAGAGAATAAAAGAAGATAAAGAAATAAGAGAAAGGAAGAAATGACATTTGAGTCACAAAAGTACCAAAAAATATTGAAGGAAAGAGACATTAATTTACTTAAAATGGGAAATTCTACTTCTTCGGATAAGGAAATGTATCTAACTATTTTAGACAGTATAATTAATCAGAAAGGAAAACAGATAAAGAAAACTCAGTTATTGCAATTCTTAAAGATTGTAGGTGAATATTGTCCTTGGTTTTGTGACCAAGAGTCTCCAAATTTACTTACTTGGGAGAAATTAGGAAGAAAGTTACAGAGAGTTTGTCTTTCTACTGAAATACCTGGAGGCATAGAGAATATACAGAAAACTTGGACGGCCCTAGAAATTTGTCTCTTTGAATACATGGACCAGAGTCCATGGCCACCAGAAGAGCTTCTGAGAGGTATTCAAAGAGCCATTAAGTCTATTCAAATGGAAAATCAGCCTGAGGCTAAATTAATTTCCTTTCCTTTGAGCCGTTTTAAAACAAAAGCGCTAGGAGCTAAAACAAAGGTTAGAAATGTGCAAGCTAGCCCGCAGACAGATTATACAGAACAGCATGATAAAGAAGAAGCATCTCTAATCTTGGAGAGCCCTCCAGAAGTGGTAACCAATCTTCCTGGAGAAGAAAATACAAAGGAAACTCCTAGCGGGGCTCAGGTTTCTTCTCAGCCACGTGAGTTAGAAACCCAAATTCCAAATGGCGATAGTACAGAGTCTGATAGCAGCTCGCAGTCTGAGGAAGAAGAATTAGACATAGAAACTCAGGACTTAGAGAGAAATTTTAATAGATTGCATTTAGCACCACCTGCCCAAGCCCTAAAAATTCAGCCGATACCTGCTAAAAGAACCAAATTTAACAGGTGTGCTGAATTAAAGATGACTTTTCTTACCCCAGTTCAGCAAGGTATTAAGAAGGCTCAAGAAATGGGGGAGGATACTACTGGTTTTCACCTCTTTCCAGTTTTTGAGCAAACTGATGAGCAAAATCAGAGAGTTAGAATTCATGCTGTAATTCCATTTAAAACTATCAAGGAATTAAAAAATGCATGTGAAACGTACGGCCCAAATTCGCCTTTTGTTCAGAGTCTGATAGAAAATATCTGCTCACAACCCCTTCCTCCTAGTGACTGGGTTTTTTTAGCCAGATCTTGTTTGAGCGGGGGAAATTACTTACTTTGGAAAACTTACTGGACTGATTTTTGTAATGAACAGGCAGAAAGAAACAGAAGACAGGGCATAGAAACGCCAGTAGCGATGTTTTTAGGGACTGAAGATTTTGCTGATTTAGAAAGACAATTAAATTATGATTTTGTAGTGTACAATCAAATAACTGATTGTGCAAAACGTGCCTGGAGGCAAATTGTCCCCAAGGACCAGTCCAATTTAGTTCTTACCAAAATCAGACAAGGTGCCAATGAGACTTATTCAGATTTCGTAGCCCGACTATATCAGGCTGCAAACAGGTCCATCGGAGACCCAGGAACTAACGAATTTATTGTTAGACAATTGGCTTTTGAGAACACAAACAAAATTTGCCAAGATGTTCTCCGCCCCCATCGTAAGAAAGGAACAATTTCTGAGTATATTCGCTTGTGTTCTGACTTAGATTCCACTCAGTTACAAACGGTAGCCTTAGCAACAATATTAAAGGAAACTTTGGGGCCACAAAATTCAGTTCAGAAGTCCCGCAGCAAGTGTTACGTTTGCGGAAAACCCGGTCATTTCGCCTACGAATGTCGCCAACGCAAATTTAGGTTTAGGGCTCCATCTACTGGCGATAATAGATATTGCAGGACTCGGCGCCACATGGTTGATTCGGGTGGCGCGGATGAGCCCGCCTTCTCGCCACAAGTATTTCCTCCTAGCGAGGGGACAAAAAACTTCCGTTCGGCCCCTCCCCAGGCCCAGAAACAATATGGGGAGACGTCGCACAGTGTGACGTCACTAACGGCGCCGACCAGGACAGTCCGCGATTTTTACCGGAGCAGAGACATGGATCACAGACAGTTTTCTTAGGACCTTCAGAGACAGTTGAATTAGATCCTGAAACGGGACCAACACAAATCCCTACTGGGATTTTCGGGCCGCTTCCTGAAAATACTGTAGGTTTAATTTTGGGGCGTAATAATTTAAAGGGAGCTATTGAAGTAATACCTGGTGTGATAGATTCAGAATTTAAAGGGCAATTATATGTTACTGTAAGATCCAATTATGCCCTAAGACTCACCCCAAAGGATATTTTTGCTCAATTAATATTATTGCCTTGTGTCTCAAAAAGGCACCTACCGGCAGATTCAGTTTCTAAACCGCCGGACAGAGTATATTGGTCCCAGTTAGTGCGACAAGAACGCCCTTTATTAAAACTTAGAATTAATAATAGAAATTTCCTAGGAATAATTGACACAGGGGCTGATAGTTCAATATTGTCCAGCCGATTTTGGCCCAGGACATGGCCTCTACATACAGCCTCAGCTAATCTAGAAGGAATAGGAAAAATTTCACAGCCTGCTCAAAGCGCCAACTATCTCCGTTGGGAAGATTCTGATGGGAACAGTGGAATATTTAAGCCTTATGTGTTAGAGTCTTTACCAGCTAATCTATGGGGAAGAAATATACTAGCCAAAATGGGACTGCTACTAGTCACCCCAAATTCTATAAGGTCAGTTGAAGAAATTAATCAGAGGTATTTTCCTGGAGATGATAGGGAAAACTTTCAGGAAGAATATCTGTTTACAAGCCAGTCTACACGGCAAGGATTAGTAAATACTTCAGGACAAAATTTTTATTAGGGGCACTGAGTACTTCCCCGATCCTTAAAACAGCTGAAAAAATTACATGGCTCACAGAAGAGCCTATTTGGATTTCTCAGTGGCCCATCTCAGGGGAAAAGCTTAAAATAATTCATAGATTAATTGAGGAACAACTTCAAGCTGGTCATATTGAACCAACACTTAGCCCTTGGAATACACCTATTTTTGTTATTAAGAAAAAGTCAGGAAATTGGAGATTACTGCAAGATTTAAGAGCAATAAACCAGATAATTCAGCCTATGGGATCATTACAGCCAGGACTTCCCTCCCCCACAGCCATTCCTTTAGATTATAGCTTGATGGTAATAGATTTAAAAGACTGTTTTTTCTCTATAAGGTTACATCCTGAAGATTGTGAAAAATTTGCTTTCACTGTCCCAGCAGTTAATTTTAAGGAACCTGTTAAAAGATACTGCTGGAAAGTCCTTCCTCAGGGAATGCGTAATAGCCCTACCCTGTGTCAAAAATATGTTGATCAGGCAATAGATCCCATTAGAAATAGCTTCCCTGATGCATACATTATTCATTTTATGGATGATATATTATTGGCCCATGCTAATTCAGAAGTACTTTCAGAAATTTTTACTCAGTTAGAGACCTCACTTACAATTATGGGTTTAAGTGTAGCTCCTCAAAAAATTCAAAAGGTATCTCCTTTTCAATATCTAGGTCAGATAATTCAAGGGAGTACAATCCGTCCTCAAAATCTTCAGATAAGAGTTAAGGAGTTACGTACCCTTAATGATTTTCAAAAACTATTAGGAGATATTAACTGGCTAAGACCATCCTTAAAGTTAACTACTTCTGAGTTAAGTCCTTTATTTCAGATATTACAAGGAAATCCTTCTCCAACCTCTCCACGTCAACTAACTTTGGAGGCCAAAGCAGCCTTAAGGAAAGTGGAAATTGCAATTAAAAATGCACAGCTTACTAGAATAGATCCTAAAGAAATAATATATTTATTAATATTTCCAACTGAACATACCCCAACAGGAGCCATATGGCAAAAATTAGGAGTTATTGAATGGATTTACTTATCTCATTCCCCTCAAAAGACATTAACACTTTTTCATGATTCTACAGCTCAATTAGTGATTAAGGGTAGAACTAGGATTTTACAATTAATTGGATCTGAGCCTGATATCATAATTATTCCATTTTCTGTTCAACAGACTAATTGGCTTTTTCAAACTTCTAGTTCATGGCAGATAGCTTTTGCAGATTTCCCTGGCCAGATAGATAGCCATTATCCTCGTGATAAGATTGTACAATTTGCATCATTAACATCACTTATTTTTCCAAAGATTGTACTTTCCCATCCAATAGAGGGAGCTTTATCGGTGTTCACAGATGGTTCCAGCTCTGGTAAGGCAGGTTTCTTCAGCCGTGTTCACACAGAGGTAATACAAACTTCTTATACTTCAGCTCAAAGGGCAGAACTTCAAGCCCTGATTTTGGCCTTAGATTATTTTTCAAATGAGCCTATTAATATCTATTCTGACAGCTTATATGCAGTCAGAGTTACCAAAAATATTGAAACCTCAGTTATTGGGTTTACTTCATCACAGGAGTTATTTGAATTATTTCATAATTTACAAAAGACAGTGCTAATGAGGAAGTACCCATATTTTATTGGACATATCCGAGCACATTCTAGCCTCCCTGGACCTTTGGTTGCAGGTAATGATAATATTGATAAATTAGTAGCTTTTTGTCAACAGATGTCTTCATATGACTGTGCCCTAGCTTCCCATTCCTTGCATCATCAAAATGCTTCTAGCTTACGTAAAAAATTTAGTATTACCAGAGAACAGGCTCGTCAGATTGTAAGCCAATGTCCTAAGTGTGTTATTTACACTCCATCTCTACCATCAGGGGTAAATCCCCGTGGATTAAAACCAAATCAAATATGGCAAATGGATGTAACTCATATTCCTCAATTTGGTAAGCAATGTTATGTGCATGTCATAGTGGACACTTATTCTAGATTTATTTTTGCCACAGCACGTACTAAGGAAAATACTCAACATGTAATTTCTCATTGCTTAGCAGCTTTTTCCGTTTTAGGGTGTCCTATGCAGATTAAAACAGATAATGCTCCAGCTTATGTAAGCTCTGCTTTTCAACAATTTTGCCAAGAGTTTCAAATTAATCATAAAACAGGAATTCCTTATAACCCCCAAGGTCAAGCCATTGTAGAACGAGCTCATTTATCTATTAAACTTCAATTACAAAAATTAAAAAGGGGGAATAAAATAATGACTCCCCAAAATAGCCTTAATCATGCCTTATTTGTTTTAAATTTTTTAAACTGTGACACAGAAGGTCACACTGCTGCTGAGAGGCAAATGTCTCCCTCGGTGACAGGCCCTTTAGGCAGAGTTCTATGGAAAGATTTACAGACTGGTCAGTGGAAGGGCCCAGATCCGGTAATATCATGGGGCCGAGGGCATGCTTGTGTTTTTCCAGAAGGTGCTTTCCGTCCCATCTGGGTGCCTGAACGTGCCATCAGACATGGAGGAAATAGAACCCAGACTCAAGCGACTGAGGATAGACACGGAGGAGCCACAACCCAGAAGGAGGAGATACCGGAAAAAGATGAAGAAAGACCAGATTGAACCAGCTGAGAAGCTGATTTCATGGAAAGATGTGAAGAAATTGACAACCCAGGCTTCCCAAATACTTCGACGCCTAGGAAAGAACAGGACACCAGTCTTGATGGTAGCGACAGTAATTGCCCTACTGGGCTGTCAGGTAAAAGGGAATCAAATAGACACTTATTGGACATATTTCCCAGATCCACCCCTGGTACACCCAGCTGTGTGGACTGGAGAATCTATTCCAGTATTTACTAATGACTCATTCATGATGGGAGGATTTACAGATACTCATATTACTCCCAGTCATGTGACTAGATTTAATTATTCTGGCTACAGTGCCCAATTACCTTTATGTTGGTCACATGATAAACATGCTGGCTGTCTAAAAGTATCATTTGAAGAAAAGACAGCGATTGGTAAACCTAGACTGACAAATAATTCTATTTATGGAGACTTAAAACCTAATACTAGATCAATAATTAAGATGGGACTTTCCCATAACAAGCCAGTCATTTCTGCAAAACCTCCACCGGTACCCCACTGTCCAAATAGTTCTATAATTGAAATTGGCACCTTTCCTAAATGGATGGATTGTGTAAATACCTTTCCTGTACTACATAAGGTGTCTAAAGCTGGTGGGTATATTTTAGACTGGTCTCCAAAAATTGATAAGAGACAATTACGAAGAAATTCTGCTATGACACCTACAGGATTTGTTAGTAATATTTTGACTTATAGTGAAGGAGGCATTCAAAGAGATATTTGGCGTTTAATTGCTGCCTCAGAATATTTACATTTTACAGATAAACCTTTACCAAAATTTGTTGGCAAGAACTGTAAAGAGGGATCTTGCTATGGCCTAAGAGCCTGTGTCCAATCTCCTTATGTTTTAATTATTGGAAATGTAAAAGTTAGATGGATAGGTGATAGATATTTTGTTACTTGTAATAAGTGCAATCTAACCAATTGTATTTCTAGGTATAATGGAGGAAAAGGAGTGCTGATACTTCATCAGCCCTCTTTTGTTTTATTACCTGCTAATATTTCAGAGCCATGGTATGCTGATGCTGGTTTACAAGTTTTACAGCAAATTCATGCCCAGCTAACAAGACCTAAACGTGCTATTGGAGTCATAATTGTTGGTGTCTTAGCACTGGTCTCATTTATTGCCTCAACCGTCTCTGCATCTCTGACATTGTCTCAGAATATTCAGCATGCAAAATTTCTTAATAATTTAGCTCAAAATACTTCCAAGGCTCTGCGTAATCAAGTAAATATTGATGAAAGGATCGAGACTAAATTAAACGCCTTAGAGGCGACTGTTATTAACATTGGTAATGAACTTTCAGCCTTAAAATTTAAGGAAAGGCTTAAATGCCATGCTAATTATAAGTATGTATGTGTTACAGCTGCCAAGTACAATGCTTCTCTCTGGGATTGGGAGAAGGTTAAAAACCATTTATTAGGTATATGGCAAAATAGTAATAATAGCTTGGATATTCTGGAACTTCATCACCATATCCAAGACATTCAAAATAATAGAGCTGATTTTTCAGATCCTTCTTCTTTGGCTAACCAAATATTGAAGGAGTTAAATGGATTCAACCCTGGAAATATTCTTAAACACTCCGCTTGGTACATTATTGGATTATTCTCTTTGCTGTTAATTCTCTTTTGTATTGTAACTATAGGATGGCGAGTCCTCCAATCAAGAATCCGGGGACTCCAGAGAGTGAACCGCCGCCTCATTGTTAAGAATAAAAAGGGGGAATATGTGGGGAGCCATTCTGACACGTGATTGGGTGACTCCCGTTAAGGGCCTGAGGCACTCTGGCTGTGTCGGAGTTATCCCGACCCTTTCCTGATGAGAGAGCCCATCCGTGTGGGGGTGTGCGTAACCACTGACCCTGGAGACCCAATCACTGACCCTGACCTTGGAGTACAGCCCCCCCTCAACCTTCATTGGATGGAATTCTCCCCTGAATCTCTTGTTTCCCCCAAATAAAAGGCTGATCCCCGGCGTGTTCGCTCTCTCTCTCTCCTGCTAGCCCAGAGTAATCCTCGCTGCCCTGCTGAGCGGCTGGAGGCAGGGAAACAGGGAGACCGAGCCGTCTCGGACCTAGCATTAAAATAAGGTACTGTCTGTGTGTTTTATTTTGATCTCTTCTAACTAACTGAATGCCAGAACCTCATTAATGAAACCACTGCGCAAGCCGCGTGGTAGACAAAAGCATATAGTTCACAGGAAAACAAGCTGAAGTAACTCTTAAAGCTAAAAAAATTTTCAGCTTGCTTTTAAAAGTATTCATATGAAACTACATTGGTTAAAATTTCTTTGTTTTTTTTTTTTTTTTTTTTTAGGATGATTTGTGGGTAATCTTTATCTGTCCTGGGAAGTTCCTGTAGTTATGTGTCCATGAACATGTACCCTCCTGGCTTGCGTTATGACTCAGGTCGATGTTGTCTTCAGTGAACAGAAGTTCTTAATTTTAATATAGCCCAAATTATCTATGAGCCAACATATATTTCTAATAAATATAATTAAGAAGAACAACAACACAATCCTGCATCCTGGACATGAACTTGTCCTGAGTTTTGTTCAGGGGCCTTTTGCATTTAAGTCGAATGTCAACATGGAAGTAAGGCCTTGCCTGGTTGAAGAGACCACCAGCAGTTAGGTTTCCCACTTAATCAGAACCCATGACTGAGAGGGTCCCACCTGTCAGGAGGAAGTTTCCCTGAGTGCGAGTGTGTGTCTGCCTGTGGTCTCCAGTCTGCTTGAGGCCACCCCAGCTCCTGCATTAAAACCACACTCCTTAGTTACACTTTCTCTTGGCCTTGATATCTGGGAAGGAATTTTTCCCTTGTTCTTTAAGAATTTTTGGTTTCATGTTGGATTTTTTCATTGTTATGTACATGTCCTGACCTGGATCAGGGTGAAAGAACCTTCTGGGATTTATACTTAGTATTTGGCAAAACACTAAATCTCCGGAGTATGCATTTTGAATTTTTTAAAAATTCTTTTTAGTTATGCACACCATCAGGATTCCCCCTGACACAGTCTCTGGCTGTCTCCTGGCTCCACCACCCCCATCCTTCTTTAATCCACTTACAGTTTCCTTTTATCTTAATTAGTGTCCTGTGAATACATCCAAGGGTGTCCACCGTGCCACATCCAGGCCTGCACATTTGAAAGGTTGGTCAGATTCTTTCCACCGCTCTTCCCTTTTCCCATCTTCCCTTTCACATTTCCTCATTAACTAAGACTAGGTCTGAAAGTGTCAATGATTATGTACGGAGATTTTGTGTCTGACAACCTTACTTCACTCACTTATTAATTCAAATGCTTCATGTTCCTAGAGTAGGTTCAATCTTATTTATATCAAATGAAATGTCTGAGAATGACTGAAATTCTATTTTTTCGCTTCTTTGTGTTTTCTACTTTATTTTCTTAGATGTATTGTACTGCCCAGAACCTCCAGGAGTTTAAATATAAATAGGAAGATTGACAATCATCATTTCCCCAATAAAGGGGAATTTTTCTCTCATTTTAGAATTTAATATGTTATTTTCTCTAGCTTTGTGGGCATAATATTTTGGAATGATGATTACACTTTTTCTGTGCCTATTACCATTTTTCATATCAAAAGTAGATACTGAGATTATCAAATTCTTTCTTTCAACCATCAAGGTCATCATGGATTTTTCTTCTGTTAATGTCATGGACTACTGATTTTTTTAAATCCTTTTCTTTTTCTCTGAAAATTTAAGCATATACAAAACCAAACCAATGGTTTGGTGTATGCTTCTATAATCATCATCCAGATTCTACAATTACCAACACATAGACAATACTATTTTATTATACTCCTACTTTCCACTGAATGTTTTGAATTCTGTCCCATTTCTATTTTATACCTGCAAATGTTAAGAGTAATCATCTACTATCATAAAAATCTACGAATTCCCCAGTTTTCCTAATAAATTTTGTGTGTGTATGTATGTGTATGTGTGTTTTCTGATCAAGTGGCTTGAATCATTATCCACACACTCACAATTGGTATTTTGTTTAAACATTTCTTAAGTTCTTTAGTTTATGTTGGGCATTTTAAAAAATCTTATTTTATGAAGAAACTTGGTTTATGTTCCACATTTTGTATCTTGCTTATTTCTTTGATGATTTAGCATGTTTTCCTGACCCATAAAATTAATGTAAATTACACTTTGGACATAGGATTGATCAAATAAAGCTCCTATTTTGGCAAGAATAACTAGCGGTTGCTATTTTATACTTTGTGATATGGCACATTATACACATAGAATGTTTGATTGTCTGCATTTCTGTATGAAGATTATTCAATGTGTTTAGGCATTTTGAGGCCAATGAATCCAAAAGTTCATGATCATTTATTTCTTTTATTATCCTTTGAGTTGAATAGCTATTTGTGTACATGGACTTGAAATATTATTTGCCTGAGCATTATAAATTGACTATATTATAATTGTGTCATTCTACATTGACTATTGATAACACTTCTTCCATTATTTCATGCAATTTTCATTCAAAAACACATTAAGACTGTATACCATGATGAGATGGATTCATCCCAGGGATGCCAGTTTAGTTCAGCATACAAAAATCAGTAAACATAATTCATTATATAGATAGAATCAAGGATAAAAATCATGATCATTTCAATACATCATGGATTTATAATGATCAAATGTAGAAATACAGGGACTTTGTACTATTTGATTTGATTTTATATTTATTTTCTCTTATATTAAAACATTATTTTTCTAAGAAAATTATACATTTGCCTTATCCCACTGAATGTGTACTTACTTTGAAACAGTATTAATATAAATTCTGCCAAAATAATTACTAAAAATTCAAGTTACTTTTGCCTTTAAAATTAAAATTCTATTTACTATAGTGACAGATTTTGTGTCAGTGTAATTAAGCCAACCACTTTATATGCAGCTATGTTATGCAGTTAACACATTTATTGGTTTTTACTGTATTCTTTCTGTTTTAATATGCTACATCTACACGTGTATTATGTAAGTCTGTATTGCCTTTATAACACCCTTGTTTTCATACATATGCCCATTCTACACAACACTTTCTGCATTATGCCATTTCCCTCAACAGTATGCTCCATCAGTATGATTCATCAGGACCACCTCTCATTTTTTCACAGGTGAATATTGGTTTATGTGGACATACCACAATGTACTTGAAACCCTAATCCCCAGTGTTTTTCTATTTCAATAATGTTGCAGTAATTACATTAATGCATGCATATTTTTGGCCTCTCACAATTTCCTACAAATGTCCATAGAAATTTCTAGAAATTCCATTGCAGAATTATAAGGGTACATACATGTATATTCAGCCTGGGTACGTGCTACCAAATTCCCATTCTTTGGACCTCACCACTTTT
Source organism: Spermophilus citellus (assembly GCF_964194105.1). Lineage (NCBI taxonomy): Eukaryota > Metazoa > Chordata > Mammalia > Rodentia > Sciuridae > Spermophilus > Spermophilus citellus. The sequence continues at coordinate 124,751,888 of NC_138198.1, forward strand.
CCTCTGTACTGCAAGGAATTTTAAGAAAGTTCCATTTTCCAACACCCTTGGAAATCGAAAGCAATCTTAAAGATTTTAAGCAATTTTATATAGAAAAAATCATGTAAGGGGGAATCCTGGTGTTGTACATAATTAAAAAGATTTTTTAAATGAAAATTCACATTATGGAGATTTAGTTTTTTGCCAAATACTAAATATAAATCCCAGAAGGTTCTTTTAACCCTCAACCAAATCAGGACATGAACATAACTATGAGAAGAGTACTCAAAGAAGAACAAGGGAGGAATTCCATCGCAGACACTAGGGTCATGAGAAAGTGTAACAAAGGGGTGAGATTTTAATTCAGGAGCTGGGAAGGTGGGAGATGGTCCTTGAACATGCACACATAACTACAGGAGTTGCCCACAACAGATAAAGATTTCCCACAAATCAACCTAGAAAACCTCCAAAGAAGTCATGTTTTATTAAATAAAGACTTAAAGAAGTGCTTTAAACTGAATATGTTAAAAAGTCTGTAATTAAATGACAAAGTGCTTGACTCTATTATATTCGAATAAATTAAAATTAATACCACCACCTGTCAAAGAGCCAGGACTGTTACCCACAGCTCGTGGTCAGTGAGGCCCTTGTTAGCAGGTGGGTGAGACCCTTAGGTTTTGCATCTGGAAGGCTGGTTCTGCTGAAGTGGGAAGCAGGGTTTTGAGAAGGGGCACTGGGAGGGAAGCACACGACCGTCTCCTCAGGAAGCTGAGCCCATCTTTTGGGTGTGAAAAGATTAATCACATGGACTAAAAGTCCCACAGAAACAAAAAGAAGACAGAAGGCATTGGCGGTTGGGTTGCTTTTAATTGAAAAACAATTGCTGTTTTCAGCTCTACAGTTCATGGTTGGCACTGTGTGGTATCTCCCACAAAATGGTCCTGTTTCCTGCCAGCAGTTTCTCAATTCTGTGCGATGTCCACTTCCACTCTTTTCCCCTATATCTTACTAGGATTAAATTTTAATTAGGATAATTAACTTCCTCATGGAAAGTCCTCATGGAGAGGCACCAAGGACAGAAAGCGAAGAACAGCTTGAGCAACCGCAGTGTCCTTTGTCCTGGGAACCCCTGAGAGTGCAAAGAAGCAGAGCAGGCTGCCCACATGTGGCTTAGAGGGGGCTGCTTTGCTGATGGCCCTAGGCATTGGCCGAGGTGCTGGACCTCAGCCACTCAGGCCTCAGCCTCCCTGGTCATTTTGCGTCTTCCTAACTGTGAGCTCCTCCCTCCCTGTGCACCACCTCACTATCTGGACTCCGAGTCTCCATGGCCCATATTTTATGACTGTAATACTATTTTGAATATCATTTGGATATATTTTTATAAGATTTTGACAGAGGGATCAACACCAATGTATCACAGAGACATCCAAAATTATGGGATTAAAGAAGAAGATTTTTTACTTCAGATTTGGGATCAAAATGTTATAAAAATATCTTAGAACCGTGATGAGTGTCATTTTATAGGTACTAGCTATTCAGTTTCTTCAAAATTGAATCATGAATTTTTTAAATCATAGATAAAGCCATATCAATTTATGGCCTAAAGCATGCATAAAAGATAAGTAAAAATTATGCTGGCTTTTCATATTAAAAAGTCAGTATTTCACAGTCTCCACAAAGGTGTTTCTTCTTGTTTTATCTACTATTTCATTTAAATGGCAACGTGAAACGCTTTAGATGTATCTTTCTCCCTTATATTTCATGTAAAGCCCATTTGCTTGAATGCAGCATGTCACCAGAGCTGTTTGTTTGCTTTTTGGTTGAGAGTGGGCATGAGCCTCCCCTTCAGAAGGATGCTGGTAACATTTTTCAAAGGAGACAAAGAAAGCATTTAAAAAAAAAAATATTGCTCATGGAGAAGGTAAGTCTGAATTATTGATAGGCTCACACACTCAGAAGAGGTGACCAGGGCCACTGGTTTCTGGCTGCTCCCTCTGGGTTCTGCCTTAGGCATGATTCCTGCCAGTTGTTCTGTACCCTGCCAGAAACACCAGGCTCATCCTCTGCTCCTTTTTCCTGCAGGGCAGTTTTTGAAAGCTTGCCTTTTACTGTACCAAGCAATAGCCCCCAAAGAGCACAGAACCCAATAGAAATATCCTAAGAGGGGCTGGAGGTGGACCAAGGCTACAGCAGCTGGGATGTAGGGGCAAGCCATCAGATGTCTGTTAGTGAGCAGCCGCGGGGTGCGGCAGAATCCCAAGGATCATTTCCTAAGATGTACCAGTTAAAACAACAGTCAAATCGTTGTAGTAAAGTTCTGTTTTCATTTTCCACCAGGAAGTTAAATAAGAAACACCAAGAAACAGAGGGACCGAGAGGAAAGCGGTTTTGCTTTAATTAAGGAAGGAGGACATCCTTTACTTGAGGTCTAATTATGTGCTGGTGAGGAGCAAGCAAGCAAGGGTGGGCAGTGGGGAACTAGGAAGGCATGCAGTGTTGGTTTGTAACAGAGATTCTGGGAAAAATTTTCAAAAGATTTTTGTCTATTTGTGGCTCATGGATGAGGCTGAAGGTTGCAAGACAATTAAACCTGCTTTGCCACATTTTATTTTCCCAAACGTTTATTGGTAGCTTGCTTCTATTTTCCCCATACAGATCCTATGGAAAGGAGGAAGGTATATGCCTTTGGCAGAGAGTGGTGATATAGACTCTATGATACAGACTCTGTGCACGAGGTTGAGGGAAAGGTAAATATGCCAATGTTAATATCTTTGAGAGAAAGGAAATTTTAATTGATTCTAGTGTATTTTCAGAGATGCACAGAAACAGTTGGTCATCTCTGTTTTGTGAAGTTAAAACAATGACATCATCATGTTTATTTGTTCTTCTGATATTATCTCACCGTTACCTACCTAAAATGAAGTATATTCAATAAATTGTAGTATTTTTGAAAATATTTTTGCAATTGATTTGCTATATTTTTCTTTTGGATTTGTGTTTCAATGCTAATATAGCAAACTGAGAAGTTGCACTGAGACTCTGGTTTAAATATGCATGATAAAGAAATGTGAATATCTCAAAAACAGAATGAATTGGTGAATGAACAGATTGTATAAATATATATGTAAAATAAAACAATGAAGTGATAGTTGTAGGTGCTAAGTCAGTATTCAGTAAGTATACACTTTCAAATTTCCCATTTTTCAAAGATTTATAATGAAATACCAGAAATACTTAAAATATAGCATCTCAGGAATAACAATACATGTGTCTTATAATATAATTTATTTCTTAGGCATGTGATAACCAATAATTTTTTTTAAATTTCTTGTAAATCAAGAGACTTTCTGTTGCCTACTTTAACAATATCTGACACCTGCTGGTCCCTGGGTGGACTGTAGATTTCATAGTGATAACTAAGATGCAAAAACAGGTCCCATGATACGTGGTGAATCCTTTACTCTGTATATAAATAGAAAACCTTAGTCATCTGGCATTCACTTTCTGAGGAAAATTTCTGAGGGGATTTTGAAGTAATGTTCTTGCCTGGGGACCTGAGCATTCTGATTCATGAAATCCCCCCTGAATTTCTGGTCTCAACCCAGTTTGACCACAAAAGAGGAAATGTACTGAACTCTTGAATGACCTTTTGGTGGGTTTCAGCAAAGGTGCATTGATGATCTAAAACCAGACTATTTATTTTAAATATTTCCTCTACCTCTCATCCGTAAGTTGGTGATTCGGATAGATGGCATTTTAAACTATCCTTACTTTAACTGTCTGTGAGATACAAAGAGTATGAATAAAAATGAAAAAAATGTGTATTTTGGTATCAAAAGCAAAGTATGATTTAGGAAATCTTAAATTTCTAAAATGTGGTTTGCGATTTCTCTGTTTCATCATTTCATACCCACGTGGCAATTTACCAAAAGATTTAGAATGATTGTTGAAAAAGCGAATGAACATAAGAAGAAGTTTTAAAGCAATTATTAATTACTGGGAAGAAGTAGTATCCAACCTGTGTCCTGTGGACATAGAAACTCTCTTTATCAAAGGGTGCAGTAGACGTCAGAGTCTTTGCTTGCCCTTGCAGGGTGCTGCAGAGAAACGTGCTGCTTCAGGGCCTGTTTGTGTGGTGTGAGAAGCCCACCAGAAACCTCACACTGCATTGCTGGGGGCTTTCAAGAGAAATGTCATTCCTCACAGCAAGTGACGAGATTTGACATATGGCATCAAAGCATCATTAAAACTACACCTGCTGCAGAAGGGCTATGTCTTTCAAGGGATGCTCAAGCAGAAAAGGTTATATCGAAAATCCAAAAGGCTAAGGCTTACTTCTTTTCTTTGCAGACAATTAAATGCTCTAAAGAAAGAAGTGAATTGCACAAATATATGCAATGAAAAAAACTTTTTTTTTTTGCATCATGCTTTCATTTAAAAATAAATAAATAAAACTATGAGGGATAAACTTTCTTTTTTATTGAAAGCCCATGCAACATAACCTAACATTTTTTTAAAAATTTATTATGAGAATTTTTTTTTTTATAAAACATAGCATCCAAGGGCCTTAACATGTCATGGTTTTGCTATGTGGGAAATATCTATATTTTAAAAATTTTTTACCTGCATTCTATATTATATTTCTAGAGGTAAAATGGAAGATTATAAACTAGATAACAATGGTTTTCATATTTTATATTTGTTTTGGTTCCTGCCTGATGATGCATAATTAAAAACTATGTCGGATAAATAAATAGAAAACAAATAATGTCCCCGAGACTGTTTAGCCAAAATATAGGTTGGATCTTCATTCTAGGTTGGCCAGATGCACAAAACTTATTCTTGTTTCTTTATCCTGTTCTATCTAAATGGTTGAGATTGGACTGTGTATATCTGATAAATGAAAATACGTGTTGGTTCCTAACCTCAAATATTTTATTATGTAGTTTATGAAGCAAATTATTGATGCTGGTGATGAGAATCAATCAGAGTCGAGTTCCATTTCCCTAGAATGTTTAAGATTAAATGCTGGAGAAACACCAAGGCAAGTGTAGAAAGCAAGTTTTATTTAATGATAGAACAGAGATAGACTCCTCTGTAGAGAAAGGGTCCCAGAGATGGGTGTCTGCTCCTTTTACACTTTTTAGATTTCCTTTGTTCTCATGCTCCCTCCTCCCCCCATCCTGCCTCTCTCCTTCCTCCCATCCTGCCTTCACAATTAGTGGTGAAAACCTGGGCCAAAGGTAGGGTTATCCTGGGCAGGAAAGGAAGGGAGCAGCCCAGGAGGTGTTCCTTCATTAACAACTCCTTGTAGGGAGGAAGAATCCCTGGAGGCAGGTTACCTTGGCAACAGGGCAAGGAGGGGGAAGTGCTCTGGAGGTATCAGCATTTCACCTCCTCCTGAAGCCCCCATCTTTCTGACCCAACATTCATTACCCACACTGAGTGCCTTTTGGGGGTCCCCCAACCCTGGGCTTCAGTATCTTCACAAGAGAAAAAGAAGAGGTAATATCTGTTGAGCTTAAAGTAACCAGTACTGGCTGTGTGCAGTGTCGACTGGGGGTTCAGCAAGGCAATGCTGAAGTTACTCAGGAAAAACCTTTAGAGGATGGTTTTGGATGTGGGGTTACAAAAATAGCAAGGATCTAGGATACCATAATAATAATATGTGGACTTTGTGACCTTCAATATAAACTGCTCTGAATCACCTGGAATAACTTCTTTCTTTTATCAATACATAAAATATATTTAATCTTTCTCTAGGTTTTTAATGCAGTAACTGTAATCTCTGTCTACATGGAAGACATGATTTATGGAAATGAAAAAATAGTTTGGTAGTAAAATTTCTATCTCCTCAGCAAACTTTGGCTATATTTAGTGCTATGTTTTGGTTATATTCCCTCCAAACACAGGTGTTGCATGTGATAGCAATTGGAGATCAGGACATCTAGATACTTAGATCGTAAGAGCTCCTTTTCTCCAGAATGGAATTGAGATCCTAATGAAATGGCTTCATGCAGAGTTCCACCAGCTTTCCCTCCCTCCTTCTGCTGTCCTATAAGAGAGTGTTCTCCTTCAGGGAACCTGGCTTCACAGCACCATCTTTGAAGAAACCAAGCCCCCACTGGAAGGCCATACCCATTAGCATCTGCATCTTGAATGCCAGCCTCCAAAAGTGAAAGAAATAATTTTCTGTTCTTTATAAACTACCCAAGAGTTTGTTATAACATCATCAATATTAGATGATTAGGAAATGTTTATATAGCTGTAAGAGGAGATGGGTTTCCTACAAATAATAATATAATTTTCTGAGTAAAGTGAAATTTTACCTTTTCTACACCCTTGGAAGAATGAAGTATACCTTAAAACAAGTCCAAAAGAGCAGTGACAGACTGTGTAATGAAGGGTAAATTGAAGATTAAGCCTAATGCAATATATAACCCCCAATTGAATTTTAGACTGTACATCAATTAAGCTCTATCCCTGATTTTTTTAAGTAGGGGTATTTAAAGACACCCAAAGTTTAATTTTTGCCATGTATTCTATCACCTGCACATATGTCTGTAGTGTTTACTATTTACAGAGGATAAGTACCAAGGACAAAATGAAGAGTCTATCAAGCACACCCATGCTTCCTGGGTGGAAATGTGGGTGGAAGATTGGTAAGAAATAGTGAAATTATGCACATAAATGTAAATCTAAAACCACAGGCAGTCTGTGGAAGCATTGGAAAGGAAAGCAAGACAAGAGTCCTGACCAAGTGGGGGTCTGATTGGATCTAAGTGGGCTGGAAGTCATGAGGAATGCTGGTGGGTGGAGAAACCTCCTTGGCAGCCTCAGGAAGGGCATGTGGTTATCTGCACAAATGCAAGACAATCCTCTTGGATGAAGAGGTGATGGGGAAAGTGAGTAGCACAGGGCTCCAGAGGCCAGAGTGTCAGGGATTCATGAGGCAGCTTAGAAACAGTGTGATCGCCACGAGAGGCTTTCACGTGGGCCCTAATCTAATCAGATGTATAGGTTTTAATGTTTTAAAGAAATCAGGTGGCTGAAGTATGGAGAAAGGACTGCACAGGACTCCAGGAATGTCAGATAGGAGAAAGCTGGTGGGTTCTCTGGAGAGATGGCAAACACACTTCCTGCTACTCCCTCTACAGTAGAGGGAAGGGCACAAAAAGGAGCGAGTCACATGGAACCCTGGGAGAGAGCAGGGTAAGCCAGCTGCTGAGGGAAAGAGGAAGTGGGTCTGGCAGACAAGGTGCCACCTGTGCAGGGACAGCTTTTTCAGAAGGTGTGGTCAGAGAGTGTCTCATTTCCTGCCCCCCACAGTGACCAGGCAGCTGGTCCTGCAACCAATGAGAGGAGAAAAGCAGGCAGCCCCAATTCCCTGTTTGGCAGACTGCAGTTCCCTTCTAGAGGAGGCCCGGCCGGCTCCTTCCTGCCAGGGACACATAGGCCAGGAGAGTCCAGTGTGTTGAAATGCCCTGGGACTGTTTCAGTTGCAGTATCGGACTTGACAGAGGACTAGAAATCCACAGACATCTCTTCCAGGTTGTGGCCCCAGGGTGACTTCACCCTGGGACCCCACCCCTGAACTCTTCAATTCCTAGTCAATGACAAAGGTGAGGCGCTGAGATTCTGCTTCCTTCTCTCAAAGCCTGCCCCTGCCCCATGGAGGTGTACACAGACAATATAGCTGGTGTCTAAGAAGAAAGAGTTAAGATCTCATGCACAAAAATACACAGATATATACACAGGTGTATACCAGGAACACCACCTTATATTTAAAAAAAAAACAAAATCAAATATTCCACAGTAAATAATATACTGTAGAATTAATGGAATGAACAAGTTGAGAATTCAAAACAAGTCCCTACCATCTAATTCAAAATGTAAGACATTCTAACCTAAGAGTACAATGTATTTATATATTAAAAGAGAACCAAATAAAACCATCATGCATCTATTTACTAATTAAATTGATGTAACATCAGAATATGTAAAGCCAGAACTCTATATTTGGGTTGGTATCTCATATGTCATCATAGAGAAATAAGTGAAATTATGTAAGAAAAAATTTTGTTATTGAAGTCATGAGTTATAAGCATTAATATCTGTAAAACTGTATTCAAAGATGATATTAAAAGGAAACTATTTAGAGGCAACACCTGAAGAAATAATATTAAAGAATTCTGTATTAACATATAGAGACTTTAAGAATAAAAGGTACAAGGACATCTCAGAAAGATTGATGGCAAAAATGTTGAAAAATAGGATAGCAAATGAAAAATCTATATCTCTGAAACAGAAAGTATCAGATAATGTGAATTTCTGAGTTCTGAGCCTGCCATTGGGAAGACAATAAAATTGTATTTATAATAAGCTAAGAATTTCAAAACCAGATATTGATGTCCGGACACATTATTTCTAGAAATTTTAGATTTAAAAGTATCTTGTTAAGTAAAGTCAAAGAAAATTCATCAAAGACATACCTCTTGGATAAAAACTAATGAACTAAACCATCAATTCAAAATGTTACATAACAGAATTGCAGGTCTAGCTAAAAGTTATGAAATGATAACTAAAACAATCGTTAATAATTTTCTGTAAGTTTTAATTATATAAAAATATTGGGATTGGGGCTATAGCTCTGTGGTGGAGCCCCTGCCTTGCACGTGTGGGGCACTAGATTTGATCCTCAGCACCACATAAAAATGAATAAATAAAGATATTATGTCCATCTACAACTAAAAAATATTTTTTTAAATATATAGTAGGATAAAATAATTGGGTAGGAACATTTTTTAAATCTCTGCTAAAAGCTAAAAATTAAAATGAGAGTAAATGGAAAAACATTTTGTTTATGGACGAGAAATTTTATGTTTTAATACTGGTGCTTTCCTTTTAATTAGTGTATTAATGCAAAACAATTTAAATATTTTTGGCAGAATCACTTATGTGATAAAAGAAAAATTCTAAAATGTGCTTAGAAAATAAAATGTCACCAAATGGCTAGAACTATGTTTAAAATAAAGATTAAAACTAGGGAACTATATTAATTACCGACTATAAAGTGTAGCAACTGAAAATGTGTATTCAAGTCCAGAAACATGTATATAAATTACATATAGGACAGAAATGGCATCCAAAACCATGGGAAAGGGAGCTTGCTGTGCTGAAAATGGTCAAACTATGGAGACAGTGTTGGAAAATTATACCACACCACTCACCAATTGTAGATAGATTGAATTTTAAAGGATGAGGACCATTTTGAACTTCGTGAGAGGTTATTTTTGTGGCTTTGCAGTAGAAAAGAACTTAAACCCAATATGCTAGTGCAAACATTTTATGTGTCTGACTTCTTGACTGATAAGAACTTTATTTAAATGAAGGTACACTGGATGTAATTCTAAATGGGAGGATTATAAAATGGATAACACCAAAAGACACTATTACCTAGGAGATAAAAATGGGGTAAAGTTCAGATAAAAAATCCACATAAGTGAAACCTACCATTTGTTGTGATCAGAGAACTTAAAATATCAAAGAGAAAATAATTTATACCATCAGAATGGCACAAATTAGAAAGTTGGATAAAACCAACCCTGGTCAGCATATCGGATAATGGGAACCCTCTGCATCACTGCCTAAAGGGTCAGTTGGCACAGCTATTTGATGAGATGGTTTGTAGGAACATAGTTGACAGTGCACACTGTCCCAGGGATTAAACCTGTCTGGTGCATGGTCCCATGAAGCACTGTTCCACAGATTCCCAGGGGCATGGTTTGGATGTTCACAAGTATATTTCTGGTGGGTAAAGAGCTGCTAATAAACAAATTGCCTGCCACTAGAAAAAACGAATAAATAAAATGAGGCAGATTCGTTCTGAGGAAGGTAGGGGCTAGAGTTACACAGACAAATAATAACCATTAGCATTTTCAATTAAAAGAAGCAGCAAAGTAACGTGTATATATACTATAAATTATTTCATAAAAAATATTAATGAATTTCATTATACAGAATTCCAAAGGCTGTGCATTAAATTCATGGAGTTTGTTGATCAGTGATGGCAGCAGGAACATGGGATTAGAGATAAGGAGAAAAAGTGATAAAACACATTTCAGGGATTTTGCATGGGTATATGCTTCCAGTGTGTTATGAATTCAGATCGGTGTGATTGTGTGGTATGAAAAAAAGAAGAAAAATGCTTCTGTCTACTCACAAGAAAGCAAAGCTAAGCAAAGTCAGAAAACCAAGGTAAACAGACCTTTTCAGTAAACAGAGAACTTCCTGCAATGTCTGAAGCTGCTCAAGAAATTAATCAGGACTCTGTCTGATCAGGATCTGTAGAATTTATAAATACGGAGAATACAAAATTAGCAAGATCAATGTCCATGTTTCGATGAGACTTGGATATAAAATGGAATTATCTGAGAAACACTCACAAAATAGGAATGTAACTGTGAGGCGGTGACAGGAGGGGAAAGAGGAACCCAGGTGGTAACACATCCCTGCTATGCAGAATTTGTTGGTGCATCTTCCACCAAGGTTTCAGTCGTGCAAGGTGATGAAAAGGACAAGAATTCCAGAAAGGAAGCATCAGCATGTGCCCAAGTTCTGTGGAGAAAGGAAGAAAGTATAAATCCGCAACACAGAAGGCTCCGTGGATGGCAAAGGAGGTGGATGGATGTGCGGTCAGGGTCATGTCTGCTACAGAGCTGAGCCATTATCCAAAAAGGAAATGTGTTTTCTTTTTGTCTGCATTTTAGTTATTAAACTTGGTATTAGTGAACCTCGTGACTCTTGTCAATACGTAAGGATAATAGTAAAACCCACATCAAGTCCAAATATGATGGAAGCAACCCATAAAGACATTGCTAAGTGTAGGGTACATCTAAACACAAGGAGTCCAAAGCCCCCTTAAAAGGGACACAGTATACACAATATATTGCAATTCCAGGGAACTCAGCTAAAATTTAATTGACGACATTAACTTATCAAATGGAAAAAAAAAACATGGAAATAGATAGTTTTTCCTTCAAAAAGAAATCATAGGAAAAATAAAATTTACCAAACCAACACTGGCAGCACTCAGGGAGAATATATTTCAAGGTAAAGACTGGATCTGTCCATTGCAGAGATAAAGTCACCTTTCTTGCCATCAGATATATCTGGACATTTTAGTTTGATGCCCATAAATATTTGAACAGTATACCTCGTCTGCCACCTCCCATGCTCCACTTAATATCATTAGTGAACTCTGATAATTTGTCTGCACAGGAAGACATCAGGGAGAGAAGGTGCTGGACAAACAGCATGACTGGTCTATTGTTGGGTCCATTTATCTTTTGTAACAAATTGAAAGGCATTTTCAATTTGGACATCAATCTCCAGCCCAGGCTAATGTGCGTCTCTTTTAGAATCAGGGCTCCATTGCAGGTGCTGACTCCATCAAGTTCCTCAGCTCTCTGGGATAGGGCCAGAATGTGGCTCCCAGCAAATAAATCCAGGTAATTGCTCATGGCAGTCCCTCTGGGAAACAGCCGTCCCTTTTTTCTCACCCTTTTCAGTTGACATCCATGAGCACTGGGATGTGCAGCTCCTTTTCTTTCTCTTTGTGAGCCCTTCAAGGTGTAAAGGCAAAACAGTGATTTTAGAATAAATATTTCTCCTAAATAGGCTACTCACCTATAATCAACTAGAATACTGCAGCCTGCATCATTTGGAAAGAGTAATTAAAAGAAAATGAGATTAACTAACTTGATTAATTTCATAAATTAATTGCTCTTCTGGAAAGAAAACAGCCTTGATTGCACTAATATTTTTATCATTAACAAATATTTTGGTCAATTATGCTTCTGGCCATGACAGAGCATCAGGAGCTAAATTTACCCTTGTGTTTGAAATAATCTAAAACAAGAAAAAACTGCTCAAACGATTTGAAGCAATGGTCTGCAATACACCGGACACACTGACCATTGAGAATCAGATCATAAAGTAGACAAGCACAGAACTTCCCCCAGGTCACTGCCCCAGAGTTTCCCAGGTGAGGACAAAGAGGTCCTGTTAGTTCTCTGTGGCTACTGTAACATGATACCACAGACTCCAGCAATTGAAGTTAGTTGTCTTGCATTTTCATGTACTAGAAACTCCAAAAGATCCTGGTACTATAACTGAGCCATCAACATGTCTGTCTGCTCCGGAGCCCACAGAGCCAAGCCTGTTCTTGCCCTTCCTAGCTGCTGGGGTCTTCCCACTTTCCTGGGATCCTGCATCTTTTCTGGGGTCTTCAAAGACCTCCCTGGTTGTCAGATCCTCCAAGATGGCATTACTCTGACCAGCTCTTCTGCCTAGATTTTGTAGGGTGGGGGAGGGTACTGGGTATTGAACTCAGGGGCACTCAACCACTGAGTCACATTTCCAGCCTTATTTTGTATTTTATTTAGAGACAGGGTCTCAGTGAGTTGCTCAGTGCCTCGTTGTTAATGTGGCTAGCTTTGAACTCACAACCCTGCTGTCTCAGCCTGCTTATATGTTTTCTTTTCTTTTCTTTTTTTTTTTTTAAAGCACTCTTGTGATTGCATTGATTCTACCCAGAAAATCCAGGACAATCCAAATATTTTCATGGCAGATATGTAGTAATCTTATTTCCATCTGCATCTCTCCTTCTCAATGCTGAATAATGTAACATATCCTCTGGTTTTATGGGTTAGGACAGGGATATTTCTAAGAAATCATTACTTTGCCTACAGTAGAGGAAGCCAGAGAGCTTCAGGGTGCCCAGATGTGAGGAACTGAGCACTGAGAATATAAGGAGGCTGAGTTATCTGGGGTTCTTCTGTAAAAAGGAGAAGGAACTTTGGATTTTTATAGAGGGGTTTCAGCTTCTATACAGGTTAATGCATGGAAGTAAACTATAGGGTTCCAGAGGAAAAGCTTAAAAATACAGCATAGAACACACAGGGCTGGACATTTTGTCTCATTTTAATTTATCTGAGAGGCAAAACCTTAAAATATTTGGAGACTTTGCTAGCATGCACCGAAGGGTCTTTCCTTACTGATAGAGAATAATTAGACCTCTAAGGACAAGAAATCCCATGCCATGAAACTAGCCTAAAAAATAGGACCTGAATGAAAATCAGTTTCTAATTAACTCCCTGTCAGCACTAAGCTCAAGCATTTACAGAAATAATAATAATAACAAAAAGATATGTAACACCCAACAATATTCAAACCACATGGCACTTAGTCAAAATCATCAGGCATGGGAAGAAGAAGATACATAATAAAGGCATTCATCAATCAATTGAAACCGACCTGGACTACACAGAGGATATATAAACAGACAAGTACTTACTGAAACTGCATCCTTTAAATCAAGATGTAAATAAGGATGTGGGAGATAGTGAAAATTAATTTCTAGAGGAAAAACTACAATGGATAAGATCAGAAATACACTGGATGGAAACATTACCATCCATGTTAGGTGTGTAAGAAGAAAAGATTAATGGACATCGGTACACAGCAATGGATACCTCCAAATGAAACAGGTTAAATAAGTGCTATAAATGAGCAGCAGAGCAGAGAACTTTAGGATGATTCCAGGCAGGATCATACCCATGAAAAAGGGTGGTAGGAGAAATACTGGAAAAAAAAAAGTGGCTCAAGTTCTTCAACTTTGATAAATAAACTATAAACTTGCATATCATGAACCTCAATGAACTTAAGAGTACCAGAAATATGAGTAAGGCTTTACCCAGACCCATCACAATCAGATTGATGCCAAGGTAGTGAGGAGATGATCTTAAATGCACACAGAAAGGAAAGACCCCCTAGAGAAGGCACAGATGCCCCATCTGACACCCAGCACTTCACTGATAGTGTCCCTCTCACAGGATGACAGGTTACAAGACGGCACCCCTGCTCTTCACCAAGATGTGTACACGGTTCCAGAGACTGTTTCCTCAGCACCCTCTAATGTTTCCAGGCTTTTGAGTGAAGAAGCACAGATCACAGGCTTGGTTTAGCTGTGTCTCTTTCATGGTTTCCCCACCAGAAGTCTTTCCAGGGAAGCTTGTAATGACTGCTCCCCTCCCAGAGCTACTTCTTCCTCCTTCCTCTCCCTGGTCTCTCCTTCCTTTTCTCCTTGGCCTTTGCTCAATTTTCTTTCGTTTTTCTTTGTTTTTTGGACTGACAGCAGGAGTCTGTAGTGGGTGAGGGGTGTTCTCTTCAACTTCCAATTCAGTCACTCTAGGGAAGGGAAGGGTACAATGTCACTCAAAGGAAATTCACAAGTTCAGGACTCCATCTGTTATGCAGAATAACTACTTTCTCCTACAGCATCTTAAAATAACACAAGTATTTCTAATTTTTGTAGAATTATTTTCATGTAAAAGTGGTATGCCCATTGTTTCTTTGATTTTATTTTCCTGAAAATCACTTGTCCCACCTTAAGTGCAAAGTAAAATATCAAATTCCATGCCCATTATCTCCTTCACTAAAGTGGTGTGCTCAATCAATTCTTAGGAGGTTGGGTTTGTCTCTGGTTGTGGGGAGGAGGTAGGAAATGAGGCTACAGAAGAGAGATGAGTTCTGACTGCAGTAGACATATCCATTCCATGATTCTGAATCTCTTTCCACATCCCTGGCAACCATTTTCTTTAAGTATTAAAAAAGAATTGTGTACCCACTTCCTACTCATAATGTATGACCAATTTGAGTTTTTTTTTTAAAATATATGCTCCTAAATCCATTCAGAAAACTTGTGAGTATGTCAATACTCTGTCATTTTTGTTTAACAACTCCTCTTTCTAGCCTCTTTAGAAGACATTCCTCTTCCCTGGTTTTTCTTCTTGGTGTACTTAGTTGATTGACTAGCTCAGTTGCTTAGGTGAAATGACAAGACTATCAATTCAGATACCATGTGACCCTTAATACACATCTTTTCCCAATCTTACATATTTCTTCAGGTATCAAAAGTTACACTGAGAAAGAGAATGAGACATAATTAAGCCATGCACATCCTCACACACAATGAAGAAAACATACGGTCCTAGGTTGTGGTTCATCATAACACAATACACAAAGCATTTGAATGGATTAAGCACATATTTCTCTGAATATATCCTGATAAGACATATTACTATGCATTTAAAATTCTCTCAATGTAAAAGGTAATGGATTCAAACAGCATGGATATAATGCCTCCATCTCAATTGTGGCAGATATTTCATTTTAATGTAATTTCTTTCCCTTCAAGATACTATGATTGAAAATAAAACGAGTGGGTGACAGGTGTTCCTCCCGATCTCCTCCCATGCTCCTTTGCCACTCCAGCTGAGAGATCTCATAAAAATGTCAGCTCTCCACTGGCAAAGCATGCTGCACCTGCTTGCCATGTGCTTAGTGACTACTAACATTTATATATTGCTGTATTCCAAGTCAAATAAATTGACAAAATGCAACTTGAAAATGCACCACATTGCATCTCTAATGCTTTTTAAGTAGAAATGTTTTCTTTCCCAGTCTTAATGCAAAAGGGCTGTCCCTTATTCTATTTAGTAAAAACATGGCCACTCCAATATTCAAATTCATTTGGAAAATGGGGCTGAAAAATATTGAAATAAGATATATGCACTTAACTCGACAACATGCCTCTTCCAGCTACTTTAGGGTTGTGTAGTACTGTCAGAGAATTTGCTAAGCCAGCTAAGATTCTTTTCTCCACCGAAGCTTTGTACAGTTAATAATTCGTCAATTCATACAGTTTCTATTAGAGATGTAAAAAGCTGTAAGTGATGGCAGAAAGTGGCATTAGCACACTGATGTATGCAAATGGGGCTTGGCTGTGCCTTTCATTTCCATGAAAATTTTGCTTACTTGCCATCTGATTTTTTTTTTTACCTTGGCTTGCTTTCATATAGCAAATGTATTTATCAATTCATCAGTCTAACATGAGAAGAAATTTCTAAGTTGACCTTTAGAAGAAATTCTTCCAAAAAATAGTACTTACAGATATAAAAACATATTTAAAAAGAGGGCAGTGGACTGGATTTAGTAAATTCTAAATATTAAATACTGTACTCTGACACCTTCAATTTGAGCTTTGTCTTTTTCCTGTGTCCTGGAAGCCTTTTCCCTTAAAGGCTGGTGTGTCAGCTCAGAGAGGGTTGCTGAATGCATTTTGCATCTCTTCTTGCATTCTTCTTAAGAAATCAGGACGTGTGACATTTGTGAGTATTCTTCTCCCTATTTGCAGTCTTTCTTTCTTCCTTTCTTGCTTTCTTCTTTTTTTTTTTTTAATGAATGTCAGGTCATTATCCCCAGGTAGACATTCCCACCAGTTCTGAAACAGACAACACAGAGGTAAAGACTGTCGTGGCCTGAAGGACAAGGTACCTGGAGAAGGCTCCTGAGAGATGGCCTTCCTGTCTTGGGTGGGACATGTCATGCTTTGTGTTCCCATGAAGGGACAAATTCCCACTGTAGAAAAGTTCCTTCTCAGATGTCAGCAACAGAGGGCAGGAATGATTGGCTGGAGATGGACTTTAAGAAGGACTCCTAGTCTGGGCCAGTGTCTATGACTAGTAGGAAGTAATGACGAGATCAATTTACTAGTCTGTATAAACTTTTTAGGCTACAATGAAGACCTTGTGTCTTATACAACCTGTGGTAGCTAATTTCTCAGTTAATTGTATTTCTTCGATATTCAGAAACATAAGTAGCATGCACCTTACTCTGGGATTCAGGTTCTATCATATAAATGTAAATATGTATCATATATATCATATACATACATAACATATAAATATCATTTGTACTTTATAATTTAATTTGAAGTCTTTCTATTATGAAAATAGAGAAAACGACTCAATATCAAGTTACTGAATATGATGCAATCACTCTAATGTATATGTTAAATGTACCTTCATATATTTTTATTTACAGTGAAGGAAATCAATGATTAATTGGTGTAACTCAGTGATATTTAAAAATTATTAGCTTTCTTCTATTTGAAAATTATAGATAATCTTAGTACTAAGAAAGGGAACTATCAGTCTGGTGTAACCAGCCAATATATTCAAAAGTGTTTGTTGAGGTCTGTGTAAAGGGAAATTGCTACCACATGATGTAAAAGATGAATTTAAAAACATTTTTAAAAGATGGATTTAAAAACATTTCTTTAACAGCATTATTTGAAAGTCAGAATCAGCTATTCTCCAAACAACATAATCCTGTGCAATTAAGTCAACATTAAAACAGGCTTTTGGAATAAATATTAATTTTCATTTGACTGAATCAAGGACACATGGAAGCATGAAGCTAATTCATGGAAATTCTTTTCCCCTTATTAAATAGGGAAATTACCTAACCTAAATGACTTGTCAAGTTTGGCTTGGGTCTGCTTTATACACAACTATACAGATGATTAATGCTCATCATCAAGGTTGTTATTCCTTTTCCTGATATAATATATTGAAATAGTAGAAATAATAGACATTTAAAAAACTCATATAATACTTTAAAATATCTTCAGGGAATGGGTTTCCTTTTTAATCAATCCAGAGTATGTGTTAGGCACTTGTAGAGGAATAAATAGTATCTTAGATACATACATAATTTAAATTCTAATTGTTAGCTGTTCTGTTAATCTCCTATAATTATATGGTAATCGTGATTACTCCTTATGTGGTTATTTCTCATGTTTATTAGTTGATAATATATCATTATTTAACAAATTGTTGTTGCTTAGCATTTTTAAAAACTTCATCTCTGAAATATAAGAGATAATTCTGGATACCTAATTTAGAAGAGGCCATTCAATAATTTTACCAATGTGCAAGCACATGTATGTGTGTTTGTCTACAAATGTGCATGCAAACGTGTGTGTGTGAGTCCTGACATGTGCATGAATTTGTGTGTCTATCAGATGTGCATGCACATGTGCATGTGTGTATATCTATTCCATGCATGCATATGTGTATGTGTGAGTTCTGAAATGTGCATGCATGTGCATGTGTCCACTGAACTGTATGCCCATGTGGGTATCAACTGATGTGCATGTACATGTTCATGTGTTTGTCCCCCAATAGGCACGTACTTGTGTGTGTCCATCAATATGCATGCACACGTTTTTCTACTGATGTGCATGCACATATGCATATGTGTGCAGGTTCACCAATATGCATGTGCAACTGTGTGTCCACTGACATACATGTACACATATGAGTGTGTGTCTACCAATGTGCTTGAACATTTCAGGACTCACATGCACACATGTATGACTTACATACACATATGTGTCCTCCTGTATGCATATACATGTTTACAAATGTGTTTATCCTTAAGGTGGATCAAATTTAGCATAACATTCATTTACCACAAGTCTTGCCCATTATTTGGAAAACATTAAGGATTAATCAAGTTAATGATGTTCTAATCCCAAAGAGCTCTCCATGACTTTAACTTCAGAGAATCTGCCAGGCAGTGCTAATCTGGTGAACTATAAGGTTTAAATGAGCAGTCATCTCTTAATACATTCTGTATCCCACATGAGAAGGTTATTTTTCATTTATGTAGACCTCCTTATATAATTTGCATTATATTTGGGGTTATTTGTCTTACATAATCTTATCATGGTAGAAATCTCAAGACCAGGATCTAAATTTCTCACTTTTATTTACTGTTAACTTCCATGACTTTAGTATAAAGGCTAATGCAAAGGTGGCCTTCCTGGGTATTTACTGAATCAGAGCACTAAATGTGACTATGACATCATCAAGCATGATCACTTCTTAGACAATTGAGAAGATAAAAGGAATGTGTCCATAGGTGCCTGTGTGTGTGGCTGCTCGGTCCCACATCTAATACAAGTGGCTGACTTTAAGGCTTTGCTCAGTCAAATGTCCACACTCTAGCACATTTTGTATATAAATTGTGTAGAAGCTTTCATTTTAAAACTGATAATTTCAATTTAGCATGGAAGCCCAGACTAACATTCAGGTGAAATAAATGCACCAAATGGTGTGGAAACCTTAAATTGGGCAGAAGAATTCATTTGGCAAGTTAGAATAATGACCCTACAGATTGCTGTAATTCAAAAACTTGAATAGTCTCTTCTATCCTGTGGACATATTGTAATGCAGATATTTGGAAAAATCACAATTATATGATAGTGCCAAAGCTTAATAAATTAAAATTGTTAAATTTTAATTGGTATATAAATTTCCCAAATGAAAATCCATATATTTATAGCTCAGTGTTTTCAGAGGAAAAAGTAATCTCTTCAGAAAACCTTTGTTCTGAAAATGGATCCTCATTGGATGGGAAATGTTCTATTTGTAAAACCATAGGTGCTTCATACTTTGCAGTTCTTTGCAGGAGATATTAACTAGACTGAACAGGCTTAGATACACATGTAGGGCTCCCAATACTGGGAGTATTTCTGGAGTTGGCTTTAAATCCTAGAATCCATAGCCTTCAAAATCCCAAACCAATTTCATCTTAAATGAAGCAAGCATTTAATTAGAGAAGGCACTAAACTAGGATAGTTAATATAAGGACCTCACACTTAGCACCTTGATTCTGCTACTTTAAGTTAAGCAAATATACAGTCACCAGGTTTCAATCGTGGGGACTCTACCCTAATGACCTTGTGTGATCCTATATGCCATAGTCATATTCAGTTTCTACCCTCTTAGTGTCTCATAATGAGGATTTAATTTCAGCATGGGAGACTTAGGGTACATACCCAACCCACAGAAAATATCTACAAATTTTTGTTATGAGTGTCCCATGAGAACTAAGTAAATATCCCCAAATTAAAGCTATGATGATTATTTCAGGGTAACAAATCCCTCTCCAGTTAGATCATGTCAAGGGCACACACACACACACTGTGGGTAATTACCAACCATTGGTGGCCCCGGAACCTAGCTGCCTTCACTGTAAGCTTCCTTGAACCCAGAAGACACTGGTCTGACTGGGGATTTGAAAGTGTGTCTGTCTTCAGAAATATCAGGCCCATCTCAGGTTTGCTTCCCGTGGGTGTGTTCATCGCTCATGCGGCCTCTTTCTCACCTGTGTAAAGCACTAGAGAACACAGCCCTTGGCAAGGAGGGACACTAAGGTTTCAGTTAAAACCTGTTCTCATTGTCCCAGACTGTGCATTAAAACCTGTCATTCCTACATGCAACCGACACTTGCCCACTCTTGTCTTGGATGCTGGGAAATGAGGCCTTTGCCTGTGTATGGAGGACAAGGAGTGGAGAAAAAAGTTCTGAAGGAAATTTTGGAGGTGGAATTGTCATGCACTCCGCCATTTCAGATAGTTGAAACGAGGCTGGGAGTGTGGCTGATGTGTTCTGGGAGATGGTCAGTTCTTCTGATCCCTCTTGCATCTCCTCCTATCTCTGGAATTCTTCAAATTATGATAGAGAAACAGGTCAGGTAAATGTTCCTCTTTTGGGGGGACAGTTTCTCAGGTGAGACTTTCCAGTGAGGCCAGTTAGTAATCAAACACCCGCTAGTTCTTGCTATGACCATTTAGGGGAGAAGATGATAAGAACAAGCAAAACTTAAGAAATGTGCTCTGTATTTTACTTTTCTTGTTTTCTTCCCCTCTCTCTCCCTTCCTCCCTCACCTCCTCCATCTCTCCCTCCTTCTCTCTCCTTCTTCGTCCTCCCTCCCTTCCTCCTTCCTCCTGAAACTCGCTCCCTTCCTCTCCCCTCAGTCAGGGTCAGATTGAATCCTTCTGATGACTCCCTCACTGATTCTCTCTAACCCGTCACTATTTTCTCCCCACAGGAATTTCTCCTAATGAAATTCTTGTACATGCAACCCCATGTTTGTGTCTGCTTTTTCAAAGACTGGAGGATGGAAATAGCCTGTCTTTTTTTAATCTTCCAGCTCTGATGAGTGATAAAATCTTAATCTTCCATTTATGGACCATGGAAATCATCAGCCCCTGCAGGTCTTGTCTTTGGTTTGATTTATATATTAACTATGTCCAATTAAACAACCTCAATTCCCCATAAACACTTCCTTTCTTTTATATGCTATTATCATCTTTTTGTACTTATTCTGTTATTTCAATTGTTAGGCTCTTTCTAGATGTCATTATAGGCTTCTGATTTTTCTTTTAAATCTCAAATTATTTTTCAGTTTTCAATTTGTAAACAATAATGTGTTGTCTTGTTTCATCATATTTATATTTTTCAAATATAAACAGGATCTAAGTGTTTCCTCCCTAATATATCTAGGGTAAATATCCATCAACAACTACATATTTAAATTATTTTCTAATAGGACAATTAGGTCGTTGCGAACTGGAAAAAAAATCAAAACCACTGCTGTAATAAAAATTCTTTTATGTGTTTCTTTATAAACATGGGTGGAAAATTGTTGAGAGATGTTCTCTGGAACACAATTTGCAATTCTATGTGTACCCACATTCACATTGTCCACCTGAAATGCACCCAGTTTATACTGTTGCTATGCAAATTGCAATTTCAGCACACCTCTATGCCAGAAATTTAATAATTGTTTCCCTGATTACCACTGATTTTGAGAATTGTTGTATATGCTTGTGATTTTGGATGTTGTCATTTTTAAAACTACTTTTTGTCTCTTATTTCATTTGGATTCCTGTTCCCTTCTTATTATTCATAACACATTGTGTTAGATTCTTTTAGATATATTGTTTCTGATTTGTCTTGTTTGAATATACAACTATTATCTGTAATCTTAGTGTAGCAAACTGTATCAAACACTTGTTAACAACTTCTATCATTATTTTTTTAAACAAATCCTTCTGTATTCTCAAGTCAACATTATCCCCCCCACCACCCTTTTTTCCAGCATTTAGTACACTGGAGTTCTCCTTTGGGTATGGTGTTAAGAGGGATCCTATTGTTTATATAAAGAGCCAAGGTTTGCAAAAGCCGATACCCCTAGGTGAAACAGTGTCCCCATCAGTTTCTCAATCACTCTGCCTTACTGTGTGTTTCCTGTTAAGCATGGCCGTCTTGCTGGTACTCTCCACATCACTACCGTGACTTACTTTCCTACCCTTGCCCTCCTGCAAGGCTCCTGTTAGGGTTGACTCGCAGTGTGTATCTCATGTCTCCTCTGCGGAACATCTTCTCATTTTCATCTGTCGAATGAGGACATGGTTCCACACAGATGCTTCAAAGGTGTAATTCAGCAAAGACAATGCTACAGAGAGCTGGAAAGGAGAGAGTCTGCTTTTTGAGCAGCTAGTATGCACCAGTCAATTTTTGATCTCACATAAAAGACATTAAATTTAGATTAAAAGAAGGCAGCCTTAAGTAACAATGGTTAAAAGAGAGGATCACAATGAGGAACTGGTAAGCACGTGAGGTGCTGGCGTGTTCATTGCCCTGATTTGATCACTGCGAAATACATACGTTTATAGAAGTAGCACGCTACACCAATAAACATGTGCAATTACTATGTTTCAAGAAAAACTAAAATGAAACCTTCAAAAAAGATTAGAAATGAACCTAATAGGCAAATATAGCTAAATATTAACTATAGTATGGATTTCCAAATGAGGAAGAGCTGAGAACAAAGAGAATTCACTCTCAAAGGGGTTATTTGCATATTTCCACTAAGTAATTTCTTTGTGATGAATATTGCAATATTATATTTCAGGAATTTCATTTCTGAATAAACTAGAAGAAATTTAAGGTTTTCATAGGACACAGTCTTGGCACTATGATCTCCTTTTGGCCAATAAACTATATATATTTTTTAGCAGAAATGACAAAGGGCAGAGTACCTTTCTTTCTGTTGCATATTTGAAATCTTCATGTTTTTCTGTCTTGACACACTTGGAACATATTAGAATGTAGTCTATGTGGAATTTCCAGGGGGTCATAAAGCCCATGCATGCTTCAGAGTATCTAAGAAGTAAGGAAGTTTGCACTCATTCTGAGTAGTTCACATCTACATAGAACAAGTGGTTACAAAAATTATAATAAAAAATTTTAAAAAGTTTACAAATGAAATGAGATATGGGAATCATGTCATGATGCAATATCAACTCATAGAAATCTCTTTATTAAATATATTTAATGTATCTATAAGAATGTCCCCCCCCCCCAAATTAATCTAAAATTTGCTGCAGTGACTAAATGTATTTTGGTAGCTTTGGAGAACAGGGTTAAAGTTTACTGACAAATATGCAATTATTCCGGTAGTAGAGTAAATTGTATGGTCAGCACTACACTAAAGGTACACAGTATCTTGGGGCCAGTGAGATTTGGGGGGCCTATGTGAGATCTGGGGGGCTTATGTGAGATCTGGCACAAATTCAGTTTTGTTTCCATCAGATTGAAGATGGATCATTTGGACCATCTTCATTAATGTCATGTCTGAGTCAACTTGAGTTAGAACTTGATTTCTAGAGTAAATTTGACTCCAGGGTACTTTGCTCTAACGTGATTTTTTGAGTTAATATTCAATGCTCATGAATTATTTTCTTCAATGGAGTCCATATGGAATTAGGAAAATGTCTTTCCTCAGAAGATTGACTGACTGACTGGGATACCAGCAATCTGTCTCTTCCCTTTCCTGTCAGCTGCGCACAAGGTTGTCCCACCATTTTGTTTGGACCCGATGGATAATGGTGTTATGGTTTAGGCATGCAGTGTTCCCCGTAAGTCCATGTATGAGACAATGCTAGTATTCTTCAGAGGTGAATTAATTAGATAATGAGAGTTGTCATCTAATTGATGCATTAATCTACTGATAGAAATCAACCAAATGGTAACTGTAGGTAGGTAGGGTGTGTCTGGGGGAAATAGGTCATTTCTATTTGGGGATTTATATTTTGTTCCTGGTATGCAGAATTCCCTCTCTCCCCCTCTCTCTCCCTCCATCTCTCTCTCTCTCTCTCTCTCTCCCTCCATCCCTCTTTCTCTCTCTCTCTCTCTCTGACCCTGCTTTGCTTCCTGGTTGTCATATCCTGAGCTGCTTGCCTCCATCACGACTTTCTTTCATGACGCTCTGCCTCACCTTGGAACCCCAGTGATGGAGTTGGCTGACCATGGATTGAAACTCTAAAACTGTGAGACAAAATAAATTTTCCTCCTCTTAGTTGTTCTTGATGGTATTTTGGTTACAGCCATATAAAAACTGACTAATATAAATGGTGTTTTGCAGCAGGCAAGTGCTTCTCTTTGACAGTAGGGCACGGAAAAGACCAGGAGGTCAGATCTGGTTATCTTGCTCCAGAGGAAAAACTTAGCTAACGATGGCTTTTTATTTCAGATGCTTTCTCCATTTCTTCTCATGATATTAAAAAGAAATCATACAGTGAATACTTGGAGTTGTGAAATGGAGGAGGTATGATGGGCACTAACAATTTTAGCTTCCTTTCTCCGTATGAAAATTTACAGTTCAATAGTAGCTCAGGCTGCACAAACACTAAATTCTAAGTCCAAATAAATCGACTAATGTAACAAGAATTAAAGCAAAACAAAACACCTCCGAAGAATTGGATACTTTTTTTTTTTTTGCAAGAATGTAGGATTTGGGTTTTAGCAAATAGTGAAAAACTGATTTTTCTGCTGGAAATGGATGGAAAACACATGTTAGAATTGCCCCTTTGATCTCCTTGCCCATGGCTTAGGGCTGCAGGGCTTCACTGAGACGTCTGTTTAACTTAATATGTGCAAGAATTGTGCTCTTTAGAATTTTAATCATGCGCATGAGGTACCTAGGCCTCCAGAGCCACACAGAAGCTCTTGCAGGTTTTCAAAAGAGCTTTTCACAACTGAACAAAAATATTTTTGATAAAGAAACAAAATGTTAAATAACAAATGAAGCTGCCAAATATGTTCATCTAGAAATATCATGTTTTCTGAGCATGAAGTACACTGATTTGATACTCAAAAAGACAGATTTCTTGTGACTCTATTAACTCTAAAATTAGATGCAATAATATTTGTTAGATGCAATAATATTTGTTCCAAACATTATATGTGTGCAGGATGACTCTGTAATATGAGATGACTATGTTTCTTGATGTTAAGGTCTTGGTTTTTATTTCTGGCTCATAGGTTGACTGTTGCTATTTAAAAGAAGTCAAAACTGTCATTCCATTTTACCCAGAGTGACACTACAAATTAACTGTCTCTGTCTTTGTTCTTCCTCCTTCCTTCTCAGTCACAGTCTGTGACCCATTTCCCTTTCCAACTTTCTCTGTCATTGGATGATATCTTCCTACCCAATCTGGGCTCAGAGACTTGGGACCACCTTTGACACCAACTCTACGTGTGATACATTTCTAGCTCACACCAAATTATGCTGATTCTGTCTTTGAAATATTACTTGTTGCTGAATTTCCTCTTCCTACAGCCATTCATCTCAAGTCTAGATTATGAAATTAATTATTTTAATATTTTTCTTTACATCATCCATACAGGATCTATACTGTCTGTGTAAGTAATATTGAAATCTTTCTGACACTCTACTATGAAAACACAGTGCTTGTGAGGTCTTGCATCCTGATTCCTATTTGCTTATATATTACACGTGGCTTGTAAGGTCTTCTACCACTTGATCCTAATGTGCTAACATAAAGAGATGGTCCTTCTCTCACTGTTTTCTCATCTTCTTTTGGTACACCAGAAGCTCTTCTATGTAATATATCATGCTCATCATTCCTTTCTCATTTCTAGAAATGAGTAAAATGTTAATAACAAGTTAATGCACAAAAAATGGCTTTGATTGGATAGCATAATGCATGTTGTGGATCTTGTGACCAAAGAGTTTAAATGGCCAAAACAGGACATTTGATTCTAACCTAGCATAACACTATGACAATTAACAAAATGTGCCATGCAGAGCATGGTGAGCATAAACCCCTCAGAGGCCCCTGATACTTTGGGTGATGCTTCCCAGGGTCTCTTTTGCATGCTGAGAAGTATTCTGGATCTGAGTGACAGGTGTTTAGAATTAGCCTCAGGCTGAGTTGGGAGCCATCATTCTCTGGTTCATCTATGTGGACTAATGCCTTGAAGTATTCTAGGGGGGAGGGAAGGTGTATCTTAGAATTGCATTTGCATGGTGAACTAAAAGAGAATGAGGTTTAGTAGGTTTATAAATTTGTTCTTAATTCTTCTGCATATACCAACTTACCACCTGCCACTGATTGATTTGCACCAACTGCAGTCTGTAGCTTATAGGCTTTCATCCATAAAGCAACCCAGAAAATCAGGTAGAACTTATTAAAAGCAATTTATATCAGCATTTATTATCTAGCAATACCATTTCATAAATTCTTTATCTTTTGGTTAGTAAAATCCCATCAGACAATGTTGCAAAGAATTGCACTTTCAAAAGTTACACTTTGCATAATAGTCCTTGTGGTAGGAGGTAGTTTTCAAGCCCAGATATTAACCATTTTCTTCCCAAGGAAGTTATTCTTGACCTAGTCAGGATGCTATGTTATCTAGGAGCAATAGCAGTACTACGGATTTATTGTTTAAGACCATGATTAGGAATGGGACCCATTGGGGTAGATGTATAACTCTCACACAGTAACACCACACACATAATGGGCAACTTAACTTTTCTATGCCAAGTCTATAAATTAACAAAATCAGGATGGCACTGCCTATATTATAGTCGTTTTCAAGGATTAAATAATGTGCATGATGCAGTAGCATTGCAATGCTACTCATGGGATCTGACACATTTTAGAAATATATCTACGTTTGGGGCAGCAGGAATCCCCAAACTAATCAAGACCTCAAGGCAGTATTTATTTGTTTGCTTGTTTGTTATTTATCCAGTCTACTTTTAGGAATATTTATTTGATATTCACTGTATAGAAGAGATGGAAAGTGGATTGGTCTTCCCCAAGCGAGAAGCCAGGCACCTGTGTGAATTGTTGAAGGGGCTGTGCAGATAGAATGGGAGTGGCCCTCGTTCAGAGACCCTGCTTCTTGCTGCTGGCAGCTTCTGCAGAGTTCTGGAGGGTTCTCTGTTGGCAGGACTGGTGGGTGTATCTGTGAGCTCCAGTCTGTACAGGTGGCTCCTGCCTCAGGTCCTCACTCCTTCCATTCAGGTACAGGGAAGTGCTTTCTCTCACGTGATCACCTGAGGCATACTCTGTCTTCCTTCAGTCCCCTACATCTTGCTTCTTGCTAATGCATCTGCATAGAAGGAGTCCCTGCCAGAAGAGTCCTCTCTCCTCTCCCAACAGAGGCCAACTCAACTTATCTGCGGCAGCGACCACTCTTCCCAGCACAGGTTAGCAGTTCTCCATTTCACTTACAGCAAGGCACGAACCTGTGGCTGCATAATCTGCTTACTCTCTCCAGCTCCTATGCTCCAAGCATTTTTAGCATCTGCACAGAAAAGAATGGCTACCACTGAATAGGTGCTTCATGAGTATTTCTTGTAAACATGAACACTTTAATAACCATTGCTCCATTTGCCTCAATACCGGAGTAATCAATTATTATCCTCATGTGACAGGGAAAACTGTGATATGCAGAGGGTATGTCACAGGATGGAAATTTTGCTATCATTTTCAAAACTCAGGACTGGCCCTGCTTATACATATGGATCCTGGCCAGTTGCCAGTGGAGGGGAGAAATAATGAAATGCCCAAAATCTTTCAAGAGGATAGAAATGCAGACATACTGCAAGAGAGAGTATATATTAATTAAAACAACAAATATGTTGATCAGAAAATAGAGCCTGGCATTCAGAAAATATGACCTAGAATTGTGTATTCTTTATGAGGAAACTCTTAATATTTTTTCTTAAAATAAAACATTTAAAAAATCAATGATTATTAATAAACATTTCTAAAGAAATCTCTATCAATAAGAATTAAGAAAAAACATGTCTCTACCTACTGTACCTTTCCTTTTTCATGTGTGTGTATGTGAGTGTGTGTGTGTGTGTGTGCGTGTGCATGTGTGTGCGCGCGCGCGCGCGCAGGCACACACATGAGGGTGCGTGTGAATCAGGCAATACTACCTTCTAAGGGGAGAAGAAAGTGTGGGTTCCATAGCATACTTGCTCTTTCCTGGAGAAATAACTTAAATATTCATAGCACCAGTTAAAACATCTATTAGGAATAGAGAACAACAAACAACATTTTAAACAGAGGCTAAAAATTTAAGGATTACTTTCATAGAAATTAAAATAAAAATTTGGATTCTTTGCAAAATTGTCTAAACTATATATGAAATCTTTGACTCCCCTTGTGGTACCTATTTTTACTTTCTGCCTGTGTTTTGCCAGTTTTCAATGGTACTCAATGAACTCAACGATGCTTTAATGTTCCCCTTCCTTCAGCATCATTTCCCAGCTGCCCGTCTTGCTCAATTAGTTGTGCATTTCAAGGAGAAGATATGCTGCATGACCTTGTCCACAGTGTCTCCTGTGCAAAGATGTAGTCAGAGGAACAAAAACGATACTTATCTTGATATTTGACCCACTTACCATACCTAATAAGTACATTATGGCCTCCAGACGCTCAGTGCTCCCCTCCATACCTTCCCAGCCAAATGCTAATTGAACGGTGGCCAGGTGCACTCTGTTTCTAGGCATGAGAAGTGACTCTTATTATCATCGTTATTATTGAGGTTTAGGGATAAGCTTCTCAGACCTCGACAAGCTACTTGTACAAAGATTGAGCATTCAGTTGGCACCATGAGACTTCCCAAGATTGAAGTTAGGAGTGTAGAAATGGGTAATTGTGAGTATATCTTTAATATTTTGAAATTGTGATTCAGATGATGGTGGAAGAAATTATTCCTTCATGAAATTGTCATTTGTGAATTTTGTAAGGGGAGACAATAATGCTTACAGATCTCAAAGAGTTTCATAATCTTCAAAATATTACCATACAACCTTATATAAGTACATACATAGATTAATTAGCAAGAGGAAATTTGGAGTTGGAATATCATGCTATACTCCCTGGACATGTAAGAAAATGAAAAGGATATTAGGTGAAAACCAAGGCAATGTGAATGAAGTGTAAACACTAGCTAATATCAGTATAGCAGTACTGTCTCATTCACCATGACAAATGTACCATTTTAATAGAAAATATTAATAATAGAAAAAAAGTGATGTGAAATATATGGGGAGGGTCTTCCCAACTTTTTTAATTTTGAATCAATTATACTTAAAAAGCTACAAAACGAGAAACTCCTCTAGCATTTTGATAATAAAAGAATATTTTGCAACTTATTTTCTCCCTATGAAGCAATTTTAAACTGAATACTATACCTGCCTTTTGCCTAATGTGCCAATACAATTAATTTGGTATTTTAACCATGTGTGTATTCATTATTTCATCAAGTTTCATCACTCTGTGGTTCTGTGTGCCAAGCCCTCTACATGCTCAGCGGGTGTGACTAAAGCTTGCTGTTCTCACAGAGCAGGGTCTGATGGCAGAGAAAACTGTGAAGCCATAGGCCACGGCTTGGGGTCAGCCAGACAAAACCACAGCTGCACTGAGTTCAGGGTCAGGCCAGTTTTACTGACTCTGAAATGCTCAAGGTGAACCTTTTTATTAGGTAGAGAATGATGAGAATCAGGAGGACTCAGAGAATAATATAAGAGGAGTAGTCAAGTATATGCATTGTTTTTTATATAAAACAAATCAGTTACTTTGCTTCTAGTAGAAGAAATACTTTAGATTATGCAGCAGTTCTTAGATTAATTAAAACAGAACAGGATAAAGTTGAGAAATGAAAAGACGGAAAGTGCGAGTACTGACAAATACAAATCAGGGAATTTGTGCCTCTGATAATTTCAGGAGGGCAGAATCCTGTTGCTGGTGAATATCATGCACAGGGATGGTCAGATGTGACCTGTGACCTTGGGGAGGCTGCTGCTCAGTGCTCTGCATGCCCGCGGCTTGCTGTGACTGAGCACCACTGTTCAACAGACTGCAGATTCCTTAAGCAAATCTGCCAGGAGAATATAAGTACTGGATAAAGAAAACATTATCTAGGTTTTCTGTATCATTCTTTTGTTGAAACTCTTACCCCTTTCAATATTTTAATTTATCGAACATGTACTTTAATAATTGTTTATGGAGGTCAAAGAAGCCGGAGTGTTTCAGTCCTTTTTTGTGTCAGTGTGACCAGAAGACCAGACAATTTAGAGGAGGAAACGTTTTACTTGGGGCTTAAAAGTTCATTTGGTTTCAGAGATCTCAGTCCATAGCGCGCCACTCCATTGCTCTGGGCCTCAGGTAGGACATCCTGTGGAGGGTGTGGAGGACAAAGGCAGCTCAGAACATGGTATCGAGGAAGCAGAGAAAGAACTCTGCTCATCAAAGACACAAGGCATACACCCAGTGACCTACCTCCTCCAGCCATGCCCTACCCACCTACAGTTGCCACCCAGTTAATCCATAGCACTGGGGTGAGCCCCAGATTACGTCACACCTCTCATAATCTAACCATTTAGCCTCCGACATGTCTTCCATTGTCTCACTGGGGAATGCCTTGTAATATGAAGAAACTGAGATATTTTGCTGCTTTAAAATATAACATATATTTTAACTAGACACTGAATAAAGATTTTTCTCCACCACCCTGTAGAAGCAACACTGGTTTCATAATTTTGTCTTCCCTCAGACATCAATCATCAAGCAAATTTGGCAGTGATAGTATTATTGCATAGACCACATCTTCTGTATTTAAATAATCCATAATATACAATGTGAACTGTTAGAATAATTAGAATTTTGTGGAATTATTTAAAATACATTGTAATATTTTTTAGCATTGAATGCTAAAATTATTCTTGAGGTTATTATTCCATTTTGATTAAGTCTTAACAATTTAGAGGTAAATATTTTTGTGACTAAGAAAAACATATTCTTATAGTCATTATGATCATCTATGACTACTAATGTCATAACTGTATCGACGGACAAATTTATACACTATATTTTTTTGGAAAATTTCTATTTTATTTCTCATATTCCCTAAATGGAATTAAAACTTTCTGCACAAAACTTAGTTACATAGTTTATATGATCACAGATATTAGAGATTCAAATCTAACAACTTTATAAACTTTTGGCTTGTTTTTGAGGTTGATGCCATACATATTCCAGGGGTCTTTCAATAACATTTTCACTTTCTGCCATAAATATTGCTTTGGATAAAACACTTTGCAAAGTGACAAATTTCTGTGATGGTCCAATTCAAGTTGTCAGTGGAAATATTCACTTATATATAAGAATTCTATAGAATCATGTTGATAATGGCCCAATTATTGTTTAGATTTATCACTCAACATAGACTTTGAATTTCTACAACCTTTTACATAAATTTTTAATTTTATTTTCAGAAGGAATTTTTTCTCATATATTCTTTAGTGGAAAGGAGAGAAAGTTCTATTATTGACGTTAGACTCAATCTTTTTGCTCTGCCCTCTTTTATCTTTACACTTCAAGTTTTATATCACTCTGAATGGCATTCCTCATCTTCAAGGTCAAATGAGAGCTCATTCTCACATAAATGTACGTTTCCTGAGCATTCTGACCCAGAAATTATAATGCTTGCCTTAATTTCTCCAAAAAGCTTGCCCTACAGTCATGTGGATGAGAAGGCGTAATATTGAAGGACAGTAATTGTATCTGTGAGCAGAAGCAGTTGCTTGCTACCTGGATACCAGTTTTCTCCTAGATGCTCTCAGATATGGCATCAATCCTTTAGAATCATTAATTCTCTTGAATCTTCAGATAATTTGAGGAGAATTAGTAAGACAGTTGATATGGTATAACCTGGACTTTCTGCTAAGAAGCAATTGAAATAGTGTTTCATGCAAATATTGTTATATGAAGCAGTTTATAACACCAATGCTTACTGCTCCATGCCACGGTTAGGGTGAGTGTCTCCAAGGGACCAGGAGTTGAAGGGTGGATCCCCAGGGGGGAGCCACTGGGAGGTCCTGGTACCTTGGGTGATGAGGCTTAGTGGGTGGTCCTTAGGTGTCTGGCAGCATGTTATTGAAAGGAATGTGGAACCCTAACCCCTAAATTGTGTTCTGCTTTGTGACTTATAATATAGGAGGATTATTCAGCTATGTATGGCCTCCACCCACCCCTAGATGTGCTGCCATTGCTGGAGACCCAAAGAAATGTGGTAGTCGGATATTGAATGGAACCCTCCAGAACCATAAGACAAAACAACCTGTTTCTCTTTATAAGTTAATTGCCTTAGGTACTTCATTCTAATAACACTAAGCTTACTAATGTAGCACACAATTATCTGTTTTCTCATTTTTTCACTAAATAAATGCATCTTGTACCAAGCACTGTTATTAGTGCTAGAAATGCAAATAAATGATAGAAAAAGGACATGGTCTATGTTTGCTGATGGAACTTAGAATCTTATGTCAGAGCCAGCTGAATTGAAAACAACTTTAAAAGAATTAATAATTAAGATTAAAATTCTAGCAGAAATGAAGCAAATGAGATGCAGAAAACTGAAACCATCCATTCTCTGTATGCAATGTAGAGTTGTTGTCTTAGGTATAACTCAGACTCTCTTTTCTACTCTAGATTCCATCTATCAAATTCCACTTGATAAGTTGTGGGCACCTTAAATGTGATGCGTCCAGTTAGTCCCTCCACATTTCCTCTTACTTCCTTGCATGCAAATCGGCAAAACAAAAGCAATCCACTCACCTGCAATCCCTGGAATCCTGAAACTATTTTTGGCATCTCCCAGTACAACACACTCAACAGGCACATACCTTGAGTTCCCTTTATTCTTCTGAGTCCCACTCTTCACATCTTGGATGGAACATTCAGTATTTATTTCTCAGTGTCCTCTCAATAGATAGAAATTCGTGCATACTTCTTGTTCTCTGTTAATTGACTCATACTGTAGTCAGGGTAGGTTTTTCAAAAAATGAATATGTCTTTTATAATTATTTATTCTCATTTTGTGTCATATGAATTCACAGGTCCTGAATGTGACAGCACATAAGCACCACATAAGGATCAGATTAATTCCACTTTTGACACTTGTACTAATAGACATATCAGTGTTATTAAAAGGCTTTTTATGAGCTTCTAATTACTCCATGTAAAAGTACCCACTGTTCTCAGGGTAAAATCCAATATTATTATTATGGCCCAAGAGACTGCACCTTCTTTTTCTTCTAATCATCCACCTCATGTTTACCATCACTACTGGGTTTGGGATCTGGGATGACCTCATGTGCTGCAGTGTAGACGTATTTAGAGGTGAGGCTCTTGGGAAGAGATTGGACAACAAAGGCTGTGATGTCATCAGTGAATTAATTCATTGTTGGGTTCAAAGCTAATACTTGGGAGATGGTAGACACTTTAGGAGGTGATACATGGCTAGAGGGAGTAGGTCATGGGCTGCTGGTGGAGCACAGTGCTTCTGCTCACCGCAGGCCTGAAAGCAACACAGCCAGGTGAAACCTCTGAAACCATGAGCCAAAATGAAATGAGTCTTTCCTCCCTAAAGTTGATTTTCTCAAGGATTTTGTCACAGAGACAGAAAGTTGACTAAAACACTGACCATTTTTCATCCTCACTATTTTTTTATTGAACACAGGGTCTCATGTGGGCTAAGTCCTTACATTTTATTAACACAAATTCGGATTTTTAAAAGTGTACCAGCTTTCGGGGTATTGTCTGCTTACAGTGCTCTAAGATCAGTAATTTCGTAGCATAAACTACATTTCCTTAATGCTGCAAGTGAAAACAGATACTCCTAGGAAGAGTTATCTTCAACAGGTGAGGCTGTGGGTTTGTTTTTTTTTTTTTTTTTTTTTTTTGGTACATAAATTTCTCTAACAAATTTCTGCATTGTTAATAATCAAATTAATAATTATTATTATTTTTTGGTACTAAGGATTGAAACCAGGGGCACTTAACCACTGAATCACATCTGTAGCCCTTTTGTGTATTTTATTTAAAGTCAGGGTCTCAGTAAAATTTTTAGGGCCTCTAATTGCTGAGACTGGCTTTGAGCTCAAGCTCTTCCTGCCTCAGCCTCCTGACCCTCTGGGATTACAGGCAGGCACCACCCTCTCTGCCAATAACTAAATCTTTACAATGACTTTTGTATAAAATTACAACATGCTTGAAATGGATGTTTAATATGAGGCCTACATTTATAGGATCTTGAAAAAAATAGTTATTGAACAAAAAAATAAATGTCACTCTCCATCCCCAAATTAGAAGATAAAAATCTTAAACTAAATTTTAGCAACTATAGGACCCTGAGAAAGGAAGTCTCAAATTATCCATTAATTTTAAGGAGCCATTGACATACAATAGCTTATCTCCTGAGAATATGTTGATGCAGTCCATTGAGGAGACAGTCCTATAATTAATCCAAAATGCATAGTGTCAAATGATGGCCAGTGCTGGAAAAGATGAAAAGATGATTGTTGAAACATTAAATTTTCCTTCCAAAGGACATGCAAATTATATTAGATAGCAATGCGTAAAAACTTCACATGCCAGCAAGTATAGTTGGGATTTTGTCATTAGATTTTCTCAAGTGCAATAAAAATACATGAAACAAATTTATATTAAAATTATACTAAGAACATAACTTTGTGTAACTAATTGTAATTTAGAAAACATCAAATCTATACAAAATCAACTATTGTAACAACAATTGGAGCAGATACACAAACATCTTGCAGGAATCATGTCTATGATTGAAGTATTTTACTTATGCTCTCTCAATACCTTTCTTATTTTTGCTAAATAAGCAGAAAATCAGTCAAATCATGTTGACATTCAGAGCAGGCTGTGTTGGGGTGGAATCACCACCTCTCACTGTCGGCTGCAGTATTTTTGCACAGATTGCTCAGAAACAAAGGCCTTCTAAGGAGCTGAGCTGCTAATGCAGTCCAGAATAGGGCACTTGCTTTATGCTGTTTTCAAAGAAAATAACCAGACTACACTAAATTGCAGATTTGACACGATAGCAGAGATAGCAATAAAAGTAGCTTACGCGGAATTTTGTTAAATGGCATTTTGATTATGACTGGGTTGCCTATCAATAAAAATGGGAACTGGACAATTCTTGTGCAATTTCTTTGTTGAACAATGAGTTCTTAATTTAATAGAAATTTGAAAACTGTGCTGCCTTGAATTTGCAATCCAATGGTTTATTTCAAATGGATTGGAAACACAATGTCAGAACCCTGGTCATCATAACAAGTTTAAAACCACTGCCTCCTCGCTTGCCAGCAGCTGGGTTATTGAAATTTAAAAAATACTTGGGTTTTGAGCTTATTCTAGGTTATAAAATAATAACTAGATATACATTTACATATAAGTTGCCTTCCTTCCTTGTGGACCCTATTGCATCAAGTCATTGCTAGAATTTAAGTGTCTCTTCACAGAATTCACAGAATTATATTAAAAATGATACTGGTAAGACTGCTGAGAAGTCTAACAATGTTAAGTAGGACACACAGAGAGCACAGGATAAAGCTGTATTTCCACACTCAGCTGTGACAGAGGACTGTTTTTACAACAACACATTTTTTAAATTTCATGATATGATTATAATTTATAAACTATACCCACACAGTACTGCAAGTGAATTTTGAGGAAAACCATCCAATGGTATAGCAGCAAACATTGTTTCCATTTGAAATCATTTTATGTTTGCAAAACCCAGTGCTTCTCTTTATAATTCTTTATTACTACAAAGTAATATTTTGCCCCCAATTATGACATAAACATGCTCAATTTGTACCTTGTTTTAGCATAACCATCAAAATGTGACAGAAGTGTAATTTACATTTGTAGCTACTTTCTAAGAGCCATATTAAATAGTCTGTCATTTGCCTGATTAATAATAAAACTGCCATTTTAAAGTGGGTGGGAATTTCAGAAGCCTCCACTTTTAACTCAGTGTCATACATTGGATTCAGGGTTGAAAGAACTTTCCTGAGATAATGCTCATGTGAGATGTGATCTTCATTTATCCATGGAGCAAACACGGTGTTTAAAGTAAGGAATCTGGGGTTGGGGTTGTGGCTAAGTGGTAGAGCACTCACCTAGCTCATGCGAGGCACCGGGTGCCATAAAATAAAAATAAATAAAATAAAGATATTGTGTCCAACTACAACTAAAAAAAATATTAAAAGAAAAACAAAGTAAGGATTCCAAACAGTATAAAAATAGGTGACAGCCCTCAATTACTTCAGAAAGTTAGGGTTACTGCAGTACTGGGATTGGTGCAATGGTGTCTTCTAAATTAGTCTCTCTTGGTTTGGACGTTCTTGATGTTTGGGCTCAATGCTTTGGTCTTGAAGTGCCCTACTATGTGTTCTGTGATCCATAGTGTCTGTGAGGAAAAGATGCCTCAGCTGTGCCTGGCATCTTCTGTGGACAATACAATACCATCTCCATTTGAAATTTGAATTTGGATTTCTCATTTAAATAAAGAGTATGAATATGATCTGGGAGAAAAATGGCAACATCTACTTTGTGCTTTTAAGTTTATATTGCTTGTTTTTCCTGGAAGAACTAGGAATTAAATTAATTGTTGAATATTCAAGATGTATACATTGGAGGAAAGTATGTTTAAGTCATTTTATAAAATATCCCTACGTCCTACATTAAAATAAACAGAATGAACAGATTATAAGGATACAATAAATTGTTAAGATTGGGAGCAATGTTGGAAAATGTACAGGGTCATACAATGATCCAAACGTAATCAATCATTGTGAAAGTTTATTTATTAAAAACTTAAAGGTAAATGTCTATAGATTTATTTATAAATATAATGGCAATTTTATCATAGCACAGCAATTCAGGTTTGAGTATCCTCTGGTTTTGTGTGTGACTTACCAGCATTTTATAGTACCATTCCCCACCTTCGCTTGATAGTGTCTCCACGGCACACAAGGTAGGAAACCACTCATTTAAATATTTGTGTGGTCATAAAGCTTTAACTGAATGATTCTCTATCAGTTGATTTAATTTGGGAGAATTTTTCCAAAATGTACAATTTCATATCCTTTTTAATCAGGTGAAATTCTCTACTCTTCACATCTAAAAACTTTGCCAGTGAGTAATAATTCCCTTACATTAGGAAACAAGCGTTATCTTGTTCACTTCCTCTTTCCTTAAGAGGGCATTATCCGCCTGCATCATGATGCATTCCTGTAGCCACAGCAACTGGTGCTGTTATTTTTAAAAGTTACTTTCATATTTTTCAACCATTATTCAACCTCTTTTGGTTGGTTTGGTTTATCAGTTTTGTTTACCTTTTCAAAGATACAAATCTATGTTGCATTTATACTTTGTATTGTGTTGTTGTTGTTCTTAATTTCATTGACTTTGAGTCTGGTATTGATTATTTCCTTTCTTCTGCTGAGTTTGGAATTTGTTTTTTCTTTCTTTTCTAGGGCCTCAATATGTAGCATTAGATTGTTTAATTTGGGATCTCTTTGGATTTTTTTTTAACATAGACACAAATGCTATCAACATTCCTCTTTGAACTGTCTTCATATTATCCCAGAAATCTGATATGTTGTATCTCTGCGTCTATTTGTTCCTAGGAATCTTTAAAATTTCTTCTAGAGCCAATTCCTCATTTGAAATGTGTTATTTAATCCCCAGAATTTACAATGATTTGTTTATCTTCTTTTTGATTTCTGTTAACACTCTATTGTGATCTGATAGGATACAAAAGGAAATATATATGTTTTTGTATTTGTTTCTACTTGCTTTGTCCTAAAATATCATCTGTTTTAGAGAAGTTTCCATATTCAGTTGAGAATAAAGCAAGTTCAGTTGTTGTCAGTTGAAATATTCTATAGTTGTCTGTGATCCACTTGATTAATAATTTTTATTTTTAGTTCTGCAATATTTGTTTAATTCATATGAATGATCTATGTTTTGAAATCAACCAGTATTATTGTGTTGGGGCCTATTTGATTCTTTATCTTGGGGAGAACAAACATTTATCATAATTATGTTTTATTATTGGATGATCTCTTTAACCAGTCAGTGTGTGACTTTCTTTGTCTCTTCTGATTGATCTTGGTTTGCAGTCTCCTTTGTCAGCTGTAAGAGTAGCTATTCCTGTTTGCTTTTGGCCTCCATTTGCATGGATGATCTTTTTCCATTTTTTCATTTTAACCTGTAAGCATCTTAGTCTACAAAGCCCATGTATTATAAATAATGTGTGGTTGGTCTATTCTGCCAGTCTTTGTCCTTTTATTGGAGAGTTTAGCTGAATTTGTAGCATGTTATCATATAAAGATGATTTTTTTATATCCTGCCATTTTTACTCATCTCTGACGCTTTATGCACACTTGATTCTCCTTCAAGTGACTGTTCTTGTGAGATTTATTCATACACTGACTTTGATACATTTTTTATCAATTTGTGAATTATTTCATTGACTGTTTTATAGTGCTGGCTTAGTGGTTATGATTTCTTTTAATTTCTGTTGTTCATAGAAAGTTCTCATTCCAAGCTTGGTACATATTATTCCAAATCTCTGACAGACAAATGCTGGCATATAATGGCTTTCTTCAGTCATGCACTTCATTATAAAGCTGCATTTCTGTTTTTGATATTCCAAACAGCAAAACAAGTGAGAAGTATTGCCTTCCTCTACTCCACCATCTTGCCAATAAGCAGATAATAAATTTTTTAAATTATTACTGTATCATATTTAGAATGCACTTTAATCAAAAGTAAAATAAATGAACAACCAAAGTTTCCCTAAGTTGCCATGAGATGAGATTCCAATAATTTTATAGAAAGCCTACAGTGTTTTCACTTAATTTTTTATATAAACATAGTATGGAGTTGAGGCCTTTGAAGGATCAAAAAGGTGTCAATCATGACAGGGTTTAACTGATATATCTTTGAATTTCTCCTTAATCCTTAGTAGTTCTCATCTCGCGAGACTGCTCTTTCAGTTATG
The DNA here is from genome assembly GCF_964194105.1 of Spermophilus citellus. Lineage (NCBI taxonomy): Eukaryota > Metazoa > Chordata > Mammalia > Rodentia > Sciuridae > Spermophilus > Spermophilus citellus. The sequence goes on from NC_138198.1 coordinate 124,790,843, forward strand.
GTCCGTTAACCAAAACCTATGTCCTGGATGAGGGTACTACGGGACACTTTCTCATGCTTCATGGATCTGGTTCTCTTTAGAATAATGATAGCTTCAATTGACCTTCTGGTGCTAATTAAGGGATTGCTGTGGGTTGGATACGATGTGTTCCTAAAAGTTCATGCTTGACACAATGCAAGGACTTTCAGAGGTGAAATGATTCAATTATGAGAGATGCAACCTAATGGATCAATTGAAACAATGATATGGATTGACTGGGCAGGAATAGTAACAGGAAAGCTATGGCTGGAGGAAGCAGGTCACGGTGTGGTGTGTGTGTGTGTGTGTGTGTGTGTGTGTGTGTGTGTGTGGCTTTGGAGTCTGCATTTTGTCTCTGGTGAGTGGAACCTTCTCTGCTTCCTTGTTGCCATGTCCTGAGCTGCTGTCCTCCACCACGCCTTTCCCCCATGGTGCTCTGCCTCACCTCAGGCCAGCTGACCATGGACCAAACCTCTGAAACCATGAGCCCAAATAAACTTGACCTCTTTTAAGTTGTTCTTGTCAGGTCTTTGGGGCACAATAACAAAGAAGCTGACTAAAACAGAGATGTTCCTGATATCCCCCATGTTTAGAATTTTGGTTGGAGATGCAAATGAAGTGTGAAAACATATTTCAGTAATTCAATATTGCAGCATTATCCAAGTGGTTTAGATTTATTATTTATATTATAGTATTTATTGAATAATCCATGAATCCTTTATTCTAGTCTACAAATTAATTAACATATGGCATAGTGTATGTTACATTGCATTATAATAATGAAAGCCAGATATAAAATATTATATGAAAAAGAAGAGGAAATGACTATTTGATGAAAACTAATGAGAGGTTCCCATGATGATGTAGTATGGGGACTGAGTCTTTCCTTATTGATCAACAGTTATCTGGACTAGCACCAGAGGCCACCAGGCTGACAACCTCTACACTTTCACAACAGAAGACCCTTCAGAACATCATTGTCATGCTATCACCACCATTCTCAGAACAGAAGGTCCGTTTTAGGTTTGGCATATTGGCATCTAATCTGGCTCCCAGAATCTTAATAGGTACATATTATTAAATAATATTCATTTCAAAAATTATAAGAAGTTATTAAAAGAAAGATCATGCTAATGTAGCCTTCTTTCTCATTTTAACCTTGGAAAAATTCAGTTAATGTTCAGGGATAAGCAACCCCTGAAGGTATATGGTACTTATCCATGAAAGTCCCCAAGTTGCTCTGCCCTACTCAATACCTAGGTATGTGGGCATTACCCACATTTTTACTTTTATATCCAATTTATACTTTGCATCAGTTGATGGAGGACAAAGCTGGACTTATTATATATGCATAGGAAAAAATTCTTGGGAGTGAAAGTGAGAAAAATATAGGTGGCAAGATATGATCACGTTGTTTCTTTAATGAATAAAGAATTGAAAAATCTAGATCAAGATCATAAAAATCATGTGTGGTGTACAAATGTTATTATGACTTTCAAGACGGTGACAGTCATTTAAGCTTTGGACCCTTTGGAGCCTGTGGCTCTGTATGTCACTCTACCTTTACCCTGAACTACATGAAGAATACCAGAGAATCGTTGCAGGAAGGATGTTAGAGAGAGTAGGGATGACTAAATATAGTAAACAAGGGTCCAGATTAGTTCTTCTCATTTAAAATGAAGCCCATTAGGAATATTAAATTTAATTGGAAAAAGAAGCCAAATAATATATATTGCAAGGTACAGGTATTGATAAAGAAGAGTTAAGTTTTATTCAGCTGAACTTCACATATCTGAGGGAGAAAAGAATTTTCAGTGACATATTAGATCACAGAATATTGCTTTCTGAAACTAGCATTCCCTCGTCCTAAGACTCTAGTAAAATTAGATCATGGAAAGAGTCCATAACAGTCATATATACTGTAAATGTAGTATTTTTAAAGATCATAAAAAAATCCAAAGTAGAAGAAAGAAGTGTTTCTGAGCAATGTGAAAAAATACTGTTTAGACATCTGGGGAAATTAATATTTTTTGCTTTTTGTTTTGTTTTTGATTTTTTTTTCAAAATAGCATTGAGATAAATAAATGAGCCAGTAAAAGTGGCAGATATAATTTTTTGTTTATAATGGAAATATTATCAAATGCTAATATGAATTTAAAATCTTTGAAAGAAAGACCTTCAAGAAACATCAGAGAACATAAAATATTTTAAAAGTCTATCTAGCTGCCCCAAATTTGAGGTGTAATATTGAAGATATTATCATACACATGTGAGTGGATTAAAGATTTTTCTTCTCATCCATAATAAAAGTCATTATAGTAAGTCCTTAAGAGTTAATAGTAAAATATTTAATCAAGTCCGTATTTTTGTACATAAAAGGTTATGAGAAGGTTGTTATTAAATATAAATATTGTTTAGAGAAACTGACACTAGACAAAAGCAAGCAGAAGCAGGATTTACCAACCAATTACCAAATGTTATGGTTGGTGTTTGAAGAAAGTTGTTTAAGACAAAAACCTCATTTGCTGTCACCGATCATTTTTTTATTCTATCTTGAAGGCTATTATAGCCATACTGTATTTAATTTTCCTAAGGTTATTTGAAAAAGAATTTTTAGTTCCAGAAGACAAAAACCCTTATTTTGAAATATATAACCCCTGAGGATACAAATTTTATTTTATTTAGTGATTTTATTTAGTCAACATTCTAGAAAACATGCTGAAACCATGAGAAGTCCCTTCAGTTAGTATTAACTGATGTTTCTCAACTTGGATGAGTGCAGAACGTTATCATGCCAAGTGTCACCATTCCACTCCTTTATGCTGTGACTTAAATAAGTTGCACTAAGCATGCTCTTTGACATCACTGGATCAGGTCTTTGGGTGCTGAATGAAAAAATCGGCCAGGGCAGAGGTTTAATGGGTGGAGCACCCAAGTAACCCAACTGACAGTGGGTCTCACCGTCACTGTGTGTGGATTTTTAATCTGGCTAAATCATTATGTTTTTTCTTTTTACTTAATATCATCTTAGAGAAAAACCACATAGGCAAAATTTCAAGACTTCCAGAGATGTGGGAATGATGTAGAAACTCAGTCTTAATTTCCTATATTTAAAGCAAGAAGTTGAGTGTCTTCCTCAAAGATTATATTAAAATCATTGTTTTCTTTTTTGAATGTTACTATTAATATATAGCTATTAAGTGATTTAGTGCTTCCAGTAAAAAAGAAAAAAAAATAATACTTGTTCAATTTTCATATAGTTACAACTTATTTAATGGAAAGCCCTGCAAATCAGCAGGAGAGGATTACCCACAGTGAACAGGGCTGTTCTTTCCTGAATACTGAAAAGAGCCTCCCTGTTTGCACTCCTTCGTCCTGGGCTCTTAGTCTTCCTGTACCCCAGGACAGGGTCCAGCCATTGCTTCAGGCTCAGTTTTATCATACAAGGAAGCTGTGTTAGAAGCTATTACTTGAGCACTTGAAGTTATCATTTCTACAAGGGCAATATTTGTTTCTGTGCCATTTCAACAAAAATTTTAAAAACCATGATGAGCTTATCAATAGTATCAATTTAATTTTATTTTACTTAACTTCATTGAATTTTTCAAACACGTTTCCCCTTTTGCAACATGGTATGTTAGATAGCTGTAACTAGAGAAAATCCATTATCTAAATGCCCCTTTGCAACAAATACTCATCTCTTGCTCACAGTATTAGAGGCTGCCAGGAGTCTGTCACTCTCCTTACTTTCCCAGGATCAGCCCAGGTTGGCTCTCTACCTGCAGAACACTGATCAAAGGAGCTACATTGGGATATGGCCTAAGAGCATCACAACACCAAGCTCAGAATCACAAAGGCATGGCCACGTGGTCCTACCACAGGACTTCAGACTCACAAGACAGGGGAGGGGATGATGCCTCTTCCTGTTGTGAGGCCAAACCAATAATTGACTGCAGGGAACAAGTTGCCTGCTTCCTTTGTCACATTTACTTGCTTCTATCTATACACAATAAAAAAGGAATCTTTTCCTGAGACTATCAACAGATTTCATGCAAAAACTGACATGAAGCTCCAGTTTAGGAACATATCAACCAAATTGCTTTGATACACTTAATCATTTGTTTCATCTAGAGTTGGAAAGGACAACTCTCTTTACCAGAGATTCCCTTTGCCACGTTGAAGCAGGCACTGGGTTGGACACTGATCTTTGAGGGAAGTACTCTGATGTTCCTTTGATCACACCTTCTAGAGAGGGTAGGAGATGGTGCAGACAGGCAACCAAGTTAGGGAACTTCCTCTGTCCCACAATTCAATCACACAGGCTTGGAGTTTCCTCTGCAAATGGCCAGGGAACACGCGTCCAGGGCTTGCATGGCCCTTCTCTAGCCATCTTATTGAGACTCTTCTGTCCTGTAGCACAACCCTACAAGGCCCCCAGAAGGTCACCAGGCAACTCTGAGTAGGAAGAATTGCTGCATAGATTGTTGGCTGGGATGTCTGTTATGTGTAAACTCGTGGTCTCTTCTGGAGAAGGACAGATCTACATTTGGAAACGAAATAAATAAGAAGCAAAAGCAATTGGTCTGAATCAACTCATGGGGAAAGGGCTCTATAGAACTGTAACGCTGTGGAATTTTATCCTCATGTTCTAAACCATTATGAAAAATAAGGTGCGCGTCTGAATGATAAAGTTAGAATATATTCTAAGAGTTAGCCTATTTTATGACATTAAAATTTGTATACATATAAAAAGTGAAGCTGTATGTATTGTCTTCCCTACAAGGTGCACTTAGGAGTAGACCTGCCCTGCATCTCTAACTTGCAGTGATCAGACGTGGCTAGGATACGGAAAGGGCACCTGCCAGGTGAGACCATGGAAGCAGGAAGTGCTGAGCAGTGCAGGAGCTAGAGCAAGTCTGGAACTCACCAGGGCGGGCGTAATTGCCAACGCTGGGTCTTGGTTCTGTCCTCCAAGATTCCAGTGTGTTTCTCATGCTCCTTGACTTCCCCAGCCTGTTCCTGACCATAGAAATTGGGGAACCAAGGAACATGCTTCAGAGAGGCAGAGTCTTTTCAAGACACTCGTGATTTTATAAGGACTTCTCCCACATGTTAAATCTAAAAGAATTTATTATGTTCCTTTTAGATCCAATAGATTTCTTACTGAAGAGGATTACTTATTTGCTATGGATTTAATTGATCGTTGCCCACATCTGTGTGTGAATTAGAAAGTCACTACCTCCAGACATAAGTTGGAGTTTTGGGAGTAAGGGGCTTGGGAATTTGGGGATTTTCCTTTTTCCATTCACATCTGTTTTCAAGCAGATTACTATATGTTTTCTGAGCTCCTTCCGTTCTTGTAATAACTGATCACACTGTTCCTATAGGATCTGCACTCTGTTTTCTCTTCTCAATGAGTCCCCTGAGTATGCTTTAGCAGTAGAAAAATCTAGTTTATGTTTTATGTTTGACTTGTTTTCTTTAGAGTTTTATATAATGTGCTTGAAACTTTATTCTATATTCAGTGCCTGTTGGTGATAATTTCCACTGTCTTCTGAAGCAAATGTAGCTACCAGTAAACATGGACGTGTTTCTAGAACTCTGTTGTCTCCTATCTCAATATCCTCCCATTTCTCGGCACTCATTTTTTTTTTCTACTACATTGTTACTTTTTAATGTATAATGTTTTAAAAATTTTCTATGACCATATTTTTCATCACTTTATGTTCTCAATTTTGCATTTAAATTGTTAATACCTCATTAATGGTGATTGTGAGTTCTGTAATATCTTTTCAATCTTATTTGATCATTTGGGATCCATTCACAAATGGAATTCCATGTCATGAGACTAGTACTTGGATGTAATTCTCTTGGTTCACACTTCCTTTCCCCAGGCGTTTCTATGTGATAAGATCGATAACACTGAAATAGCTGTAGAAGACCCTGCCACCCAAGTGCTCTACTAATCATTTGAGAAGATTGTACACTTTAGTTTTTCAAATTACCAGATCCTTTATTTCACTTCTTTCTTTGATTCTTCTTATTTTAACAAACATATGTTCAGGTGATATATTTTTGTATCAAATATCAAAGAGATAAATGGGTGATTTTTTGTCTACAGACAATTTTCAATTTTAGATTTATACTTAATTTTAGATAAAAACATAAAAATCATACACACTATGGAATACCATGGGTTTTTCGATGCATGTATGTGTTACATGATGTTAAATCTAGGTAAACATACTGATGGCTTCAAACATCTACCATTTCTTTTTTTCCTGTGTCTTTATTGGTACGTTGTAATTGCACATAATGGGGGAATTCATGGCTATATATTCATAATGCATGCAGCACCATGATGTAATTTGGTTATCATTTCCCCATATTACACTTTTCCCTCTCCTTCCCCCTGCCGGGTCCATTTCCACTATCCAGCTGATTTGCCTTTGATTTTCATGAGCTCCCTACTCCACTTTTCCTTTTCTTTTTCTTCTCTAGGTTCCACATGAAAGAAAACATGACCAGTGTGAAATGTTCCTTTTTCTCTTCTTCAGCATTTATTATTTTTTTGTGTGTTCTTAATGACTGCCAATCATGACTCCTATGAGATGAAATCTCAGTATAGTTTTGATTTTCATTTCCCTAATTGCTAAAGATATTGAACATTTTTTGTATATTTGTTCACCATTTGAATTTCTTCTTTTGAGAAGTGTCTATTTAGCTCATTTGCCTATTAATTAATTGGGCTATATTTTAGTTCATTATATAATCTAGATAATAATTATCTGTCAAAAGAGAAGGTAGCAAAGATTTTCTCCTATTATATAGGTTCTCTTTTCACATTGTGAGTTGTCTCTTTTGATAGAGCCTTTTCATTTGATGCCATCCATTTAATAATTCTTGGCATTATTTTCTGGGCTTTAGTAGTCCAATTGAGAAAGTCCTTGCCTGTGCATATATGCTAGAGTATTGACCCAACATTTTCTTCTGGAAGTTTCATAGATACAATTCCTCAGTCTTGGATCCATTTTGAGTTGACTTTTGTGTAGGGTGAGAGATAAGGATCTAGTATTATTCTTCTGTATATAGACAACCAGTTTTCCCAGCACTGTTTGTTAAAAAGGCTGTCTTTTCTCCAATGTATGTTTTTGGCAACTTTGTCAAGGATCAGATTACGTATCTCTGTGTGTGTGTGTCTCTGTGTCTTCTATTCTGTACCATTGGGCTATGTGTGTGCTTTTATGCCAGTTCCATGCTGATATTGTTACTATACCTTTGTAGTCTAATTTGAAACCAGGTATTGTGATGCTTCCAGCATTGACTTTGGGATTAGGATTGTTTTGGCTATTCTGGGTATTTAATTTTTCTAAATGAACCTGAGCATTGTTTTCTCTACTTCTTTGAAGAGTATTATTGACATTTTGATGGGTATTGCATTGAATCTGTGTATTGCTTTTGGTAATATAGCCATTTTGACAACATTAATTATGCCTATTCATGAGCATAGGAGGTTTTTCATCTTGTTTCTTCTTCAATGTTCTATAATTTTGATTGCAGGGGTATTTGTTAAATTTATTCCAAGAAAATATTTTCTGAGATTATTGTGAATGGGATTGTTTTTCTGATTTTTTTTTTACTTGGAAAATTCATTTTGGGGGTATAGGAAAGCTATTGATTTTTGTATGTATGTTTATCTTTTATTCTGCTTTTTTGCTGAATTTACATATCAGCTAATATCTTCTGGTGGAGTTATATTTATATCTACTAGATATAGGATCATGTCACTCACAAAAAGAAGTAATCTGACTTTTCCTTTTTGTATTTGTATCCCTTTAATTTGTTCTCTTGACTGACTGATCTGACTAGAGTTGAACTATATTGAATACAATTGTTTACAGTAGACACCCTTGTCTTGTTATGAATTTAAAAAGAATGTCTCCCCATTCACTCTGATGTTGGCTTTGGATTTGTTAAATATTGTCTTTATGCTTTTGAGATAAGTTCCATACATAGGTTCATTAGTGATTTTTTTTTTACCATAAATGGATGTTAAATTTTATCAAAGGCTTTCTCTGAATTTATTGAGATGACTCTATGATTTTTGTCTTTCACTGTGGTGTAATGCATTTATGAAGTTATATATGTTAAGCCTTCCTTGTAACCCTGGGGTAAAACTGACTTGGTTCATAATGTGCAATCTTCTTAGTAAATTGTTGAATATGGTTTGCTAATATCTTATGAAGGATATGTAAATCTAAGATTTTTAGGGATTTCAGAATGTAGTTTTGTAACCTTCATGTGCCCTTATCTGGTTTTGTGATAGTGACTACATACAATGATTCTGGAAGTGTTCCTTCCCTTTATATTTTATGGATTGATTTTGGGAACATTAGTATTAGTTCTTCTTTAGAAGTCTAGTAAAATTCAGCTGAAAACCCATATTGTTCCGGGTTTTGTTGGAAAATTTTATTACTGCTTCTTTCTCATTGCTAGTTATTGGTCTATGTCCTTGGTTCAATTTTAACAGGTCGTGTATTTCCAGAAATGTATCCATTTCTTATAGGTGTTTAATTTATTGAAGTTTTCAAAATAGTCCCTAACAATCCTCTGGATTTCTAGGATGTCTGGTGATTTCTTTTCTTTCTTTCTTTCTTTCTTTCTTTCTTTCTTTCTTTCTTTCTTTCTTTCTTTCTTTCTTTCTGTTTCTATTTTTATTAATTTGGTTCTGCTCTCTTTTTTTCTTTTTTTTTTTTTAGTTTTTCTTATGGTTCATAAATCCTGTTTCTTTTCAAAGAAATAACTCTCCATTTTATTGATCCTTTGTATTGTTGTTTTGTTCTCTATTTCATTGATTTATCTCTTGATCTTAATTATTTCCTTCCTTCTACAAATTTGAAACTAGTTTGTTCTTATTTTTAAAGGCCATCATTAAATTGTTTATTGGATATCTTTCTGATTTTATTACGTAGGCACTCATAACTATATGTTGTACCATTATTCTTGATTGATTCTGAAAATTTTAAAAATTTATTCCCTGATTTCTTTATCACTCAATTATAATTCAAAAGTGTATTCTTTAATCTCCATGTGTTTATATAGTTTCTATAGTTTTTGTTGTTGATTTCATTTGATTCTATTATGATCAGACAAGATGCAAGTAAATATCATATTTTTTGGATTTGCTAAGGGTTGTTTTGCACACTAAACTATGATCTATTATGGAGAATGTTTCATGAGTAGCTGAGAACAAAGAATATTTGGCTCTGTTGGAAAAAAAAAAACATTCAACAATATACATTCATTTGATTGGTTATATTTTTTCCGCTACAAAAAATAATTTTACTGAGTTCATGACTAATGACCTACACATTGGTGAAAGACGGCATGTTGAAATCATCCAGTATTATTATAGTGGGTTTTTAAGTAGAGTAGTATAAATTTTATGTAATTATGTGCATCTACTGTGGCATAAATATTTCCTATCATTATATATAGTTGTTGGATGGTTCCTTTACCAGTATGAAGTGACTTCCTTTGTCTCTTCTGGTTAATTTTGGTTTATAGTCTATTGTGTCAGATATGAGAGTAGTTACTCCTACCTGTTTTCTGGTTCCATTTGCATGGTCTCTCAATTTTCTTCTTTGACCTTCAACCTATAAATTCTTTTGCCTGCATGGTGAGTGTTTCTCAAGCAACGTATACTTCAGTCTTGTATTAACACATTCTACCAAACTGTTTTTTAACTGAAAATTTGATTACCATTTTTATTCAGCATCATTATAAACAGATATGTATAAGTTACTGCCATTTTGATTTATTTCTAATGTTTGATTTGGTGCTATTTTTCATTTGCTTAGCTACTCTTCCAATATTTTTTTTTTCATTTGTCAGCTCTGGGCCATTTTTGTTCTCTTCTGTGTGTAGTATTTCTTTAACAATTTTCTGTAGTAGTAATTGTCTTAGTAAGTTGTGCACTCTTTTAGTTTCTGCTAATCATGGAAGGTTTTCCTTTTTGATTTTGAAGGATAGCTTTGTTGGATATACCAATAATGTTTAACAGTTATTTTCTCTCAGGGCTGAGAACAAATCATTCCAAGTCCTGCTTGATTTTAGATTTTTTTTTCTGAGAAATCAGAAATGATTCTGATTGACTTACTTCTAATATGAACTGATACTTTCTCTTGAGGCTTTTTAGACACTCAGCTTGTTCTCTATATTAGGCATTTTAATTATAATGTGTTATGATGAAGTTCTGTTATGGTTTTGTTTACTTGGCATTTTGAATGCTATAATGCTATATATTTCTGAATGTCCATTTCATTCTCAAGGTTTAGAAATTTTAGTGTTGATCATCTTTATGATCATTCTTCTGAGTTCTTTATAAGATATTTCTTTTTTTTTTTTTTTTTGGCAGTATAGGGGATTGAACCCAGGGCCTTGTGCATGTGAGGCAAGCACTCTACCAGCTGAGCTATATCCCCAGCCCCCTTATTTCATCCACTTCTACTTAGGGTCTGGTTATTAATTTGGGGTTTTGTCTCTTCTATTCTTTGTAATAAAGTATTGTTGAAGTTTGAGGATGGTCAATGTGTATGTGGAGCAAGGTGCACTGACTCTTGTCTGGTTTCAACAGCAGTCTCTGCCTGTGAACTTGTAGTGTGTCAGGAGATTCCCAGGACCAGGCTGTTAGATGGGCTGGCCTAAAATTGTAGCTCATTAAAATAGCTTTCTACATACTTTCTCAAAAATAAAACTTAGGATGAAATGGGAAGTACCATCATTTGGATTTGGCCCAGACATGCCAGATCAATTCAATCTTAGGATGGGTCTGCTGTTGAGTTCTAAGTGGAGAGTTCTGGGAGCTGGGACTTAGCTCTAATCAATTATCTCTTCATAGTTTCTTATAATTTAAAAAACTTCCTTTTTTATAAATGAAAGTTTAAATTTTATATTTTGTGCATAAAAATTATGAAGTATCTTCAGTTATGTTCTTCCTACTTGCTTATTTTATGATGATTTTTCTCTAAGAAAAATTTTAGCAATCGACAAAGCTTTCCTCCATGTCTGAAAATTAATTATGAACTGAAATCAAATTTCATGTATGATGACTTTATGAGAATGAACTCAATTGCTATGTATAAGTATAAATGTCTAATAAAAATTTAAAAATATATATGACACAAAAGAAAACATTATACAACAGTTATAAGTTAATGCAGATTAATCTATTTAACATTTTTAATTTGTTTACAGAAAGATTTATGTCATTCTTTATTAACCTATCATGGCTTATTTTTTTCTATTTGACAATCTCAATGTTTATTTTTTAAGTATTATTTATAAAACTTATGTTTTATTATTTATAAAACTTATGTTCTCCGATAATTCTTTTTTAAAAAAACAGTATTGAATAAATCTCATTTTATAACTTCTGCTTTGTATCCTATATTTTAGATTGCCTGTGAACTTATCATGGTTCTCTTAATCATCAGTTGATTGATCTTGGAAAAATTCTGATACAAAAACCTCCAAATAACTTATGAGATATGTCATCCACTGAACCTAAATTAAATTAAGTGTTTTGTAATCATGTGGATTAATTAATTCATGTTCTAAAATGTGTGCAAAGAAACTCTGTTTTTGTTTGTATTTTGTCTTTTTATATAATTAATTATCTCCTTTTTTATTCTAGTGGTAACATTTTTTTTTTTTTTTGCTTTAGTGATTTCTTCCTCAATGAACTAAAACTTTAGGCCAGAATTGTGTTGTATTTGGGTAAAACAAACTCATAAATTAAGCTGATGGTATTTATTAATGCCTAAAGAATTTAAATGATAAAGATGTGGGTGATTCAGAACTTTGCATATGTTACTGGAAAGTCTTAAGATATAGCTTAAGTTAGAAAATATTCATGGTATTATCATTGCAATTAAAAACATGCAGGTCTTATTAACACTTAAATGTAAACCAATTTTTATTTTTAATATTTGAAATTATAATATGTGGTTATAAATGTAAGAAGGTCAGACGTTTAATTAAAAGAAAATATCATTAGTAAGGAGAAAAGTTAGTAAAAATTCAATTTGGCAATATTTTTATGTCTATTTCCAGAAAGTACAGGAAAAGTCGGAAGTATGCCGGAGTGAAACTGATTTTCATTCTTAGATCTAAGCTTCAAGGAGCAGTCTGACTTTATAAAGAAAAAAACATTGAGCAGAAATTTCTTCTTGAGAATTCTGTTGACTACAGTTTTTTTGAGTTCACATTTATAAATATTTATCCATATCTTTTAATCCCTGCAGTTGCTGAAAGTTTTGACTATTTTCTGTCATGAAAATTCATACTTCATCCTTTACCTATGTGTCTGTATACCTTTTGTGCTTTAAATAAAACAAGAGCTTTGACATTTTGTATAGTTAGGCAAAGTCATGATGGAGAGTAAATGGGACAATATCTTCTTTTCTCTTTATTATTGTTCATAAATTTATAATGGAATATTACTGTTAGGGCAACAGCACAAATCAGTCAAGATATTTTCTAATATCATTTGATAATGAAATGGAAATGCCATGCAGGCCTCATAGTTGTATAAGCCAAAGTGATGTGTAAAGGAAAAATGACACTTTACTTTAAAACTTGTTGGCTTTATTCAAAGTTATTTTGTTCACTACACTTATTACATGTTGAATGACATTAGCAAACATGTTTTCAGAATTCTTTGCTGCATGGTAGTTTTGCAAATTTAATACAAGTAGTTCAGAGATTTATTTAACAAGTGTTTAATAATAGTAAACAAGTAAATTATAAAACTCACAGTGACATACTTAACACACATATATTGATTGTTTATCCAGGGTAGATGCCATCATGCATAGGAAAGCTAAAATTGGAAATAAAAATTACAGATATTAAACTTTTAGTGTTTATAAACCTAAAGTGAATATAAAAATGTACATTAATTAAATATAATGTTAAATAATTTTCACACGTATATGAATTTATTTATACTTTCCAAGTAAAAAAAAAATAGAGTGTGTTTAACTTTCTTAAGAAAATCTGTTACATAGGGAGGAAAGATTTCTTGTTTCTATTTAATTTTTACCATTTTATTTGTATATATTACTAATATATTTAAAATAGATTGATTACTAATAGAATGTAATTTAAAAGAGTTTTGATGATGCCATACAACAAGAGTATGCATTTATCTTGGAACATAAATAATTGAGTCAGAGAACTCTCAGAAGGAAAGCTATGTCTCAGATGAAACCTTAAGACATGTAGGAGACAGAATGAAGATAGCAAGTGATGGAAATTTGTAGGAGACTGAAGAAGAGGGCCAGATGGGCGAGTCCTTCATATTAAAGGAAGACCAGCAGCATAAGAGAGAGCAGATGAAAAACTAGGCAGGAGAGTGCATGGACAGAGTAAGAAACCTGCAAACCAGTGACCCTCATGCACAGAAATATGAACGTGGTAAATGGAATCTTAGTTGCATAATTCAGCAGTACATAAACACAATGATGCACAAGGCCATTTTAGTGTTTAACCTAAGAATCCAAGGCTTCTTGAGTATTTGACAATGAATCAATATATAACATTGCATGAAAAGGCCAAAGAAGGAAAGTCACATGATTATACCAATTGACATAGAAATGTAGAAAATGCATTTTAAAATTCAAGCTCACATTCACAATTAAAAAAGACTATCAGGAAAATAGCAGTAGAGGGATTGCATTACACATTTTAAAACCTCATATTACATGCTATGTAACATCCCCACAGATTATGAACATACTTCCCAGGCAACCAGTTGCACCAGTGTGGGCTAAGGGTGGCCCTTCCGCTGGAGTCTGTCTGTGACCCAGTAACATTTAAATGCACAGTGAGCACCTCTTAGGCCTTTCCTTGTGTTCTCTATCCTGATCTTCAGTAAAGGTCCTTGGCCCTGGGTCCTCCCTGTGTCCTCTGCTCCAGCCTGTGCACTTCAGCTTGCTCACTAGGAACTCCCTCCTGGGAAATCCACTCTGTCTCTTCAGGATCTGTGAGTACTATAAGCAGTGTGACTGTTTCTCCCACTGTGCCTTTCCTATGCCCCCTTCCTTGCTGCATTGACTGACCATCATTCAAAACAGTACAGAACAAGGGGTGTTCCCTAAACTTCATGAATAGTGTAAAAATACCATAGCTAACATTATATCTCAGCATTCCCCTAAGATAAGGAAATACAGGCAATATTAAATTTACCTCTAAGTAATTGCAAATATTGCATTTTAATTATATTTTCTATGTGTTCTTCAACAAAATGCAAACTTTCAATTAATTTTGTGTATTTATTTTGTACTCTGAAGTTTCTGAATTCATTTATTGCAAAAATTTTTGTATTCTACTAACTGTAAATATGTATCCTTTGACCAAAAGCATGGCCACAGCTAGTGAAAATATAATGTATCATTGAAAAACACTTGGTGGACATCAAGATTTTTCACCACAAAAATGATTAACAAGTTAATACATAGGTGAATTAGCTAGATTTAAATTATTCCATAGTGTAAGTATACTTCAATCATCAGGTGAGTATGTTAAAAACAAACTATTTGATGTGATTTTAAAACAAAATTTCAACAAATAAGATTTGTTTTTAATTCTATTTCTTGAAATGGAACTAAATTTTGTAGAAATTAGGAACAGGTAAGTGGTGGTTGCCAGGATTTCTGGATGGGAAGACCAGGGAGTAGGTATGCTATATAAGGGCAAGAGGAGGGATGTTTGTGTTGAGAGAAATATTCTACATCTTTACTGTACAATGCCAATATCAGGATGTGATATTGTTCTATCGTTCCTCAAGAATATCATTGCAAGAGATTTGGTAAAGGGTACAGGGCATCTCTTGATGTGTTCTCTCTCACAACTGTTTATAAATTTATAAATCAAAATCAAAATTAAAATGAATTTATATTAATAATGATCAAACAGAGGTGCTGAGATAGAATGATTCTTTGGGAAATACAAACAAAAGGAGTAAATTTACCTTTGAAAAAATTGAAAATAAAGTCACAAGGTTTTGTCAATACATGGAAGTCAGTCATTAAAATTTTTAAAAATAGGTTTATTCAAAAAGAAACATCAAATACTTGTTAGGGAATGTAGTGATGATTCATATGTTCTGTAAAGGAATTCCTGATTCCTCATTGATGATATTAATCCAATTGCCAGGTTTTTTGTTGTTGTTGTCTTGGTACAAGGGATTGAACCCTAGGGTGGCTTAAAACTGAGCCACATCCATAGCCCTTTTTATCCTTTATTTTGAGAGGGGATCTCACTAAGTTGTCAAGGGACTCTTTAAGTTGCAGAGACTGGCCTTGAATTTGCAGCCCTCCTGCCTCAGCCTCCTGAGTTGAGATTGTCAGTGTTTAAGCTGTGTGTGTGTGTGTGTGTGTGTGTGTGTGTGTGTATCATATATTGTTGGATTTACCATTGATAAGAACTGGCATTTACATCCCCTTTCTTTAAGGGGATTCTCACTACCTCATTCTCTTGCCCCTTCCCTCTTTCGGGTATTACCCATCAGGCAGTAGAGACTCCACAGTAAAGGGAACAGCACCTCAAGACCTGTACTCCTGGAAGTTTACAGTTTCTGGCAGAGCAAGCTTCATTCCAGCTGTTTCACTGAACGTAATTACACACTGGCAATGTCCTGGTGGAGAGGCAAGACGTGGCTTCCTGTGGCATAGTGGTATGTTTGGGTTGCTAGGTTAAGAGAAGTTTTCTCTGACAAAGTGGTTCTTTAGTCGAGCTCTAAATGATACATAAGAATTCACTGGGTAATGGGTAAAGTACCTACTGGTACTTCTCTGACAAATAAGAGGAGAACTTTCGGGGGGACGCTTTTGCAAACGCTAAGATATGCTCCAAATCCATAGTAATAAATAAAGTAGAATAATGTTGGCCTGCAAGCAGAGTAGGAGATGAGGGGACTGGTAGAATTCAGAGAGAACATACATGCTCAGAAATTCCATATATAAAGCTTACAATAAAGACTCAATAAAGACCCAAAGCCATATATAACATTAGGGCAAGAGCAAGTATAAAAGTATTAATAAAGTGATAGAACCATCACAGTATCAGGTATGGGTAAGGTGATTTTTCATCATATTTCTGTTTTGTAACTCAGTTTGGATAATAGGTCATATTGCCCACTTCCTATGATTGAAGGGAGGGGTTAGATTGAAATAAGGGCACACATAACATAAAACATGTAAGGGTTTGCTTAGCAACCTCTGAAAAAAGGCACTCATTTACATAAATGTTTATTATAAAATTTTCTGATACACAAAAAGTGTAGCTGATGATTTTCCAAAATAATAAAATACAAAGAAGTCTTTATTGTAAGCTTTATATATGGAATGCAGTACTACAGTGACACTTTCATTGGTAGAAGGCAGTCCTTGAACTCCTAGCCAAACTATGTTCATAATTCAACAAATTCACTTGGATCCCACTTCATGAACTGTTTCCTACAGGTTGTCACTGAATCTGATACAGTATATATGTTAAGTTCTTCCTTCCAAATGCAGATTTTATTCATAAAAATGAAACCAGCTTCTGCTTCAGCTCCGGAGTTGCCATTTCTCTTGTTCATCATGACACGCAAAATTCTTTGCTGAATTGGTTAGAAGTTTTGAAAATGGACAGAGGAGTTTACCATTTTTGAGGGCTAGCATTGCAGACATGATGGACTTTTAAGTTTATTCTGCATTCCTAATATTTTTTGCACTGCTTTAAATAACAAAACATCATAAAGTGAATCAAGCCCCAATCTGTGCTTCTCAGCCATTTGCCCAGATGGGTCTGAGGAAGGAGTTGAGGTAGGACATTGGATATCTGGGGCAGACCAATACAGTATTCCCACCACACAGATGCCCTGGCCATAAATAAACACAAAGCATAGAAAATAGCAATGTGATAAAATGAGTCAGCAGTGGAACATTATTTTAATACAATTTTAAATGTGAGTTTGTAGATTTTAATTGCTGTTATTGCTTTGTGTAGGAGTCAGTTCACAACATTCCTGAAGTTTTAACAGCTGAGTCTGGTGCGGCCATCTAGCTACCTCTAGCACACTGCTGATTGCAAGTGCACACGTGGAAGCAAAGTTGAACCTCTGAGTTTTACTTTCTTGTGCATATTTATGTGGTATCACATAGTGTTTACTTATATGGACACGGTGTTTAATGACTGAATCAGACTCATGTGTGTTTTTTTTTTTGGTAGGAACATTTAAAATCTACTTTCTGAGAAATTCACAGGGATATGGTATATTATTATTAACTGTAGTCACTTTGCTGTACAATGCATTTTGTACTCATTATAGCATTATTCATGATAGCCAAGTTATGAAATCAACATATGTATCCATCAGTAGATGAATGGAAAAGGAATTAGGAAAATACAGTGCATGTGTGTGTGTATAATATACAACATATATTTCATATTATAAAATATAGTACTATTGTTTTAGTCAGATTTTACCCTACTGTGACTAAAAAACCTGAGAAACCCAATTTTAGAGGATGATAAGTTTATCTGGGACTCATGGTTTCAGAGGTCTCAGTCTATAGACAGCAGGCTCGACTCCTTGGGGCTAGAGGTGAGGCAGGACCTCAGGATGGAAGTGAGAGTTGCAGGGAAGCAGCTCAGATGAGGATGAGTAAGCAGGGAAACAATCCAAACACAGATACAAAATGTATACCCCAAAGGCACACTCCCAATGATCCACCTCCTCTAGCCACACCCTACCTGCCTCAGTCTCCACCCAGTTAATCCCATCAGGGTTAATATACCCATTGAATTAAAGCTCTCATAAACCAATTATTTCTCTTCTAAAGATTCTTGCATTATCTCACATGAGTTTTAGAGACACCTCATATCTAAACCATAACTATAATTAATATATATATATATACATAATTAATATAATATATAATACACATTAGAATATTATTCATCCTTAATGAATAACATATGATTTCCAAAAACATAGATGTAACTGGAGGGCATTATACCAACTGAAATAAGCCAGGCCTGGAAAATACTGCATGATTTTACTGATATCTGGAAACTCAAAAGTCTGATGTCATAGAAACGAAAGCAGGATGGTGGGTACTATGGACTGGGTGAGGAAGGAGAAATGGAGAGTTGTTGGTAAAATCGTCCGAAGTTTCAGTGGAATTAATTCTGTGTCTGATTTCTAATCCAGAAAACTGAGGCCTGAAACTTTTTCTTTCATCCCATCAACGCGCCCATTCCTTCCTTATCTGGGATTCTTACCAGAAATGCCATCTTATCTCCCCTGGCCACAGGACTTGCTGAGAGTTCTCTTCTAGCACTGGGTGTGCCTGGGCCTCTAATCAGGAGCACATGGTCTCTGCTTGCGCGGCTCCCTCCTGCCCACAAAGCCTTCCCCAAGGACTGTGCCTACCACCTCATGGTTTCCAGCTCAGGTCAGGCCATCTCTGTCCACGAGAGTTTTGGGGGTGGTCCCCTCCTTTGTGGGTACTGAGGGCACAGGGCCTGCACCTTCCATTTGGTGTCTTCTCTTGTTTTCCTAAAATCTATTGAACTGTGCAGGTTGAGCTTCTTGGAGGGACAAACATCTACAAATGCATAAAATGAGAGGGTTGGACTGGGTAACCTAGAACACCCTTTTCAGCCACATTATTAGTCAACACTAATTAAACTGTTATTAAATTGTAATTAAACTGTAATTATTAGTCAACAGTTTAATGACTGTTGACTAATAATGTGGTCTTTCCTCACCTGTGAAGGAAGCTCTAAGATAATTTTACTTTTGTGATTCTAAGAGTTTTAGGAAAGCTGGTAGTCAAAGTATAAATGAGGGAGGAAGCTCTGTAGGAGAATTAAGGTGTGGTGGAGGGAGATGAGGGCTGGTGGGGTAGTACTGGAAGGGACAATGATGAGATATAAGATTAACCTTATCTTCTAATCCTGGTTTATGGCGCTCCTCCTGTCCTCTGGGTGGTCAGTTTTTATATTACATGCTACCCTTGTTTATCTCAAGATAAAATATATAAATAGAGATGCTGACAAAATTATAAAAGAAAAAATATAAGAAATCAAACGTGTGGCACTGTATACTTTGGGCTCTTCTGCCACCACCAGGAGAAGGAACATGTGGTGCAAGGGGCAGAGGCCTTGCCCTCAGGGATTTAGCATTTAAAAAGCAGGTGAGAAATAAAAAGGCATCCAGGTGCCCCATCCTGCTGCTCCACTTTGGATGAAAGATGGTCATTTGCATAGTCATTTTCTGCAGCTCGTACAGAAGTGAGCTGCCATTGTCGGTGACAGTTTTATTTCAGCACTGTACTTCTCTACCCTGCAGCCGACTCTCACCACGCTGGTGGCTTCCAGTACATCGGAACAGTCTCTGCTCTGCACCTTGTCCTATCTTTGCAGGAGAATCTGATCCTCAGCATAAGGTAGCAGCTAGCTGCGCTTTAGACTAGAACTTCTCAACATTTTAGAGATATTTTATGCTAAATTATTTCTGTCTATGCTCTGACACATTTACGATATATTCTGACAAATTTAATGAACTAAAATGTACTTTCGATGTCATGAGTTTTCCTTTTCCCAACTCCAACTACTGCCTGCTTCTCCACCAGGCAAAATTATTGCTACTTGGAGAATTCCCCTGCCACCACAATCAAGATTGCTGTTTTCCAAGGGAGTCTAAACATGACCTGTACAGAGTCAGATGTTGAATTTATTTGTATAGATGAATATATATACTATACATATTCTTTATCTTTATTAATTCTGAGAAAAGTGAAAGGACAAAATAATATATTAGGATGTAAATATAAACTAGAATTATATGTTTTTTCCCTTACATATTAAGTTTATTTTTAAAGGCTCATCTTTGCTGTAAAAATAGAACAATGCAAACTGACATAAAATTACAAACTCCATCTCTTCTTGGGTAATCCACAATAATGGACACACATGGACCTCTTCAGATCTTTTGTAATACATGTGCATACACACATTTTATAAAATTAGATTAATAATAAACGTATTTATGCAAACTGATTTTTAAAAAATTCAACAATACAGCATTCCCGACTTTTCATCTCACCTAGCACAGTACTTTTTAAAATGATCCCTTCTCATTTTTAACATTCCTTTTCACTTTTGTTTAGAAACAAATAAAAATGATAGTAAACAATCTAAGTACTCTCTCTACAGTGACTGCATTTCTCAAAACCTCCTAAGTCAATGAAGATTCAGGCTCTTTCAAAAGGTTTCTTTTTGATGAGCAGCACCCTGAAGACTGAAGAAAGATGCTCTTGTTCCCCCTCAGCCCAGGGATGGATCGATCCGAAGGCCCTCCAGTCCCTGCGAGGACCGCAAGCTCTAGGAAGGAAGCCATTATTCTTTGCTGTTGTGACTGTTTTTCCTTCTTATTGAGAGATTTCAGAAGTACCCAGGCATACAAATATTAAACAGAATGATTTGACTCACACAATATTTACATAAATATTGGGTAGATCCATTCGAAATTCCTATTAATGAACGATACATAATTGGCGTATCTAAAAATTCAAGAATAAGAATTAAAAAGATCCTCTGTAATCATCTCTGTTTCTCTTTTTTATAGGCCATAAATGTCTTCTTATTTGTATTCATGATAGCATTGTCTTTTCTAATTTCTGCCAGGATGCAATATGGGAAGGACCACATTCTATATCTGCTGAATGTCTGGATATTTTCCTTCTTTATGGAGATTTGTACACAGTTGCTGTTTTGTACTGAATGACGTCAACTTTTATTTTATTTTATTCTTAAAATTCAATGCTTTGGGATGAAAAATATTATGAAAAAAATATGTTACTTGGGTCTAAGTTTCTTGCTGAACTATATTCCTATCAGTGGCAATTGGTGACTCTCACATATCTAATTGATGTGACAATGGCTAATCGTGAATAGAGCAACATTCTGAAAACACACACACAAACAAAAAAAAAAAAAACAGAGCATATACCTGACCATCAGGACAAGGGAACTGGAAACTCATGAGTTCTCTATTTTCCAGTATTTGATGCAGCTTCATAGATGCATCACTGGGACAATAATAAAGCCCAGGCCCCCGACTTTTCTTGTGAAAATTTATTTATTGATGTTCTTGTCCTGGTCATGTTGGTCCAAGCTGTTCCTTTTGCTGCTGCAGGAAAAGAGACATTCTGTAGGAAGACAAAATTGCCATGTAGGACCTGGGGACAATCTAATATGTAGCCAAATACTGTATTTTTTGAGGCAGAAAAAATTTTAAAAAAATTAATGTGGGGTTTCCATAAGTATTTTGAAAGACGATTTTTGAAATCAGAAGAATGGAAAGAACAATTTATAGCAATGCAGGAACCATAGTAGTAGCAAGTTTTAAACTAAGGAGATGGGAAGAGAGTTTCACTTAGCTCAGTCCTGGGGCCCACGCCTAATGCTGTGGTTGGCAACATAACTGGTCCCACTGAGGATGGTGGCTGGCTTTGATACTTTGCTTTGGGGAGTGGCCAGGAGTTGAAGTTATTTATGAGTAAAGCAGAATGAGGTGGTTTCAGAATTGGCGGTCATGGACCTCAGATACATGGAAAGAGCTGGCCTGTCCTTCCGTGTCTCTTCTAGGGGCTCCTACCAGGTTTCCCTCATGCCTGGGACAGTGACCTGTTAGGGTTATTTAAATCTGCCCCCCCTCCAAGCTGCCTCCCCCTCACTGAGACTTCTCTATGTGACCAGGTGCTGGCTCACTCCATGATGCTGATAACAAGGACAGGCAGGGGAAGACAGGTGCGAAGAGGAGAGGGGAGGACAGGACCCAGGGAAGAAGGGTAAGTCTGTCTGTGGAAAGTGGAAAAAAGTGTAGAAATAGGCTGAAAATCCGGGATAAGGAAATCAAGTTTTCTACAGTGTTTGTCAAATGAGAAGCTGTGGAAGTGTGCAGTCAGGAATCTGAGTGCAGTGAAAATGAGACACAGTTGTTAATGAGAACAGTGATTTGGATGTCACTTATTTTCCTTCTAGGACCTGGAATCAAGAGCACTAACAACTTTAAATTAGTGTTTAGTGTTTTTGAAATGTGTTTTTAAAAATGTGACCTAACTCCAGTGGCAAACCACCTGGGCACAGTTTCAATGAAGTGTTCTCAAGCAGTAACACTGATGTGCTAGGAGTGCTCAGGGTTGAGCTTTCTTACCCAGTGTCCTTGGGTACTGGGAATATGCTGTGGGAGGCTGAGAACTGACATCAGGTTTAACTGCGGGAGGAAAGGGAACCCCCCCCCCCCTCTCCTTTGTCTCTCTGAAAGTTCAAAGTATTGAAATGAATTAAATCACAGGAACAGGAAGTAGTTACCAAAGGGAGTGTGCAGATGAATGTCCTAAAGGTTGATGATGGAGATGAGGAGATGGAAGGACACACAGTAGTGCCCCTGAGCTGGCTGAGGGAGAGAGGAGGTCACGGCTTAACCAGCAACAGATGAAAACAAAGTGCTGAATCAAACTCCCAAGACTGAGAAAGGAAGGGCATGGAGGTTTCCTGGCCGCCAAATACCATATGGTTGGTGGAAAAATGGAGGGACGTTTGACAGATAAAAGAAGAGAGTGGAGAGTCTGTGGGAAGCTGGATACAGGAGAACCAGGTGGGAACACAGCAACGATGGCAGAAGACTGCTGCCAGTGGATTGCAGAGGGTGGTGGCTTCTGCAGTGACCGTGGGGCAACGGGAAGGGTGTAAAGTGTACTAAGCAGTAGTCCAGGACACCAAAGAAGGAGAACAGGAGAAAACAGAGAATTCATACCCCATTTGAATCAAAGGTATGATATATGATATGTCAAGATCATTGTAATGTTTTGAGCAACTAATAAAAAAAGGAGAAAATAGAGAGGTAAATAGCAGCCTTGATAACACACCTAAGAGGATCTTGTCGCACTTGTGTGTGGTTGTGCTGGTGTGGCTGGCGGACTTGTTCATTTGTTGGTTTTTGGAGTGGGGGGAAATGGAGAAGCTGAGCTATTCCAGGGAAAGTCCCTGGAGAACTGTGGGCCAAGACTGGGAGTCCCAGCCCAAGACACTTCACTCAGACTCAGCAAGGACAAGTGCCCTAAGTGCAGCAGCCAAAGAATGACCGCAGTGAGGAAGCAGTAAATCCTCTTGTCTCCATTTGGTAAATCCTGCATCTCATGGGATTTCATAAAGACATCTCTGAGTATTAGTTTTCTATTGCCACTGTAACAAACTAGCACACACCGTGGCTTAGAGATATAAATGGATTGTCTACAGATCCATGGGTCAGGAACCTGGCGCCCACTGGGCTCATTCCTGCTGGAGCTGCAGGGCGCCATCTGCCTCCTTCCATTCCCTTCCTGTGGGTCTTGGCTGCTCCTCTCCCCTCAAAGCCATGGTGTCGCATCGTTCTGTTTATTCTTCATGGTAATCCCCTCCTCTTGCCAGACTCCACTGGGGCAGGTTCTCCTAGTATCTCCCACGATTAAATTGGTCCAAATGGCTAACTCATGCTAACCTCTCCTTGTCGATTTCTTCATCACACAATTCATTGAAATGCATTCACAGTTTTCTGGGATTAGCACATGTGTCTCTTTGGTGCACTTCAGAAGAGGAGCATCATTGTACCTACCTCATCTTTTAAAAAGAAATTTTTCCCCCACTAGTATAATGAATGAGGAGGAAAGGAATAGTACTGCACGTTACGCTACCTGAACAGTATCTTGAGGCATGACTCTATGTATATTAAAACATTCAAATTTTATAAACAAGCAAGCAACCTAGGAATCACAAAATACAATAATAGAATCAAGAGTAAATCGCCTCTATAGTTACAGTTATGTATTTCATGCACAATTTAGGTGAATGAGTTTCTTCTATGTGTCTCTTTGACATGCAGTGCAGAAATGGAAGTCAGTGGTGTATTTTATTTCCATAAATGTCCTGAAGTACTAATACTCATAGGTTGAGTAAATTTCTGGCTGAACAGCCACCCTATTCATTGTGCTCAGTCTTTGTACCCTACCCAGACGATTAAGCCTGAGAGCAGAATTTAAAACTAGAGCCATTCCCTTTACTATGTCCTTGTCTACCCACCAAGCAGCATGCTTGGATATAGAAAACCCACCATTTTCTTGACAGCATGGCATGTGTTTGCCAGATAAAATTATTAATTGAGCACAACTAAATTGAAGAAGTTTAATCAACCATTGAAGTTTTTTTTTTTTAATTGACTGTGAGTATACTGGTGGAGATTTCTTTGAAAGCAGACCAATGTGATACATTTTATTAATGTAGTAAAATCCCTATTGTAAAGAAAAAAGAAATCTATGACTCCTGATTGCATGAGCAGAATTCATCATTTGGGATATGAAATTTAAAGTGGTAACTAACACAAGACTGATATTGAGAGGCTTAAAATAAAATTGAGGCTGTAAGTCTATTTGGATTATTAGGAACATGTGTTTGTGTGTGCTTGTGTTGATCAAAGAAATTAATTGAGTTAATTCAACAACAACAAAAAGAGTTTTTTTCTCAAGAATTAGAAAGTGCATAGTTTAGCAAAAACTCATCACCAAACTTGTAATTCCAATGATGATTTTTACATCCTTCATTGGTGTAAAAGTTCTATAAAATATGAAGATGGTATAAAAGTAATTTGCAATGTGTACTGAGGAAATAAAATAAGCTGAAATGTATTTAATTGAGAAAACATTTTTTAAAGTTAGAAAAAAAGTATCTTTTCCTTTAGTGTTCATCTGTTTGTCTGGATTACATAGCAATAAGAGAACACCCATCATCATGAGTTGAGGTACAAGGACAGCCATTGAGTCCTCCCAGCAAGGTGGCATGCTCAGAGTGAAAAGCTTTGGCTGCCCACACCTGCAATTTGCCAGTTGTGTGTCAGAGTTATGACTTTGGGAAAATTGTCTAGTACTGGTTTGTTTTCCCTGTCTTTATGGAATTAGGTTTGCAAGTGTGGACTTGGAGGACTTTCAGAGTACCTCGGGACAATTTGACCTCCTAGCCTCGTCCTCTCTGTGGTCTAAAGAGTCAAATTTCACCTCATAGAGTTGAGAGGAGGAAACTAACTTGACGTTCTGGACACTCGTACTGTGAATTGTATACCTGCAGGACTACCATTCCCTGGAAGCCAGATTTGTTTCTAATTTACTTATCTTTCTATCCCATAGGGTCTGTTGAATGAGTATACAAAAATAAGCCTCAATGCTACTTTGTAACAAATCTACTACATATTTAATTAGAAGAATATTTAAATAAGTAAATAAATGCCTAGGTTAAACAAACAAAAGTGGTACTTGTCTCCTCTGACTTCTTAGTGTAAAATTGCCTGGTTTCTCCTATAGAACAAATAGTTTGGGAGTCAGACTAATTCTCAGTTTCCTTGGAAATTACCATTGGTGGCTTTTTATACTTTTTATGGTATATACCAAGAAAATGGTAAACAACAAAACTTTCAATTATGTTTTGAATTATTGAAGACCATGAATGTTACAAAAATCTGAGAAAGGGCACCAAGAAACAAGATGGATACTAGAATTTGTTCTTCATCTACTAATTATTTACATTGTATTTCGTAAGTGATTTATATTTTTATTAGAAGCTATCAGAAAGGATAAGGCTGTAAACAATAAGTATTGACCTTCACAATTTCAAAAATGGTATGGTTGAATTTACATTGTAAAACACATCATTTATAATTATATTAATTTTATATATCTAAGCTAGTGAGTTTATAATTTTAAGTTTCCAAACAGAATATACTACCTATCTTCAAATCATTTCAAAGGGCTATACAGAGAATGAAATTAGAGGATATTCAGTTCCAGTTGCAACAAAGTCCTATCCTTTTACTAGGTACATGGACATGGAAAATTTATTATTCTTCCCGAATCTTAGTGTCATCTCTATGGAAATAGAATAATATCTATGTCTTTCATCCATAGTGATTAAACTAAATGTAGTTGAAATATGCAGAAAATAGCACATCACTTAATTACTTTTGAAATTGTCTATCACAATAAATATTACATCTCTGTAATTTTAAAGAAATCAGATAATAGAGTATTTTCAATGGGATTGTACACATATATGAAAACAAATATAAATATTAACACTGAAATTAATTAAGAATATGTGTTGAGCTGCATAATTTAAGAATGTTATTTTTATTTAATGAATATTTTAAATGAACTATTTGGTTTTTCTTGAAATATTTTCTATTAGTTTTAAATATTAAAGTAAAACAATCATTGTACTAGATAAATAGGTATACTTCAGGTACTAAAGTTAAATTAATGCACACTTTCCAATTATAAATGCAAAAGATATATGTAATTCTCCACTAAAGATAAGTTAGGCCTACTTGTGTTTTTTTTTTTTCTTTTCATTGATTTTACTCTGGTTGAAGATATGCACTAAAGTGTTGTTTTACTCTTCCTTTTACTCCTCAGTTCTTTCCTTTTCCCAGTGAAACACTGAATTCTAAATGACCAACTGTCTAAAATACTTCTGTTTTATAAAGAACTGATTTATTTACAAGGCACATTCTTGGCAAACATTCTTAGATCTCACCTAAAATCTCAGGGAAACCAAAAACTCTTCCATCATTCATAGGATCAAATGAAAGTACTTCACATCATTTTGTGTCATCTATCCAGAGCCTATAAAATATTTAAAGTGTATGATAGAGCCTAAAACCCTGCTTTGTCATAGTCTGTTGGCACTTTCCCATTCATACTGTTAAACAGAAAGTTAGAACAACGCCTCCTATCCATCTTTAAGTCCCCAAATCAATACTACCACCATCTTAATCCAGGAAATTGCTTTCTGTAACACCTATAGAAGGAGACGCATAGACACACAGGAATTATGACAACCCACATATGCTGACAGATGAGACCACAGGAAGGATTTGCAGGATTCCATTCTGTGGAATAAACATGTTTTAAAAGGAAATAAGCAGTGATACATGGAGCTAAGCATGTAATGGATTTTTTGAAACCTTTATGCCATTATTACACATTTGCACTCAGATGACAAGGAAACCCCCAGTGTAATAGTCAGTCTGTGCATCTGGCTTATTTGTGTGCCAGGCAGTTGTGGTGCCAGGCAGATATGCTATCCTCTATTTCCTTTAACAAAGGAATAAAGACCAGGGAGAGATTCAGAGAATAAATATGTTTTGATTTAAAATGTATGCTATTTTAAGGTGGTTCTGAAGTATTCATTGATACTATTGGTGTTGTCAAATACCCAAGTATGAAATCCAAAATAGATTAGCTGATGAGAGTTAATGAACACAGCATTTTGTCTTCTTTCTGCTCTAACACTTTTAGGAATGAAGGACCACACAAAGGTAGCTATGGTGCGAGAGCCAGAGGTGTGGGGGAAATTACAAGACAGCTGGGATAGGACAGCAAATGCAGTCAACCAAAAGTGGTTGTGACTTTATCCCAAGTAATTATTGATAGTCCTTGTGTCGCCATATGATCTATCAAGACTGGACCATGAGTATTTCCTCTCTAGGGCAGAAAGGAGTAACAGGAACATTTCTTTACTTTCCTCTTTATTCTAAAACAAATTCACGTTGTTCAAAAAAAATCACTTGAATTAAATCCTCTTCATGAATAATTAACATAGCCTTCCATCCACAAGCCATTTTCCAAGGATCCATTCATAGGGAACTAATAAAAGAGAAGGAATGTAAGGGTACTCACAAACTATTTATGGTTGTGCCATTTACAAAACCAAAACCAAGAATAGGTGCTGTAACAAGTAGATGATGACTTAATGAATAGCATGCAGAGGTAGAAAGGAAGGCATGTTGTGTAAATATTGTATCTAAAATAATACTGCCAAGGAAAATGCTTAAAATTCTATACAATGAACATCTTCAACAAGCTTAAACATACTCTTCCAATGGTGTCCTTCCCTATGGAGCCCATAGCTCCTAAACTCAGGCTGACAGCAAGCTTCGTACAGTTAAAATTTTCTTTTATCCCATCGATTTGGAGCAGAACTAAAGACAGTGTTACAAATCCAAATGCAGTTGAAGGATGCTTAAAATGATTCACATGAAGATTATTCAGAGGAATGGAAGTTAAGAAATAAAGAAACCACACTCCCAGTTCTATTTTATATAAGATGGTGCAGGTATTCCATGAATGTTAACAGGGCGAATACTGTGTGCACAGTTCAGCGTGTGCAGCTGTCAGTGAGAGATTGCAGAAACCAATGGGGAAAAA
Source organism: Spermophilus citellus (assembly GCF_964194105.1). Classification (NCBI taxonomy): domain Eukaryota; kingdom Metazoa; phylum Chordata; class Mammalia; order Rodentia; family Sciuridae; genus Spermophilus; species Spermophilus citellus. Next base: position 124,819,210 of record NC_138198.1, read on the forward strand.
AGAAAACACATCAGAGAAGAGAAGCGAGAGTAGTGTTTAGAATTTAAAGAAAAGCATTGTCAATTAGAGGACTAGAGTTAAAAGCTCTGCAGTACCGTTACCTGAAGGATCATGTTCCAAAGGGAATGGATGGAGGAGTGAGAAAGAATAAATTATAAATGCACTTTTTAAAGCTGTTCCTGGATTGAACATTGCTCAGAGGAATACTTAGGTCAGGGGAATCCTCAAGTTCTCAGTATCACCATAAGATGTGCTGAAGGGGATGTCCCATTAACATTTTAATATTTCATATTATTATAATGACTACATGCCATGGAAATGAAGGCTTGTAATTAATATAAACATCATATTTTGTGTATTATTAAATAAGGTCACAAATTTTATGTTTTCTCATGGTTAGTGTTTCTATTAAAATGAGGAAAAATAAGACATATCAATACGAAGGATAAATTTTTAATTCTAGAGAGAAAACTGTTGTCATTTTTTTTTAATAAGAAAACAAACACATACTTCATGAAGCCACAGGTGCTTGGTAAATTTAAACAAGATATGTGCGTGTGTGTGTGTGTATGTGTGTGTGTACATACGTATGTGTGTGTATGTATGTGTATATATATTTTTTCCCACTTCTGAGGCTCATTTGCCTCCTGCAAATGTTCTCTACCAGTGAACTATTCCCACAGCCTTCAAGCAAGATGATGATGATGATGATTTTGGTACTGGGGATTGAACTCAGGAGCACTCAACCACTGAACCACATCCCCAGCCCTATTTCATATTTTTATTTGGAGACAGGGTCTCACTGAGTTTCTTAGTGCCTCACCATTGCTGAGGTCTGGCTTTGAACTCTCTATCCTCCTGCCTCAGCCTCCTGAGCCAAGCCACTGGGATCACAGGAGTGCACCACCATGCCTGTCTCAAGCAAGATCTTTTAAATAATTTACTTCATTAAGAAATTTCTTGATTTTTTAATTGCATTATTCATTATGTCATGTGCCAGAATCTAGGTGCTAGAATTTAGGTAGAAATGGAGGACAAAATACATCTTTGCTAACAGTAATAAAAATAACACTCAGATAGTGGTATAATGCTGACCGTGTTTATAAATTGTGACTTAATGAATTTACTAGCATAGGCTTATATTTATGATACTCAATATAAACATATGGTTTAAGAAGATATAATTATTCTGAAAATTTCTTAGCCTACTTAAATCAATGATTCATATGATTCTCATTAGGAAAAAATCCCTCAAACATAATTATAATTGATTTACTAATAGTTGTTTTTGCTTGGTCCTAAACAAGATCCATCTTTTTTCACTCTGTAAGTAAATATCAACAGTCTGCCACAAATGAGAAAACTTCAAAATTTAGGATAAAGATATGAATTTATATACTCAGGAGAAATTCATTATATGACAGACATAAGAATACAATTACAAAAAGAAAAATAATTTAGCAGAAATCCAATAATACCTCAGCAGTAATCTTTGAATTAACTGGGGAATGTTACCAGGTAGAGAAAGAAGCATTAGTATTTAGTAGTTATATTAAAATTCATTCAGTAATAAAGAGAACATGTCTTAAACAAATCAAAAAGGGAAAACTAATAACTTTGAGTCAATTAGAGTAATTAGATGGCATTCGGAAGGAACTAAGAAGAGTCTAAATGGCCTACCTTCCCCTGTACTAATCATCTTAAATTTCATATTTTAGTCTCTATAAGACACACTTTCTTTTATATTCTTATCTTTTCATCGATTTTCTTAAAAAAATTAAAATGTACAGTTGCAATTTGCCAAGTAGTGCCTCCCTTCAGTGATTTTTCCTGACACATCCTTCAGATTCACGTATCACGTCTCAGTATGTCAAAATGCCGGGAGACCACCTGGACACAGGTTCGCAGGATGCCTCCTAGTGTTCAGCCACTTCCATGGCCACACACCAGCACTGGAGGATGAGTTAGCAATCACAGAAGGTCAGAAGCAGTAATCCAGATGCCCTTAAACTCCTGACTTTCAGTAGATTGAAGAAGCAGCCAAATTCCAGATGTTTCCACAATCAGTAAGCGAGTCAGTATGACTCAAGGCTCTTTGGGGATAGAAATCTGTCAAAAAATAGAGCAGCAAAAGTAAAAACAAAACAGTACAAAATCAGATAGTGTAAGTGTACCACACCTGACAGACCAGCCCCGCAAGGCCCCTGATGTGGAGTACTTCACAGACAGAAGGAAGCAATTTCATAGAAGATGGAACACATTTTACTGGATATGCCCTGGTCAGTCTGGACTCCACTGTTGAGGCAGAGCAGATCAAATAGCATAACTCACTAAATAATAAATAAAACTAGTAACTAACAATGAAATTGGGCATTGAAATTACTAGATGGAACTTAAAATTACATGATATATCAAGAAATGAAAATTAAATAAGATCAACCACTAAAAGGAAAAAGATAAGTCATAGATTAGAGAAGAGGGAAAATTCAACTTTCATGCTGTCTTAAGAGATGGTTGCCAAAAAATAAAATCTATCTATAATTAGAAAATGAGAAACATACCAAGCAAATGGACAAATAGCAAGGGCCCTGTTTTGTGATCATTAGAATTCAGTATATTATAACAATGAATCATGCAACCTACAATTTGATACAGCATGTTCCATGAACCTAATAACATAAAATGAGACAAAAGCTTTAAAAAACATCAGAAATGATAGGGAGGCAAAGCACATGGATGAAGAGTCTTAAAGGGCACAATCATGACAAGTAATAGAGTAATCCTTTTCAAATCAGAGAATCTACTTTCTTTATAATTCTTGAGAACATTAATCAAAATCAACTATTTTAAAATGACAAGGTGACTACCATCAAATACCAATGAATAGATAGGAAATTCTTAAAAGTATATATTTTGTTTAACTTTATGCACATAAACTTTAGAATCTGGATAAAATGAGTGATTTTCTTTGAAAACTATATTATCATTTACTCACAAATTTAACATAGAAATTATTAAAAATTAACTGTAAGCACAGAATCATCATAGAGATCATACTAAATGTACCCCAAAAGTATCATGACTACTATACTGATTATATAAATATAATAGATAGGTAAAGTTCAGTTATTTAACTCATCTAATACAGACAGAAGGAAAATGGTTTCTTTTGTTCCCTGAAAAGTCAAACCCCACTCTCATAAAGCAATAAAATAAAGTAAAATTAAAATTAAAGCAATTTAGAATATTTGTAATTAGGAATATTGATAAAATTCTCCCAGACAGTATATTAACAACAAAATACCTTATACTTTAAGGTAATTTTCAGCTAAATGCTATCACTATCACAAATAAAAAATGTTAACAAAAAAGTAAATATATTAATAAATTTACCAAAATAGTCATATTATTTTCTATTGCCTATATTAGCAAAACAGAACTGTGTTTGAATAAGCAGATTTAGTGTAATTCAGAGGTCCTGATCCTCTTCCATAGGACTAGAATCTGGGTAAAGGTAAACATCAGGTCGATGTGAGACATAGGCTAGGACTAAGGGACAAACAAACAGGAGAAACCAACGTGGTTTAACAAGGACACAAGAGAGATGTGAGGAGAGAGGTGCCTTTATGCACAGTTAGTTTCTCCTCCTGGAGTTCTGAATGTTTGGGCTTTGTGTGAAGTTCAATCTTAAGGCTACTTTATTTATTTATTATTTATTTAATTATTTATTTAAATTAGGTATATATTACAGCAGAATGCATTTTGATTCATTGTACACAATTGCAGCACAATTTTTCACTTCTCCAGCTTTACAAGATGTAGCATCACACCATATATGCAGTCCTACATGTACCTAGGGTAATGATGTCATTCTAACATCTTTCATGCCCCATGCCCCCTTCCTTCCTCTCCCTCCCCTTTGCCCAATCAAAGTTCCTCCATTTTTCCCATGCCTACTCCCATTATGGATTGGCATTCACTTATCAGAGAGAACATTCAGCCTTTGATTTTTGGGGATTGGCTTACTTCACCTTAGCATGACATTCTACAACTCCATCCATTTACCTGCAAATGCCATGATTTTATTCTCTTTTAATGCTGATTAATATCCCTGTGTGTGTGTGTGTGTGTGTATAAAGAAAAAAATGTGATATATATATCACATTTTTCTTTATACATTCATCTATGAAGCACATATAGGTTGCTTCCACAATTTAGCTATTGTGAATTGAGCTGCTGTAAACATTGATGTGGCTGTGTTACTCTATAATGCTGATTTTAAGTTCTTTGGGTATAGACAGAGGAGAGGGATAGCTTGGTCAAATGGTAGTTCCATTCCAAGTTTTCTAAGGAATCTCCATAGTGCTTTTCAGATTGGTTGCACCAATTTGCAGTCCCACCAGCAATGTATGAGTGTGCATTTCCCCAACTTATTATTGTTTGTATTCTTGATAACTGCCATTCTGACTGATGTGAGATTTAATTTTAGAGTAGTTTTGATTTGAATTTTTATAATTTTTAGAGATGATGAACTTTTTTATATATATTTGTTGAGTGACTATATATCTTCTTCTGAGAAGTTTCTGTTCAGCTCCTTAGCACATTTATTGATTGGGTTGTTAGTTATTTTGTGTGTTAAGTTTTTTGAGTTCTTCATATATCTTGAAGACCAGTGCTCTATCTGACATGCATGTAACAAAAATTTGCTCCCCAAATGCAGGCTCTCTATTCACTTCATTGATTGTTTCTTTTGCTGAGAAGAAGACCCCGATTTCCTTAACAAGACTTTTAAAATGCAAGAAATAAAAGAAAGAGTTAACAAATGGGATGTATTCAAACAGTCATGACAAAGGATTTATCTGAATGAAATTCACCAATTATCGACTGATGGATCCTGATTCAAACATTCTAAATGAAGTATTAGTAAGGTGGTCAGTACATATAACAACATTAATATATGGCAAATGACTTGGCCCTTTTAGAGGTATTGAAGGGTGTTAACATTCAAAATTCCATCTACATAATTTACTGCACTCAGGACAATGGTAATCTGAGAGTGGGGCTAGTCAATGGCAGAGAGACCAAGCAGGGTTTGTGGTGCTTTTAAGTTTCTGTTTCTTGATCTAAGAGCAGAATACATGAGGAACTTAGTGTGTAAATTTCTCCTCTGTAGTCATGTGTTGTGCACACATAAATATATGCATATTATACTTCAAAATAAATAAAATGATTATATGTACGTGCAAAAAGCATGCTAAAATGCATTAAAGTATAATTGTATGGAAAATGTAAATTTACAGATGGAAACAACCTCAAAATGCACATTAGATGGTCTTTGCATTATCAAAAAAATTTTGAGTACTTCTACCCCAGTGTGCTAGAAAAATATATATATTCCACATAATTAGGCTTTTCTTTACTCCTCATGTCTTTGTATGTTATTGTTTTTCAGTCTGATATAAATTTCATTCAGCTATTAAAATATTTTCAGCATTTATTTCAACTACATCTGTTTTGGTTCCCCCAGGATTTATTTGCTTGAATAGCTTCATCCCCCTTGTGTACTAAAAAAATGACCAAACTATTTTACAGTTTTTCTAGTTAACAGGTAGATCTTGTTTTGACCAGTATAATGGACCACACTTGGCGAGCTCCAGATCTCAGTGCCAGCCTGCTGTTTCTTCTGCTTGCAGCACTGACTCCACGTGAAGTTCTAGGGCACCCAGAGATGGAGTGCTACATGGTGGAGGGGTGTGGGACTGCACCTAACCAAGGTCCCGCTGCCAGATCCAGGCAGCAAGAGCCATAGCCATTTTACCTGATTTCATTTCAGTTAAAATTATAACCCAAACATTAGTAAATATGAAACAAAGACAAACCTGCATATCAAAACAGAAAATTATAAGAAATAATAGGTAAATATTTTTTGAAATGTATTTTATATAGCACCAATTAACTGATATATGCTTCATTTTGTTTTTATGGCTACTTCAAATATAAAAGCTTGAGTTTGGCTTGTACTAGGTAAGTTATTGACACTATTAATGGTAAATCAAAATTTAAAAGTTCAATTTAGTTTTTTCCTTCACTATGTAGTCTCTACTTCAACTTGGAATGGCTTTTTCAACTCTTTCAATAATTATGTAGTTTTAATTTAGTATCTCTGGAAGGAATAGATTTGATAAGCTGAGATAAAATCACATTTGTGAATAAAATACATGGGTAGGAATAGATGTTTGTATTATAATTGACCAGTGTTGTTTCTTGTAATGCTTTTTTCTACTTATCTGGACTTTGATATTTTGCTTTTCTTCTCTTAAACTGAAAAAGGAGGGAGAAAAAAATAGAGTTAATACAATTGAGGTAGAAATAGAAGATATATTTCACCTAGCAAGTGAGGGAAGCATTGCACAGAGGTATAGTCCCTAGTTGTTAAGAATTCATTATTTGAATGTTTCTCTTGCTGATAAATAGCATGACTACAAATCTTATGTTTCACTGAAATAAAAATACATGCATATTTTGTGTTATGAAAGTCTGAAGCAAAAAAGCTAGTTAACATTGAATTTTCCTCTCTTTTAAACATTACTGCTAATATATATGTTCAATAATTTCGTATCAAGAGTTAAAATTTTTCCACCTAATACACATTGCCAGTGAATGGTCAAGTAAATCTATCAATTCTAAATGTTGAAGGAACTAAATAATCATGGTTTAAAATGAACTTCATATTCTTATATCCGTTTTCAGTTTTTTTCTTCTGTTGTGTTATTAATTATAAAATATTATCATTTTCTTTTGGGGTCATAAGGGTCAAGGCAAACAGAAAAAAGCAGCTTCCAGCAGAGATGATGAGCAAATCAGATGCCTCTCTGCTCAGCGGGAGTTTTCTTCAGCTGCAAAAGTAAAATGAATCCACCGTGGAATTTCCCTAGCAAGCTAATAGCTATGATTCCAGTGACAGATCATTCTCTCCAGGTGCAATTAAAACTCCAGTGTAAGTGACTTTATAAAATAGGTCAATATTAACATTGTAGATATTCAAATCCAATATCATATTAATAAAAATTACAAAAATGAAATGGCTTAATTTATACTTCACAGCTTACTTCTGGTTTATATGGCTCTATCATATACCGTGAATAAGGAGATATTTATGCATGAGCTTCTTTTTCTTTCTTTCTAGGATGCATTCTTATTCTAACAAGGGTTAGCAGAATATGTATCACTTTAATTGGTCTCATAAAGCACTTCCTTCCTTCTCATTAAAAATATATCTATAGTATCCCATCATCTGCAGGTGCATGAGGAATTAAGGTAGTTTTCTTATGTTCAATAAAACATAATTTTTTTGATTTATAATTGAATTATTGAGTAATTTCCTTACAGTAAAATTAATTAAATTTTTTCTTTTTTTTAAAAAAAAAACCTAACTTGAAATGTTTGTTTTAGTTCCAATCAACATAACTAATCAGAAAAATATGTTGAGTGCCAATAAAATTAGGTTATCAAAAAAATATAATTATAAACTATATGTGCCATAGTTTTATATCTATAACTTGTGTATATTTTAATTTATATCTTTTTTTTCACTGATTTTCACATAACAATTCAGATGTTTTACAAAGGAAATTTTACATTGAGTGCAGGTGATAATTTCTTTGGGTATTCAGTGTATTGGTTCGCCTCTCCTAACATTTGAGCAGATACATAGACACATTTGAGCACATATTTTACAATCTCTTCTTTGGGTTACATATACAATGTTAAGTTCCTTTAAGGATTAAAAACAAAAGGAGAACAATCTACTGCTATCTACAAAATATAACAATAGTCTTATACTTAATTTCATACAAATTGATAAATCATTTTTAATCCAGTGAAGGTTGATTAGAACGGGAGAATGACTAAAGGACAAAGGAGACAAAGGAAATGGCCAAACAAACAACAAAAGCTAAACAGTGTCATTGGATGACAAATCTAGGCATGAAATGAATAGTGTTGGGTATGTACCAACATAAACGTGTCATTGTACAAATAAGTAAATAGGGACAAATGGGCAAATCCTCTTTGCAGAAGACCCCCCAAGAGCTTGTGTGGGTGTCTTACCTTTAAGGACAGATCCTCCCATATGCTCAGGATCTCCTTCTGAAGAGGAAGCATGAGAAGGAGAAGAGAGCAGTCATGTCACCATGGGTACAGCTGGCAAGTAGTGCCTCGGGAGGGTCAGGTTCAACATCAAGAGGACCAGGCCAGTCCACTTGCTGGACAGAAAGGATGTCTTACATGATGGGAAGAGAGAGGCACTTCTGGTCTTTCCCACATCTCAACCCAGATCTAAGGGAGAGCCACACATCCGATGAATTCTAACTGAGGTACATTCAACGACACAACCCAACGTTACCCCTCCAAACAATGTCTTCAGGAACCAGGAAGGCTTGAGACACTGTCTCATCCCCCAAACTAGCAACTGCATGGAATCTGGTATCCTTGTGGGATCCTGAAACAGAGAAGTGACATTTGGTACAAACCAAGGAAACTCAGACCTGTAAGGATGTGAGTTAATAGCAGTGTATCCATAGTGGCTCCTTGGGAGTGATAAATAACTGTAATAATATGATGCCATGAGGGAACTCTGAGGTACATGACAACTGCCTGTACTGACAGTTTATCTCCACATCTTCATCTTCTTTAGAGAATGTTTCTCATGCGTTAGTTCATTTAATTTTCACATTTTCTGTGGCACGGATATTGTTTATTTGCCTTTGAAAAGAAAAAAAAAGGAGATATAACATTCTTGCCTCTTGTTTAATCTCACTCAAGTGTTATGTAGGTATCATGGGGTGAAAAGGGACTCAAGTACATGGTTTAAGCCCTTCCTCAGCAACCCACATGGAGGCTTGCTGGGTTCTTGGCATTCAATGTTGGGCGTCATAGTGGCAGCATTTACTCGGGTGCCACAGTGACATCTGCATCATTCTATGTTCCTGATTCAGATGGGTGGGGATGGTGTCTGGATAAGATACATATGCTGCAGGAATTAAGTATGTATGTTCTGGAACAACTTTCCTAGACTTGAATCCTATTCTAACAGATGGTTGGTAGGTGCTCCGGCCCAAGTTCTCTGTGACTTGTTTTTTTTTTTCTCTTTCATAAAACAAGAGTGATGTGGAGACACATATTTCCAAAGACTGGTGGTAGAATTAAAATTCATATATGTAAAGTGCTCACAATAATCTCAAGTCCATAATAAATGCCCAATAATTATTGGCAATTATTTTTTTAAAAAATGCCTTAATTAAAACCCTTACCACAGTAATTTGAGCTCATTTAAGTAATGGGTCTGAAAATGTTGTTACAGCATAGTCTGGGTGCCAAAACAGATAAATAGGGTGACTACAAACACAATTATAAATGGAACAGACAGAAAAACAGTGTATTAATAGATACCAGGTTTTGCTGCTTAAAAATCAAACACAATCCTTGGCAACCCAGGAGTGAGACCAAGAATCATTTGATTCCTTATTGAAGTGAATATCCTTACAGATGTTTCAGAACATGTCCACAGAATAAGACTTTTATTGTCATCTTCATTCTTTCAAAATTACTTAAAATGCTTTGTATTGCCTCATATTTATAGCAGACCATTATTTTCAATATAGCCTTTTCAAAAAAAAAACGTAAGTCTCTCACTAATGGTGCATCTCAGCTGCATCTAATTGTGCTTTCATCCACAGTTTATTACAGCTCTGCAATATAGCATTAGGTAGACATATGGGGCAAAACACATGCTGCCTTAGCGAACTAACCTCCCCTCCCTGTGGGGTTAGAGGAGCCCTGACCGCCCACCTGGGCAGGGTTTGCCCAGCTTCAGGAGGTGCATCCTCCCACGCAGGTGCTATAATTTCTGTGAAATTGACCCAAGGTGTCATTTATGAAACAAACTCAACAGGAATTCATAAATTTGATAACATTTAGCCAAGATACGTTAGAAAAGAAGTATTTATTTATACTTTCATCATCAATTTACAAAGGAAAAATGTGCATTCTCTCCTTTTTTGCATTGCTCTATTTAATCCCATCTCCAAATTCATCACCAAACTCTGACAGCTAAAAATGACAATTTACTCTGAGTTCAGTCTTCATGTTACAGACTCCCAGTGAGGTTAGTAGCTCTTTAAGTTAATGGATCATTTGTAATGTATTTTGTTAAGGCTACTTGCTATCTTTCTTTTTGCTTTTTGTTTATTTTATTATTATTTTTCTTCCTTCTTGCTTTCTACCTTATTTCTGTCAAAATGCTGAATTCTAAATATGTGCATATACATTTAGTCAACATTTTGTCTATCAATTTTTCTTCAAACATTTCACCTGGTCTAAATATATCACTCAATTTTGAATATGCATCTTTTATAAACTGAAGCATATAATGTTTAGAGCTACAAATCTGTCAATGTTTTTGTTAATTATTGGTTTCCTATCTTGCTTAAAGAAAATTTCTGCAGTTGAAATTATTTTTATCCTATTATACTTAAATCTTATTTCATTGTGTGCTCTAACGTTACCTGTGCTTCGAGTGCTCATGTTGATCTTTAATGATTATTAAACCGTTATTTAATCACTTGTATATACTGACATAAGAAATCATTATAAAATAACGGGGCAAGTTTTGTATGCTGACTAATATTGTTCAGTATGATTCAGTGATTTACAATTAATTTAATCGCCATTAGAATAAAATTCTCCTTGTTACATTTTCATATATAAGGGGTAGAATTTAAATTTTTATAATGATTGCATAAGGCTTTTTATGCCCCAATGAACTTTTCTGTGAAATGGTGACAAAAATATCTCCCAACCTCTTAGGGGTATTCTGAGGATTAAATGAAACATACATGTGCTTAGCACCATGTGCAGCATTGGACACATAGTAATGAAAGTATGATGATTAGTGTTTTGACTCATTCCCTTTCATGGGTGGCTACTCGTAAGTATTAGTTTTTATATTTCAATGTATATATTGTTACATATGTTAGAAAGGAAATCAAATTTTATTTTCATTCTTATTCACAATACCTACTTCAATTTTTTACAACATATTAACATTTTCTCTAATTTAGATATTGAAAAATCATAATATTTCATTTGAGTACTTATTTATCCAACTTACATAGTTTTTCTACCTAATTCGGATGCAATATAGCTAACACAATATTTTATAATTTTCCCTAAGTTTTAAATTCTATATTATCTTCTTGTATGTTTAAAGTAGTTTTAACCTAGATACAGAAAACAAACAAACAAACAAAAATCTTTCCCTATATCAACTAGCAGAGGGAACACATATACACACAGTGGTTCAATTTCCAAATATATTTATTAAAGGCTATTTGCAAATAATAAAACATTCTATGCCCTTGGAGAGATGGAGACTGAAGAGGTTTTCCCTCTTCCTCCTGCAGTCCTAGAGTGTGCTCTGTTGTATACATAAAGCCTTCCATCACTGAATGAAATACAAATATGCAGCTCTCCCCCTAGAGGAGGAAAGCTGCATAAGGAGGACTTAGCTGGCAAAAGGGGGGTGTGTGGGCAGAGATGTTAAACACACAGCTTTACATTCATCTGTTGCGCATAACAGAGGCCAGTGGTCCTCCCTAAGTGTGTGTGTGTGTGTGTGTGTGTGCCTGCTTTTGTGTGACCCGGAGGTCTTGACAGAGGGGAAGAGTGCACATATCCACAGTGTCAATCACAGAGCCATGAAAGGTGACAATGTTAGTGTGTCACCATTGACTTGACTGGTTAAGCTCCAGTTAAGAAGAGCAAGAAAACGACATCTCCTTGACATCAACTCAGCAATAGTCACCTAATCATGAATTTTCACTTGGAAATGGATGTGTGTCTTTACAAATGTATTTAAAGAACATGCTTTGTCCTCATTTCCATGAACGTGTAAGAGGTGTGTGCAATATCTGTGAACACCGCTAGGATGATGTGTCAGGAAATGAACAGAATAGGATGCACCATTAGCTTCTCTCCTTCCCAATATATATTTTTAAAAACCTACACATGAAATGACTAAGTGATCCAGGGACAGAAAACAAAACAAAGAAAAAATTTCCTCATAAGACTTGTCCTGAAAATAGCTCCATAATTAGTGAAATGTGGAGAAACCGCTGACTTTGGATTTCTATAAGAAAGTCTCAGCTTCATCAAGAGGTGGTTACTACAGAGCCCCAGCCGAGCATAGAAACTGTCAGGACGATTCTATTACTAGACTTAGGTTTTTGATTATCTTCATTCTTTGGTGGGCTGCATGTTGAACATAAATCACAAAAGGGCTCAATGAGTTGGTGAGAAAACAGGCTTTCCACAGTACTTATTGCAATTCTTGGGCTATGGAAATTGCATTCATGATAGCAGATTGAATAGATCTGCAGGGGTTAGAAGACACAGGTAAATGACACATAATAGACTCTACAGGCTCTTCAATATAGAGGGGGCACTGCCTTGAAACCCATTTAATTTATTCTATAACAACTTTTCCTCAGTAACCTTACTTTTTTAGGAAAATGTAAATAAAAATTAGACTGTCACTGAATTTCTAACTTTTTATAATTTTAGATGAGTATTTCTAAATTCAAAGATCTTTTTCAGATTCACAGTAAGGCACCTATGCCTCAATCTCAAGCATTTCTGAAATTTATTCCTTTTAGAAACATTGTTTATCTTTTGCTTTTTTCATTTTTGCAGTATTGGTTTCCTACTTTGGTTCCAAATCACATAGTTTAACTCACAGGATACAACTTAGACAGGATCATCTTGTCCAACACAAGCACTGTCAGAAGAGAGGTGTCCCAGGAAAAGCCAAGCAAGGGCTTAATAGAAGATCAAAGGCAAGAGGCAAGTAGAATCTGATCTTAATTGATTGTTATTTTTTTTTTTAGAATGCTTGAAAATCAAAGATAAAGGAAGCAAAACAGGAATAATGACTATTGTCCTTGAGAATGAAAAGGTCAACCATAACTCAGGTCATGAAACCCACAGAGCTGTCTTTAATGGAATAATATACTGTTTCAAAAGTTGAGCAACAATCACTCAACTTTATATATGAACTAATGTTTGAAAACTTGATTCAAGATTCCATGACAGCAAATGATGTATATTAATTCTTACAGAAATGTATGTTATTACAACAAAAATAGCAATTAGTTCGCTAATTCAATAAATGGTTTGGGCACTATTAAATGCTTTTTGTTTCTGTATCAAATAAGTACAAAGTTGGCATTTTAAAATAACAGAAAATTTTTATCTTATCGTACTAGAGTTCAGTGGTCCAAAATTCACCTTTTGAGACAAGGCAAATATTAAGGGCTGACAGCATCTGCGGGGCTGATTCCTTCCAAGGTCCTGAGGTGGATCCCTCTCCTTGCCTCTTCAGCCTGGAAAGAGGCTCTTTCTCACATGACTCTGAGCTCTGCTTCCACCCTCGAAGTTTCTAATACTGACTCCAACCCTTCTGCCTCCTTCTTATAGGGATGCTTCCAATTACACTGAGCCACTCTGGAAAATCCCGAATTCACCTATACCTCAAGGTTGTCAATTACAGAAGAAAAATAACTTCCCATCTGAGGCAACATTTTCAGGTCCTACTAGGTGTGAACATCTATCAGAAGAGCACTATTATTTTATCTGCCACACTAACCTACTATGTGTCTGGTGTTGTATTGCTAAATTGAGCAAGACAAGTGTCCTCCAGCCTCAGAGGACTTCTAATATGTGTGGAGAAAGGATTTGACTATAGCAACATGAGAAATTTATTATTATTATTATTATTATTATTATTATTATTATTATTATAAAATGTACTATTTTTTGAGGGGGACATAGACTTTATTTTCTTGCATAGCTTTATTGAAGTAAAATTGAAGTACAATAAAATGCACATATTTGAAATATGCAAGTTGATCCGTTTTGACATGTTTTGACATGTATGTAACAAATGTAATCAATGTAAAAAGCATTTCCAATTTTTTTAAATTTGAAATCATGCTGTGTTTTCCACATGATTTATTACATTTGAAAACAATCACCTTAAGATATATAGAACAATCCCTCCCTATCTCAACTACTTCAAAATTAAATGACACACTTATAGACATCTTACAGGTCAAGAATAAAACACATGAAAAGAAAATAAAAAGTGCTTTGAAATAAGTAATTACAAAAGTTTAAAATATCAGAATCTCTGGAATGAAACAGTACTCAGATGGACATTTATAAATTTAAGTACTTGTATCATAAAAAAACTAGATTAACAATCAGATTATTTTCCAATTAGGGAGTAGGAAGGAAAAAATAAAGAGTAGGAACAGAAATATATGAAATAGAAAGTAGTAATACAGCTAAAATTGATCAAAATCTAACAAGTCTAATCAAGAAAAAAACCAAGAACACAAAAAAAATAGTATCAATGAAAAGGGAGCTATCAAAATAACCCTACAGATGAAAAAATATATTAAGGCAATATTAAAAGTATATGCTAACATATGTGATAGCTTACATAACATAGTCTGGTTTAGAGAAGGATCCATGTGCTGCTAAGAAGCAGCTGTATTGTGTTCAATTGGTGATGAATGAAATGTGCTGTATATGTCTGTTAAGTCTAAATTATTACTTGTATTTTTTAGTGCAATAGCTTCTTCTTTTTGTGCAGTTTTTGCTTGGATGATCTATCCAGTGGTGACAGAGGCATGTTAAAGTTACCCAGTGTTACTCTGCTGTGGTGTGTTTGACTCCTGAAATTGAAATGGGTTTGGTTGATATACACAGATATTGTTTGAGGCAAAGATATTTATGACTGTTACATCTTTTAATATATAGTTCCCTTAAGCCATATGAAATGTCCTTCTTTGTCTCTTCTGATTAACTTTGGCTTGAAGTCCACTTTATCTGATATGAGGCTAGAAACCTCTGCTGTTTATGAGATCCATGTGAATGGTTTGTTTTTTTCCCATTATTTTACCTTCAGTCTGTGGTTTCCTTTGCCTATAAGGTGAGTCTCTTGGAGATAGCATATTGCAGGGTCTTGTTCTTTGATCCAAACTGCCAGCATATGTCTTTTGATTGATGAATTTAGGCCATTTACATTCAATGTTATTATTGAGAAATGATTTTTGTTCCCTGTCATGATTTTGATTTATTTCTGGTTTTTAATTTGAATTTATTTTTCCTTTGATTGACTATTCTTCTAGTATAGTTTCTCCCTTTTCTGGTTTTCACTCTTATTTTTCATTTCTTCTTCATGAAATATTTTATTGAGAATGTTTTGTACTTCAGCCTTTCTAGTTGTGAATTCTTTGAACTTTTGTTTATCATAGAAAGTTTTATGCCATCATTAATTCTGAAGCTTAATTTTGCTGGGTGTAATATTCTTGGCTAGCATCTATTTTAGTTTAATATATTTAATTCAAGAACTCTTAGCTTTGATGGTCTGAGTTGAGAAATCATCCAAGATCTAGATTGATTTCCCTATAAATCTATTAAAATTCTTTAAAATTCTATTCTTATTCTGTCTGTTAGGCATTTTCATAATAATGTGCCTGGTGTAGGTCTGTTGTGGTTGTGTATATTTGGGGTTCTTTAAGCCACCTATATCTAATTTTCCATTTCATTCTTTAAGTTTAGGAAATTTACTGCTATTATTTCATTGAAAATTTTGTGCCTTTGGTTTATATCTGTGAGCCTTCATCTATCCCAACAAGTCTTAAATCTGATCTTTGGGGTTATCACATATTTCTTGGAAGTTCTGTTCATGGTCACTTGGAATAGAACCACCATGGGAGGATCTTTTTCCCATGGTCAATTGTATTTTCAAGATTATATATTTTGTCTTCATTGCCTGAAACTCTGTCTTCCATGTGGTCTGGGCTGTTGGTGATGCTTTCCATTGAACATTTAATTTGGTTGACTCACTTCTTCATTTTGAAGATTTCTGCTTGATTTTTTTTCAGAATCTCCATCAATTTATTCAATTAATTTTACTCTATTTTCCTTCTGATCTCACTCCTTTTATTTACCTTGAAATCAGTTGGCTATGTACCTTCTTAATCCTTCTCTGACATTTGTCCCATTGTGGGGTGTTTTGGATTCTGTTATGAAAGTAATGGATTTGGGATTTTGTTATGAAAAGAAAATGGATTTTGTTGAAAGTATCTTAATTTGTTGGAGGGATTTGTTCCCTTGTTTTTCATGTTATTTGTGTATCTACCCATCTAGCAGTATGGATCTAGTAGAGTTTCTACCCTGTGGATTTGTAGTATCCCTGAAGGTTTCCACTATTTAGAAGGATAAAAATAATAACAACCATTGTAAAGAATATAAAACACTAAACCAAACAGTTCCTGCTATGACATCTACAATTATAATTTTCACAATAAACAGAAATGATATGATTAATTATTGCCCACAGTAAAAACAGTAAGTTTGAAAGTGTTGACAACACCAAAACAACAACAACAACAAAATAGCTGAACCAATAAATGGACCAAGGAATTGAACAGACACCTCTCAGATGATGATATACATCCAATCAACAAATATATGAAAAAATGTCCAACATCTCTAGCAATTAGAGAAATGCAAATCAAAAACTACTCTAAGATTTCATCTCACTCCTGTCAGAATGCCAGCTATTAGGCACACAAACAACAATAAGTGTTGGTGAGGATGTTGGGGAAAAGGCACACTCATAAATTGCTGGTAGGACTGAAAATTGGTGCAGCCAATCTGGAAAGCAGTATGGAGATTCCTTGGAAACCTGGGAATGGAACCACTATTTGACCTAGCTATCCCACTCCTCAGTCTGTACCCAAACAACTTAAAAAGAGTATACTGAAGGGACACAGTCACATCAATTTATAGCAGTACAATTCAATAGCTAAACTGTGGAACCAACCTAGTTGCCCTTCAGTAGATGAATTTATAAAGAAATTGTGGTATATACACACAATGGAATATTACTCAGCAAAGGAAAAGAGAATAAAATCATGGCATGTGCAGGTAAATAGATGGAGTTGAAGAATTCAACGCTAAGTGAAGTTAGTCAATCCCCCCCAAAAAATGTGAAAGGTTTTCTCTGATGTAAGGAGGCTTATTCATAGTGGGGTTGCCGGGGGGGGGGCATGGGAGGATTAGACTAACTCTAGATAGGAAAAAGGGATGGGACGGGAATGGAGGGGGCATGGAGGTAGGAAAGACTGTGGAATGAGATGGACATCATTATCCTAAGTACATGTATGAAGACACGAATGGTGTGAATATACTTTGTATAAAACTAGAAAGTATAAATAAAATAAAAAGTGTTGACAATTTCAAATAGTGGACTGGGAGAGAACAGAAGTGATGTAGGATCTGATTATTTTGAGGGAGGAGGAGAGAAAATAGAAGTAAAAAATAAAGATTGAAAGCGAGCAATAGAGATTGGTGGTTAGAAGTAGAAAGGAGAAAAAGTGAATCAAGGAAAACAGATAAGTATGAGGAAATAATATACATATATATAAAGAAAATTTTAAAAAGTAAAAATAAAAGAATACAAAACAAAACTGGAATATACTAAATATAGTATATAGTCCTCAAAATACTAATCCATGAAAAATATCTGGCTTCAAAAATGCAAGAAATAATAACAAAAATATGAATATGTATAATTGTCCATGAATCATTAAGGTCTTTTCTAAACAGAGAAAAGAAAAAAAAAAAAAGCTTTCATTGAAACATTGAAGAATGGTCTGTTGGAGCCTAACAGATCCTTAGCTTCCCTTCTCAGCGGTGCTGGTTGAGGTTCTGGAGTGAGAGGGAACCCACAGGTGGAACTCCTAGAGGGGTTGATGTTTACCTAGGCCCCAGGTTCCTCACTGAATGTCAGTTCATCTGGAGACTTTAGATGAGTGCCCTTCCAGGGTCCAGCAATTGCTGATCCATGCTGGAAGACTGCACCCCAGGGATCTCCCCTGGGTTGCCCTCCTGTGCTCCAGAATCCAATCCTCAGTCCACACTGTCATTTGGTTTCTGGTTCAGTCTCCAAACTCAATCTCTCTCACCCCACCTTTCTGAGTTCCCTAAAGGCCTGTCTCTCCCAGCTGGTCCTGCAAGGTTGGAGTGCGGAGAGGGAGAGCTGGCTGGGCTCCCATGACCAACATTCCCCTGTGTAAACTTCTTTCCGTGGTGGATTTTCTCGCGGTCACTTAGGCACACCCTGTGTTATGCACTGTGGGTGTGCCAGGCCTGTATTTCAGGCCAAACTTGTGTTTGCCAGGACTCAGCTCTCCCAGCTCTGATCCCTGAACCACAGCTGAAAAGTGGTTCCTTCCTCTGCCTCCACATGCCTCCTGGAGAGATGGTGGCTACTTTCTCACACAAGGATGTCGTGCAGTGCGTCTTTCAGTGTAGCTGGGCAGTGTCTTCCATGTCTACACTCTTTGTACCCAGAGAGACTCTGGCCTCCGGAAAACGCAGGTTCCTTTAATTCCCTGCCCCTCCACTTTGCTCTCCAAGGGATGCTCCAGCTGGTGTCTCAGGCACTGGTGTGGCGCTGGAGATTTCTTCCTTGTTTTATCTTACCCAACCTCCTGAGTCCCCAATCTGCTTTGAATGTCCAGTATTGAATTCCAGTAAATCTCCGTGCCCCTTTTTTGTCGTCATTCATCCACCTTGCTGAGAAGCTGCCTATTTATCTTCTCCGTTCACACCACGCAGCAGTCAGAAAAGTAACCTTCTCTATCCCACCATCGTGAAACTCCTGTATTATTTAATTTTTCTACTAATATCATGAGATGCACAGAGAAAGAGGAAGCTCTAGGTAGTCTGTGAGCACAAGGAAAGAGACCCATTGGGGTTTCTGGTGTCACAGGATCTCAGGAGTTGGTCTCAAGGGGTTGGAGTCCATGCAGGAGAGGAATCTAGTCAAAGGGCAAGTAGGACGTGAGCCCTCCCGTCCACCAGGCGACCAGCACGCTGGCTTCATACAAGAGGTTCGTAGCATAGAAGTTAACTAGTGAGATCAAAGTAAACACACAAGACTCAATTACCTTTTTCTTTGACCAGGTCTGAGATGGCCCTCCCTCTGGCTCCTGCCTCGAACTACCCGGTGGGGCAGCAAGGCTTACTCAGGACTAGCAGGAGAGAGAGAGAGAGCACGCCAGAGGATGGCCTTTTATTGGGGAACAAGAAATTCAGGGGAAAATTCCATCCAATGAAGGTCAAGGGGGACAGCATTCCAAGGTCAGGGTCAGTGATTGGTCTCAGGGTCAATGGTCAGTCACACCCTCACAAGGAAGGGCTCTCGCACCTAGAGAGGGTGGGGATCAGTTCTACACAGTTTAGCCAGAACGCCTCACACCCAATCACGGGGGTGCCCAATCACGTGCGAGAATGGCTTCCCACACTCCCAGGAAAGTGTCACACTGGGGTAGCAGGAGAGGAGTTTTCCAGGGCCCGAGGGAGCTCACTAAGGCCAGGAGAAGGTCATGTCTGCCCAAGACAAGGAGTGGTGCTGATCCCAAGTCCCCAGGCTTGAGGACACAATAATGAAAGATCCTAAGGCTCGGGTCTCCACTCACCAGCCCTAGGGAGCTCCTCAGTATCTCTGTGGCTCACCTCCTCCTTCAGCTCCACGTGGGGCGTGAGTCCTGATCCTGGGGCACTGGTGACATTTCATCCCAGTGCAGATTCAGAATGAAGAACCCTTTGTATTCTTCAAGACTCTTAAATTTTACCCAGAACATAGTGGGGGATTGAGGAGGGAGTTCTAAAGGGTCCAGGTCTGATGTGACATGGCTACCTGTTAGGAAGATGTGCCCGGTGGATAGGATGGGAGTTATGGTGAGTGGCAGAAGCTTGGATCCCCGGCAAAGTAGACTGTCCCTGTCTCCCAGCAATTATGAGGATAGGATTCATGATGAACTGAATTCTGGTTAATGGATTTGAAACAAAGTTTCTGAGGTGAGTTTATAGGAGTTTGCAGCAGAATTGATATGGAAGAATTCAATGAGAAAGAGAATAAACGCACATGTGAACCAGATCACATGGGTAGGTGTGCGTCTGTGTGCTTGTGTGAATGTGTGTGCAGGATTTGGGGATAGTAGTTATGGGCCAAGGCATTCAAGAAAAAAAAAATCTGTGAACATAACATTTCCAATGTGCAGTGACTGCACAGATGGTTTTAGGCACATAATGAAGGATATTATGGACTGAAGGACTAGCTTCCTCACGGGCAGGTGCACCCTTCAGTGGTTATAGGAAGATACTCACCTTCGCCCTCTATCTTGTAAGCTAGAATACAAAAATTGTCAAGGAGTAAAATAACCGATATCTCCACTTATTTCAGAATTTAAAAGTAAGTCTGAAAAATGTTAAACTGAAACATATTTTACTGTTAATAATACTAATTTACTACAAATAAATTATAAGGGGCCATATAAAAAGGATATGACTTGTGTATTTCATTTATGTTAAGATCTAGTGATATTTTATGCAGCAAGATGAAGACTTTTTAATGAGTAATTTGTCCATTAAATTTGTCTTTTATTCAGAGTCATAAAATCATTGATTTATTGTAGATAACTCCATCTTCCAACTATATAAGGCTGTAAACTATTGAACTCTGGCAAATATCTAAAAAGAAATACTGAATAAAGGTGTCAATAGGTTTCCTGAAAAAGGTTTTTGTTTATAGTCAAGGGAAGCATACATTTCATACTTTTGTTTTCTGTTTTTCCAGGGATAAAAATATTTAGTGCTAGCAGAGTAAACTGTATTCTTAGAGAACAAGAGTTAAAATGGTTTAGAGCTACAAATACTTTAGGGTATGCTTAAAGTGAAAAACTTGGAGTCGTTTTCCTCTTTGTTGTAAAATAGAACTATCAAGTGCTGAATACAAAAAGTAACACAAAATTGCAAATAATTTGGAGAAGAGCAACTGCAGTTGGATGTGAAGATTAAAAATGGCTGATAAATTCCCTTGACTTAGAATGAATGCAAATGATTATGATGATTAACACATTCACTATTTCATGTCTAAAGGGAAATATTGAGACTCTCCAAACTAGGCGCGGCATGAAAATCTGCTAGAGAATATCAGTGAACTTGACCCACTTCTGCACTCAGATGAGCTACATCCACACAGGAAAGACAGAAAAGCTATTAGGACAGATGGTTATGTAAGGTGCTCTAAGCTGACATGAAGTGGCTTCCTAACCCTACACTGGCCATAAGAAGGAACAAGGATAAGTTCAGGAAGAAGGAACGGGGTGCAATCTGCAAGGCCCTGTCTACTAAGGACTCAAGTATAATCAGAGAAGAGAGGATAAGCAGCAAGTGGGGACAGAGCCTTCGTCATGAAGGCCCAGGTAACTTGCCAGGAAACGGGGAAAATTTCTTCAGAATAACAGAAATCCACAGAAGGGATCGGCCATTGGTAGTTCTAGATGGATTTTTATTTCATGTAGATATCATGGCAGTGAGAAACCATCAGGGAAGCGGCTGGGCTAAGAAATGGGGATCCATTGGGCTGAGACAGGGTCAGGACAATATAACACAGTGTGCAGAGGAGGCAGGGTGCAAAGCAGTGAGTGGTGCATGGCGTATTATTACAAAGATTGCCTTTCATTAACTAGTGGGATTATGTAACTACTGGATACTGGTATCCTCCGCAGTGTAACCCCTGCAGGATGGAAACTGAGCTTTCTATGCCCTTTATGTGTTTTATGCTCTGGCACAGTGCTGACTTCATAATAACTGTTCATAAGTATGTTTTTAATTAATGTAGAAGAGTAGGGAAGATGGCAAGGATAGCGCTCAGGCTCTTTAGGCAAGGGGTTCAGTGGATTTGCTACTCAACAATATAAGAGAGTCTGTCTTAGCGACTAGATGTGGGAGTCATGAAGATCTTGGAAAATCTTCCAATAAGCAGGTCCAGTAAATGAGCCCAAATTTTCAGGAAAGAAATGGGAGCCTGAGAAATGTATGACCAAGAGGAAAAGTAGAAAACTGTGTGCTCTAATCAGAGCAATGTAGATAATGACTTATGGAAAAAAAACATTAGAACATATTGCCAAAAATCAACAATTGATGAGCAAATAGGAAACCATATTTAAAAAGATAAATTAATGACCAGGGAGCTATGAGGACTATGAAAAGAACTTACATATCATGGGATACATTCTACTTGTTTTGACAAAATATATAAAAATTTATTACAAGCTAATTGTTATGCTAAGTGCTGGTGATATGACAGAGAACAAAACTTACTTCCATCATACTTACATTCTAAGTATGGTGGCAAACAGACAGCAAGCAATGAAAAAACACAAAAATGACCTCTATGAGAAATAAAAAATATGGAGACCAAGATAACAGGGAATGGGAATCCTGAGGTGTGTGGATGTTAGGTGTCTCACAGAGAGTAACCTGAGGATATCTATCTCATAAAATGGAAATAAGGAAATAAGTGAAACAAGTGCCAAGATGCGTATTCATCTAAGTGGAAGAACATTCCAAAAGCTAGAAAAGAGGGTGCGCAGTTCAGGAGGGAGGAGAACCCTTGATGTTCTGTGGCCTCAGAAGCAGGTGGGTGTGGCTGGAGTAGAGCCCAGCAGGTGGACCATGGAGTAGACCACGGAGTGGATGGAGCAGGAAGGAGTGTGAAGGACCTCGGAAGGCCATCATGGACTGACTTTTCCTCTCAGGAGAATGAGATGCCTTTCTGTTGGAAGCCATGTGTGAACTATGGGTTTGTTTGAGGTGTTGAAAGGCAGGGCAGCTGCTTTCTGGGAACTCCTGGGTGAACTTCCCTGGTTGGAAAAATCATAGGTCATGGTGGTGCCCTGCCTTAGCTCGCAGCCCTAGGTTCAAAGGCAGCCGGGTGAAGATGGGTGTGACCTGCCAAGTCCCAAACAACCTGGTTTCCCCGCTCTTACCCTGTTTTCCTGAAAAAGCGCTTCATGACTCCCCTTGGTGTGTTTCACTACTAATAAAGCTTCAGGGGCTTTTCTCTTCATTAGGATCAGGCCCATCAGTCTCTTCTATCCATCAATATAATTCTTGTCTGTTGTGTTTATTTCTTAATATCACTTTACTAGCCTTCATTTCCAGCTGGCCCACACCTCTGGTTACCTACTCCCTCCCCACACAGGCCATGAGCAGGACCTTTCTAATATTTTGAGCAGAAAAGTGACAGAATCTTACATTTCAGTACAGTCATAAATTCTTCTGTTAACTAGATAGAGGAAAAGCCGTGCGAGAAGCATGAATTCTCACTCAGAAGCTATTGAAGCACACCAACTAAGGTGCATGAGCTTAGGAACCAGGGTGGTCCTGGACGAAAATGAGTCGTTGCCAGATTCTGGATACAATGTGGAGGCAGAGACATCAGGATTTGTTATTGGACTTGTTGTTGAGTGAAAGAAAAAAAAAACATGAGGATGATTTCAAAGCATTTCCCAGAGCAAATGGAGGAACACATTTGCTATGCAAAGGGCAAGATTCAAAGTAGAGCAGAGGGGATCACTCATTGGGATTTTTACTTTCAAGACATAAAACTTGAAATATTTAGTAGAAATCCAACTATGGAAGTCTGTCAACATCTAGAGTTTAGAAAGAAATTAGGTTTGGGGAGATAAATTTGAAAATTAATATCCATAGGAGAAAGTGTGCTTAGAAGTGAATTTTTAAAATGTGCGTTGCACTGGAATATTCTTCCAAATCTGGCAGATATGCGAACTACAGTGAGGTTGAATGACTG
Organism: Spermophilus citellus; assembly: GCF_964194105.1. Lineage (NCBI taxonomy): Eukaryota > Metazoa > Chordata > Mammalia > Rodentia > Sciuridae > Spermophilus > Spermophilus citellus. Next base: position 124,843,007 of record NC_138198.1, read on the forward strand.
GATATGAACCAGGGAGTTCATACATTGAGGGGTACTGGTGTTTACTTCAGACTTTACTGCTGTTCATTTATACAACAATATACAAAATGAGTGGGGAATGTCATCTGTCTTATTATGGGATGCATTTCAAATAAAAGTTTATTTTGGGGGGGTTTCAGAGTGTCTTATCACTATATATAACATATAATTTTGTAGAATATATTAAATGGAAATAGAAATTCAATAATGAGGTGAAATAATCTAAACATTTATTCAAGTTATAAAGAACCCCTTATCCAGGAAGGATGTATTGTAAGATCTCCAGTGAGGCCTGAAAAGTCAGGAATAGTACTGAATCCTATATTGGATGAATTTTCCTACACATACATATCTATGAAAAAGTTAATTTATACATTAGTCACAGTAAGGGATTCACAAAAAGAAAAATAAATAAAGCTGTAGCAATATGCTCCAATAAAAGCTTTGTAAATGTGTTTACTTTATCTCTCAACTATCTCATTGTACTTCTTTTCAATTAAAGGGAGCATTTCATGGCTCCTCTTTCACATTTTTCCATTGCCAGAACCACTACACCTGAGCTCAGGGGATGTTATTAAGTAAAATAAGGGATGGGGACAGGATCCCTGCAGTGCTGTTGCAGCCCCACTGATTGATGAGACAGTTTCTGGGGACTCATGAGCAGCAGCTTACTGCCCCCAAAGGATGGTTCATCCTTCACCAGTCCGGGCAGGATGGCTGAGATTCATCAGGCCACTCACAATCACACAAAATATCGAAAACTTATGAATTGTTTATTTCAGAACACTAAAACCTCAACAAGAGAAGCCGTGGAAAATGGGGAGAGACCATGTATGTGTGTATGCTGGACCCTGGTGTCACTGATCATATTGCTACTGTCTGTGAAGGATCCTGTTAGATAAAATGAGAAAACTGTCTCTATTATTTATCTAAAATACCAGTATTTATTGTACTCAGCTATTATATCATATACTCATATGCAACTCTTTGAAAAGCTTTAGGTTTCTATTAAAAAAATATGAAGAGCTACTACATTTTCACCCATTGAATTAAAAGAGATTGAATAGATGGAAGTTGATACCTGTACAGTCATTTGAGTTTCCCAGACTCAAATATTTCTGATAAATTATCTTTCAATAATAACTATAAGGGAAAATAATTGACAAAATGAAATTAAAAAATCAATTTGAGCATTTACCCAATTACATATTTAAAACAAGTTTTAAACCCATGTCAAAGGCTATGTTTAAAAACTAAATTATGCGAGACATTAAGCATATGAACTCCATGGGTTTTAGGTTCATGACAATATTGGGCTTTACATTCTCCTAATAGACTTATTTTTCCCAATAAATTAAGTTGGAACAGAAAATCAAGCTGTCTTTACACAACACCAACAAGTTGACTAATACATTAATATTAAACTTATGATGTGTTCAACAAATCAACTCATCTATTTAAGACAATTAACTTTAAATATCTACACAGCATTTAATAGTAGAAGTGTGATGGAAATCATTATATTAAAACAGACTGAAGGAGGGCCACCCTCCCTCTGAATGGGAACTCATTTCTCCTGCTGAGAGAAGGAAGCTGGAAGGGGCTGGGACACTCCACCCTAAAGAGCTCCAAAGAAGATGGGGGTAGAGTCTGCCACTCAGTCAGTCCAGGATGGCTAACTTCACACATGCATACTCCCTGCCTTTTGACACCTCCCTGCCTCTTCTGTAAAAGTTCTGTTCCCATTGGCTGAAAACCACATATTAACAAATACAGCCCAGAATTAGGTTACAAAACATTTTATTAATGATCACAGTTTTTTTTTTTTTGAGGATTACTTTTCCCAAGCTCACTAATCATCCCCATAAAAATGGCTGTAGAACATCCCCTAATAATTTTACAAGGACAGTGTTGGTTGGAATAAGCTAAAACATCTGGAGATTGGCATCACTCACTTTAAATCCCCTGGAAGCATCAGATAGCTTATTTCATATAAATTCAGGAAAAGTGATTCATTCTTTTTTCTTGGCTGTTCATTTTCGGTTTTTAAAAGAGATTAAATGTTCTTCCTGGCATGTGGAAACCCAAGAGTCTTGCAAAATTTGGAAGGTATAAAGATTTCAAAGCCTTAAAAATCTGGCAAAGAACTATTTCAAACATTTGCAAATATTTTAGACAATTCTTGACATGGTTTTGCATGAAGTAAATGGTATTAAAGTAAGAGAAGGTGGTTCCATAGACAGAGACTTTTGATTCTGAGGCAGTGCTGTCTAGTCCAAGACACTTTGTGTTTGGAAAGTGGAGTAAACTTTTTTGTTGTTGTTGTTGTTGTTTTCTTCCACATTTAATTTCATGGGTGAGCAGAAAAAAGGGACATAAGGTCCAATCAACAGGTTTGTCTTACACATTTGTTTTACACATTTGTCCTTATGAACTCATTGTTTTATGGATGGTATATATTTTTTTGGTTTTGACCAAGAGAATTCAAAATGTTTTATGATAAGCCTGAATATAAGACTATCAATTACCAGAATTCTGAAAATTGTGCCTGGTAAAAATAAGTAGTCATAAAGATGAAAGCTGATATGAAATACAATGATTCTCCACAGTTTCTTAAAAAAAAAGGTATATTTATTCTTCTCTGCTTCCCCAATTTTTAAATGGCTACAATCTTACACAGCAAGTTATCTAATATGCCAAGCTGTGTGCATTTTATGTGAGAATTGATTTGAACATGTAAAGCAGCAACAAATAAAGTCATAATTTATATATTACTTCATGTAAATCTATATAAACATAAGATATTCCTGAAAAATGAGTGTTTGGTTATCTTTTTTTTCCTGCCAAAGTATTAATGTTTATATTTCAAAACTGAGAAAATAAAGATGAAATGATTTAAATATGTTAATTAGTCAACTTAGGTAGTAAAATTACAATTTGACAAATGCTTTATGAAAACTTCAGGGTCTTTTATATCATATTCATTTGAATTATTGTTTGATTTTTTTTATAATCTCTATCTCCTGATAAAGATGCTTAACTTCTTCTTTTATCTGTTTATGTAATTCATTTTCAATGTATTCTTTCACTGTTTGAATTTGCTGTCTCATATCCTCTTTAAGGTTCCATTCCATCTGTCTAAGGTGTTCCTTGAGTTCTTTATATGACCATTTTTCTGATGACTCTAGGTCCTCCTGAATATTTAGGCTGTCTTGCATTGTTTGTACTCCTCTTCTTCCTTGCTTTTTCATGCTGCTCATGTTACTTTTTGTTCTGTTTGACTGCTGAGTTACTGTTTACTCCTGTAGCCACAGGTTTCAATGAAGTTATCTCCTCCGCCGCAGTCTGGTGACGTCAGTTCTCTGCCATGGTGGTATCTCTTGCAAATGGCGACAGTTCATTTCCCTTTGCCGGGTGACCAATGCAACAGGTGGGTCCTTACTGTCTCTCCCAAGCCCCCTTTCAAACCTGTGGCCACTACCTATGAAAGCTCGGTTGGTATTTACCTCCGTATGATCAGAAGGGCCGACCAGTTGTTTCAGCGGGATCGTTTAGTGCTGAGTCACAGCTGTTTGTCTGCGGGAAGCAGGCGAACAGGAGCTTGAATTCAGCCGATCCGGGCTCAGTGTGTGTTCTGAGAGGCCCAGACTGTTCGCCCCAGATCCAAGTCAGCTCAGCATTGACTAGTGATCCTATCTCCCAAGGCTCTTGTAGTCATAAGATATAGAGTAAACCTTTTCAATTAATTTGTCTCACAGTTCTGGAGGCTGGGATGCCTAGGATCAGGGTGCCAACATGGTCAATTTCTGGTTAGGGCCCTAGTTTTCCTACAGTGTGCACGTCATGGCGGAGTCATCATATTCATTTGAGAAAAGAAATTAAAATAGACTTCTCCAAGGAATATTCAAACTCCATGGAAATATATCTGCATTAAGATAACTCTACTTGTAGGAAAGATGACTGCCTTATGTTTAAAATGCCAAAATTCATTCCTTTATAGATTAATATCAGCTTCTTGAAGTGTTGCCTACCATGCCCTTCAAAATAAGTGAACAATGGAATGTTCATTTTTACAGTTTTTATTTTCCAAAGTTTTGTAAATAACTGGTTGGGCTTTGACCAGCATAACTTCACATAACAAATGTTCACAATCATCTTGTCAGACTCCAATGACATGGAACACTTACTACAGCTCTATATTGGTATTAAATATTGTGATATGTAGCTTTTTAAATACAGTAAATAAATACATATAATTACAGACAAAGAGTTATACTGTTTCAGGGTGAATTTTCCTGTTTATACATTTCCACTGGTTGAAAGGAGGGGTCTAGAAGTCAGGTGAGTGGAGATGTAAATTCGTGGGGATTAAAAGAAGGGAAAGAGCAAGATTCGTTACATTGGGCATGTTGGCAAAGTTTATGAAAACCTGATAGATACCTGTATATTCTTGGAAATGATATACACACATATTTACCTTGATTTATGGGGTGTCTACATGCATAAGGAAGGTAGAAAGATACACAGGAGGCCCTACACTTATGTCCACCAGAAGCTGACACTGAGCCTCTGAGAGGAGTGTCTGGCAGAGGAGGGCCACTGGTAAGTAGGAGAGGTGATTTGGGGAGGATGCATTGAACCTATTACAAAGCCAGGCCCCTTATGGATGAGTGGAAGAGGGCTCAGAGGGAACTCGGAGAGGGTTTAAACAGATATGGCTAAATCATTTCACAAGGAGGCTGGAGCTAATACATCACCTTCCTGGCATTGCTGGTGTGGACAGCTCCCAGGGTATTAGCTTCCTGGATCATCCATCAAGGTGCACAGGCAGTCACAGAAACACAGAAGCTAACAGCTAAAAATCTGTGAGGACACACTGCTGGCTACCATGTCCTAACTCCCATACACATTTATGCATAGGTTGAGATTCAAGGTGAGTATTCATACAGCGGTACTTACATGTAAATCACAAATACATTTACATTTGTATCTTGATTAGGCATGATAATTGATGTCTTAAATCAAATATTCTTGTGCAATAGAATAACATTTTTTTCTTATTAAATATGTTACAGAATAGCATGCATTATTAAAATATTAACATGAAAATACTGGTATTCATTTTGAAAAACGAAGGCTAAATGAAGAACACTTCATTTTCTCCCACAGCAAATGGTGCTGTATGGAATTTCACTGCACAAATATTCAGCTTTAAAACATTTATCACAAAAGGGCAAAATCCTTTTGGCGAATACATGCACATTTTATCTGGCACATCTGAATAGTGTTAATGAGCAATAAATGGTATTTTTAAAGTTGTTCTTTTAAGGATAAGAAAGTAAAATGTATAATTTTACAAAATTGGATGTTCTCATTTTCTCTAGGTTTCACTGGAAACATAATAGTGTTGTCATTTTTATTTCTCAAAATAGGAATCACTGTCTTGTTAAATCGTTTGATTCACTAACTTCTCAAGATACATAGAAAAATATTTATAGATAAATCTCTTCCAACTCACACCATTTTGAAATTATATTCTATTGTATACAGATAATTTTTGACAGCAATTTCTTGATTGAATATGGACGATAACGTAAAACACTAACTACAAGTGTTTGAAATTCTCTGAAAAATTGAGATACACACGTGTGCTCACTTGTACACACACACACACACACACACACACACACACACACACACACTTCCCATCTCAATCACTCTCAACAGCGCCACTTGGAGGATTTTTGCACCACCAGCAAATGATCTGAAAGGAAATCAAGAAAAAATTCCATAAACAATATCATCAAAATATCAGTCAGAGATGAAAGATTTGTTCTCAAAAACATTAATAAAAGAAGCTAAGATGATAAAAATGAATGAAGAGATATTTTGTAGGATTATAAGAATTAACATTATTAAAATGCTGATATACTTGAGTGTGATTTACAGATTCCATGTAATCTGTATCAAAACGTTGAAGGTGTTTTTCACAGAAAAGAATTCTAAAGTTCAAATGGAACCACAAATCACTTTGAATAGCTAAAAATAATCTTAAGCAAACAGAAAAATTTGGAGACATCATTCTATCAGATTTCAAATTATATTAAGTAGTCATGTGGGACTGGTATAAAAACAGACCCTCAGACCAATGGAACAGAAAAATAGAAAGCAAACAGACAAACTGACACATACACAGTCAACTAACTTTTGACAACAGAACCCAGGATATGAAATGGAGAAAGCACAGTTTCTTCATTAATTTTTTGGAACACTTGATGTGAACATGTGAAATTGGACCCACGTCTGACATGATCCACAAAAATCACCTCAAAATGCAGGAGAACCTTAAATATGTGACCCCAAAATTTTAAATTTCTAAAACAAAATGTAATGGGAAAGGTCCTCGGTGGTGATTGTAGCAATAATATTTTGATATAACACAAAAAAACAAAGGTTTGAAAAAGTAAAGGAAAAGAAAAGCTGGGTGAGACTATGCTAGCAGGACTAGAAACTTCCTGCAGAGCAAAGCAAATATTTCAACAAAAGGAAACTACAAAGTAGGAGAAAAATCTGTATGCAGAATAGTCATCTGCCTTCCTATGTTCATTCCAGCCTCATCCGTAGCTGCCGAGACCTGCAAACAGACTAACGCTCCTGTGGTTGATGGATGCATCATCCCCCCCACACACACCCTCAAAGCAGTACTGTTCAGATTTTACAAATAAGGAAATCCTTCTATTTGCGACAATGGAAATAACCTGGAGGACACTAAGCTAACTGAAAAATAAGCCCAGGAAGGACATGCTCATGGTTTCACACATACGCAGATTCTAAAGCCTTTAGATTCACAGAAGCACAGGGTAGAATGGTTGGTAACAGGGGTCAGGGTAAGGGGGAAATCAGAAGTTATTGATCCAAGGACTCAATGTTTTGGTGACCTAGAATGAATGAGCTCTGGTCATGAAACACACAGCAGCATGACTACAGTGAATTAGACTATCTTGAATTCTTGAAATTTACTTAGTAAATCTTAAATATTGTCATCCCACTCAAATAGCTATGTGAAGTGATGGGTGTGTTAATTAGTTTTACTATATCAATCATTTTATAATGTTATACATATCAAAACACACACCATGTACCTTAAATATATACACTCAATATATTTTATTAAGGGGCTGGGGATGTGGCTCAAGTGGTAGCGCGCTCGCCTGGCATGCGTGCAGCCCCAGGTTCGATCCTCAGCACCACATACCAACAAAGATGTTATGTCCGCCGAGAACTAAAAAATAAATATTAAAAATTCTCTCTCTCTCTCTCTCTCTCTCTCTCTCTCTCTCTCCTCTCTCACTCTCTCTTAAAATATATATATATATATATATATATATATATATATATATATATATATATCTGTATATATATATATATATATATATATATATATCTGTATATATATATATATATATATATATATATATATATATATATATATATTATTAAAAGAAGCCACCATTCTTCTTCATGGCAGAGTGAGACTCCATTGTCTAAATATACCACACAACTGGGTATATATGATGGCGCCTTTCCTGGGGAATCTCCATAGTGCTATCGAAAGTGATTGTACTAATTCACAGTGCCACGAACAATGTATAAGTTTACCTTTTCCCTACATGTTCGCATATGAATATAGCATAATGAATCCCAGTGTTATGCATAATACAGTGCACCAAAAATTATAAAAAGAAGCTATCAGATTTGAAATAGTAGAATAATAAGAAGATGGTTACATGGAATCTTATGACCCTATTCCCCAATAGTATTTGGTTCAAAATATTAATTACTTTTGTTTATTCATTTATGTATTTATAATTCCTTCCAGTTAAATCCCAGAATGAAATCAAATCCAGCTCTCTCTCTCTCTCTCTCTCTCTCTCTCTCTCTTTCTCTCATTAGGATGTTAATTTTATCAACAGCACCTAAGCAAGACATATTTTTTTCAGAATTGAAGGCAGAATATTACACATACCCCTCCTTACATAAATATATTGGGTTATCATGAGTCTCTATTTAAGTGGAGGTAATTAATTGAACTATATTAATGTTTATACATTTATTATACCAAACATAATATTGTAATATATACAATAGACATTTGCTAATAAGAATCTATTGTTCTTTGGTCAAATGAAGGAACTATTTGATGAAATTAATGTGTATTTTATACTTAATCCTTAATTATGAGCAGAACATTTTCATGTATATTTGGGAGATATATAGTTGCAAAAGACCACTGTAAATTTCTCTGTAGTGCACTGATCACTTTTTGAGTGGAATCTTCCTACAAAACAAACAAGAACTCTGCTGTTTGTGCATAATTTCTGTGTGCATGGAAATAGTACAAAATTTCCATGGCTCATGAGGAGAATTATTGAACAACTTAAATGACAGAGATGTAAGATACAATTTTCTCCCTTCTTAACCAATTTTGATGTATTCTTCATCATAGTATGGTATATGGGAAAAGAAAGGTATGAGCTGTTCTTTGAATTCTAATTAATTTCCAGTGTAATGACCTTGAAATAGAAAAATTAAAGTTAGTCTTTTGTATTATGAGCCTGCCTAAAGGTTATTTTTACTATACATAATTTTAGGATGTATTTTTATACAAAATTTTCTTACATTTAAATTTCTTTACTACAATGGATAGTTGAATGTCACATTTGTTTATACAATTTTGATAGTGATGTTCAAAGTATATCCATCTTTAGTTATGGTAATTTAAATAACTTTTTTATCTACCAAACAATTGTATGCAATTAAGTTTTATAAAATTATTAGGCTGTCTTGCAATTTAATAGGAAATAACCAAGGATACAAATTTAACACTATGTCTTGAGGCAAGTAGCTGTTTAATAGACTATAGATAATACTTGATCATTATATTAAGAAAATCCAAAGCATATAAATATGTTTTTATTTAAGTGATCAAGGGATTTATTTGAATAAGTCACATTTCAAATACTATTATTACTTTATGAATTATAAAAAAAGTCTAATCCTGTAAGTCAAATAGAAATTTCCTGTGTGCTCAGACACACAAAAATGCTTGACCTAGAACTCAAGGACTGTATGAGGTTTAATTATTTATCAGAGTTTGTAATAAATCTAGAGAATTCTAATGTCCACACATATTCATGTTTAAAAGTAAATAAGTAAATAATTTTACTTATTTAAAAGTAAATAAGATGGGAAGAAATTATGATTATGATGTCCAAAATCTTATTCACATTGATGACAAGGCTGCAGAAAATTAGCTTCACTCTTCTTTTGCTAGAAACCAAAGTGTCACTGCTGCTTTCATTGCACACACACACACACACACACACACACACACACACACCTGAAATACAATTTATGTGCATTCTTTGGCAATCTTTAATGGGGGAATTTATTTAAGTGTATGTACATATATGTATGTATAACATTACAATATTTGTGACAGAGATTGAATATTCTGACACTCAGCAGAAAGTGGGAAGTAGGGACAAGAGTTCAGAAGCAAGATCCAGATTGTGGGGAGTAATCCCAAGACGTCCTTATAGAAATGATGAAGTAAAAACAGAATTAATTGGTATCACCAGGGAGATAGTAACTCCGTCCATGACACATAAAACAATCTCTAATAGTGCAGGCTACAAACCCAGCCTGAGTTACAGCTCCAAAACTTCTGATTTGTTAGATCCATGCTAAGGCTAGAGAATATACAGCCTCCATCTAGACCTCCCCATTACTTTAGAACACCTGGTCTGTAAAATTTATGATAATTTTATAGAAAAAGTGTGAAAAGGGGAGTGGGAGTAGAATCAGAGTAAAAAGTGTCAGTTCATAAAGAAAAGCAGTCCAAAGTCACAGAAGCCAAGAAAGACATATGGTGGAAGGGGCAGTCAGTGCTATTCAATGTTACAAAAAATTGCCAAAAAAAATACACAACTGAGGACAAACATGAATCTGTAATGGATGATCTCACTCACAGCATCTGTACAACACGGTGAGGAGAAGGGAATTACTGGCAGTCACAATTAGAATTCTACGGAATATTCCTTTTGGGAGTGTGATGTCCAAGCCATTAAGCAGGGTGACCTTAGCTTTGGAAGGTTTAGGATTGTCTTTAAGGATGGACTCAGATTTTTTATAAAAGTAGTAAATGGGAGAAAGCGTAAACAATGAGCACTGCTTTAGATTATTGGAGAGGGGACACACTGCTTCAGTGAAGGTCCTTCCTCTGGAGGACAAGTGAGATGCACGGGCAGTGGCTGTCTGCTGCCCACATACATCACTCTATCCTTCCGCCCTCCCTTCCCCTGCTTTTCCTCCCCCTGCCCCACTCTATCCTCCTCTACTTCCTCCGGTCCTCCCCCTCCTTCTCCTCTTTCTTCTGTGGCTGTAACCAATAAAGAATGAAAGAGGTGGGGTCAGCTCAGGGTAGAGCATGTACTTAGCCTAGAGAAGGTCTCCTGTTCAATCCCCCAACATCACGGAAGGGAGAGAGGGAGGAAGGGAAGGAAGGGAAGGAGGGGAGGAAGGGAAGAAGGAGGATGAAAGGGAGAATAAACCACAGACACCTAATGTAAGGGATGCCAGAGAAATGGACTGACAGCGCCTTGAGTGGTCTTGATCTTCTAGGAAAGTGTGGACCCAGGACTCAAGGGTTAGCAAAGAAAACAGGATTGGGAATAGCTCTGTGGGAAAGGTATAAGCTGATGCTCTGGAAAATGTGAGTTGGGATTGCTGAGAAAGGGACATAGCATGGCGCCTCCTGTGTTCAGTTGCTAGCGCTTCACTTAGAGGAGCCTGACACTGTGATAAATCTGGTACTTGGGGAACAAGAAGAGCAGAAGTGGAAATGATTGGTCCCTGGAGTCAGGACCTGGACAGAGGTGAGGCAGACCAACTAGGGATGGTCTTTCAAATGTGATCAACTACTCATCATGAAACAGTCTGGGCTGAGAAATGGTTTGATAGATTAAAAATTAAAAAAAAAAAAAAAAAAAGAAAAGAGAAGAGGCAGAGAGCCACCTGGAGGCTGCACATCTGGAGAATGTGCACAGTGTGGCTTGGAGAAGCAGAGTGTGAGCAGCTGATAAGTCGGAGTAATGAAATCTTCTTTTGATACATCAGGTACTCTGAAGTTGGTTCCAAAACATGAAATGACATTTATCTGACCTTTTAAAGAATGTAGAAAATGTCAGAGTTGGAGGGACTATTTTCAGAGTTGAAATGGTAGTGATCTTATATGGCTTAATGCTTAAAAAACTGAAAACACTGGTACTTTTTTACATATGTTGAATTCTGATGAGGTGAATGTCTCTTTTGATTTGTGATTCTTTCGAATGACATGTTATGGTTGCTCTTTAACAAGAGAATTTATCTCATGGACATTGACGTTTACTATATAAAGTAACACAAACATGGAACAACTGCCACTTGTGTATGTGCACATACATCTTTTCTTTACAAACACGACAAACTAACAAATGTAAAATATCAAATAAATATCCTTAGTTTTCTGATTAAACCACGGGGCTAGCCTTTTAAATAAAGATACTGGGAGGTCTCCATTTTCCAAACAAATGCAAAAGATAAGGCTTTTTTTGGTACTTATGCCCTAAATGAGCCAATGTGGTGGGCTGCATGCATGCCCCATGCTTTGTCCAGAGCTGAAAGAGCATGGCCTTCCACCACCAACAAATTTCTCTCAAAATTTGCTAAATGTACATCAAGAGCTATAGCCAAAAATTGAGACTGCCCAACACTGATAGATCTTTCAGAAATTTTTATTTTTTTCTATTTTAGTATTGTGCACTTTAAAGATAGGATCTACATTTAATCGTGCATTTAAAATGACATCATAAATTGCATATGAACATCAATAAATAGCAATATCAATGTCATATAATAGCTAAGATTCCTTAATAGTTAATATCTTAAAGTCACTCTATTGTGTAACTCATGCACGTTCCATTAACTAATTATCCAATCATTTCTATAAAGGATTGTAGTTATCATTTTTCAAATGAGAGAATGGAAAACTGAAGAACTTAAAAACATGTTCAAGTTTGTCCATGAAGTGGTAGTCAAGGTATAACACAGGGTAATTTAGACTCTCACCACAAAATTCTCCTCTAATAACATTATAGTTATGTGCACTGATGTGTAGCTCATGAATAACAACAAAAATTCAGAAGGTGTAAGTTGCCTTATTTTAATCAGAGGCAAAATTTAAGTCAGTGGGAAGTGGTTTTGAGGCCCTGAATGAGTGATTCCTTGACTAAGGTTTTTCTTAAACCAACACAATCTGCACCTCTCACAAATAAATGATAAGAACTGGGGAACATAATAGATGATACTGAAGAATCTTCTTCTAAAGAAAATAGCAATATGGGAAACCCATTATGAGAAGTTGAAAAATGATGCTTGGCTAAAGGGTAATGATTTGACTAAAAGTGATAAATATATACATATACCCAAGGCAAAATACATATGAAATATCTCCACTCAGATGGTGAACAACACCTAAACCTCAGGTGTGCGAGGTTACCTGGAGACCATTGGAGTGGAGTAGAAGGAGGGGGGAGGTGGGGTTGTGTGACCACACCTGCAAATTGTGTTAGAAAACCCTAGGTACCTATAGTTTCATATTCCACACTTTCATTGTGAGCATTGATCTGGGTAGTGTAAACTTTCTTTCTTTCCCCATACGAAAATTTAAGTATTTAGGGACACTATTTACTTGAGGAAATTGAAGGTGGAATCTTTGCATTTAATTGTATGTTTTCAACTGCATGTCTAATCTCATAAAAATTACAAGAGATTTGAGATCAGATAAAAATTCTAGCCTTCAAATAACACTGCCTTTGGGTATTACTGTATTAAGGGAAAACAAGGTTGAGCTATTTGTCATACAAAGAAGAAAAACAAGGATTCAATAATGAATGTGGTATTTTAATTTTTTTTAACTTTCCTTGTGAGAATTCAGAAAGTGGCAATGATAATTGAAAATCACCTTTTATCCAAAGTTATGGCAGGAAAATTTGGAGAAGAAAAATCTTTTCATTGTTTAAAAATATTAATTTCATTAGTCTCTATAGTAAATGATTAGAAATTTCAGTACATATCTTAGGCAAATAATAAGAGGGTGCTACTTTTGTACATTGTCATAAACATAAAAACATGTGTTCATAAAAATTAGAGAAATAAAATATTAGTAATACAAAAATAATATACTGTGTAAAATGATACACTGTGACTTCCAAATTTTTTTTTATTTTTCATAAATATTTTAAATATTATGTTCCAGAAAAACAAAATGATTTACTCTTAGAAAATGTGTGTATAAAAATGAAATGTTTTAATTCATATAAATTTGTTCCCTTCTTGGCATCTTCTAAAGTTTGAGTTACTAAAGAAATAGAGAAGGAAGCTGAATTCATTAACAATATGACATGGACTTTTCTATAATATAAATATTAGCATGACATTTTCTTGATCATTGGACAATTTTCCTTTAATAAAGAAAAATGTTTCTTATTAATAAATTTATACGAATTTTAACATATGTTATGCATTTTATATATGACCTAAATCTAGGGAGATGATCTGGATTCATGATGGGAAAAATAAGAGATAGATATTAGAAGTCATGAATCAAGTCCGACACACAGCTCCAGTATCACACTAAATATAATCATCAGTAAGGCTTTAATTCTTATTTTTCATTGTACTGCTGGTTTGTCAAATTAGGGGATAGGACTAAAAGTTCTCTACCGCACCTTCTAAGCCACCGTTCTGCAATTTTGTAATTTTACAGTTGGTTCCTGGTAAAGTTAGAACTGATTATCTCAGATCTTAATGAAAATTTAAATAGTATTATTATAAAACCCTCTATTTCTCTTTACTGACTGGAATATGTTATTACTATGATAAATAATTATTAAGAAAAGTAAAACAATTATATATATTTTTCGTAGGAATTTAACTGCTGGGGATTTTTCTTATTGGTATAAATTAATTGAAATAAATATTATGTGCCAAAATATATTCACTAAAGCTTGATTGTTACATTCCTCATTATTTGTAATTGAAATAATATTTTTTCATCTTATGAGGTGCTATGTGATGTTTTGAATATTATATATAAGTATATATAAATTGAGGATAATTAGCATATCCATCACCTCGTACATTTATCACTTCTTGAAGTGATTGCGGAGAATACTCTTCTAGCTATTTAGAAATACATAACACATTAGTGCTAACTGTAGTCACTCTAATGTGTGATAGAACAATTATTTCTCCTATATACCTGTAATTTGTATACATTGACTACCCTCCCCTCATTTTTCCCCACCACCTACCTACTCAGTCTGTTAAAGCACTATTTTCTTCTCTACTTTCGTGAAGTCCACTTTTTTCATATTCCATATAAAAATAAGATCTCAGAATAATTGATTTTCTGTATCTGACTTGTTTCGCTCAACAGAATATCTTCAGATATATCCACATTGTCATAAATGACATTTATTTTTCTTTGATGGGTTAACAGTTCATATACTACAATTTCTTTATCCATTCAGCCATTTTGCGGCACACAGGTGGAAATTCTGACTGTGGTGAACAGTACTGCAATATATAAGGAAGCATGCATATCTCTTTGACAAGCTCATTTTATTTCCTTTGCGGGTATACCAGTAAGGGACTTGCTGGGTCATATCTTCATTCTATTTTTAGTTTGTTGAGAAACCTCCCTGTCGTTTTTTATAATCGTGTACTAATTTACATTCCTGCTAAGAGTGTTTAAGAGTTTCTTTCATCAGCATTTATATTATTATCTTTTTGGACAATATCCATTGTAATTGTGGTGAGATGATAAGTTGTTATGGTTTTGATTTATGTTTCCCTGATTATCAGTGATCTTCTCACATATACGCTGGTTATTGACATGCTTTTCTTTAAGAAACATCTGTTCAACTATTTTGCCCATTTAAAAAATCAGGTTGTGTGTTTTCTATTGAAATGTTTGAGTTTTTTATGGATGTTAACCCCTTATCAGATGTATAGCTTGCCAATGTTATTCTGCCATGGTGTATTTTGTCTCTGTACTCTGTTGATTGTTTCCTTTTCTTTGTGGAAGCTTTTTAATTTGATTTAATCTCATTTTCCTATTTTAGTTTTGATTTCCTGTGCTTCTCTGTTCATATCCCCAAATTACCTTGTTCAGAACAATGTCCTGAAGCACACCCCCCATGCTTTTCTTCTAATACTTTTACAGTTTCTGATCTTATGCTTAAGCCTTCAATTCACTTTGAGGTGACATTGGTGTATGGTGAGAGATGTGGATCTAGTTTTATTCTTGTGCATGTGAATGTCCAATTTTTCCAGTTCTGTGTACTGATGAAACCATTCACTTGGCTATCAACATGTGGGTTTATTTCTGAGATCTCTACTCTGTTGCACTGGACCATTTGTGTGTTTTTAAGTTGATACTATTTGTTTTGGTGTCTATAACATTACAATATTTTTAAACTTAGGTTCCAATTTCCTTCATTTGGCTCAAGTTTACTTTAGCTATTCTCAGGATCAACAGACTGGATATTTTTAATCGATTTCTGTGGAACATGAAGAAGAACAGTATTGGTGCTATGATGAGGACTGCATTGAATCTGATCACGTTGGGCAGTATGAACATTTTTCAAAAATCCTCTTTTCCAAAACCATGAAGATGGGATATCTGTATCCTCCTACTGGTTTTCTGTCAATGTTTAACAGTTTTCAGTGAACAGCTCCTTCGCCTTCTTAATTAGATTGATTCCTAGATAGTATTTTTATAACAATTTTACATGAATTCTTTACTGATTTCTTTTTCAGCTAGTTTACTGTTGACATAGACAAATATCACTGTTTTTTGTATGATAATTTTTCCCCTTTAGCTTTACTAAATTCATTTATCAGGTCTAAGAGATTTTCAGTGGATAATTTTTGAGGTTTCAATGTATAATATTACACTGACCACAAACAAGGACAATTTAACTTCCTCTACTTCTATTTGGAAGTCCTTTATTTTTATTCTTGCCAAAATGCTCTTGCTAGGACTTCCAGCACTATATTGAATAAGTGCTGGGAATGGATACCCTTGTCTTGTTCCAGGTTTTGGAGGAAAAGCTTTCAACATCCAATGATATAAATACATCTTAAGAAAATGATATATTCCAAAGTGTGTTTTGACACTGCTTAAATAATTAAATATCTACAGTGAAAATCTATTTTTTAAGAAATGTTCTATAATAAACCAGAATGTTATTGTACATTAATCAGTACTAAGAAAACTATGAAAGAGAAATCACAATATATTCAGTATGAAACATTTAAACAGTATAAATCTGATTATCCCAGGAAATAGAATTTTTTCTACTTTGAATATACATGTATGTGTATATATGCGTGTGTGTGTGATATATAATATAGATATATGATATATAATTCTGACTTGTACAAATTTAACTTTCAAGTCATAGAATATTAGAGATAGCATTTAACAACTTTGAGATATTCTTCAAAAATATATACAGCATTCTACCACTCTTTCAACTACTATGTCTTTTGTATCTTCTTTTATATGTCCCCTCAAAATAGTTCATAGTAATATAAATCTACATTATTTCACTAAAACTAGGGTAATATGGAATAATGTTCATCAGCGGAAAAGTTCAATTTTACTTCATCTTTTCACTTATTTGACTATACCCAATCTGTACAAAGTTAGTATCATGAATAACTTGAGATCTGCATGGGTACATTTACATATGTTGTGTTAATATGCATAAGTGCTTGTAAAGGGATTTCCATTTCATGTTGTTTATTAATGAATGGACTACATACCATTCCACTACACATGCATATATGTATATATGTATATGTCATGAAAAACAGATACATTCTCTTTATTAAAAAATATTATTTTATATCCACAGTAGCTTTTCTGGGCTTTGTAATATATATTGTATACCTAGTATTTGTGGATATGTATGCTCTGATCTAATACACACATATACCTAATCCATTAAACCCATTTAGATTTTTATGGGTGTGGTAGATACCTCAAATACTTTAAATTCCCCAGACTCCCATAGCTCAGAGAAGCAATACTTATGCTGTATGCTGTGTCTGGCTGACTCAGCACAGCTGCCCAGTGCTCTTTGTTATTCTCCTCCCTGAAGCCTCCTAACAGTAGGAGCCAACAAGGAAATTATTACAAAGTAACCCCTACATATGAGGCCTGCACTTTTGACTAAATAAGAGACATATTTGAGCAAATATTACACAGCTAGAAAATTTTTTAAAAAATCTATGAAAGTGACCATGATAAGAACAGAGACTATAATTCATCTTACATCATGAAATGTTATTTTAGAAAGATTCAAAGAGTTAACATACCATATTTTATATATTGTGTGTGTATCCTTATCAAACTTATTCATGTATTCCCAGTGTTCATTAATGTATTTTATCATTTTATGATTTTTATTTTTGTTTTAAAAAGAAAATCTCAAATATAAACAGGCAATCAGATTATAACTATAGGTAGATGTATGAATTTTATAGAATTTAATTTCAATCAAGTTTTTTTAGATCACTAAATTAGATAATTACAGCCCATGTCTAATATGCCATAATCTAAGAATGAAAGTATTATTCTAGTTGTGTATATATTTGATCTATTTTTTTCAATTGTTTTTGAATGGTTTAATTAAATTAATTAAGACAAAAATAAATGATGGGCAGCGAACAGGAAAGGATTATATTGAATATGTTTGAAAACACAGACAAATGTTTAAATTGCAAGATGTTAATTGACAAAGATGAAAAATGCAAATACACACTTAAGACATCTTTGCATAGTGGGATTGGAGAGCGGTGGAGGCCTATAGCTCCTCTGTGATGTCCTCACTTGCCTTGGGGAGTGGAAACCACATGCCAACATCAGCAAGTCAATTGTGCATTGGACCCTTTCCTTGATGAATTAGCTCATGTGGCCTGCACACTGCCCTCACTGTGGCGAATTCTGTTTTACAACAGCACTCTAGGAGATGATGGACACAGTGATCCTGCAGACACTGGAGAACATTTCTACTCATGAAATAATTAGATTTAAAATTATATCTGTAAAAAAATACCTATGAAAATGGTGAGAAAATTTGAGATCTCTTGGCTTATCTTACATATTCCAAGAAATGATTTCTGCTCATTTAAAGAGCAAATAAAGATGTAAGCTAGGAAGGTAGTAAAGCTATATTTAAAAGCTTATATTAAAATCTATAGCATGCCAGCAGCACATGTGAAATGTGTTCTATGCATGAAATATCTTCAAAATATGCATATGCATATGTAGAGGCACATAGTATGTGTACATACATGAAGGCACATATGCTATGGTATATTTGTAGAGATAATGATGCATTTTTAAGAAATAATCATTTGGGTACAGAGATTGCAAAGATAGAGAATAAACAAGCAAAGCCAGGTGCAGGGGCATGCCACTGTAATCCCTGCTACTGGGGAGGCTGAGACCTAAGCACCTCAAGTTCAAGGATAGCCTGGGCAAAAAGCTACCGAAAAACCCCAAACCAAACTAACAAACAGCAAAAAACAAATAAATAAAAAATCTGCAAAAGAACAACAAACACACACAAGCACAAACCCCATAAACAGGTAGATAGATTATCTATATCTATATCTATACTTATATTCATATTTATCTATGGAGAGAATTGGATTAGAAATAGAGACAGAGGTAGAGAGAGAAATAAAGGCAGAGACAGTGCTTTCATGCATTTTCTAAATATCATCTCTGACAGGATTTAGGGAAGTTAGGTCCAATTAAGGAAAACATGCCCATAATCTAAACAGCATTCCACGGAGTGCAGTTGAAATTTATGAAGTTTTAGCTAGATCAGTCTGTGATAAATTAAAAACCCAGGAACTTACCACTCTTGACAATGAAATAAGAATTAATTTATATATGTTAACAAGTAGACAAATCATACCTCTTATTACATGGTGAAAACGTTCCTGAAATTGTTAAATTCTGGCATTTAAACAGTGATGTTTACTATATATTTTGCCGGAACCAGATTAATATTTGCTTTCAACACTGCAAAAAATAGATCAATACTGGTAATAAATCTTTAAATGCTTTTTAACCTTACAAGCTCTTTATAAGCTGAAGGATAATCAATAAATGGAGCAGGAAAAACTGCTTGTGATTCATCTTTTAAGGCACTGTTGTTCTATGACTTAATGCCAATAAGTCTGAATACAAATGTCAGAATCAATTCTTTTTCTAAAAAATTATTTGAACAGGAAGGCAATATGAAATAATCACTTTTAGTTACACACTTACTAGATTCATTTTAATTGATATAACAGTTAACTATTTCATATGAGCTATAATAGAAGAAATAATAACTTTGTTGCACAATGATTTTTTTACTCTTGAGATTTACTAATAATCAGTACCTAACTATAAAGCTGCTACAAAATCAAATGTAGAATTTTTTATTTGCATAGAATTTAGCAAATCATGCAATGTCTATCTGATTCAATGTTATAAACTGTCTTATGTTTTGGACTTAAAGACAAATTCAGAGATCGTGAACAAATAATTTTTGAGCAGTTTTTCCGAAGAGTGCACATTCCCTCTTCCTCTTCCTCCTCCTCCTCCTTCTCCTCCACCTCCTCATTCTTTTTAGTTAAAGTCTTGCTGGGTTGCCAAGACTGGCCTTAAACTTGTGATCCTCCTGCCTCGGCCTTCCTTGTCTCTGGAATTACAGGTGTGCATCACCACATCTGGCATTTTAGCAATTTTTAAAATTGACTTTCACACTTACACATTAATTATGATTCATGTAAAATACACAACAATGTATACTTCTGTATTATCTGTTAAGGCAAATAACAGTTTGCATGTTTTTATTTTAAATTCCTAATTATGGAAACAATTTGTATAATAGAAGTAAGATTTTGTGTTTACTTTTATTATTATTTCTTAATTGATAAAATTTAAGAATTCTTCAAAAAATTATAATCTTTACAGCATAAAGAATGAAGCTTAAGGTAGACAATCAAAAGTGTTTATGAAGAGAGTCAATAAAAAGATAGAATGCTGACTATGAAGACAGTCTCATCTTATCAGGAATATATGAATTACTCTTATGGAAAAGGATGAGAAAAAACAGTGATGACCCAGGCAACTAAGGAAATGGGAAATGATGGAGTATATGCAGTTAAAGGGAAGTGCAGGTGTTCATAAGAACAGTGACCTAAAGGAATTAAGATTACACACACACACACACACCGTGGAATTGAAGAAACAAGGAAGAAGATGAAGAAGGTGGGAGTCAAGACTCTTCCTGGCACATTCTGAGGCTGAAGGCCAGCAAAGGAAGCCAGTGTAGAACATATGTCTCTAGGGATAGATTCAGAGGCATCCATCAGTGTGAACTAAAATCCATGCATGATGCAGAACTATTAACTTGAGACCAAAACTGCTATTCTAGAAGAAAAATACCTGTGCAGATTATCATGTGCAAAGACACAATCCCCAGCCCCATAATTCCAAATACTGAAATCCCGAAAAATCAAAATACCAAATCTATATCCCTCAAAATTATGATTCTAAAAAGCCGAAATCTTGCATGTTTAAATCCTGAAGGCTGAAACCCAGAAAACAGAAACATGCATTGGAGGCAGAGGGAGGTATATGGTGGGTAAAATGCTGAATTCTGGAAAGGAATTTGTGTGATTTGGGTTATACATAGTATAGTAGCCAATTTATTTAGTCATGTACTAATTCTGCCCCTTACACAGCACTGTATATATATATATATATATATATATATATATATATATATATATATATATATATATATTCCACTTAACATTGTGTGTGTGTGTGTGTGTGTGTGTGTGTGTGTGTGTATATATATATATATATATATATATATATATATATATACACACTGTGTATATATACACCTATGTATGCTACATGTCTTCATCTATAGTCATGCTTCTAGACAATAAAATGTCAGAACTTCTCTTTCACATTTGGCTATAACTTAGTAACCATTCTTTCACCAAATTCCAGGAGCATGTAATTAATTAAAGCCACTTTTGCCTGAAGGAGTCAATGAAGTTAATGACTGCTTATAAAATCATCATGTGCACTGTAGGACAAGGAGACACAGCCAACTGTGCTGCAGTTTGATCATCGGTATTGTTTCTGTCATATTTGTGGTCTATATAGGTTAGATGGCTTTACATGCATTTAAAACAGCACACACACACACACACACACACACACACACTCACACACACACACACACACACAAGATTTAATTGGAATGTCTTGTCAGTGTGTATCAAACCATGGAAGAATTTCAAAAATACGGGTGCCATGTAGAAAGGTAGTGGGAAAACAATGGGAATACAGCAATGATTTAAACGGAAAAAAAATGAAAGCAATTATCCATTTTGGAGTAAACAGAGCCAATGACCATGAGAATAGGCCAGCATTCATGATGACATCCACGCATTGCCCATAGTTTAACCCAGTGGTCATCTTTTCCATTTGTCAGATTTTTGGTTCAGAATTTTTTAAAGTTTATTTTTTCACCATTTTACATTGTCAGCATATCATTATTAATTATTATTATTGTTTGCTAGGTGTTTCATTTTTGTGTCACTTTCAATATTTTCAGTATTCTTAATACTGAAAGCATAATCATATAAGGACAGAGATTTCGATGCTTTGTATGTTTTTGGTATAAATTTGGCTCCGTGAAAATGCATCACAATATTGATGCTGCATGTAAGCTTTGTATGCAAATGTTGAAATTTCCTCTAAATGAAGATCTTTCCTTTTGGTACACCTGCACTTGTGAAAGATGAAACTTCCCAAGACATCAGCTGTCTGGGCAACTTTGTATGTGGTGGTAGCCACCATGGATTGAATCTATTTCACCAATAGGCTTAGGTTGTCCACCACAATAGTTCAGATGACTATAATTATAAAGCAGAGCACACTCAGTTATAAAGCAGAATGGTGTGTATTACATTTTGCCTCTTAACCTATTTCTTTATGGCTTTTCTGCTCACAACTGTTATACCAATGAGACTGTCATTATAACTGGGTGCTGATGCTTGCACAAACATGCACATTATATTACCTCTTTCATTGTGCAAAGTAGTCCCTGAAACATTCTGTCATATTTTATGCATTGTTAAATAAATCTCCTTTTAAAAATAAGTTATATTTATTTTAAATAAATTTTAATTATTTTTCAGAATTAAAGTTTGGGAATTTTGATCTTTTTTGAGATTTTTGATTTGGGCATTGATCCTTATGGGTTTCAGTATTTAGATAGTGGGCATTTGAGGTTGTGTCTTTCAGGATTAAGGCCCAAACATGAAAAATATGTAGTAGGATCAAATATAATAACTGACAAAAATATAAGGAAAGGAATGATTCCTTCCTTTGGTTTATATCCCGAAGAACATTCCCAAATGCCAGGCAAGTGAGAGGACAGAATGCAGATAAAGTTTTTCAAAAAAGAAACATAGTCAAAGATTAACAGAAAAAAAAAACAAAACACATGTATGTCATTCTAAGTTATCTATTAATGGCAGCAGGGAGAAAATAGTCTTTTATAATCTTCATTAGAATAAAATAACCAAGAATATGAACATTAATTGATGACTAGAGTTATTGAGTTCACACCTACTTAGATACAGGATGTTGCATATTTTTGAAAATTTAGTTCTGAGAATTTAGAATAAATGGTTGTGAGTCATACAACTTTTAAAGGATAAAGAACCAATAATAATTAAAATTAAATTTAAATAATCTGTTATCTTAAATACAGAATCATAAAAAGAATAAAATATTCTCAAAAATTGATAATAAGCAAAGTAAAATAATTTAATAATATTATTCTGCTTTCTAACTTATAAGAACTTTTCTAATGTAAATATGGGAAAAAAACAAGTTTGATTTCTCTCTCAATTTATGCAATTTAAAATGTTACAGAAATAAGTTTATTATTTTTTAAATTATAGTTTATCATTAAAATTTGAATTTATATCTATTAAAATATTGACTAAATAATGCATTATTTCTGGATTGTATGATTTCAGTTTGTGTTTATGTAATATAGGGTAGAAATTTCTTTTCCAAATTGTTATAATATCATGTATGATTCATCTAATTTAAAAGGTAAACAAATATGATTTTGAATATTTTGTAACTATTGAATTCTATATGGCTATTTTGCATAATAATATAGTAACCATCTATAGTACCACACAAGAATTACTAAGTACTAATATTCTCAATTTTGTGGAAAAATCATTTCTCAATCAAATTATGTGGGAGGGATTATTTTTGATGTGATGCAATGGTTCATATAATTTAATTGTTCATTTTTATTCATAATCATGCTGTCAGCTCTTTAAAGAAAATTCTGATTTATATAACCAACTAAATGGGCAAACAAATCTCTGAATACCCTATTAAATGTGAAAAACATATCTGGCTAGCAAATAAGTGGTTAAGTAACACTTAACTGAAATTTCTTTCTTTCTTTCTTTCTTTCTTTCTTTCTTTCTTTCTTTCTTTCTTTCTTTCTTTCTTTCTTTCTCTCTCTCTCTCTTTCTTTCTTTTTTTTTGTCTGTGTTGATCCCAACATTTCTTTGAAAACAAAACCTGATGGTGTTTTCACATTCTGAGACGTAGTCCTGTGTGTGTGTGTGTGTGTGTGTGTGTACATGTGCATATGCTATTGGTGACAAGATACAGCATAGCATGAACACTGCTCATCAAAAATCTGAGGGAATACACTTTGTTACATGTAACATGAGCTTGGCATATATCTCAGGATCACAGTTTGACATCATTTTTTAGGACAGGTGGACAGCTGTATATTATATAACATCTATATGTTAATAAACCTCTCCAGATACACAGCAAAAGGCAACTTTCAAAAGAAAACCGACCAAAGTTTTTAAAAATCAATAAAATATGCTTGTTAGAATTTGGCGAGTACTTATTGATTTTTACACATTGCCCCACTCCTGGTGCTTCATGGTTTCTACATTTTTCATTTTTATACTGCTCTACACCAGGTGCCACTGGATTTCTGGAATTAAATAATATTCTTTTGCTTTTTCTTTTTATTAGTTTTTGTGAACTATTAATTGATATATTGATATCTATTTATAACATTTAATCTTCCCTAAAATAAAAGATTACTCCACTATGTAATTTACCTACCATTAGTTTCACATTTTTAGTGAATGATTTCTACATAAAATTGAGTTTCCCCTCCTTCCTCGGGAAATAATGAAAACATTTGCACACTCAAAAAAAGATTCCTTACAACCTGATACTTTCAATTTCTTATATGAAATATAGCTTTTCTTCTCTTCTAGAAGACATGGTTTAGTGCAGAAATTGGACAGGATATAAATGACCATAAAATAGCAGAGCACAGCAATAATTTCCAAAATATTGAAAACTATAACATATAAGGGATTTAGAGTAAAGGAGTAATTTCAATTACATACAGAGGTATTTTCATAGTGATTATGGAGTGATAATATGCTAAAGGGGTTTTCTCATATGTTTGTGGTAAGCCTCCATTATTAATCAGTCTTTAAAAGATTGGTCATTTTGCAAGTGAGATGTTGGCATTCGCCTATACACAGAGTGGTTCTCTGCTAAGGATTATTTATCAGAGCTGATATTAAAGCTTGTCATGGTGTCCAAATTCTGCATCCCTCTTCTCTTGCCAACTGGAGATGCTGGACTTTCTCCTGCAGCCTTAGCCAGACTTTGAACATGGGCTTGCAGAGTAAAGACCAAGGAGTCTCTGTTCATTTTGGAATTCATCATCCATTGAATTCATCATTCCAACCTTTTAGAGATGGAGAGGTTTGGGCTGGAATTCTGTGTCAATTGCAGCCACTGTGTTATCCCTACATTCTGCACATTTGTGCACCTTTGGGAAAAGGAACTTGCACTTTCTTTGAAGTTCTGCACCTTTCTCTTTCTGTGCAATTTGTTCACTCATGTCTCTGTTATTGCCCTTCCTTTCTATGAACATGCCTTAGGGGGAATTTGTATTTTGGCTTATTGTCACAGATTTGTTATCATGAATTAGAATTCTTTCTCATTTCCTCTTAGTATGTCTTCTTCCAACCTGCCCCGTATCAACTCAGGCAGAGATGTAATCCACACACTCCATCTCTTTTTATCATGCATTTTCCTACTACACCTGGTATTCAGAGATGTGAGTTGCTTTGAACTAATTCCACTTTTTGATTTTGTTGTTGTTGCTCTTTCTACTTTGAGAAGGTGATACAGTGGCTTTGACTTCATGTATGAGAAAACTAATGACATTAACTTATCTGAGAATGTATTATTATATAATCCACAGAAGGACAGAAGTGCATTCCTGGACACTCGTTCTGCTTAAGGATATCATTGAGACTGAGTCTATTTCCTTATCATCCAGCCCTGCTGCTTCTCTGATTGTTGGCGATGACTTTGGCTTAACTTTCCATGGGATGGCAAGGTGCCTGCAGTGGTTCAGGGACCATGTGCAGACACTGAAGAATGTAGAAGGAAGAAATCACCTTTCTCTCTCTCTCTCTCTCTCTCTCTCTCTCTCTCTCTCTCTCTCTCTCTCTCTCTCTCTCTCCATCATGATAGTTCACAGTGGCCCCTAACAGTGGCAGGCCTGTTTCCCTGACCACAATTATTCCTCATTCCTTGAAGTTAACAAATTGCTAAATAAAGCAGTGAAAACACCTTAACTAGCTTAGACTAGCCAGTATCCACCCCTTGGGGACTGAGTGAAGTACAGCCTCCCCTGAAGTGTACAGCAGATTGAGAAGGAGGGACACCTGAACACACATTTGGTGATGTGGGGAAGAAGGACAGGAGAGTGGAGTTGAACTTGAGCATCACATCACTAGGAGAAACATGCCGAAAATACTCCAGTGCCTTCCAAACACCCTCACGCCCTTCATCTTACTGCTAGCACCTACACGTGTAGAGAATGCACTCACTCACTCAGGTGCACTGGGGAAAGCTTATGCTTCTACTGTGTGATGATCCGCTTGCAGCATTTATAGCTTATGTTCAAGTCCTCCTCATTAAATAGAGGTATTTATTGCTAAATGACAGATTATTCATCCTTGAGGTAACAAACATAGAAGTAGGAGAACAAGAAAGATACAACAGTTTGCTACAGTGACCATGCTTTTTAAAACTCTAAAGTCTTGGTAGCTTCTCTTGCCAGAAAGTGGAGGCTGTTTCTCCAACTCTCAGACATGGGCTGCCATTATAACCTGCTTTAGCCAAAGGATGTGGCAAAATTTTTGGATTCCTATGTCAGCCTAGGCCTGAGGACACTATGCACACTTCTGCTCTTTCTTTTCTTTTTTTTTTTTTTAAAGAGAGAGAAAGAGAGAGAGAGAGAGAGAGAGAGAGAGAGAGAGAGAATTTTAATATTTATTTATTTATTTTAGTTTTCGGCGGACACAACATCTTTGTTGGTATGTGGTGCTGAGGATCGAACCCGGGCCGCACGCATGCCAGGCGAGCGCGCTACCGCTTGAGCCACATCCCCAGCCCACTTCTGCTCTTTCTTATAACTAACACTTGGCAAATCTAGGTGAACCCTAAAGAAAATGAAACTTTCTATGCAAGAGAGTTTAGCTGACCAGATGTCATCAGTCAGAAAGATCTCCAAACAGGCAGTTCTCACAGCTATGAGAGAGCACAGCATAGAACAAAGGAAGGCGGATGATGGCCCATGGACCCAATCCTGCTCACAGTTGTTTTGGGGAAAATACCTGAAGTTATGAATATGTTTACATTTATAAATTGTGGTTAGAAAACGCAAGAGGAAGAGATGCCATATTTATCATATGAGATAATAAAGCCTAAAATGGTTACTAACTAGACCTTCTTAAAAAGCTACTGATAGTCAACATTTTAGAGAAAAAGAGCCAGACAACCAACCTTATCTGACTGTATGTGCACAAGTGAGTTCTGACAATAGAAGGAATCTTAAATATAAATTCATGAACAATAATAAGGTACTGTTTTTAAGCCATATATATCTCCAATTTCCCCACTTTGGACAATGGTTTGTTTTATAGAAGTGGCCAATACAATTATGATAGAAATTTTCATTCCTTCAATAGAAGGAAAATAATGCATAAAGTCCATGGTCCAACAGAAATGCACCTACTATTTTCAATAAAAAATGGAATCATTGCTATTTTCAGGCTTGTGGCTATGCAATCTGTTTCACTATAAATCAACTTTGCCCTCACAGCAGGGCAGCAGCCATACCCAGTGAGTGAGGGAATGCACGCATCTGTGTTCCAATAAAACTTTATTCACAAACACAGGAGTCAGAGCATGCTTGGCCCATGGGTCATGTTGTCCCGACCCCTGGTGTAGAGCACACATCATGGGATTAGGAACTACCCCTCATGGAGTGGAATAATGAAATTTCTTTGGAAAGAGTGTACCTTCTGCTTTCTGCTGAGTATCTTTCCTAGGTCTGAGCTCAACAGTTGAGGGATATTTTGTCCATTGTCCAAAGTGGGGAAATTGGAGATATATATTGGTCAGACCAGACTTAAACACCATTTAGGGAATTCAGTTCTTGTCTCTGCAAATGAAGCAACTGGAATTCCAAGCCAGTCAGGAGCTGTCTTTACACAGGCCAAGCAACATTTTCTTCATATAACACTTAAAGTATTTCAGTTCTGCTTGCTTCCTGTCAAGTCCTGGTGAGCAGCTCCAAACCAAATGTGTATTCAAACGTAGGTATG
Organism: Spermophilus citellus; assembly: GCF_964194105.1. Taxonomy (NCBI): domain Eukaryota; kingdom Metazoa; phylum Chordata; class Mammalia; order Rodentia; family Sciuridae; genus Spermophilus; species Spermophilus citellus. The sequence goes on from NC_138198.1 coordinate 124,870,991, forward strand.
TGTTTCCAGAAATCCACAGTGCTGGTACGTCTTCCCTGATTGCTATTCTCCACACCCTCCGCTGAACGATCTGTGGACATGAACACATGGCAGTTTGAGTGGGGAAGTTCTCCATTTGTAATGCCCGTCCCTCCTCTGGGCCAGTTCATGTGTCTGTGAGAGAATGCCAAATAGAAGGTGCTGTGAGAAAAGATGGCTTAATTTTTTTCCAAACTTTTATCTTGTTTTTGCTCAATTTACTCTGTCATATTTACAGAAACCAAATGTTCAAGCAAAACCTTGCTAAAAATCAACAAAAAGTAGCCAAAAAATACCCAGCTGATCCCCAAATCCTTCTTTTCATCTCCATGAATATATAAAGTATGTCCTCAAGTTCAACATTAGTAATCAAGATGCAAATGATTTAAATGTCCCCACTGTTTTATGACCTCATGTTCAGTGTTCCCATTGTCTGTTGGGAAGGAGTCCTCACCGCCCTCCCTCCTGTTCGCTTTGGGCAGCCAGTTCCTCCCTGGCACAGCCACTTCAGCTTCACTCTCCTGGAGCCAACTTTTACACAAGTCCGTAGTCTGTTGTAAAAAGGCAATCATGTAAAAATTAGGACTAAGTGTCTTACTAGTAGTATGAAGAATATTATATCTGAACTGTTTTTGTCTTTGTTAGTTTCATTCCTATTCTTTAAGGAGGCTACAAAAGATAGAACATTATTGTGTACATCTACACAACCATACACACGAATGCACTTTTTCATGTGATCTGGAGATTTATTATATGCCCCAATAATTCTTGTCAGTAGCCAATAAAAGGCAACTACAATCAACTTATTTCTTCCTGATGCAGTGTTGTGAATTTTCTTTGACTTCTTTGTAGTTTTCTATAGCAAAGAACCCCCCAAAATAGCATGTTCTCGGGTATCATCATGTTTTAATGAAAACATGATTTGTAAAATTTCAATCATTTCCCTTTCTCTGAAAGAGAAATTAAGAAGAAATCTAATGAAGCCTTCCTGAGATTGTCACAAGTCATGGTAGTGCACTTTGGAAGACAAAAAAAGCCATCTGTCTTTACCATTGAGATCTGGAATGAGAGCTGTCCCCTGAGTTCCAGCAGCAGCCTGTGGCAGAGCAGAATGTCTGCCTGTCCCCACCAAGAGGAGGATGTTCTCACTAGCTTCTTCTCAGATGCTCATCAGGGATGCTACCCTTTGACTGATTGGCTTAACAATGCATTTATGAGCACAGACAGGTAAGAACACACATCAGCTATTATAACAAATCACTTTGTCAACAGATTGTTGAGAGCCAGAGGTGGGTTGTTTGTATAAGTTTACAGAACTTTCCAGAAACCATCATTAGAACATGGCAGAGCTAGTCATCTGGGGTCCTTAATTTTAAGCATGAAGTGAAAAAAAGAAGATAAATAATAATGTTAGTTGATGTATTTAAGCATAATTTTTCTGTATTACAAGAGTGTAGGAGGCCAATCCCAGGGTGGCAATCAAAGCAAACATCAGAGACAAAACCAGACACAACATCGCCGTTTGATCTCTATCCCTCCTCCCCCAAGATCTTCATGTAGACACCAAGCCTGCTGATCTCTAGTGCATGATGTGAGAATCTCACAATGCCACTGATAATTCGGTGAGATTGCAGAGGGACTGGTGAGATTTGAAGGCTACCTCCTTTGGTTAAAGTCATGTAAGTTTATAAATATGGGTGTTTGGGCTGTATCTCCCTCACCACAGAGTGAGTCTCCTGCCTTCCAAGAAGAGCCCCACTAGGGAGATGTTTTCCCTGAGGCCTGAGGACCAGTCCAGAACCTACCCAGGAAGCTTGTGGACCCTGATGACAGCAGGTTGCTTTCCACACCCTGTAGTTTCCATGAGTGTTTGGGATGGACACTGAAACCTGTCCCTGCTGTGATCTTAAGTGCATTGCTGACACAGTGCTGAAACAAGGATCAGAAGCCCAGTGAACAACTGTGGGAGGACCTTGTGTGTCTATATGGATGGTCATCTACACATATCGCATTTTCACTAGCAGTCTTAGAAATAGTCCATAGTTGGCTCAAGTAATGCAAAGAAATACTCATCAAATAAGGTGACCACTATATTGAGTCAAAATTTCTCAAAACCAGTTTTATCTAAAATTCTGCTCTAATTTTCCAAAATTAGTTTGCTAACAATTTTTTTTTTGTTTCACTAAGTAAAGCTTACATAGAATTTAGTATCTAAATCTCCATGGCATTAATGTTGACTTTCACTTAACCATCACAGAAACAAAGGCTTATATTTTTAGTACCCCAGCCAGCATCCTGAGGTCTTCATTCTGGATAATTTTCTAATAACTTTAATATTTTGAACATGATATATTATTTTTGCTATTTTTGAAATTCATATGAATGGGGTCATGGATTATATACTGTTTCTCATCTCACTGTTTTCACTCGCATTTTGAATATGAACTTCATCCAAGTTACTGTGTCTTTTAGTGGTTGGCTGTTTTTACTGCTCCACAGTTTTTCTCTCTATCATTCTATTATAAATTACTTACATGATCTACTAATGAGGTGCACTCAGTAGTCAAGACTTTTCATATAGAACTTACACTTGTTAGATAATGGAAGTGTTTTTTTTGAAATGTTTTTTTTCACCTAACTTTCAACCAGTGAATTATGAAAGCTTCAGTCACTCCACATAATTTTTTTAAAAAAATTATATATATATATATATATATATATATATATATATATATATATAATATATATATATATATATTGAACCCAGTGCCTTGACATTCTGGACAAGTGCTCTATGATTGAGCCATATCCCAGCCCCTGCTCCACATTATTATAAAGACATTTTATCATCAGGTGTTTTAATTTAGTCACTCTGGGGATGGTTGAATATGTGAAATATTTTATCAGCTTATTAGCCATGCCCATAACCTCCTGTTGAAGCTCTATTCTGTTGCACTTTTTGTTGGATTGTCTGCCTTCTCTTTGTTTGGTAACCTTGCTTTATTATCCACTGTCTTCACCTGGGAGTTTCTTTCTCTTCACAATGTACTTCTTCAGGGAAAATTCTGATATTAATATGATTCACCTACCTCATCAATATTATTTAGTTTTTCATCTAAGTATTATATATTTTGTAAGAAAACTTTTCAGGCTAAGAGTCATAAAGGTATTCAGTTAAGTTTTCTTTTAACAGCCTCATTATTTTTCCATTCATATGTAGGTCCAGGATCCATCCTGGCCCGGCTTTTGTATGTAGTCGAAAACTCCACTTTCCAGGTGGTGAACATTCTAGTCCCCTTGGTAACACAAATACCACACCATCTTCACTGCCATCCTTAAAGTAACTCTTGATATGTACTGATGTAGAGTCTGTTTATCCTCATAAGGACTGAGTTAGCTTTTCTACTCTCATAGATTTCCATATAAAATTTGAATTAATTTCTAAAGTTCCATGCAAAACTGTGGGGTTAATATTTGAAATTATATTTAATCTGTAAGCCTAGTTAATGAGAATTGATATCTTTTCTATATAAGGTGTTTCATTCATTAATATCATAAAATATCCTTGAATGTATGTATTTCCTTACTTCAAAAGTGATTTGTAGTTAGTAGTGTAGAGATATAACATATTTCCTTTGAGATTTACCTCTTGATATTTTTCATATTTATATACATAATATGTGTTGAATGTCATTTTCTATTCTTTTCATATAATTATAAAATAAAATTGATTTTCACACATTTAATTTAAAACCAGAGAACTTGCTAAAATCACTCGCTAAGTGTAGTAAATGATCTAGAAATTACCCTGTTGTGTGAAGTAGATAACTGGAATCACCAAACTGTATTCCTAGTCCAGGGATCAATCCAGAATCACAAATTACACAAAGGAGTAGTTTAGTTTTTAATTTGTTTGTGGTATATTTTGGTAATAACATTAATATAAACATAATTTTTTGAGCTATTATTTAAACAGCACTTTTTTCATTAAATGGTTTCCTACAATATTCTACTCATAAGTAGTTTGCTTTTAACTAAGTCATTTTGTCTGATAATTTACTTTGATCCCTATCCTACTATTTTTGAACTACTTATTATTTTCAAAAATGTTTCTTAAATGTTCGTTAATCTTAAAAAATCAAAATAGACAAAGTAATTTGATTGAAAAACTTGCAACTTGATGTCAATGAAGAAACATAACATGCATGTTAAAATGATCAAAAAGGCTACAGGACATGATTGACATTCACACTATATAATGATCCATCGAGTGTTCTACAAAATCCAGGGAAGTGCACTTGCCAGAATTAGTTTTTGGAAGAGAGACTTTTTCTCCTTGAACAATTCCCAGTGACATGTTTTAAATGGAAGGATGGGTTATCTTACACTGGGGCTTGGTGAGAATAACACAGGAGAGGGGCAGAAAGTCACCTGGATCCAGTGGGAAACCATGCTTTGCATCAGGCCACACAGTCCCATAATCAGTACATGATCCTAAAAAGTCAAATGTGCTTATGGTTCATGTGCATCTTGTGGCAATGGAGAAGGGGTGAAATTGCGCATCCAGAATCATGAAGAACATTTGTAGACTTAAGAGACATGATATTTTATAAACCCTTGAAGATATATTGGAAATAACTGTGGTACTAATGCTAACCAATTAGAAACTTGGGCCATATCTCATGATTTCTGTGAAGAAGAACAACCCAGAAGAAAGTAGACCAGCAGGTCAGGGAAAGGGGTACAGTCACTAATCATCATCCTAATTTAGTCCCATGCATAAAATTTGAATTAAATTCTATCCACAGCTATAGCTCTGACTAAACCTTCTAATATTGAATAGTTGCTACGGTTTCAAAAGAAGATGCAGATATATGCAGCATTATGTGAATGCACTAGAGTTATTAAATCCCCATGATCTCTGTGCATTAGCCAGCAGTGGGATTGCCGTTGCCTATCCAATCCCGTGTGGAAACGTGAGCCTCCGTGGGCTTTGGATCCAGCTCGCTGGATATCATGATTTATCACTTGCCTACAGGATCCAGCAAATACCAAAGGAGACCTTACAAGCTCATTTTTCCAGGCTTCACCCAGGAGGGAAGAGGTATTCGGGACTGGGAAACAAAATATAGCATCCTCTGATTTTTACCAAAAACACAGAGTATTTCTGCAGAAGATCTGCTTCTAGTATAAAAATGCGTTTTCCAGCATTTCTTTTCAGGCAGCGCGTGGTGTTCCTGTGGAATGCATCCCAGGTAATCCCTGAAACCGGGTGCAGATGACCTGAGTGGAGGCTGGAGATGGAAGGGGAGCCATGCTGTTTAGAGATCCCTGTTCATCTTAGTCAATGGTAACTTGCAAAATTCACAACCATCTTGGAGCATCAAGATTGTGCTTCAAGAAAAATCTTGCCTGAAGTTTTTCTTAGTAACAAAGTATTTGCTAAGAAAAAAAAATTAGAAAAAAAAATGATTTAAGTATTCTCATGAAAAGAAAAAATGGAGAAACCTCATTGTAGGGAAGGGATGTGAATTAGCAGGAGAGTTGTGTCAGTTGACAGAATGAAGGACTTGAAGAGAAGATCCTGAGAATCCAGGTTTGAGTCAGATCCCGGGCATTCGGGTAGATGGCTCCTGTAGGACATAAGGGTTTCAGTGTGACCAAAGATGAATGAGAACTAGCATTTCCACTTTAAAAATTTGGAACTCATAGAAGTTGAGTAGCATGGTGGGTCCCGTGCAGAGGACAGTCCTTCACCCGGTGAAGTTACAGTTGCCTAGGAAGGGGCAGGTCTGTGAGTGTAGAGCACCCAAGGTGACACCAATAAGAACAACAAGAGATGTTTAAATGTCTCACCACCAAGGATGCACATTTGAGATGATACGTAAGCTGATGGCTCAGATTCGGGAACACCAAGGGTACACATGAATCAAAATACCACACTGTTACCCCATCCGTATGTACAACGATTATTTTTAAAGTCAATTTTTATTTTAAAATAGCCAAATTGTTGGGAAGCTTGTTGATTCAGAAACAAATTCAGCCTCATTGTGTCTGCCCACCCTGGGAATAAGAGAGACGCTGGCATCAGCAGGCCTGCTGCTCTTGGGGAAGCCGGCTGGGGCGCCCTCCCTCCCTTTCCCTCCTCCTGCTGCTCCCATGAGGCAGTCAGCACAGAGACACCACAGGGGACACCAGAGGAGAGCAGGCCCACGTGACTCCTCATGTGACAGAGCTCAACTGAGCCAGCGAATCCACACATACATGAGTAGCTGACCCGACTGTAAAGGATTCGGTTTCATCCTGGTGACATGGAAGTCATGATATTAGGGCTCCTGGCCAACTTCCCTCATCTCTTGTGGTGTGTGGTGGATAATTTCACCATACCTTTATAACTTAGGAGTTCTACTTTTACTCATAAGAGTGAGGATTTGGGGTGTATCTGGAAAGAGCTTTAAATTTCTCAAGAAAAATGTGCAAAACATAATTTTATTTGTTTTAGAAGTTTATGAATTTTTAAGTGATTTCATAAAAAATAAAAAAAAATTCAAACCCATGGATAAAGCCTGAGTAAAACGTTTGAATAAAAATGCCTTATTAAAACAGTAAAAAGAGTGAGGCTATTGTCATATGAACATGAAATTGTTTTTATCCAATGTCCAAATTTGATATATTTACATATTAGTTTGAAACTTTTAATTCATTTCTTGGAAATATAATTGAGTAAATCCCTTCTACAATGAATAACACCCTATGGGATAAACAAAGTAATCCAACTTTTGTTGGAATGCAAATATACCCACTCTTTCTGGGCTGTGACACTGTATGAGGAGTGAGCGTTCTCACAGTGACTACACATCTATAGGTGCCATCCCACAAATAAATTCACTGCCAATTTATTCTGAGCACAAGTAAATTAATAATTATGCAAGAGTGAATAAACTCTCAAATGGAAATATTTTCCATCAAGCTACACTCATAGATATTCAGATCAAAGGATAGAGGAGCATTCCATCATTCGTGTTCATCAGTGAAATAAAGAGCATTCTTTATAGAATTCAAATAACATATAATGAGATGAGTTTACCTGTGTCTGTAGACAAGCGGTTCATTCTGAGCATTTTTAGGTCTAGTGGTTGAACATTTTTTTAAATATTAATTTTTTTAATTTTAATTGGACACAATACCTTTGTTTTATTTATTCATTTTTATGTGGTGCTGAGGATTGAACCCAGAGCATTACACCCGCAAGACGAGCGCTCTACCACTGAGCCACAACTCCAGCCCTAGTGGCTGAACATTTTAATGTGACCAGAAAAATTATATTTTCAAGTACTGCATATATATATATATATATATATATATATATATATATATATATATACATGTTTTTAACAGATGGCATTCCATCTTAGCTATATGCATGCCCTCTTGAAACTTAAGCAGTTTTGTATTAGGTATCCTTGCATGAATCCATGGTTCTCACAGACTCATGTATCCCTACATGCCTGATGGTGATATTGCTGATGCAAGAAACACTCATTTTAAATTCTATAGATACTTCCAAGATGTATACCAAATATATCACTGATTTACATACCCACTAACCATACATGAGAACATGGCTTTCCCACACTATTGGGAACAACATTGGGTTATGAAAAATTGTATCATTTTCTTTCTTTAAAAAAGTTTTTAGATATTAATGGACCTTTATTTTACTCATTTATTTATATGTGATGCTGAGAATCGAACCCAGGGCCTCACACATGCTAGGCAAGTGTTCTACCTCTGAGCCACAACTCCAGCCCTCATTTTCTAGTTTTATTTTACATGTACTTTAGCACTTGCGAGATTTGATTTTGCATTATTTTTGGTAATGTGTATTCGTTTTTTCAAAACTGCTAATAGAATCAGACATTTAAGTATATGTGTAATTGTAAATGTTTAGAAATGTGAACTACAGACTTGTAACTTATTTAGCTTAGGATAATAGAAGCTCCTTTGCTCTTTTATAACTAATGCTTTTTTTTATTTTTTGCATTTAAAATTTTTATTATGAAAAATTTCAAACATATGCAAAAGTAGAGATAATTCTATAATGAACTGTATAAAAAATTTAAAAATAATTTCAGCTTATAAAAAGCACAACAAAGTAACAAAAATGTTGAGTGACTGTTTTCCAGAAGTAAGATACTTCATGGTACACAATAAGAAAAATAAACGGATTAAATGTGGATACAAGGCAAGAATATTTAGAAGGTCAGTGACTTTGTGTTCAAGATAGTAACCTAGGTGTTTTAGGGCATTAAGAGGTTCTGATCAAGGAAGAATGTGTCTGATCAGTTGTTAATAAGCATTTCCTAGTGAGGAGGAAACAGCGCCATCCCTCCTTAGACTTTAGATACATCACCTATTCTACATGGCACTTTGCCTGACGATGTGAGCAAAGCATGTGTTTACCCTACAGACATCACTCAGGAACACTCAACTATTTCACATCATCATAAAATCCAATTCAAAACATTCATTAATATGCATTATTTACCCCAGATAGACTTACAATTTGGTGATGAGGCTGTAACCTGGCTAGGTGGAGCAACCAGGTCGAATGTAAGCAGGAGCAGAGTAGGGGACACAGGACATAGAGCAGTTGTTGACCTTCCAGCCCTTCTAGCAGGGAAAATAGGAGTTAGTTATCTGTGTGACAATTGAAGGATAAATAGAGTTCCGATAGGCAAAATTCACTGTAGAAAGTAAATTTTCAAATTGTGGGAAGTGCCATGCAAAAATAGGTTAAAAAAATGTAAAACCCTTTAAATGTCTGAATAATGCACTTAAAGATTAAAAAGCAAACTCTTTATGACACTGGTCAATATTGTGCAGGGTACTGCGTCTTGGGAGCTGAGGTTTACTTATTCTTGACAAGGCAGTCGAAGGAGATCTAAAAGTCTGAGCACCTGTTAAGAAACGAACATTGGGATGTGGTTTTCTAAAGATATGCCTTCAAACAGTAGTATGGGGAAGTGCGTTGGCGTGAGTGAACCTGGAGTGCAGGGAAGCAGCACAAAGTCAAGGTCATGAGAGACAGGACCAGGGGACCCAGTGACAAGCACAGAGCCGCTGGGAATAGGACTGGAAGGGAGAGGCGGGTGTGAGAGGTGCTCACGGCCACCAACGGGAAGATAGCAGAGGGTTTGTCATGTAGGCACTGAAAGAGGCCCATAGGAGAGAGGAGTATGAGGCTTTTGAAATTAGGTGTCCAGGGAGAGACTGTCGACCTTAATAGAAATAAAATGTCAGAAGAGATCATTGAGTTGGCGTTGGAAAGAAATGATCCTATGATGGGTGTCTTTATTCACTTTGATTCAACAGAATTTTCTAAGATGTTTTGTCTCCATTTGGTTATTACAGACTCTGAAATCTCAGCAATACAAAGGAACCTTCCTAGCACCAGGGTCCATTTTCAGAATCACAAGGGAGTATGAACAGTGAGAGCAAGCAGTCCTAGGTTGATGGATACTCCTGAAACCTATTCCAGGAACCCATCTTAGATAGCATCCAGTAGGCCCAGACCATCTTAGAAAGAGATACATTTGCAACAACATATTAAACACATTATGAAGTGGGGGGGATAAAAAGCCAAAAATGCACTTTGGTGCACACAGTGGCAATATGCAATACATTCAGCTTACTGTGGAATACACAGAGGCACTTTCCCTTTACACTCCAAAGCATGGAGAATAACATGGATCTCATCCATCACAATGCATTATTGTTCTCTTATAGTGCCCTTAACATACTCGTAATGTGATATGGGAAGGGTAGTGCCCATTCATCAAGTTGTGTTAGAATTGTTGTTTGTTATTATTGTATCCAGCTAATATAATACAGTCCTTAATACAACACCCTCAAAGTCTATATTGAACAGTAGCATTAATATCAGGAAAGTTTCAAGTGCATTTCTGCATTGCTTGTGAATCTTTTATGTGCCAAGATGTAATGAGAGACTCAGAAACATCCATTGAGACTGCAAGAATATCCATCAAGGCACACAACAGACATGCTGTTTTTGGCATTCTGAAGGCATTCACATGATGCCTGTCCCACACAAGCTCCAAAATCTACTTAAAGGGTTCTCTCACATAAAGAGAAATATTCTAGCTTAGAAAAAAGTAAGTCACGTGTTTATCTTCTCAGATATTTGTTTTTGGTCCTTGTTTGTCATGTAGGAAGTTAGAATCCAGTTCAAGAGATAAGATATGCGAACACAAATATGCTTGTAGGGAGGACTCATTATCAACTACTTGTGCTCACTATTTGACCAAGTCTCAGAAACAATTGGAGACATATGAGCATGATTCTCAATATCAAGGAACTTCCAAGTTCATATTAAAAATATCAGCAAAATAATGGGGCAGAAGATTCATATTATAAGAATTTGAAGAAATTTTCTTGAAGATAAGAAATAGGAAGTTACATGAGAGAACAGTCTGAGTGGAATGAAGTAGGATGAAAAATTCAGATGAATTGTGTGTGTGTGTGTGTGTGTGTGTGTGCGCGCGCGCCCACCTCTTTTCTGCAGTGCAAGGATGGAACCCAGGGCCTTATATGCCTAACAGAGCTCAAACACTGACCTCTCCCCATCCCTAATTTTGATATTTTTTAGCTTGTAACGGAGATCATTTATTTGGTTTCTAAGTGTGACTTATAGATTATAAATGGAAACCATAGAGGAATAGAAATAATATAGTTGGCTTATATATTTAAAAAACCTTTTAGAAATCTCTGGAGCAATTTGAAGATTATATGTAAAATACGGACTAGATAAATTACTACTTTCAATTTACAAGTATGTCATTGTTCTTGTAGTACGGTAGGTATAGGAGTTAAGAGCAATTATAAAAAATACTTAGTAAAATCTAGCCTAGGTTAGAGAGAAAGAGAAAAGTGATTCTGGAGAAACAATCAAGGATTTATGTATTGAAAATTAGAGGACACTGGAAAAATCATCTACTTTGAAAAATAAAAATATATTTATTTATATATGAATGCACATATACATATTCATATACACACAAATACATGCCCACACACATATATACATATAAACACACATATGAGCTCAAAAAACGTGTGTACGTGAAAGGACAGACATACTTAGACACACAAGCATGCACACATACAGAGATGTATGTACACACACATGCATACATACACAGACACACACATATAGACATAAAAAATGCACCACAGATATGCACACATGGTAACATATACACACATGTACAAATATATATGTGCAAAACCTAAAGTGGGTACACATACATGCAGACACATACATGGATACGCATGCATACGTAAAAGCAAAAACAATATATGCAGTATATATAGAGAGACACACATGCACAATACATATATACACACTAACACATACAGCAATCCACAAATGTATATACATATATACACCTACATATGCAAATATACTCATATATATATATATATATATATATATATATATACACAAGAGACACATAGACACAAAGACACATGTGTGCACGTATATAAAAAACATGCACACACATATGCACATAGACACAAATAGACATGCAAACACACACACACATATATATACACACACACAGATATACACATATATAAACACACATATAATCAAATATATGCATCAGTTTGCATATATTCACCCATATACATGTACACATGGACATATACACATGCACATATGTACATAAACACACATAAGTATGTGCACATATATACCCATAAAAATATATACATAAAACACACACACACCTAAACACAATCAAATACACATTCACATACATATATACATACACACTTATACACATGGAGAGATGCACATGGATATTTGAACATACATACACATTGCATGCATGCACACGTATATGTGTACACATGCACACAAATATACCAAAATATACATACCTGCAAAAGAAATACACAAACACATAAGTATGGACACATAACTCAAATAGACATACACTTTCACATACATATATATGAAAATATACATGTATTTACTAACATGCAAATACATATACCTGTGTCTACAAACATGCTAACATATATACAGACTTATACACACATATACATAAATATGTACACAATTCACATGCATATACTCACTAACATGCATACATGTGCATGCATGCACAATATACACTTAGATATAAACATGTTTACACATACATATACATATATGCACAGATAAAAACATGCACCTGTATACTATGATATCCACACACAAATACACACAGACACACATTTATACACACAAACACAAATATACATGCATGTATATGCATATACACACAGATATAACCAAAGGTATACACAAACACAGATACACACATACACATGCACATATATTTACACATGCAAACACAAATATACATCCATTTCCACAGTAATAGATAAATAAATGCCCATGGGCACCCATGGAAACACACACTTGCAAATATATACATACACACAATTATTAATATACATGCATACACACATGTGCACATGAACAACATATGCACAAGAACACAAATACAAACATATGCACACATACATTTGCACATATATGTGCATACACACAGTCATACACACCAATATCACACATATACAAGACAAATATACACAGACATATGCATGCATACACACAAGAATACATATGTATATTTATACACACATATATATAAGCATGGATATATATCTACACACAAACATGTACACACAGATACATATCATACAGACATAAGTACTCATACGTGCATACACAGAAACACACATACATACATATACACAATGATATACATGTGGTCAGAATGTAGAAGTGTTTGTACACTGCTAATTAAGAACGTAAAACATTAGTTGAAAAATTCCACTATATAAAATAATAAAATTGGAAAAAAGGAAATGGGGAAATAAAGAGAGGAGCTTGTAAGTTCCTCTGAATTATTGATGGAGTCATACATTATTGACTAGATGAAAACAAATTTATGAGGTAAATTATGGGTCTAAACATTGATTTTTGAATTCAGTGAAAACTGTAGTCATAGTTAGAATCAACTCAATAGAGAAAATAGAAGATTCAGCACAGAAGGTCAAGGACACTGGCCTCCATTTATGATTTGGCAGTGACATGTCTTCTGATATTGAATGGAAATCCCATGAATTTTAAAAGACAATGCTCTGCAAATCACACTTTTCACATGTGGAGCTAATAAAAGATTTTTTAAAACCGGGTACACAAAATGTAAAACCTATTTTTAATATGAAATCTGCTCTATCAGGGAAAAATCACCATATTTTTAATATTGACCTGAACAGAAAAGATAGATTTAAAAAATCCCTGTATATAGATTTCTTTTGGTGGAAAATATTTCATTGAATTCTTGACACTTATTTAGATCAACACTTTATATGAAATATATCTTTTTCTCTTCATCTGGTCCACTGGGTAAAATGCCTTTTCTAACTTCAGAAAATGTGATGCCATCTCATCAGCTCTGCCTTCTGAAGATGATGTTCAGTCAAGGAGGAGGAGAATCCCTCTGATCCAAGGCGTTCTGAGACTAGATTGTTTCTGCCAGAGGATTCAGAGCCCTGGCAAGATGGCTGAAGCGCTTAGAAGGGACCATCTTTATATGTCTTTCACCTAAACCTAGAAATAAACCCAGGGAGCAAGGGAACGGGATCAACCTCTTTTTCTAGCATCTGGGGGTATGTGTACACAGGTGTGTATATGTGTGTGAGACGGATTTACATGTAGAGATTCCCTAAGGAATATGCTCATGTGGATTTTCGAACTGCTTCAAGGAAGGGTCCACCACATTTTTAGACTTTGTGAGATCATCATCATGGAGAGGTAACTCCACACCCCAACAGTGGGGTTTGTCTTATCATTTTAAATTAGTTGAAATTTGAAAATCTTTTTGCTTCAGAAAATTTATCATTCTAGTAAAAATTAATGCAGCCAGGCACAGTGGCACACACCTGTAATCCCAGCAGCTCAGGAAGCTGAGGCAGGAGGATCATAAGCTCAAAGCCAGACTCAGCAAAAGTGAGGTGCGAAGGAACTCAGTGAGACCCTAAATAAAAATACAAAATAGGGCTGGGAATGCGGCTCAGTGGTTGAGTGTCCCTGAGTTCAATCCCTTGAACCACCCCCCAACAAAAAATAATGCAACACTTATGAGAGCAATTAATTTACTAAATAATCTTTGCATGTTTGTCTATAAATTATTTTCCTTTTATCCTTTTTGTATGTCTCTAAGTATATTCAACCAAGTTCACTGGTCATTATTCACCCTTATTAACTCTTTTCTTTGCTTCTCCCATGTACTGAGGATCGAACCTGGGCCTCCTGCATGCTCTGCAAGTGCTCTACCACTGAGCTCTGCCACCATATCTCAATTTGTTATCAATTCAGATTCTCTCAGATTATCTCTATTCATCAAAACCACGTGATAGCCCAACTTGACACAACATATGTATATTTTTCTCTATATTTTACTTTAGAAAATAGTTAACAAAGTGAAAAGGCAGCCTATGGATTCAGAGACTATATTAGATAAAGCTGCATGAGAAACTCAGCTCAATGCCAAACACATGCACATACACACAATTAAGAAATTGAGTGAAGGGCATGAATGAATCTCTCTCTAAGAATACATAACATGTCCAACAGGTCTAAGAATACGTAACATGGCCAACAGGTCTATAAAACACTGCTCCACAGGGAAGTGCAAAGCAGAACCATAATGGAATATCACCTCACAACTGTCTACTTGCTTACTGCCCAAAAAAGAAGAGATAACAAGTGCTGATGAAGATGTGGGAAAAGGGCTGCTGTTGTGAGCCACACTGGTGCAGCTGTTATGGAGATCAAGTTCCTCAAAAAATTCAAAATAGAACTGTCATATGACCCAGCAATCCCACTTTCAGGAGCATGCACCCAAAGGACAGAAAATCAGCATCATGCAGAGATGCCTGCATTCCATGTCCATTGCTGAATTCTCACAATAATCAAGATGGGGTGACAACCACAGCATCTGTGAATGAATGAATGGATGGGGAAAATGTGGTTCAAGGTGTTACTTGGCCTGGAAGAACAAGGAGAGGCTTGTAACCACATGGATGAAGCTAGAAGACTGTATGCTCCCTGAGATCTTCTAGACAGAGAGAGAAAAAGACCATATGCATTAGAGGGAATCTAAGACAAATAATCATCAAACAAAAACCTATCAAGTAGCAACAGAGTACAGCAGTGGTTACACGGGGGATTTACAGGAGAAGGCAGGGAAGGGAATGTCTGCAGATGGAATGTACAGAGATCTGGTGGACAGCCTGGACTCCATAGCTGAACATGCTGTAGTCTACCCTGCAGTTTTTCTGAGCAGGGACTTTAGGTACTTTTCAACGTAAAATAAGAGGTAACTGCAAGATGATGAATATGTTCACTTCCTTGTGTGTAGTAGTGATCATTTCACTAACTATATGTATTAAAGTATACTGTACACCTTAAACTTTTCATTTAAAAATTGAACATTAGAAATGATCTTATCTTTATTTGGTTTATTTTATACGTATTTCAAATGTTAATGGGAATACAATATAAATACAGTGAAGCCAAGTGGAAAGTTTGGTAGTTCTTCAACAAGTCAAATGCAGAATCAGCATGTGACTCATTCATTCCATTTTTAGTGATCTACTTAAAAACACTGCAAACAGAGATT
Source organism: Spermophilus citellus (assembly GCF_964194105.1). Classification (NCBI taxonomy): domain Eukaryota; kingdom Metazoa; phylum Chordata; class Mammalia; order Rodentia; family Sciuridae; genus Spermophilus; species Spermophilus citellus. Next base: position 124,886,776 of record NC_138198.1, read on the forward strand.
AAAGCAGATATAAGTATGTCAGTGTTCACAATAGCATTATTCACAATGCCAAAATGATCTTCCCCAGATGAATACCAAGTGATCTTCCCCAGATGAATGGGTAAACAAAATCTAGTCTATACGTACAATGGACTCTTACTCAGCTATAGAAACAGTGGTAGTCACCATGGATGGACACCGAAAATATTACACTAAGTGAAACAAGCCAGACCAAGTGGAAAATGTATAAATGACTCCATTTATATGCAAATATATTGAGGTAGAAAGATGAGAAAGAGGTGAGGAGTGTAGGAAATGGAGAAATACTGCTCAAAAGTTTCACAATGTCTCTTGAAGGTGATGAGTAACTTTGAGAACAGAGATAATGGAAGCACAGCATGGGGAATGTAATCAATCCACTGATTCTCACACTTAAAATAGGTGAAATGTTTTACTGCATTGCAAATGTATATGTATAGATGCATAAAACGTGTGTGTGTATATATGTATATGTATGTATAATAACAATCAAATGTGGTACGTAGCTTTACAAAATGAACCTAGTTAATGAAAACAAGTATTTTTCCCTGAATAGTTGCTTCATGATCATTTTTATACATTTCATCTATCAAGTGGTATTAGTCATAAGAATTAATCTGAAAAGACTGATTTACGTTGCTGTTGTTGCTCGTCCTTTCAGTGATGCTGGTGGCACAAAGCCACCTTGCAGTCATGACAAGATCTGACTGCTGTCACCAGGGTCACCATCCTAGTACAACTGTGAGTACTTTAAAACCGCTTGTACGAGGTTCAATACACTTGAAATCCCTAAAACCAACTTCACTAAGACTAGTTACAGTTAAATTTCTTGAAAAAAAATGAGAGTATCATCATTGAAGAAGAGAACTAGTATTAGGAAAAACTCCTAAATTTTAGTAGCTGAAAGTGAAAAGATATCTTCAATGCTCCACAAAAAGATGCCCACAAAAAGAAAAAAAAAAGAGAGAGAGAAAGAGATTGTGCTTGACATGATTGGCCTTTATATTGTTCTACTTGAGGTCAGCTATACACTGAGATAAAGTTTGGTTGGAAAACTGCATATACTAAGCACAAAGAGTTGTAAATTTGGAGCTCCTCTTGGTAAAACAGGTTGATAATCCCTTGAGCAAACAGCACAGTCTCAGAGAAACATTAGGTCAGAGAAAATAAATGAGGGTAAATGCAGGTACCAGTGGAAGGAGAAGGAAATGACTTTTTGTACAGCAAAGTTAAAGTAGTTTGAACAGAGCTTTGAGGTGGAAGTTACAACACAAAAGTGTCTGCCCTGCTCCACAGCTTCTTGACAAGATCACCACCATGTTCTCAGTTTCTGCTTTCAAGAGGAACAAGGTAGGACTGCATTACAAGACCACCATTGAGATGTATCCTCCAGTCATGAGATCCAAAATCCAGTGCCCTTTTCCAGCAGCTGACTTGATGGAGTGAAGTGAAGGAAAGAGACCAACCCAAGTTGAGGTCCTCTTGGGAGCTGGCAGGTGAGGTGGTGTGTCTTCACCTGTGGCTCTGCAGAGTGCCACTTCACAGAGTGTGGAACCAGTGGGTGCAAAATGTGGGAGGGTTTCTCCTTCACCACAACACAATTCTGCTTGGCAGGAGTCCTCTTCTGTCTTTGGAATTTGCAGACTTAGGTGTCCTTGGGACAAGACAGAAATGCTTCCATCATGATACCCAAAATTGTTTATGTATACGAGGTCAAGTCTGCATAAGACAAGTTATGCTAGCTGACCATTTGGAGCTCTCCACAACTGTCTGTCGAAAGCAAAAAATGAGCAGGATTGCTGTAGACTTGGAGGATAGATTCTAATTACCATAAAACATAACATAGATGCTACAGAGAGGAAGGTGTTTTGAGTGTCTGTGAACCAGGGCATTCCCTACACTAATATTTACTCCTTTGAGAACATTACTAGAAGACAGTAGCACACCAATTTCAGTAGGATCACAGATAACAGTCCACTCAGGAACAAGAGATGGGAATCCGTGTTTAAGGTAAGGAAATATTGTGAGATGAGAACCTTGGGTCTTGCTGAAACTAAAGGGAGCACAGATTTGGTAGGGACAAAGAAAAAACTATGGAGACGAACTAGCGCCCTAAGAGCAGTTACAGAAAACAGAATTGGAAAACTCGAGTTATTTTGTGGGTGTGTATGAGGATGTCTCTTTTTAATCACACACACACACACACACACACACACACACACACAAACTGTATTTATAGACATAAAATAGTATAGTTAGGAAACTTTATATGTCCTGTATTTTAAGCAAATTTCCATTACTCTCTTCTATAAAGCACTGCTGATTTTTTAACTTACAACTCAGTATTTAAGTTACTGAATGTTTTAGTCTCTCTTTGCATTGGTTTGACCAAAACACCTGGCAAGAAACAGTTAGAGGAGGAAAAGTTTATGGGGCACTCCAGGTTTCAGAGGTCTCAGTCACAGATGACCAAGACCATTCCTCTGGGCCCCAGGTGAGGCAAGACACCAGGGGGAGAGGGCTCAGCAGAAGAAAGATACTCAGCTCATGGTGGGGTGAGGAAGCAGAGGAGGTAATGGGAAAGCTGTCACAGGGAAGGTCACCTCCCAGGGCAGGCCCCAGTGACCCACCCCCTCTAGGCCCACCCCACCTGCCTATAGTTACCACCTGTGAGTCCATTCAAACTAGGGTGGATGATCGGGTTACAATTCTCTCAACCTAACCTCTTTACTTCCCAACAGTCCTGCATTAACAGGAGCTTTGCAGGACACTCATGTCCAAACCATAACACTGGATATTCAAAGGATGCCTTGTCAATGAGATAAAAAAAAAAAAAATGAAGATTGTAAAAACAAAAGGGTGTGATGATTCTTGTTGTCAAAGAAAATTTGCTTCTTGTTTGGCAGGAAAAAAAACGCCCTCTGTAGTGGTTCACTAGGTTTAATTTTGTTTGGGGTTATATATGAGTGCTGTGTCAACCAAGGGATGAACTGAGCTGGGGTTTCTGTGATTGCTTGCGCTGTCCTGACACTCCCCTTCAGAATCTTCTGGACTGGTCAGAGGAAAATCTGGGAAGAACTTTTCTCAGTGTGATTTGCAGTAAAGTTCCAGGTCAGAACCTGCCAGTTGGAGGGATTCCCAGGATACTTGGAGAATGCAGAAATGGACGAGGCAGCAGCACCCTTCAAACGTGTTTGCATACAGTGAGTGAGTGACCCGTGACAGCACTGTGACTGACAGCTGTCAAGGCTGGTGTCACCTAACCACCACCATCCCACCCCCATCACAGACAAAAATTCTTGAGTTTCACAGAAGAATCTTGGTAAGCCCCTGAGAACATTCTCTTCAGAGCATTGGCATTTGTATTTACTCAAGGGCATTTCTGTGGTTAGTAGTAAATCTCTAAATGCCTACATTAAAACACTGTCCACTTATAATATTGATATATTATTTCATAAATATTTATATATCTGTATATTATAGATATACATTGCACTTATTAATATTATATCAAACATTAAATATATATTTATAAATATAAATATATTTGTATTTTATATTAAACATATAAGTAACATATTATTTTATAATATTTATGTTATGAAATCCCCCTTAGCATCTGCAAAGAGCCTTCTGGGCAGGAGGAACTGTTGCCAACCCACTCTAGGGAGGTAGGGTGCACAAGTTGAGGTTTCTACTCCTTTGGCTTTAACTTGGCCTTGAATGAACTAATGGCATCACAGCTTCCTTAAAGGCTCCATAGGATAATTCTGCAAGCAGACAACTTTAGTGATGTTTCATGGATTCTGCACTGGAACCCATGGTACAACTATGTATTTCATATAAAATAATTATGTTTATTGCTAAGCTAGGTTCCTACAATGTTTGAACCAACTCTCCAACCTCAGGAGGCCACTTCTCCTATCCACTGTGATGACCCTTGATTCTGGATAATATAGAACTTTGATTTTAGGCTTGAATGAATCAACTTCTCTCAGACTTTGTAGCTTTCTAAGTGTACACCATGAGCATCTTCATCAACAATCTGAGTGGATGCATTGTGTATGCTAGATGTTTTCCAGTACATTAAAGTCTGTTCTCTTTTGATAAATTAATTTGTTGTCATAAAAATAAATAATGGGGCACATGTCATTGTCTTTATTTCACCTCAAATAATTGTAGTGTTAAAGGGAATTGTTTTATTCATTTAACTGAATATACCCAGAAAGAATCCTTGGGCTTCCAGTCGCAAATCATTTACATAGCTTTGAATCTGGTGTTGCCTCTGGTATATAAGTAGATACTAAAAGCATAAAAATAGAAAATGACTTTTGAACATGCAGCTATTACTCCAAAGCTCTGTATTCTTTATAAAAATAAAGATACCATTAAAGTCCAAGCAATAGTCAATAGGTTTACCTCTGTGTCATAGAGTTCAGAAATAACAAGGATCCAGTGTTATAGGCAATAATTACCGTAGACATTACTTATTGTTCATTCACCATTATAGGGCAGCTGTGTAAAATTACCGTGTTTTATTGAATGCAGTGCTTGTTTTATAACCAGTGTGTGTGAAAATCCCTGACTCCAGACTTATCAGGGTTCAAGCATATGGTACTTACAATTTTAGAGCACTTAAACATTGCAAATCTTGGTCAATAAAATACACAATAAATCCTAATAAGCAATGTTTTTCCTCCAAATGATTGTATCTAGTGTATCTCATCCTTAGACAGAAATTTGAATTCAAAGCCCTCAAGGACCAGTGAGAAAGACTCTCATTTTTGTCCTAAAATGTGTTTGTTCAGACTAGAGCTGTTAAGAGGGGGCTAAACATGGTTCCAGACCTGGAGCCACCTGACTCAGAGCACATCCATGCCTAGAAGCAACAGATTGACCCAGGGTACATTTGTGCTTAGGAACAACTTGACCCAGAGCATGTGCATGCTGTTGGGAAATCTGACCAGTGATTATAGTCAATTTTGAAACATTTGCTTCTACTGTGGTCACCATGTCCTTTCTCCACTGAAGTTTTGATCACTAACATTGTTTCTAATAGTTTTCTAGTGACTAGTGATACACTATTCCTGTCTGTCCATATTTGCATGATCTTATTATCTACTCCACCTTCAGGCATGCTAGTCAGTGGATTATCACAGTCTTCTTCAGATTCCCCACTGTCTTAGTTTCACACATTTTACTTCCAATACTTAGAAAAACTTTTTTTTCATGTCTGCCAGTTGAACTTCACTCATCTTTTGAAAGCTTTAATTTGAGTTATTTCCCTTTCTTCATTCACATAATTCACTTTATGTTCTCTGATTCCTTAAGTAATTCATTAAATTATCTATTCTTCATGTTGTTTGTCCTGTGTTATTTGTAAAAAATTTGATGCCACCTTCACAAGGCCATGTGTACAACTTGGTAGTGCATCTTTAATTTAATCTGTGTTTTATAGAGCACGTTATTCTAATATTAATTCTGTTCTAGAAACATAGTTTTTGGCACCCAGAGCAAAATGAAAATTCATGATCCAAGCCAGAGCCAAGAGGTTAATGTTCTCTTCTCATTTTCTCAACCCAGATCAGATAAAGGACCCCATAGATTTGTAACCACAACACTAGACATACCAAAAAATTATATGCAGTTTGGATGAGGGACCCAGCAAGCAGCCTCCATGAATGACTCCTGCCTTCATCATGCCGGGTAGGGAGAGCTTGGTATAGAGACAAGCATCATGTGTTTTCTTCTCTGCCACAGACTATGCCAAAGCCACCAGTATTATCATAGGGCAGTGGGAGGATATGAGTCCTTGCAGGCAAGTGGCCTGTTTCCTCCTTGGGTATGGAAAGGTGGAAGAGGTAATAGGGCTTTATCAGGTAAAAGGAGGTCAGATGGTACCAAGGACATAAGGGGAAAAGCAGCAGGCAGGCAATATTCCCATGAGGGGAATCACAGAAGAGTACTCCATGTATGTGCAGTTCAAGAAACCATATCCCAGGAGATGCTCACTGTCCCACCAAACCTACCATTTAAACAAGACAGTGAAACAGAGTGCAGGGCTTTTCTGAGTTCAGGGCCCTGAATGAATGGACGGGCACCCTCTGTGAAATGCTAGCCTTGTATTAGATATAAAATAGTGCTTGCTGATGTGAGTTGTTGTGTGGCTTAGCATTGCTTTAGCTTTTAACACACACACACACACACACACACACACACATACATGTTCAGTTACTCAAAATGCTTGTTCTTGAGGAAACAGATGCAGATTCTTAGAGTTCTTAAATTTGAGTGTGTGTTGGAAGGGTCCACAATTGCCTTGTGCATACTGAGATCCAGCTGATTCAGAACATGAGATGGACTGGAGAACATCACACTGAAATGGTACCAGACCCTCAGTGATGCTGATACGCCAAGACAGAATAAAACCTGGGTTGGTGTGCTTTGTGACAACAATAATTCTAGCTTTAGAAAGTGCACCTCATTTTAGCTGTTAGCTGTCTTAGGTCTAAAGAACAATAATGATTTTGTCAATATCTTCTTTTGACAATGTATCTTGAAGTAAAAAAAAAACATGAAGAAAAAAAACATGAAAGAAAAAAAACATGAAGCCATATGTAAAGAGTTCAGAAATGAGTTCTCTTCCAACAGAGTCCATCTCAGTGTTAATCATTAGATTAATTTACAGCAGAGAATTTTCTGATACATTCTTCACTAACTGCTCCCCTCCTAACACTGTGTATTCTTTCTACATAAAGAACTTTAATCTTACTAACTGAGTTGTCTGGGATCAATGACAGGGTACGCATTTGGTGAATTAATATACACCATATACACATAACAGTCATGGTCAAGTAGAAGTATGCACAAAATTTAAATTTTTTCATGCACATACATAAATAAAATTAAATAAAGCTTGTGTTTGCCACAAAGTTAAATTTCATCATTAGCTGATTAACTATAAAAGAGTAAAAGAATACATAAGGTGCATGGTTGGAATGGCCCTTTGCTCAATATTATTTCCAAAGTGTATCCTGGTTGCTTTATCACATATGAAATAAAATTTATTTAAATTTGTTTATACGTAGTAAAGTGAAAAAAGTAAGCAGAGACAATGTTCTGATAAAAAGCAACTTCTTTTGATTTGAAACACCCATTTGTCATTCTGTGTGTGAAATTAGACTTTAGAATTGTGTGCCTGTTGACGGACAAGTTTGATCTAAGTGGACTGATCTGCTTGGTAGCTATAGAAAGTCAAAGCAGCTTGTTATTTATTTATTGTATATTTTTTAACTTTCACAGTGTAGAGCATTTGTGAAAAGACTGTCCTATTTCTGCTTTGAGTAACTTTGTATTCTTGAATGCATGTTCTCCTTGTAAAGTTCAGATTGTTTTAGGATTAGTTGAACCCTGAGGGCAGTATATATTTTTATTTGATTGTGGATTAGGAAAGATGTGAATAAAGTTCATATATTGTTTAAAATTCTATCCAATGTATCATTAAAGAAAGCATTTCAAAAAAGAGGAAAAAAGCATCCTAAAGGATTTGTGTTTTTAAGCTACTTTTATTGGTCTGTATCTCTTTAGAAAGAAATGGCACACAGCTGGATTCCTCTAAAATAGAATGCTAGAAGGTTTTTCTTGGGATCAATGTAAAATCTCTATTCAGAGACTGATAAGTTGAGTTTATTCCACAAATAGAAATTACCATTCAAAGACCTTTCATCACATGATTGTAAGCAGACAGTCCCCTGAAGTAAACAGGGACCTGGTCCCAAGAGAAATGCTTCTGTGCTGACAGGTGCAAAGACAGGTGAACTTGTTCCTCCCAGCTACTCAGAGATTTCTGATGAACTGAGTCTCTCCTTGGATTTTTATTTTAGGTGTTTTCCCGATATGCAGGCTTTATATTTTATAACTCTTGCTTATTCTTTATCCCCAAATTAATTAGACTTTGAGATGTTTACAGACTGAAAAATGCAGAAAATCTTGGGCAGAATATAGGTTTTGCCCATTTGTTTATTTTTTATCTCTGTGCTTTGCACACTGAACCGATATTAAGTTAGGAAGAATGCAGGTGAGAACACTTCTTTTTAATATATGCTAATGACTGCAGTTTGGCCCAAAATGTGCTGCTGTTTCTATACAACACTTTGTTACTGCTGGGAAGGTTTTCTCCTAAGTGGTTTTATAGTTAATTATTATCCTCTTCATGCCTTAATTTGGATTCTATACTACCATTCAACACCTTCTTTAGACTTCCAATACCTTGCAAACTAGTTCATAGTTTTATCACCTATACTGAAAAGATTTAGAAAAGAAATTAAGAACCATTTTTCTTCAGATTTCATTTTCATTCCTTGGAAAACATTTCAGAGAACATTAGAATTTCTAATATCTTATTATATTACCTTGAAAATGGAGAGCTCTAAATAGAACCTCAGTGTTTGAACATTACATGGAAAGAGTGAACGTACTCTAAAAACCCAATGATAGCTCAAACCTCAACCAATTTGAAATGAGTGGATAGGAAATTTCAACATGAATAATTATTATAAAAACTTCAAGTTATATACTTTGAGGATAACCTTAAAATATTTGCCCAATGTCTATTATTAGATCTAAGATAAATCTACAGACACTAAAAAAAAAAAATACATGAAGAGACCTATTCAGCTGCTTTCTCCTGTACCTAATGCCTTGCTTTAATATCGTAGAAAAATGATATGAATAAATTAGACCCACAGGCCCACACCTGGCCAATCAGGCAGTAGACTTAAGTTCTCTTCATAAGCCGGATCTTATCACTCACTAGTTTTGTGACTCTGAGGAGGTATATATTCTCTTTGGGTCTTTAATTTCTCCTGTAGCAAATGGAAAGAGAAGTGGGAAAGGAGGATAAATGTTGGTGAAGGAAGAAATCCTTTCCACATATTGAAATTAAATGATGGATCCAAAGCTGTTATTCTAGTGCATTTCCAGAGAACAGGATGATATGCGCAGTCATCCACTGGGCACACAGGATAGCGAAGATTTCTGTTGTTCTGGGAGAAAAATTTGAAAGTTGTTTGGCATCAAAATAAAATTTTTGAAGATACATGCACATAGTGTGCCCCTTCAAGCTATGCCATTATGTGTATTGCAACTCTGCCAACCTCTAAAGCAATGACTCTTAACTTCAACCTTCCTTAAGTCAGTTGTACCCAGAGCTTGTGTTAAGATTGGCAGAGACAATATAAGTCCTTATTGAAGACTAACAGAATGTTTCAGTTCCATATGTGCAGACAAAATTGCTAGAATATTATTTTTTATAACTTAATTTCATTTATTTATTTTTATGAGATGCTGAGGATGGAACCCATTGTCTCACACGTGCTAGGCAAGTACTCTATTACTGAGCCACAACCCCAGCCCCACAGTTTATTATTTAAAACATATATTTTTAGTGCTCATATTTTTCCAGAGACTTTATATGCACAGATAAATATGGCATAAGATTTAATAAAAGCAGCTCCAGTCTAGTTACATAGAAAGTAAGAAAACATCTGAATTGAGGCAGTGCATGGAATCCTAGAGGCATGTCTAATGTAAAGAAGAAGCATGGCTAAACAAAAAGGAAAATACCCTAGAAACCCAAGCCAACATTTGGAAAAGGCTATGTTAGAACTGTGAGGATCTGAGGCTTTGCCTTACCTGTAAGCTAAGTTAACATTCAGTTTGACACAAGCTGGCAAGAGCAAAAAAGATTCCTGGATTAGAGACCATATCACTCAGACACGATTGTTCCAGTTTCTCTTGCATCGATTAACCCCAATGATTGCTATCCCAGGGGAATTTTCCTCAGAGAAGAAGCCTGAGCTCAGGGCACCTAAAACCTTTACTTTGGACAGTAAGCATGCTCTCCTCTGACTCCAGAGGTAGATAGACCTAACTCCCTAGGGTACAAGTAAGCCTGCCTGTCACTCTGATATGAAACACTATCTGTCTTCAAAGGCTGCTTCCTATATACATAGATACTTGAAAAGATCTTTGGGATCAAAGGCAGTCAGTGACTCTTAGCAAGAGCATAGAAATGGCTAGACCCACAGCAAATTGTATCCTAATGAGATGCAGGAAGTTATAGTTAGGTCATCCTCAAGCAAACCTGGACCAGAATGAACCATTTTAGGTATATTATTAGCTATTTGTTGCAATACACAGAAGCTTGGATGATCCTGACATCCAAGGGGATGAGAGGAAAAGATTTTATTTTGGTTTAGGAAAATGGCATTACACAACTGTGACTACACATGTTCCCTTGAATCAGGAACTCGTGGAATCAATTGTCAAAAGGAAGGAAAGAAGCCCTATCAGTAGCATATTAACACTTACTGGTTGTCTTTGTGTTTTCCTTCAAATTTTATAAGTCTCCTATTAATTTTCTAGGACGATCATAATTAAATACCACAGTGTCTTAAAGTTTATCATAACATAGCCAATTCTTAGTTAAAATAAAGAAAAACCACAATGGCATGCTTAGCTTATCAGTTAAAAATGTAAAATAATGGAAGTAAAAATAAGCCTACAATATTGATTATTGTTTTAGTGTCTTGAGCCACATGATGCTCAATGAAAAAAATAATCCAGTAACTGCAAGAAAGCTGATTTTAAAAACATTAGTTGTACCTATAAACAGCTACATTTATCCTTTAACTCAAGTGTACATTGGTGGTGTATTAGATATTGCAGGAAATTTTTGAAACATGAGGAAAACAGAAAATTTTCTTTTATTCTTTGTCCAGTTGTAAAAGAAAAATGATGGGCAGAGTTCTGGCAATGAGACACAAGAAGTCAGGAATTCCATTGTACAGTTTACTAGAATCTTGGGGATGAGAACAAGAATATTACAATGATGAATATAAGTTCCAGTGACCACTTGAGATTTAACTGAGTCATGGAAAGAACAAAGCAGGGGGAAACAGTAAAAGTGCATTCAAATTTTAAAAGCATTGCATTACAATTATTAGGGTATGTGAGTAAGTAGGAAAAATGTTATTTTTTCAATGTTTCCTCAAATATTTTTATTGTGTTTAAAAATAATTTTTGGATGGTTGAAAGTGGTCATTAGGCTATAGGATATCAGTTTATTTCAAATTAATGACAACCATATAAAAAGAATCCAGCTAAGTCAAGTTAAATTGAACCCCTTGAGTTTGTAACTATAAAGTGCATATTTTTAAAAGCCTTAATCACTGGCTTTATGGGAAACTGCTGGGTTTGGTTAGCAAAATGCCATAGAGGAGGTGACTTAATGTTTTTCTAATGTGTTTCGTGTTTGCACTGAGCTCATTCATTAAAAGAAGAGAAAGTCACCAAATAAATAACCTAATATTGCATCTCAAAGCCCTAGAAAAAGAAGAATAAATCAACACCAAAAGCTGTATAAAGCAGAAAATCATTAACAATCAGAGCTGAAATCAATGAAATGGAAAAAAATGTTATTAGCAGAAAATTTTCTGATAGTTTGCTATGGTTTGGATGTGAGGGGTCCTTCACATCCTATTAATGCAGGAGTATTCAGAGGTGAAATGATTGGGCTGTGCAAGCTATGACCTAATCAGTCCACCCTGGTTTGAATGGAAAGACTGGGTGGTAGCTCTATGCAGGTGGGGCATGGCTGGAGGAGGTGAGTCACTGGAGGCATGTCCTGGGAGGGTGCATCTCTCCTGGTCCCCTCCATGACCCCTCTCTGCTTCCTGACCCCTCCATGAGCAGAGCAGCTTTACTCATCTGGGCTCTTCCCCCATGGTGTGCTGCCTCCCTCACCTCGGACCCAGAGCAAAGGAGTTGGCCATCTGTGGACTGAGGTCTCAGAAATCATGATCCTCATCTAAAGTTTTCCTCCCCTAAGTTGTTCTTGTCAGGTATTTTGGTCACAGCAATGTGAAGATAACCAAACAGAGTGAGGTTTGATTTGGATGACCTTCAGAGAATCAGTAGTACTTGGCCATGCTCTGGTGGAAATGAGAAGGCAGAGAAAGTGGATTTGCCATGAACCTCTTGACGCCTACAATGGAGATCCCTAAATTAAATTAATCCTCGATAGTGTGAATGGGTCAGATAGGATGTGCATGTGCTTTGAGAATTTTGTAAATTTTGCCAATTTTCATGTAAATACTTTGATAATGCCTTTAGTGAATAAAAGAAAGGCAGAGAGAGAGAGAGAGAAGAAGGAAAAGAAGGAAGGGAAGGGAGAGAGAGAGGAAGGAAGAATACAAGGAAAGAAGGAAGGAAAGAAGTGCTATCAGTAATGGGATTAACACTTTCTGGTTGTCTTTGTGTTTTCCTTCAAATTTTATAAGTCTCCTATTCTAAGACAATCATAACTCAACACCATAGAGTGTGACTTAAAGAAAAGAAATTAATTTTACCACAATTTCTGCAGCTGGAAGTTCAAGTTCATTGTGTTGGCTTTTGTCCCCCTGCAGTTTCTTCCCTGGGCTGCAGACCCCTTTCTTGCTGTCTGCTCATGGGTCTTTTTCCTGTGAGCATGCACGTCTGGCCTCTTCCTCTTCTTTAAGCACACCAGATCTGCTGGATCAGGATCTCACCTTTATTACCTCATCTAACCTTGGCAATCTTCATGGGTCCCATCTACAAATGGACTCTCTTTGGAGAAGTGGGATTTAGTCTTTCATGGTAAGTTTTTCCTTCAGCATATGCAGAAGGTGGTTAAGGATTCAATGTTATATCTTTTGCAATAAGGGGCTGAGACCATGAATGAAACTACAGTGTGGTGACGGATTCTGGAACAGGCTATTATAAATCATTATATCAAGTTATCTAATTTTTATATTCTTTTAAACAATGTCCATAATTCTGAGTCCAACTAAAGTGTCTTTTTAAAAGGAGGATGGGGTAACATATTGTTTGAAGACTCTCTAGCATACTGTGAGATATAAAAATTCTTATTTTCTTCTTTTAAGTTTGGTTGAAGGTGATGGCATGCAAAGAAATAAAAGAAGAAACTAGATTGACTATAGGCTGAACTTAGGTGTCCAGAGAACTTGAATACATGCTAAGAGAGACACACACCCATCTACCTGAATGCTGTTTTAAATGCAAAAGTTAGAAATGAGGTATTAAAGTACAAGGAAGTCAAAATTAAAGGGTTGAAGAGTTAGAGTGAAATACTTTTCAGATGATGGAAACTAACCAGAAATTAACATTTCAAATTACTTATATTTATTATAAAATTATTTAAAATTAAAAAATCTTCATCCATTGAAAAATGTCTAATCTATCCAACCTCATCAGAACCCACGTCAACAGATTTTAGCATAATCGTGGAAAGATGTAGTCAATGGCATTAGCCATCTGTTTGAAACAGATTTTAGCATAATCGTGGAAAGATGTAGTCAATGGCATTAGCCATCTGTTTGAAACTTCTTTTTATAATAATGCCAAAACTCAAATGAAAAAATCATCGATGGAGCCCACAACCCAGTAGACGAGCTGACCTTGTCAACCTGGCCAGCCACTGTTGATGCTTATATATCTTTGGTAGAGATGCGATCGGGAGTGCTAGGCTTGGTCACTGTGGGCCCCCTCCCTGTGTGCAGAGGGCGTCCCTGCTGCGGTGCTGGAGGTGGTACACAGTGCTGCCAGGCCTGCAGAACACCGGTCTGTCTGAGCCCGGTCAGAAGCCAGGGATACTGCTCCACGTAGGCTGAAGCGCCCTCTTGAGGTGAAGCAGGCGCAGTGAGTCCGACTCCCCGGTGAGGTGGGCTGGGAGGCCTGGGTGTGAGAGGTCAGGCTCCGGAGCCTAGGAGCTCCCACACCAGGCCTGGACCACCCGTCCAGCTTCCCAGACTGCGTGTCTCAGCACTACCCCTGAGCACCCTGTCCTGGCTTGTGCTTCCTGTCCTGCTCCCATACTAGGTTTCTGGTCACTCCTCCTGAAACCCAAGAATAACCAGCACGAGTGAGGCCAGTGAGCTGAAGCAGCTGCGCAGTGGGTGCCTCCTGAGCCAGCGAGGAGCACCCAGCGGCTCTGCTCCTCTGGTGCAGGCCAGGTACCCTCTCCAGTAGGATAATGCTAATAACAATGCCATCAGGAATATTTGGGATTCACAGCTAATTTCATATTAAAACTGAGGTCTTGTGAGAAGTGTGTGTTCAGTCTACTGTGGCATAGAGACAGTTCATGTGCTAAATGCAGAAAAATTACAGAAGGGGGCAAATGTCCTAAATATGTAAAAATTACCTAACATTACAAGATTTTTTTCCCCTCAAAATCTATTTTTTTGCATCACAAATTATTTCATTATCTCTTTGGAAAGTCAGGAATTACCTCCTAATATTTACATTATTAATAGTTCCTCCTTTCTACTTCATAATCTATAATACCATCTCAAAGTACAGTGCAGAACATATTTGAACACTGTAGGTTATTCCAATTTTACAAATGACAGAGTAAGTTCCTAGAACAGGGTCATTATTTTAAAATTGGGACTAAATATTTGATTTAATTTTTTCTAGATAAGCACATATCTAAGACTTTAGTAAAATTCTTTAAAAGTGAGTAAGCAGGGCAACCACAGGAAAATGATTTAAATAATATTTTGAGTAAAGAGTTGATTATGCTTAAAAGTTAAATTAAAAAGTCTTGAATATTACTTAATAGTCAATAGCCAAAACAAAGAGTCATTTTGAATAGGATCCATATTTACGTAAAATTAGGATTCCAGTTCATAATTATACACAATGACAGGTCACTTAGACTTCCGCTTAGTGGGACAGACATCACCTGGGGTAGGATGGTTGAGGAAATTACTAACAACATGGAAGGGACTATCTAAAACTGCATGTGTACACTAACAATGGTGAATATTTCTACCAACAGATGCCCTCAAATGAATTCTGATCAAACATTTGGTCTGATTTTTCCAAGATAAGCAAACATCCAAGTCTTTCGTAAAATTCTTTAAAAATGATTAAGATGTGATCACAAGAAAAACATTTTAAATACTATTTTTAGTGAAAATTTGACTGCATTCAAACCTTTCCTCATCTTTTATAATACATAGACCCTTAGTGACTTCAGAGTTTTTTTTTTTTGTAGGTGCAAAATAAAAGCTATTTTATTTAGCTAACTGATGGAGTAAGCACTTTTAAATTGATGCAGCTATAGGTATGTGAACAGCCCACATCCCTGAACAGTTAATGCTACCTTTTATCCTTTATCATTTTCTTTATGAGCTAAAGGATTGTTCATTCAGATTCTTCTAATCCTCATAATACCTGGGCCATTATTACAAATCCTTGCTGTTCAGATAGCATCCAATTTCTTATGAATCTCATGAGTATTAAAGAAATCTTGTTAAATGAAAATGGAGGTATCACATCTTGCCTAGAATTTCATTTGCAATTCAATAGTTTAAGTGCTAACATAAAGAGAGGGCCCACTTGAAATGCACACTAGTGAGGTTTTTTTCCCCTTTCTGTTTGTAGGTGTGCTACATTTAGAAGACTATCACTCATTCAATATGCTACAAGAGGAAATGTTACTTTTGAGCCCTTTCCTTGTCATGGAAAAGACTGAATAAACCTGGTGGTAGGAGGTGGAGAGGAACTGACAGAAGTGCCAAAGCTAAGTGGTGTACAAACCTGTAATCATGCAAACACAATGTGGAGTGCTTTGTTTAGGATAAGTGTCTTTAAAATATCCTAAATGTATGCTTATACTTATGAACACATTTGATTATGGAAATATGTACATATACTGATATTACCAGACAGGGAGATTAGGCTCCTAAATGATGTAATTATATTAAGGAGGAGGTGGTGTGTACCAAAGTGCAAAAAGGTAAACATATACACTAAATTGGTAGACTACAAATTGGTTGTTCAATTATTTTTTTAACCACAAAAATACTTTGAATCTTACAAAAAACAATAACAAACTAAGATGTCTTCTGTCTACTTTATCTATGTACTTTATCTGTCTATTTCATGGATTTTAAGTACTGATGTGCTAATTCCTAAGGTTAATGGAAGATTTTCAAGTGAAAACATATTGGGACATGAATATAAGTTTTAAAAAAATGTTTGCATATTTTCCTGAAAGAATGCATGGACAGGAAATTCTTTCTTGTCTTATTTACTTTGCTTTTTCTGAGAATTTTTCATTTCCTTTTCTTTTCTTTCCTATTTTTTTCTTTTCTATTTTCTTTTTTTGCCTGGTACTGCGGATGCAACCCAGGCAGCTCTAACATTAAGCTACATCCACAGCCATTTTATTTATTTATATTTATTTATTTATTTATTTATTTATTTATTTATTTATTTATGTTTTAATCTTTATTTTGAGACAGGGTCTTGCTAAGTTGCCCAGGCTGGCCTGGAACTTATGATCCTGCTGCCTTAGGTCCTGAGTTGGTGGGATGATAGGTGTGTGCCACCACACCTGGCACACAATTTTCTTATTTACTCAATATATTAAAATAATGATCTTTGTAATCACCATCATAAAATCCTATTTTGTTATTATATATAAAATGGAAATAAAAATCATACCATCAGTTTAAAAAATAAAATTTTGCTATGTAGTATCCAATGTCCATTTTTTTCTTTGTGTGTAGCTTGTTAATAATTTGTTCATGACTCATTCATACCATCATAGCATTTTTCCTAACATTTTAAATGTATTTGATTATACATCATGTACAACTTTTATTCTTACTTATTTAAATAAATGATTGGTAATTCTCTTTTAACTGAAAGGTTTCTTCTCTAAATTTTCAGTAGAATTTCTTTATTAAGTAATCTGGGTTTTTTGACCTCTAAAGTTTACCAGAGTTTGGATTTTTTGATCATATATCAGGGTGCAAGTCAAGAATTTCTTCAGTTTTTAGTGTTTCCTCCTTAAAGAATGCTCTATCCAAGACTCCATTAAGGTCAGGTACAATTTCTTTATTCAGATTAAATATAGTTGTAGCTCAGTAACAAAGTGCTTGCCTACCATGCACAAGGTTCTGTGTTTGATTCCCAGCGCACATACAAAAAAAAAAAAAAAAATGAAAATGAAAAGCAAAGACAAAAAAAATTCTTAGAGGTATCAAAAATAATTCTCTGTTCAAATGCATGTATAATTCTTGTATGCTTCAAATTCAAAACATTATAGAAGGGAATTAAGAAAACTCAAATACATTTAGAGATAGATTTGTTTTATCACATAAAACATTCAATATTTTATAAACTTAATGCAACTCTAAGGAATAGCCCAGCCACCGTTTACGGATATTGAGAAATAGATTAAAATTTATTAGAAAAAAAAGTAAAACACTTGATAAAAAAGAATTAAGTTGGGTGCCTTTTCTTTGCTAATTTCAAAACTGACTCCAAACATGAAGCAAGCAAGTTATTTTGAATTGGCATGAGGATAAACTTAGTCATAAGCATTAGAATGTAGAGTTCAAAAGAGCTCCACATGGGTATGTTCAGTTTGATTTTCAACAAAGGGAAATAGAATAATTCAATGGGGAATGAAAAATGGGTATGTTATCTTCAGAAAAATTAATTCTTGCCAATTATTGCACATTATACACAAAAATAGACGCAAAATTGGTAACAAAGCTAAAGCCATAAAATTGCCAGAGGAAACTATGTGAGAACAGTTTGTGACAGTGAGTTTTTATAACCTGTCTTTTGCCCAACCTCCCAGGGCATTTGGCATGAAACCGCCCTCCACTGATTTCCAAGATGTCACTGCTGTGTGGGTCTCCATGTGACCCTGTGACTTCTCTACTGCAGCCCTTTCCCTAAAATCCTCTTATTTTGATTTTTTTTTTTTTTTTTTTACAAAGTGTCCATGATCCTCAAGTTTTCAAGATCCCTGGAATCTCTAGTGTACTTCAATACACTCAATAATCCCTTTAAGGATGAAACCCAAACCCAGAATTCAGGTCTCAAGTTTTTTGGTTTTTTTTTGTTTGTTTGTTTGTTTGTTTTCATCGCTAGGTCTTTATAATTAATTGCATGGTTTTCCTTAGTATCCTCATTCATATGCTAACTTATGAGGGGCTTATTTTAAGTGTCAATATTTTACTTAGAGCTCATTTTGCATGTTTGGAATATTTTGATATGTATGGGGAAACACTGATGGACAGCAAAGCAGTGCTGGCAACAACTGAAAAACTGGGTAATTGGGATTTTTATATTATGTACAGTTTTATATTATGTACAAAGTAAACCTCAGTGTTCCTCCAAAAACTGCAAATATTGCTTTATTTCATTTGGATTAAATGTTCTTGCT
Organism: Spermophilus citellus; assembly: GCF_964194105.1. NCBI lineage: Eukaryota > Metazoa > Chordata > Mammalia > Rodentia > Sciuridae > Spermophilus > Spermophilus citellus. Next base: position 124,905,089 of record NC_138198.1, read on the forward strand.
AAATATGAGAACAGAATGCTGTCTCCCTTACTACCTAAGTTTCTGTTTCTGAGGTACAAAAATTTTTAACCAGAATATCTGAATTCTTAACTTATCATGTGGAATAAATTAACAAGGGATTATATAAGTGATTTTCTTCTTCAGCTTTTTTTTTTAAAGATTGTTCAATGATCTTCCATTATTTAAATGTGACTTACTGTGTTTCTGAAAACAAAGCAAATTTTATTATGTTTGCTGAGAAGTACCCACTGCCTTTGTTGGGTTTTCTCCCTCAGAGTCCCTGGTTATATTTGTGTTGGGCTGGGTCTGCCTGTCCTGGAACTCTAGAAAGTGTGTCTAACTGGCCTTAGAGCTTGGTTGCTCATGTGGATTCCACTGGCGCTGTATTAAGCCCTCTTCTAGGTCATGGTGAGGCTGACATCTTGTTTCTTCTGTTTCTTGTGGTTTTATTTCTCCCTATTCCACCTCTGCCTCTGCTCATTTGGCATTTACAATGTTTCCCTCGCTCCACAACCTTTGAATTCTACTTTTCATTCACCTCCTCTTTAAGCTTGAATTTGACTAAGCCATTCAGAATCTCAAAAGTCACTTTTTCCTATGGACCATGGATGCGCGGCACTCTCTCTGTTGGGGCAGGGCGTCTTGTTCTGAGTCACTTTCAGGTGGTTTTTCCAGGCTTCAGTCTCCCCTTTCCCCTCCCGCCCTGCTTTCCTTCCCTTGTGAACATTTGTACAAATACTGTGCACTCCTTTCATTATCTTCCTAAAGTGTGAACTTGCCTCTTTACATGCCGTTTATTAATCTGTTGGATTTTAGACAGTTTCCCCTTATTCTTCCCACGCATCCTAGAACTTCTTGTTTTGCCCTCCCTGTGCTTGCCACAGTGAAGATAGCATCTTTGGGTTTATCAAAGGAGGAATGGAAACTGGGCGGGCTGGACAGTGTTTGTGTGCCAAAATTCAGGAAAACACAGATCTGAGATGTTTCCTCCTTTACTGAGAAGGTATGATACCTAAGGATATTAGCTTACATTTATACCCCAAATAAGCATGAGAACAGATAAAATTTTGTTTCCATGAGAAAGAAAATTCCAAGACGTTTACTATCCAGGTCCCCAGGAATAAAGGACAGGGAAAATTTTATATATATATTATGCTAACATTTTTAGGTTTAATATTAAACAATGATTATCAATTTAAAATATTATCAGTCCTAAGCATATAGCAATATTCACTGTGTTTTGGTGTTTTATTTGTGTATCTTTATTTTTCTTTTAAAAAATATTTATATTTAATATACATTTCTTTGGAGTGGCTTTTACTTGCTTTTTGAAAATTTTGTCCAACCCTGTTTGAAAAATTTGGAATTTTCTATTGGAATGTATATGCCACTTGTAGTTGATGTCATACAGATTATTTCTCAGACTTAAGTATTTTATTTTATTTCATTTGTGAAATTCTTATTCTATATTACTTTCTTATTGTTTTGAATTTTTTATTCAATGAAAATTGTTTTCTTTGCCTTAAATAAGTGCTAACTATACTTTGCTTTATCTTTTTATTGTTTACTCTTCTCTCAGAATATTTTATTCTTCTTTGTGCTGTTTGCACTGACAAACTCTATTTCAACCACTTCCTCTTCCCCTAGACCCTCTTTCTGTTTAAGTGATTTTCTTTTCCTGTCTTTTTGAGGATTGTTCTTTGGTCTTCCACCCTCAGCAAACCCCATGGGCCCTGCCCCTTCTTGCTGAACTATAATATTTCTGCAAAAAAAGAACCATATTCTTACATTGATGAAGACCTTTGATTACACGGCGTACTTTGAATCTGACAGTTTCTGGCATTTGGCTTCATATTCTAGCTTATTATCTGATTTGATGGATTCAATTTGGCTTTGTACTTTTTTTAAAGTGAAGACTATGTGGGAAAGAAGACAGACATGATTATGTTCACCACTAACAGAAATACCTCCTTGGTCCCAGTGAACTATCCAATGTTGTGTGTGTGTGTGTGTGTGTGTGTGTGTGTGTGTGTGTACACCTGTATCTACCTCAGTCAACTCAATTCTGCTGCTACAATGTTGCTCATAATTGCATCTCTAGGATTCTACCATTTTCAGTTTCTGCTACAATATATACAGGGTCATCTGTAATTTCTCATTTAGTTGGGTGCTACCAGGTAGTACTCAGGGTTCTTTTTCATCTCATACACACCACTGTTTCATAGTTTTTTGGTTTTTCTCAAATCACACCCTCCAAGTTTTTAGGAAATGATTTTTGCTGCTTTACTTGAACTTTAGAGGTGCAATTATCCCGCCTTCTCTCAGAGATACTTCTTCCTCTAATTGAGCTGGAGTCAACTTATAAGGTGTTTTTCACTTACAAAATTTAAGGGCATTATATCAACAAATTTTACTGAGAGTGATGTTACTTAATCATCTTATTTGGATTTGATATTCTAGAGACACTCTATTCTTATAACTTGTAACTAGAGATCTTATTTTATTCTTAAATTAATCTCTATTTTTATTCTTATTAAGTAACCTAGAAGTCACAAATAGGATAAAAGAAACTGAAAGCATATTTTAAAATAACAAAAACATTTAAAAATGTTTTTCACATAATTCATTGATAAATTTCTATACTTAAATATTGACTCTAAAAGTTGTAAAATAACCAAACAGATTTTATCTATTATTCAATACCATTACAAATGGATAAATGAGTAATGGTACATATACACTGAAGAGGCAAACACATTTGACTTTTTGCAAAGGGAATTTCTTTTAAGGAATTCAGAATAAAATGTTGTGTATATAGTTGTAGAGAATGCAAGAATGGGGCATGCATCATACATATTGCTATTGTTTTAATTTTTACTTTAAGTAAATTTCCTAGCAATTAATATATTTGAAACTTTTATATGAAAACTGTGGACTGAGTCTTCTAAAAAACAAGAGAAAATTACCTCAAACTATGAAACATGAACACAAGATACTTCTGATTAATATCAGTTAACAAAATTTCTGGTGTTTTTAAATTATAAGGTTTATTGCCACTATACCTTCCTTTTCATTGGACTCTCTCTGTGAAGTGAAAATTGATGGGTCTATACTTCTTGACATTGTAATTCATTGTAATTACCCACAGTAATAACCAAGCACACTCCTCTTAGTACCTGGGAGGATCTGGCAGGAGTCATCCTTCTACCCATGCTGGCTACAGATATTAGATGAAATCGCTTGAATGTGCCTGTGGGCAACCAACACTAAATGTGGGCATGAGAACAGATATAAAGGATATATGATTTGCACACGGCAGACACCCAGTAATTATATGTTTAATCAATTGTAATTGCAGCCTTTCTGACATATCTCCCTGGGATGTCAGAACATGATAATATGGCAGGGCAGGTGAGACTGGTGTTGCCCGCTTCTAAAGGAAGCACATGCTCATTGCAGGTGCTGATGGTGTCTGTCACTGAAGGAGTGTGTGCTGTCCCTTGTGCAGGCGCATCCGTGACACCAGATGGATAGGGAATCATTTTATCTAAAGAGAAAAAAATGGGGTGTGTTGGTACATGGGGTGAGAAATGTGAGAAGGATACACTTTGCTGCAACTTATTAAAAAGTTTATCTATGTGAGGAGGATTCCAATGGTTATTTAGAAAAGAATGTCAAAATAACAGAAACTTTTAACATAAAGAAAAAGACTAGTCAAGCAACAAGAAAAAACCCAAGCTTTTGGAGTTCTGTAGAGATTCCAGCAAAGGAAAAAATAACCTCTTGGACTTGTAGAGTGCTTTTGCAACACACAAAATATAGGGCATGAAATGATTAAATATTAATGCCTTTAGCTGATGTTTCCAGGAGAATATTTAATTATAAAAGAAGTGTTATTGTGCAGCACAGTTGGGGACAGGCTCAGTGAGACAAAAATATTTGACAAGAAATAGGAGGTAGATCATTTGTACGTGGTAATGAGTGGACCTTAAATGAACAAGCGAAACACCATATGAACATTTTTCAAGTACATTATTTTGAGTAATATAAGAATAATCTTTAAAATAGTGCATTAATTTCCATTATGTAATGTCAACAGTGGCACCAACACCAACTCCATCTCTAACTCAAGGAGCTCCAGACTCCCAGTACAAACTTGAGATGCTGCGGTTGGAACAGAGCACAGGTGGCTGCTCCCGGTGCTGCTGCTGATCATTCCCCTGGGAAGGTACAAACCTTGGTCTCCCAAACATCAGGAAGGAGACTTCTCTCTCTGCTGAAGCATCGCTGATTTCCTGACAGAGGTCATGGTCCCCAAGTGTTATAATGCTCAGGCAGCTAGGACAACTGGCCACAAGGGGACTTGCCTGGTGCCTCTGTCTGTATTCCTCCTGAATGACCTGACTGCACCTCACCTGGGTTCTCACACACACCTCGTCCCCCACTCGCAGGCTACCCTCATTATCTATTCCACTCACATCCTCCCCAGTTCTCTTTCACAAGAGTTCACAAGAGCCAACTGCAGCTGAAGTCAGAACCACATGGAGCAAACCTGTAGCGTTTTAAGAATACAGAGCTGTTAAATACATGGGGGTCAAATTTTCACAAACAGAAAATTTGAAAATTAATTTAAAAAACTTCTGTACATCAGAGACCAAATACCAGAAGATTTGAAAGAAATACTTTCGATAAATATGAATGTCAACCTCTTGGGCACCCTTCAGTTTGCTGAGATGCTTCCTCCTTCATGAGGCTATGAGGGAAAGATAAATCTGGAACAGATATTCTAGGAAATAGGAAAACGAGGTGCTACCAGAATGATGTCACACAAGAAACTTTATCTCAAGAGAAAAAAAAAGAAAAAAACACCAAAAACTCATTTTGTAAAACAATTACTATTCTGGGTAGATAACCTAATGTAAAAAGCCTAGAGTTAGTGGATTTGGTGGGTCTGGAGCACAATGGGAAATAGATGTTATTAACATGAAAATTTCAGCCTCTTTGACTGATGAAGTCTAGAACCAGCAAGCCCCTCAAAATGGACAATGTCCCTGTGAAAACATTTCAGAGCTAGTATCAAGCATGTGTTTGTCTTGTGAAAACCAAAAGGCGTCATAGCATGAGGTCTGAGGTTGTGGGGAGCTGTGTCAGTTTCGAGGAGGTCCCTTTAGAGAGAGTGTGGTTCTTGTTTGTACCTCCAAATCACTGGTGATGCCATGCTCCATAGGATCCATATTTCATTTGAACCTCCCTTGGCCATTTATTCCACTGGGGCTCTAAAATAAGCACCTCCTACAAACTCACGGGAGTAAAAGTGATTTTATTAAAAAAGAACAAATAAGAATTCCTGCCTCAAAAGCAAGGACAGATTTGAAAAGCGATGCATCTCTTAATCAAATAGTACAAATTCTACTTGCAAAATTATGAGTTAAGTTTTCAATGTTAAGAAATTCAGGAGAAATAAAGACAAATCCTAAAGAAAACATAGAAGATAACATTTGCATAACGTTTAAAATCATGACAACCGGCCAGATCTCAAAGAATATGCATAAAGAAACACAATGACTCCAACTATTAGGAAAAGAAAGGGAATGATAAACACAAAATTCAGAATTGTAATTATTTCTGGGGAGAAGGAGTATGTGACTACCGCTTGCTGCCCAGTCAGCTGACGTGTGGTAGCATCCCATGCTTAGCCTGGTAAGGGTTCTGAAGGTGGTGCATTCTTTGTAGGCTATGTTAATTCAGATATGTGATATTTTGGCGGCTTATACAGTCAAATTTTAAACAAATCTAAAGTGATTTCCTACAGGTCAGGTCATAATCAGAATATTTGGCAAATTTGACATATATTTGAGAAAAAAGAAAAGAAAAAAGTCCTTTGTTTCCTGCTCCTAATTGCTTCTTTTGTTTTTGACTATATGCTTCTAGGACAAAAGACAATTTTTACTTTCAAGAAATATCTTGTGCCCCTGCCAAAATTTCTGGAGATATGTCAAATTTTTCACTTTTTATAAATCTCACAAAAATATTTCTGACAAGTTTGAAAAAGTGTTTTTTTTCCTTTTCCTTACAGCTATAACTAACTAGACTTATTTTAAAATCACCAAATATGCTACACAATATGTCAGCTCAGCATAATCATGTTAAAGAACATAATATAATTTTAAAATGTTCACAATGCCACTTCTTAGCGGTAAAATATGGTTAATTGCAAAGTGCATATCTACATGCAAGTGGTCTGGCAGAATTTTCAGGTCTCAAGAATCCTTAAGGTTGGCATGCTAGCCTCTCCAACGGGTTTGAAAAATTACCTATTTTATAATCATTAGAATGGATTCTCTGCAATTTGAAAAATATTTGTTGACTTTTTGTGAATGGAAATAAATATGTTTACATAAGTAATTGTTATTAAAATCAACTATATGCTGAAATCATACCACAATGCTACACCATAATAATGGAAATATTTTTACAAATTATCTTTGACAGTCAAGATGCTATATTTCAATAATATTTTATAGAAGAAATAATGTAGAGAGCTGATTTAAAATTTTCACTTAATGATTAAACTCCTAATTTTAGGGATTTTCTCATGACTAAGCATGGTTTACAACAATTAAGTTGTTAACTTTTGGCAAAGTTCTTTACAAACACATTTTGTTTTCCTTTTCTTCCTTTTTTGGCTTTCTATTTTTATTTAATTATACTTACAACACTTAGTTATTTGCCAATCTATTAATTCACTACACAAACTAAAACAGTGGTGGTGCTAAATACATCATCTTATGGACAGAATCTTCCAACTGGATCACTTACAGCCACAGGTCCTTAGTGGTCCATTGAGCAGCTGTTCTGACCACATCTGGGGTGGTGCTAGACTATGCAAGGACAACAGAGCTGTCCATCATTGTTGGAGTAACAAGGTAAAATGAAGTACCTACTTATCCACCTACGAGGGAACACTACACAGTGGTAAGAAATACCCAGTAAGATATGTACCAAGAATATATACAATAAACAATATTTGGTTGAGAAAAACCCCAAGATTTCCTAATGACAAAATTTTAATGATATATACCAAATGCATTAATGCAATTCCTACAGAAAACGGGTAATTGGAAATGGGATGGAGGCTTTCCAGTCAACATATCGATCCCCTGGCAAGGGTGCTGCACAGATATAATGTTATTTAAAATATTGAGGATCACAATCCATGCAATGTTCTTTTTCTATTTTTTCAAAGAAAACAATAAAGAGAATAAAAGTAGTGATAACAGTAGCTATATATTTTACATATATAATCAATTTTACATACACAGTGATGATACCACTAGTTACATATATTTATATATTGATTAATATATAATATGCTAATTATATGTAATTACACATTACATATATTATTTAGTTATTTTTATATATACTTTATTATATGTGATTGATAATATAATTTCATACACCTAAACATAAATGCTATACATTTACATATTAGGTAACTAATAGCAATTAATTATATATAATGACATATGATTATATGTATAGATATCTTATTAACTTTTTCTCTAGACAACCCTAATACATTAGGTGATGTTAAAAGCTAAATAGTGGGTACTCATGATGTCATAAAGATAATTGGAAATAATTCTATTTGTTATGCAAAGATTTAAAAATTATAATCAGAATCAGGAACCAGAAAAATTAAAGTTAAATGTATTTGGAATCATAATATAAAAAACACAAGGGTGATACATATATAAGTTCGATAAATTTAAAATTGAATGTATTCTATTCAAAAGTGATAACAACTTTGTCAGTAGGGACACTCTAATCAGATTTGCTTCAGACAACATTCTGGTGTTATAAAATAAGATATATATTTTAAGAATGACCTACAAATTCCCTTGGCAATACAATCTGCAAATAAAATATCCCCTGGGTGTCCTCATAATTAAATATTACTTGTTCATTAGCAAGCTTTAGACACAGGAGTTTCAGATTTATCACCATTTCACAGTTTATTCTTTTGTCCACTGGCTGTTGCTCACCTGGAGCACGAGTGGCTTGTTTCTGGGCCTGTGGGTGGACATATCTCCTCATCTTTAGGGAGCACAAAATGTCTTCCTGGCATCAGAGAATAACCCAGGAGGGTTTTGATTCTCCTCTGCCCTGACCCATTAATAGCCATTTCCCTGAGGAATCCTGGTAAAGCATTGTTTTACTTTTTAAACCTAGAAAATCAGAAAATTCTTTAAAATAATTACAGATCATTATTTATCATTTCTTTAAAGCCCCCTACTACCTCTGAAGATGTCCTGCATATTTTATCAGTGGCTTTTCATAAAAAGCAACTCTGATTTATTTAATATGCCATAAAAAATTCATAGCAGAAGATAATATCTGCTATCTTATTTTAGACTTGTAATAATTTTGACAATTTAATTTTCAAGAAATAGGGCAAATCACAAACATTATGAAGAGGCCGACACCATCGAAACCTGTAAAATGATTTGAAATGTCAGTCACTGTCAAGGGTAGTTTCATGTCTTTTTGCATTCAAACCTATTATCAAACTGTATGAAATGAGTATTTCTTTTCATTATCACATTTTATGTAGTGATTCAAAAGTCAGCTACACTGTGTCATTTAGCATATTAACAATTGTATAATAAAACCTGGATAGACACTTCAGTTCAGACCCTTGGAGCAATCCATGCTCCTCGTCAAAACACTGCTTCAATTAAGGAAAATCAGTTCATTTCTCCAGAAAGCCTCCTCTTTAAAGTTTTTACTTTATTTTTAATTGAAAAATAACAATTAAATATATATTTATAGGTTTTGAAGAAAAGTTTTGATACATGTAAACACTATGACATTATAAAATGAGAATCATTAATATAATATAATGTGTATATTTTCTTGTTTGATTACGTGTGGGTCTACTATGTGTATTTTTAATTTGTATTTCACTATGCCTAGTAATTAACACACATCAAATGCATTGTTTGATTTTATTACACTGTGCATACTTAGTTATGGCATACTATTTTTTTGTTCTTTTTTCATTTTTACAGAAAATTATGCAGGAAAATATATGCCACATGAATGAGATATGGTAGCAAAAACTGTTGGACTTGTGACCAAAGAGATAATGATCATGGTCTCTAGAGGTGGCAATTGAGGTAGGCAGCACATAAATTATAACTATTATTTTACATCATAAAATACTTACTATTTAAAATATGTTAAATATTCCCCACAATGATCCACCCTGTAATAAGATAGAAAATTACAACAGACCCACAGTTATCACCCTAGACCTATTTGCCAATTCTGTTGTGTACACTTGCAAAGTTAAGTAATCTATATGCAATTAACTATGTAGCAAATAAAGCATGCTAATTGTTTGCAATTTTACCAAGGATTTTCACATCATTATATAATTTTTTATATAAATATACACTTTAGAAGGTTGGAATTATTGCTGTTATCAAGTTTAGAGATGAGAATGGTGATGGACAATTTTTGCCAATGTTACATCCATAATGAAAAGGCATGTTTAATTATTATTTTTGTGAATTACTTCTAATGTTAGTTGTAGCTGATACAAGAGGCATATTTCCTTGTAATTTAAAAAATATAATTCCTGCCAAAATATTTCCAAGATAATCTGGAAGAAAAACCTTTTACATGGACTCTGCTTCTCTTGTGCATTTTCGTCATGCGGTTGTTTCACCTTCCCCTGTCCACAGCAGTTACTTCACACAAAGACCCAGAAAATCTTCCTTTTAAAGGCTGAATCTGAACTCCCTCAAATTATAAAGCATCGGTCAATCAATCAATCAAAATCAATCAATCCAAGGAAGTCCAGAGGAATAGAGGAAGGGGAAGAGGATGAGGAAGGGGGTGGGAAGAGGCAGCACTGGGGGCTAAAATGGAACCAATTATGTCACGCCTGCATGATAACATAAAAGCTAACCCCAATATTATATAAAGCTGTAATGTACTCATAAACATGAAAAATAAGTAGCTTGAGAATGTCCATTTTGGAACTACCATCCAGTGGCTTTGTATCTTTCATTGAGATGTAACAGCATACAAGCTCATGTCCCACTGAAGTCGGAATTGGTTAATGCCTTGCAGTGAACCTGTTCTGCAGTGTTTCAGTGAGGCTTAGAGAACTTTGATTCTCAGCTCATTGACCAGCCGCCCCATGGTAACTACACAGCTGAGGAGTTGGATATGCTGCATCGCCCCTGTCTTCCTACTTTAGAACATTGCTAAATTACATTCTCACCTCTTTATTAAGTACAACCATGTGAATTTCTAATCTTTCTGTAAAGTACAATGAAGTACGCAAAACAGACTACTTTAATTTTTAATAATCAGTAAAACCATCAAACTCATTTTGCCCTTTCCTTGCACTCTTACTTAAAAAATTTGAGGGCTAATATAAATGAACATCTTCTGTTTAATGTTAAAAAGAAAGAAAAATATTCTCAAAGGCCAAATTGTCAGTCTTTATTGAGGGAAATATTACGACAAATATAATCATAATTAAGTGGATCCCCCTAAAAGCATAACACTGTTATGCAAGTGAGAAAGACTGCAAATATGTTGAATGGGCCTAAAAACATGATCAACTATTAGTGGCCACTTGATTTCCTCAACACATGACCCTTGTCCTATAGAAAACACTCGTGCAATGGGATCTTTAAAGGTCAGGTATAATCCAATCCCAACACCTATTTGAGAAACTCACAGAACTCCCTCTTTCTTCTTAGGTGACTGAAGAACACGGTGAAGCCAGGTATCCTTAGGAAGATAATTGCAAACATTTCATCAGGACGTTACATTTTCTGTATGTACTAACTTGTTTTGATATTTTTTCCATAATTTGTAAACTACTTACAGGTAATCATGGCCTTTCTATTGCCAAAGACCAAGTTATATTTTCATTTACTTGTACAAAATTAATTAATTCTTTGGCTCCTTAGATGACTCTTTTGTTAGTGGTCCATTAAGACTGTCTGGTAGAAAATTTTGCAACAAGGAGAATACATTATTTGGATGTAGAAAAATATTTATTTTAAAATTATGCAAACATTAAGACTTCTTTTGAAACCTTAAAAGCAAATGCTGTTTTAAAGTTTTCCCATTGTTTCAAGATTATCAATTAAATATATTTCCTTTTTTATTCATATTCTAGATATCAAGATAATAAGTGCCATGAAATGGCTGTTGGTTTTGCTTCCTATAACAAAAATCTCTTTAAATTCCCTGGAAAAAATATACTTCAACTTAATTTTTTAACAATCACTATTTAATAAGACAGCAATAACATTGTAAACATCTTTTTAAAATCAATATAAATTAAGTCATTTATAAGTGATTTAAAGATTATATTTTCCAAATAAGGTGTCAATCACATAGTAGGATATAAAAAACACAATAACTATATAGTGATTAAGTCAATAAATTATTCAACACTGACACTATACATCTATATTTTCATAGTCAAGTAATTTACACTCATAGAGCAAAATAAGTACTATACATAGGTATGCAGTTTTAAATTACATTTGTTACATTAAAGAAATATATTAAGTAATTTTTTTATTCAGATACACAGACTATATTCTATCACAGAAAGAAGAATATGAAATTATGTTTTCTTTAATGATTAATGGAAGTACTGAAATCAAGGAGTTTATCATTTACCAAGTACTCTCCCTTTATCTTGCAGCACTGTGAGACGTTACTGTGAAGGTCTAATTGCTGATTGATTATATTATTTCTATTATTAAAAGTTGAGATGAAGTAAGACATGTACATATATAAATATCTAATTTTATAACATCTCCTAACTTTGCAAATCCTAATAAATGACTTAATCAATGACTCCATGAAGGGTAGGTGATTAGTGTGTTTCTTCCTCTCCTCTTGTTGAACATATAATTTTAAGTAATTTATATAATCTCATGTTCAATATTAATTTATTGGTTACTAACGAAATTAACAGTTGACTATGGACTAAAATATAACATTTCAAACTTGTTTCATTTCTGACGTAATATCCCCCACTAATTTTATATATTTCTCTTCAACTAATTATCCTCTAGGAAGTACACTTCATATTTTTAAAATAAGAGCAAAAGCCAGTGTTTGACCTTTCCTAGAAACTATTAAGCCTCCTAACAATGCTTCTGGGCATTGCTTCTCTGATGGTTCTTGAAAAAGTCTTCCTTCTTTTCATTTAAAATTTATTTGTCTCCCTTTATATCCTGTAAACTTCTTGGAATAAAAAACCACAAAATGTCATGTGTAATTGATTATTAAACATGCTTGGATTCATATTATACTTCTAACTCCTCACCTTACCTATAATCCATACTTCCTAATACAGCTGGTATGATTACAGTGGATTAAGAACACTGATAATATACTTAATTATTGTAGGTGTTTTAAAGTAAATATCTAGGTGGTCTGTGATTCCCTGTTAAATTATCAAACAATCCACAAACATGAAAATGATAAAGAAACAAATCTATCAATAAGCCATCCAAATGACATATGTTGACAAAATTTCTCACCAAGAACAAATCAGCAAAAAGTCTTTCAATATAATTCAGAAAAGAAAGCATTTTATTACTTACTTGATTATATTGAAACAATACTTTGACTTTTATCATCTGATTCATAAGAATATAAATATTTCATTTAATAAAAAATTCAGAAATTCAAAATAACTCAAAAGAAAAAATCTATAATATGATATTAACAACATGGATAATCAGAAAATTAAACTTCTTAATATGCTATGTGTTATGAATTGAAATTGTTTTTGTGCTACATAACACAATATAATATATTGTAAGTGGAATTACAAAAAAATTCAGAATATTTAGAAAAACATGCTCAAAGCAATGCTACGATAGGCTATATAATATAGTCAAGGTTTTTACTGTAATACAAACTATAATGCAATATTTTTATTTTAACAGTGTTTAATTTTTTATTTTCCCCCTGAAATTTTTACAAGTGAGTATATTAACATTCCTCATACCACTCTGTGTAGCTAAAGTCTTTCTTAACTCATCTGCCTGAAAGTAATCTTCAGGAATTATGCCAAGCAAATTTCCAATTAAATATTAAATGTAAATGATTTTGTTTGTCCTAAGAGCATCATCAGTAAGTGCTCTGCAGACTCAATGTTTCTTCCTCAACACTGTAACTGTATTTTAGCAGTGCTACCAAATGAAAGACCATATCTCTATGGTTTATAGCCCCAGGACTTGAAACTCCTCATCCACAGGGCCCTAAGCAAAAACAGCAGCTCCAAGGGCACCCCAAGGGCACACTCTCTCTCAAGCTCTGCAAGCCACATCCCCTACCATTTCTCCCTGTGGAATCACCCACGCTGAGGATGGCTTGGCCTGGGAATCTGCCTACACCTTGATACTTCATGCCATCCTGCCACTATATGTCATCGCTACAGAAGCCTTTTCCCAGCTCTCCACCCTTCACCTGTCTGAATGTGGAGGATTCTCTTCTGGTTTCCCACACAAGGATACAAACAGCCATGAACAGGCAATAAGACTAACTGAAACGCAGAATTCAGCATCCCAAGGCTTAAAACCTGAGCCAGTTCAGCGAGAGATTCCTTTAATTGACTGCTTCAGAGCCACACCAAAAGCATGCTTGCCACAATATCCTGTAGAGCAGTTCAGCTCACTCCATCATGGACCAACAAACTCAAGTTCAGAAGCACCTGTGTAGGCCGTCCAAATCAAAACACAGCTCTGTTACAGGAAGAGTGCCATGGTACTCTCCTGAAAATCACTAGCCATCCTTTTTTGTCCTTATATGTGACTTTGTGTTCCTCTGTGCCTTTTGGGGAACTAACAGTCCCTAAGCATTTGGTGTCTGTGTGAAGAGTTGACCTATGAAAGGAAGTCTTGGTCCAGATGTCAGCCATCTCTCATTTGTTCCTGACTCACCCTGGAGCCTTGTTTTCTTCCTAAGGGAGAGTGTAGAGTGTGCCCTGGGGGTCCTCTGTGGAGTTGTTAATGCCTGCATAGGGTCCCATGGAATAGGACAGAGAAACTTTGTCTCATTACCATCACCACCTCACGAAGGTGCCCATACAAAACTGTATGTATACGTGTGTGTGTGTGTGTGTGTATACATATATATATATATATATATATATATATATATATATATACTGTTATATATATATAACAGTATATCTGTACAAACCCTATAACTATAGGTATTATGTATATGAATGTAGAACTATATTACTGTATGTTCAACTATTATATATATAATAACACTATTTGGCATATACACACACATACACCTATATATCAAACTCTTTGCATGTGTGCAGATGTAAAACAGTATAGTGATGTAAACTATATAAGTATATGCATTATATATGAACATAGAACTGTATTGCTGTATGTATAATATTTATATATAACTATTTAAATATGTAAAATAGATATTGTACATATCTATATAAGTATTATAGAAGTGTTTCCTATTATTTTGGGGGCTGGAGAGCTGTAATTTAAAGACAGCATGATTGAAGTCAGTTGCAATTTCTGTGCTCATGTTATTTTGTTAGAGGTCTAGCTCCTCTGTTAAGTCTGATTTTGTAATTTGATCCACAGTATAATTGTTTGGAAAATGGCTTCTAAATAGTTTCCTTTTTCTGCAATCCAAATGGCCTCTGATAGTGGAGGATAGCTTAGGTCCTCTGGAGGAACAGTTGTTTGGATAGGGAGTTATTACTAACCTTCTTTAAGTGGTGGAAGAAGGGAATGGGTATGAGTGAATCTTTAGTGAGCACTTTTACTCACCTATTGATTGTGAATAATAAATACATAAATGGACTATTTAATTGTCGTATGTTAACTCCTCTACTATATTTATTCCAGGCAATATAAATTTCCATATATTATTATTTTTAAATATCATGCAGCAGATAAAAGTTAACAATTTAGCACACACCATTAGAAAATTTCCCAGTGTTAATGTAGAATGTTCTCAAAACTCAAAAGCTCTATTTTGTTCATTGATAGCCGGTCATTTCTTCACCATGATATTGTCTATTTGCTTTTGGTGTCTACAGTTCTGCATTTTCTAGAATTCTACTTGTTGTAGAATTTCTTATAGTCTGAATTTTTTGTGTTTTTCTTTTTCCATGTTGGTACTAATGTAAGTATTTGAAGTTTTTCATTGTATATACAATAGTATCGCATTGTGGTTTAATTTTCATTTTTTCCTTTGACCAACAATGAATACATTTACAAGGAGTTGTCACATTTATATATCTTTTTGATGAAATGCTGTCTGAAAATATCTTGTTTGTACTTTTCTAAATTTGACTTTTGGCATTACTTTTTAGTGTCATGACAGGTCCTTGCTTATTCTTGCTTTATTTGTGGAGAAGCTTTTAATTTTGATGAAATGCAGTGGCACTTTTTCAATGATACATACTTTCTTATGTCTGATTTCTCACTTTATGGTAAGTTACGGAACAGTTATCTTGCTTAGTTTATGATTCATCTTCTCCGATTATTTTTTTTAGTTTTTATCTTCAGTGTGATCAAAATCTGATTCTACTATTTTTATTCTTTATATTGCTTAGTTACCTGTTTTCTTAACAATAATTTTGTTAAGAATTTTAAATTCTGTACGTATTTTGTCTGTTTGTAGAACCACCCTGATCATTTCCCTTGTTACATATTATGCATGATTATTTTGTTCCTAACTATTACTGAGGAAAAGAATTGTAGACAACATCCTTGGACACTTAAAAATCAAAGTTGGGAATTTAAAGTCTGATCACATTTTTCTCAGTGATACAATTATATACAATTATATGTATAATTATATAAAAACAAATTATATAAAAATTTATCATGTAGGATTGGTATCTTTCTTAAATTTGATTTTAAAGTTATAATTTTTTTATTAAAATGTTTCATGGAAAATAGTGTACATACCTTTTATTGTATATTGATGAAATATATATTCTACATTTATCCCATGCACATTTTTATGCAGTATAAATCTATTCTTTGTGTGTTCATTCCTTTCTTTAGTATTTTCAAATTCTAATTTTTAATGTCTTAAAATGTTTTTAAAACTACAGTTACTTGGCTCTAACCCTTGAATTTGAACTATTGCTTAGCATCACAAGGCTTGCAAACTTTCCAATACTTTGTACTTTATGTACAAATCTATAACCTAAATTGTAACTATATTTTGTGCTGTGATTATATGTTAAATTTATAAAATGTTCATACTGTATTATAATTCTTGTTTTCACTTTTGTTCAAGTTAAACTGATAATGCTACCATATTTGGTAAAATTCTATTGCAGTTACTATGTTTCCACATGCCTTTATATTTCTAATTGTCAATTTTGCATGAATTAACACCATTTCATTGGAATGAAAATTAATTATGACTAGTCTGCTTATTTTGAATTAAACTTCTTAATTTTAATCCTTTAATTCCTCTTTGCCTGGTAATAACTTCATCACTTATAGTTCCTGTGGTTCAATATTTTTTCTGATATAAACATTTAAAAATGCAATATTTCTGTTCTATTCCTCATAAATTTCTGGTGTTAAAAATGGAGACTAAACATAAAGAAGAATAAAATTATGTCATTTTCCAGTAAATGGATATAAATGGAGACTACTATGCTAAGTGAAATAAGCCAAAACCGAAAGACTGAATGTTCTCTCTGATAGGCAGATACTGACTTACAATGGTGGGGCAGTGGAGGTTCAACAGATTGGACAGCGGTAGTTGTCCAGTTGGTGGAGTGGAGAGGAGATGGGAATGGGAAAGACACTAGAATAAATTGGATGTGGCTTTCTTATGTTCATATGTGAATCCATGACCAGTGTTAACTCCACATCACATACAACCACAAGAATGGGAGGTTATACTCCATGTATGTATGATATATCAGAATGCATTCTCCTGTCATGTACGACTAAAAGGAACAAATAGGAAATTAAAAAAAAAAAAATGAGGGCTAAAAGGAACTTGGTTCAGCCACCATGTGGCTCTTAATAGAGACTCAAGTTCCCCCAGCCAGCATTGGTTAGTTTTATTGTTTCCCAACAAGAAAAAGAAAAGAAAAAGCAAGAAGAGTAAGACAAAGAGGTAGAAAAGTAGAGGGCTTAGTCTTGGTAAAGCCAGGGGTATTTCACTGCAGTCTCATAGGTCTCACCTTCACAACAATATTCCAAGGATTATTTAAAATCTCACTCATTCCCTAGGGTTCATATGAAGTGGTCTTGAAATTAACTGTGTTTACAACACAGCAGTATGCAGGATATGACTGTAAGGTTAAAGGACCCCTTGCTGCTCACCATGCCTCTTCACCAAGCCAAAAGGACAACACTAGTGGATTTTACACATGTGTGCACTATTAAAACCTCTATGATATTATACAAGTGCTTGACCAATTCAAATTTTCTAAAATATAATTTTTTAAAAAATCATGTTTTATTTTAAGGAAATATATATTATCTCAAAATGTGCATTTTAAATTGTTTTTCTATTATGCTATATTAAACCACGTGGGTTATTTAAAGATTAAAATACAACGTTTATCTCTCAAATATATTTTGTTAGCTTGAACACTGTTTATTAATTATATCACGCAGCTTAAAATATTACAGGAACAGTCTCTTTGAAGATACTGTGTAATGTCCTATGGAGTATCAGCAAGTGAGAAATTGCAATATAATAGAGGGCGTGTCATACTAAAATTGCAATTTGCTTAAATATTTGTTTTGCTTATTTCTTAGTTAATATATTATGCAATTCATTGGATTTAATTTTCAAGTTATCCCCAAAGCAGTGCTAATTAGGACCTCATGCTTTTGCAATTTAAGGATCAGATGGTGAACTTTTTTCTTTAAAAAAAAATTACAGTACATAAATGGCTCCTTTTCACTAAAAGAAACACTATCAAACAGATAATATGAAATGTCACCCTAGGTAAACAAATACCTAGGTGTGTGTATTGGATGATTAGAAAGAAGTGAACAGCTGAGTCCACGTCATGGGGTTATCCTAGAACTCGCCAATCATGACTTCCTATTTGACATAAATGTCTGATCCTGTAAGTCTTGAAAACTTCATATCCCATTTAAGGAGACCCATCAATAATAATATCTAGATTGGTCAGAATAAGTTAGGTTATTCCACAGTTTTTATTTAAAAAAGATAAAAAGAAGATACAAATGAAAACTGAATTGGATTGACACTACAAGATTTTCTCTCACTGTTTGTGTCCACTATAGCTCCAGGAGGTCCCCTCACTACCTACTTGTTCATGGACCCAGGATAAGAGAGGAATCATGTTTTTCTAGCTACATTATTGAGTAGAAACACTCCTTCTTCTCCTGGCAGGAGAAGGAAACCAACCCAACAGGGTCTCTGTAAGCCAAATTACAGTCCAGCAAATCTGGTTGCTGCCTGCAACCAGAAGGAGGGCAAATCAGGTCTTCATGATGCTAGGCATTGCCTACACAGAGCCAAAAGACTTTTGTTCTTCACATTTTTTTAGAAGTCTCACTAGTTTTTATATCGAATCTTTATTCATAGGAATGATTTTCAGGACCCACTTTACAAGGACAAAAGTCACAAAGAACAAGCTGTCTTGTTCCATCAGGACGAGAAAGGGCTGAAGAATGTTCTAAGATGTCAGTTCTCTCAAAGAAAATGTGGCATAAAACCCAAGAATGCTGTGAATAGTGACTCAGTCCATTTCCACTGGTCATGTCTTCCCAAGTCCCTTCCTTCCCTCCCATTTTGAAATCCTGTAATGGATATGAATTTCAACAAGGTGACGTATCACCCAAAGATATATGCAAGTTTAAGGAAATCAACAGACTGTGGGGAACTCTAACAACCTGAGGAAACATATCTCTCTTATTTTCAGACCCAGGATGGTTTGGGGCAATGCAGAATAACATCAAAATGAAAGCCTACAGCTCCTGTGGTGAAAGGAAACTTAATTTACAAATATGAACCCTACGAGTAGGTCTCTGGTAGTGAATAGGATTGTTTGTAGCACACGATTAGAGTAGAGCCTAGCAAACCAAGTCACAAGGGTCCCGGCACCTCCAAATCATTACAGATGGGATTCACAGCAAAATAATTTTGATATATATTTGGAGAAAAGTTAAAGTGTACATTTCATAGTTTATACCTCCCTCAGAAACACAAACATGATAATTATCTTTATAACTAGGTTAATCTTTGTCAATTTTAATTGAGTGTGTTTTAATTTCAAAATACCAAATTTGTCATAAAATTTAGAAACAATGATTTCCTTACACAAATTAAATGCAAAACTTCATTATGAGAGGAACAGGAGGTGTGCACATAGCCCTCAAGCCAACCAGGGTAGAGGTGAGTCTATTTTTGCATAGTTCTCATTTGTTAGGAAGTAGGAAAATTTATCATTCCCACCTCAGACATTTAGGCTGATTCTGCGTGCTTTTAGAGGATACTGTACATTGTTAAACATATATATATATATATATATATATATATATATATATATATATATATATATTATATATTAAAAACTGACTTTTCAGAGAAAAATTGATCAGTTTCTATAATACTTTCCCAAGTCTAAATAAAAAGCAACGAACCAGGGAAATATGTCTCTGTGCGGGTGCAAGGCTTCCTTGCTTTGTCTCCCCAACCGAATTGTAGGTTTTGTGGATTCCCTCTTCTTTCCCCCCACTTGCAGCCAAAGGGTCATGGGTTTGAGGATTTCCAAGTTTCTCTTTCACTAGTTTAGAAGAAAATGACTGGTAGAGCTGTTTGTCAGCAGGCGAATATTTTGACCCTTTAAAAGTGAAGAGAGCATAGAGTCGATTGAATTCTTTGACATCTAATTTTCTCAGTCTCCCTGTACTCACATTGCCAACTCCATTTCCCTCCAGGCCCTCATGAGGATACATCCTATTACTGAGTAATTACCCTGATTCTTTAAGTGGCACTCACTATTGCTTTCCATTCATTAGTGTACCTGTGCTTTAATGAAGCCAAACGATGCTTTAAAAACATTCTGGTACAAGTAATGATAATATAAATATAAGTAATAAAAAATGATCACCCATATACTTAGCACGGATGAAATTACAACTGTTAATATTTAGTGTAAATCAGTAGCTACAGATAAATATTTAAGTGGAGTTGGATAAATGCAGATCTTTGCATATTGTGATAGCAATATACAATCACATGTTAGTACAGATGCATTAAGCAAATACTTATTTTATTAGCATATCTACGTAAACCCATACAAATTAAAACTTGTGAAAACTTTTTTAGCTCACAATAAAAATGAAAATTCTTGATAGAGTTTTATGAACATAAAAATATTTTGATGAGAAGATTTTGATAAAAATGTTGAATGACAAGCTCCGAAGTGGTAAAGATATTTAACTTATTTACCAGAAAAAAAAAAACAACTGAGCATAAAACAATGTTCATTCTTAGTACAGATAGGGTCAGGCCAATCAGATAGATTGTTAACTGATTGGGAGTCAGTAACAGTGACTGCTGGTGACCATCAGTAGGGAAAGTTACTTTGGGCAGGAAATAGACAGGTTGCTATTAGACAACTACACACCGTTCTGTTCTCTTTTGTAGGAGAACAAAGTGATAGCCACCGATACTTTATAAAGTGGAAAAATACATTAAATGTGCTTCCTTGTGAACCTGTTACCTCTTACAAACCTGATGTGTATTCCTCCAAACACTAAAGGTGGGCTGGAGAGCATTTGAGCCACACCATGAATGACTTCTGTGAAGTGGCGTGTTTTCCTAGGTTTGCACTCATCTTCATTGTCTGTTTGGAAGATACAATGTTGGTTAACAATGAAACAATAGCTATAATATGCTCTGTGTAAAAGCTCACACAATATACTAGTACATAATGTCTGTGGATATTTTAGATAGACAATAATCAAACAATTGATGGGTAGCTATGGTAGAATAGATGACTATATCCAAGGGGATTTAATAAAGTGTTTTGGAAATTTCAGAGTCTTCCAGACCTTTTAACTTTATTTTGCCTCAGTAAGTTCATCTACATATAAATAAATGTGTAATGTGATAAAAATTATTTTACACAACTGTTTTTCAGGTTTCCACAAATGTCCTAAATAGGTGTGAATTTTGGAAATGTTCAGAATTCTTCATATGTTTGGTGCATATTTCTATAATCTCTTCAAAAGATTTACCAATTTGTATGCTTGTAAATATTAAATTAACATGCCTCCAAATTAACTTAAATATAATTATTACTCATCTCTTATAATTTTAATGTTTCATTTACGTTTGTTGATAATGAAAAAAGTTAAAAATTGTTCACATTTATTCACAATTACTATCTTCCCTTTCATAATGTTCAAAATTTTCATTTTCACTTTGATTTCATATTGTTTTAAATATATTCATTATATATTTAGATATTAAGTTTCATCTCTTCTAATTGTTCCAAACATTGTTTTCAAGGTATCTTTAGTCTTTATTTGAAAAAAAAATCCATTTACTGTTTCTTCTTACAAAACACTGGACTTGTAGACCATGGTTAGAAAATCCATATTTACTTGAAGCTTCTATAGCTACTAATCAGAAATCCTGATAGTATTTTCTAAATTCACATATTTAAACATTTTACTCATTTCCCTGTTATTTCCTTAACTTACTACAAGTCAATAAAACTTTGTCACATTTTTATTTCTGCATTCTTAGGACTTCATGTTCTTCTGATCTCTCTAGACATCTTAGAACAACTGCATTTTCTGCACTGATTCTTGTTTTTGGACTACTTCTTTAATGTTGAGATGTCAGTTCCTGAGGATTTGTTACTTTAAAACATGAACATACCTCAACAACTGACAGGTCGAGGTGCTGAGTATCCACAAACAGGCTGAGGTTATGCTTGGAGACCTACCTGTTGGTGAACCTGCTTGTAGCAGGATTTGTGTTTTTGAGCAAGAAGAACATGACATGGAGCAGTAAGAATTAAGTAAGTTAAAACAATGCAAAAGTTGATCCTATGAAATTCTTTATTTTTCATAAAGTAAAATAGAGATAAACAATTCTCAGGGAAAATCAAGATACTCAGTTTGACTTGAATATTTTATTAAAAGAAAGGTTATTATGAAAATGAGTCTAGGAAAAAAAACACTTAAAGAATGAAGAAATTGGGCAACACAATTTTATATAAGTCAATAAATATGTGTTGAGTGAGCTCTGCAAGTAATGAGTGTGTCATGAAAGGAAGAAAATGACAAGGTGACACCAAAACCCAAACAGCGGAATGCCATGGTTACAGATGTTTAGCCAGGGAGGCCAAGAAGGAGGAGAAGGAGGAGGAGGAGATTTGGAGAGCATCTCTTTCTGTGGTGGCTACTGCACTGGGAGGGGGCTGGGTGAGAAGATAAGGAATACTGGACATACAGAGAGCGGACAGATGTCATGATCACCCAGCTCAGTCCGATGGTCATTCATTGAATAAATAAATACTGAAGGCTTGCATTCCTCAGATCTGGGCTGCACCCACAAACAAGACTGCTTGTGGCCCTGGGAAAAGAGAGGAAGAGATCATAACCCCCAGGGAGGGGTCCGTCAGGGCTGGAGTGGTGGGGTGTGATCTGCAAAGTGACACGAGGCCATCAGGGAAGACACCCCTGGAAAGACGACACAGGAAGCACCTGTGAAATGCGTAGGGCAGCTAGTCAGGAAGACGGAAGGTTCCAGGCCAGGGATTCAGGGAGCAAGGAGGCCAAGCAGAGAGGAGGCCTTGCAGCTGGCTTCTGTTTTCCTGTGACAGATCGTCTGCTTTTGTTCAACCATCACAGAAGATGTCCACGAACCAGGGCTACAGGCATAAAATCCAAATTTGATGAATTACAAGTTTCCCTGGGACAGCTCGGATGACTGTGCCTACCATACTGATAGGAAGCTTCCTGAAGAGTTACACCCACCTGGGGAGCAGCAGTGCCATCAGGTGACAGGTAGGGTGATGGTTGGTTAAGCTGTCTCCTACTGAGACCCGACTAGGCCAATCTTGCTTATACACCCTCTGGAAGACTGTAAGTGTGCATCCCAAAAGACCCAAGTCTCCATCAAAATGACCATGGATTCATACAATTCGCACATTATAGTATATTCATAGAAATTAGTATTGTACATAATTAAAACTGAGTGAATACCTGACCTGCTTAAGAATTATTTGTAAAAACGTATTTTCCCAGAAAATAACACAATTCACTGTTCACAAAGTCATGATTGATTATTAGAACAATAAATGTTCATATTTGCTATAATAGAAGGTCTATACTTTGTAGGTAAAAACTATGTTGCAGGGAACATCCTTTAGTAGAAATAGTGCAAGCTTCTTAAGTTTGGATATCTCATCTGAGTATTGAAGATGATGTTGGAGACATCCTGAGACATAATTGTCTGCCACTGTTTCTATATTTATTTTTGCCTAATGCAAATATTTCACATAATAAGTGGATGTCTAATGTGTGTGTGTGTGTGTGTGTGTGTGTGTGTGTGTGTATTAAGGTGAAAAATATATTAAGGTGAAATATCTAGTATATGACCAATAATGAATATATACTTTAGGCTTCGAAATCACTATTTCCAAGAAAAAAAAAGTATTTGAAATTGCTAAAATTATCTGAGCAGGAAATCTCCGTTTGTTTTTTATGAATATTTTTATATTTTCCCTGCAACTGCCAACTCTCAAAATGCTTGTACATAAAGAGAGGAGTGTCTCTCTAGATTAGAAATGTGGTGAACAATGCCTGGTCATTGTCACCTAAGAAAGCTAAAAAGCACAGTGCCGGATGCTGTATTCCTCTTTCCCTGTCTTTGTTGACAGCCCTGTTTCTATGGTCAGCCTGTCTGCTTTGGGACAGTGCAGTGAGATGAAAAGAACACTGTCCTCGAAGAACAGCATTTGTCTTTCTGGAAGGTTTTGTTGCTATTTCAATACCTCATATGTGCATCATTCAAAGCTATAAGGCTTCCTCATTTTTCCTTTTTCATTTTTAGCATTTATATATGGATAACACTGCATGAATTTCAAAATGAATGGAGAAAGTCTGAGAAAAATCAGATAAAACAGTAAGATTAAGATAGACAAGCAGAAGAAATATAATAAATGACAGAAGGCTGAGGGCACTTGGGGGGAGCAGGAATAAACCACAAAGGGGAAGCGTTCAGAGAATGGAACAAAATACCAGCAAATGAACGATCATAGCTCCAACCCATCAGGGTGGTAACAAGAGCACATTGCCAATTCTCTGAGAACAATAGCAACAGATTTTCTTCAGTCTACCTAAAACTCAGCTGTATCTCTTATTTATCCAGTTTCCAAAAAGAGTAGGTGCTCTATTGAGACTCTTCCTAAATGAGTCGTAAAGTCGCAATGGCTATCTTTATATAGAACGCATGCAATGATTTTCTTTGAGATATTAGGAAATCATAAATTACCATATAAATTGCTTCAGACTTTAAAATGTATTATAATAGTTTTTTATTATTTATGCATCAGTGAAATAGAAAGCTGATTTGTATTTCAAAATATAATAGACTTGTAAAGGGTATGAGCATGATAGCTATTTAATTAAATAAAAAAAATGGATACATCATTAAAATGAATGTCTTACATTGCCTATTCTGTATAAGATCTCAGGACTAATTCCAAAGAATTCCATTCATATCCATAGCACTTCAGACTCTCATGACCACATGAGGCTCTATTTGATCTCACTCTATTTATTATTTACAGTAGCATTGGCTGTAAGTAGCTAAAACTCGTCTTCCAGAACTAGCCAAGTCTAAATCTTTTTGTCACATTCTTTGTTTTTCTCCAGTGAATATGGAATTCTATCTCCCCCAACTAAGCTACTATGGTATTATCTTTGCATAGCTAACCAGAATAAATATTCACAACTCACTGGGTTTTACTTTTCTACTTCAATGATCTATCCATTCTTATAGCTTAGCTGTACAAATGCATCACTATTGCTCGTGTTTTTTTAAAATCCAGTGTTTTACAAAATGCAAAAACCTTTACAAAAGTTTATGACAAGAACACACATTCATCTCTATTTTTCTAAAATTTGAATATAAAATATTTGCAATAATTTTGTGAGTATACGAAATATTCACCTGTGGATGTTTCCTGAGTTTTTGTTAAAACAACAACAACAACAACAACAACTATTTTGTAACTAGATACAAGTGTTGCAAATATTTGAGTACAACATATTAAAAATGAATTCTTCTGTGGATAGTTCTGAAGAGTAGAAGGAGTGACACGGAGAGACTCATGGAGAACATCATACGAAGCTGCTCAGACTTCCTTAAGCACCCTGCATCAGTTCACACTCTTCAGTGGAAGTCAGAGAGTAGGTTTTTCTCTTCCTCCCTCTGCCATGCTTGCAATTTCAGCTGGGGTCCTGGGCACACAGTGAAATCACACAGTGGGCCCTGCTGGGCTCGCTTCCTTGAGGAGTGAAGGCCTCGTAAGTTTTCCTGTGCAATTGCCACCTGGATGGCTCAGTTCTGAGGTGGTTGCTTAGCTTTCTGGCTTTTCTTCCAGTTACGAAATTGGTCTCTTATTCACTGATTCACAGAGATGTTTTATATAACTGAAAGTTTATCTTAAGTTCTTCAGGTTAGATGAAGTATAGACTGTGATACATTTTCACACTGTAAAAGTAATTTTTGACTTCTTTGTATTGATCAAAAAATGTCACTATTTCAAAGTCTCAAAATATTGTACATCTTATTTCTCAGTAAGTCTTATAGCTTTAGTTTCCCCAACTGACTTTCTCTTAGGCTGTAAACATTCAGTTATTTTCCATACAAACATCATTTTGCTTCTCTACCGAATTTTGGAATGATGTTAAATTTATGATTGTAATTCATGGGAAATTTATTTGAATATAAGGGAGCAATATATGTTTTGGTCTATTTCTAGACTGTCTGTTATGTTTCATTGTCTCTGAGAGGATCATATTATAATGAGTTTAAATTTTTGTAATGTATTTTCTCCAACCTTACTCATCCATTGCAAAAAGGCTTCTACTATTTTATGTATTATATACTTCTCAAACACAATTTAGAACTATCTCCTCAAATTTTATGTATAAGTCTGCTAGAATTCTATCGGAATGGTAGTGAATCTACAATTACTATAAATGACATCCTAATGCTGTCAAATCTTCCAATTTATGAAAACAGAATAGTTTTCCATTTATTCAGATCATTAATTCCTACTAGCAAAGTTGGATATATTTTCAAGGCTTTTTTCCGTAATTATGCAGCTAACTTATTTTAAACTAATATTTAGTGATTAATTAAATATGGTATAGAGTGAGAATATATACCTTTGGAGTCTTTAGAGACAGGAGAGCTTGTGCACACCTTTCCACCTCAAGGAGAAACACCGAGGGACCCAGGGGACTGGAAGCTTCCCTCGGGTGCAGGTCTAGAGGAAACTATCAGCTCCTGCTGGAAAGGAACCTTGCCTCCTCTCGTGCCCTGAAGAAGAAAAGGATTTAACTTAGGTGAGAATTAGGGTAACTGTGCTCCTACTAAGGCACAAGTAAATACCCAATATGATTGTGAGTGCACAAAAGATTTTAAAAATATTTGGAAGTGCCAAAATATTTGTGGATCCAGCATATTAGCCAATATTGTTTAAAGTTTTATACAACTGGGAAAAGGTCAGAAATTGGACCCCCCAAATAAGACGCACCAAAAAAATCACATAGCTTAAGTTACAGAAGAAGGAGCTTGAAAAGAAAAGTAATAGACTGGGAGAAATATTTGCAAATCATATACTGGGTACTTGTAACCAGAATGTATAAAGTATTCTTACAATTCAACAATCGCAAACATAATAACCCAATTAAAATTGGCAAAATGTAGACCTTTTTTTTCTTTGTACAAACAATTTGTGTAAAAGACTAAAGAACATATAAATATTCCCAGTCTGACTAGTAACTGGGGAAAGCAAACTAAAAGCTGTAGACATCATTCCACTCCAATTTAAATGGCAAAACTATTTGAGAGTCATAACGTTGAACTAAATGTGTCAAGGAAACTCTTAATGCACAAAATGTGTAGACTATTTGGAAAAGAGTTTGGTTCTTCCCTAAATATTTAAATGTACACATAGGATGTGACCGGATTCTTACTCCTGGAGTATTTACCCCAGAGAGGTCGAATTGGATGTTCACTAGCATCCTAGCATCTCCACACAGTCTCCCCAAGTGGGAAGCAAATCAAGGGTACTGCACTATAGGAGCAGAGAAACTAACTGATTCAATGCAACAATGGATAAAAAACAAGCCACAGGAGCATCAACATACATAAATATGTAAAGCAACTGCAGGGCAAAATCAGCCAAATTGAAATGATCACACTGTAGAATGCCATTTATTTTACATTTTGGTAAAGGCCAAAATAGTATGGACAGAAAATAGGTAAATATGACCCTGATCTTAGAAAAATGGGCACTAATGTTTCCAAAGGGACTTTTAGGATCATAAAAATGGTGAGTATATGTGACTGCCTGCATTTGTTTCAACCTGGAGAACTAGACATTTACAAATCAACTTAGAAATAAAATTTAATATATGTAAATTATTATTTCAGTTAAGAGAAGTATATTAAAAAATAAAAGCAAACTTGAGTCCCAACACACAAATTTCTCTTTTGAAGTTAGGGAAAGACCCTCACAATTTCAGGCCAGAATAAACTATTATTGCTAAAAGATGAGCTTCTTTGTATATTTCCTTTTTATTCATATATGTACAGATAGATCACCTCAATATTATGTCCTTAAAGGTGATAACATGGCAAGGAGGAGTCCCTGTACTAAGAATGAACGTCCTCATGAGAGAAGCATTGACTAGGGATGGGTCCTGGGATCGTGTTTCTGGGATCCAACAACTGCTTTCACCATATCAGCAGAAGCAGCTGGGCAAGAGTTGGAGGAGGTGAGCTTCAGCCAGGGGACAATAACCAGGGGAAGACAGACCTGGGACGTGCAATGTGAGCAGAGCATGGGAATACTGCTGAGCACAGGAGGCAGAGAGCCAAAGGCCAGGCAGTGACTAAGGAGAGCAGGCGGGCTGACCAGCACTGAGCAGCTGCTCCCAGTGCACAACAAGAAGCTGCATGGGAACTGGCATCAGCGGGTTCTCAGCAATCAGGATCTGGCCTTCTGGAACTCATGCGCCCTAGTAGAGGTTCAGAACAGAGCAGAGAGAGGTACCTGAACCCGAGTGGCTCTGGGGGAGCATCTCCAGTGGGTATAGGTTTTCCAGCCCTTTTGTATGAGACAGCATACACCTGGGGCATAAACAGGTAATCATACTCAAAATGAAGACTGAAACATTTCAAAAATATTTACTTACAAATTAATTTTAAATAAAAATTTTTAAAAATGCAAATAATACCATCTTATGAAATTATCTATATTTGCCAAAATGAAACAAAGCACAATAAGAGGAGTGGTAGCACTGTTTACACCTACAAGTGACTTAAGTGTCTAGCTAAACAGACGTCAGATGGCTTCTCGTATCTGCCTACTCTATCTAATATGATTTGATGTGTTGTTTGTAGAAAGATATGAAGAAGGGACACAGAGATAAGTAATCAGGGGGATCAAGGCTTTCATCATCAGCGTAGCTAGTATCCAACATTTACGCTGTAGTTTTAAAAAGCCATGTCGTTTTTCTGCCCTATTGTAATCACAGCCTGGGGAAGTTGCAGGAGCAAGGTAGGCGATTTCTCATTTGCACATAAGCCAGCTGATCAGGTCCTCCCATGCTGGGAGTTTCCTTTTATCTGTGTGCTTACTTATTTTCTGCCTTTCTCTACAGAATAAAAATACATAGACAGCCCTGTCCATATTTTATGCATGGACACCACTGGGAAAGTCAGCAGGGTCAACAGCCAGGACATCTGCATCAGAGGTGGCAGACAGCCCGGCATGCTCCTCTGTGCTTGGCCTGAACATGGAGCAACGGAAGCTAATTGAAGTTTACTCATTTTCTTAAGATTATGCATTGTGTACAAAAAATCTTTTATTTTTAAAAATGTTATCTAAACATTTTAAGTTTTTTTTTTTTCTCATATGGACTTGCATGTTATCAAATCCAGGTGACAACGCTAAATAAAACACAACAATGTCACATTGAAAATCGTGGCTGAGATTGTTTTGTAAAATAGTCAATGGCAGAGTATATATAAAGATATTAATAATCAAAATTGGTAGTTTGAAGTTCTATGTGTATAAGTCTAAATCAATAGTGATAAAGAAGGAATAAAAAGCCCTTCTAAGATCTGATTCTCCTTCTGTGTGTTTCCTGAAAACCAGCTGCCACTCTCTGTAATGTCCAAGGTCACATGTACACAGACTTTATTTCATATATTTTCAGATTTTTATTTTCTTTTTTGTGGTTTTATTTCACTGTGTGTGCTTCTGATTTAAGTCTTGCACTGCTAGTGATCTGGTTTAGAGGGACCTGTCCAGTCCATTTTAGCTAACACAGCCGTCTATTACCTAAATTCTGGGTCACTCAGCCATATTCTTCTTTGTGGTTCTTACCAACAAATGAAATTATTTTATGGAAATTGTTTATAAGACTATGGATATATCATTCTATTCACTGCTGTATTTTTAAACCCTGGAATGGTACTTGGAACAAAGCAAAAGTTCAAGAGGCTACATCAAATTTACTGAATAAAGAAATAAAGAAAACATGACCTTCATTTTGTCAATTGACCTTTGGACATTTTGTGCAGAACTCATAAAATTTATTATGGAAACACACTGTTGAACTATATAATCTACTTGTTAACAAAGTCTGTAAACTTTTTAACTGAAATAGTTATTCTCCTCAGGAACAATTCTGTCATAGGTTCTGCCTGACCCATATAACTTTGGACATTAGCCGTGTTTGAAAATGCAATGGGAAAAGCAACTATACAGAAGACTGTACTCCATTTGATAAATTGCATCCTATGGGGAATAGGTTACCAGTCCTGACACCACTATATATTTAGAGTGGAGTAGAATAATTAATTAAATGGATGGAAAATACTACACTGTTAATAATGGATGCAACTTCTAGGCTTAACGTAAATAATAAAGAGAAACATGAACAACACTCTTGATCATATGAAACTAAAAGACACATGTAGAACATCCTACCCAACAGCAACAGAATACACTTTCTTCTCAAGTGTATGTGGAACATTCTCAAAGGTAGAGCATTTGTTCAAAATAAGACAAATCTTAACAAATTTAAGAAGATTTATATTATATGAAGTATACTTCCAGACCAAATGCAAAGGAATTATAAATCAATGCTAGAAGGAAACTTGAAAATGCACAAATCTAGAGAAATCTGCTTATCTGCTTCTTGCTTATTAATTTCTGTATGATAGCCTTACTTTTTTTTCCTATACTTGGGATCAAATGCAACCCCTCACTTTCTTTTAATGAATTCTCCACAATATACAAAAGCAACAAAAACTCTTGAAAAAATCAATGGGTCAAAAAGTAAATCACACAAGAAATTAGAAAATGCCTAGAGCTAAACTTAAGCAATGTATACACACCAAAATGTAAGATCTGCAACAAAATAAGGACAAAGAAGAAAGTTTATAAAGATATATGTCCATAATAAAAGAATTAACATCTCAACTAAAGAGTCCAATATTATTCGATAAGGAATTAGAAGAAGAAAAATAAGAAAGGTAAAGTATGAAGTTAGCTGAAGTAAAAAAATAATTTTTAAAAAGCACAAATAAATGAAATGGAGAATATAAAAACATAAATGAGGTAGTTCTCTAAAGATACATGTTTAGCTAAGAAAAAACTCAGACCATAAATAAAAGAGAATGCATAGCAACTGGTGCCACAGAAGTTAAGGGATTGATAAGAAATTGTAATGAACAATCATGCAGCGTCAAAGTAAGTACCTGAAAGAAATGATTTCCTTTCTAGAAACACAGAATCTGCCAGGCTTACTCATGGAGACATAGAAAGTCTGAACAGACCTTTACCTGGTTTGCAGATCTGTGATCAAAAACTTCCCAAGAAAGACAAGCCATTGATTAAATAGTTCACTGGCGAATTTTATCAAACATTTAAAGAATCATCATCAATTTTTGTCCAACTATTCTGGGAAACTGAAGAGGAAAAACTACTTTCAACCTTTATCACATGGTCCCTGTTACCCTGACACCAAAGCTAGACAAAGACATCATAAGAACAGAAAATTATAGAGCATGAACACAGAAAATTCTGAGCAAAACATAAGCACACTCCATTGAATAGCATGTGAAAGGGTCCTAATAAGTAAACCAAACAAAAGAAGATTCTATCCATAGGAATCTGACTTTCAGTTTATTTAGTAGAATTATTTTTCTCTTGTCTGCTTGTCTGCTTCTTGCTTACTAATTTCTGTAAGGTAGCCTTACTTTTTTTTTCCTATACTAGGAATCAAACCCAACCCCTTACTTTCTTTTAATTAATTCTCCACAATATACAAGTGGCAAAGAAAATCATAAAAGTCATAAATAAATCCATGTATTTATTTGAACTAGAATATTTGATCACCCCAATGCTTACAATAATAAGTACATGGTCTTCATCATCCATCATGATATTCAAAGGGATTCCATGTCAGATTTAACATTCTGCTTTGGATGCACCAGTTATATCCACACATGCTCAGTCCTGTACTCTTTGGGAACATTTTGATATGGTATATCCTTCCATATGGTCAAGCTTTGGGAAATAATGTTGGCTTCATAAACATTATTTAATTCTGCCATGTAGATACAAACAACTCTGCTTTCTCATACTACTCCAACTTTAAATGTAGGGCTCATCTCATTACAATTCTTTCTTTATTCTTTTTTTTCAATGATTGAACAAAGTTATAAACATTTTTTCACAAATAAATAATTTTTCAGTTCCTAGCACACAAAATACTCAATAAGTATGTATCCAATCAAATGGTATTAAATTGCCTTATTCAATTTGCTTTCTCTTCACTTTTATTGGGACAAAAAGCTCCAAGAAATATGAATACTTTTTAACATTTTAGTATAGATTTCATATGCCCTTTAAAAATATTCATGTATCAAAACTAAGTCCTCCTTAACTATTTTAAGATTATGCAATTTTCCTTTCCCTTGCCTTTGGGTATAGTAAATTGTACTCTCCTTTCTAAATCTAAATTGTTTGTAGACTTTGTTTTTCAAAGTGTCTTAAAAATGGCCTGTTTAAAAATTTACTTTGTTTACCTTTCTTACCCTGCTTAAGGTAACCTAGTTTTAGAGAATTTTAAACACTGTCATAAAACATGTCTTTTTTTGATATAGGTCTGTGACATAAAAGTGAACATGTTCCAGATTATTTGTTAATTCTAATGGTTAATAGAATTCAAACAGGTACCCCTTCTTGGCACATTTATTTCATCAACAACATGGTTCTCCCTCGTCATAGTTATAGAAGCTCTTTGCTCAACTGTACCTAGTTGAATAACCACAGAAAGGAACATAGTAATGTTTACCTTAAAGTCATAGGTACACTTTTTGTATGTTCAAGTGATCTGTTTTCCACAATATAAATTCAATCCAATTTTAATGGATATTTAGCAGTAATTAGACAACTTCCGGACAACAAAATGCGAATTCCAATCTTACTGGTAGTTGAAGGAACTATTTGTGCATCCAATTACTGCTATTTTTTAGACTGAGACCAGCTGTCTGCTGGCAGATAATAAAACAGGAGTAGGGTGTTTAAGTAATTAATCAGATATTTTAGGGAAAATGATGTGTTTCGGTTACAATGTTAAACATTTTGTTTAAATTATCTTTATTTTTTTTTACTTTTTGATGGAGATAAGGGCATTTAAGTTCTTCAAAACTCTTTCTGAATGCTTCTAGTTAGTTTGGGTAAAATAAATTCCTTTTTAAAATTGTTGACTCATAATAGAAGTATTTACATTA
Organism: Spermophilus citellus; assembly: GCF_964194105.1. Taxonomy (NCBI): domain Eukaryota; kingdom Metazoa; phylum Chordata; class Mammalia; order Rodentia; family Sciuridae; genus Spermophilus; species Spermophilus citellus. The sequence continues at coordinate 124,938,224 of NC_138198.1, forward strand.
ATATGCAGGAGCCACAGCAGATGGATGCCAATGTGGAAATTTATATAGAAATCTATATAAAATCTAAAGTAAGTTTTAAAATATGATGAATTCAATGGGATTAGAAAATGATGCAAGGAAAGTGGAAGATGTCTGGCAGTTCCTTACAAATCCAAATACTACCCTACATTCCAGCAATTGCATTTCTTGGAATTTGCCCAAAGTAGTTGAAAGCTGATGTCTACAGAAAAATCAACATATGAATATTTACAGAAGTTTATCCATAATGACCCAAATGTTGGAGCAACCAAGACACCCATCAATAAGAACGGATATCTATGCTGTGGGAAGTCAACTCAGCACCAGAAAGAAATGAGTGTCAAACCATGAAAAGACACACAGGACACAAAGGCATACTGCTCCATGAAACAAGTCAACCTGAAAACAGTAAATATTGTGTGATTCCAACCACATGACATGCTGCAAATGGCAGAAAAAGATCAGCATTTGCTGGTTTGGCAAAAGAGAAGGATAAAGAGGTGGAGCACAGGGGATTTTTAGGTCAGCAAAACTGCTCAGTTTGGTACCATAATGTGTAAACTATGCAGTTTGTTCACCCCCCTGGAAAGCACAGTGGGCTCCCTGATTGCAACAAATGCAGCTCTCTGGTGCAGCCAGAGACAAAGAGGAAGTTTATCTGTAAGTGGAGGCTGAAGTACATGGAAAATTTCTGTACCTTCCTCTCGATTTTGCTATCAACCTAAAACGGCTATATAAAGTCTTACAAACTTTTAACCTCTCAACTTTTTGCAAAACTTTTCAACATTTGACAAACATCCATCTTTCAAAATATCTCCTCTGTGCCTTGTCACAGTATATAAATACCATTGTCCTACTTCCAGCATAGAGCCGAAGTTCTTTAAACCTTTGTAAGAGTTTTCACTTTTGGTGTGTGCTGGAAAGGAGTGTGTTTATCATCTAATGTCCAAGTGGGGATTATTTCCAACAAAGGTAACTAGTGGGAACAATGATCCTTAAAGTGAAATGGAGGACAAGGGACAGGAAAGGGTATGGAAATACTTTTCTCAACATATCAGTCAATCAACATGGCAGATAATATTAATTGTCATCAAAATAAATTTAGAATTTCCCATTTGTGAAATAGAATGTACAATTTTTATAAGAGGAAACCAAGTATTATGTTTGAATTAAATGAAAGTAGATGCTCATGATACTCTCTGCATTTTATAGTAGTTTTAAAATTACTAACATTATGCTCTTAAAAAAATACAAGCTTATCTATCTATTAACCTTAAAATTCCAGAAAAGAACAAAGTATAAAAGCTTCACTGAGATTAACGTTCCAAAATAGCTATCATTTTTATATTGACTAAAATAATTTATGTCTATCCATTTATATAACACATGATTGACAGATGATTAAAGGAAGAAATATAAAGAAATGACTTAATACTGCAGGCTACCTTTGGCAAAAGTTAGTGTTGATTTTCATAACCTCTTTTGGCAGCTGAATGCATATTTACACTCCACATACTTTATGTGTTCCTGTGTGTATTTTTTTAAAGAATTTATTAATATTTATTTCTCTTTTTTTTATAACTTTATTTTATTTATTTATATGTGGTGCTGAGGATCGAACCCAGGGCCTTGCATGTGCGAGGCGAGCGCTCTACCGCTGAGCCATAACCCCAGCCCCTCTGTGTGTATTTTTGAGAACATTAATATACAGGTACATTGACAAAGCTATAGGTAATAACTGCAGAATAAACAGGATAAAATCAAAGTCATTATTTAATACATAGTTCTTAAAAACTATTAAATAATCATTGTATTATGGTATAGGCCTTTGAGAAAATTCACACACACTGGTTTCTCTAATTTACTAAGCATTCTATAATTTTCCCTTAAATAATGGTCATCATCTCTGTGCTCTTGAATTTCTCCCTTTTATCAATAATTATTTGGATATAAATTCTGCAAACAATATAAAATACTTATTTAGAAACAAAACGATCACAGTCTTGAGAAGTCGAGGGCAGAACGGTGGTACCCAGACGGCAGGAGCATAAGGGCACAGAGGGTGAGCAAAGGTCACAGTGCTACCTTAGATAGAGGAGTTGATTGTGGTGTCCCATGGGACAGCAAGGTGAATACAGGTAGCAATAATGCACGGTATTATTTTAATGTTTAGAGGAGTAGAGTTTGACTGAAATCAACATAAGGGGATGATAAAGGTTTAAAGTAGCAGAGAGGTTAATTGTCCCCCCTGGATCATTACCCAATATGTGTATGAATTAAAACCCCACGTCGTACCTCATGAATATGTACAAATATTATATGTTAATCAAAAATTAAAACAAATCTTACTGTAGTATTTTTTATAACAGGAAACTTCATTATTTCTATTTTTGCTTTCTTTTCAGCATTATCTGTTCATTTTCTCTCCCCAGACCTAGATGACGATTTGGTTTCCTTTCGTTATGCCTGCTTATATAATACCTCTAAGATCATCTGGAGCAAAAATGTATTATTCCCCCCTAGATTTTATCCAATTTTTTATTGTTTAAACAGACTGCTATATAAAGTGAGCAATATATAAGTGAAAACTACCATAACTGAAAGAATGAGAGTTTAAGACACAATTTACCTCCCCAAGTCAGTGCACTGGTGAACAGACATGACTTATTGCTACTTACTGCCTAAACATTTCATTGACTTAAAGTTAGGTTTGTATTAGCTTTTGTCCCCACTGCCATTTCCTCGTGGAGTCAATTTATACATAAAATAAGCTGGTTTTACTGATATAGAATGACCATGTTAAGGCTCTGTAGAAAACGTACACTTTGTAGCAAACAATTCTGAGTGTTAGATTGGGAAATAGTAAAATTGCATGAATTTGTTTATAGTAAAATAGACTTAAAGTGTGGGGCAAGAAATCACTACTAGTACTTTGAACTTCCCCTTCAAGAGAGCATAAAGTTGTCTGAAATATAAAGTAGTTCCTCTTATTCACAACTCAGGAAATATATTCATTCATATGGAAGCTTTTGGCTTGAAATACATCATCTCATTTGTAAGTTGAAATATGGTGCCATCTTCCCCCTTAATAATAGTGTCATAATAGAGTGTCATTTCATAGACACTGGTTATGGCTCAGAAAATGTAGACTTACATTTTCTTGGAAAGGGAATTTATTATGATACTTATTTTTTCATCTTGATGTAACTTCCTGTTAATTTCTAATTCTTTACAACAAATTTCATTCTTCCTGGTGTTTCCTTTACTGTTGAATTTGTTTTCTGGATTAACTCATCTTATTTGTTGCTGCTATGCTACTGAGCAGGTAAGATATTTTGAGAACCTGAAGCTGCTTCACCCACCACATCCGTGGTACATCCCTACCACCCCCACTCCCACTGTCCCCGGCTGGGTCTTGTGTGAGTTTCACATTTACATTTGCAGTCTGTGCCTGGCCCCCTTTACACTAAAGGCTTGGGGGAGAGCAAGCCCACATTGCACCTAGATACTCAGGTGTGGTAAGTTACTTGTCTGCACCCTTCTACAGCTCACCCAAAAACTCTCATAGGCTCCCTAGTCAAGCCAAATTTCTAATACCTGAAACACTGCAGGATATTATTTTGAAGGCTTGATTTGGATATTTAATTTTATAATTTGTGTAGTATTAATAGTCATACTACTTAAAGACCTTAAGCACAATAATATTCAGGGAGAATCTACTTGACAGACTTAGATTGGTATTGTTATGGCAAGATTACAATAAGTCACAGAGTTAATCTTAAAGCAGGAAACCAAACCTTTATTCAGCAGTTGGCAGTCCAGATCCATCAGCTGGCGGGCCAAGGTGGGGCAGATTGCAAGTCTACATCCTTTGACCCCCTCCAGGGGTGTGAGTCCACCTTTTATAGTCCAAAACTATATTGGCCATACATGGCCATTGCTATGATTCCAAACAAAAAATCATGAGATGATAAGCAAAAGAGGAAGTGGGTCAAAACGACCCTAGTTGAGTACAAGTTAAAGAATGGTTACTAATGTCGAGCCAATCATTTTCTGACAAGGCACATTGTCCAAGAAAAATGGGATCCAAAGAGACAACAATTTTACATTGTATAAGAATTGCCATTTTGTGTTGCCAAACATGCTATGCTAAGCAACTATTGATGGGTACAGAGGCAGGGCTTTCCTGTGGGAGATGCATTTCTTACATGATGTGGAGTCTCAGGGCAAAATGGAGTCTGTTTGGTCATTGTCCATATAGCCTGGCCCATAAGAGTATCCTAGAAAAAAAATGAGAAGGTTTACACTTGGGTTGAGATAACTGCATTAGTTTTGAAGTTTTGAGGAAAAATGTCAGTCATTCAAACACCAGGAATTTCTCATCCAAAGACATTGAAATTGTTTCAGGTTTAGAGAGAGAGAGAGAGAGAGAGAGAGAGAGATAGAGAAGCAAAGAATAAGAAAACATACACATAAAACTAGAAAAAGTAAAACATAAATCATTTGGCTTACTTGACTGGTGATGTTAGACTTTATTGTGTTGTGGGTTTCAGGCCCTCTCACTTCCTACTGAGCATTCCAGCATACATGAGTTACCCAGCTAGAAGCAAGAAAGTGTAATTTATCACACGCTCACGCAAAAAAGGGAAGCAAAACCATGAAAATGTTTTCAAAAACTTGGGTTTAAGCAATTTGTCAGTATTGCTTTGGTCAAAAACAGAATCTCGAGTTCAGAACATAGTAAACCACAAAGTTATGGGGCCAGCTGTGGAAGAAGCAAATCATGAAGGACTGGGCACACGCTGAAGGGTCCTCCAACAGGAATCTCTGGGGCTCTTGAGCTGCTCCTTCCAGTGAGCTTGTCTTCAGCCTGTATTTGATGATCACAATGAAGGTGCTATCACTGATCTTACGAGTAAAGACAATCTGTCCATAATCTCTTCGTGCACTCCAGTTCTCCTGGGCCAGTACCCAAATTCCAATTTCCTTTTTCCTTTACCCCACTGGTATATTCAGTCCTGACCGTCTGATGTATGAATAACACCTAAGAGTTGGTGTGCTCACCTCTCCTATTCTGCCTACAGTCTCTGAACTGGTGTTGTGATCTCTCTCGTGTATGCACATGATGCTTGCACCCTTCTCTCTCCTATTTGAGTTTGACAAAACCATCATGCTGGTTAAATTTATCTGTATGTCGGATATGCTAAGAACCATGCAACTGAATATGGCTGAAAAAATATACCAGTACAACATTTTACTTAAAATTTAAATGCACAAAACCCAGGAGGATCCCCTCTTACTGCCTGACAAGGATGCTGCATTTCCTTATTCCATTCACAGTTGCATTGTTCTGCAATCCAAGGTGTGGATGTGGATGTGCTTAATGCTATGCTGTCTTTAATGTCCTTGATGCCATTCTGTCAATCCCTCCTATAATGATTCTCTATTCTCCAAGGTCAATTGATAGTAAGTGCGTACTACCTCAAGCTGAATGCTTCAGATTTTGTGGCTCTTCTTGCTTATCTTACATCCAGTTGGTTTGAACACACTATTTGTTCTCCATCAAAGTCTACTCTTTTCTGACCATTTCTTACTTCCGCTGTTATCTAGGTCTAAGCTACCATCATCTCTCACCTGTAATACTATAATTTGCTGCTAACAGATGTATCTGCCTGTATTACTCTTCTGCAATCTGTTCTCTCACAAAAGTCAATATTTATAAAGAAATTTCATCACTTCCAAATATCACTATTCTTCATAGAGAACATTTCTCAATCCATGGGCAAGACTGTGGGCAGGAGAAAGGCTTTGACCAATGGAGTGCCAAAAGTCACTTCTGCCGTAACGAAAACAAAATTGTATAAAGCCCTATCATAGATCAGCTCATTCTCCTTTGATTCTGCCAGGGGAATGACATGTCTCAGTTAAAAAGCCCAGTCTGAGTCCTGGAAAGAACAGAACATGGAGAAAGCAAAGAGTTGGCATGAAGAAGCATGTGACCCGAATGAAAGGGACACATCTGTTACCTCAAGCCTGTGTGCCTTCATCCCTGTCACATGATCATACCATGATCTAATAAACACTAGACTAATGGAAATCAGCACACTGAAGTGGGAGAATCACCTCTAAGGCATTGGCTCAGGAACTGTGTAATAGGCAGGCAGGAAAATGTGACTGTCCTGAGTTATGATAGTAGCCCAGCAAAGCATTGGGCAAAACTGACACACATGACAACCTGTGCAGGTCAGCTGTTTCCAAGCCTGGGCTTTCAGGTAAGAGGTTTAGAAGCCATAATACTATGAATATATCTTTGTCATTTTTATTTTCTTTTGATAGGAAAGTACATGATGTTAAAAAATGATTGCCAGGTTTGTAAGCAGAGTTAAATGATTCACTTGTTTCTCAACTAAGTAGGTTAAAGAGAATACTGAAAACTGTTTTAAGATGCAATAATTTGATTAACAATTGTCTGTATGATAAGAGTTTTGTTAAAACATCAGACTTTATTAAACAGATTCCCATTAAGTGCTGTCAATGACTTAGGGCAAGAAGAAAACTTGTTGGAAGGCAACTTTCCAGGAAAACCCGATGAGCTCAAGGCAATTGAAATCAAACCTACACCATGAGGAATGTCTTGCAAAGAATTGTAACTGACAGGGCTCACACATGGAGAAGACAAAAATGAAATAGAAAAAAAAAGTAAGATTATCGAAGATTTAACATCCCAGAGAGACAACACCTGGATGTATAGAAACTGTGATTTAAGATGAACGTTGATCTGACAATTATATACAGGCAGAGCATATGGCTAAATGATTTTTCTCAGCCTCCACAGAGTGCATATCATCAAGACATCACAAATATAGATAAATATATAATATTTTAAAAAGATGGATCTCTCAGATTGTGCAGCCACAAGCTACAAGAAGGAAACCTGCAAAGCCTTCTGGGAAAAACAGTGGCAGCTCATCAAAGAACATTTCCCAGCACGAAAGTAGATGGATCCCATCAGCCTCTGCCCAGCAAGATGCCTGCCATTTGCTAGCAGGTGCCATTCACTTTTGGTTCTTCCTTTTTTCTGATGGAAATATATAATGCACTGGCCCGGTGTGTTCCATACTGTGTGGGGCTTATGTCATGGGCACACGTTAATGATTTATTCATTTTTTTTGTTCGTAATCGTTACAGTCATGAAGATTCATATTTGGACACAATATAGAGTCGACCAAAAGGCAAGGACTGATCACATGTGATCACATGATAATTTGTTGTTTTGGGGGTCTTCTGTGGCATAGGGGAAATCAGCTTTGCGTGTGAATGAGAGGGAGATAAATAGCTATGAACAAGAGGACAATGCTAAGTGAAGTTAGCCAATCCCAAAAAACCAAATGCTGAATGTTTTCTTTGATATAAGGAGGCTGCTTCATAGTGGGATAGGGAGCAGGAGCATGGGTGGAATAGATGAACTCTAGATAGGGCAGAGGGGTGAGAGGGGAAGATAGGGGCATGGGGTAATTAATGATGGCAGAATGTGATGATCATTATTATCCAAAGTTCAGGTATAAAGACACAAATTGGTGTGAGTATACTATGTATGCAACCAGAGATATGAAAAATTGTGCTCTTTATGTATAATAAGAATTGTAATGCATTCCACTGCCATATATAAATAACAAAAGAGGACGCATCTTGTGAAACTCTATTATTTCTCTCAACTTTTCACTTTGCTCCCTATAAAGGGTTAAACTATCTGTCCCATCGACACTAGATGCACTCTGTGAATCCCTTTCAGCCAATGAAATATTAGTAGAATGTCACATTCAAAAAGGAATCTTTCTTATTTCCTATTTCCGTTTCTCTGGGCTGCCAAGAATAGCATGTGTTAAGCAGAAGCTGCTTCTTCAGTCCAGGTGTGAGAAAGGGACACCGCAGAGCCATAAATGAGCATTTCATAAGACGGTGGGGCTGGGGGCATATTGAAAGTTTTAGAAAGAAATGGATTTTTAAAATCAAAAGTGTCTCAAATTTCCTGCATAGTGTGTATGTGTGGGGGAAAATCAATAGTGGAACTGAATGACTAAATGGCTTATAAGTTTTGGTATTTGAATGGAAAAAAAATGTTAAGCCAGTTAAAAATTAGCAAGCAATTCAGTGAAGATAGTAATTATCTCGAAAGTTAATGAAAATAGAAAATGAGAGTGAAAATTTTGAGATCTGTCCAAATACATGAAAGATATATTGGGGAATTCTAAAATCTATCAAAAGAGAAGATTCAAGTAGAGAAGAAAGAAATAGAGTGTATGTGAGATTTCATTGGAGAACAATGAGAAGACCTTCCCTTCAAGCTGAAGAAGAAATTAAATTGGAAAGTCAAGAGAGTGCTAAACACAAAGAACATAAAATGGCTTTCAGTTAGAAAAAGATTTAGATGAAAGGATGTCGATGTATTAACAAATACCAAGAAAATCTTCAAAGCCCACCAGGAAGAGACAATGGCCTTTTCTCCCAGGAAGAAACAATCAGGTTTATATCAGGATTATCAGGCATACTGAATAACAATAGGATAATACTTGAAAATTTTAAAAAGAAAAATCCCTCAAAATATTTCATCCTTTCAGAGAAAATTCAAGCTAGAAGTCAAAATCTGGATTTTCATATATGCCTATGTAAGTATTAAGCCTATCTCCCACTGAAGGTCCACTACTCCTAACAGAAGGACAGCTTCAATACACTGGAAATAGAGAGATGCACCTGCTCCCTTTTATAAGATGGGGCTAAAAGACAATTGCATCCTAAAAACTTGCTTTTTCCAAATTAAATTCTATTTCAATTCTCATGATCAAGTTATTTTAAATGAGGAAGGATATTTATTTAAACCAGAATTTATGCTTTATAATTATGATGACCCAAACTATTCTATTGGTCATTTTAAATTGTTTATCTGAACTGAAGCTTCATGCATGGTACTTGGCATAGACAAAAGCACAGATAAAAGATGAGCCATTAAAAAAATACTGCCATATATAAGTATATAAGGAAGTCACTGTGTAAAGGAATGAATGAATTGTGCTAAGGACCAACAACAACGCCAGTCATGAAGTCAGAGGTGTAAAAGCCATTGTGCAGAAGAGTGTTGCATATCTGATTTATTTATTAAAGTATTTGTGTTCAATCAGCATGTATTATTCAATAGCTTTCCATCTATAATGATAAATAATTGAAATAATTTGAACTAATTAACCATAGCAGTATCTATATGAGTCAACATATAGGTAGCCTCTGCCATTAAACATTAAGAGCTTGATAAATCTCTCTGTAGAATATAAATATAAGAAGATATTAATTCTTCTGTAATATAAGACATTTTCTACAGAGAGAAACTGATTTTCTAACAATCTTCCTTTAAGAATTAAATGTGTAGTGTTTCAGTTGGATTGGGTATGTCATGATTATTTCCAGAACCTATGAAAAAAATCAACACATCAAAATTAATGAAATGAATTCATTTCAAAATTTACTGAAAATTTATTGCTTTTTGCATTATATGATTATTTTTACATTTCTAAATTAAATTAATTATATAAATTCAATATCTCATTGCAACTGGGCAGAAACTTACTGTTTTAACACGTTCTAGTTAAAATAACATTCACAATGGCCTTCCTAAGACTTTGAAGCAGCCTTTGGCAGGTTATTTAAAGTTCTTTTTATTAACCAAATTTTAACTTCAGAAAGATGAGCTGTATAAAGATATAGATATACATTTCTCCACTTTTGTATATATGTTCATACAAATTTAAACAGGCTCCTTGAAATTTTTTTTTCATTACAGTACCTGATTAGGGGTATCTAAATTTCATTTAGATGCTAAAACATAACATCAGCCTTAGTATATCATATCAGGCTGAACAAATCTTCATATTGTATTACCAAGCCAATCCTACTATGTAATTAAAATATCATCAACTCTGTTTAGCACCTAAGAAGAAATATTTTGTTATAATCACCAATGGTGAATGACTTCGTGAATACAAAATAAATTTAAAAAATCAAGAAATATTGTTGGAATTGCTTTTTAAATTTTATTATGACAATTACACATATCTAAATAAAGACACAAAGTTAACCTTCAATGGATATCATTGATATGTAGGCAATTTATTCAGTTCTATAGCATATAATAAGTTTCTTAGAATACTCAGAAATTACAAGCCTCATAAATAATTTTTTTTGGAAAGGAGGCATATTGAAATTTTGTAGATCATCAGTGCATACTGATCCTAGTGAACTGTGGCTGCCTTAAAAGTGAAGGCTAAACACTGAATAAGTAACTGGAAAACTGAGTTGTATCTGACACATCACTGCACATCCCCCAGCGTAAATACGACATCACTCATATGAATCACTGCTGGAAAATTAGATGTTCCTTCAATAAATCAACTGTGTATCACGTCTTTCATGAAACTAGCAAAATTAGGCCAACATAAAGAGAATCTAGATAACCAAAGGAAATTAATTCCTGAGAATGATATTATTTAACATTTTTGTGAAGTAGCACAAAAGCATATGTGGCAGATATGAGATCCAGCTTCTGAGTTTGGTTACTGACAGCTTACAAAAGTTAATACTGAAAGTCAAAAATAAATAAAAATCCTAACAAAATCTTCCGTCTGCAGCTAAAAACAGTATTACGTTCACAAATTGCATTTCCTTTGCAGAGAAATTGTTAACAAAAGCATAAAATAGGACACAGCTTCTAGGAAAATTAGATCTAACTTATGAGGCATTCATAGAAGTGAACTGTCCAGGAAAAAAAAGCAATGTTTTGCGCTCGTCACATTATGCTTGTTTCTATATGGTAAGTGGACTCTCAGTGGAGTAATGGGAAAACACAGAATAGTTTATTTTTTCTTCAAAGACATCACCATCCAAAAGGTTGCATAAGCTGGGTACCAGGAACCCATTCTTCACTCACTGCCGCAGTCTGGCTGGGCACAATTCAGGAGCCACTTGTCAAAAGAAACTAACTTTATTTTTAGAACTACAAACGCCAAACAAAACAGCTCCTCAGGAAAAAACCCTCAGAGCCCAACTGCCACCACCGGCTTCCCCCAAGCCTCTCACCCCCACACAAACCTCACCACCTCCCACAATCCTCCTGCTCTTGAGGCTGATTGGCTGGGTCACGTGGGCAGAGCCAAAGAAGTCCCCTAATGAGCAGCTCCGTGGAGGAGCCAATCAGCTAGATGTTGCTGGGGCCGCTGTGAGCCAATCATCAGCCGGCAGCTGGAAGTTTGCTGGCATCTGGAAGTTTGCTGGGGCCCCTTTGGCTGTGGCTCTCAACAACTCACCTGGGCACCCTGTGTCTAAGCAAACTCCGGCTCCAAGGGGACTTTCCCTGCCATATGCCTCAGTTATTTGTCTCCATTGTAAGCATCAAAGTCTAATCCACCACCATCTTTCACCAAGATTAAGCAAATGCCACATAATTGATTTTCCCAATTGCAATCATCTGCCCTGCTTCCAATCCATTCTCCAGAGAGTGAACTCAATGAACTTTTGAAACATAATCACATTTCTCCCCTACACAAACGATTCCAGAACTTTTCATAAAGAAACAAAAGCAAAAAATATATATGCACATATTCAATATTCACCTCACTCCACTTTGGATCTGGCCTAATTTCCCTCCTGTTTTCTGATCACATGAGTTTTATTTTAGGCACTAAAGTGCTCATTGCTCCAATCTATCTCTATATCTACTGGAGCTCAATTCTCTATTTCTGGCTAGAAAGTGGGTAAAAGTTATAATTTTCTAGCCATTATATTTTGAATATTTAATAACTGCCATTAAATTCTTGCCTCAGAACAGATAAGCATGACTTTTGTTCTAGTCAAGTGAGAAGTCTCTCTCTCTCTTTTTTTTTTTTTTTTTTTGAGGTGATAAGGATGGAACCCAGGATCACACTGTACCTCTGAGCTATTATTCCTCAGCTATTATTCCTTATTTTTGGAGGTTGGTCTTGAATTTGTGATCCTCCTCCCTCGGCCTCTAGAGTCACTGGGATTATAACTATACACCACTGCAGCTGGCTTTCATCATTTTTTTTTCAAAGATGATTGTTTTATCTCACTCTTTGAGTTGGTAATACAAGATAACTTTGCTTTTTAAAATAAAATAAAATGTGGCTAAGTTTAGGACTTTGTGTCCATTGAAATTGATCCACAATTAGTTTCCCAATAGCCCTTTCTATCTTCTTTTACTGAGACGTGTCATAGGTAATTAGCAAGTACAGTCATTTTCACTAAATTAATATTTTTGAGTATTTACTTTTATAGACACAGAAAATGGGAACTTTCATTTACTTATGTCTTCCATTGTCTATTTAGGCAGATATTGATGAATTGATGCATGGATATTTATACTATATTATCCAGTGTTATTCAATTTACCTTGTAGCTTAAATTTTTCCAAGCTTAGTGTTAGGTGCAGGACAGGCTGAGTAAGCTGTCTGCAGGGCATGCCAAACAAAGTTAGCTGCAGGATGACCTGGCCACTCAACCCTCTGTCTGATTCTTTATCAACTATTTGCTTCAAGCCCAAACGCCCAAGCCCTTGCTCAAGGCTGAACACTCAACCCCCCGCTCAAGGCCGAACACGTAACCCCCCTTGTGCCAACAAGGCAGCTTGCAGACCCAGAGACCCCATTAGATTTGGGCTATAAAAGCTCCCTCCTGCTGGGCCCCTCTCTCTCTTACTCTCTCTGTCTTACTCTCTCTCTCTCTCTCTTGCTCTCTCTCTTGCTTTCTCTGTCTCTCTTACATGCGCTTCCTCTCTCTCTTTCTCTCTTCTCTTTCTCTCTCTTCTCCTCTGTTGCACTGCTGCAATAAAGATCTCTTGGTTGCTCTGAGTGTTGTGGTCACTTTCCTTTCACTTAGTATTTGGGACCTCTTTATTTTGGCTCCTGGATTCTCTGAAAAGCACTGTCATTATTTATATGTGTGTAGTTGTCTGGAGTTCTTTGTTTATTTATTGCATTGTCCTTACTTTCTGGCGCTACAATATGGTCTACACTGATCTTATTTCCACCCTCACTCCTAGTCTGCCAGTTATTAGAAGATCCCGGATGAGACTTTGATTGGAAAACACTATTAGAAATTGATATCCAATTACTAGATGTGCTCATTGTCACAGAGACTCCAGATGCTTTAGGTCCTGGCAGCTGTCAGAGCAAGAAATTATGCCTCTACACTAGCCCACCAACATCATATACACCTCTAAATATTTCCATATGGAATCCCTTAGGAATTCAGCCTCAGACAAAATTACATGTGTGACCTTCCAAGTTGAGCTACCATTGGCAATTCCAGACTGTTCCTAGGAGGCTTTGTGTTGGGGTGGGGGTACCGCATGCACTACAGCAGACCAGGTGCGTGCCAGCACTCTGCGGTCTTCTGAAGGGAGTTGCAGCCAAGGGCTCAGGGGTCTCAGGCCAGCCCTGCTCACAGGCAGAGCTGCGTCGGGAGTACAGGTGCCTCATTAGGAGTCTTCTCCACTTTGCCTAAGTACCTCTCCACCCCTGGCCCTCGCCCCTTTTCCTCCCTGAGCTCACATGTTCCTGAAGAGGCAGGGATCTTTTCTTTGAGGCTTCTCAGAAGATAGATGGTGCCTCTTCCCCCTCTGGGCCCATCCATCTGACCCTCCCCTAGTGCAGTTCCATGGGGGAGAAAAAAAGACAGCTCCATTATCTTTCTCTGACTTTTGCTTGGTCTAACACTTTAGGTGAACAAAGGGCTCATCATTATTCTCAGCTTGGCTTAACCTTCTGTTTATCCCAACTGCTACCTCACTGCGGTTTGCTGATAGCAATCTGTATGTACCCAAAGCTACATATGAGCTCATCCTGAGGTCTACAGCCATTCTATTGCCACATGGAAGATTGTAGACTCTTTCCTGGGTTGTGTATATTGACTCCCACTCCCCAGGGAGAGAGATGCCTGTCACCATCTGATTATACGTTGCTCATTTCCAGTTCACGTGCATAGCAGAATCAGAGCTATCAACCTGTGCTGCTGTGGGAAGGGCTTTATTCACTAAAGTATGGTGCGCACACAGGTTCCTTTGCCTTTGTTTCACAAACCCCACTCATTGCAGTGGTTGGCTTCTTGCCACCACATCCCATTGGAAAGGTTGTTTTATACATTTTAAAGACTGGTACATCTTTGTATTCCATTCTGTCTCCCATCCTGGCAATCACCAATCTCCCAAATATTTATTTTATGTGAACACATGAAGGTTCCATCTGTATAACATTTGATGAGTTTTGTTCAGTGTGTTGGAACATCTACCATTATGTTATTATATGGAATTATTGAATGGCCCATAATCTCCACCTATTTACTACTATCTCTCCTGCTCCTGCACCTCTCAACGCCTGTCAAGCATTGATACTTCTATCTCTGAAGATTTTCCTAATATTGAATGTCATGGTTTTGGACTCTTGTAGGAAATGTAGTCTTTTCAGGGTGTTGTATTTTAGTTTAGGATTATGTATTCAAGATTTATTCATATCTTTTAGTCACTCTGAATTGCATTCTCTTTAAGGAAATACTACAGCTTGTTTTTTCATTCACCTACTGACTTGCATCTTACTATTTCCAATATCGACAATTATGACTGAAGTTACCACATACTTGCACACACAGGTTTTTGAGGACTTGAGTTTTAAAGCAATTGGATGAATACATAGAAGTATGATTTCTGAATCATATGAGAACACTTAAGCTTATTGTCCTCTAGTGAGCTGTTTTAGTTATTATTTGTCTCAATGCTATAATTGCCATTTGATTAGCTTTACAAGTTTTCTATGCCATATTGATAGTGTCCATACGATGTTTTCTTCTAGTCCTTTATATATAGTTTATTTAGCTCCTTGAGCATATTTATCAGGGCTACTTTGAAGCCTGCATCTGCTAATTTTAAGACGGGCTTCTTTGAAAGTACAGTCCATTGTCTGCAGCATCCTAAGCCACTCATCAGAGGTTCTGCTTAAGGTCTCCTTACACTCCCAGCCTCTCTGAGGGTTCATTTGGAGTTTCACTTGTGTGTGTGAATCTCTGTGCTCCTTCAGTCCTGCTTCCCCAGCACCCCCTGGGTGAGTATGCACTCATGTTCTGCACCACCTTCCCCAGGGAACCCTGGGGTTGACTGGTCCATGGAGGGTCTTCTTGCCTCTTTCTCCTGAATTCTCTTCATTAACCTTCTGATTGAGCCATCATTTTACTTATTGCTACTTATGTAGCTATGAATGCTGCTGTACCTTAAATGATCCCACCAAAACTCACGTGGAAACAATCCACATGATGAGGTACTAGGAGACAGGACCAGGTGAGACCTTGAAAACAGGATTGGGTCATTAGGACGAATTGACACTTTGACAGATTAATGGGCTAATGGTTGTTAGGAGACTCTGTTAGAAAGGCTGGCTTTGCTCTGTCTCTTTCATGCACTCCTCTTGCCACGCGATGTCCCGAGACTCTGCAATGTGTTCCTGCCAGCTCTAAAGCGCTCAATGGATACAGCTGTCAGCGTCCAAAACTGTGAGTCAAGTAAACCTTTATCCTTACAAATTATCCAATTTGAGGTATTCAGTTTTAGCAACAGAAGAGGGATGAATGCAAGGGCTCTCCCGGTTACTCTTGACCAGGGCCTAACTCATTGACTTCTTCTAGCTCTGATTAAAGTGAGTCAGTTGCTTGGGCTTTGCCCCCTCTGCGGTCTCCATGCGTAAGCCCTCCTTGTTCTTCACCCCACCCCTGGAATGGAGACTCCATGCCACTTCATAAGAACCAGGGGTGCAAACAGCATCCATCTGCTCTCACTGTGACACAGCTGCTGGGCCAGGGGAGACCAAATACATGTGACTACATGACGGTTCTGGGGACTCCAGTCTTGTGGCCTTGCTCTTCCCAGTGTGAAAGATCTGCCCCCCACACAAAGGTCCTGTGTCCTTGGCCTGCGGCTGGGTTAGCTTTCTAGCTCAGGGTCAGTGGGAAAGCAGCCTCAGACCTCTCTCCCACCCTCTAGACAAGAGCTCCGGCCACAGGAAACTGGGGTGACTAGTGCTCATGGCCTGGTGGCCATACTCCCTTTCCCTGGCCTTGGGGGTCAGGAGCTTCTGTCTGGCTGAGCTGGGGGAGATACACAGGTGGGCCCAGGGCCACAGACTTTCCTTCCACCAAGATTTTTAAAATTAATATTTGTTCATTTTTTTATGCCTTAGGAAAATTTCTAGAATACTTAAATTATTATTTTCGCCTAAATAATTTTCTCCTGTAAATGATTTTTTTTTTTTTTTGCTTGGGATGGAGTCTGCCACACTTCACCCCTCCCTTCTGGAAGCAGGTTTCAAATCCCTGTTTTCTAAGCCAGCTTATTTTTGGTTCTTGTTAGTACTTACTGATAGTGTACTAATACACTTAGTTATTTAAAAAAATCTAAATGCTTTGAGTGAGTTAAAGTTTGATGAATTATCTGACTGTTGGGGGTATGCAAATTCAAATTAGAAACATGAAGTATTTTAATATTTAACTTGTGATACAAAGCTAAATTTTGAACACAAACATTATTTAAGTACAACTGATCGATCCAAATGATCTTTTAGGGTGATGAAAGGCAAAATTGTTATTACTATTTCATATACAAACTTTGAAAGCCTTCCTTTGTATATATTTAATGAAAATTGACATTATGTAAGTTGAAAAGAGAAATTAATATTGCATTTCAGTGAAAATTGAAATGTTAGAAGTGCTTGGCAATTCATCTCATGCCCCCAGGGGCATGGGAGAACCCTCTCTGAGCCAGAGCACAAGACCAACACACACTGTGCACTAAAACCATTTGCTGAATTTAATTGTCAAGGCATATTGTAGATATTTTCTGTTGGAAGCACACTGACTAAAATTTGGCCCTTGAGGGTGGACAGCTGAAATGGTTCACTGATAGAAATTTTTTGCTGATGTTTCAGTCCTATGATTAAAATTCATCCCATGACCACTATCAAAATTGCTTTTCTGGTTAACAAAGGAACCAAAGCAATGAGATATGAATTAATCTCAGGGTGCTTGAATATCCTTTTAGCAATACATATGTGTTGAGATCTCACCAAGAGCTATGCTTAATTCTCCCAACAACCTTAAGAATTTAGTCATATTGCTTTTAACCATTTTATAGAAAAGGAAGTTAAATTAATTGCCTGCTGTCTCCAGCTAGCAAACATTAGATCCAAGATCTGAACAAAGTAGCCTGCCTTCACAGGCAGCACATTTAAATGACATTCAGTATCAATAAAACACTTTGTTTACAACCCACACAATCACTCAGTTTCAACACAGTGGCTCTCAATGAGTGCATGCCGGCTCTCCTACTCCCCTTGATCACAGATCCCAGAACTTTCAAGACCTTTTCTAGAACAAATGTAGTTTCATTACATTGCTTAAATATTTCTTTGTTGAAAAATAATTATGCCCATTTAAATAAATGAGTTACTAGAATGCGGAGGTGAAAGGTGAAGGTCAGTTTTTATATTGTAAAGGAAAACTACTATTTAAGAATTATATTAAAACTTACATAAGACATTCCTGTGAATCAACATCACCTGTATCTGTGGTTTGTGAGAAACAAGCTTACCTGCCCAACCCCCAAAATAGACTAAATGACATGAAGTTTAGCAAAAGTGAGGCTTTTACAGATGGTCCTGCAAGATCAGGTGTCTGGGTAAGTAGGTTCAAGGTCCCTTCCCTGGATCCTCATTGGCTTAGTAGCATGGGGTGTGCAATCTTTCCAAACAAGTGTCCTGGAGGTTTTACTGAGTCCTATTGGGACACCTTTTGTAGTCCCTACCCCCCCTTTGTTCTCTTGTGACAGAAGCCTTCTTGGGGTAGGTGCGTCTTGGCACATATGAAGTTTTTCTCTGTTCCTTTAGATCACCCTTTCTTCTCACCTCCAGTTTGGCAAGAGGCTGTGAGTGAGTCACACTCTGAAGTTAACTGTGTGTAACTGTCCACTCCACTTTCCACTCTGCTTTTCTTACTTCTCAAGGAATTTTACATTTAAGGCTAAATACTGTGGATTGAAAATGGACTCCTGAACTTTGTTATTTCTCACATGTTGAATACAACTTGGTTTTGGAATACATTTAATTTTTTTTTATCCTGGGTAGTCTTGCTATTAAACTTAAGACATCATGGAAAGTGTTTTACCAACACACAGGAACATGCAAAAGTGAAACACGTTACTCTGGTTTACATATTATATTTTATACAGTTTTTCACAAATTTAAGAAGAATCAATCTTCAGTCTTTTATCTTCAGGGGATTCGATGATCCTCACAGCTTTCTAATACTCATCCTCTGAGACCCCTACAGCTAACTGGTGCCTAAATTCCCTGTATTTCATGTTCCTATCATGAATGATGAAAATCACAGCTGGAAGTTGTTAAAATGCTTGCTCATGACACTCTCTGCCCTGTACTCATAAGCAGAGGACTTTGATAAGTTGCACCAAGATATTGCAACCAGAAAACATGCTTTTATAAAACAGGAGGTGCATAAACCAAGTGCTGGTTGTGTTTAAGATTTCACTTTTCTATTCATGCTATCCACAAGCCTTCTTGTTTCTCTCTCTGATTTTAGTTGAAATGGTTATTTAAGGGCTGAACTCATTTAGTTATTTGTCATCACCAGCTATTTCCAATGACACATTTTTCTTTGTGCTGTTTTTGTTCGCTTGCTTTAGTTTTTAGTAATGTTCGTTGGTACTTAGGGAGGTATGAAATATAGCTAATATTTAGAGCTATTTGGACATTCTCTTAAATTGTTTGGAGAACTCTAGTAGTGATTTCCAATCAGAAACATCTATCTAGAAGATAGATGGATATAGTGACATAAGAGGAGATTTTCTTAGCAAGATTTATAACATCATGAACTCCAGGTAACTCCACTTCTTTAGATATCAGTGATCTTATAGAATAGATGTTATAGAATGGTACAAGCCTACATTTTTTTTTAATCTTGTACCTAGACTACCACAAGCAGTGATTTCATTGATCAATCTTCTAACTCATCTATGATTAGAAAGCCAATAGTCTTCTCAGGGTCCATTAACAAGGCAAAGACATATAGACACAGAAATTCACAGCAGGTTAGATAACACCCTACACATGAAAGGTGATAATGCAGCAGGATGACAATCTCATCAGATGGGAGTAAAAAAGGAAGTTATCAACTGAAGACTTGTCTTTTAGAATTGTAATACCATTTATACCAAAACTTTTATTTGCTACCACTGAAGAGGCAAAAAAAGCATTTGAGAAAAAATAAATTAATTAAATTGTACAGCAGTAGTTGGTCTGCAGAAAATGAGATTAAAACAATTCCTACGGTATAGATTCATCCAGAAACAAATTATAGAAAAAACTCATCCACTAAAATCCATAAAAACTTCAGTTAAACTGTAAATCCAATCAGTATTGATTAAATAGACATTTAGAATTCATATGTGTTCTAAAAAATCTGTTATCTGGTTTTAAGTAGCATTATGACTTTGGAAGAGTAAAAAAGATATAAAATCAACATTGATTTTTTTTTCATAAAACTCAGTCCCTTAAAATATCTACTATAATATGACTTTTCTGCTTCTTTATGCCATGACAATTCTTAGGAAAGAAGCTACCTAATTTTAAGCACATAGTTGGTTTCGTCTTTCATTTTCAACTTTCTCAACAGTTTTGCAAAGAAAAGAACAACTTTATTAAAATATAAAATGTAACATAATTGTAGTTATTCTTCATATGCATACAATTGACACAGTGTTCAAATATTAAAATTGAATAGTAATGACTTTTAGTCAGTTATTTTAGTCTAGTAAAAATAGTTTTGTCTTCATATTTTATTACTTTGTCATAACAGTTCAGATTTTATTACATGGAGACACATTGAAAGCATGTCTTTATTCTCCCAGTATATTTAATAAAGTATCAGAGGTGATCATAGATTTTCTAATAGAATTAAAAAAAATCATTACTATAGACAAACTATGTGTGTCTAGATTCAACACTGGAATTATTTTTATCCAAACATCTTACTGCACTCTATATAACCTACAAATGCTTTCAAGGACAATAAACTAATGCATTAGTGAATTATTTTTGGAACTATTCAATTTTCTTATGCTTTTAGTAGAATTCAAAGTTCATGGGAGGAAATCCTTATATGCTTACCTGTAAGTGATAGAAACAATGAGTATTTGCTCAAAGGACCCCCCTGGTGGATCTACTGCATGTGTAATTTATGTTCACCTTTAAGCAGCACATTAATGGGTTTACCGGAAGTTGAGATAATTTTTTTTTTCTACTTTCAGAGTATTGAATCATTCACTTGCTTTTTGTGGCTAGGGTACATTTATTACATAGTAGTTAATATTTTTCATTTCGACAAACTTTTAATGTAAATGCAGAAACAAATTAATCAAAACCTAATAAACCTTAAACTTTGGAAATCCTTACTTATACGAATCTCATCTAAAACCCCGGGAGGGAATCTAACTCATGTTTTCTCAGAGTCCAATACATTTGTAAATTTGAAAAAAAAAAGTAAATTTTAACTTCAATGAGGTAGGAATACTGTCATTTTATGTCATCCAACTGGTATCTACAACATGTTTGTTATAGTCTGAGTTTGCAAAAATATATTTCAGCAGTTTTTCCACAACATCGTTGCTTACCGTCATTATTGCTAGTAGTCCTGGTTTTATAGCTCCAGGAACATCCCTGCCCAACTAAGTTGGAAGTGTATTTTGACACATTTCAAATCTTTCATTTTCTTGAATCAATAAAATAAAGATAAAAGAGGAGAAGGGATATCTGAAATGCATGTCACCAAAAGCTAATGTGAAATATTATCTTAATTTCAAAACACATTCACATACAAATTTTGATAGTTTGATTAAAAACCCTAAAGTTTCACATGACATTTCCAACAAAGTTTTCAGGCAGAAACTACTTTTTCTAAACCCTCAATTGTAGTCATCATTATGATAAATATCAACCATACTATGAATATTTTCATGCTCCTATTAAAAGTATGCCATAAAGAAGCAATGAATAATACAATTAAAAGAATGTGAAAAAAACCACTGTCTCACAAGATGTGGCAAATCTTAAGTAATGTAGTATATAATCTTTACATTGCTTTACTTGAATTTGTAAAAATTTTAAATCTTTTTTACATACAGCTTTTTTTGGATTTCCTTACAGATACCAGCATAATCTATTTTCATAATTTTTATCCCTAATCTTATTCTTGCCTCTGGATACTCAGGTTCATGTACACGTCACCTGTTTTTACACACTTTCACTGTCAGTGTTTCTTTAAGCAATTGGGTAAAAAAAAATATTTGTAAGGTATAAAAACAAATAAATGAGCAAACAAGCAAAGTACTTAGTTCTAGCCTCACTGTAATGACCTAAATCTCTCAGAGTCCATTTCTACTATGATAAAAATAGTTTTAAGAAAATTAAAAAAAAATTCTTAAAATATATAAATCCTACATAATCAACATAGCTAAAACCGGAATATATTTTAGTTTGCATGCCTAAATACTATGTATTTGTTACACAAACAATCTCACTGGAATATTCATATTTTTGAATCAACACCATTGACCATGAAAAGCTAAACAGAAATATTTTCTATCCAATTTTTTTTTTTTTTTTGGTAGTGAAGACTGAACTCAGGGACACCCAACTAATAAGCTACATCCCCAGCCCTATTTTGTATTGTATTTAGAGACAGGGTCTCACTGAAGTGATTAGTACCTTGTCATGCTGATGCTGCTGATGCTGGCTTTGGACTCGCGATCCTCTTGCCTCATTCTACAGTGCTGCTGGGGTTATAGGTGTGCACCACCGTGCCCTCCAAATTTAAATTATACTCAAATTAATGTTTGTACATGAGTCTCTAGTTTGAACCACAGATTTCAGACATTGCACAGGATATAGTTACTGAGTGGGAAAAAGGTATGTTGGGGAGCTCCCTAGGTGGCAATATAGACTTCTACAGACTTCACGAACTGGAGACCAGAGCTCAGAGTTCAGGGGTGCTGTCACCTCCGAAGCCACAGGTCAGGATATCAGAAATTGCACAGAGTTAAAGGGAGAGCCGGTGAGCTGCAGAGCTTCCCAGCAGAAGCTCCCCTCAGGCAGCAAGCTGAGGATTGATCCTTCATGTGGATGTGCCACCTAAAAGAGGTCAGGAGATCAAAACAAAAAGCCTTTGACTGGATGAGCATCAAAACCATCAGGGTTTACAGGGGGGCCTGGAAGGATTTGTTTTCCACAGCTAGAGTGGAAAGACCTCTACCTAAGAAGCTCTTAGTGGAGGCCACAGAAAGGTCCAGCCTCACAGGTTGATTCAGATCAGCAGTAAATTCTAAAAGTCCACCCAATCATATATATCAAAGCATGAAATAAAAAAGAAAAAGAAGAAAAAAAATAAACAATGACTTAACTTGGGGAAAATAATAAGTCTATAGAAGTAGATCGACACACAGGACAGATGCAAGTATTAATATACTGGGACGTTAAAAATAGAGTTATACGAAGGTAGAGAACAGTACAAAAATAGTAGAGAAATACAGAGGACCAATAAAGCTTGAGTTTGAATTTAAAGACATGAAAATTCCCTTTATGATGAAAAGTGCTGGAGGGAATTAATGGCAGTGTAGACACTAGGAATTAAAAGATTGGTGACTTAAAATTGTAATAAGGAAAATGATCCAAAATGAAAAAATGAGTGTCTTTTGAACTCTGAAATCACATTAAGGAGTCTAATTTATGTTTATTTTTAGGTCCAAACTAAAGGATACAAGCATAATAATATTTCAGTAAAGAATATCTAAAATTTTTCCAACTTGTATTGGAACGATAAAACCACAGGTCTAAGATGTACAATATTAAATACAGTATGTGTTAGTCAGGTTTTCATCTCTGTGATCCACACACCTGACAAGAACAACCAAGATCTAGGATAAGTTTATTTTGGTTCACAGTTTCAGAAGTCCAGGTCATGGGCCACCAGCTCCATTATTCTGGGTCCAAGGTAAGGTGGAGCATCGTGTCTGAAGGGTGCAATGGAGGAAAGTTACTCAGCTCCTGGCAGTCAGAAAGCATAAAAAGAGGGGCTGGAGCCCAGTGGGACAAGATGTAATCCCCAAGAGCATGCCCACAGTGACCTGGCTCCTCCAGCAATGCCCCTGTGTATAGCAACCACTCAGTGCAATGTCTTTTCTAATTATGAATCCATGAAATGGATTAACTCATTTATTAGGTTTCAGCTCTCATAATCTAATCATTTCACTTCCTGCACAAAGACAAACTTTGGAGGAACACCTTGTATACAAACCATAAAATTCCACACTGGCCCCCAATAACTTATATCCACCTCACAAAATGCATGTGGTTCATCTTCAAGAGTCACTTTATTCTTAATAGTTCTAGCATTTCCCAAAACTTTAAAATCAAATTATCACCTAAAACACATGACAAGCTCTTGGATCTGAGCCCTTATAATGTTCAAAAGGAAGTTTCATATGTCCAATATACAATGGCACAGTGTAAACATTCTCATTTCAAAAGGGAGGAAAAGAAACATAGAAAGAGTGGATGGGTTCAATGCAAGATCATAACCCAGATGGGCAAATAAGTCCTCTAACTGCACATCTGGCATGTGGGACACCTGGCAGTGAGATGTGATCTCCTAATGACTTTGGAAGCCCCACCGCTTTGGCCTTACTGGTTGTAGCCCATGTGGCCTCTCTTTTAGCCTGGCTCTGTCTACAAACCATCAGCTTTCCTCAGAAGACATTTATATTGCTGGCATCTCTTAGTCTTAGTTTCCACAGGAACTTCAGCTTCTTTCACACAGTATCACATATTAATCTCTCAAGGACTGCCTACAGGAATTTTGAACAAGCTACACTTTGCCTGGCTTCCCAGACATTCTTGGTAGAAGCCCTCCATGCCCTACTAGTTCCAGCATACTCCATTTCTCCAGAGTCAGCACCATGAGGACAACACTAAGGTCTGCTGCTAGCTACAGAGTAGTTGGACCCCATTGAACCATGCCTGCAGTGACATCTAAGTGCTTAGGTAGCTAAGTACAATTAAACAAATCTTGAGGAAACAGTTTTCTAGGCACCCCTGTGCAAGTTGGGTGTGCCTAAGGTCTTCTGTATAACTTTTTATTTCTACATCTTTAATCCTGAAATGAGTATGGTCTTGATAATTCTGAGATGTCCTCAAATCATTTTTCCTACAGTCTCTGTGCAAAGTTCTTAACAATTTCAAGATAATTACAATCTCTTCAACAGCCATAACTTACTTAACCCCAGTTTACATACACTTTTCCAGCCAAATTGCAAGGTTTTAAAATCATTCTGCTCTGCTTTGTACTACCATTTCTTAGAGTAAAGCTGGTTAAAGATGATAGAATATCAATTCTACCACCTGAACACTGTGTTGCATTTAAATTTCTTCTACCAGCTTGATTAATCCATTACTTTAAATTCAACCTCACCCAAAATCTCAGAATGTGGACAAAATCTGGCCAAGTTCTTTTGTCATATGTAGCACAAATTACTTTCAGTCCAATTCCCTATAGTCTCCATTCCCTTCTGCAGGCTCATGAGCACAGTCTTTATTGTCCACATTACTATCATCATTCTGATTTTCTGAGCTCATGACAGAATTGACCATAAAGCTCTACTTACAACAAATTCTTCTCCAACCTGCACCTCCAAACTTTTCCAAACTCCTACTACAAACCAATTTGAAAGGCCTCTGAGCTGCATGTTCTGGTATGGCCACAGCATTGATCCCAATGGCTATTTCCATTCTCTCTGTTGGTCAGATTTCCATCACTGTGAACAAAACACCTGACAATAACTACTTAGAAGGGGGAAAGTTTTACTTTGGCTCATGGATTCACTCATTCAGTCATGGTCAGCTAGCTCCATTCCTTTAGCTCAAGGAGAAGTGGAACATCTCCTTGGAAGATGTTGAAGGGTGCAAAGGAGGAAAGCCACACATCTCAGGACAGAAGGGCAGCATCAAGAGAGGGAGGACACAGGGAACAAGATATAATCCCCAAGGACATACCCATAGTGACTCACCTTCTCAAATCATGACCCACTTGCCTACAGCTACCAGGAATCTCCTTTATAATTAGATTAATCCAATGATTAGATTATTGCTTCCATAATATAATTTCACTTCCTGCATTAACAGAGGAGCTTTTAGGGAACATTTCATACATAAATCAAAACATGGTGACAAAGAGAAAATTGTAGAAATAATAGCAAGAATCCACAGAGAAAGGATAATTTATAAACAAAGTAAAAAGGAAAACCAAAATGCTACAGTTTTCTTACCATAAACTATAAGATCAGAAAATAAGGGAATGATATTCCCAAAGTGCTCAAGATAAGTCAAATAAAATGTTTTGAAACACTGCCAGATAATATAAAGATCATCAGAGAATCAACAGATGATTTTGAATGACAATAATTGTTAAGGAAGTTTGTTGGGTGAAAGTAAATAATTCTAGAGTGTGAACACTTTGTACTGAAGACAGGAAAAGATAGGGAATGTTAAAATTGAGTAAATACAGAATATTCAATTTATTATTCAGTTAAATAACTGTTGAAGCAAAAAGTAATTGTGCTTTGCAGGATTTTATGATATGTATGCATGAAATAACTGACAGAATCAGACAATCAAAGAATAAAGGCATAGTATTGTTATGTTCCTATATTTTACATGAAACAGCATACCAGTTTTAAAGATAGAGCATACTCAGGTAAAAATTTGTATATCAGCCCTTAGAAATTCCACTATAAATTATACTTAATTATGCATAATTTGAGGTAATTAAAATAAAATGATTCTAATATTAATAGTTAATATAAATGAAAGAGAAAAAAAGAAGAAATAAATAGAACACATGTATCTACACTGGGAACTTGAAAGAGCTTTAACAGTAATTATAGGAAAAACAGATTATACTAATTTATACTCAGTTAAAATCAGAGATTATCAGAGTGCATATCTTTACTATGGATGTGTTAATCAATTTGATTACAGTAATCTTTAACAATATCAAATCAAATTGTATATGATGAATATTTACAATTTTTATTTTTTCATTATGGCTCAATTAGGTGGAACTTTTCTTTTAAAAAAATAAAGACATATATGTATTTAATGGACAGAATTCTGAAGATGCTACACCCAGGATTCCTATAACTAATCTTCCCAGTTAAGCACCAGTCTAGGTTTTACTATAGTTAAGCTTCTAGACTTTAAATTAGCAAGGGTACTCGAGGATTATGGAGGTGAGTTCAGTCTCATTACCTGACCCATTAAGAGCAGAGTATTTTTTTTTCCATCCGCAGCAGGAGAGATATGATATCCAGGGAGGCAGAGGAAAGATGCAAGTTGAGAAAGATGCAGCTTCCAGGGCTGGCTTTGTTTGGAGGAAGTGTTCACAGGTCAAAGTGTGCCAGGGACTTGAGGAGCTAAGGGTCACTGCTCACTAAAGTTTAGCAAGATGGGAGGAACTCAGGACTGAGCCAAAACAAATACTAATTTAGGGAATTATCCTGAATTTCCTAAGAAGGTAACTGGATTTTTGAAGAGTTGTTACTTATACATGTTATGGCATGATATTTT
This sequence comes from Spermophilus citellus, assembly GCF_964194105.1. NCBI lineage: Eukaryota > Metazoa > Chordata > Mammalia > Rodentia > Sciuridae > Spermophilus > Spermophilus citellus. The sequence continues at coordinate 124,965,028 of NC_138198.1, forward strand.
CTATCATCAGAATGAAAATTATCTTAATTCTAATATACTATCATTTTAAATCATCAATAAAATATTTATAATCTTGAAATTAGTGGATCAAAGGGCATATGTGATTACAAAAAAGATAAGCATTTCAAATGTTGAAATAAAAAGCATAATCCATTACCATTTTAAAGTACATTTAAAAATGCCTGTATTGTAAATTCCTAGTTTTGGGAATATGAATGGATTAAGGATTTTTAATGATAACTATAGAAAATAAAAAATATAGCACTCAGGGTAGTTTCAACCAACTTAGATTGTGTGTTTGGGAAACCCTAACCACCTATTCTAACCCTACATTAATCTAGAGAGAATAAACCAACAATAATTCAGGCTTTTTCTTTTTTTCTAACTTCCCAATATACTCAGTACATAATAATTTTTTATAAGTCCAGTTATGGTTTTCCCAGAAATAAAATAAATTTCATCGAGTTGTCTTTTAAAGATAATTTGAATGTCTTCATTATCCTATATGTACAACTTGTCAAACCTGTCTTGTAAATCAGCACACACTTCATCAATACCAGGAAAGCGTACATAAACAAGAGCCTTACGAGTCTTAAATGATAATTACCACAAACTAATGAATCACATAAATCATTCATAATGAAAGGAAATAAACAAGTACTCTGAGATGAGCACATTAATAACTTTTTTAAAAGCAATGAGTAATTTAATTTATTTGGTATATCCACAGACAGCAACAACTTGAATTTTATTTGTGAAATAATTAGCAGTTAATCTAAAGGGATACAACTTATCTACCAGCAGTAGTTTAAACTGAATAATGAAGATTAATTCTGTCTTTGATGAAAAGTATTCTGATAATATCCCATGATTTAAATGTCAGTGTAAAGAGGATACATGAAGATTGATGTAAGTTCATTCTGACAAACCTAGAATTTATTCTAAAATATGATTTAGCATGCCTTGCAATTTCAAGTAATTTGTGATATGCTATAATTTCCAGTGATCTACTCAGCCAAATACTAATTGAATATATATGGGGAGATACCAAGTTCAGAACTTTTTTCTTTAACATTATAAATTGGAGGTTCACTTATATTTGTTAAAAGACATTCAGTTGGATAATGTGAAACTCACATATAATTAGACAGACCATCTTTCCCTCCAAGTAACAAGCATGACCTTTTTACATAAACATTTTGTTTCTCTTTACTGTACTTGATATCATCTTCTTGTCCACAATTAGATTCGAAAACAGTATTTTTTCTCCATCATTAAGATTTCAATTAATTTCTCTATTGAAGTATATATATCATGCTAGTTTGAAATTCCTCTAAAATTTGAAGCCATATACTTACTGCCTGGTAGACTCCGTCAACAACTAAGTATCACGCTGTGTGTGAGGACTGGGGTATTGAAATGATAGAGATATAGTTTTATTCTAAGGAGCTAATAGCAGATAGTGAGAAAGTGCTTTGCTCATAAATAGCTACAATTAAATGTAAATGTTAATTTTGGTATAATTTATGCCTGTGGCTTAGTATTGAAGCTTGTAGTGGTGCTCGGCCCTTGGAATTATAGTCACTGAGGAGTTTCCCCAAAAGCAAATTTTGGAAGTTGTCAACACAAACGCTAACAAACAGAAATTGGAATCCTCTTAAATTTGAGATTCCAGCCTCCTCACAAGTGCTCATGGCCAGAAATCCAAAAGAAAAGCAGGAACTGAAGGAACCCAGAGTCCTCCAGCAGTAGGTCTCCAGGTGGGGAGGAGGCACCCCTGAGAGCTGGCAGCCAGTCCCTGGAAACCACGAGATTGCTATGGATGGACCCTCCTAGTGACACAGGTAACCCAGGGGACAGCACAGACACCTGTGAGTGTCAGGGGCCTGGGAAGGCTCATCTTGTAGCAGGGGTGTCCACACAGCTTCTCACGTGGAGGCACGGCTTCAAATGATTGACTTCCATTTTGTTCAAGTAGAAAGGCATCAAATGCAATATTTGTTCTACATAAGGTTTTCATTGGTTTCCCTTAAAACAATCAATAGACTTAAAACAATAGTTGTATATGTTGCTGAGTTTTTGGTGAACAGCCTTTTTTAACATTGAATCTTTACATGGGGAGGACTCAAAAACCTCTCTTTTGAAACCATTCTTCTTCCAGGAATATCCATACCTACCTGCACATCTTCAAACAAATTTATGAAAGTTACATTCCAGTAAATATACAGAATAAGTCTCTAAGAAATTATGGCATAATAAAATATAGACATATGTGCATTTTGTCTTTGTCACTGATTCCTGTCACAGAGCTCCTAAAACCCTGGCAATCTCCTGATGCTATTGTTAATCACAATGAGCCCTTTGACCACACCTGCATTGATGCTAAGGAAGTGACTCCTGGGGCCTTCCTAGGTTTTTTCAGAATGGTGTCTGGTACCAGAAGAACAAACTCTTCAGTAGAGGTTAAAATATTCAATACCCCCTTCCCCACCTCCCCAAATCACTCCTCTAGGGAGGAGATATGGGCTGGAGTATCTTGGCCCTCTCCAGTGGCCAAGGCATTCATTCACCATTTCACAGGTAAGGAAACGTCAGTGGGAACTCTGGAGAAATGTGCTAAGGGAGCTTGCAAGTTGGAGAATACATCCAAGAGCTAGAACACCATGTCTCCACAGCTGCATGGGGCCCAAAGTGCCAGTCCACCTTAACTCCATTCCTCTTCATCGGCCTCTCCTTGTACCTTAATAATACCCAATAATAATAAGGAAAGGGATCTCCTCAGTTCTGTGAGTCCCTGCAGCAAGTGACACAGCCTGAGGGGAGGTAGTGGACACCCTCAGATTTGTGATCAGCAGACATATGTAGGTGGCTTCCCATTTGAAGCTGACACCTGAAATAGGGGCAGTCTTGTGTGACTCAGCCCTTCACCTATGGGCTTTGCACTAACTCCAGGGAGTGGCTATCAGAACTGAAATTAAATTATAGGACAGCCAAATCATGTGAAAGTCTTGTCCTTTGGTAAACCATGGAAGAACACATAAGAGTGCAGTGACATACCAACAGAGAGGGTTATATTACTTAGCCAAAATGGACCCTCAGTAAGGGCAGTGTTTATATGTAAAGTATCATTTTATCACAATCATAAATATTGATTCCATATGGTATTTTAAGAAGTTTAACTGGCCTCAGTTTGGAAGGATATGTGAGAAGACAAATGAAAGCAAAGATGACAGCTTCATCCCCCCATGTGGTAGAGAAGAAAAGTAAACCATTTAGCGAGAAGTTCAAGGTCTTCAAAATTCAGCAGTGTCTACATAAAAGGAGAGTGGGATGGAAATGGAACATCACAGGAAGCAGATTTGGAGACTCACTGCAGCAGGAATACAGATGGTGGAGGGATTTCTCATGCAATTGAAGTCCTGGGAAGTTTGAAATAGAGGAAAATACTTTTAGGGAGCACAAAACTCTGGACCCAGAGGAGGCTTTTGAGGACACAGAGTTTGTAAGTTTCAGTAACAGCAATCAATCAAAAATATTTTAGTGTGACTTCCAACTGGGACAAATGTGGAAAAAAAGGAACATTTCCATCTTGAGGGAAAGAACTCACAGATCCTTGGGAGCCCTGGATCTGAATAGACAGTACGTCATTATACTGAAACGTTAAATGATTCTCGGGTTCCTTGTGATGTTGAAGTATTACAGAGCTAATACAATCAACTCAGGATTAGGAGATTCAAGGACAAAACTTATGGCCTGAATTTGAGAGACAGAGACTCTGTGGCTACAACAAATCTTCAAGTTAGCATGAATTTAGGACACAAAAATAAGAAAATGTTAACATGCTGATTGGTCACTTAGCAGAACATGAAGTGATAAAACTGCAGTCACTATGAAAAAGTTCTTAGGTTTTTAAGAAAAATGGACTATGAAAGATAGCATTCTGAGAATGGAAAATGACTTTTTAAATAAATGCAATAGTGTAACAAATACGATGAAAGAATCTTAATTGGAAATCCCTCCCTGCTGAGTTATCAGTGATCAGTGGGAGATTCTGAGCATTATTAGGGTGCTATTCCTATTAATAAAATTTTAAATAATTTTATGTTTTTACTTTATTTGGACATACTTCTCTAAAAAATAAACATAAGGTAACATACACATAAAAACAACAGTGAAATATTAGTTTATATCTGAATAAAACAGGAAGACAAAACATAACTCCAAACAAATGTCTGAATGATGCATCACTCACTGAGTAATTAGGCAAAGAAAAGCTTGAGGAAAGGTAGTTTATAGAGAGGATTGGTCAACAGGCGTACCTCCACCGTTAAAGTGTTTCCTTACCTATGTGAGTCAAAGAGCTGAATATGTTGATATGTTCAAATGATTCCTTCTTTAAAAAATGGAGGAAGTGCAAGACAGGATTCCAGAGGGGTCCTATTTCTCCTCCATGCTGCAGTTGAATGTGTCCCCTCATAGTGTGCTTGGGAACATCACCAACAGTGCAGCCAAATTGGGAAGTGCAGCCTTTGAGAAGCCATCGGACCATGACGTCCCCACCCTTGTGACTGCACCAGTGCTGTTACTGCAGAAGGGAGACCCATTAAAAAGTGCAACCACTTTGGAAAGCAATGTGGAGATTTCTAAGAAAACTTGGAATGGAACCAGTTTGACCCATCTACCCCAAAGGACTTAAAATCAGCATACTATAGTGATGTAGCCACACCAATGTTTATAGCAGCTGAATTCACAGTAGCCAAACTGTGGAACCAACGCTAGATGTCCTTCAATAGATGACTGGATAAAAAAACTGTGGTGTGTATATACACGATGGAATATTACTCAGCATAAAAAGAGAATAAAATTATGGCATTTCCAGGTAAATGGATGGAGTTGGAGAATATTAGGCTAAGTGAAGTAAACCAATCCCTAAAATCTAAAAGCCAAATGTTTTCTCTGATTAGTGAATTTTGATCTATGCGAGAGGGTTATGAGAAGAATGGAGAAACTTTGGATTGGGTAAAGGGTGGGGTAAGGAAGGGTTATAGGGTAGGAAAAATGGTGGAATGAGATGGACATCATTACCTTAGGTACACGTATGTTTGCATGAATGGTGCGTCTCTACACCATGTACCACCAGAGAATTGAAAGGTTGTGCTCTATTTGTGTATGATGAATTGAAATGCATTCTGCGGTCATATACAACTAAGAAGAACAAATCAATAATAATAATAATAATAATAATAATAATAAAGCTGAGTTTGACCTAGTGCTCTTGCTCTCTTTCATACCCCTTGCCTTATCCTGTACCTTCCATCGTGGGATGATGCAGCAAGAGGGAAAATCCCTTGAATCCTGGGCTTCCTAGTCTCAGAAGTAGGAGCCAATGAGCTTCCATTCCTTATGAACTATACAGTGTGATATTCTGCTGCAGCTCAAGGAAAGAGCAGGCACTGTACTGCCTCCATTACTTGCAGTGGATGCAGATGGAGTTGGCAGGAGCAAGAGGAGGACAAAACAAGGGAAGCGCATGGTGCTGACAGCAAGTCAGGGAGCCACGCAGGGTGGATCTTCCAGAAGCTGCACTGCAACCTGCACTCATTTTGATTTTGTGATAAGCCTTGCAATTAAGCCCAAGTGCTCCTGATGAATGAGGCTGAGAGTTCACAAGCAAGAGGGACCTGGGTGTCTCAGCAAACCTTTGAAAATCAGTATCATTCATTTTTACTGTGTATGCGTTGCAAAGAGACAAGTATGAACTGTCCTAAGCTCTTCACAAACCTGTTGAAAAGCCATCCAATGAGGACATCTTGGGCCTGTTACTAATTCCTTCATTTTAACTTTCATTGTGTAGATAAGGTTTTCCTCTGCTCCTTCTCTTCACATATGTCTACTCTAGTCCAGGGATATAACAGATAAAACAGACTTGAAATGAAGAAGAAGATCACAGACAAAGGGAAACCCCCCCCTCCCTCTCTCTCACACACACACACACACACACACACACACACACAAATGCTCACACAGGAGGAGACCCTTTCACCCCATAATCTTATTATAAAATCCTTCTCTTCTAAATGGGCTTCATGGTAGGAGTCTTATAAAAATTATTTCCATGAGTTTATATTTTTTTTCATCTTTACATGCTAGAAATTATTATTCAAACTGTTTTTATAGCAAAACAACATTCAATCTTAGGTTAACAGAGCATTTAGCCCATGGGATAGTCGTACAGGATTCCTTCAACAATACAACTGCAAGCTAGCCTCGAACAATATGATGCATGAAATGCAAATTTTTTTACAATGTTGAGAGAAGCAGAGATTGGTGTTGTTTTATGTTCAGCTTTCCACCATAATCAATTATTCTACTCTCTAGTATACTTTTCTATGGCAGGTTTTTGACAATATTATATGAGAAGAAGTATCATTTTTGTTTCTCTTCTCATGCATGACTAGCAAAAGAAAAAGTTCTGTCTACAGTCAACAAAGATGAGCATATGGCTCCCTGTCAATTTCAGATCTCTTCCCCTTGAATTGCCACAAAAAAACAATTAGCAAATAATCAACCGTATTCATAAGGCTGGTTTTTTTCCCCTTAACCTCTTTAAAATACATAAACCGTGTTCTTGTGGGATTCATTCAGTCAAATTTTACACATTTTCATTTACATATTCAAGATTAAAAAGAATTTTCAGCAGAAAAAAAGTTAGAAACATTAAAGAGCATATTTATTAAATGTGGAAATACCACAGTTACCTAAAGAGAATGCGATTTCTAGACTTGGATTTATTGATTTATGAAACTAAATATTTATTAATATCTACTATGTGCCAGAAACTATGAAAATGATTAATATATTCCTTGTCTTTCTGAAGTTCATATTCTAAACAAGCAAAGGACAATGAATTTCCAAACATACATTGAAAATTCTAGAATAGAATCTCTCATGTATTCAGCCTTCAAAAATCTTAACTTTGAAAATACGGATTACAGATCTGAAAATTTGTGAGAATGAGAATGTTACAGATGAGAACTTATTGAACAATAATTCCTACAAATAGAAATGAGCACATATACTTTTAAAATGCTCTTTATAGGAACACATACTCACATGCCCACAGGAAAATCAGCTGCCAATTAGCTACTGGGGGTCTCATAAGATGACCATTAGAAAGCTGAGGATATCATAGAATCCCCTGAAGATAAAAGACTGAAGGTTAATACTTACTTCTGTCATTTATCGGTTAAGTTATTCTATACTTTCATTTTCCTTAGAGTTTAGATTTTTGCAACTGCTTCAAAAGATAATTTTCACAAATTAAAAATTATTCTATATTTTTTTCTAATATTTTAACATTTTATTTTTGAAATATTTAAAAATTTTGTATCCAATACAATTTACTCATATTATTATGGTTCGTTTATATGTCAATTTGATGGGACCATGGGTAGCCCAAATATTTGGTCAAACATTATTCTGGATGTCACTTAATGACTAGAACAAATTCATCACCCCTCCCCATATAAAGGAACAGTTCTTCCTCCTGATGTTCGTCAAACGAAAACGATCTTTTCCCCCTGCCCATCTCCTGTCGTGAGGATCCAGCTTAGGACTCGTCAGCCTTTATAATCACAGGAGTGTCAACAATGCCCCATAGAAGGAGCCTCTCTCTCTCCCTTCCCTCCTTCATTTCTATGGAGGCCTTGACTCCTACATAAATATGAGATGAGCATGTCAATATTATTTTCCTTCTAAGGCACCATTGTTTCTCCTACTACACTGGGTTTTATTGCACATTAAGTTATGAATACACTTGAGTCTATCTTTGGAATATTTTGATCTGTCTTTTCTTGCACTCAAAGCTGTCATTTTTATACAAGAATCTAACTTAGTATAACCTACCAAATTATTCAATTATTATTGAAAAATCACATATAGTCACTCCCACATAGATTTTAAAATTAATATTTCCTCTTTTAGAATTATGACCTGTTAAGATAGTTAAACTCTTGGTTAACTGTCCTCTTCCTATTTTTTAATTAGTTAAATACTAATTAATTGGTGGCTTTTCTCCCATATTTCCAAAATTACAAACAATCTAACATTTACCAATGATAAAGGAGCTAAAAATGTAGTTAATATGCAGTAGTGGTTCAGGCCTATAATTATGCATATTTGTGTATTAACAATAAACAAAAAAATGTGAGCTGTAATTGTAGCACAAGAGAGGACTCTTCAGCCAGAGCAATGGCGGGAGAGGCCATGGATCACATGAATAGGGCTCTGTCCCAGGCAGTCAGACCTTCTCCTGATGAATATTTGCACATTTATGCTCATCCCAGCTGGAGTCTGCTCTTTCACAAAAACATGGGACTTTTAAAAATGTTTATACTTGCAAAGTAAGGGCAAAATCATTCAAAGGCCCATAGTAAAACACTAGTGGCCATGAAAGAATTTCATCTGAAGCATATCCCCCATCTAAATTATGCCACACTGTTAGGATCAGTCACACCCTGGCTTGGTGTCCCCTTCACTCAGTTTCACTGTTCACTGTAAGTCGATAGCACAGTTCTAGCATTTACAATTTTTTAATTTTCTATTTTTTTTATAATTTTTGACATCAGGAATTAAACCAGGGGTGCTTTAAGATGGAGATGCATTCCCAGTCGTATTTATCCATTTATTTGTTTGTTTGTTTGTTTATTTTTGAGGCGGGGCTCACTAAGTGGCTGAGGCTGGCCTCAAACTTGGAGTCTCCCTGCTTCAATCCCTGCTGGGATTACAGGTGTGGGCCACCTACCCGGCTTATCATTCATAACTTTCTAAGCTTTATTCTCACCTTTTAATTTTCTTAGTTGATATAAAATCTTGTGATAATATTATTTTTATGAAAGTTTAAGTGAATTAGATAAGAATTATTCACTTAGAGTTTCTGAATTAAAGATGTTTGCACTTTAGAGAATCAGAATAAAAACAAAATACTTTCCTTGTTCTCCAAGACATTAAAATTCAGTTAAAATATAAAGCAGATTCATGTAGTGTGCATTATGAATACTAAAATAAATGTTCAGATAAACATACATGGAAGGATAGATACTCAAGAGCTTGTTTTTACATGAAATCACAAAGAACACCTAATTTGCTTTTAATCACTTTTGTTCGAGGTTATTAAAACATGCATACCTTAATAAGAATATGTGAATACCATAAAAATATAGAAGACCAAACAACAATAATTTGATGGGAAAAAAACACATTACAAGACTTGGACAAATCAGAAGTAACTTGAATATTTGAGGTGTAATATGACAAAATGAAAGAAAGCAGTACCTAATTCAGGGATGCTTAAACTGATAATGCCCTTGAAATACATGTTCATGAATTCTCTATTACTTGTAATATTATCCCAGATGCCAGTTGAAGTAAAACCCATATTTACACCGCACCACCTATGTTAGTAAATTTAATTTGGTAGGTTTTACAGTGATGGTATTTATACATGCTGAATATAATAAAGGACTCTGAGGAAGACAACTGAAATCTTAGATGAAAATCATTAGTGATAAGCCAGAGAGACAGAAAGAGAGAAAAAGAGGGAGGGGTAGGTGTCTTAGCCAAACAGACTGTAGCAAAACATGATAGGTGTTCATAGAACTTCATAGAAGCGATCCATATAGGAGTTCCTTTAAGTTGAATTACCTTTCTGATTACTGCAAGAGGCGCTAGTGAAAAACTCGACTGGTGTCCCTCCTTGAGGTACTTGCATATTCATGCACTGTCCCCTCTTCACCACTATTGTAGTGGACTGAGAACAAATTGGTCTATTGATTAACAGACAAGGGGGACTAGAGTCTCACTCTTGACCCTTTCACGTTGGAGCAAGTTCTAAGAAGCAACTTAACTGCATCTCCTCTCCAGCTGAGAATATATGGTCCTAGCTTTATTTTCTGTGCACTATTCTCTTTGCCTAATTCTGAGATCAAAAAAAAAAAAAAAAAAAAGAAAGAAAGAAAGAAAAAAAAGAGGAAAGAAAGAAATAAAAAGAAAAGAAGAAAATATATTCATCTAAAGAAGACTATCTCAGGATCTGCTTTCCAACCAAGACTCCACTGATTTCAGAATTTCTCAGGCCATGCCACAAATCACTTAAGCATCATATTAATGATATCATTTTTAAAATTCTTGTCATCTATAGAGTTACTGGACTAACATGTCAACTTGTAAATGCTACTAAAAAGAGACTGACAATTTTAAAAATCAAACATAAGAATAGTGAGAGACTGAATATACAAATGGATCATATATGAAAATAGATCGCTGCCCAACACTTCTGCTGCAAGGAGCCCAGGAAGTCAAATCAAAGCTTCTGCAGTCAAATCAAAACTCACCCAAGACTGTTACATCCTGGTTCATGACTGCCAGATGATCTACGTTTTACCACAGCTTCCAACTTAGGACCACAAAACAGAGACAGGTAAAAATGCTCCTTAAGTCAATAATTTAAGACGCCCTGTTTCTAGTGACCCTCCTCCAGCTTCCTCATGCTAACAACCTCTGATCAGAGCAAACCTGGAAAAAAAAAAAAAAAAACATCAAAGATCAGGCCTCTCCAGTGATGGTCTCCCCACAGACAACAAATTGATTTACTACCCATGCATAAAAATGCCTTTATAAGAGCTAAGAAAACCAGGAAAGAGATCAGAGTATTTAATTTGAACATAATTATACAAAAAAAAAAAAAAGACACAGTGAGGAAGATAGGAAGGACTGTTTTATATTATCCACACCCCTCTCTCACATCAGTCACACAGCATGAAGAAAGATCCTGCCTGCTTATGGAAAAGAAAAGAAAGACAGCATGAGAATTTGCCAGGGACCCTGACAACAGGGTTGCCACAGTGGAATCCAGCCCACAATTCAGTTTGGTACCTCTGGATTGAGCCTCCAGAACTTTCTTGGTATCAAGCAGGAATCTATACCCCATGTGAGACAGACACAATCTCCAGTCTACATCCCTGATGGTCAACTGCCACAGCACTGGAGTGTGAAGAGCATGCAGTGGCCTGTAGAACACAGCTGCTATGGAATTTGGGCACACCCCAGCTCCTCCCCAATTTAGTGGTTAGAGAATTGCATCCTAGAACAGTGATGGCTGCATTATTCTCAGAGTTAGGGAGATGTTCAGGATCACAATAGCCACAGATGTATCAGGCTTAGGATGGTATCAGATGGCCTGCTTAGCATCTCTGAACAGATTTAATATTCATTGTGTCAACCACATAAAGCCAGTCTTCAGAGACTGAAAAAAGTCTTTTAAATGGGTGGACTTTGACAGACAGCCATCAAGTTCAAAATAATCAGGAAAATTTGACCTGACACAAAAGAAAATATAAAGTTCCAGTGACTAGTCCTTAAATACTGGACATGTAAGAACTATCTAGAAATATTCCAAGACAACTTTTAAGGAAGCATCAAGAAAATGAATACATCAAAAAAATTTAGAGAAATTATTCAATAAAGTCCAGAAAACAAATAATCAGAATTAGGAATTTAACATGGATATTGAGATAATAAAATAAATCCAACAGAAATTCTGAAGCTCTGGAGGTTGAGGCAGAAAGATTGTGAGTTCAAAGACAGCCTCAGCAAAAGTGAAGTGCTAAGAAATTCAGTGAGAACCTGTCACTAAATAAAATGCAAAAAATAGTTCTGAGGCTGTAACTCAGTGGTTGAATGTCCCTGAGTTCAATCCCTTGTACCAAAAGTAAATGTATAATGTAATATAATGAGAAAAAAATTAAAAATACAATAGGAAGTATCAACAGCAAGATGTTGAAGAGACTTGCTTAACCATAATGATACTTTCTTCTTTGTCAGCAGAAGAATCTGTGAATTTGAAAATGTTTTATTCAAAAGCAAAAAGTCAGAGGAGAGAAAAGAAAAATTAATAAAAAGGAATGAAGAAAGGTCATCTGATTTATAGGACAGCATAAGAAAGAGTGAACATTGATTTCATAGGAGTTAAGAAGATCTGAAAAATAAGTTGAAAGAAAGCATATTTTAGGAAATAATTTCCAAACCTAGAGAAGGATATAAATACTCAGGTACAGGAAGGTTCAAGGTCTGTAATCAGATTCAATCCAAATAATTCTACTTATAGACATACTGTAATACTGTCAACAATCAAAACAAAGAGAAGATTCTGAAGTCAGCAAGAGAAGAGAAGAAAATGACGTGGATGGAAGTTCCAAAAAATCGAGCAGCAGACATTTCAGCAGAATGAATGAAAGTAGAGAGTTAGTGGAAGAACAAATTCAGAATGATGGAGAAGGAAGTTAGTTAGCATATAGAATAGCATTCTCTGCAATGAATAGAGAGAAAGACTTTCCCAGGCAAGCAGGTTCTGAAGGACTTCACCTCCAGTGGACCTGCTTACTGGAAATGCCAGAGGAAGTCAGTCCCTTGGGCTTGGAGAAAAGAATATGGATGCCTAGCAGGAAAACATCTGGAAGTGTGAAAGTCAAGGGGATTTGTAAATGCACAGTCAAAATGCTTTAATGCTGTAATGGTTGTATGGAAATCACTTCTGTGTTTAGCCAAAAGTCTAAAATACAAAATGAATAAATGTAATAATAACAGTATGTTGTTAAAGAGCATGGAATATAAGAAGATGGAAATTGTGACATCAGAAATTCTAAATTCACGAAGTACAGTATAAGTATAGAAGATTTTAAAGTGTGTGTGTGTGTGTGTATGTGTGTGTGTGTCATAAAAGTTATCAGCATAGAATAAGCAGTTTTAAATATAAGATGCTTTTTATAAGCTCCATGGTAACCACAAAGAATAAACTTCCCACAGAGAGCAAAAATCAAACATATCACTAGACAAAAATGACTTAAGAACAAAGAAGAGAATATTAAAGAAAGGGAAAAATAGTAAAATAGTAGTAGTATGCCCTTGTCTGTCAACAATCACCTTGAATATAAATGGATTAAATTATCTACTCAAAGGGCATATAGTGGCTAGATGGATAAAGACACAAGATTCAACTACATAATGCCTGCAATTGTCACTTCCTCTGTAAGGATGTACATTTTGGGTAAATAAAAAGATAGAAAAAGATATTCCACAAAAATGGAAACCAGAAGAGAGCAGTAGCAGCTATGCCTAGGTAAAGTCCATTTTAAGTCAGAAACTATAAGAGGAGACAGAAGATCATGCTATCATGAAGCTGTCAATCCAAAGCCAACCTGAAATCCTCCTTTTCTGTCCATAAAACTTCCCCAATTCCATTTCCTGCTTTTGACTCTTGCCATCCACCATGACAGTACTGACTCTTCTCTTAGGAAGCTCTGAATAGCATTTCTGCCTGAACTCATGCGGGTGGGGATGGGGGTGGCATTCCACACCAGAAATGGAACCAAAAAAGTACAGGAAGGAGTCATGACCTGTTAACAAGGTGGATTTAGTGACTATTCATGCAACAGTTTTGAGAGAAAAATTGAAATAAGTGCATTGTCGTGAGTAACTGGAATCATTACCAACCACTCTTTGGAGTACGGCATTTCTTTACTGTCATTTTTTAAGGTAAAAACATTCTACATGCTAATATTTATGAAAACAAAATTCCAGTAGTTTCCAATAAAACTATTTGAATGTGTGGTTTTATTTTCCCTAATTCAAATACTTTAATATTTATTTTGAAAAGATATAATATGCTTTGATATTTTCCAGTTTGCCCAGATCTAAATAATTTTTATTCAAAGCTGGTACGAAGGTAACTCTTCCATGAGTGTCCTGTGTCCTCCTGCTATGGAGGTCGGACACACAGAGAACAGGCTGGGTGTCAGCTTACTGAAGTTGGATTTCAACAGAGGGAAAATTATTTTGTATATGGCTTCAAGCTCGTGTACACAAACTTCAGAATTTCTACCTTTTCCTATGTAAAGAAAGTATATTACTAATGCTTAATTTGCAAAAAGAAAATCATTTCTTGCCCTTCAGAAGAAACTAATGATACTAGTATATAGCAGCTGGCTTCACATGTGAAGATGGCCTCATTTGCACACATTTATTATGTTCCTGGAGTTCTCTATGGTAGCACAGAAATGACCAGTTTAGGGAAGAGATGCCCATGACTTCTAGCTGTGATACTGATCAAGTTCGCTGTTGACTCCTCCTGGGCTCACATCTTCCTGACCATGGGGAGAGACCACACAGTTGTGCGCTGTTAGCTTTTTTGGTTTCTCTTTGGACATAATTGCTTCTTGTGGCTATTTTCCTCTTTAATGGGGCACATGACTTACACTTTAACACACAGATAAAGTCTCTGCAGTCTAACTTTATGCTCATTTAGACACTTTTATGAGCAATCTGGGAAAAATTCAAAAACATTGAGAATTTTTTAGAAAATATTTCTTCCTAGCCGGGACTTTTTTTTTAGATATTTATGGAGGTTACGAAACACTAAATGTAATGATTGAAATATTATGAATTTCAGGACAGTTTATATTGCATAGTCTGCTTGAATTTTTCAACCCAAAGAATATACTATCTCATCTTCCAGCAAAAAACGCCAACATGTTTATTAAAAACATAATTTGCATATCTTCAAATATTATGCTAATAAATATATATTTTACTTTAAAGAAAATTATATTCTGAGAGTTTCTCAATATTTTGATAAGCTTTAAAGGCAGTGACTTTGGAATAAACCATTAGTAACATACACTCTATTGAAAGATTCATGTGTGCTGCCTTTGAATAAGTGAAATGCTACTTTGAGTTCAATATTTGTGGCAACCAATGAAAAGGTGTATGTCACTCAATGTTATCAATTCCTGTGTATTACCTTGGGAATTTTACCAGAGATTTTGAAAAACATAAATCCTGGATGATTTTCCTGTCATTTAAAAATCATTAAAATTACAGTTATTCAAATGTCATTTTAAAACTCATTCATTTAAATAGTTCTTTGTACCATAAATAAATTGTTCTGTGCAGTAAAGCAACACCTTCAAACGTAATTTGTGTTTGCTCTATTGACTCAGAATCAAGTTGATACACTATATTTTGCTGGCAAAACATTTACTTGAAATACTTCAATAAATATGTCCTATTTTCATTTTCAAAAAGCTTTAGAAATAAATTTACTGAATCATAAACGTGCATTTATTGCAAAACACAATTAACTCAGTAAATTTTATCTAGAAATAAATGTATAAAATCTTTGCATAAAATTTCTGTTTGAAATGATATTCAGATTCCTGACTCTTTCTATTCCACATTCAATGATTATTTGGTGGTAATTTTTTTTTTTATTTGCTGAAACATATGGTCTTAAAATTTATCATATTCGAGCTGAAAATGACAAAACACAGGGCAGAAGCTAAATTACCTGTATCACAAGTTTGACTGAAACAGATTTTGTCCCAGTACATAACTTCCCCCACACCAAAGTGGAATAAAAATTATAACCTAATTTTTAAAATGCATTTCTTACCTGCTTGTTATTTAATCTAGCTTTGATCTTAGTAAGTATTTTCTTGGAAACCCCTGACCTTGGAGATTACCCAACCCATATTTCTATTCTCCACTGATTCTCCATAACTCAAGGTTTTCTTTTAAAAGAAATCATGTCACCTCCAAGTTATAACCCCAGACAACAGTCACAAAGGAACTTCTTTTCCAAATTCTAACGGGAAACATTCCTATTGTGAAAAAATGTGCTCCATTAGAAGTTGAGAAATTAACTAAAGGTTATCCTCCTTTCTTTTCATCACATTCTTTCTATACAAATAACTGTCCTTATTTTACTTTATGTATGCATTTTTATAAGCTTACAACTTATCTCAGTGGAAAGACATGGCTTCTCATTTGACTATATCATGGGCATCTTTCTTGGGCAATTATATGGATAGTTGGATGATAACTATATTGTAATTATCATCTATATTATATGCATCATCTAAATATTCATATATACTCAGATACTTAATTTACATTATGTATAAATTAATTTATATTATAAATAATTTATTTATAAAAAGTTATTCAACTTTAAACTTTTGGCAGTCATTCAGATTTCTTACATTTGATGATTACTACTAACCCTATAGCAAATATTCTTAAAATAAACTTATTTCATATTTTTGTCTTGATAATGAATGCATAAGCTTATGAATCAGGCATGATTCAGTGATGATCCTAAAATCAAGTTGTTTTTTTTTCCTATGCTCTCTCTAAATTTGCCCAACAAAATAGTTATTTCTCTGCTACTGGATAAAAGTTTTCCTCACCTGAATGAATTTTCTGGTCACTCTTAAGTAATATAAAGGCTACAGTTAATTAAAATTATAAACCATACCATTTGGGTAATTAAAACTGTCCACATTCCAATTTGATTATTTTAATGTAAATGTAAATGTAAAGTAGCTTTTATTTCTATTATTTGTTTAATGAAAATTATAGTTTCTCATCTTATGATGTAGGGTCACCAGAAAAATATAGGATGCCTACTCAGTTTAACATAAAAAGTGGTTTTTCTTAGTGTGTGTCCCATGCAATACATAGAATATAAAATACCATTTTTTATCAGTGGCAAAGTTCAATGAGGTTATAAAGGTCCTAATCCAATAGTATTGGTGACTTTGTAAGAAGAAGGCAAGAGAGTGTGCTTGCTCTCTCTCTCTCTCTCTCTCTCTCTCTCTCTCTCTCTCTCTCTCTCTCCATGTTTTCTTGTGCTTACTCTGAGGAAAGATCCTGAGAGGACTAGAGAAAGTGCCACCCTCTGACATCCAGGAGGAAAGCGTCACCAGAGCATCATTGGGCAGCACTTGGCATCTTAGATGGCTGGTGTCCCCAAGTGTGAGAAAATACGCTTCTGCCATTTAAGTCACCAAGTCAGTAAAAGTAATGATGAGAGACTAGAGGTGTGCACCCTGGTTGTGGCAGGTGGACTTCCTCCAGTGACCGCTGGCTGTCCAGTCTGCAGTGCACTGACTTTTGCTTCCTCTCTCCCCTCTCCCAGTCCTCTCTCAGAGGCTCACTCTGAAGCCGCATTACTGCAGTGTTAGCATCTGGCCAGCTCTGGCCGCACCCATGGGTGGGAGTCATCCTATACTTACACATAGAAGCTCTTTCACTGCTGCCCCTGTGGCTGTGCCCCTGTCATGTTTCCAGACCTGAACCAAGCTCAAGTTCAATACCAACCCCAACTAGAGAGGCCTTGACAGTCTCTGAAACCAGAGAGCTCTTAAGGTCTCCATGAGAGATGGGGTAGTCCCCCACCTCAAAGGAAGACCAGTCTCCACCCCACTGACATCAGCTGGGCCATGTGACTTCTCTGGCCATTGGCCTATGAGCAGGAAGATGGCAGCTGTTTGTGAGAAGGAGATTTAAGTGGCATGGCATGTTTAGTGCTCTGCCTGGATTAATTCTGCGGCGTGTGCCTTCTCTCCCGTGTGCCAATTTCCTGTTAGAGAGAAACTAAGCAATTTCTTGATAGCTCTGACAGGTTGATCACTGGAATTATGGATTATATTGAGGAAATAAATGAAAGGCATGACAAAGAAAGCAGTTTTATTTTTATTGAGGAACAAATACTACAGAAAAGCAAAGACAATCTTGCAGAATATGAGACACACTCTCAGAAGGGAGCGAGATATAGACTGATAACTTGCATGAAAAAAATAATGATAAATTTTATCAGAACATTTCCCCCTTGTAAAGAGGCGCATGGCTGTTTTTGTATATTTTTATACAAACATATTTTCAATTGTGAAGTTGAAAAGAAAATGAGCTCACCACTATGACCATCTCCCTCCCTGATGATTTTATCTGGAGAAGATAACTATGGATCTGACAATGTCTGATTCTGGGCATTTTATGGACTTCATTTGTTCTAGGGAGAGCCCAGGGCAAGCTCTTGGGGTTAATGTAGGGTTCTCTCTCCTGTGGCTTACTGCCTTTCCAGCTGGAAGCCCCCCGATTTCTTTTCCAGGTGCACCAGAACTTTGTTCTCCACCTCTTCTGCACAGGGAGCCCCCTTTGTTCTCCACCTGTTCTGCAGCGAGATGAGCCAGGGCCTGTGCTTCTGGTCTGTTTCACTCTCTGTTGTCTTAGGATCCTGCCTTGGGATTTGGTAGCCCCTGGATGACCAGAAGTGGTGTTATCAGAAGTAGAATGTATAGCATGTATTCCAACCCATTGGGACAAAGGCCATGACCTGGGATTTGGAAGAAACAACCCACAGAACGTGACACTTTGCTTTTCATTTCCTGTTGGGCCATGTGTACATCCCCTTGCAGTTTCCTTAAGCTTTGTTCAATGTAATGAAACTTATTAAGAGTTATATATTGTCAGAAAAATTGTGAAAATAGGGCTGCGTTCCCATTTTCACCTATGATTAAACTTGTATTTGTATGATGTATTTGTAAGAATCAATTTGATATATTATTAACTAAAGAATATGCTTGATTCAGTTCCCTTAGGTTGTGCCAAATGTCTCTGTTTCAGAACCCCTTTTAGAAACTGCACTGCATGTAGTTAACAGGGGCTGCCTGGATGTGATAGTTACTCAGGCTTCCCAGAACCTGGCATCTTGGGTACTGGTCAGGTACTCTACAGAACACCTCTCAAGAGGGTTCCTGCTGACAGTTCTCTTCTGCTACACTTAGGTTTTAGGTGGGAAGCCCACTCAGGTAAAGCTCTATTCTTATAATGTGTTTTTCCTTTCTTTTGCTTAATTAGGCTTAAATTGCTTTCATTTCTCTAGTTAAGGTCAAAACTTAGATTTGTTTCCTGAACCCTTGTTTTCCAATATATGCATTTATTGGTATAAATTCCCTTCTGTGTCAAGGCCTAAGGAAATGATTATTCATTCTTCACAGTGAGAAACTGGGGAGAGAAATAGGGTTCACAGAAGACTGACAGATATGTGTATACCACCCTAAGACTCAGGCCCAAGAATTTTTCTTCTCATGTGAGTCCATACTTGGCCTCCTGGGAGTTATCAAAATGACTATTGAAGTGTTGCCACCAGTTTGTGGTTCCAGCAGCTTGGGCACCAATGTGCTGGTATTATTTGAGACTCCCCATTTGCATTCATCTTATAGGTGGTAGCTTTTACTGGGACCTCTATTCTTTGGTGGATCTAAAACAATAACTTAATAATCATCTATTTCAACTTTTTCAAATATGGGACTGACACCTTTGAAGATCTTCACATATTAGAGCTGAAGAAAGAAAAAGGAAAACCAAACTTTTCCTTCTCAGATGGAGTTTCCAAGACAATTCTGTGGTACTATGGGTACCCTGATACAGTGTAAGAATTTTATTTATACCAATTTCTTCATACACTATGCCCACATAGATACTCCACAGTCTTCATCGCTAAGGATCAAGTGAGTTCCACCTCTACCCTGGCAGTCTTTGTATTTCAAATCACATGTCATTTGTTGGTATTCTGTGATTGCTGCTTGCTTGCATTTGGAATACTACTTGATCTTCTGGAATTTTCTTCAGGATTAGTGCCTCACCGCAGAACTCCCATTTTTGTGCCAGCTACTTCCCAAATTCCTCAAGTAGAACCACTCCCCTGCTTCCTGTGTACCCAGTACCCGGTGCCCTGGGTTCCATGTCTAAAGCCCCTGAGAAATCCACCGAGAGCCTTCCCAGTTTGATGAAACCATCCATTCCTAAGATGTGTTGTCCTGAATACTGTACAGGCCAAAATACTCATGTATCGTTCTTTTTATAACAAAAGTTAACTATCAGTAAACTCAGGAAAGGAGTTCCACATCCACAGTGGTTCTGAGTATTGGATGAGAAACAGACTTTCTTTTTTACCCACCCTTTCTCTTTATTTGCATTCAGGCAGATCTGAGTTATTTTCCAGATTAGATGACTAATAGTGAAACTGTCTTGTGCCTGTACATGCTCTTGAAGAATATGTGAGATTTCTATTTGTCCTCTCAAGGGCTTCACACTTGTGTAAATGAGAAAGTTATTGGCAGTAATATTTTCTTTTTCTTTTATTGACTAATATGCATGAGTTTTAGTCAGTACTGTTCATTACTATGCCTAGTGTATCAGCCACACTGCAAGGATAACAAACTCAAGAGTATCTGTTCATTTTATGCTTCATTTAGGAGGTAATAGACATGTTGGTAGATTTGTGCTGTTTAAAAATCCTCTCATAGTTTCTGAACTTATATAGTAGAAGAGGGGACCCTGAGGAAAGCCTTGTTGAAAAATGTTAATTGAATTTTTATATTCTTGCCTTTCTTAAGAAGACAATATTCACAACTCTCTGAATATCAAAGACACAATTTTAAACTAATTTTTGAATGCTGAAAAACAATTAAAGATAATAGTAGAATTATAAGTTGCTCATGGAGAATAACTATCACAAGTATGATCTGATTAAATGGAAGATATTGTTAGTACAGTATTCTTATTGGGAAAAAGTCAATAAGTAGTCTTCCATTGCATAGATGTATTCACAAAATACAGTTATAAATGTCTAGAAATTTTCATTTTAAAATCAAGAGTTCAAACTCAGTTACGGATATTGTTTGCAGCAAGCATTCAGAGGTTTACGGTCATGTCACCACGTAAGAACTGGTATTTTTATCCTCTTATTTATATCAATAGTCAGAATGAAGTTTTAGGGGAACCAGCTGAATGTACTTTTAAGTTGCAAATACTTAATACACATGTGTGTGTCTGTCTGTGTATCACACAATCTAAAAAATATATCAGTTTTTAAATTCTGGATGATTATCTCTTTTTTCTTTCTTCAGAATGCAAGAAAAAAAATGGAAAGTCAGCATGCTAACATGTACTCCTTCTTACATCCATATCCAATGCAGTGGTGTTATTACTGTTGATAAGATAGCTAATTCTTGCTGCAAAAACAATGCCAGAGTCTCAATAACTTTAAAACACACCTTTTCCTCCCTCCCTCCTGCCTTTCCCTTCCTTTTCTCTCTGGCTCCCAGGTTCCTTTTCAGTCCTCTCTTCTCCCCTCCCTCCCCTTTCCTTCCTTCTGCCCCTCCCTCTCTTACTTCCCCATCTCTCTCCCCCTCCCTCCCTCCCCTCCTGTTCTCCCTTCCTCTCTATTTCTTTCTCTGACTCTCAGAGGACAAGCCAGGGACATTCCAACTTAACAGTTGTTTCATCTGTGTGAACCTCAGTGGGGAGTGCCTGGGGGAATCCGAGTCCTTCTTAATATCTGCTCTTAAACATGACACTGGCATGTCTGCCTCAATCCCTCTAACCCAAATCAGCCATCAACCCCTCTACTGTCAGTGATGCTGAGCAATGCATTCCTGCCACACATGGGGGAAAGGAGGGGGAGGAGGGGGAGGAGGAGGTGGAGGAGGAGGAGGGGGAGGAGGAGGAGGAAGCTGAAGTATTTGTGGAAAGCTAAAAGGTTACAGTTTGGGGTAAACTGAGAATGACTATATGCTAGTTATTTTCTCAATGGTCATGAGGGCCCAGAGAGGACAATTGAAAAGAAAGAATCTGCACTCACCTGGAGATAGACACCTATGCACCTGGAAGTGCTTCTGGAACAGCTTCAGAGGTTTGGGGCAGAGCTCTGATGACTCACTGCCCTGTGAGAGTCTGGGCCAATGCACAGGGCTGTGGCAGCCTGAGGCCTTCCCTGCCACAGGCTCCTCCTCCCACATCCCAGGGGACCTGGAATCTTTTTCTGCTCTGTTCTCCTTGTTTCCCCCAAATCTCAGCCCAGGCTCCCAAGGATCTGAGTTCATTCACAAATACTCCATTACTCTGGCTTCTAAAACCAGTTTGTGTATTTGCCTTTTCAAAATCCATTTGCTCATTTTTGAAATTCTTTTGATTCATTTCATAAAATATCTTTAGTATATTTTCCCCTGTATATGGTAGTTGATGGCTTCATTCAGTAATTAAATTCTAAAACAGTCTCAAATGTTTCAATTGTCTGTGTTGTAATGTAAAATTTATTTTTTTATTTATTAGTAAATATCTGAGAAAACAAAAGATGAAAGTGTTCATATTTCTGGTTTTAGTTATCTAATGTTTGAAATGAATTCAAACAATTAAAATTGTTTTATTTAGCTTTGTGGAAATTTAAAATTTTTGGCACCCCTTTAATTTTATTCAGTAAAGATGCATGTTTTCTAGAAATAACATGATTTATGTTTTAATTTTAAAGACTTGTATGTAAATTACATTCCCCTTTGACTCTAGTAACTCTATTGAACACTCTGTGACTTAAGCAAATTACATGACCTTTTTTTTGTGCCTCAGTTTTCTTATACAAAAAGTAAAGGTATGATTTTAACACATGGAGGCAGTCACTAAATGCCATGCTCCACAGGAGGAACACACACCATTTCTGAAACATTATAGATAACCAATAACTAGTACTTTTATTTTCTGCATTTTGTTTCTGGTACTTTGATTTTAAAATAAGCTCACTACTAAGAGCAAAGACAATTGGAGGTTGCTGCACTAAGGAGCATGGAGTGAGTCACTTCTTATCTCCTGTCCTTCCCAGCCCACCAACCCAGTTCTTTTGGATGTGGGGAGAGAGAGAAATATAGACTAGAATTAAAAGACCTAAATTTAAATGGTGAGGTGTTCCACTCCAAATTCTAGAGGGTTTTAGAAACCTGAGACATGGACTATGCTCACTAAATATAGATGGTGATTATTTTCTATAATTATATATGTTTAGTTTATCAGGTTCCAACAAAGTAGAGGAAGCTTAAATTAATTTCTCTGATTTATCCCTGTATGGTTTTGTTAAATTCTGAGGCTAGAAACAGCAGCTGCAGTATTCATTAGTGCTTTAGGCAGAGCTGGAATTATGTGAAGTCAGAACAGCAGTGGGTGGAAATAAATCTAGTCGTCCTGGTGGTGTGGAAACACAAACAAATTGAAGTCAGCTCTGGCAGATAGGGCCTCCCAATGAATCCAAGTTCTGAAGCTTATGCCCTGTTGATAAATCATTGTCCTATAGAGACAATTGTAATTCACTTTTTTCTATTCTTCTTGATACTTCTGTGTCTGCAAAGAATACAAGAATGACTTTGACAATTACATGGGTCACTGTGGCTGATATCCCGGTTTGGGAAATAGATGGGTACCCATCATGGTCCGATACCTGCATTTACTTGAGCTTAAGAGGTGGGAACTTTCAAGGTACTTAGCACATTTTCAAGTGACATTTAATATTTTAAAGCATTTATTTGTAACTGAAAATTCTTGTAAAATACTCTCTGAAATGTTAGCATCGTATTATGTGATCACTTAATGCAATGCAAAATTGAAATTCATTATTAAGTGACTTACCCAAGGAATCACATCTATAAATACAAGGACTCAAGTTTTAAACCATATTTTAGTCCACTGTTCTGAACACTGAAATAAAGTCTCTTGACAGTAGTACATTTTACTGAATGTATTTAAAAATAAAAGTGGAAACGCACCATTCATTATTTATGTGTTTCAGTAATTCTTTGAGATTACATGCTAATTTAAATCCAGTAGTTACAAAAACTTTCAAAGTGTAGCTTTGAAAGAAAAGTCAGAAAAATTAAGTTAGCATTTTTGTTTATGTTTTTCAATTATTTATTGTCATATAATTATGTGGAAAAAACAGGAATTGAGAAAAGTGGTAGAGCTTTAAAAAGATTAATTAGTAGTCACTTATTGACCAATTATTCTGTATTTCACCACATAATTGCTGTGTATTTTCTGCCATTTTTTTCCCAAAAAAGTGGGGTATGACCATTATATGAAGCTTTAAAAAACAAAAATGTGCTGGTGGTACTTAAAACTACTTACTACTAAACTTTCTTTGGTGCAGGATTAGGAGGCACAGAATATTTGTAAATACATTAAAAATTGAATAACCCAAATAAACACATATCATTTCTTCATGACAGTTTAGCAAACATTTTTTTGCTCTGAATGTAATAAAATAACACATTACTTGTTATTGATTTGTATATTATAGTGGAAATATTATACTTAGGAAAACTTACTACAGAGTTTCATAGTATGGACTTACAAAATTTAATCTTCTGTGTCTGAAGATTCTGCACTGTTTTAAATAACTTCAAGCAGAAATGTACAGTTTGCATAAACATGTTATGGTTTTAAGGCAATTTGTTTCTCATGTTTCATTACATGTGCAGATCCTTCACACACCATGTTGTGATTTTAGGTACATGTTCTAATATTTCAAGCAAGGACTGCATTGAGAAAACTTCCCTGATGCTTATAGGTGCTTGTGTGCAAAAGGGATAGTTGGGGTCCTCAGCCCCAGCATAAAGGAAGCTTTTGCAAATGTCAGTTAACCTCTATCCCAATGCAGGATACTCAGTCAGTTAAATTCAATTAATTTTCCTAGAAGATTCCATTCCACTGAATGGTAAAGAGAAATGCCAAAGACCATAGCAGGAAATTTATTCTATAGTCCAATTCAATCTGTTGTTACTCCTCTTAAATTTTGCTATGACATTTATTATGAAAATTGCTCAGTTGTGTTATGTGGAAAATAATATTTCAAATACGTTTTGTGGAAAAATGTTACTTTACAGGAGCAACAAATGTTCCTGAAATGCAGTTACTTTTTAGAAATAGGAAGATACCCAGGAGGGGTATATTAGTGAGGAAGACCCCCTCACTAATCACTTTGCATTCTGATTTAGAAAATCAGAATAAACATGCCAGTCACTGCATTCCAAGGTGATATGCATAAGTCCCATTGCCTCTGTATGCATAGTCCTAAAAAAAGCAGGCAAAGTGGACTTGTATGTGTGGCAGAGTAGTTTCACTTCCTGTGCCACAGCTCATTATTGCATGTCAGAGCATAAGTTGCTTTCCTCCTTATAGCACAAGGCACCCTCACATCTTGCCCAGTTCTAATACACTGTAGGCATGGCCTGTCTCCACTGGCCAGGGGACAACAGCAAGCAGAAAACACTTAGAGTGTTTTAATCAGAGTTAATTCAGGGATCCAGGAGCTTACGATATTGTAACTGCTGAAAAGAAAAAACCCCACAAAGCTGGTGGACTGTTGACTTGCCTTTGTGGAGTCCCCACAGCATACTGACTGGTACAGTCAGCATCCTCTGCCTCACCAGTAGGAAGGTGGAGAACAGGCTCGGGGAACAGCAATCCAGGGCTTCTGAAGTCCGCTAAGGAGACCACCAAAATTATTAACACCCGACACTGGAAAACATCCTGTGGAATTTGCTGCAGGACCACAGGATGCAAGAGAGCAGCAAGGGATAGGTGTGCAGAGGGCGCTCCTGTGCATAAACACCTGCTGCTGAGGCACACACACACCCAGAAGCTGGGGCCAAGTTTCTTCTAGAACATTCTCAAAGGGATCTTCCACTTACTCAGTGTCACTTCATTACTGCAGAAGACAGGAAAAATGGATGTCGAGAAGTCAACCGTAAGATTATTGCTCTTTCACTGAAAGACTCATGGAACTTTAACATTTCATTTATTTAATTCAGTGAATTCTTTAAGCTGAGGTTCCCAAGGTCTCTGGAATGGGCTAGATACACAGTCCTTGTCTTCACCACACTGGACTTCTCAGCAGGATTGGACAATGTCACTTTTTCTTCTTACAGATAAAAGCAAAGAGCAAACTTCCCTTTCATTATTAGCCTGAACTCAGGAACACCATACTTACAATTCTTCCTTTTTATTTTATAGTTACTCTTTCTTCAATTACTCCTCCAGTGTCTGCCTCCTAGATATGGTGAAGTTCTGCCAGCTTGTGTTGCTTTAACTTCTCCTCTTTCATTCCACACACATAATCCCAGAGTGAAGTTCCTGTCTCATGTTTTCAACACCACCTTTCCAAATGTAAACTCCCATGCTATCCCTTCACCCTGAATTCCAGGCTCATATATGCCAGTTATCCCCCCAGGTCCTTCACAAGGATGCTGAATAATCACCCCAGACTTAACCTCTCCCCATCGACTCCTGAAAAGACTGAAAGTGAAGAACTGCTCTCACACTCACAGCCAATCCTCCAGAAAGTTCTATCAGCCCCATATCTTCTCCCCATCACTTGCCTAGTCTCTGTTACCATTATCTCTTGTCTGCCTCTCAGTGAGAATTGGTTCATTACAGCATCGTGAATAGAAAAATACTTCCTCAAGCAAGTCCCATCACATTGGCTGAGTGAGATTTTCTGATTATGCTACTATTTACTCTCAGATAAGTGTCAGGAACCACAAAAAAAAATAATGGTGCAGGAGGTGGGGAAGTGACAGGGACAGCAACCCCAAACACCCTTGAGTTTCACTCCTTCACTGTTTTCCATTCAGTACGTTATGTTTTTCCTTTATACCATGCCAATGGTGTCATGTTTGCAGAGGTCAAAATCTGTCTGCAAAATTATCAACAGGAAATCAAATTTCATATTGTAATTATAATAGTAATGACTTTGAATCCTTGTTTTGGTTAATACGGGGTCAAAGAGAGACAGTAGTTTATGGAAAAAAATTAGAGAAGAGGTGAAGGGGAATGCACATCAATAATTTGGGACATAAACCATCACTTATAGATTACAGAAATGACCTTTTGCAAATATCACTTGTACGTTTGATCTCATTCAATCCAATTTCATGTGGTGATTACTTAAGTTCATGTTGAGTTAGTCCTGTCACATTCTCTTCTCTAAACATTTCCAATGGCCCCTCACTTGACTCCATAAAATCAATCCTGAATGTGAAGATCCCTCATGAGCAGGTCCCATCCCTACCACTCTCCTGTTGGACTGCCTTTGTCCATTGATGCCTGACCTCACTGACCCTTAAGCAAGCGTATTCCTGTTCACAGTCCTTGCAGCTGTTACCTCCTCTACTTAGCACTCCTATGCTTATGTGGACTCATGGCTCATTTCTTCCTGGACCCAAGTCTAAACTAAAATGCTGCCAAAGCACAGAGGCTCTCCCAATGCAATTCCAAATACCAAGAAATGCCACTCACCAATTGAAGATCACTTTATACTTTTCTCTGTGGCATTTATTAAAATATCACTCCTTGAGTTTTCTTGTTTGGATGGTATGATTCAGAGGTTTTCCACCTCATAAGTGTTGAAAGTACATTGATTCCATTAATATGCATGTTTCCTAGCCTCTATGAGAATTATAAAATTTTCAACTTGGTAAAGTAATTATAAAAATTAAATGGGTGTTGGTAAGTGTGAACCAAGTGAGAACAGTGCCTGACACACTGTACAGCCTCGGTGCTTGCTAATTTGCTCTGTCTTGTGTTTATTTATCTTTTCAATTACCTGTTGGAATCCAAGATCCCTGCAAGTTGGGACTTCCTTTGTTTCTTGTAAGGAAAAATAATAAAGGAGACACAGAGACAAGGTGCAGAGGCAGGAAGGGAAGTGGCTCATTGTCTAAGCCACCACGTTTATTTATACCAATAGGTTACCTTAGGTCATTAGTAGCATAACTAAATTATTGTTTATAGAGTATCAGTAAGGTTGCTTATTATATGGTTACATTCCACACTTCAATATGCAATGTCAGGAGCTTTGTGCAGCTGTTAAGAAAGTTCATTGTCTAAAGTTACTGTTAAGCAGGCAGATCCAGGAGAACTGGAGCTTGGTGAAACATAGTATTTATAAAGCAAGCAAGTTCCTTTATACTCAGGAGTTATGTGCCTAAAATCAAGGTCAAAACTGATGAAATCTTAAAACAGAGCTTTCTGGTGAAGAACATTGCTATAGCGGCCAGGCATCCTGTGTCTTTACGTGGAAGTTTCCCAGCATTCAGGTATCCTGTGTCTTTGCACAGAAACTTCCTGGTTACAAGCATGCCACAATCACGAAGATTATCAGAGACCCAATCCCAAATACAGAACCCCTACAGTTTCCTTTAGTGTTGTTTTTGTCTAGGTGCCTAAAATGATGCCTGCCATACAGCAAGCATTCAGCAAATGTTTAACAATTGGACAGAATAAATGAAAATACCAGGTAACTGAAACCCACTGGAAGAATGGAACTTTTCATCTTAAAGCCAAATGCAAATTTAGCTAACTGCAAAAGAAAGGTTCTTGTAGTTATTCAGCAAGCACAACTGAATAATCTCCAATTCATGAACTTTACACACTTTCCCAAAGATACTGTCTGTAGGCTGGAACGGGGGAAAGGAAACGGCACCACTGAGAGAGAAACAGTGGACTGTAGTGTGGCTTCACATCCTGTTTCAATAAATGATTCTTCAACAACTCGGGGTGGACTGCCTCATTGAACGATAATCTTACTTACTGGTGCTTTTCTTCTCTTTGATCTGAAATGAAAGTACAAAACTGGGAATCACACAGCAGAGACAAAACAGATACACAAGCTAAATGAAAATACACATGAAGCCTCCTGTGTTATTTTAGTGTGATACTGAGAAAGCTTTCTATATAAAAGTTATATAATGAATAGACCAAGGCTTACTAAAAATGGAGCTTGAAACATTCCAGTGCAAACTGACACTGTGAACTGCATACTGCCTATAAAACTTCACCTTGACTGTGAACAAACACAGACATCTGCAGCAGTCAATCCATAGTGAAATGGGTTTATCAGTCCAAGTGGGAAATTACCAGGGTTGACCAAAGATACTTGCTAGCCTCTATGAGAATTACAGATACCATTTGCATCTAATCCCAAAGTAACACTATAAAAATAGCCATGAATGTCACCTTTGGATGATGGTCATAGTGGACTTTGGTTCTCTGGAGTAGTTTTGCTTTTATCCTTGAAAGTTCATAACAAAAAGAACTTCTATATTTTTGCATATACTCAGGATACTGTATACATAGCAGGCTTTGTGAGAAAATCATGAATAATTGAAGATAAGTTTTAAAAGTAAGCTTCAGTTCTAGTTGCTGTGTCAAGTCTGCTGACTCCCATAGCCCCTTGCACCCAGTTAGAGGGAGGTACACCCTGCAGCACTTAATGCCACATTCCCAAGATCTTTGTGTTTGTTTAGAGTTGCTCTTAGTAATAACTATTTTATTCATTAACCTTTGACGTACCAATATGAAAATGCTCCTAAACTTCAAGATGTATTTTCTATTTTCTATAAAGAAAAATTATAAAAACATTCACCTCTGCAGACTTTGCCATCTGAAGTTAAGATGATTGCAAGGGAGTTTTTAGGTTGTTGCTGGGAAAATGAAGCTGAGTTTGGTGCGGATTGATTTTGATAGAGGAGGAGGGAGAGAAAAAATACAATAATACACTGTACTGACAGTTCTAGTGGGATTGGAGGGGACCTGGTAGTATTGAGAAGCAGGCATCTCCTCTGAGAACTCAGAAGAGGTGGGGACAAGATTGCTATTTGGGACGGGATCTGGTGTCAGAATTGTCACTGTTTCTAGAGAGCAGAGAGAATGAGAGAATTCACCACCAGAAGCACTGAACTCTCCACATCCATCCTGGAATTTAGGGGAAGAACCACAACTTACGGGTGAAGACCTGCAGCACACCCCTGCAACATTGCTCACCCCTGAATCATTACTCTTTTCTACCTGTGTTGTCTTCAGTGTTGTCCCCAAAAACTTTGCAGATGACTGTGGAATCTGGCTCCCTGGCACTATTTTGACTTAAAAGTTTGGCTCACCTGTACTAGAGATGAGCATTAACATTAGAAACTCAAACACTGCCCACTTAGGTCATGATAAATAAGGCTGTGTAAGTTAACCAGAAGGATAGTTATAGATGGAAACTCCCAAGCAGAGACTTACAATTAACCATCCTGTGTGGAGTAATGGATAGAGCATATGTAGAGTGAATACTTATTAAAATTCCTAAAAAGTCATATGTAAAATAAATAAATAGGTTTTCCAAATGAAATCTTTTTCTAGTAAGGGTTTTTTTTTTTTTTTTTTTTTTTTTTTTTTTTTTTTTTTAACAGTTCCAAGTATAAAAGCCTCTGAATCATACCTCTTTCAAGTTCAAATTGTTCTCTGGAGAAAGGACGATATAACAGTGTTCTATTCTGCATGATCCATCAGGTAAAATAAAATAAACTATATTGCTGTATTCTTTCCAGTAGCTCATAAAAGCAAGTAGAAAATTCAAATTCCCATAACAAATGCAAAGTTTTACATGTAACACTATCAACTAGAATACAATTATTTGAGATTTGTTAAGGGACCCATTCTGATGTAGGACATATTTGTTGTGAATAAATATTAATTAATCTCGTTTCTCTATTTCATGACTAACATGTAACATCATATCATATTTAAAGAGCATATTTTTTAATATTTCATATTTAATACTAATCTATGTTTCTTCCCTCAAAAGACACAATGATTCATTTATATTAATAATTTCTAATTTCTGTGAACAAAATAGTTTCTAAAGATTGATATGAAGTTAATTTGAGGGAAAAATGCCATAAGGAAAATACTCATTTTTTTCCATATTTTTATCCTGGAAACTGATAAATCAGAAAAAAGAACTGTAGTGCAGAGAACTAAAAATTGTATAAATCTTTTACAATGCATGTTTCAGGAGGATGTGAGTTATTCACTTGTTGTTTGTGCATAGTTTTAATATAAGTATCATGTACACCCATGAGTCTCTCTGAACTTATACCTGATAAGAATTATTCAGCTCAAACATGCAGAATAATCTTAAATATGTGAAAACAATAGGGGTTCTATCTAGACTCCCTGTTTACTTATACTCCAAATAGATATAAGTAGATTTTTTTTCTATTTTGAAAGATTAACTGTGTCTCACATTAGTAACTTTTGTTATGATACTAAAAAGAACTAACAATGAATCGAATAAAATAAAATAACATATTTAACATTTTGAAATCACAATTCTAAAGTCAGCATTGAATATCTTTATTTCTACCCATATATAGATTTAACTAGAAATCAAATTAAGGTAGATGTTGTAAAATACAGTTTCACTATTTGGTGAATTTTTAATAAGTCACAGAAACAGAGACACTAATTCTCCAGATGAAAATCAACTTAGTAAATATTCAATGTCTATGTAGAAAGATCTGCAAATTAGGACAAAATGTAAATTGCATGATGTTGAGCCTTATCTGAAACTGTTTAAGACAATTTCTTTTTCCATAAAACAGAAGTTATAATATTAAATTTTATAAATTCTTTAGAATATTGAAATATGAAATTTAACTTTAGTTGTTCATGTTTGTGGTTTTAAAGAAGAGCTCAGCTATTTATATGTGCCATGGTCTCTCATGTGAGGGTTTTGGAGAATACTTGCTATCAGTGGAAGGCCAACTATATGCCCAAAACACCCCCTGTGACTGGGGTCCACCTGTTTCAGATCTTCAGTAAGCTAAAAAGGATGAGAGAGAGCATTAAAAGTGCACACACACTCTTCTTTGAATGGAACTTAAATAATTTGTAATAGAAGAATAAATATGTTTTGCAAAGCACTAGCACAATATTTTCCTAAGAGTTTCAGTCATGTTAAAACTCCTTTGGATATATTCTATTTTCCTATATAAAAGTATGAATAGAGACCAATGAGAGGGAATGAAATTAATAATAGAATATCCAACAACAAAAAAGTGTCCTTTGGATTCTATAGGTTTCAGGTTGAAGTAAAGATAACTAAGGAAACAAAAAGATGATATTTTTAGGTAAATCTATGATCCTATAAATTTAATCAAAGATTTAACATGAGGTTTTACAGAATGAAAATATGGTCAACACATATGTAATGATGTCACTGTTTATCCTAATTGAACATTTTATGCTTTCCTAATCCCAAGGACCCTCCATGTCTACTCCCTTGTAGCTTGCTCTTCACCTTGATAAAGGCTAGTAATTATCACCTGGTGAACCACCATTAAATTTCTTCCTCCCAACTACATTTTAGCTATTTTGAGGATAGGAGTCCTGTCATGTTTAGCATATTATTTCCAGAATTCAACATAAAGTTCAGCATAAAACGTACCAGACTTCACATTTGTTAGGCTTTAATTTCGAACTAAGTCTAAGAGGAAATACATCATGTAAACCAGATTACATGAAATTAAAATTGTCATTTGTTGAATATCATGTACAAGCCATATTTATAGTTGACATTTAGTAACATTATCAACCATATAATTGTAGAGGAGAGCTTCATTATACAGAACCACAGTTCCACACACAGCCTTAATGTAGAGATCGAACAAAGAAAATTCCCATACCCCAGAATAAGTTGTTTACTAGGAGTTGATAGGGAATTATTCATATGTTTGATTTTTTTCTTTTTTGTCTATTTAATATATCAGAAACAACTATCAATTACAATATCAATGATTTATTAATTGGCAGATTTCATAGAAAAGTTGCCTTAGTCTCCATAAACTATCTTCATTTTGTAAATGAAGACAGTAGGATTTTGCAAAATGTCAAACTAGGAAAATGTAACAGAGCTAACAGATCTTAGATAACAATGTTGCAGAATTTTCCATTATTATTCATAGAACTCTTTTCCTGGGGAATGTCAATCAAAGTCTCTATTTTGACTGCAGCCACAATATAGATCCATGGGGTTGATGACAAAAACAAGTCAGCTATATTTCTAAATGTGCATGTTTTATAATACTAATTTTTAATAATTCAACAAAAAAGTAAAATTGTCAAAACCTCTGTGGTGCTTTCATAGTAGGTATTTACACCTAATGAAAATAAAAATTATTTAGGTGGACCATATCTAAATTTTCACCTATAAGTCAAATATTATGTATCTATGGAAAACCCTGAGAAATGGACCATTGTGTGTTTTAATGAACTTTTCATCACACTGACCAACAACATGACAAGAACAACTTAGATGAGGGAAAGTTTATTTGGGGTTCATGAGGAATGCAAAGGTCTCAGTCAGTAGAAGTCAACTCCACAGCTCTGGGCCCAAGGTGAGGCACCACATCACAGGATAAGGGCCAGTAGAGAAAAGTTGCCCAGATCATGGGGGGTCAGGCAGCAGACAGAGGGAAGAAAGGAAGAGGTCACAGGGAAAATGCACCTTCCAGGACACACCTTCAGGGACCTACCTCCTCCAGCTCTGCCCCACCTGCCTACAGTTACCACCCAGTATTCATATTAAGAGGGTCTGATTAGGGTACAGCTCTCAGAGTCTAATCACTTTACCTCTGAACATTCCTGCAGAAACACAGGGCTTTCCCAACCTTAACATCATGCTTCCAAAATCTATTTCTAATTAAGCATGTGCAGAAAATAATACATGAAAATTAGTAAAAGAGGGCTGGGGATGTGGCTCAAGTGGTAGTGCGCTTGCCTGTTGTGCGTGCGGCCCGGGTTCGATCCTCAGCACCACATACAAACAAAGATGTTGTGTCCGCCAAAAACTAAAAAAATAAATATTAAAATTCTCTCTCTCTCTTTTTCTCTCTAAAAAAAGAAAATTAATAAAAGAAGTAATGCTTAATTAAATGATTTATTGTTGCTCTATAATATCAAGTAGTCTGAAAATTAATAGTGATAAGTAGGGATAAGGTTATGATGACTTCGTAATTAAGATCTAACATGGTGGGAGAAGAGTATATTGAATAAAATTTTTAATATTCTGATAAAGAGTCTCATATTGTGTCTTTAATGGAATAGGATTGTATTTTATTATCAAAACTAAAAGCTTTCATTTGACTGGTCAACTTTCTAAAGATTTTGATTATAATTAGGGTTTGATTCATAACTTGTATTTTCAGTTTGTTTTATGTATTCTTTCTATGATATTATTTTTAATGTGTAGTAGGTACTCAGAATGTGTTCAATGAACAAGTAAATTAAAATGTTTTAAAAGGTAAATTTTTCTATGCTTATGCAAGAATCCGCAAGAAGTTCTGAACTATGTTGGATTATGGTCAGAGTCCAAGAGGTTATGGTCATTGAATGTGGTTTTCAGCATAGCTCAGAATATTTTGACTCAAGTAATTGGGGTAGAAACTTGTACTTTCAATTAATTTTTAAAATCATGTTTTAGCAAAAAAAATGATTTTCTTAATATCTTACACTGGAAGCATTATTTTAAAATGATGTTTTATGTCTACTCAAAAAACAAGCATCATTTTTTTCACACATTTTCATTTATGAAGACCCCAAAGGTAAAATGTTAAAGGTAACAAATATTTTAAGTTTGCCAACTGACAACTACTTTCATAATTACATGTTTTCTCTGGTAAATAGGTCAATAGGATACAGCTCTTCTTTTGGGAATTGAAAATTGTAGCTTTACTTTCGAATAGGCCTATAACCATACCTCAGGGTAAATGCTCAAACTAAATTCTCACCTCACTGAATAAGGAACTAATGAGGAACACTTTGATAAATATGTCAAGAATACTTTTTAAATTTATAACTATCGATTTATATAATAAATGCAAGTTAAAAGAACAAAATTAAATGACAAATTGTATTTCTAAATTCTTTCTCATGAAGTATTGAATTCTGACAGTCATAACTAGTTATTTAAGACATATATTCCAAATCATTAATGCAAATAAACAAAAATTATCTGTATACACATTAAAATCTGTTATTTTCTTCTGACATAAAATGTTTCCTTTAAAAATTTATGAAAAAAGAAAAATTATTTACTGGATTTCCAATCTTAAACATAGC
Source organism: Spermophilus citellus (assembly GCF_964194105.1). Classification (NCBI taxonomy): domain Eukaryota; kingdom Metazoa; phylum Chordata; class Mammalia; order Rodentia; family Sciuridae; genus Spermophilus; species Spermophilus citellus. Next base: position 124,999,690 of record NC_138198.1, read on the forward strand.
ATTTAATTGTTAAAATTTATTCAGTAACCTTTACAGTATTGTTAAATTAAAATACTACAGTGTCTGCTATTCAATATATCTGTATGTTTAGAATGTTCTTTACTGAAGGAATCATAAATTTATTGCAATATGCATGATGAAAAAATTGCCTCCTTAGTATAAAAGAACAAATTAAGTAATAATACTTCAATTAATACTTCGGAAAATTTTTTTCTTAGGGATTTGATCATGATATATAATTAAAATAAGATTACTTATAATCTCTTTTTATGCTTTAATCAAACATGTTTATTTCTATATTCCAAATCAATATTATGTTTTAATCATCATACATTGGAATGAGAATTTAACCTTTCAGTTCCATTTGGTTATGAGAGCTGCTCTCTCTCATCTTTCTAGGTAGATTTTATAGGAATTTAGAAAGAAAAGGAGAGCTGCCTTGTCTTAAAAATACCAACCTGGTCTTTGTTCACACCAAGCACTTATATCTCAAGGACAGAATTCACTGCAAAAAAAAAAAAAAAAAAAAAAAAAAAAAAGATAGGACAGTTTTACTTTATTTTTGCCCTGCCTTTTTAATTTATTGTCAGACTCGGTGTTTACTGAGCTCCTAACTGTGATAGGAAAGCCTGTAGTCTTTTATGTACAGATTGAAATGACTTTCCTTCTGTGTCCACTCAGGGGTTTCAGAGTCAGAGGGGGAGATGTAGAAGTCATGAAATATTTCAGCTAAAAAGCTCATAATATGATTTTTATATTATGTCAGTAAAATTTTCTGTGCCATGAGTATACAGCATAGCATGAAAAAGTATTTCAGGGAAGCAAAAAAGGGTTGGCACATTCATCTTTTATCACCCCAGAAAATAAACTTTATTTTCCATTCCTAAAATGTTTTCTGACATACCAACAATGAGAGAGACTCAACAATGTAGTTTTCCTGATTTTATTCCATGTTATACAGAGAAAATTGATAAGGATTATAAAAGATGCCAAATGTTAATGAGGGCAGCCTCCAACAGGGATTCATAATTAATAACCATCCAAACCACAGGATAGAAGCCGGGGCTGTACCACTCCCTGGTTTCCCTGAAATTCCTCAGATCCACCCAGCCCCGCAGAACAGCCATGATTAAAACCTCCAAACAAGCCTGTGAAATGCAACTGAAGCCATCTGGTTCAGCCTGCTTTAAATGAGAACCCTGGGATGCTTCTCCCTGAACATGGATCTGGATAACCGAGACATTTAGTGTAATCATTTCTGAATATCCAACTGGTGGCAATTTTCTCTCTCATTTCCATTCTAGTGTTTATATACATCCTAATATTTATGGTTACTTATGACTTCAGAGGAGCAATCTCCTTATCACCAGTATGTGTATTGATACATCCAATGCTTCCAAAGTAGGAGTTTAATTTCATGTTTAAATCAAGCTACTAAATATTATTATCATTTGATCAATTTGTACTAATGATTTTTAGTGTCTTGATTGTCCTCTCATACTTCATGCATAGAAAATAAATTATTAATTATTCTTTTTAATGTAAAATGTTTTATAGAAACATATTTGCAAATTTGTTTTCATTTATTTATTACTTTGTATATGCACATGGTAGAGATATATATCTATGGCAAATATAGAAAATTAAGAAAAATACATATTATCAAAAACTTAATTTTCATTCTTGTGACAGAATTATTATGTCTATTATTTACTAGTTTCAAGTGCAGTAGGACAAATGTGATTGTAAACATCAAGAGTCCGTTAACAAAATAAATCTTTTGATTCTATCTTTACTTCAAATTTTATTATAAATGTAGACTTAAATAAGAATGGTTTTCGGTGCGGGAGGGGGTTCCCTCAGTTTGGCTCAATGCAGGATAAGTGCAGTATGAGCTTATGAACTTATCCTCTGTCATTGTCCCAGATGCTTATACAATAGAGAACTCAGTGTCTCCATGGGTCATGTGTATGTTACAGGAGGCTGAACCAACTTAATTTGCATTATAAACACCTCCACCATCCCATAGTGGATCTAGCTGGCAGATAAGGTCATTTAACATAGCTTTCTGTGCAGCAAGGCATTTCTCTGATGCAAATGTGAATGGTTGTCATTTATGGAGTTTAAAAAATAAGCTTTTAAATAATATTTATTAGCATTTCCATTGGTTTTTAAACAATCTTAGTCTTTATTCCTTACATATTCAAATGAAAATACATACACACGTGAGATGCATTTCCCTGAACTATACTGGTCTATAACTAGTTATTCAATGTCTCCTGAAGGTCCTGGACTCCCAACTGGTGCTATCCAGAGGCGGTGGAATCTTTAGGAGGTTGGACCCTCCTGGAAGGCCCTTAGATATTTAGAGCATGTCCTCTAGTGGGATTGTGGGACCCCAGGCTCTTCCCCTTTCCCTTTCACCTCCTGGCTGGTGAGGTCAAGGGATGTGCTCTACCAGGTACTCCCACCGTGACGTGAGGCCTTGGCACAGGCCCAGATGTATGGGGCCCATGGGTTATGGACTAGAACCTCTAAGAGATATGCCAAAATAACCTTGAGTCTGGTAAATTAATTGTATCAGGAATTTCATGGGAGTTACAGGACACTTCCTAATACAGAAGCATGGTACCAAAAAATGAGGCCCTCAAGTATATCTATCCCAACAATATGGAATTTTATGGGAGGAGTTTGGAAGAGTTTGCAGAAGCACACAAGAGAAATCCTGGAATGATATTAGCAGATCTCCAGAGAAAATTCCAGTGAGGGCTCAGAGACCAGAAAGCTGATAGGTACGTGGAGAACAAAAGCCTTGCTGCTGAGATTTTAGAAGGAAATGAAGCCTCTGTTTGAAATTGGACTAAAGACCATTTTTGCGGAAGTCTGGCAAAGAATTTGGTGCATTTTGTCCATGTCCTTCACTTGATAGGAAACTGGGCTTAAAGGTCATGGACTAGTTTCCTTAACAGAGGAAATTTTAAGGGAGTAAAACACTCTGACTGTGCCATGGGTATTATTGGCTGCTTTTAGCCAAACTCACAGTGAGAATTAGTAGCAAAGAGGAGCAGAGGAAAGATCTGAAAATGTGTAGCTTGGCCCCCAAATAAGACACTGCCAAGGAGGATGCAGTTTAGAGAGAGGAACAGGTAAAAAGCCAAGTGCTCTGTACTGGGACAGCAGGAAAAATGCCTAGAGGGTATCTCAGACATCTGAAGGGCCGGCCCATCCATCATAGGCTGAAATGTGCACACATGCAATTTTCTTCAAAGACTTTTCAGAGCGGAATTATTTTGGAAAAGAACTGTGGGCCACCCTGACAAGTAGGAGCACCCTGGCATTTGTTTCCCTGTGTGTGACCACCAAGGCAGTCAGAGGCTGCTGCAGCCGTGGTTCAAGTGGGCCTGGGTACAGCTCATCTTGGTGGCACACCTTGACATTGTTCATGGGATCTCAGTTAACCAATCATGCAAAATGCAAGAGCTATAGGCCACAGCATCATCCTCCAAGGTTTCCCATAAAAGTCCAGCAGGTCAGGCAGTGGCTGCAAAGTCAGAGTTCCTGCTGACAGCCTCTGAGAGGGGATGCTTAAGGCAGCTGTGGAAGGGGAGGTGAAGCTGCAGAGGAGACCCCAGGAGGAAGGGGGAAGCTGCAGTCTCTGTGGGAAACCTACCTGGAGCGTTGCCATGACAGCTGCGCAATCAGAGACCTGAGAGTAGAGCTGCCCAAGTTCTTGAGAATGCTGCAATAATTAAGGCTTTGGGACTCTTGGAAACGAAATGACTGCATTTGCCTTATGAGGTGAATATCATTGGCCACGGGATGAACGGTATAATCTGGACTTTAAAAATCTCCCCAAAATGTTAAAGGCTTGGTCCCCTAGTGCTGCTCTTGGGAGGTGCGGAGCAAGCTTTGGAGATGCGGTGTGGTGGGCAGTGCTGGGCCATGAGGACATGCTCCTGGGGGCACTGGGGGCCCTGGACTCCCCTTTTCCTTTGCTTCAGCAGCTCTGCTTTGCCACACGGTCTTGCCAGGATGTGCTGCTCATCAAGGGCTTGAAGCAAACAGAGCAAACAATCATGGACTGGCCACCCCCCAAAGAGTGAGACAAACTAAAGCTTTTCTGTCGCCAGTTCGTCACCCCAGGTCTTTATTTGTCCTAATGTAAAGCTAAAACAACTGGGTTGAATAATTCACCCTGGAAAATCGAAATCCACCCAAAAACTCAGTGTGGTTTAATTTGGAAACAGAACCTTGTATATATAATGCGTTATGATAAGGCACCCTGATTAGGATGGACCTAACCCATCAACTGCTGACCTGCTAAGATGCACAAAGAAAAACATGGAGTGAAAACACCCTGTGGAGATCCAGGCCGAAACTGGAGTTCAACCGCCACAAGCCAAGAGCTCTAAGGATTGGCAGCACCCAACAGAAACTGGGAAGAGGCAGACACGACACGCTCCCTGCCAATGTCAATGACAACCCCTGTGCTTGGACGTCTGGCCTCCAGGGCTGCGAGAGAAGACATGTTTGCTGGGTCAAGCTAGCATTTTCTTAAGGGGGCACTAGGGAATCAGTACCCAACCCTCCTCTGCATTCATATAGTTTTATCCTTTATATCTACACTAAAATTATGCAGTTTTTCAGGATATAATGACTGTTTTTTCCCATTAACTTTATGGACATTAGCATTTACAGTTTATTAACTAATCTGTGTCTTAGACCAGATGACAAAAATCTTAAAAGTCTAGATTCTTGAGAGTAACCATATTAAGACATGGATTAGAAAAGATTGTTCCTTTGTTTTTGCATTTTAGAATTGATCCATGTGCATGGAAATTATAAACCCACACACATTTATATATGATCTCTTTTTTAATGTACTTCTAGCAACAATTGCATCTCAAGTACTTTATCTATTACATGCTTTAGGTGAGAAATTAGAGCTATCTAAGAATTAATTACTAAGATATTAATTGACCCAAGTTAATTAATTTGGTTTTAATTTAAACTAGTATTAATTTCTTAAGGGTTTTATTTTAAAATTTGTTTTCAATAGGGAAAAGTTTAGAAAAGCATTGCTTTCTAAACTGATTAGGTTAGTAATTATCTGTGCCTCTCTAAGCATTGAGTTCTCTAAATTTGAAAGTGTTGAACTTTTTGATCATGAACATGGCCAAAGGAGCATTTTACATTTGAGGAATATACTCAAATATATGAGGCATGATGTATAACTATAAGTAGACTAAAAAAGCAATTTTTCCAGATTATTTATGCAGTTCTAGCTGATACTCATGGATGCAGATTTTCAAAAGCAGGGATAAATATTTTCTCACATAAACAGTTGTCTGCCCGTGGTAAAAACATGGCCTAAATTTTTTAAGAGTTATTTGTATCTTTGACTTAATATGACAATTTTTTTCCATATTGGACTTAATTTGTCTAGTAAGAATAGAAAACCTCTCATTATTTAGTAAATTACTTGACTTACTCACAGGTCATGACCATCTCCCAAGAATGGGGTCAGTTTTCTAAAAACTAGTATAATTGTTCTGAGGCAAGTTAACCTCTAGTACAATGAGTAGTCAATAAAGAGGCAGAGACAAACATTACCAATGGGTGTCCAGTCAATTAAATCATTTTGTGTTCTAGATCATCTCCACTCCTCCCCACCCTCAGGGATTGAGCCCAGGGGGGCTTAGCCACTGAGCTACATCCTCAGCCCTTTTCATTTTTTGAGACAGGGACTCTCTAATGTGCTTATGGCCTTAATAAGTTGCTGAGGCTGGCTTGAACTTTTGATCCTCCTGTTTCAGCCTCCTGAGCCACTGGGATTGTAGATGTGTGCCACTAGTCCCAGCTACATTATATTTTAAAATAGAAATCATCAGCCCCCACCCTAAAGTCAAACCTCTTTTCTTGGTAAGTTTTGAGCTCCTCCTATCAAGAGTTTGTGTCTGTTTCCTCCAGCCTGAACCCAGCTGCCCAGAGGCTGATTTAGACAGACAGAGTACAGAACCCTTGCTAAGCCAGCTCTGAACCTCGGCCTCCAGCATGGAGTTCTTTCAGAAGGCAGAGGGCGTGCTCAAGTAGCTGTCACGGAAAAAGGTGGTGAAAATAATGACTATGAAGACTGAATTTTTTGGTTGCTTCAAACATTTGAAGTAGAAATTAATAAAATAAACAATGAACTCAGGATTTTAAATCTGAAAAGGAACATTTAGTGAAGGAACATAGAAATGCTATGACAGCCCCAACAGAAACATTCCATCCTATAGTCCTACAGTCATTCTGAAGAACAAACCCAAGTCTGATTATGCGGGTTGGTGAATTATACTCCAATTTAGTGCATAATTTGGGGGGTTTCTTGTGCTAGAGTTCTAACATTGACTTGGAGGAGGACGGTGCTGAGAATGGGCATGAGGCCACAGGAGCACAGTCTAAGAGCTTTAAAACCTCTGTCCCAGCAAGTGGCCGCCTTCAGCAGCCTTTCCTGCTCTTCTTGAGGAACCTGTCATGGTTTATCTTAGGTGGCTGCTTTGTAGGTGACTTCTCCATAGCATTCCAAGGAGCTCTCCTTGCATATTGATCAATCATTATCCTCAAGGTCCAGAAGTACACAGCGTGTCATATTCAAAATGTGACCTAGAAGGAAGGAGAATCATTATCAAAATAATTGAAATTTTGCCAATTGATAACCTGGAAATCCAAGGGCAATTGGATCTCCATGGGGTTAAATCTGGATGGTTTGAGTGTGATATTGGGCCAGACTGCAGCAATTGAGATAGAATTTCATGCATTAGCTGGAGAAGATGACCATGCTCCAAAAATGTCCTCAGCTGTTTTATGTAAACCTGCATCTGAGGTGCTCTATTTACAATGAAGTTGAGTTGCTAAATACTCTTGCCTCGTTCACATCAGAGGAAGATTCTTTTAAAATGTAAGGGCTTGTTGAATGCAATGGGGGTGTGGAAAACTCATACAGTAGAGGCCAAATGGAGAAATACACCTGATCTACCAGGAACCTGGTGGTCATAGCAACTATGACAGGAACTAGTTCCAAGATAGTAATCAAAATGATCTGACATGTGTGTCTCTTTAATGTTAGCTACCTTAGTATGTCATTCAAGCCACCATTTAAGCTGAGTTTTACATAGTTTGACATAGTTATAAAGTTGAATGTAAAGAACAGCACTTTATTTTCAAGCAAAACAGTATATACTTCCTTGGGTTAATGTAGTTCCTAAAAGCACAAAAAAATTGCATATGAAAGTAATTCAAAATCACAAGTGTTCTTACCACATTCTTTCATTTTTTTATACTGCATATATCTTGCTTTGAAGGGGTTTCCCTATCTTTAACTCATTAAAGAAGAAAATATTTAGGTTTGGTTTTGAATTATATCTGCAACATAATGACAGCATCCCAAGTGGATATCTCTGACTCTACAGTCCCTTCACAGCAGCCCTGGAAGACAGTGATGAAGGAGAGTCCTCCTGTAGCCGGAACTTCTTGCAGTACACCTGGGTTGTCCAATTTATCTGCAGAACAAGATGAATAGAAAGTGGATCTACACTGATTCATGTTCAAAGAAAAATGGTTTGGCTGAGTGGTCAGACTGCTGCATACAATTGTAAAGCTGGTGATAAGGAAGTCTGGTGAGGGAGAATATAGATTAGTGACTCTGAATGGGTCCAGAGTGAAAATCAGTGTGCGCTTGTGGAAATCTCAATAATTAGCAACCTCAGTAGGGCTAATAGTTACCAGGTAGATCTGTTCTGGGGATGTCATTCAGCCCATTTCCCTAACCACCCCAACCTTGCCAAATGGGCACCTCAGAGATCTTCCAGGCCACAGCTCCCATCAAAGGCCCAGAGACCTGCAAATATGGATTTGTTTAAAGGACTCCACTTACCATGCTCTCCACAGACTCATCACCAGCAACTGCAGGATTATGGAAGTTTGGTGAAGCACTGCAGTGACACCTGTCATTCAAGCAGGCACAGGTGCAGCTCATGCTGCAACACTCTTCCATTTCAGGGTCTATGTGATGTCAGTTTTGTGGGTGCACAGACTGGAACAGATATGACATCATAACAGCTTCCATTAAGATTTCAAAAGAGAGCGTGGAAGTCTAGGAAAACGTTTGTCAAGTTTGGATCCCCCACAGGGAGCCCCAAAATGGAGTATGGAACTGTGGTATTGGAGCTGAAGTGAACACCCCAGAGAAGCAGAGCACCTTGCAACTTGTAACATCTACCTGAGAAAGCGGCAGAAATGAGCATGAATGGAGCACCCCAGAGAGCAGGGTACAATGAGCAAAGCCATACGAGGAAGGGTCCCCCAGTCCTTGGGAGCAGCGTCCCCACCAGAGTGTGGCAGTATGTCTGACTTGGAGCTGAAAGGTTCAGTTCTGCCCTGCTGGGGTTTCATCCTACTACTCCTACCTCTCTTTTCCTGTTTAGAATAAGATGCTTATCCTGAGCCTACCTTACCATTATATTTTGGAAGTATATAACATGTTTTTTTTGTTGTTATTTTATTTATTTATTTAACTTTAGGGTTATATGGGGGCTCAGATCTGCAATAATAATAATAATAATAATAATAATAATAATTTGCCTTGAGTCTCAGATGAGACTTTGGATGCTTGAATGGGGTTAAAATAATTGAGATTTTGGACCAATTGGAGATGAAAAAAATGCATTTTTCATCATGAGAAAGACACTAATCTTGGGGTTCCAAGGTCAGAATAATATGGTTTGATTCTGGTCATTTCCTTAAAGGCTCCTGTGTTGGCAGCTTGGTCCCTACTGTGGTGATATGGAAACTGACGGAACCATTGAGAAATAGGACCTTGTGCGGGGATGTGGGTCAATTAGGGGCCTGCACTCCATGGGGACTGATGTATTTCTTATGGGATCGTGGCTCATTACTATGAGCCCTCTGCTTCCCATGTCAGCATGTCATCAGCCTCACAACACACGCCGCACCATCCACTGTGAGGTCCTCACCCTAGTCCAACCAATAGGCCACTTCCTATCTTGGAATTTCAGCCTCTACAATAGTAAGATAAATAAGCTTCTTCTTTTATATGAAGTTAGTCTGCCTCAGGTATTTCTTTGTGGGAATGGAAGGTCAACTAATCCAAAGGAGTTTATGGGAAATCTCTACCTAATATGCTCAATTTTCTGTAAACTTAGCACTGCACTAAAAAATAAGGCCTATTTAGTTTAGAAATATACCATATAAGTCAAGATTCCCAGATTCAAATATTCACATTAAATCTTGCCTTTCAACTCTAAAATTCTCTTGATTTGTATTACCCCGACATCTTGGCATGAAATGAAATTGTTATTTCGGTTTATTAATGTCCTCCTGGTTTAACTTGAAGACTTTTCTTTCTGATTGGCTTCATTCTTCACCTAAGTAGAGATTGCTCTGTATGTTCAAGAAACAGCATAAATAATGGAGGAGCAAAATGACTAGTGAATAATGATTGACAGATATTTCCATCTGTTAGATTTTCATCACTGTATCAAAATACTTGAGAAAATCAAAAGAGTCTCTAAGTTTCAGAAATTTCAGTCCATGGTCATTTGGCCTCATTTCTTTGGACCTTTGGCAAGGCAGAAACACCATGGTGTGCAGGGGCCGTGGAGAAGAGCAGCTCACTTCATGAAGCAGAGAGAGAGAGAGTATGGAATGGGCTGAGGAGAAGATATACCATTGCAGGTTTTGCCTCCATTTACCTACATCTCTCAACTACCTGTTGTTTTCACCACTCCCAATCCAGTTATGAACCCAACAATGGACTAGTCCATTGATCCAGTCAGAGCCCTCAGGATCCAGTCACTTCCCCAAACCTCCACCTCTGAACATTGCTGCATTGGGGACCAAGCCTTCAACACATGAACATTGGGGGAACATTCCGGATTCAAACTATAGCACGGTCCCCTTGGGCTGCCATAACAACACTGCACAGACTAGGAGAATTATGTGCAAAACATCTGTTTCTCAGTTCCATTGGCAGGAATGTCCAAGATCGAGACACTGAAAGACTCAGTGTGGGGTGAGGGTTGCTTTCTGGTTTATAGAGAGCACCTTCTTGCTGTGTCCTTGCATGTTAGAAGGGGAGGGTAAGCTTTATAGGGACTAGTTCAGGGACTGATTTCATTGATGAGGGCTCATTGTTATGATCTCCTGAAACCCCTCCCACTTATAGAACCACTGTGTGATCATGTTTAAACATGGGGTTTGAGAAGACACAAACATCCAGGTGATGGTCTCAGGGAGTGATCACAGAAGGTGGTCAGCTTTACTACAAAGAAAATTACAGTAGGGCTTGAGGTCAAGAAGTGTGTTGTGTGATTCACATATGAAAGCTCATCCTCTTGTTGAATACTGGAGGAAAGAGGAGCAGAGGTGGAAAGGGGAGTGGCAAGTGAACTCCAAGGGTCTATGTAAGAGACGACCACCACGTAGGTTGCGGGGCTGCAGCAGAGGTCTTGAACACAGGCACTGGTGGGAAACAAAAGTCACTGAAGACTGAGTAAGAGACTCCTCTGTAAAGATTCAAGGCCTGAGATTGATGCAATGTACTGACGTGCAACACTGCATCATAGCAGAGATTATTGAAATGAAGCCAGCAGACCGAAGGTAGACGACTGAAGTTTATAGGGTAATCTAATGGAGATATAGACTTGTGGAGTATGAATAAACAAATAGAAAAAGAAGAAAAGAAAGCCTAAAAGAATCCTGTTTATAATTTCCCTAAGGCAATCATTACTTTCACTGAGTAGAAGAAAAAATAAAACCAAAGCAAGGATCAATACTCAATGTTTTTTTTTTTTTTACCCTGTAAATGTATGAATAAGTAAGAAATATGTTTAACTGCTGGTAATAGCAAAGCTGAGTGGAAATGAACTAACAAATCAGTGATTCTATTTTTCATAAATCATATCCGAGACCTGGGTGGTCCCAGTGTTGGTGAAGCTACTCAGCATGACTGGGGACACACACACTTTCCTTCATTCTTCTGGGCTGGCTTTTGTACTTGTGCTTAATTTTCTATGACTGCAGACAAGTTGCTACATCTCCAGGCTTATGTGTGCATTATTACATGGAAAGGGGGAAAGAAAATGATATCTCTTTGCCTCAGGAAAAAAAAAAGGTTATGGAAACCTTCACAGAACACTTATATCTCATTGAACAACCACAACAACAAAGTGTGACATATTGTCTACCCTGAAGCTAATAAGACTTGGAAGCCTTAAAATTATTTTCTTTATTTTCTATAATGAATAAAAGCAGAGAGAAAAACAACACCCTTATGTTGAGTAAGCCAGCACACTATGTCTTGGTACTTGTGTCTCTGTCCATCTTTCTTTCTCAAACACACACACACACACACACACACACACACACACACACACACAAATATACAAACTAATTTGTATATTTTATTAATTTTAATCCTTATTTTGTTTAATACATTGTTTTTCCCATTACTTATAACAGTTAGCTATATCATAGGATAAACTTTTAATCTTTTAGTATAACTTTGAGAAAAAAATTAAATGAAAATATAGCAATTATATAAACAATAAAGGGCATGAGATACTTGTAATCTCAAGACTATTCATTACTTCCTTCTAACCTATTGATATTTTATTTACTTCCATCATTGAATAAAAGCAAAGTGCTTTTCACCTGTGCTTCCTGGGAGCCACCTGCATGCTCTTCATCATAGAAATGTCTGGTCCATAAAAGAAGGTCTTATTGTTATAGAGAGATGAAACATGATAGCAAGTCATCCTTTCTCATTTGGCTGAGAGAGGACAGGTAACATTCTCTTGCAAAACACAAGCACTCCATTTCACCACTGACTGATCCATAGCAGTTTTGAAATGTAAATTGGCACCTGTTTCTAGAAGTCTGTGTTTGGGCTGTAGATGATGGTAATTTTAAAGTGCCTAGTTTCTGCCTTTGAGAGACGATTTGATCAACAGGTCATGATTGCTAGCTGGTAATGGCTCCAGAGGTCAGGGCTGCTACCAAACCTTCTCTATAAAAAGGCCAGTCAGTGTTTGGGACTTTGTAGAAGCATGCACCTTTCACCTGTTTTCCTATTGTATATTTTTATAACTTGTTCAAAAATTGGCCTCTTTACAGATTTGACGTTGCTCTCTGAAATCTTGACATGGGTCTATAGCCACCCTTCTTTTTCTCCTATCCATCTTAGCTCTTGACTAAATAATTCAGCTTGCTTTTCGCCATAAAAATATTGGACAGTTTTTTTTTTTATTATTTTTTATTTTGTTGTTGTTCCATTCTGAAATGTTTCACTCTGTTTTATTCCAATTTGGTAGTATGCTTTCTAATACAACAAACCGAAAACCATTTTAAGCCTTTCATGAGTCTGGTTTGGAGTCTCTCCACACTTCATGCCTTCAACAACACTTCCATAATTCTTTTTAAGACACACAGGCTTGTAGCCACTTCTGCTATGCCTGGTCCTGGAAGATAAGACCCTAAAGATCTGAGCAATCCTTTTGCCAGATGAGAAGGTCATCCAGGGGATGCTTAAATCTTGTACAAATCTTAGGAAAGAATCTTTGAGCTGTATACCTCATGTTTTATTTGATCTATACAGCAAGGTTATATTTTACTTTGAGAATCTTTTACTGGTAGAGAGATTGAAGATGAGAAAGAGGGATTTTTTTTTCATCCACCAACTGAAGAATTTTCATCACCTTTGTGTTACTTCTATATTTGGCTTGCAAATAGAACAGCTTTATTTCAGTTCATGGCTCTCTTCCTCCTTTACCTTATTATATAGAGCTACACTAAGCAATAATCAATTTCAACATTTACCAGGAGAAAACCACAGACAAATGGAAAAGTACATTACTCTTTGCAAGTTGCTGGAAGGAACAATTGGGTCAGTCCTACTGCTGTTAGATAATAGGGAGCACCTTTGTATTCTTACTTACAGAAACTATTTTCTTACTCTTTTACCAGGCTTTGCAAATATTTTATTCGCTCCTTTTCCTGCCTCCACTCTGGTGCTACATGATTTTGCCTGGACCTGTGGCCAAATATTACAGGGTTGGGTTTTCTTGTGTGCATGCTCATGTGGCCACAACTTCATTAAATAAAAAAAGATAAATAAGAAAACTTATCTAGTATGTATGTATATATATACATTCAGAGCCTAGGATTGCTACATAGATTTGGGTTAAGGTGGTGGTTCTGATTTTGTCAAGGCTTGGCTATGGCAGGCTGACCAAGTCAATTTCTGCAGAACTTGAGCATGAGCCTCAGTGAGATGACCAAGACCATCCACATCATCTTTCCATGTTTTTTTCCATCCCCCAGAGTGTTACCCCGGGTGTTCTCATAGCACATGCAGAGTTCCCAGACAGAGGGCTGTTCTGTGCATGGCCTCATAGGATGAAGTTTAAAGAGCACAAGTTCAATTCAAGACAGCTCAATGGCCAAAGAAACTTCAATGACCAGTTTTTATATAAGTTATAAAAAAAAAAAAAAGCTTCATCCTTTAGTGTGAATTCTCAATATATGAAGATACTTTAATCATTTTCCCAACTTTCTCGATACAGTTTAAAAGTATAAGAATATTTTCTGTATCTCAGGATTTCTGCACGTTCCTAAACTTTTGCTCCATATGCATCACATGTTGCCTCTTTATTCATGTCAGTAGCACATTTCCTTTCCTCCACCTCCAGTCTTCCAGTCACCTTAGAGTTTGGTAATCATTTTTCTTATCTTTTTTAAAATTAGCTGTATATTATATTTTTGTGTCAGTTTGCTTTCTATGGACACCAAAGCTTTACAAAATTTAGTGGTTTTAAACCATAATCTACTTACAGCTAAAGCTCAACAGATCTATAATTCTGGCCATTTTAACCCGAGCAGGTTTCAGTTTCCACTGACCTCTAAAGGCACCTAAGGTCAGGTGGAGGCCAGGAACAGCCATTACTGGACGATAATGTGGCGCTGAACCATTTAGAAGGTTATACTGCATTTGGATGGATGCTCATCAACAGTGAGAGCGCCACCTAGCTTAAATAGAGATTTATTGAGAGCTGACCAAAGATTATAGTCGCTCATTTCGATCAAACCACATACTTCTTCAAATCCAAAATGCAAATTTCCACAAATTTTCAATATAATACCAATAAAGTAATTGTCCCTCCACTATAGTCTTGTAATCTTCATAGATAAGATGTATTACACATGTTGCTTCACACTGTTACCCTGGCGTTTTTATGTATGATTTGTCCTCTGTACCAAGAACATGATCATAAGTGGGCACTGAATGGCTTCTATTCTAGCATTAAATAGATGGACACGGTTGCTTGTTTAATAAATGCTCACTTGATGGAACTGATACATATCAAGTTGTATCAAATCAAACTGACAGGCTTTTAAAATAGGAATGCTTAATGTAAATCGTGGACTCCTTCAAAGTTTGCTAAATTAGTAGGATAGGACAATTTTTATTTCTCGTTGAATAGGCCATTTTTATTGTTAAACCACATGACACCTTATTTACTGCTGTCTTCTAAGTACAGAGTTTAAGAGAAACAGTCACTTTGGTAGAGAGGCATTCTACGATGCATTGGATTTTAAACACTAAGTGAAGGCAATAGCCATACAGGGCAGCCTGTGCTTCCTCTCCACTTTAACACTTCCCTGAGTATTGAAGTTAACTTAATGGAGACAAGACTAGTTCACCTGGAACATGAGAGCATTTCTGGAAGATAGGAAACAAATAAAAGCTGTGGTAATACAAAGTCAACTGTAGAACTGGACAATAAATAATCACAATAACCATAATAATCACAAGAATGCCGTGTACTTTTATGTTTATACTACATCTTTCATAATCCCAGCATCAGTTTTACCAATGAATATTATGGACAATGTAGGTGTGACCTTGACCTGCTCTGATAATTACCTCTACTTCTGATGACTCAGACATTTTTCTAATATATCTTTATTTTTCTTTGCAGTTGCAAACAGCTGTACATTTTCTTACCCCTTTTTACTATAGGAGCTATTAAGTTATTTCTATTCTTTAATAATCTGTTAATTTTTAATTATTTAAAGTAATACAAAATAATGCCAATTAAATCTTTTAATGCAGATGAATTTTTATTAAATCTTGTAATCTGAAAAACCAAAATTTTTACAATATTTATGTAATTGTGGGTCTTGGTGCAATAAATTATGTTCATAATTGTATAATTTATGAATAGTACACGTAGCTCTAGAAAAAATTATTAGGAATAATTCATTGGTCTTGTATAACTATACACAACTTTTTAATAATAACATGACATAGATTAAATGATAGGAATAATCAGTATTATTTGGTTATCTGTTATAGAAATTATGCAATATTTGAAATTGTATGTGATTTTTATAACCAAAATTAACCATCTGTAGATACTGAAGAAAATTTTATAAATCCAATTTACAGTTATTATAATTATTCATCAAAGAATGGTATTAGAGAATGTATGTGTTATTTTAGTCTTATGTTTCAGCATTGCTGTGTTACTCATTATCAGTTTTTAATTCTATTAGGTTGGATAACAATATTACATTGATTTTCTAGGGCTGCCATAAAAAAGGGGGAACATTGGTTGGCTTAAAGGACAGAAGTGCGTTTCCTCCCAGTTCTGGAGGTCAACAGCTGACATTGGTGTGTCATTCCACAGGCCTTCTGCCACCTCTGAGGGACCCACTCCAACCTTTCTCTTGATGTCTGTTTTTGGCAGAATTTGGGAAACCTTGATTTGTGGAAAGGGCACCTTGAGCTCCACTTGGTGGTGGCCTGGGGTTCCCCAAGAGTGCTGCCCTGGTGGTTGTTGTTGAAGGAAATCAGTTGTTTGGGATTTGGGTCCAGATTATACCAGCATACCAGTCTTCATAACTGATCACATCTGCAACAAAACAGCCCTAAGCCCAAAGAACATCACCTTTCTGATTCAGAGCCTAGGATTACTACATAGATTCGGTCAAGATCAAAGGACACAATCCACCTAAAATAAATTTTGGGATCCATCATATCTGCATTTTGTTAGCTTTATTGAGGTAAAATAAACAAATAAGGTTTGTTTATATTCCGATGTATAACGTGTTGATTGTGTAAAACTATATATACACATACATATACACATACATATACACATACATATATACAAACATGTATATATGTATGTATGTATGTATATATTATATATATATATATATATATATATATATATATATATATATATATATATATCATGTAACCAAATGAATGACTACATCTAGTTACCATTGTGTGTGTGATGACACTAATCATCTACTCCTTGAGCAAAATTTGAGCAAACTATATGTCATTGTTAGCTACTGTCACTATGCTATACTTTAGATTTCAGAATTTATAATTAAAGGTTTGTACTCTTTGGCTGA
The DNA here is from genome assembly GCF_964194105.1 of Spermophilus citellus. Lineage (NCBI taxonomy): Eukaryota > Metazoa > Chordata > Mammalia > Rodentia > Sciuridae > Spermophilus > Spermophilus citellus. The sequence continues at coordinate 125,016,178 of NC_138198.1, forward strand.
TATCTCCCATTTTCCCCACACTTCAGCCCAGGAAAACCACTGCTATAATCACTACTTTTGAGTTCAACTTTCAATGCCTAATTACTAGCCACATGATTTTTGAGATTTAGCTTCTCTAAGTATGTGTCCATATCGGTATGTGTTCCACAATTAGTAATCATGATGATGATGAGGATGATGACCGGGACCATGGAACAGCATGCCTTTCAGCCTCCTTTCGAGGTACCTTTACACACAGACTGAACTTCAAAATGGTTTGCAAAAGTAGAGGATGGAGCTGGGTGTGGTGGAACAAGTCTGTAATCCCAGGGGCTCAGTAGACTGAGGAAGGAAGATTACAAGTTCAAAGACAGCCTCAATACTTAGCAAGGCCCTAAGCAATTTAGCAAGACTCTCTTAATTTAAAAAGAAAGTTAAGAAAAAAGGGGCTGGGAATGTGTCTCAGTAATTGAGTGCCTCTGGGTTTAATCCAATCTCTAGCACACACACAAAAAAAATAAGAATGATTTAATTTATAATTTTGCAGTTCTTCTCTCAGCTTATAGAGCCTCTGTTGTTAGGTATGTCGTATTTTATTCACTGGTCAAGTCTTTCAATTATAGGCCCTGGGTGGCCACTCCTTTGGCTTGTCAAATCATAGTGTTTTTCTACACAGTCTCAAAATAATCCATTCTAAATGATTTCTCGTATACAGGTGATGTCTGATCTCTCAGTAACAGTCTGATATGTTCTACACTAATTAGTAATTTTCTTTAAGAAAAGTATGTGGATGCTCTTTCCTATTTAAAAAGATAATCCATAAAGCATTACTTATATTTGTGGGTAGGAAAGTTTACTTTTGGAATAACTGTAACACAGTTAATATTTTTTTAATTGGTAATCCTATTTTGCACATTTCTCCAAAAAATACATTTTAAAATCAATATTCTTATGAGTCAAATATTGGTAAGAAATGACAATATAAAATTATGTTGAAATAATAAAGTCTTCAAATGCAGTCAGGTCATTTTAAAGTAAACTAAACAAGTGTGTTACTTCTCATGTAATTAAAATAATTTTTGTCAACAGCTGTCATATCTATGTCACATACATGTCAATATAACATCACAATTTTCATTTTGAATCATCAGCTAGACCTTGTGGAGAACTTTCATATCAATAACCAAGTAACCATATTTAGGCATATAAAATACACATAAAGCCCTTATAGAAAATATGTGAAATAAATGTGTATCTTCCTACTGTTGAACATTTTAACAAAAATTATAACAGGAAATGAGGTGGGGTTATTTGGGGAGTGGGCAAGGGATGAATACACCTCTGAAGTCTAAAACTTCTCCAGGTATGTGACTAAATAATAAAAATATTATAAAGGATTCTAGTTGTCAAGCATACACAAATTAGTGGTGCAAAGAAAAATAATTGCATTTTTTAGTGAACTTGCTTTTATAGATAATATTTCTTACAAAGTAGCACATTATAAGTAATAAATATGTACACAATGAAAGTAACATTTTGGAAATTATTCTTTTGTACTAAATTATGATATAGTTAATTGCTGAATTTAAATAATATTTCAAGGCAATTTGGTCAGATCATAAATATTTCTGAAATTTCCCCCATTCAAAGTAGTGCTTAAAATTGATTCTTGGACAGGAACCTCTATATACAGAATTTAGAAGGTATATGAAAATTTTGACTTCTGTATCTGTTTTTGATTTCCTTTTTTGTTGATGCTTTTCTATTGTTCTATGTAGAAATAGATGTACTTTCCTGTTCCTTTCCATGTTGTAGAATTTTGAGTTGTATCTTGAGCCCCATGAATACTATATTCTGGAGCTAGGGATAAGCCAGACAGGAGTGGGTGAATGGGTGGTGATTGCTTTTCCTCAGGAAGCCAGCAGGAATTTAAACTGGTATTAATAAACAATAATTGCTCAAAATATAGTATGGAATAGATCAACCACAATCTATGAATATTTGTTTAATTAAACAATAATTTTTAAAAATCAAATATATTCTTACAAAATAAGTTAAAAAATATTTAAGTCTAAATATATTTCCCCATTAATTCTGAAGTTTATTGGACTTCTCAGCATTTTTGAAACAGAGAGACCCTCAATTTCTTTCTTGTAAACATTCACCCTCATATTAAAGCATGATTTTAGCCCTCTAATATTTACAGACCAGACATGTATGTGCACTAGAAAAATAGTTTACATTGTGCTTGGCTTAATCTGCTAATGAGGAAACTAGGCATCATCATTCCTATAGTAAAATACCTGAGGCCCAACTGCTTTGGCCTTGATGCTGGCAGAGTCATGTGCTAGCCCAGGGGGGTTTCACAGGGTGAGAGACAGGAGCGTGCAGCGTGGGCCTATGTCTCTGCTCTCTCCCTCTCCTTCTGAGGCCACCAGAATTCAGACTTAGGGGCTCCCGGATCAATGACCTTATCTGATTCCAGTCACTTCCAAAAGGGCCCAGCCATACACATGGTATTGGTGATGTGTCCACCATCTGAATACCTGGACCTGGGGCTTAAATCTCAGCATATACAATCTTTGGCCCTCTTGAACCATATCCTGACCAAAGCAATTACTCTGACAACTTTCCTGGATATTGGAAGTTCGATATTCTATGATCTTTCCAAGGAAAATAAGAAAGGAGAGAAAGAAAGAAAGAGAAAGATGGGGGAGGGAGAGAGCAAGAAAGAGAGAGAGACAAAGAAAGGAAGGGAGGAGGAAGAAAAGGTGTAGGGAAGGACAAGGGGGCAGGAGAGAAGAGGAGGAAAGAATAAGGAAGAAATAAAGAAAGAAAAGGAAAGAGAAAGAGACAAGAATCCAACCTTATGAGGTAGTGTTAACTCTTCTGCTCACATGTTTTTCAAGAATATAACACATGATTAATTCTATTATTCACATAATTATTGCATAATGCCAGGCTGGTTCAAGAGTGCAAACTCTAGTTAGTAAAGGCAACTAGTTACTAACTAGTTAGTTAGTACCTTATTGAAAGGTATGGAACACACACACACACACACACACTCACCTTTTTGTACTAAATTATTACACAGTCGATTGCTGAATGTAAATAATATTTTAAGGGAATTTGATCAGATCACAAATATTTCTTAAATTACCCACATTAAAAGTAGTGCTGTCAAATTGATTCTTGGACAGAAATCTCCATATGTAGAATTTAGAAGTTATATGAACATTTTGACTTCTGTATCTGTTTTTGTTTTGCTTTATTGTTGATGCTTTTCTAATTTTCTATTGAGAAAGAAACATGCTTTCCTACAGTTGGTGTTTTCATGATTAAAGCCATCCCACACTGAAGGAGTAATATCCTTTGATTTCAAGATGTATCTGTATTCGCAACCAATGATTATACTGAAAAACAATATTTTTATTTTATCATCATATGAAGACTTACACAGGTCTTCAGGTTAATATTGAAGCTTTGAAGTTATGTATACTTTACGTCAATATCTAATTTAACAAAATAATATATACCTGCTATTGCAGTAATAGAATTGATGGATTAAGCCTAATTACCCAGCAATTAATCATACTGGACATGTTTGAAACTGTAATTAGAACTTGAAGATCTCATAATTGTGGATTTTTGTTAAAAAAAAAGTCTCTTCCTCCAGGAAAATTAACATTTTTTTTCTTTGAATGATCCAATGTAAAAAAATAATCATTTTGTGTAAATCCAATCTCTGTGCAAACATATGTAGAGTCATCCTAAGTCATACCTTAATCAAACTACTTGTCAAATTCCCACTACCTATTCTTTCTGATCAAACACTTAAGAATTAACCTAAGGTGAAAAACTAAAACTGAGACAGATTTTCAAATTTAGTTTTATAATAAAATGATTAACCACAATAGTATATTGAAACTTCAACATTACCTTAATGTTGTATTTAAAACTAAAAACAATATAACCTGGAATTACCAATTGTTCTTTCCTTCAAAGGAGTTTATTTTCAAATCCAACTAATAAAGTTCAAAGTCGTGGGTTCTTGACTGTAAGAAAATTGTTATCAAATTATTCTTGGGCCTGAAAATAACAAGGAGTACTTTATAATTTTTTTCTAATTGTCACCTGTCACCTTGAATTTATTATAGCTCTTAGTGACTTCAGCAAACCTTTTCTGTCTCTGTCCTCCATGATGCTGTAGTTCTGCTCACAGACACTCTTCCCAAGTGTGCGGGGGACATGTCTCCTTTCATTCCCAAAAGCACAGCCAACATCAGCCAAGAAAAAATAAATGATGTAGGAAAATAGCACAAGATCAGCTTAGGGATTTAATTTTTTTTAAAAAAGAAAGCAAAAACAAAACTTTTTTTGTTTGTTTATTTGTTTGAATTTATCTTTGGGTTCTGATTGAGGAAGCTAGTGTATGGGCTTGCCTTAAGCAAACTGAAAACTTGTCAAAATATGAAATGGCAGATCTCAGACATTTTACCATAGGCTACTCAGCACTGGGATTCCTGACAGAAGCTAAATAAATGGGAAGAATTATATGACTGCCCAAGCTTAGTATATGGAGGTGGCATCCAAATATCAGGTTGAGAGTGGTCAATTCAGAGTATCAAGGGAATAAAAGCTGGAGTTCAGAGGGGTCAAATTGGCCAGAATCTGTAGGATAAAATAAGAGAGAGAGAGAGAGAGAGAGAGAGAGAGAGAGAGAAGTGACTTCATTGCTTAGATATGTGTTATGTTACACATACATTTAATCACATGAGTGAATTTGAGGAAACAATTGAAGACAAGAAAACAAAATAGTGATTACCCACCCAAATATTCATAGAATAAAATGTATTCATTATATACAAAATATTTTACAAAATGAAGTAGGGAGAAACAATTCTCAATTCATTTTTAAGGCTACCTTTACTCTGATAATTGAGCAGATAAAAATATTTGAACAAATATATGCAACCACATAAATCAACATTATTCATGAACATAGATACAAAGACCTAGGAAACTTTCAGCAAACAAAAGTCAGTAATATGTAAAGATAATAATGTGTCCTAGCATCTGAGATATTTAAGGAGGTAACGAAATGGGAACAGAAAAATAATGCAAAGAAATGAAAGAGGAAAACCAAACAGAACAAGAGAAAATCAAAGCATGTTTGACAAAGCAAGTAAACATCCCCATGCCCAAAATAAAAGGAAAATAAAAGAAATCTGTCCATCTTGCAAGAAGGATTTACATTAGGAACCTTAACGATGGGTTGCCTCCTCAAAAATATTCTCTAAAGCGTACTCTAGCCTTTCTCAACAAGAGTTATAAAATATGCCAGTTAGAAGTTAAAGTTCCACAGTTCAATATATGCAACAGCCCTAAAATACCAGATACATCTTTTATCCTGTAATGGTAATTATTTTGTTAACTCCGCCAGCCAATCTCTTGCTAATATGGGATATCACCTTACATCTCTCTTTTTTCTTCTTGAAAAGAGGGTTATTTGTTGCTCCAGATGTCACATCCATATAGCCAACTGTTCACTGAAGCATCCTGGCCAAAGCTCTTCTAGCCCCTGTGGATAATTGACAATAACATTTAAAAATCCATTGGAAAAATACTTTGACTGTTCTTCAGGTACTCCAATGAACTGAGATTAAGTCTTGTCATTGTGAATTCAATTATTAATTGATCAATCACTGCTCTCTAAAATAACTGATGGCTTAGGATTTTCTGTTGCTCCAAGGAAATTAAATGCAAATCTCTGCCAGTCATCTGTTAGCAGAGGTTCCTTTAAGGGACCACTGGAATACAAATGGAGAGCCCGCAGCAGCTCTGGTCAACAGCATCTCCCACTCTTTCATTTTCTTTTTTCTTGATAACCCTTTCTTGGGTGCCTGTTTGATTTTTCTCTGACTTTTCTACTTTAAAAGGGTGTATGATTCAAAGGTAATATATCAAAGTACTTAACACTGATACAAACTAGAGTCCTGGCTTCTTTTTTCCCACAAGTTTTCAGTGGTTACAGGATTTGGGATGCCTGAGGAGAGAATAGGCACCTAAGTCGGAGCATTTTAGAACTTCAAGGGGGGAGCGCTTCTCCCCTCAAGCAGGCATGGTCCCTCCCTGAACACCTCACATAGAAAGAAATTTCTTTCCCTTCCCAATCATGCCTTGACAGTGAAAACTCACTTTAAGTCAATATTTTGGCAACAAATCCCAAAATGAAAAATGCTTTAGTTTGTGCTATGATCTACAGCAAGTTGAGTGACACATCTCCACTCTGACATTGCTTCTCACATTATAAAACTAGGGAGTGTGTGCTGCTTCCTTTCATCATCGCTGACTGAGGAGGAAGGGGCACATGAGCAGTGCTGCTGGTTCATCCATTAAAATACTTACTGGCACCTTGTCAGCAAGATGCCAGGAGTTAGGGAAAACAGAGAAAAGCCCCAAATCTATGCTCTCAAGGAGCTGGCATCTACTGGGGGAAAACCGATATTGTTTCTTTGCAATAAATGCTGAGCCTCAAACTGCAAGATTGAGATACTGCATTTCTGCATACAGTGGGTATTAGACTATGTGACTTACCCCCTTTGTCCCTTTCTCTGCTATTTTGGACTTGCCCCAAAGTGACTTGATGAAGAGCAGTGTATCTTTTTTTTTTTTTTTTCAGAGGATTTTTAGGACTGAAATCATAGGAAAATGTTTAACATGGGAATGTGAAGTATTCAACTTTGGTTGAAAGGTTGTGTGTTGGTCTGGAGTAGAAGGAGGAGTCAACTCAGCCCTGCTGCTTATGGTTAAAATTGAGTCAATTTAGTGTCCCTGTAACTCATTTCCCTCGTATTGAAATGGAGAAAATAGGTGCCTAGTGCTGCTTCCATGGTTAATGAGTTGTATATAAAAACACACTTAAAATCATGTAGGATTCCAGACACATGCTCACAACTGTGAGCTATTATTAGGGATGCATGGATCACAATCAACAAATGCCATATTATATGACAAGGTTCTGCCCCCTCTCTTCCCTTATCTTAATTTTTTTTTTTTTAGGCAGTACACCTGACTTATATTGTTTATCTCTCTCCTTCCACAAGAGGCCATTGTAGAAGGTGGTGAATTCTGTGTTATGGTTGCACTCTTAGCACTGAGAGAAGTGCTTACCTGCACACACCTGGAAGGTCCTCGATGAGGAGAGCTGAATGAACCCAGAGCCACATCTTTTAATAAACCCTGTCCCCAGGCCCCCGACTTCCCTTTCTCCAGCCCTTTAAGGATCCAGACGCCTAACCATAAAGGTCACTCCCCTCACTTTTTTTTTACCTCATTTATTTTAGAAAACTTGTACTTTCTGTGCTTCTTTGAAATTTAAGTCTTCTTAAAAGCCCCCTTTTAGCTTTACCACCCAGAGTCGTCTATCAGGAGAACCTGAGGGCCCTTCCTTAAATATAATTATCAGAGAAGATAGACCAGTCTCCCTGGGAGGATACACACCTGGTTGATTTGAGAGCTCCAAGTTGTTTACCTCCTATCAGGAAGACAAAGTTCACTTTTCCATTGGATGAGGCCAAACAGCAAGGTCAGATGACTAAGATCCCCAACCTAGCTGCTGAAGGTTCTGGAGCCCTTTGTTTTAGTGGAGTTGAGTTCAGACTTTTTTTTTTTTCTCTTTCTCTCTCTCCAAGATGGCTATAGTTAGGCTCCTCACTGAGGTTTCTGGTGGACTATGTTTTCAGTGTGCAGCCAAGGTCATGAACACTCTGATTCAGCATGTACTCAAGGTCATAGATGTTTGCTTGTGAGCCTGTGCCCACCGATGTAACCTGTGGCCAGTGTGCTTTCTTTGTCCAGCCTGCATGTTAAAAAGGCCAATGGGAATAATCAGGGAGCTAAATGGAACTGGCTTGGGGATGAAGCTAGGGCCTAGGGATGGCTAGGGTCTATTGCTGCTTCCAAATAAAGTATGTCTGCTATCCCACTCTATCCAACTTACATCTTTTTCCACCTGCTGGATCCGTAATTTGTTTCTCAGGGTCTGAGTCCAGCACCCCTGACACCTTAGATAAAGTCCCCTTTGTGTTTTGACTTGGTCCAGCATAGATTTTTTTTTCTTTCACAATAAAAATCACCATGATTCAAGTTGTTTGGAGAATTCAGAAGGGATTCTCAGAGAGAGTTCATGTAACAGTTTTGTCTTAGGATGCATTTGACAGATGGGTTTCTTATATGCCAATAGCTTCATTTTTTTTTTTCAATTTGACAATAAGGTAAATAAACTTAAGGAATAGCTCTTCTTTCAAATTTGGTGCTCCATCTGGTACTTATTTTGGTTTATTTGTTTAATCATTACTGATTTAGTAAAAAGTCATGAGATAGGCCTTCAGAGGGTTGGCCAAAGACTTGACGATGTTATCAGGAGCCCAGACACTTTCAGTCCTTGAACTCCAATAACCTCTGCAGCCTTTCTCTTGGGCATGTCCAGCTTATTCCCTCATGTTCACAGAATGGCTGCTGCAATTCTAAACTCCCACTCCACTGATGAAAATGACCATCTTCATCTCTTTCTCCCATCACCCTCTGCATCTTTCTAAGGAGGGACCATCTTTCTAAAAAGCCTCATATAGGCATTTTCTCCTCCCTTGCTGCTTCTCTCTTCCTGTCTCTTCATTTCTTTCTTGTTTTGTTTTGTTTCTTAACAGTTTGGCCTTATGCTCAGTAGTAGACAAATTACTGGGAAAGGGAAGATTGCAAAGCAAATGTGGGGTGTTTTTTTTTTTTTTCAGGAAAAGACAAATATTTAAAGGAAAGGTGAGACCCACACATCTGGAAATCTGTGCTCACCCTGTGGTCTAGTGATCCCTAGGGAAATTTCTAACTCAGGCAACTTCTAATTCAGAGAAAAATGTTCCAACCAGTTTGGACAGTGGTAAGCTGCTTTCAATACTTAATGGGAAAAATTCAATAGAGCTCAATTGCTCGGATGTGAGCACCATTCTTTGAATTGCTAAGCCACCTTTGACCCTGTCTCTCCCAATACTCCACAAAGGATGTACCAAGTCTCATAGGTTCTATTCAACATCACTGCTATTTTGTGTGCTCTGTGTATTTGCTGTAAAAGTTAAAGAATTATAAAAACTTCATTGTCTATGCCTCTCTTTAGCACTTTATTCAAAAACGTTGACTACTTATGTAATTTAAGATCATTTCTCAAACTGTAGGTGTCTGTCCACATCACTCACAAATTTTCCTAACACCAATGCCAATGTCTGAATTTTTCTTTCTACCCATTCGGTTTTCATTCCAGAAGATTTAGGACTCATGCCCACAACAGTTACAAAAGGGCATCCTCATCTCCCCCGCCTGGCACCCACCTGAAACAGATCCACGGCCAGGCCCACAGTTTGGAACGTTGTACCACCTGGAAGTGCCCTCTAACATCCGGTCTCCATCTTTGTCTTCATTTCCAGGTTAGCTCTAGTACCACCCTCATTGTACCTGTTCCATACCGTCCCAGGTACCTCAAGGACTGCGTTAGTTTCTTTCCTTATTAACCACTTCTTTCTTCCTTGTATCTGACTATACCATTTCATGGCTTTAATCCATATTTATTCAAGTTCTCCCATTGCCTCTGTGCTTCCCTTCCATGATGTTGCTTTGATTATGTTCAATTTAAGTCCAATTGTCTGCTTTTCCCATATCAAGGAGATTGCAAAAACCACACTGCCAAGGAAAAAGATTGTAACTGGGTTGAATACATCAACCATGAACCCATTGTTTACAGCTCATCCTCACTCTCAGCTGATGAATTCGACCATCACTTCACAGATGAAACAGAAGTGTTGGCAGGTCTTTCCTGGAGCCTTCTGTCACACAGTGTAAAGCTTACCACAGTGGTATCTCTTCGTATTTTCTGTCCTTCAGTCTCCATGGGAGGTGGACATCTGCTTTGACCTCCGCCTGCCTTTTGCCTGTGGCAGCATTACTTAAGCATGTGGAGGGAGAAGTTAGATCCAGTGGGTTCTAATCCTGCCTCTGCTCCTTAGTATCTGCCTGATTTTAAGTACTGGTGATTGCTCAATGCCTGTGTCCCCTTATCTATAATTGAGGACAGTGACAAATCCCATCAGTATGGCCACTGTTGCTGTGGCTGAATGCCATTGATCCACTCTCTCAGAGTAAACAAATACAATCCGAGGATCTTCTCTTTGCTATTTTTCCCTGGTTCCCCCAGAGGTCATTTGGTTGCTGGGATTGCTTTCTGGTTTAGGAAGGGCTGATTCTCTCCTGTGTATCCCAGTGACATTTTCGGTGTCAATAGGCACCTTTGGCTGCAGTGATGTCTGGTTTCCTGACACCACAGAAGAGTGAAGTTTTGTGTCTTCGTGCTGCTTCTGCTTCCCAGTGAAAACTGCTTTAACACGCTGTGCCTCATGCACTGAAGGGCATTTCCCCTAAGACTTCACATAGCTAATAAACAATTTCCCATTTGGGACAATTTCAAATAGATATTTATCCAAATGAAATATAAATGAACTAAGTCCTCTTTCAGAAAATTAGAGCTGAAAAAGGAAACCGGCAAGCTTGGTTTCATCATATCGAATGATATTTTTTCAGGGAATTTCGTTTCTCATCCACTGGTGCTTATCTCCGCGACTTCAATACACAGGGGAGACACAGTGAGCAGAACACCCCTCCAGCTTGCTGTCGGAAGGGAGCAGAAGTCGTTGCCTGCCCTGTGACTAGCACCCTTTATGTGACCCACTGTTAATTTGTCATACACACAGTTTACATGATAAGGTTGCTGTTTAAAAGAGAAATTACATCACTTTTATCCTCAATCCATTTCTGTACAATTGTTTTTTAATTTAAAACTAATCAAATTAGTCATTGCCTATATTCCTTTACAATTATTCACATTTTAGCTTCATTTTCTTCTGGAAGCCTAGTTAATGACTGAAATAAGATTATTCTAGGGAGATGGGACGGAAACAATAAAAAAGAAAAGCCCAGGACTTGTGGGACTTTTCTCGCCACCCCTTGTAACCCAGTGTACCTCCGAGACCACACAAGGGGTCTTCACTCAAATCTCTGAGCAGTTCTTTTTCTTTAAGGACAATCAAGGCCCTTCCCAAAGTCACCATTTTTATGGGAAGACTACTCATTTTTTTTAAAGAGACACATTTCAGTAGCCATGGAGGCGTTACCTAGGGTTTTGTGGAATCAACCCATGCAGTTGGGCTTCACACCCTGTTCCATGCTGCTCTGATATTTGAGGCTCACAGATGATTCACTGGTACCATGAAGAAAAACAGATTTTGGCAGTATCGTATTTCTCTTTGGTTATTATATCACTCATACTCTCAGCTTTTAAGCTTCCCATTTCCTTCTGGGGAAGACAAATTCAAACTCTCTTTTTGGGTCCTAGTTTAAAGTAACTTGCTCTGGTTTGTGTCAACTGAGCATGTCAAAGACTTCTCCCACTCACAATTCCAAATCTATTCAGTTGTTGAAGAACACTGTGGCACAACTAGAAAAACAGACTCCTGATCCTTGGGTCCCTTTCTGTAGGACACGGGCATGCAAGGCGGAGTGCATAGGCCTGTGTTGGTGTGGAATCCCATTACTTGACACTGCACTGTTGTGTTTGTCATGTTTTTCAGACCCATATGCAAATAACTTCCAAATACTTAGTAACTTCTCAGGACACTTCCTTGTGATAAGCCAAATGCAGTTGTTCGGTGGATCTGATAAACTCTGGTAAGTAAGTGTACACTTGTCCTCTTTTGATGGACTCTTCCTGTTTTGCAAAAACTTGGTAATATCTTATTTCTGAAAAAAAATATGCATTTTGTATAGCATTCAGTTTAAGGTATAGTATTAAAATAGCAAGCATGGTTCTAAGAACTTCAGAATTATTAACTAATGACAAAGCTATATGGAAAGAACTATAAAAGTGTTTTCTTCTCATGCATAGGAGATTGGCACCCAGAAATGTAAATCTCTCTGCTCTGGGACAACAGTCTTTGAGCGTGTTCCCAGCACTGATTCTAGGACTCTTTCATCCAGCACAGCCAGTGAGTGAATCACTAGTCACCTTAGAAGACCTGGAACTCTCATATCAACGATGCTCTGTCATATGGCATTTCAAGTATAAATTTTAATTTAAATGTTGTCATCTCAGCCTAAACAGGTTGTCAAGTGTGGTTCACTTTTCAGCCATCTATATTGACCTCAAGAACGTCATGTTTATAATTCATAACCACTGGGGATACCTTCAGTTTTAATCGCTGGTCTCTGTATTCTGTAAATAGATTACTGTCACCGCCTTCTTTTTCCAAGAGTTAAGTATTTACTTGAGGATGACATTCCTCTCTCATACTTTTTTTTAAATGAAGTACAAATATTGACAACATAGCCTACATGCTGTGACCTTATCAGATACTATGCTATTTCATCAATCCAGGCGTAGAAACAAATGAATTGTAACAACACATGACCAACACCTGAGATTACAGCCACAAATGTCAATGCACATACCACATAAAAAAAGAACAATATAAAGCAAACATATTGACTGAACTATTTGTACCTTGCTATGCATTGCAGAAGTGTGTCTTTTTTATTTCATAAAATGAACTAAATTAAATACTCAAGGAGATTTTTGTATTGTAATATGTTACATTTTAGTCACTGAAATAAATAAATATTTATCAAGAAATTCCAGGCACTGTATTCAGAACTAAATGCACGAATTTGGAATTTAAGCTAGTAGGGAAAACAAATATATATATATATATATATATATATATATATATATATATATATATATATTCTTTATAATGAAGGAAAGTATATAAAAGTATTGATTTTCATTGGCAGTGTGGGCATCCTTGTTGGGAATCTTCCCTGAGCTGAAACATCAATGTGCTTACCAGGGGGTGGCAGGAGTTTAATTGGATAATGGAAATAATTATTATTTTAAACAAATAGACAATCTTTACACATATTACAGCAAATGGACATAGATGTTTATATTTTCAATGTATCATCGACATGTCAACACAAGATATGGGGTACTTTCTAGTGATTAACCAGATACAGGCAGAAATAATTTCTGAGACTATTGTCACATAGTTACATTGCCAGTGTCAATTTGGAGGAAAAAGAACTCATGTTTCTAATGTAAAATATAAGCCATGTTCTCTTCCCCACAGACTTGCTGTGAATCATTTGACAGTCAGCGTGAAACTGTTACCACCACCTTCCTGACCAGCCATGCCCAAAGAAGTGACTGGGGTTTCATCTGTGGTTGACTTTGGCCCTCATCACGAATGGAGTGTTCATTACAATACGCAGACTACAGTAATCTTCTCAGACCCAACCAGTCTGGGAGAAAATAAGAAGCAAATCAGGATTTCAGAGCCTGCTCAGGAAAGAGCAGAAGTCTAGTCTGTTGCCCACCCAGTAGAACATTTTTCCCAGGATAGATGCATGATGCAAGAGCAAGGTTCTGACAGCTCCAGAGTCAATTTAAATTTTGGCTAGATGCTAAAATGACTTGATCCTTGCTGACTCCAAAACCTCTTGCACCCACCTCAAGTCCTCCTGGCCAATCAAGAGGATTTCCAACATTGCCATGGCAACCACCCCTGCAAAGATAAACTGACAGCACTGCTCTTTTTTTTTTTTTTTTTTTTCCATCCTGGACCAATGTGAGAGGGCGAGGATGCTGACCAGCAACGCGAGAACCCAGGAGGACTACATTTCTTTCCCATCTGGAAGGTATTTGATACAGCGTATCAGAAGGACCCTAGTGGGGCTGAACTGCAGTTTCCCACAGGGATGCCCATCTTGATTATGACTCCTTGGATTCATTCTCTTTCCACAACATTCTAGCCTGACTCCAAAATATTTTTTCCTGATAACATCTCTCAAAATAAAGCAAAAATAAAGTAAATACATTCATGCCAATAAAGCTTTCAACACGCTGCATGAAGATAATTAAAGATTAAATTACATTATCATTAGTATATTACTAATATATCTTAGTGAAAAAATGGTAAATTTCCTGTATGTAAAAAAAATCTTTCATGATATGATCTTCAACAGAGAAACAAATAGGTACCAATAAAAGGCTCATTATCTTGCACTGTAATATTTTTTTTCAATTACTTCAGAAACTTTAGAATTACATAATTGCTAAGGGATAAAAATATAATTTATAAATTCAAATCTCAATTACTTTTTCTGAGTATATATGAATCTAATCAAGTAATTGATAAATTTATGGAAAATTAAAAGAACCATTAAATTAAAAAATCTCCATGCACAAATACACACACCTTTTCAAGGTTTTCAATTTGAAGCAGATGTATAAAAAATTTATTATTTTATGATACTAAGTTACATTTGAAATAAAGTTTTTGAAATTCTTATAGGTATACACATTAATTCGATGAAACAAAGGATGTCAATCCCTATAGCCTAGTAAATGACTTCACTTTTTTTCTATCCCAACTAATACTGGAAACATACATGAGAAACAGGAAAAAAACATTTAGAAGAAACCTTACAGATAATTTCCTGGAAACATTTTCTTCAATGTAATTCTCATAATTATTTCTAGATAAATACTATATGAATAATTTTTTTCTGGGTAAAACGTACAAGGAAAAACTGGTTTAAAGATGTAAATTGGCATGGCTTTGAAACCCTTTCCTTATCCCAATGTACTTCAGCTTTGACAAATGACTTTTACATCATTAAGCCTCAATTGGCTATGTATTAAATGAAAAATATTTTTTTAAAGATAGAGTGAGAGAGAGAGAGAGAGAGAGAGAGAGAGAGAGAGAGAGAGAATTTTTTAATATTTATTTTTTAGTTCTCGGCGGACACAACATCTTTGTTGGTATGTGGTGCTGAGGATCGAACCCGGGCCGCACGCATGCCAGGCGAGCGCGCTACCGCTTGAGCCACATCCCCAGCCCCAATGAAAAATATTTTTAACCTGTGAAAAATGTAATGAACATATCCGAGTAGATTGTAGTATATTCTGCCATGTATTAGATGCTCAACAAATGCCCTTTATTTAATGAATACCACCACAGTGGTTCTCAATGTGTTGTGCGGCACACCCATGAATGGGCATGGAGTGTTGATTGCGGAAAATGGCTTCGTATTTATTACAAATGTGCAAAAAGGAGAATTAGTCTAAGACAAAGTGAATGCTGAAAGAAGCTTAAGACTCCTGTCACCCAGAGACAGTAATTCTTGGTGTACACTGCTACTGAATTGTAATAAATACAACTGGAAAAGATCAGATAGAAACTATTGATCTTTCAGGTATGTCTTTGAACTAAAGGTATTTCTGCATCTTAAATATGACCAAACATCAGAATATAGGAATGAAGAATGCCTTAAAATATTATCAATATTCCCTGTTAGAGAGCAATGTTACTTATAAATATTTATTATATTTTGAATAGTAAACAACTATGAATAAAAGTGATACAATGGCTATATTTCTATCTACTAAATTGATATGTTCTTGTAAGCAATTGTCTAGGAATGTCACACATTTTCAATAGAACACAATGAAAATTACTTTGAAAGGTGTTCTAGCTGTACAAGAAATCATAGAAATGGGTTTACACAGTAATTAGAAAAAATTACTTCCATAGGCTTTTACGAGTTTCTGAAATATATAAATCAAGAAAATAAAAGTCATTATTGAACCACAAATTGTTCATAAGGCATTTCCTATGCACCATTTGTTGATCATGTCAATCGTGAAAAAATTAGACTTTGCCATGTTCTGGATGGAGTTACAGTTGGTCAGCAGAACATAGGCAATAACTTAAATTTGCAGAAAAAAAACACATTAACCAAAGATAAATACCTGATGCAACAGTCTATCCCAAGTGTTGGGATGTGGGTTTTCTATCATTACCTGCATTATGATAGTATCTCAGTAAGTAACAGAGTAAAATCACGTTTGCTTCCTATTCAAATTTCTTTTTTTATATATATTTTTATTGGTTGTTCAAAACATTACAAAGCTCATGATATATCATCTTTCATACATTTGACTCAATTGGGTTATGAACTCCCATTTTTACCCCAAATACAAATTGCAGAAGGACATCGGTTACACACTCACATTTTTACATAATGGCATATTAGTGACTGTTGTATTCTGCTACCTTTCCTGTTTGAATACTTTCCGAAATAAACCTCAAGCGTAAAGGAGAATAATTGGGTTCTTTTTTTTAAAATAAATTTGGAATAGAACAGTTAGTTTAAATCATTTGTCTACATAACATCCTGCAGAATTTATCCTTAGTAAATGTGCATAATTTGGGCCTATCAATAACCTTTAAAATACAAATAAAAGTGTCAAGATTTTAAATTAAGTAAAATCCCCCAAAAAATAATTGATAAGAAAATTTCTCTTTTAAAAAAATTTGTATTGTTTTTCAAAATTCTATACTCTTTTTTTAGCATGCATGTCGTCAATTCCGAGCAAACCTAGGTCATTTAATTGAACACGTCACTTGAGAAGTTGTTAAAATTGTCTCTTTCTTTAGTAACTGAGTGGCAAATGTCCTACTTGATTCAATACGAACACAAACAAACATAAAAATATGAGAGGCTACACAATCACAAAGACCTGGTAAAGTGGCAGCATAGTTATGTAGCACAGTGGTTTTCCAGTTTGGTAGAGATGTAACCAAGTCATCAATCGCCTCTGAGAATATCAAATCCATGTGAAATTTCAAGGTATAATAAATGGTTTCACCTTGGGCATATCAATGCCCTAGTGATTTATGACAATACAAGACAATTTTGTAAAGAAAAAATCTAACCTTAATACTAATCAAAAATGCTTGTTAGATAAAATCAAAACAGTATTTTCCTATGTTCCCAACATAAAAGTGTTTTTTTCTTAACATTTTCTGAAGATGCAGAACACACCTCCAAGGGAATAAGAAATGAAGAGATTATTTGCAGTAAAGCTGATCATTTTAGTTCAATTAAAGCCACTTTAAGGATATTCCAAGAAAGAAAGATGAAAACAGACTGCATTTACACTTCTCGTCTTGGATCTTATCCTTCTATTTTATTTTCTGCATTTTTTTCATAGTTCTTATCCTATAATAAATACACACACACACACACAGAGAGAGAGAGAGAGAGAGAGAGAGAGAGAGAGAGAGAGAGAGAGAGATACAGATACAGAGAAAGAATTAAAGGCGAGATCTAAAGAATAAGAGGACCAGTGGAGGAAAACTGTTACATACTCCCATCACACGGACACTCTTCTCTCTGAAATTGTTTCCTTTTATTCCATATCTTGGTCTTGTCATTCTGTAGGACACTTTGTATCTCATGAAATATCATATGGTTATAATTGAAAACACTGGATAAATGTTTCACCCCAGTGATGTAGAAAACTCTCAAACTCTGAAAACTTTAATCCATAAACAAAGAAATAGACTATTTTGGATGGATCTTCTCCCTTAATTATTGTTGAAAAATTCTTATTAATAAAGTCACAGTTTTCCAAATTATCTGCTGCACCAGAAATTAATGCCACTTTTATAATTATACACACATATATAGAGAAACCAATTATCAAAATCTATAAAAACCAGAAAAAGACAGTACACCATCATGGCATTTTCTACTAACCTGAAGTTCTTCAAAATTGTCCTTTGTGACACTGAAGAACAATCAGTGTTAAGCATGTGATTTTGAGAAGATGAGTGGGTCGGGGGAGAGGACACTGGAGAGATCCCAGAAGACGGAAATGCTGGAGCACCAGGTTTCCCAGCACTGACCTCACACCCGCGTTCAGTGACAGGCAGTGCTGCCTGGTTCCCAGGACCAAGACTGCTCTCGCTTGTTCTTGCTCAGCTCTTAGGATCTGTGCATCACAATCATCATATATCATTTGCTACCACAGCAAAGGCTATTTATAACTTTATAACATTTCTAATCTTTAATTAAAACAAGACCTTCCAAAACAGTAATTGATCTACTTTAATGTCCTTGGACATAGTCCCATTATTTAGCAAAATAATGTTTATTGTTACCTGGCAGTTGATCCTCTCCAAGACCTGAACTTTGCCCTGGTCTCTAACCTTGTACATGTGCCACTGCCTACCCAGCAGACTACCTCATCTGTATCCATGATGCTCAATTTCATTTACAACAGAGTGCAGTTTGTTTCATTGCTGTAAAAATTTAGTCAAGTGTGGACAAAAATCACATCTCTCCTTTACTCTGGTTGTTTAGAATGAGCTTGCATTCATAAAAATGTCAGTAGTTTCCTTGATGTAAATCTTTTTCTGACCTGGATCTCTTACGTTTCAGTAGCCCTTTCCCCTGTCCTACGTCTCTCCTGGTGAGTGCCACACTCACTGAGTTTATACTTGAGTAGTTTTGCTCCTTACTCAGCTGCAGCTGAGGCAGCTATGATAGCAAATCCCATTGCTCAAGTACCAAGTCTAGAAGAAGCAAAATATTCAAGACCTAACATGTGAGTTGAAAACAAACTAAATATGTGGACAATAGACATCTGCTGGACGATTGGTGGCCAGAGAGCCTGAGAACTGAGACCACTGATTCGGACATGGGAGCTGTGGGGTATATGTCCTCAGAAAGTTACATGATCTTTGAAACTGCACGACATGAATAATAAGATTACGTGTAGAAAACATGGAAGGGGAAAACGGCCTATGGTAAACATTAAGTAATTTATATATTATTATAATATCTCATACTTTAATTGCTTAATAATCTTCAATATGTCCATAAAGTAAATTTCCAAAATTGCAACCCAGGACTAAGCATATTTTCTTAAGACTTCAGATATATTTGTCTAAAAGCCCTGCCTGGCAGCTACATTGAATGTTACTAACACAGCCACATCTAAGACTGGAACCTGAATTACCCTATCCTTAGCCAAACTCAGTGCCAGGAGAAACCATGGGCTAGTGCCCCAGGGCTACCATTTGCATTGCCTGCAACTGAGAAGAGGGAGGATCTGGCATTCTGGAGCTTCCATTTAGGAAGGACAGTAAGTGAGATAAATCTTTTGCAAATACTACACAAAAGTAAAGAAAAATTATCCCCCAAGATATGTTGTAAAATGTGAATGTATGCTAGCTATACATACAAAAAAAGCAGACAAGTACTATATAGGTTAAATAGTGAGGTCAACCTAGTATAGATTATTTTTATTCTATGATTTCAAAATATATTTATCTATATTTTAGATTAACATTTATTAACACACACATTAATGGGGGTGCAGTGTGATATTTTAACACACACATCCAGTGTTCTGAGATTAAATCAGAGTAACTAGCATTTCCATTTCCCTGTCATTCTTTCAAGTGTGCAGCTTCAAAGCCCCTCTTCCAGACCTCTATCCAGTGTTTAATAGGTAATGTTAACTTGTCACCCCAAGGTGCTGCGGAATCCCAGTACTCCTCCCTTCTCATGGTGTTTAGGTCCCTGTTAGCTGACCTCCCTCACCCCTGCCGTACCCTCTCCACCTCTAATAATCACTCTTACACATTCAGATTGACTTCTTTCAGGTTCCATACGTGGGAGAGAACATGTGATGTTTGCCTTTCTGTGCATGACTTATTTAATGTCATATCCTCCCGTTCCCGCCACATTGCTAAAATGACAGGATCTGATTCTTCTTTATGGATGAACGTTATATTGTGGTGTGTGTGTGTGTGTGTGTGTGTGTGTGTGTGTGTGCATGAGTGTGTGCCTGCCTTTCCTTTTCCTTCTATGCGTCAAGGGGCCTCTCCCTGGGTCAGCTGGTTTCCTATCTGTGATTGAGAAGAGGGCTACAATAGGGACAGCTGTGCAGGAATCCCTTGGCCATGCACAATATGTGGAGGTAAATTATTCAACCAAGTGTATCAGCACACATTTCTTTTACTATTAATTTTTTCCTAATCCAATATCTTTAGGCATTTAAGCTTTTATTTGGGTCTCACATTTTTACTGCTTACAATTATCTAAACAAATATATCCTATCTTTTGGTTAGAGAATAAAGTCAATTTTATTCAAATAGACAAAGTTCATAGCCAAGTTAACAAATGTGATTTAATATTAGTCTCTGATTTCCCTTGTTTAAAGCATGAAAAATGCACATGTGTTTTCAATAGAGAGTCTCTCTGAACACTGGGCCTCTCAGAGCCACTGTTAAAGATGAAATGTTTTGACTAGAAATTATCTTCAATGTCTAAGCAAACTAAATCTTTGTGCATAAGTTTTGAATAATTTTCCTAAGCAAATCCCTGGTGGGGTTATTAGGCAAACCTTTATAGATGGATTTATTTTTCTTTGAAAAAAAATCAGTAAGATGTTAGTGAATTAAAGTGAGTAAATTTAAATAGCATTATCTTAATAATGTCCACATTAGTTTTGTAACTTTTTCATAGTTAAGTGTTTCAATTCCAAAATGAAAAGAATGCAGGTTTATAAATTATAAGGAAATGGCACCATTATGGTCAGCACATTTTCTGTAGACATTATTTGCCCCTCAACAATCCTTTTTACAAAGTTTGCTTTGAAACAATTTACAGTGTGCAAAATATAGATATATCCACAGGCAAATACTCTTCAAGGCAAATAGCTTTTGTTATTACAAATCAAGTTTCTATATTTTTCATCCTCTCCATTTTGTGGAATTATCTTAGGTGTCTGAGACACACATTTTGATCTTAGTGAGTCTACTGTGAGAGCTTGAAAAAATTACTTAACTGTAAAAACATTTTTCTCCTAAAATGGACATAAAAACTGAAGCAATCCCTCATAGCAATCTGGGAATTAAATTAGTTAACAACAACAACAACAAAAACCAACAAAAACATGTTTGTCATGTTGGCCAGGACATTGTTAAAAATAAGTTGGTTATTCAAAAAGTACACAAGTAATTGGCTATTATTGTCCGTGTTGCTGCTATTTTTTAAAACAGTCTAGGATTTACATACTGATCTTCGGGCCTTTATCGATACTTACTTTTGAATAAAGAATATTTATTTATTTTTTTTTGGAGTAAGCTGTCTAAATTTAATGCAATGTTAATTGTGTTCCTTGCACTAGAGAACATTTCCTATGTATTAAAGGGTGCACAGTGACTTCCAAACTTTAGAGTGTGGGCATCATTCCTGAGAGCTGAACAGGTTTTATTCTAAACTCTCCCACCAAAAGATGATAGATATAAAGATTCTTTTCTGTGGAAATCAATGTTTCTCTACTCCTTGATAAAGGAAAGTAAAATGAAAAGTTTTAAAAATTAATTTTCACAAGAGACAAAATGTACAATTGGAGACTCTGGTGGCTGTTGAAAACAGAAAACTCATGAGCATAACATTTAATCCAGGACAATGAAATTAAAGGACCATTTCCCTGGGAGTGAGAAAAGTCACTGAGATAGAAGGGAAAGATGGAGTATTTCCATTAACTCCATTTGTTTCAATAAGAAAAGATTATACTGTGACCTTTTCTTTAGCTGCCTTGATTTCTCCATTTTTAATCATTATGCAAGATTTGGTGGAAACCCTCACAGATGCTTAGCTCCTCAGGGGGCAATTAAGAGAGTAGTGAATTCACTGAAAACTGAAGATCCATTCACTGCACTCCTAAAATGACAGGGAGAGACCTGTGCATTGGACTGTCAAAGCTCTCTTCCAGTGTTGGATAACACAAAGAAAAGTATAAAATATACATGTCAAATAGGACAGCTAGTTATAATGAATGCCGTATTTCACAAACTCTAGAACCATAGTCCTCTATTTATAATTTCACACACTTGTATAAATAAGTTTATTCCTGGCAAGTTTGCTATTTCTTTTTTTGTCCTACGTTTAGGGTTCACATTTTAAATATATGTTGATGTTTTTAAGGACTTCGTTCTTAAAAGCTAAAAAAAAAAATAGTAACTGTGCTATTTATAACCAAAGTAAATTGATATAAATTTAAAAATTACATTGATTTTTGTGAAATATTAGCATATATTTTAGGAAAAGTATTTTAGAGTAAAACGCAATATAAAAACTTTTTTTTGTTCATTCAGCCATTTTTACCATACATTCTTTTGTTCTTATAAAAATATTTTATAACAACATAAGATGAACAACATTTTGGGAAACCTTTGTATATGTGTCTGATTTTATCCTTTAGCAATCATTTCTAGAAATATATTACTGATCTAATAGTAAAAAGACTTTTTGAAGACTTTCAGTCATGTGGACACTTTGTTAACAATATTTCTACTACCACAAGCAGCACAAACATGCCTTCATATTAAAAAAAATGTATATAGCTGTTTTGATTCAAATATACATATTAAAATAATTACATCAAACAAATTAAAAATATCAAATCACAGAGTTTCCTTATATGTGTGTGGTAAGAATGTCTGAAATCCCCTCTCGTAGCAAATTTCCAGTATAAAAAACAATAATTTCAATAATTGCCATCATTCAGACATTAGGTCTCTTGACTTATTGTGTTAGACAGCTTTGGGTTGCTGTGACAATACACCTGAGAAAAATCAACTTAAAGCAGGAAGATTTATTTTGGCTTCCATATTCATGTTTTAGTCCATGTTTGTCCAGCTCCATTGCTGTGGGCCTGAGGCTAGACAGACATCATAAACATGCCAGGGACAAAAGTGCTCACCTCATGGCTGTGGGAAGGAGAGAGAGAGAGAGAGAGAGAGAGAGAGAGAGAGAGAGAGAGAGAGCAAGAGAGAGCGAGCGCACACACCTGTGGTACCAACATACCCTAAAGGTCATGTCCCTGATGATCTACCTCTTCCAACTAGGTCCAACTCCTAAAATTCCCACCACTTCCCAATAGTGCTTGGATACCTGGATCTGGGGTTCAAGCCTTCAGCACATGAGTCTTTGGGGAACATTTTACCATAATATTTATAATATCATCAACCATAATATTTATCCTACATAAACTGCATTTGTACCCTTCAACTATGTTTCAGCTATGTTGGGATTCTTTCCGTCTTGTGCTTTCTTTGCCCCTTAGATGTCCAGGGACATCTAGATCCACTAGATCACAGAGATAGAGATAGATAAAGGGGGAGGATATTGGGATATTGGGAAGGGAGGGAAGAGAAGAAAGGAAGGGGATAATTATACAACCAGAGGGTTTAGGGGCCAGGCCTGGAGATTATAGAGGTCTCTTGTTCCATATTCCACTATTCAGAAACCAGGTCCTAGTCCCACCAGTCGGGGTGGTGTATTGGTTTTTGACATTTTTCACAGGAAGAAAATGTAGTGTTGCTGAATCTTATCATTCTCCATAAGAATAGGTTTCTCTTGTTTCAATAGATCTCTACTTTCTTGAGTTACATATCTTAAGAGAAAATGTTCATTATTGAATGTTCTGAAAGGTATGATCCCTATGGGCACATCATTCTTAACCAAGATATTGGAAAGGAAAAAGAGTGGATATTGCTGTCTGCCCACATTTACCTGAGGTTTCACTGCCCTGCCTCATCTGAACTCCTGACTTGCATATGCTATAGCCTATGGACGTAGACTTCCTTAGTGTGTGGTCCATTCTGTGGGAAGAGGACTCCCTTCCTCAGCCTCTCACTTCGTCCACACCATGAACACACAAGCAGTGCCCAGTCAGCCTCAAGGACTGCTCTCTGGTGCCGCATGCAGTACAGTCTCTCGGCTCTTCTCTTCTCTCACACTTGACAGTTGCAGTCTATTCATAAGGCATCCAGAGTGCTCCTGGAAAGATGGAGCTCTTCTCACCACTTCTTTGATCACTGCCTTGAGATGTCTTCTCATGTCACTAAGAGTGAAGGTCAAATCCCTGCGTGCATCTGTAGCACCCCACTCCCCTGCCCTGACAGTCCTGCGCTGGCCTCCGGCTGTGGTGCCTGTCCTTCCTCTTTTCTCAGTCCTCTTGGTCTGTGCTGGCCTCCATCCTGTGCCTTCCTACAAAAGTCCCCTTCTGCTGAGGTCCTGAGCCTCCTGCCTGGCCTCCCTGGGTGCTGGGACTGAGCCCTGACTGGGTAAGAGGCTGTGCCTTTGGAGACTCAGTCTCCAGTGAGTGCCTCCCCACTCATACTGGGGAGAGACTTGCGTTAGCAGAACTGGCAAACATTGAAATTAGAGCCCAGGTCCACTCCACCCCCAAACAAGAGAAATGAATTTTATGTCTTATTTGTTCAAAGCCTGATTCTCAGTTTTCTTTCAACCACTCAAAAAGTTAAATTAGTCAATTTATAATTTTTATTTTTTGATTACTTGCATGTTAAGCAATGACAGCTAAAACCTAAATACATTTTACTTTGATGTCGAGAGAGTCTAGAGAAGGAACCTCAGGACTCCGTAGTGATTTTCTAAATAGCCAGGACCCTCTAGAGATTCTGAAATATAGTGTTAAAAAATAATACATGCACCTGTGATCTTGTTTCCTGCTTTGATTTCTAATTCCAAAAATATTACCATGGGCAAATCACCTTTACCTGCATACTGTGTGAGAGGAGTGGTCACTCTACAGCAGGGTGTCTCAGACTTGTTTCCTAACAGTAGAATGCCCTGTCTCAAATTAGTAAATGGCCATTTTGTGGAATGGAGAGAGAGAGATGGGCTTTTCCACACTTTAATGTGCCCCTTTTCTTTGGAGGACTCTGCCGTTTGTGATACCTGAAAAGCTGAATTAGATGATTGCTAAGATCCCTTTGTGATAACCTTCAATGATGCCAGGAGACTGTGCTTTATCAGAAAACTGTTATCCTTTTTATTGCCAAGGAGGGCTGTGGAAATCTGTTTATTATTTTTAAATTGCTGAAACGAAAAAGAAGCTTTCAGGAATCTTATTGTTCTATCAGAAGAATTACCCCTTTATTGTTGTATGAAAGTTACTGGTGTTCTCAAATATTCTCTGCAGAAATATAGAACTCATCTTATAAAATGATAAATCTTCATCTTATAAAGGCTTTTAGTAGTGTCTGCAATGAGAAAATCAACATCTGGTGATTGCCACTATAGAATTGCATAAGGATGTAACATATTAGTAGACATGTTTAAAAATATGAAGACAGGAGAACCATCCCCTATGGATTCTAGAGTGTGAGTACACTCTGAACTGCTTGCCTCTCCCTTGGAAATTCCTTCCTCAGAAAGGGGGAAATTTTTACCTGCTCAGGGGTGTGTGTGTGTGTGTGTGTGTGTGTGTGTGTGTGTGTACAGGTGTGCATGTGTGATTCAGTAAATTACAATCTGGATTGCTCACAGAAATATCTTTTAAATAAATAATATACTTACACAGAATACACTATGATTACAAATAGATCAAGAAATGTTATACCCCTAAGAAACTGGTGCCATTGCCAGCATCCCCTAATTTGTTATTTCCACAGCAGGTGGTAGGAGCAGACAGAGGGGAAGAGATTCAGTGGGAGGGGCAGAGGAGTGATGCTTCAACTTCCCATTTATTTAAATCAAATTGTTCATTAATTAATTTAGTAATATAGTTTTAATTCTTCTATCTTGAATTCAAGGTAATCAAGATTATCCACATATTTTTGAGTACTTTATCCTGTTTATAAAAAATATTTATGATGTAATTGTGGTCCTTTTCCCATTGGAAGATTGGGTTAGTGTTGAATCAACTAGTTATGAGGATCTCAGAAATACATGTTGAACCTTCAAAACTCAATGAAAAGATGATGTAATGTTTCATTGGTATAATTAAATTCCTTTGTAGACAATTTCTAAATATTTTGTCAAGCCAGCATATTTTAGGAGAACAAAACAATATTAAATGACTGAGCATAACATACATGGCTCAGTTTGGTGGTATAAATTGGGAAAAAGTTCCAAGAGTTATATAAATAATTAAGGATTTTAAACAAATTACTTGATAATTAAAAGAGAGGATACTAACATGCAGTTAACCCACTGAGGAAAAAAATTTCAAAGTTGACATAAAGATATATGAGTACGAAACTAAAGATGCAATTAATGCAATTGTAAAACTAAATCAAATACTTAAGGATAATTTTTATCACTGAAATTTATTAGGCAGTAGACTGAGCTCTCTAAGGACTAGATATAGAGTCTGTGTTCTGAATCATTTAAAAATGGAGAGAATTGAACACATAAGAACTCCCTAGAGAGAACATTCATTTATTAGAAACAGCACAGAATAGATGAGTCAATGCAGCTTCCATTTACAATGTTTCTGATGTTATCAATCTTTCCAAAAGAATTATATGAACCTAATAATCTTCAGATAGCTACAAGAATACATGGAATATATTAAATGGAAAAGTAGTGTTAATTAAAACAGATTAAATATTACATAAAACATTAGATTTCAGATTATAGTAAATTGTGACCTCCAAGATGTGGTTGAAATTTATTATTTTCACTAGTGCTATCATTAATTTTTATGTTCAGAATTTTATTTTCTTGAATGACACATAAATATTTAATTAAGTTTTTGTTCTTTAATTAATAACATGTAGCAAAGTGAAATTAGAAGAAAAGATAATTTCCATATTAAATACAATTGGAAAAGTTTGTTCTTTGAAAAATACATGCTCACCTATGCACCCAATACACATATACTTACCAATATTCTGTATTTTAAGCTAACTTACTCTAGCTATGGTTAAAATGAAGATTATATAACAGTGCTTTATGGAAAGTCAAAGATTTTTCTGGCAGATCAATGAAAAAATTAAAGAATTAATAAAAATCTCAATGTTCTAAAAATGGTTCAAAGAATGAAGTTCAAAAAAAATTTGGTTGAAAAGGCAGCTCATTAAATTTTTAAATAATCATGTTAAGGGAATTATTACCTCCTGTAGCGTCAGTTTCCTCTACTGGGAAATATAAGATTATGTTGGTAATAAGTTATATATTAGTGTTAATTGATGTTAATTTTTTTTCAGATGTTTGTTTCAGACTTAAATTTAATGTTATTTTATCAATAACCTAGAAGTACCTTTTAAGGTATTCCCCATATTTCACTGTTATTTTTAAAGATTTCCTTTTAAAAAAAAATCAAAGTATCTATCCCCCTTGGTTTTAATATACTACCATAACTAAAACATTGATTCATTCTATATAGAACTTAGTCAATGTCTGAAATTAGCATGCTCAAAACAGTTTCAGTACCTACCAAGGAAAAACTTAGCCCATTTGACCTATTCCCCAGTGTTCAGGCTGCTGTTTATTGTGATGTCTTATTTTAAAACAAATACATGTGTTATTTTGGTTTGTTTTTAAGAAATAAAAGCAAATTAAAATGAAAGGGCATAGTTGCAATAACTCATTTTTTAAAAAATTACATTTTTGTCTTATTTTTGCTACATATATTCTTTTTTTCTGGATAATAATTTTTTGATTTTATTTATTTATTTTTAATATATGACAGGGGGATACAATTTATATTACACATATAGAGCACAATGTTTTAGATCTCTGCTTGTATATAAAATATATTCACACCAATTCATGTCTTCATACATGTACTTTAAGTAATATATTCTTTTTAGAATTTTGAGCTAAGAAACAAGAATATATATTTTTAATTTTAAAAGAAATTAAAAAATTGTATACTTTAAAAATAAACTTATTTTTCTAATAAAGATAAATTTGTTTATTTAAATATGTACACTTCAAATATGTATATGTGTATGCCAGAATAAATCCCACCAGTATGTATAATTTTTATGCACCAATGAAAATTTTAAAAAAAGCACAATTGTATTTTGTGTGCTGTTGCTTCTCCTGAGCTTAAAGGACTTCAGTGCTACGTTTGGCATCAGCACTATTTCTTACATTTATAAATGAGTGAGACAGTAAACAATAGTAAAATATTAATCTTACAAAAATATTAGCAAATCAAATTCAGCTGTGTATAAAAGGCTGATATATCATAATCAAGTGGAGTTGATCCCTACAATTGAAAAATGCCACCATACTAATTCGCTGAAGATAAGTCAGTGTATGGTATCAGCAAAGTTAAGACAAGATAATTCATGATCATCTCAACAAATAGGAATGAAAGCAATGACAAAATCCAAAACCCATTTCTGATATAAACTATAACTAACTTGGGAACAGAATGGATCTTGTATAACCTGAAAATAGCATTCAATATAAGATTTGCTGAGAGCATCATACATCATATTTAATGATGAAATATAAGAATTTTCCTGGGAAGATCATGAGAAAAAGAAAGGATGTCCTCCTTTCCATTCCTGTTCAAAATCACCTTGGAGGTTCTAGCAATGTTGTAATATTATTTAATAAAAACAGAAGAAAAACCATAATGCTGTCAACAAGTACAGTTTATTACTTTTACTGAAAACATGATTATTGATACAGAAAATGAAAAGAATTTACAAACCAGCTACTGGGAATAATGACTTTTAAAATGTAGCATGGTTAAAATTGAATTAAAATGTTTCTATGCATCAAAGAACAGTTTTAAATATATATGAATATATGGAGACATATACACACATATTATTTGATTAAAATTTAATTCAAATTCTAATTCATATGTTCTCTTTCTTGGTTCAAATATAGTATCCTTTAAATACTATAACCATCAAGAAATATTTATGTATGAATATAAATGAAATATATTGCAGTATTTTATGAAAGTAATTCAAGAAGTTCTGCTGAATGGGTAGATATGGTGTCCTCATGGCATAGTTGAATAAATGTAGTTAAGAAATCAGTGTCTCCCAAAATGTGTTGTAGACTGTCCACAAGACTTGTTAAAATTGCATCAGGATTTTATATGAATAAGTGAAAAAAATTTAAAATTTATAATAGACTGTAATTAGAATATTTAATACGAGATTGAAATAAAAACAGAGTTGGCAGAATAATACTATTCATTATAGAGACTGATATAAAACTAGTAAGCACATATTTACAGTGGAAGAGAATAAGCCAATGGGATCAAATAGAGTCTATAAAGACATTCACATGTATAAAATCCAGAGCAGCAAACGTAATTCAATCTGCATTATAGAGTATTTGAACAAACGGTACTACAACTATTGGGTGTTCATGTAAAAATAAAACTTGAGCATCTTCTTGCACAATTATTAGCTCTAAATGGATCATGGATTTAATTTTGAAACAATGACGCATTGCAATTCCATGATCATTGGTGATGTTGTCCATTGGCTATTTGTGTGTCGTCTTTAGAGAAATGTACGACACTAAAGATTTTGGCTCATCTTTAAATTGAACTATTATTATTGTTGTTATTTCTGCTATGGAGCTGTAGGATTTGTTATGTAGTTGGAAAGTGACCTAATCAGATATTTAGTTTATGACTGCTGTTTCCTGTCTGAATGTAGAACTCCTGGTCGGTTAATTGTTCACTTTGTTGTGCAGAGGTTTTTGTGATTTGATGTTTGCCCTGTTCAAAGGGAAATTCCATGGTTGTACTGGAGTTTATCAGTTCATGACCTAAGGTTCAGGTGCCAGCCTCCTGGTGGCAGAGGTAGAGAATTGTGGGCACAAGCTGATGGCTGCAACTGAGCTATTCAAACCTTTGACCTCAGTTCTATTTTAAAG
Source organism: Spermophilus citellus (assembly GCF_964194105.1). Lineage (NCBI taxonomy): Eukaryota > Metazoa > Chordata > Mammalia > Rodentia > Sciuridae > Spermophilus > Spermophilus citellus. Next base: position 125,045,791 of record NC_138198.1, read on the forward strand.
TAGCTTTCTCATAATGAATCCCTTTGATGTAAAAACCTATGCAATAACGTGCAGAGCCCATCAGAGGTCAGCTGAACCACTGGGTCCGACTTTCTCTATTTTTATGTGGGTTGGTCTTTTTTTCCAATCCCCTCATCGCCTCGTGGCATAGTTGAATAAATGTAGTTAAGAAATCAGTGTCTCCCAAAATGTGTTGTAGACTGTCCACAAGACTTGTTAAAATTGCATCAGGATTTTATATGAATAAGTGAAACTGAGTAAGTTGTTCACTGGCAGCAACAGTGTCACATTAAGAAATCACTGCCAGGCACAGTGCCAACAGGCCTCTGTTCACTTCAAGGAGTTTTAGGGATCCAGTTCATACACTGAAGGCTTTCATCCCCTGTGAGTTCATTCTCTTGTCCCCCCACCCTCTTTCTCCCTCTCTTTCCCTCCCTCCCTTCCTCCTTTCTTCCCTTCCTTCCTTTTCTTTCCTCCTTCCTTCCTTCCTTTCTTTCTTTTGCTTATTTGTGTAGTTTCACAAAGTAATTGTTGCAGAGATCATCCATTCTGCCATTGTGTCTTCTCATAACCGCCTTCTGTGTCTGCAAGTTTGCTAGTGAGGAATCCTCACGTAAGCGGCCTCATGCCTTGTTTTCTCTTCTGTGACTGATTATTCAGTGCAATCTCCTCCAGGTTCCAAGCCCACCCAGCTCCAGCCTGCAGTGACTCGATTCCCCCCACAAAAGGCAGAACAGAAGAAAAGTTACACATTCCAGGAATGGAATTTATTAATTTTATATTCGCTGCCTTCCTCAAAATATTTAATGTTCAATACAGGATTATGAGGCACTTAGAAAACAAGTAAATATTCAATAAATAAGAAATGTTTAAGAAAGAAAGCAATCAATATAACCAGATTCAAGCATAACAAATTTAGAAGATAATCAGTTAACTTGAAGACAGGCCAATTCAATATTTGCAACATGCAACAAACTCATACAAAAGAGACAGGGTTTAATGAACAAACACACACCTAGACTAGAGAAACTGAGAGCTGGCCTAACCTCATCAAACATTATAACTTAACATGGAATTGGTAGGCTAGAAATTCCAGAGAGAAAATGGGGCAGAAATGTATGTAATTTGGCCTGCCAATACAATGTGACCCCAAACTCCAACTGCACACCTCCGAGGCTCAGAAAATAGCAGTTTAAGTAAAGACACAGACTGTTTTGAAAATTTTCAAAGAGAAAAAAATACATTTAGAGAAACAAAGATCTGAAATACAGCATGTAGCCCATCAAAAATTCAGCATCAGAAACCTCATATACCTTTAATAATTTTTGGTAAATTAATAATGTAAACAATTAATAAAGGTATTCAAAAGATAAAATCTTAGGATTTCTTTCATAATTTAAGTGATTTTTATATGGTTAAATACTTGAGTCGAGTTATAGATTCTTGTTTGTTGGGTATAAATATATTTAATAGCACATTGGAATCTTATCCATAGTATTGTAAAGAAACTCACAAATTTCACATTAAAAATCACCATACATCTATTTCTTTAGATTTCAAAATTCAGAGTGCATTTTTATCTTTTTTTTGAGTCTGTAATTCATCTTCCACTTTTGTATGTGTTTTTTTCTCAAGGAAATCTGATTAATGTTGTTTTCTTTTATAGAACATACTCATTTCAAATTTAAAAATATTGCGTTATAATTTATGTTCAGATCTGCATACCTATAAAGCATATTTTTTGATGAGCTTTGAAAAAGTATGCACCCAAGTCTATATTAATTTACAGAAAATTTTCATGGCCCAAGTAAATCTCTTCATGTTCATTTCAGCAGATTTTCCAAACTCTCTGCCATGGAAGCCGCTGATTTGATTCTGTTCACTACAGATGTCTACTTTTTGTTCTAGCATCTTTCTGTAAACACACTCATACTGTGTACAGTAGTTTTGTATGGGTTCTGACAATCACCATATGTCATTGTAACATGTCCTTATTGCTGACCTTATTTCTTTTTACTATGGAGTAGTTTTACTCAGAATATATGCAGTACTTAGTGCTCTCTAAAGAGACTGCACCATATTGATCTATAAGCATGATCTTTTGTGTTTTATTAGGTAGGAGTTCAGGTTATTTTGTCATTTCACTACCACTTGTTCTAGCACCATTTTCAAAAATGACCTTTCTTTCCTTCATTGAGTTACCTGGGTAACTTGATTGAGAATCTATTAACTACACATGTGTATTGTTATTTTTCCTGGGACTCTATGTTATGCTTACTTCAATACCAGAATTTGGATAATTGAAGCTATATATGAAAATCTCTAATCAGGTATTGTATGGTCTCCAAATTTTATCATCTTTTCCAAAATTGGTGTGGTTACTCTAGTCCCTTAACAACTCCATAAATAGGTTAGAATCAGCATGTCATTTTCTAGGAAAAAGCTCTTTGGTGTTTTGATTAATATTTTTTAAAAAAACTAGAGAAGACCAGGGTGTGGTGGTACACACCTCTAATCCCAGCAATTCAGAAGACTGAGGCAGAAGGATCACAAGTTCGAAGCCAGCCTCAGCAATTTATCAAGACCCAAAGCAACTTAGAAAGACCCTTTCTAAAAATTAAAAAAATAAAAAGGGTTGTGGATGTGGCTCAGTGGTAAAACGCCCCTAGATTCAATCCCCAGTACCAAAAAAAAAAAAAAAAGGAAAAGATTCAGAGAGACAATGGATGCTGGCTATCATTAGTTTTTAATCCATGACTCTATGTGATCCTTGCTTCATTCAGGTCTTCTGAAATTTACCAGGCTATTCTTGGTGGTCTTTAGTGTACCTTACAAATTTTTATTTAATTTCTAACTATTTTATGTCTTCAAGGTTGTAATATGTTTGTATTTTTATTTAAATTTCCAATTTTTATAGTTGGTGTATGTTAAACATATACCCTACACCTTCAATGATGCTAAATTTATTTATAAATCCTGAGAGGTATTTTACGATCATTTGGAAATTATTCCGTATTTAAATATAAATGACAGTTTTATATCTTCAATTTCAATTTTTATGACGTTCATATAATTTTCCTTGTTCATGGGCTCCATAGAGTTAATCTTAAATTGATACTGAAAAGCAGGGGTTTGGATGGGCAGCTTTCCTGTTGTCAATTCAAGAGGAGAGGACATTAAGTCTCTACCAGTTTCTATTGTCTTAATTTTAATTTCTGACCTTTTATTATTCATAGTTCTTGAAGTATACCAAATACTGTTCATTTATTGAGATGATGATACTATTATTTTATCCATTATCTTGTTAATCAAGGTAAGCAGATGTTGGTGTTTGTGAAATTATCTTTGCGTTTTTAAGCCCCACATTGGTTTAATTCTCCTTGATATACCTAGTTTCCCTTTGTTAATGGCATTTCTATCTAAGTTCATAGGGATCCGGCCTTCCATTTTTCTTATTTTTTGCAAGTTTACTATCAACATTGTAGTAAGCTTATATAGTAACTTGAAAGTTGTGCTCTCTTTCCTGAAAATGTTTGCATAAGAGTGTTATTAATCTTCATTAAATATTAAGTAAAATTTGCTGGACATGATGGTACATGCCTGTAATACCAGCAGCTCAGGAGGCAGAGGCCGGAGGATCTCAAGTTCAAAGCTAGTGTCAGCAAAAGCAAGATGCTAAGTAACTCAGTGAGACCTTGTCTCTAAATGAAATACAAATAGGGACAGTGATATGGCTCAGTATTTGAGTGCTCCTGAGTTCAATCCTCAGTACCCCCAAAAAAAAATTAGATAAAATTCACCAGTAAAATCATCTGGTCTGGACCTACAAGTCCTTTCGGAATGAGTGGGTGAAGATATTATTTATAAATAGAATTAGTGTAACAATATTTTTCATCTTGTTATGAATGCTTTCTAAATAGTTATATCTCCCTTTTTATTATTTTATCTCCCCTTTTTCTGTTGCTCATTTAACTTAGAACTTTTCTATTTTAATATTCTCAAAAATCATTGTTTGGGCTTATAGATACCTTTAATTTCGGTCTGTTTTATTATGTTTCATGATTTTCATTATCTTTATTACTTTTTGGTTTCTATCAACTTTGCATTCCATCAAATTTTCTGTATAATAGTAAAATACAAGCAGATAATTGATCTTAAGGAAAACTGATTGGAAGGTAAATATTGTAAGTTTTACATTTTTCTCAAAGCCATCAATACATTACCTCATTTCACAAATTTTGGTAATCGGGCTTTTTAAAATCATTCAAGAAATATGTTTTCTAATTTTTGTGGTTATATATTTGGAAGCATGAGCTATTTAAAAGTAGCCTGTCTATTCTGCATGTACTTTTAATTCACGTACTTTGGGGCAGGTTTCCTTCTCTGGACAGTGTCCTCAGAGTATCAGGACTTTGTGTTTGTCCTCATCCTCATACAAAATCATTTTCAACCAGCTCCCAGACATCTGAGCTGTGATTTCTTCCTCGCAGCGACTTGACTTACATTAGAGAAGGGAAACAACCTTCTCAAATATTCTTCTCTTGTAAAGTTATAGCCTTTTTGACTGTATCTCAGTATTTTATAGAAAAATAAAATGTTAAAAACAATGACCAATACAATTACCACTGTTCTGAAGACAAAAAAGTCCTTAAGAACATTTATGTAATTGTTTAATAACTGAGAAAAGTCTGACACGAATGGTGTGAATATACTTTGTGCACAGAGATCTGAAAAATTGTGTAATATGAATTGTAATGCATCCTGCTGTCATATATAACAAATTAGAATAAAAAATTTAAAAAGAGTAAAACAAAGTCTGCATCTGTTTGATTTTCACAATAATTTAATGTTTTTGTTATAATTTTCCTCAAATTATTAGTCATGCAAATGGGACTTAGGAGAAACAAGTGCCTGTGTGCGTGTGTTTGGATAATACAAGTGTAGAAGTCAATCTTCAATCTGTTTTTTTTTTTATCCTAATTTCAGTTTACAGTCATTCATAGTAAGATTTCACCATGAAATGCAGTGCAAGTTTTACAGGGCAGACTTGAGAAAAATGAAGACTCTTCTGCACCAAAGCTGGTGAAAAACATTCCAGGCTCCTCTTTGTAAGTTTATAGCATTTCTAGCTCTACAGAAACACTGTCCTTGACATAGCATATGAGTTGTTAAAAATCAATAGCAACTTCTTGACCCAAACTGTGGCTATAATAGAGCAAAATGCAAATTTCAATTTACTTTTCATCCACAGCCTGATAAGATATAAAACCTCCTCCAAACGGCCTGATTAGTCGAGTGCTGTAATGCAACATGAGCTCATCCCAGGTGTCATCCATGTTCCACTTTTAATTCCCCGGTGATCTGTACTCTCCAACACACTTAACCTCAGTTTTAATGTTCAAAGGGAGACTTTGATGACAATTTCCTCTCGGTGACAGCTTCTAGCTCCAGATGAAGATATGAAAGTGTGCTGTGCTCGAGAGAGGATGGATTCATTTGTTTCACTTCCACCAAACATCTCCCTTATGGCAATCCTGAAAATACAGACAGCCTGACCCAATCCTTAAGTGCCTCCTATTTTCAGTGAGGGACTTGGCTTCCTTTGCTGGGTTTGGCTGAGGGCATCAAAGGTGAGCCTGTTCCCACCCATGAAGAGAAAGAGGAAGAGGGCCAGACCTGCCGGGGGACAGCGTTGGCGTCCCAGGGCAGATATGCAGAAAGGAAAAGATGTTTTCCTCTTCTCCTCTGTGTGCCAGTATAGAAATCTGTGTCTCTGAGATACCGCTTCTGCATGACCTGAAGCAGAGCATCACGGCAGACGCTCCTCAGTGGCTCTCAGAGCAGGCAGCTGATAAAGAGTAGAGTTTTGGTTTGTGAGGTTACTTTTTCTACCTTTTGTGCCTGAAATTTTTCAACACTGTAAAGGAATATACATTGAATAATATTTTTCTTTTGCTTTAAGAGTCATAGATTACTCATTCCTCAATCTGAAAGGAGGAATTAGCCAGAGATAAGTCTGTTAGGAGGTGCTATACAGGGCAGTGTCCCGTTATCATAATGAAAAATCTGAGGCAACTGACTTAAGAAAATAAAAGATTTGTTTTCTTTTGTGGTTTTGGAGGTTCCAGACAGGATACAGTGGCCCAGCTTTTGGCCTCCATTGAAACTCAGCATGATGGGAAGGAGGGAAGGATCAACCTGCTCACCCAAGAGCTGGGAGCAGTTGATGAGAAAGTCAGGAAGAGCCCAGGGTCTCACAAATCCCTCAGGTCACACTCCCAGCCACCTGAGGACCTTGCAGTAGGCCCCACTCCTGAGGGTTTCACCACCTCCACAACAACACCCAAGGGAACAAGCCTTTGACACACTAGACCTTGAAAGGACCTTTGACATCCTAAATGGCAGACTGTAAATCCGACTTAACGGTGAACATCTGATAAAAACATTTTTTTTATTAGCTTCTTCTTGTCTGACCACCATCCACCTCAAAGGTTTAGCTAACACTTCCTTCCAAACAAATATTATATTCTACCTAAGAGAAAGTCTAGTAGGTACAGTTCTTTTTAACTTGTACATCATGTGAAAACACTGGCAAAATTATCATAAATATGTTTTTGTCAATTCATTTCTACAGTGTGTGATTGGGTGAATAGTTTCGAATATATTGCAAACAAAATGTAGATTTTATTTCATTAATGTTTTTATCCACTTGAAAGAAAATGACAGGAAGTTACCCAAGGGTATATAAATGTTCTAAAATTAAAATCAACATTTAGGGAACAGATGCCTATGCTTTAATCAGCTTTTTGGTGGAAATGGTGGCGAACAATTGTTTTAGGGTGTTTTGAGATGAAGAGCAACCTTACCCTTCAATGATATTTTAATTAGTGTTTTGTTAATTAAATGTAGAGTTGAAAGAGGTAACATTGGGAAGTGTAAAACTAAAAGAAAATTTCAAGATGCACAATTCCTGGAAAATACAAGTAATATTGTATTATTTCTGATTGAAAATCACTAACCTTTAAGGGCAATTAAGAAATGCCCAGTATCCAATTCATTATCCAGTGAACATGGAAAGAGAAGGAGAGAAAGGAAAGGATGAAGGAAGGATTACAGAGGCAGAAGGAGGGAGGGAAGGAGAAGAAAAATATTATTTTTTTATACCACTTGTGCAAAAGTGGGGTAGCTCAACTGAAATTTCATGAAAATCCAGAGATCAAAATTGGAACCTGTATGGCAGGAAGATGTGCAGGAGCTACCTGCTGTCTTTCTGATCATGCAATTAGAAGAGGTGGTTCAAATTCCACATTCTTATTTGCTCCCAAAATAAACAGGATGAAACTGTTCTTCTTAGGTTACTCGGGTTACACATAAAAGTAGACACTGGACTTAGTGAGAAAAATGTATTGGACCCATTATAATAAGGAATACTCTTCATCTACAAATATTTCTATGAGATTGCTGAGTTACGTCAGCTGAACTTTGATTGTGGCCTTCTTTAAAGCAAACTTCTACAGTACTGGCTTCCTGCAGGTACTTCATCACAATGATTTGAAAATTAGTTTTTATTTGAAATATTTTTTAAGAATCCTGAATCTACAAAAAGTTTTCAAGATGAAATCCATTATTGTTATATTTGTACAACAGAGACAAATATCTCATGGAATCTAATTTTTAATTGCTTTAAATCTGAGAAGATACAGAAGTATAGAGAGCTAAACAGATAGATACAGATAGAGGTAGAGACAGCTAATAAATTGTGTGAAGAAGAATGAATAAGAAATAAATCTAACTAGATGTTTTTATCTAAGAAGGTGCTGTTCAAAATCATGGAGTTGGGGTAAAAAGCAGACAAGAAGAAAGATATTCTAGACTGATGGAATCACTTGCATCAAGTCATGGACACCATAAACTTAATGCATGCCTTTAGGAATGGGAATAGTTAACGAAGAGATATACGTAATGGGTGAGGTAATAATGCAGGATATGAAAACGAAGACCAAGTGTGGGGCCAGGTAAGAAAGATGAGGAGATAGAGAGGATTTGCTTTATAATTAACACCTTTCCAACCCAAACCAGACGCCAGGATGTGAAAGCAGAGCAGGTAAGACTTTTCACAAGTGTAAACTAAAACAGAATAATTTTCATGTTTAGAGTATAATCATTAATAAAAAAATAAAATGTATAATCCATATATTTTTAAAAGTCTGTACACAATAGATGTGTAATGAAAGAGTTGCGTAGGATTCTCCATCAGCCAGACACCTTCCCCTGGAAGTCGGCTGTACGTCTGCCCTCTCTCATGGTGTTTCTCTTTGCTTGGTTGCTCCAGCTCCCGACCTTAGACCCCCTCCACTTCTTCTGACTGAGCCCAGTCCTGGTTTCTCTTCCGTCCCTACTGATGAACAGAGGGACTGTGTCCTCTATTTTTAACTTTCATGATTGAGTCTTTTTCTTGAGTATTGGCTCTAATTCCTGGTTTTCTTTTGGAATGGTTTGTCTATAATCACTGTATGATAATAATCACTATAATGGTGTCTTAGCTATTAAAGAAGAAAGATTCTCTGCAGTTTAATGGTACAGTTGAGAGATCATGAGTTACAAAATCCTTAAGAACTAGTTCTGAATTATGGTTCTGCCATTAACAAGCTCAAATTCCGTTTATAAAATGATTGTAATAAGGAGCCCTGTTCTAGTGTGATAATTACTGAATATATTGTACAATTTCCAGGGCAGTTTCTGCCATAAAGGTACTAATTCAAGTAGTGCAAACAGCACCAAGACTGCATGTACCAGCATTTCCCTTCCCTACACTGATGTAAAGCATTTGATGCATTGATACTTTATATTTAGAAAGCCCATCCTATGTATGTATGTTAATGCTTTGGCAAGATTGTGGTCAGTATACCACTCTTTCCTCTGTGCCCACTTACTTAAAGAATAGAAGATCACAGGAATCCATGGCCAAGGAATATATCTTTTCTGTGAAAGATTTTCTCAATTACCTTTAAGCCATATTTTCTGTGTAGAGAGGTAACCCTGTGAAGAGAAACACACCCCAACTCATGAAGACAGAGAGTTAGTAAAGTGTGATGTCAGAGAGACAAAGCTCTTTGTAGTTGAGAAAGCTACCTAATCAATGTCTGCTTCAATTCTCTAGTGAATACACACAGCACTAATGCAAATCAGCCCCAGGAGGGGAATGAACAGGAAGCATAGTGGTGGGTGACAGTAACTGAACATCCCTGTAGTACTGTCCTCACAGTCACAGTAGATAGACCAATTGCTGATGCTGTTTAGTATAAAGTACTTCTTCTCCCTCTTCCGCCTCCTCCCCTTCCTCCTACATTCCCCCCTTTTCTCTTTCTCTCATATGCATTTTGTGCAATCAGAGGACTACATATTTCTGTAAATATCAGTTTTGAGCCTAAGCAGCTCATCTCTTGAAACTGTCTATGTCCCTGGGAGAAAGGCAGGGCTACTGTTACCTTCTCATTTATGGAGGAAATGTCTGTCATAAACAAGGTCACGGCTTTTTTTATTCACATACCTTATGCATTATTTGGATGTTACCAGTTGAATTTCCTGCCCCAGAGAAAACATTTTAATGCTTTATATCAATATAGGGAAGGGAAATATTCACCATGCTGTGCACTTTTGTTTTATGTATCCCTCAGCACAAAAGGAAATTTTTATGATGTTTTTCCATTAATGTGCTTGTTTTAGGAAAGCTAGAGTTCAGCAACCATTTTTCTTTCCTCTTTGATTCATAGATTCTCTAGACCCTTGTTTCTTAATGCAAGGTGTATTGATATACTGATTTAATATAGTAACAGCTCTCATTGAGACATACCTCTCTAATGCCATCGGGAGCAATGAACCAGCTAAGATGCTTGCAATATTAAAATCAATTAAAACCTTAAAAAAATGGTCAATTGAATTGGAATGATGGAATCAATTTGTGCAGTTGGCTACTGGGCAATTAAAGGGGAAAATGACACTGGGATTTCATGTGCCTTTTGCCTTAATAGCCCAGGGTATAGTACTGATAAGCTGAGTCCTCCCGTTGAGAGCCTAAGTAAACTTCTCCAAAAGTGGTGATTTAGCCTTCCACATCTATGTTCCATTGTCTTTTGTCGAGATCTCAGGTTTTAGTGGTCTGAGTCAGTCTCTGCTGCTAATTTAGTGTCTTAAAAAGGCACGCTGACATTGCAGGGCACTCAGGTGCTGCACAATGCATTAGGATGAGAGGAAAGGACAAATGCTTCCCTCTACATTATTGATACATGTTTTCAAGGTGAAGGAGCAGGGAGAGAGTGGGAGCAATTCCTACCTCCTTCACTATTCTGTTAAAAATATCAAATGCATTTTAAAGTATTAAAATTTCTCCATAAAATCTTTGAGGCACTATTAGTTTAATGTGAACAAGAGAAATCTAAAAATCATATCATGAAATATTATGTGAATTCTTTAGGTGCCTAGAATTGCATTGAGGTAAAGAGAGATTTAAAAATATGTAAATGAATGCACACTTCTTAAGGATAGGATACTTAAAATCATGAAAAGTCTAAGATTACCTGAGCATATGTATGACTATAAAATTGAATGGAGACCAGCACAGATTAGAAAAGGGTAATTGAGTGTCTCTGTGGCCTGTGGTGGTTAAAATAATGAAGTCATGAAGCTTAGACCCCATCTAGAATTTCAGAGTCGTGTATTTAAATAAGGAGTGGAGGACATGGATATAGAGTGTTCCTTCAAGCTCCACCATTATTAAAAGCACAGAATATGGTTAACTTGGAAATTGTTTGAGCTACCTGAAGAATGTACCATTTATAAGAACAGTGCCATCAAGTCGAGGCATGGTACTGGGATCCTCCAAAAATTCTTGGTAGCTGAATTCTGTTTTATTCTCATAATTTCTCCTATCATCTTAAGATGGTTTCCTTCTCTTGAGGTAAATCTTAAACGTCTAGAGGGTTTTGACCTTGCAATACTCAGTCCATGCCTATGATAGCACATGCAGGATACACAGGTGTTATTTCTTCTTTATCTGCAGAAACCCACCTAGGAAAGGGCTGTCTGAAATCATGCACAGGACACAGATGGTGACCAGCAGTGCAGCAACTCAGTAGTCAGTGGGAATGCAGGAAAGCTGCATTGGTAAATTGAAAGAAATGAGTCATCAGAAAAATATGGAACAGAGAAAACCCCCTGGGCAAAAGGACAAGGGAATTTCAGATAGTAGAGGAATGAAGGGCGATATCAATAAGGGCGTTGGGTTGTTGACAGTATTGACTTTCTGTGGAAATTCAGCTTTTATCTGAAGGGTACAGGTGGTATTAACATAAATGTTAAATAATGTCATGAGAAACATATCTAAATATGCACAAAACAAGGAGAGGTCATGACAAAAACACTGTCAAGAAAGTACCAACAGGGGCTGGGGATGTGGCTCAAGCGGTAGTGCGCTCGCCTGGCATGTGTGCGGCCCGGGTTCGATCCTCAGTACCACATACAAAACCAAAAGATGTTGTGTCCATCGAGAACTAAAGAATAAATATTAAAACATTCTCTCTCTCTCTCTCTCTCCCCCACTCTCTTTAAAAGAAAGTACCAACAAAGAATAGTAGGAAATGTGAGATTGATTAATAGTATATGTAGCCCCCAAGTACTATATTTAGAGAATTAAAAAGAATCAGATATTAGGAAATAGTAGGATACTATAAATAAAGATGGATTAATAAATATGGTTCCAGATATAAGAACTTGTCAGACAGATACGTGGATACTTCATTTAGATTTCAGGGACATCAGTTATTTTTATATCAGCTATTGTGTATTTCCAATCTTCCCCACCCCTCAAATACATGAATGTGATTCTAAAAATATAGAATACAAAAGCTCAGAAAAAAATGAACTAAAATCTGATTATGTAAAACCAGAGTTAAAATTTAACATGCAGAGATTTACAATCGCATTTAAAAGTCGGCCTATTTCATGGGGATACAGATTAATGACATTAATATCTTTCACTTTTGCACAGATAAGCTATTCTATATTTTCATTTTTTGACTAATCATTTTTGAATGTGATTTTAGTACAATTTTCTTCAAATGCCTTTCCATATTTAATTCAGGCAGTCCTTTGCTAAGGGAATTCACTTTTATAGAATGAAGTAAATTATAAAGGGATCTTTTATTATTTTCTATTCTGAGGCAATGGAATTACTTGTCTTTGTTCACTTTGAATTTATTTAAGTTTTGTACTAACACCCTGACTTGTCTCAGTTCTGATGCACTTGTTATAAATTCTCTTTGAAGAGCAAAAAAAAAAAAAAACAAAAACAAAAAAAACTAATTTTAAATTGTTGAAGGGGGTACAGAAAATAGATATTTTACAATTTGTTGGGCTAATTCTTCAAAATTAGATAGTGTTTCTCTTAAAAACTTCCAATGGACATGAAATAGTTTTTCAGTTATTAGACATTCCTACACTAGCATAATGTTTGAAGTGAGCTTTTAAATATAAATCTCAATACCAATCAAATTAAAATGATGATGAACTCACTTTGTGTGTGTAAACACTAAATAGATATGCAATATGTTTGTTTCCAAATGGAAAGCAAATTTATAGACCCAGGGAAAAGAAAAATCCATATTTTCTAGTATCATGAAAAAAATTATTTATTTATCTTATATATTTAATATAATTTTTTTTCTGGCTCTGGAGTGAGCGCTCCCTCTTGTTATATACATAGATATAATGATGGCTGTATCTGGAGAATACAGAGCCATTAGCACATACCTGTATAGTTAAGTCTTCACATATACTTCTGTTTCTCAAAAATTAGATTTATTGAATTTTTTTTAGAAATCTAGTAAAAGGAAGCTAGTATGTTAGTTTCTATTTCTTTTTAAATATGAGAAAACAGCCCTTCTATAATATTCTATAAGCAGCAGCATATGAAAACAACCAAATATGTGCAATTTTAAGAAAGGAAAGGAAGCTTATGTTATTATTGAAACAATATTGTCAATATAATATGGGAGGTTCTAGTGATCTTGTGAGTGAGGGTGCTTATTGATAATCATATAAATTTAAAAATACTTCAACACATTTTGCAGCAAATGGGAATGATTTTGTATTGCATAAACCCTAATTTAGGTTTTATAACAGAGCTGCTTTGCACCTAGATATATTTAATGTACACATAGAAAAATTTCTGAATCCTTCATAAGGCATCCCTCCAAACCCATAGCAACAGCAACACAGAACAACAAACAGCATTCTCTCATCCTAATACTTTTAATTTGTAGTATTCTACATTATTTTCATTTCAAAGTATTTAGGGTTTGCTCTCTGTGTTTTATGCAGTACCACAGTGTTCAATGTATTAAATGAAATTTATTTTCAAATCTTCACATCATCTTTCAAATCACATTATACTTTATTAAAATTATCTTCAAATTTCCAATAAAGTGATTTATTTTTATATTTGTTATCTATGCTTTTAAAAATAAATCCATAACACTTATCAGATGCTTACACTTTTCAGTTTGATTTTTAAATCCAATGTATTGAAATTTTGGTTAGGATTGAAAGATTTTTATAAGTTGATTTAGGAATACTTTTCGTTCTTAACTATAGAGTCTTTTGGTGTTTATAGTGATTATGCGTTTCTGTTGAACATCTTCTGGTGTCTTCAGTTTTGTGGTCTTCTTGCACAGCATGGATCCAGTCATTGTCCCCAGTTGACAATCTCTTGCATCCTGGTGTGATTCCTGCACAGTGTGTGATTCACCCCACTCATCAGAACTCTCAGCAACTCTACTTCTCTCACAGGGCTCAGAGCCCCAACATATGATGAAGAATGTGAATCTACCCCCCTAACTAGCTCAACCAACTCTAAGTAGGATAAAGTCCTCCACACACAAGCCATCATGGTACAAGCATTCATAGCCAGAATTCACAGACAAGGAGAAAAGACTCAAAAGGGCAAAAGATAAGCCACTTACCACACAGAGGCAACCCTCAGTAAGATGAATAGCTAATTTTGCATCAGAAATTAGAGATGACAGAACACAATGATGTTATGCAAAACTATCTTTCAGAAATGAAGACCAAAAAGATGTCCCAAGAGAAAGAGAACTGAAAAAGCATTGTCCATACGTCTCAGAAGAACTAATCAGAAAAGCTCTTTAGGTTGAAAGCAAGGGAGCAAAATAGCAACTCCTATACACATGAAGAAACAAAAAAATAAAATAAAATAAGAAAAGAGATCAAGATGGTGGAGTAGAGGAGGTTGCTTCACAAGTTGCTCCATAGAGTGAGACCAGGAAAGCAGACAAAGAGCTATTCATTGAGGTAGCACTTTTCAGGTCTTAAAACAGAGAAATCGGTAATCAAGAACTCTGTTGAACTGATTCATTGTATGAGATACACTGTATTCTCATGTGGGAAAGATAATGAGAATCTCCTGGTCGACTTAGAAGAACCAAGACAGACACCATTATTTCCTACTGCTATAAGGTGGCTGGTGTGTGTGGATCCAGACCCAGGTTCCAAGACCTGTGTAATTCCTGCTGGGTCTGAAGCTCTGACCTGCCAGAGGTCTGCCACGTGACACAAAGTGTGATGAGAAAATCAGGTGAAATTCAGGTGTGGAGTGTTGTGCCCAGGGGAATTTGGGATGTTCAGACTCAAGAGATCTTGGGTGCCTCTCACCATTTGAGTCTGGCAGATCCCAAGACCAGCTGAGGAAGACTGGAAGCTGCACTGGGCAGAGGGGAATGAATGTGTGCTTAGGGACTGAGTCAGGGAGACTGAAAAATATGGGAGTCATGGTAACAGACAGGACAAAGGAGTAGTTCCTTCCCCACACCAGTAGAATGCAGGGGAGGCACCAGGGATGCAGATTCCACATGCACATCAGAGCAGTGGGGGCTTTGGAGGGGAACTGATTTAAAGGCTTCAGAACAATCACCATCCGACAAAGCACCAGGGTTCTAGCAACACCCCGACTCTGCCCCTAGGAGCCCTGCCTCAGGAACTCCTCATAGAACTCTACAGTGACCCCTCATGGTGAGTGAGCAGACTACACTCTTAGCCCTGAGCCCTCGGGAGTAAACTTAGTTTTATAAATAGTTGAAAAAGGTAGAACGATTGATAGGTAGATAATAAAGTAGATGGACACTAAACAAACAAACAAAAAACCCATTTATTTATAACACTAAAATCTACAAAATTCAAATGTTTACAGTATCCTGAATTGTTTCTAGGCCTATCAAAAATACATTACAAATCAATACTTTAATTTAATAAAGAAACACTCCTATGTGCATGGTCACATATGGTGTTCCAGAGGTTAGGCATGAACAGGATGTCGGCCTGATAAGAGAACTGAATTTATCCTTAGTCAGAAGACAGAGCTTAGGAAAGCTAGTGAATAAACACATTCATGATGACCAATTTACTCAGCACTCATCTTCACTCTTCCTTGGACAAACAAGTCATGAAAATGATTCCAAGTTTGGTATTTAATGGTCCTATGGGAAGCTGAGCAACTAAATGAATTAGAGTTGTTCAAAGAGTAATAATAAAATACTGACAATGAGGGTAGAGGTTAGGACAAAGGATAGCTTGCCTTTGACCTTTAAAGAATAGTCCAGTAAGTAAAAGTCCAAGTTAAACCCCACCCGCCCCCAGATTTTTTCTATGATCACCAGGGAAAGCTCTAAACTATGTCTTCCACTCTGCAGGTCTGGCTTTGTCACTGGGGTAGAAACAACACCTTCTATTTTCCTCTCCTTCTCTATTTATCTGAAGGATCATTTGCAGGCACAATCTCTTATTCATGCCTCTCACATGTCACCATTAAAATCTGACTTAGCACAGGCATTTGCTTTGAAGCCTATTTAATAAAGAAAGGACAGAGAGTGAGGGGATAGGATAACAGTGCCTGAGGTCTAGACCTCACCCCCTGTTTATTGTGACCTGATTCCTGAAGTCCAAGGAAAGACTCATCTATTTTGCATAATTTTACTAATTACAACCTATTGCTTAGTGTGACTGTCATTTTATTTCCCTTACGTGTGATTTATATTTCATATTCTTTAAGATCCTGAAAATCTAGAGAAGCCCATTTTTATAAAACTAAGCAAGAAGAAAGAATGTGTGGGGTGGGGGTGGGGAGGTCCATTCTATAGCAGAATGTCACATTTGCCACTTTAACTGCACAAAGTGTTCATGAAAAGTCCTTGTCAAATCATATAGCTCATAGATGTCAATGTCTATTAATCAGCCCCTGAAACTGTCAGGAAGTGATTTTGTATATTAATCTTCTCGCTTTATCTGAAGTAAACATAGTTTCACGCACTGTTGTCGTGTTTGTGAAAACAAGAGAGTAAAATAACTATTCAAAAGCTAAGGTTTAATAAAACTGAGTATTAAACATGCAATTGGCAGATTAAAATTATTTGTAATTCAGTAAAATGTTTACCATAAATTCATTAACATATAATAAAAACTGGTGCAAAATCCCTAAGAAAATGCTTTGCTAAATTTTAAAAAATTACAGTTTAATATAGGTTTTCATGGCTCCTCGGGGTACTACTCATTATTTATTCAATCATTATACTCTAATGACTTAACATAATTAATGCAGTTTCCACATTTCCAACTTAGTCTAGGTTAACAATTTCTGTATAAGAACCAACTTAAAAATTACTAAGTGCAGAAATAATTGCCAGGATCTTAAACTTTTTAATTGATTTATGAAATCTTCCTTGTGATATGGGAATGTTTGGCAAAATCCTAAGTTTCTTTCCCTTCACTGTAAAAGACATAAGACTAAAATATATCAAAATCAGAAAACAGCAATCCAAAAAAAAAAAAAAACAATGTAAATAACAATGTCATTCCATGAACACTGAGAAATAACGTAAGGGTGGAAACTAGTACACTGTAGGTTTGGGCATGACTAGGTGAGAGGGGCTACACCTCCAAACATCATGCCCACACCAATTTGGCCCACCAAACTTCGGAATCACAAGAGAATGTGGTTGTTATAAGTAGATCATAACTGAGGCAGACAAGGACCTGAACAGACACTTCTCAGAGGAGGACATACAATCAATCAAGTACATGAAAAAATGCTCACCATCTCTAGCAGTCAGAGAAATGCAAATCAAAACCACCCTAAGATACCATCTCACTCCAGTAAGATTGGCAGCCATTAGGAAGTCAAACAACAACAAGTGCTGGCGAGGATGTGGGGAAAAGGGTACACTTGCTCATTGTTGGTGGGACTGCAAATTGGTGCAGCCAATTTGGAAAGCAGTATGGAGATTTCTTGGAAAGCTGGGAATGGAACCACCATTTGACCCAGCTATTCCCCTTCTCGGTCTATTCCCTAAAGACCTAAAAAGAGCATGCTACAGGGACACTGCTACATCCATGTTCATAGCAGCACAATTCACAATAGCAAGACTGTGGAACCAACCTAGATGCCCTTCAATAGATGAATGGATAAAAAAAATGTGGCATCTATACACAATGGAGTATTACTCTGCATTAAAAAATGACAAAATCATAGAATTTGGAGGGAAATGGATGGCATTAGAGCAGATTATACTAAGTGAAGCCAACCAATCCCTAAAAAACAAATGCCAAATGTCTTCTTTGATATAAGGAGAGTAACTAAGAACAGAGTAGGAACGAAGAGCATGAGAAGAAGATTAACATTAAACAGGGATAAGAGGTAGGAGGGAAAGCGAGAGGGAAGGGAAATTGCATGGAAATGGAAGGAGACCCTCAGGGTTATACAAAATTACATACAAGAGGAAGTGAGGGGAAAGGGAAAAATAATACAAAGGGGAGAAATGAATTACAGTAGAGGGGGTAGAGAGAGAAGAGGGGAGGGGAGGGGAGGGGAGGGGGGATAGTAGAGGATAGGAAAGGCAGCAGAATACAACAGACACTAGTATGGCAATATGTAAATCAATGGAAGTGTAACTGATGTGATTCTGCAATCTGTATATGGGGTAAAAATGGGAGTTCATAACCCACTTGAATCAAAATGTGAAATATGATATGTCAAGAACTATGTAATGTTTTGAACAACCAACAATAAAAAAGAGAATATAGGGGAAAATGTCTTAAGAAATAATGAGCAAAATCTTCCTAAGAAGGAAAGAAAAGTCATTTCAAGAAATTTTGCAGGAATAATTGACTATTTGTATTTAAGATTATCATCAATCCTTAGATCGCACCATATCAAAAATTAAGTCGATTTGGAACATTGACCTTAAATGTGCAAACTACCATTCTAAAACTTCTAGAATAAAATATTTAAGACAATAGTCTCATAGACAAACTTAGATAAGACAGAAGAAGTAGGAAGCATCAAACAAACAAAAATTGATTAAATTAACTTCATTGAGATTAGAAATTTCTGATCTTCAAAAACTCCACTATGAAAACAAAGGCCAGCTGCAGTAGAAAATATTTGTAATACATATGATTAACAAGGGACTTAACCCCAGAATATGTATTGGAAAATATATGGACAGAAACTTTATAAAAGAAGATATATTAATGTCTAATAAAAACATGAGAAGATGTTTTAAAAAAAATAACTGAGGCAGAAAAATCCACATAATTCAGTATCTTATTATCTTATTTTCGGTTTATTTTTCTCAGGTGTTAGGAAGGTATGAAAGGGAAGATCAGATAGACATACTATCAAAAATTATTTCTACTTAGACTTGAATAAAGATTAATGTGAATACAGCTAAAGATACATTAAATAAAATTAATGCAGACTCTAGTACTCATGGGCTTGACACCAATCCTCCATCCACATTGAGGACTGTCCTTCCCAGGTCCCCCAGGATTGACCTCACCTGCTCCATACACACTGAGGTCTGTCCTTCCCAGCTCCCCCAGGCTTGACCTCACTGCTCCATCCACACTGAGGTCTCTCTTTTCCATTTCCCTTAAACTTGACCTCATTCTTCTCCATCCTCACTGACTTCTCCTTAGTGTTCTTCAGGCTTGTTTGCCTTTACGGATCTTGTTCTTGTCTCTTCACCACCAGAAATAGCCTTTCCCTCACCTCATGTGTTGATTTTTTTTTTTTTTTTTTTTTTTTTTTTGGTAATTGAACCTTTTTCATGAATCCTTTGCAGGAGACTTTTTCTGGTTTTGCAGCAGATACCTTTTTGTTTTCACCTCTATCCTACATTCTCTCATCATGCTGTTATTCTTTCTCTGGTGGGTTTGTGTCTATAGCTGTAAACTCAGAAGTAAGCTCCTAGAGGGAGGGATGGAGATTCATTTGCTTTCACAGTGTCATCCTGAGGAGGAGCCTTTAAGATTTGAGATGTAGGCTTTGTAAAGAAACTTACTAAGCCATTGAAAAACTAAATATATAATTGGATGATCAATAAATAAATATTAGTTTTTGTGGCTTTATACTTTGATAATTTAATTTCCAAACTAGGACATTACAGACAATATAATAAAGATATTATTTAACAATATTTCCATGACAAAATTTAGAAAAAAATTGGTGTTTTTGAGGGCTAAATTGATTTTTCTTTAAAAACCACAAACCATAAATAGGGTGAACCTATTTGTCACATCTAGAATGACTTAACAGTTAATGTGAATAAGGGCCAATTTTCATACCACCCATTAGAATTGAATTCTATCTTAAGTATTTGAAAAGAGTAGATCATTTTTCTAAGAACTAGATCACATATATTTATAAATAGTTTTTTTTAAAAATCCTTTACTTGTTTCAGAAACCATTTTAATACATTCAAACTTATTAGAACAATCAAACACAGTGTTGAGATTTAATAAAGTAGGAACCACACACAGACACTTTTACTGTTTTACAATTAAACCTCCAGACCTATTTCAAAGCCTTAGTCTCAAATAACTTCACAGTTCCAACAATATCGTACGGTACTAAATTCTTACTTATAAAAGGACTGTGGAGTTAATTTCACTGATTTGATGACCTGAGAAGAAATAGTGGGAACAAGTAATGAACATTCTCTTTGCAGGTGCTTCAACATCGAATTCAATATATAGCCTCAACTGCAATTGATATTTAGTTTTAAAAAAAGAAAAAAAAAATGACAGCAGGCAATTTACTGCCAGAGTACTCAGACACCTAAAAGAAGAGGGAAAAAGCAAAAGAAAAGAAGCCTACAGACATTTATATCTATAGAAGGTGGATTGGCAGCCGCTGCTTCTGGCTCTTGCTCATCACTAACAGATACACAAGTTGAAATTGGAAACACAATTGATATTGATAGGTGCTGGCCACCAAGGGGGAACTGTGCTGCTCACAACAAATGATGGCAAAATTAAGGGCACTGCCCTGAAAGTATTACCCCATCACCCCAGAGTGCTATACACAATTTTACAGAAGAGTGGCCCTTTGACTTCTATGGTTCAGTAGTTTGTACGTATGAATGAATGAAAAAATATCAATGTTATTTTCAATCAACAAGTATCATGATGTGCATTAATTTCAAAGGTAAATACATAGAAACATCACTCAACTGATGGCTATTTATAAATTAGAATAACAAGAAAAATGCAGCCATACTGAATGATGTGTTTCAACGTGTGCATTCTTGAAGGAATTAAGTAAGAGGTATGAAATTGTTCACTGTGGCAGAATGAGTGGTCACAAGAGTTGGGAACCTTGTCTTATGTGGGCACTGAGAAGATACATCATAGTAAATAAACAGAGGACATAAGTTATCCATTTGTTTGCATAATGAAAAAAAAATAGGGAATAGTTAAAATAGAGACTATGCCTGTATTGCCAGTACTCTGGAGGAAGAGAAAGGGGAATTGAAACTCAGGTGTTATGTTGAGGGGCTACATAGGGCTGAGAGAATGATGTAGGACAGATGAGGCTGGAGACATGTGGAATTTTCAGGAAGCAATAGCTGAAGCGGTTCAGAGGTGCTAATGTCTAAAAATCCCTGGACTCCAAGTCTGGAAATTTTCTTATATTTATACTCAATGAGATGGTTACATGGTAGTGGGAGGGACCATACTCTTAGTCCCATATTCTTAAGTTAGGCAGAGATTTTACAATTTTTTTACCAAAAAAAAACCACAGATAATATCTTTTTGCACACCAAGCTTGAGTGCGGACTCTGACTCTATCACACCTTTTGTAGGCAAATCTGGCATTCACAAGAAAGAGGAAGCTTCAGACCACAATGCTCTCTGCAGAAAACCCACTGACATTCTGTTGACATCCTTTGTAAAACTATTTCGGAGAAGAAGAGAAGCATCATTATGGCAAGGGTATTTTGAGTGGGGGTACTTGCTTCAAGAGTAGCTATTCTCAAAGTAGCCATCAGGAAAGGCCTTGTCAGAAGGCATTAACCACTTGACGTGAGCAGTACACTATGAATTCAAGTGGCGAATCACCACACAGTACCCCATGAACTTGTTCAATTTAGATAGTAATTTTAAAAGGTGAAGTATTTTAAAAAATGAAATGTTAAGATGTAAACTAAGAAACTAAACTATAAAATTCAAATCTTGCCAGCAGCTGGAGAGACAGCAGACGGGAGAGGAAGGGATGAGAAAGACTGGTGAACGGGTACTGAGTTAGACGGGAGAAATAGATTCTGTGCTGCTTTTGCACAGTAGGATGGCCATCGACGGCAACTAAGTACTGTATATTTCAAAAAGCTACAAGAAAGGATTGTTCATCCTCTTACTGAAAATAAGTGATAAACATATGAGGAGATAGATGTTTCCCCTGATGTGAATATTACATACCATGTAGATGTAATAAACATCATTGATGCCTGATGATGATGTGATTTGGGGGAGCCAATCAAAACAAAAACAGAAAGCGAGTCCTCCTGTCAAGAGGGGAGGGAAGCAGCCAGGCAGGGACTGAGGGAGGACTTTGTAGGCAAAGGGAACAACTCGGGGAAGATCCTCAGGTACTCGGCACTGTGTTGGGGTGCTAAGCAGAGTCCTCACAAGATGGCATGCATCTTAACCCAAACATCTCCTTCGGTGTCTGGTTTAAGTCACACAAACAGTATGTTCCTGAAATTAGTCAAACTAGAAGGCACTAGAATGTTATTCTGATTGCTCAGGAGCGCTAAGGATTGGCTCTTTTTCTTATTACTTCAAGAATACAGAATATGGTCAGTATGAAACACTGCTGTTTTGTTCTTGCTGACTTTTCCTCTGGGTACTTACACCCCAGCCATTAATGAGATGTTGATTTTATCATGCCTCACACTACTGATTCTGACTTTTTTTAAACATTATACTAGCCATACAAAATGGCCATCTGAATTTATTTTCTTCTTTAATGGATTAAGAACAGTCAATTCTCTATTTGATCTTCAGCTAGTTTATTAGGTTATATACTTACAAGATGTTACATATTTTATTTCTTAAAATTTATTCCCATATTGTCGTAGCTCTCTTTCATTACATTTATTATTGGTCTTTTCTATAACATCCCTTTATCCCTAATATCTTCTAGTTATTAAAAATCCCTCAACAAAATTTCCATGTGTCTACTTCATCAGCTTTAGTCTTTCAAGCATCTCAATTATCTCTATTTTATATATGTTAATGTATCCCTTATTTTTATTAGTTCAATTTTTAAAATCTTAGAATCAGGAAGTACCAGTTTCCAGATTTTTTTCTCTATTTTTTTCTGACTTATTTGAATTAGTATAGATCTTTTGCATTTTTATTTGAGTTTTAAAATCAGTCAGTATTTTAAAAATATAAGCCTGATGGATTTTTCTGCATTAACACTGAAGATCATTGTGGGAAGATTGTCATCTTTATGATAGTGAGTCTTTTGAACCACAATGCATGACATTCCTTTAATTCTTCCTTAACTTGTCCCAATAACTACACCAGTCTCCCAAATATATTGTATGCAATGTTCACTGTGCATCTCAATTGAAGACTGTTGCAAATAGACAGAAGTATAATTTTTGCCTTATATTGAATGAATCTTCCTAAATTTATTAGCTATAGTTGTATTATAGTTTCCTCCATATTTATATTTGCATATATGTACATATATATAAGAATGGGTTGTTAGTGGAAAAAAAATGTTTTTCTTGTTGATCTAGGTGTGTTTTGTTAAAATTATTGTTTCCTTCTCATTGCTGGATACTGCAGTGTTGGTTGGAACTATGATGGTGGACATCCATGGTTTCCTCCTGATTTCAGGTGATGGCAACCCATTCTTCCCCATTATGTGTGATTTTCTTGTAGGTTTTTGAAAATGTCTTTACTATTTGAGGAAAATCCCTCTATTCCTAATGTACTGAGTTTTTTTTTATGAATACTGTGAATTGAAATATGTGGACTAATGTTTGGATCTGGAGACTATTATTCTAAGTTAGATTATGCAGACTCATAAAGTCAAGGGGTTGTTTGCTTTATCTTATATGTGGAAACTAAGAGAGAAAAAAAAATGAAATAAAAGGCACCAGAAGAGAGACCAGTAGATAGAAGATAAGGAAAGGAGAGGGAATAAGTTACCCTAAATTATGCATTATGCATATGTGATCATATCACGATGAACTCAACAGTCTGTATAACTATAGGGCACCAATAAAATACTACAAAATAATTAATTTTGATATTTGATATTAACAGTTAAATGTAGTGCATTCCTGTTTTAAATCACTAATTTGAAGATTGTGTTATATTAGCATAATCTGGCCTATTTTGACTAACATAGTATGTGTCTATTTGTTTTTATAAAATACTGCTCATAAATAAGTTACTGTTGCAGTAATATACACTCTTCCTTGTCTATGGATTACAATTCACTTGGTACCTATTGTGTTTGACATCCATTTAAGAGAATGCTCTTTCTTTAACCACAATGTTTGTAAAGATTCTCCTACTGTATCTACCTATCATATTTAAAAATAAATCTATAGTTCAATACAAACTATCTTTTTTTCTTGAAAATTTTAAGACTTAGTTCTCAGTTTTGAAAAAGCTGAGGAAAATATCAAAAGAACATCAATATTAGTATTAACATATAATAATAGAAATTATAACTAACCTGAAAAGTATTGATTCAAAACATGGTCTGTCTGCTTGGACTCAGTCTTCTAATAAATAACTCTTATATTTATAAATATATAGTTAACATTTCCTCTACAAGGAAGAAATTTTAATAATCTTTCAACTATTATTCTGTAGGCTTTAAAGAGAAATATAAAAGTAGAATTTAAATGCACAAAAGTCAACCTATGTTCTCATGGTTAAAGGTAACAGGATATAATGGTATGAAACTTGCCAGTTTTCAGTATTGTGGGTATGCCTCATTAGGAGCAGTGACTTTTCAAAGATATTCTTGTTACCGTTAAAAGAGAAAACTCAACCTCGGTTGCTATGCTTTTGTTGGTGCTGGCTTATCATTTTCTTATGCATGTGATTCTCCTGCAAACAATTATATGAAAAGACCCTTAGTTTTAGACATTCTGAAAATTGCAGATAAGGGGGAGAGGGTTCCACGCACTGTGAAGTCAACACTATCTTCTACATGGGCAGACTGGCAAGTTGACCATGTGTTTTCCATTGTATTTCTCCCATGGCTCCTTTTATCACAAGCAAACAGACCTGGAGAGATGCTCCAACCATCCATTAGATGCCTATGAACCAATCACATCTTGTTAACATAACGTAGGATATCCATTCTTTTAGTCGGAAGTGACATGATTTTAATAGCAGCACGATTTGCCACAGACACCCTAGTCTTTCTGTAATAAGACAGTGTAAGTGACTCTGGTGAGTTACCTCTCTATCTTTGGGAAATTGACTGAAAAGCAGTTCAAGCTTTACTTCTCTACAGTCTCAGAGAAAGCAAGAGTTCACATATAACCTCATTAAATAAGACAGCAAGTCTAAGTGGCATACAAAGCTATTAAACAAACTAGATTGGTCCATAATAATAAGAAACATATTTCACATCTGTTGCACAGTACAGAGCTTTTAACAAGTAATAGGCATAATGTGCTGGGAAATAGTTGCTATGCCCATCAGTATATCATTGTCAATGGGAGTGCTGTCTCAAAAGAAGCACTTATCTCACACACTTTATTGCTTGATAGCTTGCTGATTGCTTTTACAAAGCAATAAATTGATGGCCTGATTCAGCACTGACATTAGGTTATGTTCATTTTCAGTGATTGATGCTTTGAATTAGAACTCTTGTATTCTCCTCTGCTTCGGAATATGAAATTCTAAACAGGCCTGTGGATGTCACAAATAAAGCCTCATAACTGATGCCAAGTGAGCTATATTTACTCATTTAAATAGCTAAGAGGCTTTCCCTTTAATAAAATGCTCATAATTTATGCTTTAATATTTCCATTTCCAATTAAATTGTCTAACCAAATTTTTTAAAACCTTAAAAAAGTGCAATGTTTTCATAATTTACATTTTCAAAGCAGACATAGGAAATCATACAAAATCAGAACATATAAATTATTAATAAATTAATTAGATAAATTGAATAATTTAACTACTTCAAGTTTAAAAGGTCAAATCTATTTATCATTTTCTACTAAGTGCAATAACTTGATTTGATAGTTTAAAAATCATCATTAAACTACAAAGATAAAAATAAGTAAAATAATAGGAAAGAAAACTATTGTTTCTCTGTTTTATATTTTTACTGTTTATTAGAAAATTCCATGTGACAACTGTGATTATAATACATTAATATTAACTATATATATATATATATATATATATATATATATATAGAGAGAGAGAGAGAGAGAGAGAGAGAGAGAGGGAGAGAGAGAGAGAGAGAGAGAGAGAAGTAAGCAAATTCAGTGCTAAGGTTTTAATAGTGTGAAAGAATCAGATAGCAAGTATATTTTCAACTCAGGATATCAAACAGCAAGAAATCTATCTAGAATTAAGTAACATATCAAGACAGTAGTTTTCATTTGGGCACAATTTGACCCCCAGGGGACAGTTCAAAATGAGTTGAGACATTTTGGCTGTCACAACTGGAGTTTTGGATTTAATGTTGGCAGCCAAAGATGATGCTAAACACCTAAAATAATTACCAGACTTAAAAAGTCAATAGTACAGAGGTTGAGAAAACTTGCTCTCACATCTTAAGGTATGTACATGGTGTTCCCTGCTTGTCTGTCCTCTTTCCTGTTGAAATGAAGTATTTAAAAAGATAGACAAACACGGCCCATGCAGCAGTGTGCTGTGCCTCTATGTACATCCTTCTGCCCTGGTCGATAAAGTCAAACTGTGGCCTCTGACAATGGGCATAAAACAACAGGCAGGATTGCAAATGGATTAAAATGGGAGGTCTCAGCCGTGTTGAGTCTGGCTTATTGTGGGATAGTAAAGTAGAATCAGATGAGAGAAAACAGTGAGAGGACCAGGAGAGTAAATGAAGAGCTCTGTTTAAGGCACTGATGACCTCATGGTTAGAGTTGGACTATGTGGATGAAATGAAGCATGCTGTCCACAAGACTTTTAAATATATGTCAAAAATATAGGTTCACCTGCAGCTGTGGACAAGGGCCTGTGTAGTATCACTGCTTTGTTTTTCATTTTCTCATATACTTAATTACACTAGTATGGGAATGAAACAAGTTTCTCTTTATGTGTCTGTGTGCATGTGTGCAAAACAAAGAAGAAAAAAAGCTAAAATTAGTGTTGTTATGTGTGACTTATTTACCACCTTCTATTCTCAACCTCTATGAGATCAACATTTTTATATTCCACATATAAGCAAGATCATGTGGTCCCATTGTTTTTAATATGCACACTTGGAGGGACATTGAAAACTGTCTTGTTCATGTCTCATTCTCATAACAGTTGGAAAATCAGGTGTTCCATGAAATTTATCTGTAGATAAGGTAAAAAAAAAATGTCAGAATGTGACCACTTCATAGTGGTGTGAAACACCTAAACAGAGACTGTTTCCCAAGGGGAATAAACCAGAGGCAGATTGTTAATGGTTTGACATTTCTATGTTTTATGAAAATGTTTTTCCACTTCCCAATGGGAGTACATAAATATTATTAAGACCTCATATATTCAGTGTATATAATACTTCTAATTCAGATCATATCTTTGTGAAATTGAAAAAGAAATAGCCATTTCAGATACACAGGATTAACCTATTTTATAATTAGGCCTTAAGACAATATGCCTCAGTTAGGCCTTAAGATAATATACCTCAGTTTCAACATGAAAAAGAAATATATAAAATTTGAAAATAAAGCAAGTTTGTTTTCATTCTTTTTGTTCTTAATTTATTATATTAATTCATTTTCTGAGATTATCTTTACCTTGTCTCCTAACAAGCTCTTTGATTCTGAGGTCTAATGATTAGTTTGTTTTATAAGAATAATAGTGAATAATTACTAAGTTTCAATAAGTTGAAGTATCAGGAGCATTGAGATTTTAGATTGAAACAACATGGACAACCAAGAACATTAAATTCAATTGCACAACGTGGACAACCAAGAAAATTAAATTCGATTGTACCTCTGTTCTCCATCTTCTAAATAACTACAAGTAAATAAATAAGTAAAGCACTAACCTCTGCCCTCTGAGAATGAGTAAGAAAATACTGTGACTCTAAGGGTCCCTGAAAGCCTTCCAGTGTTAAACCTAAACATCCTTTCTCAGCCTTCCCTTTGGGACAGGGAGCTGTTCATGAAACTCCATTTAGAAATTCCCTTCCATACATAATCCTTAAACCCTGTCTCCCTTTACCCTCTGTAAAGGTGCTCACAAGCATATTAAGTGAGCCTGACTCTCAAAAGACATGCATCCACTGAAAATGTTAACACAATCTTACAAGATGATGTCATGCAAAGGTTAAAAGAGACCCCTTTCCTTCTGTTACAAATGTTGTGCATTTGCTCAAAGTGCATTTATCAAAACACATGCATTTTAAAATAACAAAGGAAATCTATTAAAAGATGATTGATGAATTGTTTTGCAATTGCATAGCTCAAAGCATTTCCTTTTATCCAACTAAGACATTACCCATAGGGCGCTAGGTTTAGCTAAATAAAAAACAATGTTTTAAGTCTCTTGCCAGGTAGTGGCAAATAATGCCTTCCAAGCTTATGAGCTTGAGCGCGCCAGCTACAGTAACTGTCATTCACCATAGATTCATTCTTCAACCTAAACCTCCTCACACTCACCTTAAGGCTTATGATGAAAGGCTGCACTAAGTAAACCTGAAAATCCCCCCCTAAGCTGGCAAGAAACTCCAAGCAACTAAGAGATGATTCATTGCTCTGAACATCATTTTTTATTTGCAGGAGAGGGGAAAGCGGCAGCTGAAACTAATGGCTGTGTGAGTAAGAGAGAAAGAAAGAAGGAACAGGAAGCAGAAGCAGATTATATGAAATGATAACTAATTCTTTTCTTCCATGGTTTTCTTAATGGCAGATTTTCTTGCTATATTCTAGCACAGTAAGTCTGAATTGATTTTTCTCATGTATTACTGTTGAAAGGCTGTAAGTCTCACTCTTGCTCTTCAGCTTGTATCCCACACCTGGCTAAGCTGATGCATTGACTGTGTGTCAGAGCAGAAGCAAACAATACTAGCCTATTCCAATGGGAGGGAGCCCTCAGCGCAGCCTCACCCCCAAACCAGAAGAATACCCCAAGCCAGTTCCCTTTCCCTTTTCTATACTTCCATATTCAGAAAAATTGAAATTTTGTATACACTGTTAGGCCTGTGTGACTTCATTGCTTCTTATGTCTGAACTGAATTTTGAGTGGGGAGTCAGCCTGCTTTCCCAAAGTGTCCCCAACATTTAGACCAATCATTTAAAATTCATTAGATAGTTTATCTAAAAGGTATAGGGTTCAAATGTATAAGCTGGAATTATTTAGGCTGAAGAAAAGAGAGGGGGATGCGAATAGGAAAGTCAATAGAATGAATCAGACATAACTTTCCTACGTTCACATACAAATACATGACGTGTAACTCTACATCATGTACAACTGCAAGAATGAGATCCTAATTAGAATAAGTTGTACTTTATGTATGTATAGTATGTCAAAATACACTCTACTGTCATGTATACTTAAAATACAAATAAAATAAAAGATGATTAAGGGAGATAAAAAATAGTATACATAGGAAGGATCAAGGTACAATTAATATGTAATTGTAGTATCAGAAGGAAAAGATATAGAGAATTAGGAAGAAACAGTATTGAAAGAGTGAAGCACAGAAAGTTTCTTAAAAACTTAATTGTAGAAATTATTTTTTAGATTAAAAATTGGTAAAACTGCATCAGGATGAAAAGAAAGAACAATTCAGATTCTGGCAATTGTGAACAACTCTTCAGCGAACATGGTAATGCCCATGCTGTCCATTACAGGCTAAACAGACAAGAAAATGTGGTTTATATGTAAAATGGAATTGTATTTAGACTTAAAATGGAAGAAAACTCTTCCATTTGCATTACAAGCTATGAACCTGGAGGACTTTGTGTTTGGTGACAAACAATAGGCACAGGAAAAGGAGTAGGACACAATCTAATTTAGGTGTGAAATCTAAACAGAATGGTGATTCCCAAGCTCTGGGGCAGAAAGGTATCAATGGATACAGAATCTCTGTCAAGTAGGATAAATTAATTGAAGAGATCTATTGTGCAACACGATGACTATTGTTAATAAAAATATGTTCTTGAAAATTGCTAGGAGAATAGATAACCTCGTACACAGTAAATATCCAAAATTTTGTTAACTAAATCAATGACTGAAATTTGGAACAGATAAAGAAAAAGCACACAAAAGTACCTCCTAACAAGCCTTCTCAAAACTACTCACAAAGAAAAAAAAATTGGAAAGAACTAATAAATTACATGAAATGCACAGCAGAATATCTTTGATGAGCTGAGAGTAATTCCATGCCAACCTAAAACTTAATAAACAGTTATTCCAAAATGTAAGAACACAATAAATTAACATTAAAGAGCATATCTCAATAGTAGAGGAACACCGTCAAAATCATAAATTAATATTCAGAGAAACAAATTCAGAAAATATTTCTCACTGCCAAAGCCATTGTTAGAGGTACATAAAAGGGGGTTCACACTAACTATGATGAAAAGCACCTTATATAACATTAAGGACATGCATGGAGAGGCACAAAACATTAAAAAATGTGCAAATTAAGTAAACGTTATGTAAAAAATAATATGAATACACTGCAAAATTCTACAGTGGTGGAAGGAAAATATGGAGAGTGGGGAATGAACTTGACGCACCACAAGGTCCATGATGTTGTAAAAAGAATTAAGTTTGAACAGTTCTCAAGAAGTCACAATTGGCTTTCATTATGGGTAAATGGTGCAAACTCTCTATTCTATTCCTATCTATAAATGACAACTATAGGACAATTCTGGGTGGAGGCAGAAAGCCAGACTGGCAGGAACCTCTGAATCCAAGGTCTGATCCAGCAGAGAATCCTGGGTTTTGCTCTGTTTGCCCTTTTCCTACCATCTCCTGGGAATGGGTGCTGGGTGACTGCAGATAAGGATATGTCTCCTCCCACCAGCACTGTGATCCCTAGGCTATTCCTTCCTGGAAACTCCAAGTGAAGCACTTTCTTTACCTCTTCCAAACACATTTTGTTGAGTATCCCCAGTTTAAACTAAGAGAAAGTGACTCCATCCAGCCCTAACAGGTACGGGAAGATGGAGATGGACTGGAAAGAATGATGCTTTGAATCTCTATGTCCAGCACTGATCTCTCCCCAAGGTGGCCTATGAACAAAACTGATCAGAAATAGCATAGCAAGAGCTCTGAGAACTAAATTACATAATGGAATACCGCCAAGCTTTCAGATTGGCCTCTGTCTATCACACAGCAGCACAAAGCAGAACCATACTGACAAAGGCTTAACAAACTGTATAAACATTCAAATCACAACCCAAAGTGGTATGCTTTGTGGTCCCTATAGCAGAAGCAAAAACATTGTTTCATAATATGATACTAAAAATATCCAAGACACAAATTAAAAATAGTTGATGCAACAAGAATTAGGAAAACCTAATTCTTGTTACATCAACTACTTTTAATTAGACCACCAGAAATGAGATGTCAGAAGATGTTAAAAAAGTTTAACAAGGTGTTTAAAGCTGTTGTCATAAAAATGTTCTAGAAAGTAATCATAAACACTTTTGAAACAAACAAAAATAGAAATATCTGTAAAAACGAGCATATATGAAGTGGAACTAAATAGAAATTTCAGATCTCACAAATTTAACCCTACTGAATGGGTTCAGTTATAAAATACATATGTCAGAAGAAATTGATGATCTTAGAATAGATCCATATGTTTTGTTAAATGGAAAAAAAGATAAAAGTTTAAAAAAATACTCACAAGTATATAGAACAATAGAATGTATAGACATAGAATTTCCATGTCAGTGGAATCCCAAGAGTATGGAGAGACTGTGGTTGAAAAACTATATAAAAAAACTAATTTCCCAATTTTTGCAATGACATAAACACAGAGCTTCAAGGAGTTCATTAAGATCAAAATACATAAACCCATCAAAACCACACCCAGATACCTTATATTCAAATATAGAACTGATTCAAACAGGACCTTGATACCAGTGACCTTGGAGACCACCCTAGAAGATAGCAGTCTTTTTGGAGGCTGGGGAAAAATTTCAAAATTGCTAGAAGGAAAAAGAGTGAGAACGAGGATTCTGTATGCAAAGACAGTGGACATTCCACATAGACATTTTCAGCTGAGGGAAAACTGAGTTATTCTATCATTAGTAGACCTGCTTTAAAAGAATCACAAAAAGAAATTCTTCATACTGAAATAAACTCTAACATAACATAGAATCTTGGAGATAAAGTGAATTAAAAAATAAACATGAGTAGTCTTCTCTGGAGATTTCAAATTTTATTTGATGGTTGAAGAAAAAATACTGTAATATTGGCTGATAGGGTTAAAAATGGAGAGAGACAAATGCACTTTTGTTACCAAGAAGAAGGACCGTGAAAATTAAATGGTAGGGCCCACTGAAATGATTAAAATATTGAAATTAGTAAAACCTATTGAAGATTTGTAATATATGTACCATGTACATATATATTTATGGTATTAATTATGGAACTGCTAAAGATGTACAAAAATTTACTTAAAAGTTTGACTAATAAAAAATTAAAATACTAAAAATTGTTGAAGTCATTCAAAACAAGACCAAAAAAAGGGGGAAATATTGGCTCTTTTGTCTTCCACATAAAGCAGTCACTTGTTTTGGGCACAGGCACGTGTCCCTGCTCTACCACGTGTCTGTGTCTGCTTTGTTATTGGAGGAACGTTACTTAACCTTTCTGTGCCTAAGTTTCCCCTCTGCTACTGTCTGACCCCTCACTCATGACATGGAAGATGTCAGCGCCTGGCACACAGTGACTGCCAGGAGGTAAGGGGAAGGATGCTGCCCCTGAAGCCACAGTAGTGGGCAGCATGGCTCTCAGCAGGCACCAGCACCTTCTATACCCCGCCATTCTCCATGGCTTTGGGATTCAGTGAGCTTCGTGCCACACTGATGTGGAGTGGGCCACCATAGTAGTCCCCACATGTTTCCACCGGAAAAAGCATCAATTGCTCACAATCAGACCTTTACTTTTACTCATCTTGCAATTTCACTTTTAGATTTTACCATACAGGCTTCCTAATGCTCATGAATTTATTTAATAATATAAATAAACAAAAGAAGGGAGCTTGACCAAAAACGACTTGTGTGAATATGTGTGATACTGATCCATACAAAACATCACAATAGGAAAAATAACTCCAGAACAAAGGTCTGTAGCAATTCTTTCTTGTGTTTTCTTTCTCAAGTATATTTTAGGGGAATGCATATAAGTATATGTAAATATAAATTGATACATATTTAAATTTTTGTAGAATATTTAATAAGGGTGGTGAAAAATAAATTTGGATTCACTTATAAAATATCAAATAGAGTAAAAGGAATACGTTACTGTTAAACAAGTAGTAGAAAGCTAGAGGGAGAACATTCTAATCACCTTGGCTTAGGAAAGGCATTTTTTGTTATAAATTACCACATTCACTGGATGGGATTAACAGATTATGCCGAAATAATAAGATAAACTAAAGGTGATGGTCAAGTGGAGAAGGTAAACAAAGAGACTCTTGTCAGGAAAGGATACAAAGCCACCCAAGATGAGCATGCTTTCTTCATTAGAAATATGAAATGAAACTATGACGAAATGTCATGCAGCCCACTATTGAAATCAACACGAATCCAAAAAGTTGATAATCAGCCTTCTAGCAAAATAAAGTGGCAGTACCATTCGACTACACAAACCAACTCATATAAATATCTCCCATTTGTCTGCACTTTCACAAATGAGAAGGATATACTCCCATGTTCTCAGCAAATCCGTGAAAGCAAACAAATCAGAACCAATCTGGTACTGAGTATTAAATGATTGATTCCTCCACAATGGGACATTATGCCTACTGAAGAAGAACATGAACTCACCTATGAGTTGGTCTTGAAGATACCTAGGATAGCCTGCTAACCACTGTGAGCAGTGTACTACATAGTAATAAAACAAATTTAAAAGTGCACTTATTTATATATTTGTTGTTTTAGAAAAATCTCTGAAAGTAGCTATAAGAAATTACTGACAGATGTTACTTGTTGATGAAGGAAAGATTGAGTGGGAAGATTAATGACATAGAAGAGCAATATTTATTATCAATTTTTAGTATTTAAAGTTATTCATACAATATTTTATTCATATAAAGTATTTTACAAATATTTTAAAGACACATTCAGTAAACAACCCACATATTCTACAATAGAACAGAAAGAACTGATGGTGATTCAAAAGATAAAACAATTTTATGTAACTATTACCTAAATAACTGAAGGATGTCTTTATTTGTTATCTCCAAGATTTTTACTAAATCAATAGTAAAACATAAAAGCAAATATTGAACATAGAATTAGGCTGGAAAGAGAAGTAAAGTAAACCAACTAAGAACATAAGTACAAATTGCATTTTGGAGTTTTAAGCCAAAATGTATAAATAGTAACATGAAAAATGACAAAGACTTTTAGATTGTATGAAAAAAATAAAAATGCATGCTTTTGAAGAGTATTAACAAAACTAAATGCTTTAGAATTAGAGTACACAAGGATATAACTCTGTGTGTGTGTGCGCACGGGCACAGGCGAGCACGATTTTACTTCAAGGTGTCAAATCATGCGATTGTGGCAACACTTGTGGTCATGGGCAGCCCAGCAGGCTGGACACTTCTGGGAAGAGCTGATGCTCCATTTTTGAGACAGTATTTCCTCATCCTCAGGGAAAAATGCTTTGCTCTAAGATGCTTCAATTGAATGAAACCTCTGCATATTGTGAAAAATAATGACATTTATCAGTTCAATTGATTGTTGATGTTAACTACATCCTTAAGATACCTTTGGAGCAACTAGATTACTGTGTAATTCAATAACTACCCAGTTTAGCCCACATTGATACAGAATGCTTACCATGACAGCCCACCTATTGTTAGAATCCAAACACATCAGCCTGATCCCTAATGAATTATGGCATAATGACAACAAAGTCAAGATTTCCCCTTGTATGATACAAGCATCCCGTGAACACAACCCTGCTACCCTTTCTCCAGAAGAGAATGCAGGCACATGGCTTACTCCTTGGTCATTCTGTGAATTTAAGATTATGATGTATAATGAATAATCATTGATACTGGTTTTTTTGTGAGATAAGAGTATAACAGAAGAAAACTAAACTATTATATGTACGCATTATACATATGCACAATGTAAGTATTCGAGGAGGAAGTACGTTTAGCAGTCATAGCCCTTGTTTCTGAACCTGGCCGTGCCATCTTCATGATATCTATAGCTGCCTTATGTGACTCTCCACAAGGGCTGTTTCTTGCTTGCTGCCATGATCCACTCCTCCAGTCTTGAAGGGTCTGAGCCATTGGCAGTCCTCACCTTTACCTTGATTACAGGGCATGGTAGCAATACTGGGACACCTACAGCAGGAAATGTCCTTATTAATAATTGCTCTGGGTACTCTCATGTCAGCCTCATAATCAGGATCAACCACCCAGACAGGACAGTGGCTCCCATCATGTGTCTATATTCAAAGGCATGAGGACCCCAGAGCAGGGGCATGGAGGCCACTTCCTCATATCATTCTCCTGGCCTTCAGGCCCTTTCTTCTCCAATCTCCCGTAACCCTTTGAGGTGGACTGCTGCTGCTCTCCACTGTGTGGCTTGGTGGGTCTGAGGTTACCCAGCCCCAAGTACTGACTGAAGCCTGGCAGCATGCCAACAGCTATTTCTTAAAAGGAGACAGGTTATCTGTAGAGAATAGAAGGACTTCACTTCCAAACTCCAGGCACTGTGTTCACCAACAGGGGCAGGCCTGTACTACGGCGTTGCTACCATCTTGATAGACCAGGGGTAGTGACCTTTTCTTTATTTTTATTTTCTTTTTCTTCTCTGTAATCCTTTTAAGCTCATTATATTTTTAATATTATCCCGATATTTCTTTTATTTGTTTATATTTTGGGGCTTTTCATTCTTTTATTTTTTTCTCTCTTTGACTTCAGTTTGGTTTTTGTGATCTAACTTCATCTTTACTGAGTTTTTCCTAGGCAATGTGACAACTACTGAGAAGTAATCAAAGGAATTGATTTTTTCTTATGTTTTGTTTTTAAATATTTTTCATAGGGTAAGATACACATAACACTAAATATTCCATCTTTACCATTTTCATTGTAAATTTTGGTGACATTAAATACATTCCTAATGTGAAATCATCACCACCATCCATGTACATAGGTCTTTTTATCTTGCATGAGTGAAATTCTGAATCTGTTATGGTTTAGATGTGAGTTTCCTCTCAAAAGCTCACATGTGAGAAAATGCAAGAAATCTCAAAAGAGAAATGATTGGGTTATCATAGTCTTAACCTAATCAGTTTGTTAATCTGCTGATGGGTTAACTGGGTGGAAACTCTAGGCAGGTAGGGAATGGCTGAGGAGGTGGGTCCCTGGGGCATACCTTTAGAGTTTATATTTGTTCTCCTTGAGTAGAGCGCTCTCTCTCCTTCCATATGAGATACCCTGAGCCACTTTCTTCTACCACTCTTTGCCATGACCTCTTCCTCACCTTGTGCTGCAAGGGATTGGACCAGCCTTCTATGGACTGAGACATCTGAAACCACGTGTTCCAAATAAACTTTTCCTCCCCCAGTTGTTCTTGTCAGTTCTTTTGGTCACAGTAGCACTACAGCTGACTGAAACAATACCCATTAAACAATACTTCCTAATCCCCACTCTACCCAGTCCCTAGAAACCACCTCTCTGTCTTCTTTTCTGGTATTTTGACTACTATCATCACCTCATACAAGTGAAATGATACAGTAGTTTCAGTATGTAGTTTCATAGGTCTTTTCAGCATATGCCAGAATTACCTTCATTTTAAAGTGAAATACAGTTTCATTGTATATGAGTATAAATAAAAATAATCAAAGTGAAAAGCAAAACTATGTATAAACAAAAATACCATGTTTTTTTATCATTCATGCATTCCTGGTTACTTACATTGCTTCTGCGTTTTTACTCCTGCAGATAATATGTTACGAACATCCAAGGGCAGATGCCACTTTGAGACTCAGCTTTCTGGTCTTTGGGGTGTGTACTCCAGCAGTGGAATTGTTGGATCATATGCTAATTTGATTTTACACTTTTTGAGGGACCACAGAACTACTTTCTATAGTGGCTCTACCACTTTACATTCCCACCAACATTGCACAAAGTTTCCAACTTTTAATACCCTCACAGGTAATTGTCCTCAAATTTAAGGATTTTTTTTTTAATGGAGTAAAAGGAACACGATTTGAATAACAGAAAGATAACTAAAAATAGACAAAAAATCAGATAACATTTTATGATAAAATCACTCTTCTGTGAATGCTCTTTTAGGACTTTCAAGAGTCATCTAACTACTAGGAGATAAGTGAGAGCAAAGGTTCAAGTACAATACCACCTTGCGATGGGTGGCGATGAGGCTGAGGGATTCAGGTCTCAGTCAGAAGATGAGGCAGAAAAGAATGTCTTGGGAAAGTGATGCTGCAGTAAAGGCTGGGGTTACCATGGAGATGCAAGGGCACAGTTTGCAGACAGAGAGTGCAAGGTGCATTGATGTGCAATGTGTGTGTGTATGTGTGTGTGCATGTGTATGTATGTATAGACACAAAAATTATATATTATTTCCCTTCATGACATTTTTATAAAGTAGTTATTCTCAATTCAGAATTGGTGCAATTAAGAATAGTTGAGTTGTATAAAGTGACTTAGAGAAGTGAAGATCTTTGATTTTGTATATAAATCTGCCAATCTCCTGGCTCATGTTTTCCAGCAATACTTTACGCTATCCCTTGGCAAAACGAGAGGGAAAGGTCTGTGTTTTAACAGCCACAGCTGCAGTGCACAAGCCAGCACTAGGCTCCGCTGTCTATTCTTCCTCCTCCTGGCCTGGCAGCTTTCTTTCTCTTGTAGCATTTCTTTAAACAGAAACTTACAAGCAAAAGTGATAAAGGAATATACTTATCTAGCAATCTCTTTCAGTTCTTTCTTCAGGCAAAAATCTGGGACATGTGGTGACATCCATTCTCATACTTTTTATTTATTTGAAATCCTGGAAGCCAGTTTTATTTTTCTTCCTGGGATGTTACTAGAATATACACAAAAAAGATGGTTAAGCTGAGGAACATATAGTATAGGAATTGCTATATGTTTAACATGTGATATTAT
Organism: Spermophilus citellus; assembly: GCF_964194105.1. Lineage (NCBI taxonomy): Eukaryota > Metazoa > Chordata > Mammalia > Rodentia > Sciuridae > Spermophilus > Spermophilus citellus. The sequence goes on from NC_138198.1 coordinate 125,083,712, forward strand.
GTGATGCACTTTTTGTTATAGATAAGCAAAAAACATAATTACACACCTTGCTTAGAAACCGTGTGTGCTAGGAAGTGTCTGTTAATCCCATATGCTTATTTAGAAAAACAAACAAACAGAAAAATATCTAATAGTAGTAGAGATGATTTGGTTTTCTTTCTGGGAATTTCCCCAAGACATTTCAAATACTCCATTCTGTTTTGAAATGTTCTAACCCGAGTGAGGGTAATGTGTGTGGGATAGCCTGAACTGTAGTTAGAGATGGAAAGGGGAGGGTTATTACTACACATGAGTAATTAAATTTTAGAGAGTGGGTGTTTTCATTATTCCCAATTATTTTTAGCAACCAAGACACCAAATCTCTGCACTCTCTGCTCCTGCATGGGCCAGGTACCCTTGTTGACAGCTGCCCATCTCAGACCACATTCCGTACAGAGCTGCAATCCTTCTCTCCGGTTATTTTGTGATGCAAGTGTCCACCTGCTCTGGCCACTGGTCACTCCGGAGCAGTGTCACCCTTCAGGTAGTTTGTGTTTGTGCTTTTTTCTCCAGGATACTTCCCCCGTCTCACTTTTCCTCTCATTTACCAGAAATTCCTCTGGTTTTCCTCTACTACAGACTCCATTTTTTAAATCATAAGTTTCATATGGTTATGCATTTCTCTGCTATTTTGTATTTATGTATTTATCTGTTTTGTATCTGTATATCTATCTGTTATTGTAGCAGATGAGGGAATGGCCCTACCTTAAACTTAACTCCCTTCTTCTCTGCTCAATTCCCTGTCCTCCTTTCAGAATTCACAGAAGTTGTTCTGCATCTTGGGAACTGTAATTGATTCCTCCTGATGGTCCTACTGCAATCTCAGTTTACCTCTATTAAGTACACATATTGCCTTACAGTAAAACATCTGCTTTCCTAATTTCCCTGGTAAGCTTTGAGCTTCAAATTCAGAGTATGTAATGCTTATTTGCTTATCTAAAGTCCAGTATCAAATTCAAAACTTTGTTGATAGGTATCTTTTGATTTTTTTCTTAATACAAAGAAGATTTGACAGGAAGGATAGTAACACCCTGAAAGGCTAAATCAAGTAAAATAAAATGTACCATATTATATTTCTGGAATTCAAGTATTCATGTTTATATTTTTTCAACAGATGACTTTAATTATAAAATAGATAATGATAGGTAAATTAAGCTTACTGGAACCAATAGAGATAAATTGCCTAGAATCTTCTAAAAACATAAGAATTCCAGTGAAAGCTATTTTAGCCTGTGATTTAGATTTACTCATATAAGAAAAACAAAAGGAAACTTACCAATCTCAGCTTTTCCAAAGGGATAGTTAAAGAGCAATATATTCAGAAATAGTGATAGGAAATATTTTCTTAAATGGATGCTGTGTAGAGAACAAGGTAATTACCAGTCTGGAGGCGAGTTAGGAAAATCACTGACTATAATAAGGTACAAGTGAACTCTGCCTTGGGAGAAGCATTACCTCAGAACAAAATCAAAAGCTCTCTAGGTAGAAATCAACACTCAAGTCACGACACTGGGCTGGAATTTCACACTATCAGAACAATGGCCCCTGTGCAGAGCCTTCTGAAGCAGTAGAATGCTTCTTCTTTGCTTTGTTTGTTTGTTTTGTTTTTAATTCAAACACTTTTTAATATACACTGTGAGGGATTCAATAATAAGATATGTATTTTACATCCAAGTTGCAAAAGTGTTCCTCTAGCCTTAGTTTTTAGAGTCTTTTACTTGCACAGATAGTAGCTGTGGCACACTCAACCATGTGAGGAGCATGCTTCCCATGCCCTGTTGTATCCTCCCTTCCTCAGGAAAGGACCCCTTTCTCCTCTCATAGTCTCCCTGGGCTGGAGAGAGAAAGTCAGCAGAAGTGGTAAAACCAGGGTGAACCACCCACCTTTCTGCCAGCCCAGCCCTTGGTATGTCCACAGTCATTTTTTTTTTCTTTTAAACATTATTTTAGTTGTAGATGGACACAATACCTTTATTTTATTTATTTATTTTTATGTGGTGCTGAGGATCGAACCAGGTGCCTCACACCTACCAAGCAAGTACTCTACAACTGAGCCACTGCCACAGCCCCTGTCCACAGTCATTTTTAAACCTGATTATTAATATTAGCAGCCTTACCCCTTAAAATATTTCTGTTTACATTTTGAAACCTATATTCTTGGGGCTGGGGTTATGGCTCAGTGGTAAAGCTCTTGCCTAGTATGTGTGAGGCACTGGGTTCGAATGTCAGTACCACATATAAACAAAGAAATAAAGATCCATCAATAACTAACAGAAAATTTTTAAAAAAATTATTTTTAAACACAAACAGTCAATAAATGCTGGTCCACATAATTGAATCATGTTTCTCAAAAGCATACTGAAGGAGGAGGAATAGAATCCTTACTGTACTCTAAACAGCCTGAAGCCCTACTTGCCCAAGAGCTTGGACATGGTGTGGCTGGCTGTGGGACTCTGTCTAACTGGAAGAGTGTTGTTTAAGCTTAAATCATCAGACTGCACCCCAAATGCATAACCATCTCTACTAGCAATCAATATTCTGAAAGAAATAACTCTTTACTTTTCTTATAAAAGCCATGGGAAACATCAGATAGTTAATTTGAGATAGCTCAACATTTCCCAGGTATAATGACAAAATAATTTCAAAGAATTTTGAATATTTGAGTGTAGGTTTCATGGAACTTGTTTCTATGGCACAAACTCAACCTCATATTGAAAGAAAAGTAGTATTGGCATACTTGGTTGTTTAATTATTTAGAAAAATTTAACAAACTTAGTCTATTTTGACACATTTTATTTTCAGAATTTCCTTAAACAAATAATACCTCAACATTCAAAAAAGTATTATAAATTAAGTCTAGTGTTTAGAAATTATGTTCCTAAGTTTTTTCTCTTTGATTTTCATTATATACTATATTTTATAAACATTTTATATTTAAATAAAAAGGATGCTGTTGCCTATCAGGCATAGTTGATGAAATTCACTCTTGTGTGACATTTTGTTTAAAACATTAAGTATCACCCAGCACAGTGGGATTCCATCCTAAATTCTATTCCTCAAGAATGCAGTGATTTAAAGTGGTAGGTGTGGCCCTCATTTTTGTTCAGTGTCTGGTTTTTCCACCAATGTGACTGCAAGAGTCTCAGGCTCCACACTGACTAGACTAGTTAAGTGCCAAGTATCAGGGACTAAGGGCTAAAGAAGTGATAGCAAGCTATCGGTTAAAAATCTCATCTAAAAGTGTCAGAGATGGAAAATATTATTATATCTTATTATCCTAACAAATTAACTGAATATTTTTCAAATAAAGAATTAAATTTTATGTAGCTTGGCAATGTGTTAATTGAAGAAAAAATATACCATGTGTATAAATTTGATGAAAGTTGCTAAAACAAGTTACTTTTTTTTCCATTCTTAAAAGCCTTTTAAAATGAGTAGATATACACTTCTCTTTGGAGGGAAATATTTGACCAAATGCTCTGGTAAAAAATTACTATATTCACAAATCATGAAATTAAGTTCTGCAATACTCATGTGCTTAGCAAATTCTAGATTTTTGAATGCCACTGGTATGATAATTGAGCTTATATTTATACACTATTTATTTGACTAATGAACTTCTTGTTGTAAGAAAAAAATACATCTTCTATGTGTGTTGTCATCTGTACTTCAACAAGCAGCCTTCAAAATGAAAACAAAGCATTTCTTTCAAAAATACCTTTCCTGGCTAATGCATACCCTTTCACTGAAAAGATGTTGTAATTTATGAATCTATTTATTTATTTTTTATACCTAATATTATATTTGCAAATGTGTCCTGGGGGATAGAGTAATGTGTGTCGTGTGATAATTTTCCTGTAATTGTTTTCTTATCACAGAATGTAATCTTTTAATAGTTTAGTAACTCAATATTTTCTAAATTTTAACAAACTTGCCCTGAAAAATTCAGTTTTATATTGGTACCAACCTAAAGAATTTCCTATATCCAAAAATGATAATATCTTATCAAAAATTTAATTTCTATAAACTATACTTAAAATAAAATGAATGTTAAAATCTACAATCTATTAAAATTAAATTTAAATTTAGCTTTTTCTTTGAGATATCAGATAAATAATAGACTATGCTTTTAAAGGACTATATAGACGGTAATGTATGATAAATTTGAAGAATGAGCATATATTATTACTATAAAGTTTAGTCAATTGTATAATTAAGCCTAAAAAAGTGAATTCTATCTTTGGAAATAAGTCGATTCTAAATACTGACCACCCTAGGCTTATGTAGGCCATGTTAATAAAGGTCAGGTGACTGGTTGGACTTTTGTGTTAGGAACCACAATTTTAAGAAACTTGCATAAATTATTCAAGCCACACATTGATAAACCAGCTCTATAGAACAGCTACATTGATAGGTACCATAGTCTATGTCCACTATGCTGAATGCTGTCAATAGGTGGCTGAAATGTATTTATATGTATAAACATCCAAACATGCACACACACACACACACACACACACACACACACATTATCAAATAAAATTCTCTCTGAGTGAAGTTAAACAGCCAACCGAGACTTTACTCAAGTATTCTCCAAAGGAGAGAGAGATTGAATTTTGCTGAAGATCGGAAGATTTTTCAGCAATGGGCTGAGCTAGTCGAAGGCACTAGAAACTAGGAGGGAAGCTGTGTGATGAAATAGTTATAAAGCTAGCAAGAGGTTAGAAGAAGATTACGCCTTATTAGAGCAGAAAAAGAATGTGAATTTGTACATTTTCTAAAGTAAATGCTCTACAAAAATAGAGGTCTGGGGCCTAAAGGCAAAAGGAACCTATTGAAAGTTTAGTCAAACTGAGGGCAACATTAAGACCATGGTGTGTGTGTGTGTGTGTGTGTGTGTGTGTGTGTGTGTGTCCTTTATGCTCCTGTTTTCACATGAAAGGCAGAATATCTATAATGATTAAATATCAGCTGCAGAGAGAGGCCAACCCTATGACCCTAGTGCCTAAGCCACAGCAGACAGAATGCCCGAACCAACATCTTAGAATTCAAAGCCTACTTGGTGTAATAAAGTGATCTTAGGCAAATTATTTAATACTCTTTATCAGTTTTCTTGTCAGTAGAATATGAGTGATTATAAAATTCCCCGAGAGTTTTTATAAATATAAATAGAATAATTGTATGTAAAAATATGCATACAAGGAAGTGCTTGAAATAGAATAGCCACTTAAAGAACATCACCACTTATCAGTACAGGAATCTACTTAGGGGTATGTAATATGTGGATACACTCCTCAAGCAGAGTTTCCAAGTTATAAAAAATGTATGACTATAAAAATGATGGCAGTTACCAATAAAATGTGTTAGTATAAACATAATGGCATCAAATTAATACTTTGTAATTAAAACAAGAAAAGATTATATGACTCCACTGAAAATTCAAGGGAAGTAATCCTGGTATTTTCCAGCCTCCAGTGGAAATGCTTTAGTCCTAAAACAACACATCAATTTGGGGGCTTGAGGATTTAGTCAAACCAAAAGAGAAAAGCAGTTTGCGCAAGCTATCACTGCCTATTTTGTCGGAAAAGTTTCTTCTGTGAACTTGAAATTGCAGGCTCATTGCCTGATGTAGTGAGAGAAATGATGAAGACCGAGAAGTAAATTGTATCCCTTGCCATGGTCGAAACCATTTTAAGCATATGGCTTATTTAGGGAAGAAGCTGTAGCAGAGCATAAAGATGCCATTTATTCTAATTCAATCTGAAAGCCAGGTAATGAAATATTCTCAAAGATATTTACAAAAATGAGCTTTAAACTCAAGTACTTTTCCATTCTGGAGCTGAAGATCTTAAAAGCCTCCATTTATCTCTTACATCCATCCTCTTTGCGAGACTTACCTTCTGCACTCCCACTGGAGTCTCTCTTTGCCTTTGGTAGATGACAATATTAATCTTTATTATTTGTGTGAAAAATTAACTTTTAACTTTAACTGCAAAGGAAAATACTGATTTGCAAAAACACATGTAAAAGCAGGACTTGTGTGGTCAGGATGCAAATCCCTTGGCACGGGATGCGACATAACCCACTAGAGAACTGCCGAGAGTCACTGACCAAGAGAAAATCCGGCCATTTCTTCTGTTATTTTGAATGTGACTCTGTGTTGAAACTTCACATGTTACATTGAGAGTAAATCCCAAGTTTTTGAAAAAAAAATAATAAAACAATGTCTGGTCTAACAAAATGCTCCATTTGATGATTTTGACTTTTGTGTGAGTTTTATTTCCAGCTCTCATTTGAATGACATAAATTTTGTTCTCTTTACCTACAGGACTGTGAAAATAAAAAAAAAATAAAAAATGCTTGAAGACAAGGTCAGCAAGTAAACTGCTTATATCAATTCCTTTTTTTCTTCTCCCCAATTCCTATTATTATTATTGATCCATCATTTAAATTTCAGACTATTTCTTGTGGATGTGCAATTTAATTTTTCTTGAAATTTTGTACAGTAAGATATTTTTATGAAGAAATAAACGAAGGGCAGTAGAGTAAAACATCTGTTTATCATTTCTGAGTTATTTGGAATGGCAATAACTCAAACCAGAAGAGGATAGGGGAAGAGGAGGAGGAGGAGATTACCTGGCCATGCTGGTTGGTTTATAGGTGGTAAAGGATTATCTCTTAGCTCATAATATAATTTAAATGTTTTTGAGCAGGAAAATGAATGAAAGAATGATGGAAATACAGACAAGGAGAGTGTAAAGGAATGAGATAAGTAGATAACTGCACGGACTTATAATTATAGGGGTAAATGCCAGACAGGTAACATATCTTTCCATCCTTTGAGATCTGTTTGTATAACTGAAATGGTCATACATCTTGCAGTTTTATGGAAAATGAAGTAAAATGTTTAACATCAGTCTTTATACAAGAGTAGCAACAACAACATTTACTTACTAGGATGGGTTGTTGCTGTCATAACTAATTTCCAGCCATCTACCAACTCCAGGGTTCAGTGCAAATAATTCAGACACATTTGTAAACTATGAAAAAGGAAACTTAAAAAACTCCCCAATGAAGTGTATACCTACAACATCAATCACAAATTTAGGGAGATCAGCTGTATGTGCAACGAAACAAATACTATAAGTGAGCACAATTTAAAAGTCAACCATATTGAATGAGCAGAGTATAAATTAAAAGTTTCAGGAAGGAGAAAAAATTTCGTCTATTAAGTATTTTCATTAACATGAAAAATATATCCTTATTTATAGATGGATCATGTAGTTAAATATTTATATTCTACTTAGAGTAAAATGATCATTGAAAATGATTATCTGGATTTTTTTATTCCTTGAAACAGATTTGACTCCAAATATTTATAAATTGCCTTACTATAATCATTGGTTTTGATATTTATATCATGAATCTGTACACATATTTATTATCAGCTATTATTTTGTCTACTTTATTTTTTAAAATACCTATTATATTAGCAGATATACCAAGTTAAACTAAACTATATTAAAGATGGTATCTATGTAATATTCACCCAGATTGTGTTATCAATTGGTTATTACTATTGTTAATTCATTAATATTTTTAATATAGACATTTGGTATCCCATCAATGAAACACTTACATTGTGTTTATTATCTATTTTAAATACTTTTAAAAGAGTGTACTTCCAGTTTGAGCAATATTTTGAAACATAATGGAAGAATCGTTCCATAACCATAGAAAAGAAAGTTGGCCCCATTGTTGCTAGGAGGACATCCTCTTTTCCTCTGTAGGAAGCTGTACTCCTTTTCTTATCATCATAACTTGAAGGGACAGTGTGGAAAATCATGTTTCTGTGTTTGTTTCCTTAAACATTTAAGGAAATAATATCATTGTATTCAGAAAGTCTTTACTCCCAATTCTGACTGCAGTGGTCATATGTTCACATAAGTGTGTTAAGATCTTAAGCTACTGAACTGCAGGGACTTCACGTAACTTTAGATATAGCATGTTCCTCAGTCAGGTCATGGAGGGCCATGTATGCTGTTTACTGATTCTGATTGCTGTGATGATCTGAAGAGCTGCCTAAAGCCTTCCTATTTCTAAAGAAGTTCACACATATTAAAATCACTTATTTGCATTTTGGGGAAGGCAGACCCTGAAATTCAGAGACGTAGAAATGTCACTTGAACTACAATGCCAGATTTCACTCTACTCTGAACCATGGCACTTGTCTCCATTGACCCCCCAATGGCATGGGACACCAGAAGGGAGTGCTAGGACCTTCTTGCTCATCACACTGCCCAGTTACTGGCTCTCCAGTTCACCACATGCCAGTTGTCTCTGGCTTCTGAGTTCTGAAAATGGTAGACTTCTTCATACACATTTTATTTTATAAAAACAAACAGATCAAATTAATTGAATTTATAGGAAAGGTGCTCTTGAGATAATCACAGGTGCACAAAACAGAGGTTTTTGAAATTACAGGACACAAAATAGTAGAGTGAAACATGAAATCTGCTACACAGATAAATAATATTCCCTAATAAAGCTCTCAGCTGAACATGTAAAAATCTGAGGTATTAGAAGAAAAACAAAACAGAACAAAAAAATCATGAACCTAGGCAGTACTGAAAGAGAATCCATCTTGATTTTTTACATTCAAGATTAAAGAATCTTCCCAATAACCATTCATATACTTATAAATAAAATTCCCAGTAAGTATTTAGCATAAATATAATGCAAATTAATTGTATTTTTAATGGAAGAAAAATAACTGGCTTCAGTTATTCCTGTTTGTATTCTTAACGTTAAGAGACATTGGGAGAATATATACAAAGATTAAAATGAAGCTGGAGATACTAAATAACAGTACTGTCTCTTGTTCTAACATTTGTGGACTGACATGCCTTGCTAGGTATACAAACCTGAGTGAGGACAGCATCCATTTATTCATCTGATGGGTAAAAACATGCCCATATACACAAAAAACAAAAATGAAAAATAAACATCAAATATATGTTCTTATTCTATAAAATTTCAGTATAAATGGACACATTTGGAAATTTCCAGTATATTCCAAATGAACACATTTCAGTATTTTGAGCAACAGAATATAAACATATAATGGAATGAATTTTGACATACAAATTATAATAGATCCTCAAGACAATTCAGAATATATAAATTGTAAGTTATTAAAAATATTCAATTAATAGTATACATTAAATATTTTGTCCCAATATAAAGTACACTGCAAAAATGTACCATGATTTAACCCCTATATTTAAGGGAAAATATAATAAATGTAATTTTTATAAAAAGGTAAAACATAAATTTACATTTTAGATTTAGATATTTTTATTTTTCATAAGGTCTTTAAAGGATAGGAACTGTATTGCTAAACAAGTAATTATCATTTAAAAGAAAAGCATGGATTTGGATCAACTCCATGCTCTGTTAAATAATTAGATTTAAGGAAACTTTTAGAGAAGAAATTAACCAAAATTAAACAATACCAGTGATTTAAATTTATTTTGAAGTGCTGCGCAAGATGAAGATGTTTTCAGATTTACATATTTTAATTTCCTTTGCATGGCAATCCATCAACTCACTTGCCAAAATATACAGATGCCCCTGCATTACTTTAAATTTTATTTTCTCCAATTTGTATTGAATCACAAATCAAAAAGTTTGTAACATAGTTTTGATTAATTTAAGACTCAATAGAAGCTGTTTTCTGTTTTATGTTTGGCAGTAATTAAGCCTACTATAAAGTGGTGTGGCATTAAACAACATTCCTGAACAGAATTCAGTTCCATTAACAAGCTCCATTAGAGAAACACAGCCAGCTACAAATCAACGATTTTGTGTCAGTTTCTGTAATTACCGTTTGTGCATAATTGGTGTGATAGCCTACCTTTTGTCACAGCGTTTTGGTTGTTTGAATAGGCAAAGCAAGGCATAATGCTGTATAAAGTATCATTTAAACGCAACTTCAATTGTGTCCAGAGTCTGACACTCCAAGAAGAAAAATGCTAATTGCTTCACAAAATTGATGACTACTATTTGAATTTTGTATGAATATTTATTTTTAAAAATTCTAGGCAAATTTCTAATGTTATAAGTGAATGTCAAACACTAACAAAAGTTCATGTTTCCTAAGATGTGGTCATTTTTAATGTTGTACCCTATTTAGAATAGATGTCTTGTCTCTCCTATATATTGTAAGAAAATACTTTTTTTCCAGTAAGCTAATATATATAAACTGAGATGCCCTGTTCATGTCTTCAAGGGTGTACTTACTAGATATTAATTTAACCCTGGCATTAGCACAATCTCCTATTGAGGAATTTTCACATTACAAAAAAGTTATTTGTTACTGTATTGTTTATAAAACAAAAATCTTTAGTGGATATAAAGTACTAAACAATTTTTTCTAATACTTTGACAGTGTTTTCAATATTAAAAAATAAAACACAGTATCCTAAACAATTATGATTAATAATAAAGTTACTGGAAGATTCCCATTGATTTTTAAAACAAAAATATAATTCCATTATATCATTACTTTGATTACAGTGTGTGCCCCTCCAAATTCAAGTTCACATGTACTTGCCATTTACTTTATTCTAATGGTAAAAAGAGGAGGGACTTCCAAGAAATGAATGGTCCATGGGGGCTGCACCCTCAGGGGTAGGGTTAGTGCTTTGTAAAAAGGGATTTGGGGAGTGATTTCTTGTCTTCCCACTACTTGCCTGGTACCTTGTTAAGATGCAAAAGAAAGACCCTCCCAGATGAGGCCCCTAGATCTGGGGTTTCCTCCTGCCTAAACTGTATTATCATAGAGTTCTGCTCATTACAAATCCCCAGACTCAAGTATTCTGTTAAAAAAGCATAAAATGGACTGGCAATCATTTTCAAAAAGGTACAATTTTTGATGTCTATGTGTATTTCACAAAGTCCTTATTTCCACTACAAATAAAAGTCATGCCATTGTATCAGACATGCCAGATGAATACATTTATGCTTGAAATGGAGGATTGATGCTTCATCCTGAGAAGACAATTGAGACATAACTGGATGATGATTCTGAACTCTTTGTTTCACGATTGTTAGCAGATAACAGAGCAAGACCTAATATTTATACCTATCCGTATGTCTATGTATTTAATGCAAACAATACCTTGGTTAAATAATAAGGTTCTGCAATAATTTGTATACCTTTATGAGGTCTTTATTTTTTATTTTATTGTTTTGCTTTCCTCTGTTTTTGTGGTGCCCAGTGTTGAACACAGGCCGTGTTTGTGTTAAGCTAGCGCTCTACCACTGAGACACATCCTCTGCCCTTTTTGTTTACTTCTTTGATCCATTTCAATGTTTGAAAATTGTTATGATTTATTTCTGATTTTGTTCAGGAAAAAAGGTTGAAATAACTACATTATAGAAAATAAGAAATTAATTTATCTATTTGAAGTTCAAATATATTCCTTTTCTCCTTTCATGATTCACTATTTTCATAGCACATACTTGAGAAAATAATTATGAATAAATTTGTTCCAGTGTCATTTAAAATATACCTAGTCCTCATGTGATCAATTTACGGTACAAAATTAAATTAATATTACCATGCTAAGTAGTCCATTTCATAATATTTAAGCTGCCGTTAATTGTGTGTACAATAGAATGATACCCAAAGTGCTACTGACTAAAATCTGATGTATCTATGAGGGTCACATGCAGAAAGAAATCCCAATAGTTATTTGAACAGAGATTATTTGATATATCAGAGTTATTAAATATATGGAAACAACTTGATACTTTCACTGAGAACATCTTAAAACTGCAAAAGCAGCTGAAACACATGGCATGAAGTTGAAATTATTGAATCTTAGAAACTGAAAAAAGGTGTTCCTAGGGCTCACTTATCAAGGAAGACACACCTTTTGTTTCTGTGAAATAAGGTTTGTCATCAAGAAAATGTCCCATATAACTGTACTTACTTCAGGGGATGAGAGTGGCTGTCAGAAAGCACCATGAGAAGGGGAGGTAGCTCCCTATATAGAACATTTGTCTGTCTCAGCGAGGACAAAGATCTGCCTCTCCCACAGGAATGTGGTCCCAAATGACATTGGCCACCTCTTGGCCAGGAGGTGTTAGATCTGATGTGCTACTGAGAGCTCAATGTTGGTCTTGGCTTTGGACAAATCGGGCACAGGGCACTCTCAGTGCCTTTGAGGAGGTAAACCATCAGTAACCCACCCTACTCATTTCCACCCACATGACCCTTCTGCACGTGGCCCCCAAGCAAGCAGTGAGGTGGTTTGCAGTGGAGGTGGCACATGGCAGAGGTGCCTCTTCTCTGTGCTGGGTGCCCATTGGTGACATTCCTGTTGGATATACTCAACCTGCCTTCTGCACATTCTGAAGCAAGGCAGCAATATGTTAACTTCACCTTTTACTTTGTTTGTTTTGAATTTTCCTTCTAGGTCAACTGTAAGATGGTAGCAAGATCATGTGTAGATCACAATGTTTTGGGCAAAAACCTAATCACCATTAATCAATTAATCAATTCAATGAATCAATAAGTTAATCATTCATTCATCCTTATTAACTGAATCTGTCTTAACAGTCTGGTATTGTGCTATCCTTTTGGTTACTAGGGTAAGTAAAGCTTCCTAACCTATTCCTAAGGGGAGAAAAACCTACCCATATAAATTCTGTTTCCTACTTAAAACTGTGATAATATAGACATGCACTTCTTTGCTAAAAGCTAGTTTTGCATAAGAGTCATACAAAAATGGGTTTTGGTACATATGCCATTTATCAACTTATAAACAAAGATTTTAACATAAAAACTCTTTATTTGGATGCACACATTGCCAAAAATCTTGTCGACAGTTTTAAGATTTATGATGGCTTTCACAGCGTTCCTCTTCCTGGCACCCACTAGAGTGCATTAACGTTGAAAAGAAACTGGCTTGAATTGTGAATATGACTTCAACAATAAAAGAGAGGAATCCACAGTGCAGCTGCTTTCATGTGTATCAATACACCAGTGTCTACATATTGAACTACGTCTTGGTGCACTTAGGTAGCTGCAGGTTCACCGTAAGTTCACATCAAATACAAAACGGACCTGGCTGGTAAACTTAGGTGTTAGTAAATTGTGAAGTATTGGTTGACACAGTGACAAAAACTAGAACAAAGAACCCACCCTTACATCTTTATTACAGTGAAGGAAGAAATGTGATTTCTAAATCTGCTAAAAATGATTTTCAGAGCTCAGAGTTAAGTACAAACTGAAGGCTAGAATGCTTTGTAGGTGATTTTTAAGAAAATTAATGCACACATTTAAAAACTAATTAAGACTTTATATCAATATGGTTTTATCAGAAAAAAATGTTTGTGAAATAGAGCCACACAGCCCGAGGTGTAGGTTGGCTTCTGTACTCTTGTGGCTTTCCACATGTCATGTATGTTCTTGGGTCCACGTATAAGTAGCTGAAAATAGAAAATTTTCCATATTTTATAACTACTCCACAGAGTTATTCTGTCATTCAATAATTTCACAGACAGTGAAGAAAAATAGGCTGTTATTCTACTATTTGTAATAAATATGCCCTTATCACAGCCTCCTGTGAAATTCTGAAATGTTTAGGAGGTTTTAAAAAAATCACTTTGCCTAATTATCTTTTAATATCATAGTGTTCATTTACAGCACCAAAATATCATGAATAACCATGATAATGTAATGAGGGTGGGTGCTGTGCTTTAATTTTAAATATATGAACACTGAATCCAGTGTTAGAATTATTCAAGGTCAAATATCTTTGATTTTTAACACTAGGGGGAAAATTCAGATATGTCTGATAGCCAAATGGCAGGGCTAACCACCATGATATATTATAACTCCAAAATTTAAATGGTAAGATTATAAAATTAGTGGGTTAGATGCAAGAAGAGCACTGAAATTTACTGAGGATGTTTGTAAATGGAGAGCAATAACTGGGCAATTTAGAGTATTCTTTACAAAATTACATGGTGTCTTGTGACATTAAGAATATCTTGTCAATCTCACTGACAAAATCAGTTTGCTTAATTGAGCCTAATTTAATAAAATATGCTCTTTGTTAATTTTTGTTAGCATCGATGTCAGCACTTGATATAGATCACAGTGACATCTTGTCTCCTAGAAAATTACAAACCCATGGTGGGAATCATATAACATTTACCATCTTCTCAGGGTCTTGCACAATTTTTGCAGCATAGTAGTTGCTCTAAAACTACTAAAATGAATAAAATCCTTGATGAATATTCCTTACTTAAAGATGAAGACAAGTTCTATTTTGGTTTGGCACTTGTTTGCTATAACTTTGATAATACATTTTCTAGATGATATAATTTATTCAAGTACAGTTTAGATATAAATATGTTCTAGATGGCATTTATAATTTGATATTAATCTGGTGAATATTTGATAAGGAATAATCCTATTATTTTGAGTCATGTTATCAAATGTGTTTCATTATATTTACATACAAATTAGTCAAGGTTATGATGAAAGTATAATTATAAGAATGCTATGAAATTATATCTGAATATTGGGCCAAAATATTGATACTTTTAAGACTAAATTTTGTTAGAAGAAAATTCTATAAAATAACTTTACAACTTTAGTTATTTTTGTGATTCAGTTAAATTAATCCACATGGGTTTGAATAGATTTAAATAATAATGAATCATTACAATGAAAAAAACAAAGTAACTGGGGACAAAGATGATTTCAAGTGACTTTAAACAAAGCCATCTCTAATATCCATATTAATGTGAAAGTATTGATATGGCGATGTGCTCTTCTGAACTCAGTGTGGTTCTGCCCTTAGTTATTTCTATGTGCACCTTTGGGCTGGGAAACTGGAGGGCAGCAGTGGAGTCCAGCTGCCCAGCACGGCCTTTCCAGGCCTGGGATCCCGTTTTTCTCCTTGTGTAAAGTATAGGAATCAAACTGATCAAGGTGAACTAGAAAGCTCCCCTTTTTCATGAACAATACAATAGTGACTACTTCCTTTACAAGTCTATCACCAACAGCTTAAAGCCACAGAATTAAAAGTGTCCAGTACTGAATATCAATAAATAAGATATGTTTTTCCAATAGATTTTCTACTTTCATCCCTTCATGTTTCTTTCCTAACTGCTCAGTCCTATTAGAGACAGTGTCAGCTACTGAGGTCATTTTGAAAGGAAAAGTTTGGTGGTTTTCTAATTAAAAATACTCACTATTTTGTATATTTGCAAAGCACCAATAAAAATTGCTAACCAATCTATAATTCCATTATTTGATAAAAGAAAGCAGGCTGCAGACTCTTGTAAGAACTTCCTGGCTATAGTCGCAGGCTAGTCAGTGGCTGGGAGCACCAGGTACTACAGAATGGAAGAAAGTGTTCAAACCAGAAAAGCAAACCCAAGGCACACATGAAACAAGGATGGGGATAAGACCAAGGGGTATAGGACCAACCAAAAGGCGTCCTAATAATGAAGGCTGGCCTGCCAGGGAGGG
The DNA here is from genome assembly GCF_964194105.1 of Spermophilus citellus. NCBI lineage: Eukaryota > Metazoa > Chordata > Mammalia > Rodentia > Sciuridae > Spermophilus > Spermophilus citellus. Next base: position 125,099,307 of record NC_138198.1, read on the forward strand.
GAATCATAGTTCCATACTGCAACACAGAGTGTGACATAAAAGTCCTTGAGTTAATGCCTCATGGAACACTATAGGAGTCCTCAATGTTGTTCACTGCTGCAGTCCAACTTGGTAAAATAACCGGGAGGTGACAAGCAATTTGAAGGTTGAAGCGGGAACTGCTTTATTGTAGGGAAAACTCACTGGGAACTGAGCAGGAACTCAAGGTAACAGGCACCCAAGGTAGTGGGGGCCACTTTATTGCTAAACAGCAGAGGTATATATACCTAACCGATCACACACAGCATGACTCAATTAGCATCATCTAGATACAGCGGTCAGCCAATAAGGAATCACCACCAACTTAATGGCTCGGTGGCATTGCTTTACAAACCACTCCTCCTGGCAAACTGCCAGGCAACATCTTGACTTGATTTGAGGTTCCCAACAGTTCACCTCAAAGGAAACCCATAGAACTGTCACAGCAAAATGGGTGTAAGGAGATGTAGCAACTAGGTGGAACTTGATGTCCCAGGTGGATGGCATGCTGGAACACAAAGAAAGGGCATTAGGCAACCATAGGGGAATCTGAACACAGACTGGGCTCCATGGAATGATACTGTATCACTGGAGTTTATTAATGTGATACGTTATAACATGCAAAAGGTTTTCCATGAAAAAACCTGGTGTGGGGAGTACAGGAACTCTCTTTACTCAAAAAAAAAAAAAAAAGTTAATCAATAGTATACATATATATGTATGTAGATAGACAGATGTTTGTGTGTGTTTGTGTGTGTAAATAATTTTGGAGGAAAAAAAGAGGATTAAGTGGAAGAAATCAATCTACCTGATTCCAAGAGTTATATTATATCACCAGAGTAATGAAAAGAATTTCTAGAGAAGAAAGCCATATGTATCAATACAGTAGAAATAGAATAATGAAAATATCCTAATTGATTTTTTATAAAGAAGCAAAAGCAGTTCAATTCAGTGGAGGAAGAAAGAAAGACTTTTCAAAAATGATACCAGAACATTTGGTCAACCATAGCCCAAACACTCAACTTTGACCAGACCATACCTTATGTAGAAATGAACACAAAGGGATCAGAGAATGATATCTAAAACATGAAAGTATAACACCAAAGCAGAATAAAGTAATGGGAATTAGGGATAGAGGGAATTCATAGAGTTGACATCAAATCATGGGGGGTTCATGAAGAAACAATATATTAGACTCCATTAAAAGTCTATGAATATATGAACTAACCTCTCGGAAAAGAATATTTGAAACTATCTGACAAAGGACTAGTATCTGGAAAATACAAATAACTCTCAAATCTGAAAAGTAAAAGAATTCTATCAGAAAATGAGTGAAAGGCAGGAGGAGAACCTTCAGCAAGAGTATCCACAAAGTGCAAATGAACACACAGAGGGTGTGCGGCCCCTGAGCCACTGAGCCTGTTTTCCTCACCACAGGGATTTTGTATGAAAGAGGATATATTTAATAGAGGAGTGGGGCTGTAAAATATGTAACACTGTCATCTAGCTGCAATCCTTAAAATGTTTAATAATATCAGTAACGTTATACTTATTTTCATTTTCTGAACAAGGTATAACAAAATTAGATGTGAATCGATATCACTATTTTGATGAGAAAGTAAGCAATAAGATAAATATGTTTTTCAGTGAAGCACAGGTTGGATGATCAATGTGACAAATCATAGATCTTTGTATCATCTTTTACTAAACAGTTTCAGGAACTGAGCAGTCATGCATTCAATCATGCATTCAATCATGCAATGATTCCACATCTAAAGTTTTAGCTGATTTATTCTATGTCTTCTGATTAACCTCTTCTCTATATGGAAGAAGTGTAGTACAGACTTTGGATTTACCACAACATGACAGGAACTATTTTGAAACTTACAATCTGTATGTCTTTTTACTTCTGTCCTTGGGATAGAGAACCAAAATAACAAGTCATCCATGATTAGCAACCCATGGTGAAATGTTTCTTTCTTGCTGTATTAAAGATAAATATAATTATTGATCATAGAATTAAAAATCCAGTTTCAAGCATAATGATGAATATGTCTCTTTTAAGTATTAACAAATATTTTGTTAATGCGAGATGATTAAAACTTTATACCAAATGCCATGGGCAACATCACCTGGAAAAACTAATAAATTGATTCATGTTGACTGGCATGTCGACTTTTAACCAAAACACCAATGCTGTCACGTGACTTTATAAGGAAGCATGGGGGAAATGGGGTAGTTTTATTTTAATGTACCTTCATTTGTATATCCATTAACTTCCCCTGCTTTTTTGGTAATATACATGGAGTCCACAATTATGAAAGGGAATATGAAAACAGATTGAAAACTTAGAAAAAAATAAATGGTTATAGAAGTGATTATAGTTAAACAAAAGTAATTGCTATTATACAATGAGAATCTTTTAAAAAGAAGCCTATAAAATTACTTAGCATCTTGAAATCCCTCTTTGCACATGCTGACAGAAGGTTAGGTTTAAGAGGAACACCCCATTAAAAAGAAGTCATTCCTAAACAAAAAGGCTAGTGATTTATTGCTAAAGGGGCACAGGAAAAATAACATATAATGGGCATTTATTTGGGAAGGCAGGTGTGAAAAGCCCTCTAGGGAACTGAGTGTCAGTGTGTGGAAACAGCTCACAGACTGAGCACTTGTAATTATGCAGTCTTTCCCTCGGGCTTACTTGTTTATGTGTCTGTTGGTGGTTGCCTGAACTTCTTAGATTAAAATTTTGATGAAAAGAAAGTTCCTGCCTTAAAACCACACTTTGCAATCCTAAAAAGGCCTCCAGAGAGCAAGTTTAAGGTTTTATGAAGATATTTTTAAAAATCAGTTTTACTTTTATTGTACATTTCACTTTTCTCTTCTTTCTGCTCTGGCTAGGAGAAAATTAATTTGGAAAATAAAAGCAAGTGGCCCCCAATGTCTCCCAAATTGTTTTCATTGTACTTTATACAAATTAAATCTAGTAAACTGAACTGTAGTTGAGATTTAGTGGTGTTTAAAGATTAGAAAAATCTGAAAGGATGCATTATGATTTTTTCTTTTTAAAAGTAGTAATATATCAATTATTTCATGTAAAGCTTCTCATTAATATAATATATTCCTTTAATACAGACATATTAAATTATCTTCACATGAATGAGATTTTGCGTATAGGAAAAAGCAATATAAAAGAAGAAAGTAAAGTTCCTTGTGTGCTGGATTTAAAAGACAATAAATGTATTTGTCATTGACTTTTACACATAAAAATATACCATACATATAGAAAATTAAAATACATTTCCACCAGAAGATGAGGAAGGCCCACATATATGGAGGACAGAAGATGGAAAAGTAGCATTGCTAAACAGGCTTCTTTTTGTACTGGGGACTGAATCCCAGTGGTGCACTTGCTGGGACTCCGGGTGTGACAACCATGCTAACTCACCTGGCATTTTCATTCCCAGTCTTGACTGACATTTGTTTGATCTCTCTGGCTGATAGTATTTTGAAATATCTCCTTACAGTTTTTGCTACACATTTTTATTGTACATTGAATAGATTGCAATAAGTTGGCCATCAGAATAATAGGAATAATTTTATATGTTTAATTGACCACTTGGAAACAAAGGAAAGAAGAGAAAATTTTATGTAAATTTTTTAAGCTGTGGAACAACATGGACTCAATAAATTCAGAGATAAAAACCATTATAAGATTACTGGATGACATAAAAAGGGAAGCTGCAAACTTAAATATGTAAAGTAAGTTCAAAAATAACCTCCTTACATTAATAATTAAGTGAATAAGACAATGTAAGAAGAAGGGGGAGGCATATATTTGTCACAGAGTATGCAGATAATAAGGATAGCAAGGAAGGAGATCTGGAGGAAGCAATCACACATAACCCAGACAAATATTGTTAGCTGTGAGGATACATAGCCACTCATGGGAAACAAACTTGAGGAGGGACTTCCTCAACCTGGAAAATACACACAAAGAAGTACCTGTGAGTAATATCATATTTAATAGTAGAAGCTCAAAAATGTTTCCCTTAGAATAAATAACAAAGCAAAGGTATCCACTGGAATAAGTTTCATCAGTGCCACCCTGGAGGAAAAGACTGATGAAACATGACAGAAAATTTGAAAAAAATAAAGATGAATAAAGCATATATATTTTAAAAGAAAAAAATAACAGCTGTTCATATGTGAAGATGACACACTAGTATTTGTAGAAAATAGTCAGTAATCTACAACAAACCCAAAAGAACCAATATATGAACTCAGTAACATTTCAAAATAGAATAAAAATACTTTAAATTATTTAATTTTTTCTTTATTAACAACTCATCATTATAAATTTAATTTTAAAAGAATAGTATGACAGCTATAATGAATAGGAAAAACAGATGAGCCTATAAATTATATGCATTATATATACTCCTACAAATGAAAAGTAAATTAAAGATCTTAAGAGAGATATACTATGCTTAGGAAGACTATGATTCTTTGTTTATAATGCATATCTTATTCACTCAGTTACCAAACCTTTCTATCATTCATACAATTCTTTTGAAAACCAAGATTCTTAAGACACAAAGGTGCAATATCATTTCAATCAAATGTGTTTCCAACAATCTTCTAGCACATTGGCAGTTTGGGTAGAAATGCACCAGATCTAAATACCCTGAACACTTTGAAAACAAGCAGCAAGTTGGAGACTCTGCAGTATTTGGTTTCAGTAGAATGACATTATAGCACTCACATGTCTTAATAAAGGTAGACACCTAGATGAACAGAAAATGATGCAGAATCCAGAAATAGACCCACATAAAGATGATTAATTGGTTTTCAGTATAAGTATTTCAACATTGAGGTAGTGTTTTTGAACAAGTGTGCCAGAAAAGACAGACTTCCATATGCAAATAAATAAAACTCAACCATTTCTCTATCTCATAAAATTCCAACTTGAAATAAATTTGAGAGAAAGCAAAACCTAAGATGATAAATATTCCAAAAGAAAGCTTAAGAGAAAGTCTTTGCAAAGTTAGAATAGGCAAACATTTTATTGATTGTATATACAAAGCAGAGCCTCCAAGCAATATGTAGTGGTACTACATCAGAATTTAAACCTTTGTCTGTGACATTAAAAAATAAAAAGACAAAAAATTTGAGTTGCAGAAAAATCTTTGAAAACATGTAGCAGATCAAAGATTTGTATCAATAATATGTAAAACTAAAAAAAAAAACTTCATTTAAAATTTTGAATAAATGCTATATCGAAGAAATAAGTTGGAGCAAGCAAACAGAAAGATGGTGTCCATACCCTTCAGGAGAATTCACACTTAAATCACCGTAAACATGCCTACGTAACTATGAGAATTCCTGAATTTCAACTAAGCTAAATAAAATATGACACCAAAAGCTGCGAGCATACAAAGAAGTGGAACTCTCCCAGATTGCTAAGGGAATGCAGTGGTGCCCACTGAAGACTCAAATATTTCCCCAAGAGAATATGGAGCATGCAAAGACGTCTACATGGATACTTGTGACAGCCCTATTTATAATAGCTGCAAACAAGAACCAGCAGACATCCAGTCACTTGCAATGGTGATAAACTGAGGCGTATCCCCACAAACAAATATTTACCAAGTAACAAAGTGGAGTGGAACACACAGGTTTCAGAAGTGTTGAAGAAAAAAATGACATTTAGAAGACATTCTGAGAACGCGCAGACTGGACATACAGGAATCAGATCATTCCTGACCAGGGCTGGAAGGGGGATTGACAGCAAGGAACAAGAGAAGTTATTCTAAGATGTTGAAATAGTTTTTCTTGATTGTGGGGACATTTATATTCTTTATTTGTCACAAGGCTACATGTAAATTTAGTCTCATTAAAACTGACCTTATTATATATTTTACAAAAAAAAGTATACCATACTATTGGAGACATTCAGAAATTCATTACACGGTTTTTGAGCTAGGAAAGTATTTAGACAATTTCTATTAATTTTCACCTTTTCATGCTTAGAAATGTTTTCTTTCCACATGTTTTCCTTATGTGTTACTTAGGTGTAGATCTTCATATTTTCCATAAAATAAAAATAATCTACTCAAAGCTAGGCTTCAGTCTCACAACAAACTTCCTAGGTCTCCATATCTGCAAAAGCACAGCCATGCCTCCCATGTCCACACTACTGGAGGTCACGTTTGATGCCTCTTTCTCACCCAGCAGGTGTGGGCTGGAGAGGATGACGGAGGAGCCAGCCAAGTCCTAACAGCTGGACTTGCCTAGCATCAGCCTTTGAGGCCTGTGGTTGCCATGGCAACTGGCATGACCAAACCTGAGCACACAACTGCTGAAAAGCAGTCAAAGAATTTTAAAGCAGGTCTGATCTGACTAGATGCAGAGATTATTAGCACTCTAACAAAGGAGAGTGTGACAGTCCTTTCTTCTGTGACACAAATTTTATATGGACAGAAGAAATAATTTTAAGTATAGAATTTGTTTTGTAAAGGCATTTCATTTCTTTGAGGAGAAAATGAAGAAATGGGACCCCAGCCACAAAAAGTGCTAGATTTATTATGGCCAGACAATTATGCCTGATATGTTGCCACAGGGACCTAAATGTATAAATATGCTTCAAATTTGGATGAATAACATTTTTATGAAAAATGATATTATTTTTATCATCTCAGCAAATGTGCTTCAAAACAATAATTTGGATATTATATTCGGATTTCAGTAGCTCCTTGCGATCTAGAATTTGTAAAAATTCAAAATCTAGCAAGGACAAAAGCAATAAGAAATAGCAACTAATAAACATCCCCAGTTCTGCACTAAATTCTCTACAGCAATCCCATGAATCCTCACAACACATACATACACCTCTTATATAATTTATATATATTATATTTATATGTAAATAAGCATATTTATGTATGCATTTTGATAATAATGCATATATAAATGCATATGTGTCCATTAGTACCATATGTATACATTTATGTACATGCACAGTTTGCTTTCCATTTCACAGAAATGCTGTAAAGTCACATTTAGGGAATGAATTGCTAATTACATTTGAAATTATTATTACTTATTGAAAGAGAAAGAGGGAAGGAGAGAGAGAATAAGTAGGGATAAGCTAATCAACTGCATCGTTATGTAAAACAATCATCCAAGTTCCAAAGGGCTGTGTAATATTCAGAGTAGATTGGAGGCAAGGAAACGGAAAATGTGGGTTTGTGAAACACTGCATACTTTTTCTGATGTAAATGAATATCTACTTATGGCACCCCCCCTTAGTGGGCCTGGACAGACTACATAAGTTACTGCATATATATTATTAAAGATTTCACATATGTAAAATACATAAATATAACTGTATACTGTGTGTGTGGTGAGACTGCAGCATCTCGTAGTAACCCTGGGCTTAGCAGCTTAAAGGGAGAATGGCCACATGCTTTCCAAAGTGGCCACAGCCCTCTCTTCCCATGGCCTGGTCTGAGAGCTGTGATTCCCCACGTCCTCCTGGATCCTCAGCCTCTGCCACTAGGGGCTGATCCCAGCAGTGCTACAGGAAGTCCAGAAATCAGATAGAATGATTCCCCAATTTTGCTGGGAAGTGCTCCTGCTTCTGTTTTGGGGGGATTTTTGAATGATATTTATTCTATAAATATTTGGTAGAATTCACGAGGGCATTTGGGCCTGGACTTTTATTTGTGGGAAGTGTGTGAGTCCTCTCGTAGTTCAGGCTATTTCTCTGAAGCAGTTTTAATACTTTGTTGAAATGTAGCTTATTTAAGCCACCTAAGTTGTTGGCAAAGATTGGCTAACACTCTCTAATACGGCTTTTAAGAAGCTGTCCCCTTTTCCATACCTTATATTCAAACTCCTCTCTTTATTCCTTTATCCCACATTTTTATAATATCTGCCACTAACTTCTACTTTGTTTTTGTTATTTTCTTCCTTCTGCTTACCACTAACTTCTACTTTGTTTTTGTTATTTTCTTCCTTCTGCTTACCATTTGTTTTCTCATCTTTTTCCAGTGCCTTAAATTGTAATGACTCTTAGGTTATTTATTTGAAATCCTTCTTTTTAAAATCTAGGTTCTTAAATCTATATATTTCCCTTAAATCTCTGCTTTACTTATATCTCCTGAGTTTGGTATGATGTGTTTTATCGAAAGCTTTATTTTCATTTATGTTTCTATTAATTTAAATAAAGATGAAATTCTGTTTGCACACTTTATTATTCTGCACAACTGGTTGTGAGAGTCTGACCCTTTACACCAGGTACAGGTAACATTTTTCTTTAAAGGACAGGAAAGTCAATAAAGCTTCTAAAACTGCTCAGGGTCTCTGTCATTGCTGCTGCTTTTCCTGGTCATTTTCCTTTCCTTCTATTCCTGCTTTTTCCTCCTCCTTCATTTTATTCTACTTCATTAAAAAATGTAAAAGCAAAAAATAACAATTGTAGATCTTGGGTCATATAAAAAAAGGTTGTTAGCTGGATTTGGACCACAAGCTGTAGTTTAATAACACCTACCTTAAATTTACATTCCTTGGCACAAGATAGCCCAAATATTTATCCCATTCCCCTCTGCAACCCCTTTCCAGGTGCACACTATAAGATAGATGAAGCAGGTTTTGCTTACAGGAAGTGCCAAAGCACAACAGCAGGGTGGGTTTTGTGGTGACACACTCCCCAGGGTTCCAGCTCCCCTAAGCCTTAGCTGTCTGTGTCTCACTTGCACCACAGATGAGCGACCCTGAAAAATAGCCCACCCTGGGCTTTCTACCGAGGTCAGTTGTGAATCAGTGTGCTAAAGTCTTTGGGGAATTGTATTCTAGGAGGGAAAAGAGCAGAATCCAGGCTGTTCTGTGCAGACCTTCCTCCTTATCTCCGGATGCTGCCTTCCCTCCATATCCTGCAGTTATTCTTGAGAACAATGAGAAAGGAGCCTGCTTAGTGCAAGCACAGGAGGAAAACTGCCCTCAACTGAACCTGAACTCTCCCTCCACTGCACCTGAGCTGTCCCTCAACTGCACCTGAGCTGTCCCTCGACTGTACATGCGTTCTATGGTGATCCTATAAGCTGATCACAAAGGGATCTGTGGTCCTTTACTCCAGTGAATATACACTGGGAAAGGGAAACAATTTAGACTTTTTAAGTACTATTGGACTGTCTGCATGGACATTGTTTCAAAGACTCCCCCAGGTGTCAGCACGGTTTCCTTTATCACATCCCCAGCTGGAGCCCTGACTAGCATGTGGCTCACAGTGGTGCCAGTGTGTCCATGGCAGTGCTCTGTGTACATTTGGGATTGATATATTTAGCAGTTCCCTATCCTATGATAATAGCCATCAGTGTGAAGAAGCAGCTAAATAGCACCCCAGTCAAAAATAATAAAGGAAAGCTAACATTGCATCTTAGATGGGCGAGTGGGGATTAGTGGACTTGCAAAGATGTACTTAAGTTACTGGTTCAGAGACTGCGTTCTGAGCAGAAGAGGCACTTTCCCTCAGAGGACATATGTGTATTTACATGAAAGACTTCTACATGGTGCTTTGGGCTTAATAAAAAGAAACTTGAGTCTGGGAACCAAAAGGTAGCCAAGTGAGTGATTCTACTGACCATCACTTGCACCAAACCACACAGGGAGTTTGTGTTTCCTATTGCTGTATCTCTGGGCTCTGCATAATTGGAATCCCTGTACCCAAAGGAGAATCACTGGTGTCAGAGGACTTACCAAGGACCTAACTGAACTGCAAGTTAAAGACGCTGCCAGGGACTTGGCAGGAAGTGTGTTCCTCACTGCCAGGAGCAGCAAGGCTGCTTTCCCAAAACACTAACAGGGAGGAATGCATGTAAACCCAGATGCCAGCTGAGCATTCTGGTCCTCCCTTTCCCTGCCATAACTGAAAGGATACATGTAACACAACCACGGAAAGTGCTCAGACCAAGTGGGAACACTTGATGGTTAAGGGAAAGGGGAATTAAGAAGATAATAATTGAAGAAGAGCGTGAGTACTTGTTATACCTCCAAATTGATTTCAATAATGGGCTGCAGAAGGTCCCGTTAACCTCTGTCTTCCAAGTCGCTCCTCACGTCTGTGTAGGAGTTGCTCCCTGATCTTGAATACAGAAATAGACCTTTATGGCACAGTATGTGTGCGTGGGGTCCAGGGCAGTGGTGACCGTGACAAGGTACCACTCAGATGACCTGCTGCGGGAAGCATCGTTGAGAGACAGCACCAGACACTCTCTTCTGAATGCATCATGATGTTAACAACAAGCCTCTGCTTCCTACAAGCTGTGCTCTGCCAAGGATCTAGCATAGTGGAGATTCTTGGACAGCTGTTCTCCTGCCACTTAGGCTTAAGCACTCTGCATCGCTTGGGTCAAGACTCTGTTAGAACTGCTTCTGCAGTGGTGGACTCTGCCCACCCAACCTCTCCTCTGACCTGCCTCCTTTTCCAGGGTTCAGAACAGCATTGGGGTCTAAAGGATCTGGTAGTGTCTCCTGTCCCTTCATCTCTCTCCTATTTTTTCTCTCCAAGATCTTCAACACACACACACACACACACACACACACACACACACACACACACACACCACATCTCTTGGCCATGTTTTTGTATCTTAGTATTTGCATCTCATGGGACTTTAAACTGTATGTGCTATTCCGCTTTCCATTACTGTAAAGAAATAACAGATAATCAACTTAGAGTAAAAGTTTATTTCAGTTCCCAGGTTTGGAGGTTTCCCTGTCATTTGGGGCATGTGGCAAGGCAGTACATCCCGGTTGGATGCCTGTTAACCTCATGAAAAACATAAAGCAGAAAGTGAGGGAGAATCCAGAGTCTGAATATCACCCCTTTTAAGGGCAAATTCCCAGTGATCTATCTTCCTTCCTCTAGACTACATCTCCTAAAGATTTCACCAATCCCACTAGGACCAGAGGTCTACCAAACGTGGGCCTTTAGTCAATATTCAATATCTAAAACAGAGCACAGTGCACTGCTTTTGAACATCAAAGATTTTGGTTCCTTTTAATGTATTATTTATGAATTATCCTGATTTATTCTAATGTGGGAACAAATTTTTAGTCCCTACTCCATTTAAAAAATGGCTTCTACCTCCAAACATGCTCTTTACAGCACCACAACACTAAGATATCTAGGGCTTATCAAAATGGTACAGGAATGTGGGAAAGAAGTGCAAAAGTATTCAGAATTGGAAGCCAGGATCTGTCTACCATATGTAACGGTTTGCTGCCATTTTAATATGACAACGTTACTACTCAGTCCCAGTGGAGCATGCAGAAGAAATATCAGCATGACCTTCAAGCAAGCATCCAGGAGGGTTTGTAGGGGCACCGTTCCTGTGGCTCACACTTTCAGTGAGTTAGGGTACTATTCTACGTCTTCTCTGGAGTAGTAACACACACATTCTATGTTTACTGTTTTCCCTTGGTTGTTTTAATTATGTATTGGTACCTTGTTTTTGACATATCTTCTGAAATTATTGGAATCACTTAATATAATTAATAACAAAAATCAAATTTTATGTAAAACAGAACTGGTTGTTATGAATACTTGAAGGAAGCATAATATTGTTCATAATTCCTTTCCCTTGCAAAGGAATCTTCAGGTCTGGTGGAAGATTGTATTTAGAGGCATTCTTTCTCTATCTCTCATCATTGTCTTTCTCTGAAACACAAATCACGTAAATAAATCAGAAAATGACACCCAAACTAAAATTATTGAGAGACAATATTAATAACACTCTTAACTTCTTCCTATATCTGCTCAGGTTTTGCACATATTGAATCTAAATGCTAATAAAAATATATGGCTTCTGTTTCCACAATCTATTTTGCACATATTTCGAATTGTTCCTGTTTATGCTTTTTATCACATTAAGATGCTGACTGGTTGATTGTCATAACATTAGTTTTTATATGCATATGAAGTTACATTTACCCACCCCTAGAAAGGAAAAAAACAGTTTTTCAACCAACTACAGATTATATGTGAATTGATCAGACGGGATAGAAATTATACCCATTTGTAGATACAGTATGAGACCAGTCATTATCATCTATCTTATAACATTCTCAATTTTAGAAGTATTAGTCTATCATTTTGGCTTTAAAGTAAATTCAATGTAATTGACCAAAAATCCACTAGCACATTTTTAGTAGCTCCACTTTCCACAGCAGCATAAGCTATATTGCATTTTTCAGAGTTGTTCAGTGTCTTGAAATATATGCTGTGTGTTAATTAAAAACACACATACCAAAAGACAGAAAGACCTGGCCAATTTAATAAGAATAAAGTTAGGGAATTACATTTCAGCCTAATGATATCACATACTCCAAATCTCCTTTAAGGACTGTCTGATGCCCCTAATTAACTGGTCATTAGTGACATCAATCCCCTGCCGGCTTTAATCATGACTCATACTTAGAGCAAGCAGAACACTAACTGCTCTCCAAGGCACATAAATTACCTCAAAATCTCTCTTCAGGTAGTCTGTGAAAGCCACTTAACAGTCCATTTTCCTGCTATACCCAAGAGAACAAAGGAAGGAGCTCCCAAAATCCAGAATGGGGATTTGGTACCTAGCAGTTACCAAAAGAGTATTGTATCTACTAAGTTACGTCAATTAAATTCATGCAGGACAACTCATTTTTATGCATTGAGAAATTATAAGAAGGCCAGAACAGAACGGTAATAATGAAAAATCACCATTCAGGTCATAGAGAAAAAAGAAAATGCTAGTTCATCTTACAGTTTAAATTCCTCAATAAGAAAGAAGGAAGATATGAGATGTGTCCTCTGTTGTGGGAGTAATCAGGTGTGTGAGCTTGAACATCTTAGATGGATGCTTGTCACAAACTTCTCATCACAGAACCTCATGTAGTTTTCATAATTGTGAAATTTTGACTTCTCATTTATATTAGGCAAATCATAGTTTTTAACTGCAAAAACTATTAAAATTAATCGACAATTTTGTGAGTTCTGAAGCAAATATTGATATATACCTCTGAAATCGTTGACTTCTCAAGACTGTTTTGCTCCCAACCAGGGAGCTTCCATTATCCCTGTTCTTCCTCAGACATTGGCAGACTTTCTCTACCTCTGACTCCATAAGGCACTCATTGATTATTCCCACAAATTCACTGTATAGATGGATAGTACTTGCTGAGACCATGAAGAGGGTGAGACTTCACCCTACTGCAGACTAAGAAAGTACCTTGCAGTGCTTCTATAGACACTGATAGAGACACAAGACCACAATGTTAGAGATACAACACTGTAGGACTCATGGCTAAAGCATTACCAGAATGTGCATGGCCACATCAGTCAGTTCTCAGAGCATGGATGCCCAGCTGGGCAATGCAGGTGGGCTGGCTCAAAGGCAGCATATACGGGGATTGTGTTTCAGGAAATGGACACTGGAGATTTACTAGCAGCCTGTGAGGCTAGCAAGCCTTCTCTTTAGGGGAGATACCATCTCTTCCCACAAACCCCCCACTGAAATCACAAGTTTTGGAAAGTAGACAAAAACAGAGGCCTTGTGTTTGTGCTCTTGGCACATGCAGGGAGATGAGAGGAGATCAAGGGGGCTAGGGATGATCGTCTCCAGAGCTAATTCACCTGAAGCTGTCCTGGCCACAGCCTGGCAATACCAAGGTCATTACTTGTTCCTTTTCTTTAGAATCTACCTCTACTATGTATCCTCAAAATAGAACAATTAAAGAGTCCAAAAGAACTTAAATGATTTTGTGTCCCATCAAATACCTATCAATATAACACTCTTAAAATGCTAAGCATATGTGTGTATAACTGTATAAAAATAGCATACAAAAGTATCTTATCAAACTGGAACATTTACAAAACCACATAAATTCATTGAGTCCTCACCAATTTCACCATTTTAGTTGATAGTTCAGATAACATTGGTTTTATAAAGGAAAAGGACATGTTTTTGGAGGCATTAGATGTAGGTAATCAGATTTGTATTTCCCAAAAGTATATGTACATTTTAATACAATTTATTTACAATTTAAAAATAAAAAAAAACACAAAATCTTATTTGACAATATTTGTGATGTGATTCTAGGGATATAATTAAGCAAAAATATTTAATATATGCATATAAATATTAATGGTATTTAGAAGTCAATTAGCCTTTTTGGGAAATCTTATTTGATCATCAAATATGTAGATTTATATTACCTGAATATAATTTAAAAATTTAGATTTTCTTTCCCTCTACCCAAATTCTCAGTCTAGCTATGCTATGGATTATTTATCTCCTTAATTTTAGGGGTTATACCAGGAACCAAGAAACAATATCTGTCATATACTTACTAGTATGATTTTCTATAGGATTTTGCCTATATTTGCTATGTGATTGTGTATGCTTTTATTTTTAATAATTTTGCATCAAAAAAGAAAATGGTATTGTGAAGGTTGATATTGATTTATTGTCCTGCTATCGAGTACTCCCTCCATTTCTGAAAACCCTAAGATATATTGTGAGCATCAATTGAATTGAGATATTATATTGGTGATATTATATTGTGGTCTATTCCTAAAAGGTTCTCACCTCCCAAGAATAAACGGCAACACCCATATTCCATCCAATCATTTTCCTTCTGGTACTCCTGCATGCACAACATGTGTTCACTTACTCCACATGAAAGAGTGCTGAGGTTACAGAGAGTGACCGGGCCACACTAAAATCGGTCTAGACTCTTAGGATACCTCAGACTATGAAGCGTGGCTGAGCTCTGGCACCACTAATAATGTGCCTTCTCGCTAGCTGCAGTAAGACTATTCATTCATTTCTAAATTAATCCTTAGGAGCATTTATATAACTTTTTGATGGCATCACCTGAAGCTTTGGATGTGTTCATTGACCCCAGTGAGCACAGGGACCTCTGGGCCAATTCTATCCTCACTCCTCTCATCCTCCCAACACACATGGGAGGATCCTCCTACTCCAGTGTGACGGGAAGTGTTAGGATCTGTAACAAGTCAGGATGGCGCCTGGCATTTTGCCAGGGGGAGTGGTTTGTGAAGTAAGGCCAGCGAGCCATTAAGTGTGGAGATTCCTGATTGGTTGACTGCTGTATCTAGTTTATGTTAATTAGATAAGCTGTGGGGAATGTATACATACCCCTCCTGTCCTACAATAAAGGGCTCCCACTCCTGTTGTATCAAGGTACACAAGTTGCTCGTCAACCCCCCCCCCCCCCCCCCCGTTATTTTGCTGCAGCCAGACTGTGGCAGGGAAGTCCCACCAGAGGTGTTGGTAGTTTCTGGAGGTTTTTCTGGACCACTTACATAGGGTGAGGTTCAATTTTGCTTCAACAGGAGCTCATGCCCTGGAGCTGCCTGGAGCTGGTGGTCTCCAGATTGGTGTTTTAATGGAGGCACGAGACTGCTTGTTAATGATTTTATATTGAATAGTTTAAGAACATCTTCTAATGTTATTCAGAGTATTTCTGCATTTCACAAATGTTGAATCTCTATATCTCTACCTATATGCTAGGAAGCAGTACTTTTCCCATAAAAATAATACATTGCAAATCACTTATAATACTATTTACTTAAAGCATATTTCCATATTTGTCACATAACACAGGGAAATGAAAATTTAGGATCTGATTTAAGGCAGACTTACAAGGCTTCTGGGATCCCCAGAAGTGCAGAGATGCAGCTACCCATCAGGCTGCAGGCATGTCAGGAGCATGGGGTGGAGAGGGCTGGTGGGGGAGGTAGAAACCACTCGAGGTGTCAGAAAGAGGCAGTGTCACAAACACCTTCAACCTGGGCCAGTGCCTGCTTGGAAACAAAGCATGTATGAATCAGTGCTATTTTATTCACAAAATGATATCATTTTATTGGCCAATGTTATATTTTTTACTATTAAAACAATTATTAGTGAAGATATCAATATTAAAATTATTTTGAAAACCAAAATAAAAGATCAAATTGAACTTTATGAATTAATGTAATGAAATAAACATTTAAATGACAAACCCCTAATCATTAAATCTATTTTATATTGTCAAACATTTTATTTCATTCTAAAACAAGAATATTAAAATAATAGGACTAAGGAACCAAACTATTAAACTCTGCTGAGGTTTAAACATAATCATTCACATTTAACATTCACAGAAATCCTATGACGTTGTAATTAGCCCATTATTGCAGTAATTGTATTCACACTGATGGAAACCGTGGCCCTAATGCAAGGTGATACCCAATGCTCTTTTTATTTATTTATGTGTCACTGAGGATTGAATCCAGTGCCTCATATGTGCTAGGCGAGCCCTCTACTGCTGAGCCACAACCCCAGCCCTACATTAAAGGTAATGAAATGATATAGCCTTTAATGAAATCATATTATCTGCCTGAAATGGGCAGACAAATTAGTCTCAAAACCATTTTGAATCTGCAGACTTATAGAAGTGAAATCAATACCTTTGTCATCATTTCTTCCCTAGAACAGGCATATGCCTAGCACATAAAAGTTGTACACACATTCTTTTTTTAAATAGAATTGACTCTTCTACCATCTCTGGAGGTGGGCTGGTGCTTTCACTGTAGCCCTAAATTATAACAGTGTATCACCACCTCTCCATTCACTATCCATCAGCTTACCTTGCCCTGGTTTCTGGGACAAATAGGCACAGATTGTTTTTCGAGAAGTATCCATGGTAGCATGTCAGAAATACAAACCAAACAAAGGAACTCACAAGTAAATAAAAGAATTAGGGCTGGGGTTAAGCCAATAAAGACAACCATTTACTGGGATTGATTCCATGTCAAATATAGGATAAAATGAGAATATTTTCATAATCAAATATTGACAAAAAGTTAGAAGAACTGAAGGCTGGTGATAAAAGGAGACTATGATGGATTTCAAGAAACCACATGCATGAACAAGAGCTCAGATGAGCAGGTTCACTTTTTTTGTGATTCTCGCTGTTTATTCATGACATGAGTATTTTTTAAAGTTGAATCTGAAAATGGTGACATATAAAACACATTAAAATACACACTCGAGCATTTGTAGAACTTATGTCACTGCTCAGCATCATGGAAAGTGAAATATTTTGAGGTTTCAGGAAGGGACTTGACTCTCAAGCGACACCTGGAGAAAGAAATGGGATGCAGCTGCTTAGTTTCTATACCTGCAATTTTAAGGGGGAAAAATCATATAGTTTCTAGATAGCAGCTGAATAGCAAAATGGCCTAAGGTGTGCACCAAAGATTTCTTCTTGCCTTGTACATCCATGGGAACATTTTTTTTTCTTTTGTGGACAAGTCTATTATATTTTTTAATCCCATGTTTTCTTTTAGCAGTTTTACTGAGATTAAGTTGACAAACATTATTTATATCGAAGGTGCATAGCTTAGTGTCTTGACAAACATGTACATTGTGAAGTGGTCACCACCCTGGCTAATTAACATACCCATCACCTAAAATAGTGACCAATTTCTTCCTCTGCTCTCTTAGCAAATTGCAAGTACAAATATAGAACTGTTAACCTTACTCACTCCAGGATGTATCCACCTTCTATAACTAGAAGTGTGCACTGTTTGACCAACCTCTCTCCATTCCCAACCCCAGCCACTGAGAGCCACCCTCTACCCCTGCTGCAGTGAACCTGCCATTCACACCTACCAGTGAGTGACCCATGCCAACTGAATTTGCCTCACATCATTCAGCATAATGTCCTCCTGAATCATCCTGTTGTTCTACTCTTCTGATCTGTCTTCTAATTAAAAATTAAACATAAAATTGGGATTCTCTGTATTCTACTGTTTTCCCTGCTATTTTTTGTGAGATCCCTTTAGAGTTTCTTTTTTTCCCTCTATTTCCACATACAAGAAAAGATATTCTACCCTTGACTTTCTGAGTAGGCTTTATTTCACTTAGTTTGATGTTCTCCAGTTCCATTCCTTTAGCAAATGATATGATTTCATTCTTCTTTGTGGTTGAATAAACTTCATTCTTTACATTTATCACAGTTTCTTTGTCCATTCGTCTGTTGACTAACACCTGGCTGGTTCCATATCTTTGTTATTGTGAATTGCACTGTTATATACACTGATGTGCTCGTATCATTATACTATTGATTTCCTTTATAAGACCCCTAAATGCAAGAAATAAAAACAAGAGTCAATAAGTGGAATGGCATCAAATTAAAGCTTCTGCACAGCAAAGAAAATGAGCATGAAAAGAGAGCCTACAGAATGGGAGAAATTCTTTGCCTGCTACTCTTTTGATGAAGGATTAATATTCAGGACATATAAAGAATTAAAAAATGTAACACAAAAAATAAAGATAAAAACATATAACCCATATTTTTCAACCTTAAGAGACACAAAACGTGGTATACCAAGAAGGTAGGAAAGCTGCATTGCAATGTAAATCTTCTCTGTCCACAGATGATGCTGTCATAGAGAGATCACTTACTAAGGAAAGCTGTTATACAAGCCGACTCACCCAGGAAACTGGAGGGCTGAGACTCATCCATGTGCTCAGTGGCAGCCAGATGGAAGACTGATCAATTTTATGGTTGGCTTATGTGAATGTGAACCATCATTCACTTATGTCGGGATGCATGCAGGTCATATTTTTAATGCTTGGACACAGAGCTTCTTTGCAACTTTAGCTCTCTACACAAGTAAAAGTGATGTTGGAAATACCTGAAAGTGGTTTTAATTTTTATCGTTTATCTTTTGGAATGGCTATATAACTTATTACACCATCCAGGATGAATGAAGCTGGAACTGAGAACCACATCACTCAACAACATGTGTGGTACTAACCTGGCAAACCAAACTTGTGGTCCTGATTCCAACAATGCTGGGGATTTGGGCTTACTTTTGAAGGTACTGTTTTATTTTATATTTAATATTTACAAGCCAAACTAGTGTGTAAGTCAGCATATATCCTCCTGTAGTTGATTATCATGAAACATGGTTTGGCTTCAGTGAGTTGTTTAATCTGATGTTATTTCTGGATAGTTTCTTTTTCTAAGTTCTTTATATATGCTTCCTTAATAATATGAACACTTTTGTTATATTAAAAATCTCTTCAGTTCTACATTCTTATTTCTGTCTGGTTTTGTCTACACACATATCTATTTCTCTGAATTTTGCTCTCGTAATTTTCCTTTTTAAACAAGCATGTCATACATACTAAAAATCGTCCTAAATATATATCTTAATATGTTTTTAAGTGAAGTCCCTGTAAAAATAAAATAAAACTAACAAATAAGAAAACAGCAACAAAATGGATGGGCAGTTGAAAAAAATAAAGCCTTACCAGTACACAATGCCTCAGCGATCTTCTGTCTTGGGTTTGCAGAAGGGAGTCCAGTCTCCAACTCACCTCTCAGTGAGGTTAACCTCGTGTGCTCAGGAGCTATATGTCAGTAGAATCCCACCACACCTGTACTTCTGTGCCCAGCTTCTTTGACGCAACATGATTTTGCATGGTTCATCCATGCTGATTTGAGGGGCACTGTAGCTATACTGCATTGCTCTATAAAAAGCCAGTCACAATTTTCATTATATTTTTGATTGATTGATTTTATTTTTGATTTCCACAATATTTGTACATAATTGTGAGATAAATGCAATATTTGATTCCAATATACAGTAGAATGACTAAGTCACTTGAAAATTTGATTACTTCTATGTGATTTAAGTATATCCACAATCATCCCTCTTAACCAATTTGATATAAGCAATCAATAGAGCTCAGACCACCCACAGAAATGGAGCAAATATTTCCAAAGTCTCCATCTAACAAGGGTTTAATATCCAGAATGTAGAAGAGGCTCAAATAAGTCAACAACAAAAATGCAAGCAGCCTGATTTAAAAAGAACTAAAAGTCCATTCTATTTTTGAAGGAGATTTAGAATGTTTGGAGTTTTTAATGTATGTATTTCATTTTTTTCAAGGATAAAATTTGCATCATTTTAGATAACTTTTAATTAGTGAGTAAATATTTTTATTCTTATATCATAAAATAAGAAATTTCCAATATTTTAAGCATTATATATCTCAAAGAAGCACATAGTGTGATAATGTGCATTTATTAAAAGCAGAGTTAATCTTTGCTGCTAAAAATTAAAAAGTGTTTAACTGTTAGATGCAAAGAAAGAAAAGGGAGCTTTCAAAATTCACATAGTTCCATGTTAATATAAGTGTAAATGACAGAAAAATGTTCAGTTGGTGAAACTCCTTATGATTTATATTCTTGAGTATATGTCATGATTATAAAATCTAAAAAAAAATAGACCTATTAAATGAATCAAATTACAATCCAAGTGTGCAAATCAGAGCAATTACACTTTTATTTCACTAGATATTTTAGTAGATATATTAAAAATAGATATTTTTATGATATGCCTTATTGGAAATAATTTGGAAGGGCAATTGATAAGAAGTCTACCACATCAACTGGGATTCTACACAAACACATATGCCTAATAAATGGACATTTATTTTGGTTATTCTGCAGTTTATTCCCATGTAATCTGATTTGTTGGTTTAACTAATACCCTCAAAGAGAGTTTTTTAAATTTCTTGTAATAAGAATAACATTTTAACTTAATGAAAGAATCCTATTAGCAGAAATAGGGAAGATTAAAATTGTGAGAATTGAGTTACTTCCTAAACTTGAAGCATAGAAGATAATCAGCTTGAATGTAAATGGTCCTCTGAACTGCTGAGTTTAACACAGAGAGAATTATAGCTCTGAATACGGTTGAAACATTCATCATGTAACTAATAAAAGCCATTGGTATGAAGTCCTATTTGTAATAGCATTTAAGATAGCAATTCATATGCGTTCATTGTTCAATATACATAATTTATAGGTAAAATGTTATTAGTTGCTCGTGTTTTATCACTGATTCTCTGGTGGAGTATAAAGTTATATAAGTTTGCTCATTAGAGTTTGTACTGCCTGTGTCCTGAGGCCACTCACAGAAGATAATTTACTCTTTCAGGCAAAGTTAGTTAGTCTACTGGGTCCTGTTGATAGTCAACTCAAATGTGTATACACATATGCAAAAATGCGTTTGTGCATTCCAGGGACTGAATGTGCCCTTCCAAAATTCATATGCTGAAACTCTACTCACCAGTGTGATGCCTTTGGGAGACCAGAAATCTGGGAGGTAAATTAGTTTAGATGAGGTAACGAGGGTGGGGTTTAGTGACTTTGTAAGAAGAGCTGAGGACAATTTTTCTCCTTACAAAAACAAAAAAAAAGTGATATGATAATACTCACCTGCAATTTTGTTTTCCATGTTTGTAGTTACTTACAGTTAACTGTAGTCTAAAACTATTATGTAAAAAAATCCAGAAATAATTTAAAAGTTTTAAATCGTGCTCCATTCTGAGTAGCATGATGAAATCTTGCACTGTCCCACTCCTTCCCACCTGGGATGGGACTTGTCCCTTTGTCTAGTGTATCCATTGTGTATAGACTATTTGTTCATTAGTCGGTTAGTAGCTCCCTAAAAAGTAAAGTATTCAAATTACTTTTATGTAGTCGTTTAGTGCCACATCAAAATGCCTTCATCCTTCACCTCACTTCACATCATCACATAGTCATCTTATCATCTCACATTATCACAGGAAGAATTCTGAGAACAGTACAGCCCTCTGCTTTCCAGGCCACCAAAAGTTGAAGGAAGCAGCTCACTCACTGTTCAGGCAGTTCAGCACCTATCCATCTGTCCTGAGACAGCAGCCCCGACACCCTCAGCCTGTCAGGTGAGGCCCTGAGTCGATCTGGGTATCCATGGGCTCATCTCTTGCCATCCCAAGGCTTCCTCCCTGAAAGCCCCAGTTTTTCACATTCTAAGATATTGAAGCACACATTCACCATGCTATTAGATGCTGCAACAAACACTCACTGTTGCCACTTCTGCACTCAATCCTACTCTCCCTCAAATGTCATCTCTCTACTCTGAGCAGAAATGTTCCCTGGTAGGAAGGGCGTTCCTGATGAGGAAAACTCAAAGAAATTCCTCCTTCCCGACTTCTCAAACTCTTCTTTTGTGTCACACTATTTCTCTCTGGATTGAAATTACTTAAATGCATCTCTGTTGCCCATTGGATTGTTGAATCCAGGTCTTCCTTTGAGTACATATTACCTGGAGTCAGGAGCCTTAGAGGTCTTGCCAAGTGACCTATCATGGGTCCCAGATTTGCGGCATCTACTAAAGACTGGACAAGTAGTAGGGCAGGAAGGGAGCAGGGGAGGAGGAGAGAGGGAGCAGTTCCCGAGGGTCTCCAGCACTTGTTGTTCATCTTCTTTGGCTTTCCTGCTAGTGCTCTGGGTTGTTAGTGAGGGGCGCTAAAGAACCTTTGGCCAAGTAAACAGGAAAGCTCCTCAACATGCTGTGGTCACAGTGTTCTGCTGCTGCAGAGAGCATCTCAATGGGTGGCTTCTTTATCAGTTTATCCTTCCCTTCCTATTTAAGCACAGAGAAGGACGTGTGTCATGAAGGAATAGCTAGAAGACGAGGCACTTCAGCCTTCTGAATCTTTGTCCACCTCTTCTCAACTTGGCTTTTAGGCATTTGCGATGCATTAGGGGGACAAGGGGCTGTATTAAATACTGGAAATGGTTCAAGTGCCGTCTTGTTTTCGTTCTCTTCCTAGTGCTCTTCTCTCTGCAGCCCTACTCACAGTGAATTGAAATGGTGCTTTCTTTATTTTAGGAAAGTGGAAGGACATAGTTCCTGAACAAGACTGCTAATGGAAGCCCTCGAATTGTTAGCTTAACAAAGACACACTTGAGTCCTGCTCTTTGTTATGACAGTCTCTGGGCTGTGCTGTGGGCTGCTCTGATCAGCCACCTGGGTTATCTCCCACTCATCATTGAGCTAATTAACAGAACTTAGAAAAATATCCATTTGGGGCAGAAATATTATCTTCCAAGAAGCCTAATTTATGAGGACCAAAATAACTCATCCCAAAAGGTCTGTTTTGACTTGTTTGTTGAAAAATGCTGTGACTTTCATGGTATTTCCTGTCAGTGAAATAAAAAAAGGAAACTTGAATGCAGCTAATGGCAGGTGTATTATGGATGCTCTAATATCTGTCAGCTCTGAGGAACGAGGTAGCAGGAGTCTGTTTTAAGCCCACAACTCTCTGGAGTCTAAAACTATTCAATAACTTACTCAGCTTGAACAATTTATTATTTTGAAACCTACTCCACAAGATGACAAGATTAAATTATTCAGTCAATATTGCAGTGTTGGCTTTTGTCATGGATATATTTAATTTAGTAAAAAACATCGAATGACCCATTTATCTCATAGTTACCATTTTATACAATGCATTTGTTGACACCATATGTTTTTTTTTCTTTCTTTCTTGGCTTTAAGTACACTAATTAATTCATGACTATATTATATCATCCACAATAAATGTCCCCAGAGCTCTTGCAGGTTAGAAAACTGGTCAAATACATATCCACTTAATAACATTTATCTTTGTACTTAAGGACATCATGTGTATAATATAGGAATTTTCCAGTAGGAAGTGTCTACACAATGGTTGTGGTATTATTTATTCTTCAGTATAGGTTCCCAGCTGCTGTGTGCTGAGCACATTTTAAAGTCTCTTGCATACACAACACTGTGTCCCAGGGGAAAATTCCTTCCTAAATTTAAGCTATTACGTTGATACAGGGATAGATTGGCCCAGAAGCAAAAGTGTTCTTTTCCCCCCACTCAACTCTCTGGATTTCAAAATAAAATTAAATTGACTTTCTAGATGTTATTTAAATGAGATGTACAATCCTTTGGGCTATTTTTTCTTGTATGCAGGCATAACTAATTTCCATTATTATTAAAACAGGACCCTTTGTAATCTTCCTCATTCTTTTAAGTTATAGATAGAAACAAGTCTTTCATATTCAGACAGAAGTCAATTGCTAAGTACTCAGCTAGGAAGCACAATGGCTCCAAGTTTTACAAATGCATTTTCTTCAAAATCTTGAGCATGGACAAATATTTTAACTATTCAACTAATAACAACTTCCCCTGCTTGCATATCTTTGAAGAGTAGATTTCAATTACATCCGATAGTCAGTCTCTAAATTAAACTTAAGTAAAACTATAAATAATTGAAGTCATTTGGATATTCCTCATTGCATATCACAAGATATGTAATCAATGAGGTAAAAAATTTAAAGAAATGAATATTTTTTAATATTCCTTCTTTCCGAGTAGTTTTTACTTTGCTTCCCCATGAACAGTGAACAGGAGCATTATTGAAGTTGTACAAACAAGTGCTTCTCAAGCCTGCTTTTGTAGCATAAAGTCTCAGGAATCACACAAGATACGTTGACGTTCCAGCCAGTGGATCTCCAAGCTGAGTCCCACACCAGTGGTTTGCACACGCTGTGAGGACCTTGGCTGTCCACCAACAGGACCCCTCTGGGACATTTTCATCACATTTCTAGCCAGTCCTTCCAGAATGGAGTCATCCTATTTCCTTCACAAAAACTTCCTACAGAACTATGAATCTAAGCTTGTCCTCTCCTGCGCTGGCCAGTTTCCCTGCCTCACAAGCACGTGGTTGCCTTCAGAAGGCAATCCTCAGTGAATCATCTGAAAACTATTTCCTCGCACATTTCTCTCATGCTTATTTTGTCAGCTTTAGCTCAGCTTCTTGAAGCTTGATGTAAAAATGCATAAGAAAATGCAAACAGGTGAAAAGAATAAGACAAAATTACATTTAAAAGTGGGAAAACAGAACAAGAAAAATAAAAAGATCAGCTGATCACAAGGTTAGAGTGGAGAAATGAGGCAGGATTAGCTTCAAGATTATGGGGAATTATTAGAATAGGGCTTTGCTGACTCTGGGCTTCCAGTATACTAGCATTCCAGGTGACAACAGATGATACCAACTGAGAAGTTGGGACGAAAGCTGAAAGATAGGCCCTGACAGACATCTTTATTGATGGCTACAAAAGTAATTTTTTAAATAAAGTGAATCACATTTTGCTTTGTACTCATATTTCCTCATATTAACTATAATCTTCTCAGTTTGGGCATTATTTGTTGTAATAAAATGGTCTGAATTGGGGACTTTAAAGATTGGTATTATTTTTGCTCTCTCTTATTGAATATACAAAAGCAAGAACAGGTTTCTCTTATTATCAAATGCATACAAACATCTCAGCTTCGTTCTTTTTGTATTTTGTAGAAGTGAATCAATAAAAAAGATAGATAAAAAGTCAAACTAGCCTGCCATCAAGATAGAGCATTGCCCTCTTTTAGTGAATATTTAAGTTGTGGCATAAAATGGATCGTAAACGTTTTGGTGTATTATTTATATGGAGACAGCTTTCCTGTCTCTTAAACCCTTACTCTTCCCTGAGTGCACAGGGGATGCAGCAGCTTGGAAGAGGCACTAAGAGGCATTGGGTAAGAGCACTATCGATTTGCAGGGGCTGTCTGCCAGGTCCTGTCCCCCTCCAGCTGCAGCACCTGCCTTTCTGATTGGAATGGGGCAGGGGATGGCTCTCCAGGCTCGGACTTGTCCTCCCAGCTGAGAACTTGCCCATTGGGTTTAGCATTACCTAAGGAAGCTGCAAGTATTGATCACTTCTCTTGGAAACACAGCTGTAGCGATGAGATGTTAAATAGCAGTGAGGTTCAGACATCCCATGCCCAGCCGATGCATTAACTGTTTGAACACTTTTACACCAGATGCCAGATCATTTTAAAATGCATCCTTGTCATTACAAGGAGGCCTGTTGGACACTAGGAGCTCTGTGGTTAGTGAAGTGGGAAATAAGGTAATGTCTGCAAATGTCCAATTTTCACCTGTCATCTTGTATTCTTAAGTGGCTGTTATGTCAGACTGCCCCAAACCACAGCCACCCCTTTCCATGTTTCCTTCCCTTCTCAGAGTTTATGGATAAAAAAGAACAGGTCTTGCTGAGGTGTGGCTCTGCGATTGAGCCTATGTTTACCATATTTAAGTCCTGGGTTAAATCCCCAGCTCTGCACATCTGAGCGCACATGCACACCCCACACTCCACCACACACAAATGCACTATCTTTGGCACAATTAAGTAAAAACAGCATAACATGTTTCTGTAGCAGTTCATTCCACTTTATCCCCATGTCACATGCTCTTAAATAAACAATATTGTTTTAGTAATAAATTCTTATTTGAATCATCAATGTCACATGTGAAAGCTAATGGAAATGCCAGTAGATTAAATGGTGTTTAGTTTAGCTAATGATGCCTCTTACTGGAATATTAACAAAAGTATTATTCAATTTCCTATAAAACCAATAGAAAACTTATCTTAGTAAAGGATAGACAGATAAATAGATAGATGATGGATAAATAGGTACAGTGGGATGTCATGAGATCCCCAGAATAATGAGGATATTTGATGCCTTAAAGTATCTAGTTAATTGATTTAAATTATGATTCCCTATTAAGTAGAAATTGATGATCCAGTTAATGTGGCATTCAGGCCTTTATTTTGTTCTTCTTCAATTCCTTTAAATCTTAGTTTAGGTTATTATCTTGTCTGAAACAATAGTAGACATGCTTAACAGATCACACTCAAGGAATCAATTTTATTGCTGGAAAAGATCAATAATGAGGAGGTTTAAAAAGAAAAAAAATCTAAGTTCAGATTTGGAAGTCTTTGGGGGAGGGTGTGCACAATAAAAAATAAAGACTGGGATCTTAAAGAAAATAACTATTTTTTCAGGTATGCCCCTATTCAATCAGTTAATAAACCTCTGTTGGTCCTACTTCATGGCCAACATGAGCGAGCTGCAGAGAACATGGAGATGAACAAGTCCACGTGTAGCCAGAAAGGGCAAGAAGGCTATCGGAAGCCTGAGATTAGTGATGAGAGGTTTATGTAGCAGAATACAGGAGGACACAGCAGAGATCAGTGTTAGGGGTCTCTTGCCACCAGTATCTTCATCTGCAAAATCTTTCTTCCATATTTGCTTTGTTTTTGTTTTTGAAGTTTACTTCTGCCTAAGTAAAAACAAACTATATCTAAACTACAATATGAGTTTTTGAAAATCTCCTTTCTGCTCCTTTTAAAATAAAAAGTCTTCAGAACCAGGCATGAATATTTTAGGAAAGTAAAAATTGGGGCCAAATTGGTTTTATTTCAAAAGAATTTTCTTGTATTTTTCTCCTTTAATCAATTATTCTGAAATGGATCTGTAATCAAAGAAACCTCACACAGACTCAGAACCTGGCCATTGGCAGTAAGCATTTTGGAATTTTGAAAAGACTGCTGATAAAGTTTTAATGCTGCACTTCCTTAAAATGGTAATTTCTAATCTGGGGGAATATGGAGAAATAGACACTAATCTAGAATGGATCTTGGAAGTACACAAACAAACTCATTTACATAGTAAAATTCAAAGAAAGACAAAGTAGGAAATTGGTATATATATGCACTGTGTATGTCCATCCAAAGGTATCTCATGCAAATTGTATGGAACATAGGTTACAAAAACATAGAGGATTGTTTAAAAAGTCTTATCATGCAATTAGAAAATTCTAATAGTGCACATACACTTTTCTGCATTTTTAAAAGATTGTTATGAATCTACTATATAATCAGGCATAAACTTGAAACTGAATATATAAATGGACAATGTCAGATTACATATAAAAACAAATATCTGAGATAAAACCTTTGCAGCAATCAGTCCAGAAAGGTCACGTTCAGTAAATGACTGACAATATCCCTAATTTTCGCCCATTTAAATCTCAGCAACAATGAGATTCCACAAACTACATAAACTAATCCAATCTAGTTGAGGTCCACAGCTTTTCTGTGTCAACAGCCTCCACTAAGAAGACATTGAAACCTTCTTTATTTTTTTCCAACATACCTAATTACCGTACCTACTCACCTTTCTGCCTTTGAGTCTCTGTTAAACAGGAATGACTTGGTTAATCCTTTGTGTACAATATCAATGAAATATTTAGTTATTTTTAAGCTACTTGCAATATTTACTCCAGAATCCATAATGATGTTTACAGTCTATTTAATACATGAACAATTAAAACAGATGATTCTGTAGTCTATACATTTTCAATGTTACCAATATTACTAACAATTAGACATCTTATTATTTTAATGTGAACAAAGCTTTA
Source organism: Spermophilus citellus (assembly GCF_964194105.1). Lineage (NCBI taxonomy): Eukaryota > Metazoa > Chordata > Mammalia > Rodentia > Sciuridae > Spermophilus > Spermophilus citellus. Next base: position 125,127,560 of record NC_138198.1, read on the forward strand.
TTAGAATGGTCAGTCATTCCAAAGTTTACATTTGCTGAATTTCTAAGAATGAGCAGAAGCTATTTGAGGAAGAAAATACATAATTTATACCAATGATCATAAAGTAGTAATATTTTATAACTTTTACAATAAAATAATAGTGTTTTGTTAAATAATTTTAGATGTGCTTTAATAGAAAAAATTAATTATTGAATCAATAATTTTACATGCCCTTTAATAGTAAAAACAACTCAATGTTTGAATCAAAAAATTATATAAATTAAAAGTTTAATATAATTCTTTTAATTTAATGAGTGTGGCCTTTACTACAGATATTATTTGTAAAAAAAAACATATTATAGTTTTATCATTCCCTAAAAATTATCCATTATGTTTTAATAATATTTGAAGAATACTCTTAAAATTTTTCTATCACTCCATCAAATCCATCAGTGTACCATTGGTATTTGATCTCAGATGGGAGGAATCTGCATCCATGTCTCGCACTTCACTACAGTGCCTCACTGGTGTCTGACAAGCTCGCAGGTAATATTGGAGATGTATGTTGAGCAAAGCCCCACCTCTGTGCCACGGAGTAGTTCTGTGTTCTTACTGTCCCCAAAAGAATATTCATCTGAAGTTAAAATCCGTGTTGTAGCCCACGATCCTTTTCCTAATTTCCCTATTTAATCATATGTTTTGTCTTCAGTTTTTCAAAGCTGGTTAGGTGGCCAGGAAAGGTCTCTGCTCCTTCCCATTAACTGAACTTGTTCAGAAAAGTGTTAGTCTTCCAGGAATGATTTTCACCAGTCCCACTCAGACCCAGGTCTTCTTCACATGTCTAACTGTGGTTCAATGAAGTCAAGTGGAAAAGAGGTTTGCTCTTCCTTCGTGTGGTCCATGAAAGCCACTTTCCATGCACTGTGCCCAGGTCAGGGAGGGCATCACAGCGATCTTGGAAGCTTCTGGCCAACAATGGAAGAGCTGCTTTTCTCGTGTGTACAAATACTAGAAGAGGCAAAACGGTCTTGATGCACCATCCCTATCACTAATTGAACTGTAGGTAAAAATGAAAAGAAAGCTTGGTTGAAAGAAGCTGAGATTTCAGGATCTAACTTTTCTTCCATTTAAATTAATAACAGGATTCTTATTCTCCTCACATGCTAAATGGGTTTTTAAATATATCTGAATTATATTATAAGCAAGTGTATTTCATTTATATATATATATATATATGTGTGTGTGTGTGTGTGTGTGTGTGTGTATTATAAATATAGTATAGATAAATGTAGACAATTATAGGGAAATGATAAAACAGGGAGATTATTATTTTCGTTCCAATAAACACCAGGATTTGTTTATTTTGTTATAATATATGCAGACAAACTGCAAATGAAGGCAGCCCTTTCTCCTGGCTTCCCAATGTACAATGGAATCAGATGCCATTACTTACGTTTGGAAGAGACTCAAGGCTGCAGGCAGTGGGGAGGCATAGGGTGTAAAAGGGAAAGTTCCAGGCATATGGGATTGGAGTGTGTCAGCACAGGAGCTGGATGTGACTGACTGGGAGCAAGGGATCTTATGCAATTGGTTTGGAAAGCATTCTTGGACTTCTCTGGTTAGTTCTGAGTTGTAGTCAGGGACAAAAGAGAGAAGTGTTCAGTTTTTGACACACTTCTAACTATTATAAGCAGATAGAAATTAACATGCATCTGAGAGTATCCTGAGATTTTTTAACATGTTGCATTCATATATTCAATAATGATGATCAAATAAAATTTATTGTCTCACTATGATGTCAAAGTGGATTGTTACACTTAATATTCACCAGAAGGGCCATTTCTCAAGAGTCAGAGAACTCTTCTCTTCATAGAGGATGGTGTCTGCTCTATATTTATTTTGGTGTCTCTGTTACATTGAGTGCATATTCCTGATAAAGAACTGCACACTAGGCTATGTACTAGCAATGCCACTTCAGAAAAAAGAAAAATGAAACAGACCAACTTAAATTTAGATTTCCCCAAACTATTACCCAAGCTTACCAAACATCCCCTGAAATCCAAAGTAAAGGAAAGGTTCAGACCTATAGTTGGAGGATTCTTCTCAAACTTTGTCAGTGAGGAAACCTAATGAATAAAAACATGATTTTTCTAAGACCTCAAATAACTGTTTTCCTGGTCTCTGGTAGTGCCTGAGCTCAACACAGTCCTGTTAGCATCTCCATCCAACTGAAAGCCACTGGCTTCCTACAGGTGATCTGCGCCCTGCTCGTCAACATATCTGTAGCCAGAACAGTGAATACCATCTTGCCCTCACCTTGGAACAGGGATCTGCCTGGGACGCCATGCTGTGGGGGCACCCAGCCCATTCCCGCCCTTCTCTGCTCCCCAATTAAGACATATTCCTTTTAATTCAATTCTAATACAATGCATACATGATTCCACCATTATTCATAAAGCCAAGAACCCTCTGAACATGATTCCATTCGCTTGGACTTAACAGAAAAGAAGCTTAAACTTTCAAAGAGGAATCACAGCTTTGCCAGCACCTAGTTCATTATTTAGACATGACCTATGTCATGAAGTGAAAATGTCCTCTCCTGGTAGACTAGAGGCTATCTAAATATACCCTGGACGCTTTACAAAATGATAATTGATCGAGTTTCTAACTTTAATTAGATAATGCAGACCCTGAGTGCCAAAGTTTTCTAGGATTGCACGATGCCTTTCTAAATTGACTAACCCTTTGGTCAGAGATCCTCTGCTGGAGAAGCCCCCATACAAGGCTCTCTGTAACCCCAGGTGTCATTCGACAGCATTCCTTTCTAAGCACTCCTAATCACCAAAATGACTTTTATGTATTTGTGCATGAGCAACCTGAACAGTCCTTGGATTTTGACACATTTTTATGGGACTTATCAAAAACCAAAAGCTTATTCTATCTCCTCCTAAATAGGTTAGATAGGCTTATTCCTCTTGTCTGATGGCAATATTTTTTAAAAGCACTGAAACTGGTGGGAAACATCTGTAATACAAACTACTTGGGAGGTTGAGGTAGGAGAATTACAAATTCAAGGCCATCCTGGGCAACATAGGGAGACACTGTTTCAAAATTAAATGAAAAGTGACAGAGCCCAGTAGCAGAGTGCTTATGCAGAATGCTCGAGGCCTTGGGTATCAGCTCTAGCACTGCAAAAAAAAAAAAAGAAAGGAAAAAAAGACCACTTGTGCTTTTGCTGTCCTAATTCCAGGCTCCCTACTTGCTTTTGTGGTCTCTTACCCTGATGGCCCATCACTACTGAGAACATAAAACAGTGCTCAGTGAGTCCATTGACCTCTTATGAGGTGCTGTCAATCTTCCCTTCTAACATTTCACTTCTCCACAGCACATCTGAATCCCAACAATTTCCTGCCTCTGCTGGAAGCAGAAATTAGCAATTATTTCAGTGCAGCTGTCGAACTTTATTTTTACCTTGTTCTTATTTATTGGCAACTACCACTGAGGACCTTAAATAATGACATATGATGGATCATACCTCAGAACTAAGACTGGAGGTTTTGAAACAAGAGAATTTATCCCCAATTTAAACTCTCCTTTGTGCTATAGACCTCTTCCTGGGATAAAAATCAAATAAGGCAGCAGAATTTATTGCTCTTACTGGAGCTGGTCAGCTAGTCAAAACCTGGATTCCAAATCTTGATGGAGACAGCTATTTTTGTGTGTAGTACATACATTTGAGTTCTCCAAGTGCTGAAATGCTCACCTAAAATGGGCATGTTAGGGAATTTTGAGTGCACTCCCACTTCCTAGAGAAGTGGCTGCTATAAAGTTTGAGTCACTTACAAAAGGAGGCATGGAGATAGGGTAGCTAAAGGAGTGCTCCAGGAAGCCATGTGCCAAGCAGACAGCTTGATCCAAAGTTGTGGCCCTCTCCAAGCCATCTGGCGGGATTCAAAGACATTGTTATGAAAATCCAATGATTACTTTCTGGTTTGGGAAGTAAATCATGGAAAACTACGTAGTGGTCTTCATTCATAGAGTCACTGACACTGCCAAGATTTTGAATGGATTTTAGTTAAACCTCATTATGAAACTACTAATCATGGTTTAGATAATTTGGTTGCTATCTTAAATCAGTATTGGCATGGAAAATTTAAAAAGAAACTTTGTTCAGGTATCCATCACTTGCCAACAATGTAATCCAAGAATGCCCAAATGACAGGCCTGGCCAAAAACCAAGGTCTCAGAGTCCCTTAATCTGCTTCAGATGAATTTATCCAAGTTCTACTTTCCCAAGATATTTTAATAGGGTTGGTAATTATATGCCTGTTTTCAGAACCAATTAGAACATGCCCTTGCTAAAATGTACAATCCTTATAGTCACATAAAGTTTTCCTGATTTTGTGTTTCTACCTTGAGATGAACTAACAATTACACCATGTGATTGAAGCACGCATTTGTGGAATGTATGATAAATAATTTTTTGTGTTAATCTCACTGAACTCTGGGGTGTCCAAATATTTAGTAAAATTTTATTTTGAGGTATCTACAAGGATATCATGAGAGATTCCCATTGAAATCTGCATACTGTATAAAACAGGCCACTTTTTTATGTCGGTGGCTTCATCCAATCAGTTAAAGGATGACTAAAACAGAAAGGTCACCCTTCCCTTCAGTAAGACAATTCTACCTGCCTGGCTGCCTTTGAACTGAGACATTCATTCATTTTTTAAAAATTTGTTCTGGATTTATTCTGAAATATTGGCTTTTTCATTGGCCTTTGGACTGGAACATGCCCTCAGCTCTCTCTGGTCCCAGAATATTAGACATGGACGGGGGCTAAACCATTGGCTCTACTAGGTCAAAGTTGGTTTTCTTTGTAGATGTTGGGACCAGGCAACTTCCGTAATTGCAAGAGCCAGTTCCTTATGATAAACCTTTTTGTGTGTATACACGTGGAAAGTATTGCAAATTTCATGTGCCCTGCAATGGAATACACAGAGTACAGTCAACCCAAGAGACAGGCTATGCAAGAGCACAATGAGAGAACACAGGGACATGGGTTGGACTCAGAAGCCAAGTGAAGTAAGATGAGGAAGGGAGAAAGACACCCCAGAGGCACATCCCCGCCTTCTTTACTGTCCCCATTATCCTGGGTAAGTTAGCTAATCGAATCAGTTTTTCTGAGTAAATATTTCCGTGACTAAAGTCTAATCTAAATAAACAATTCAGCCAGATTCCTGTAAAACTCCCCACCAATACAAATTCTAGGCATCAGGTCCTGAGGTTTTTTCCCAACAAGTAGAATATATACATATTTTATACATATTCTGGAGTCTCTTAATGTTTTTTTTTCACATTTACTCATATTATTATATGCATACATTCATACATATATTATTGTGTTTACTTTTATTTATACCAATACTTTCTTTCTGAACTTAAAAACAATATTATTTTTTCCATGACAGTGGGCATTTTTCTTAAAAACATTTCCCCCCGGGGCTGGGGATGTGGCTCAAGCGGTAGCACGCTCGCCTGGCATGCGTGCGGCCCGGGTTCGATCCTCAGCACCACATACCAACAAAGATGTTGTGTCCGCCAACTAAAAAATAAATATTAAAAATTCTCTCTCTCTCTCTCTCTCTCCTCTCTCACTCTCTCTGTAAAAAAAAAAAAAAAAAAAGAGAAAAAAATTTCCCCCCAAACATACAGTTTAAGTATAGTTTGTATGTCTAAGGTAACAATTTTTATTTATCCTTGACTCTGATCAATGAAGCTATAGAAATATGTGTAAGTGTGGTATTATATGTATATAAAATGGTAATAAAAATAAAATGAATTGGTTTTACATAAGAAAGAAAAATTGAAAAACTTTATGTTTATTGAATGCTAGTAGGCTGTAAATCAGAATTAATAAATAAATGAAAAAGTTTCAGGAAATCAATTAGTAATAGTTTTAAATTCACCATCAGCTGATAATTTTTCGAGTCTCCCTTCATTTTCTAACACTTGATGTCAATGTTCAGTCCACAGTCAGCAGGTAAGAATTGTTATCTGAGAAAAAAAACTGCTTACCAGTGTGACATATTGCTAAGTGATAATTAATATTTTGGATTGAGACAATTACCTAAAAGTATGGCTTTCACTACTTTGTTTTTAGGTCAGAGATGAAAAAAAAAATGTACTGGTATTTAATATTAATCCCTGTGATATGTATCTGAAAGAGCAAAGGAACATCCTTTATGCCCCTTCACATACAGACTCAACTAAATGTCCAGGTGAAAAATAGGTGAATGGACTAAAAACTGGCTCTAAGTGGGATGAAAATGAGTGTCCATATTAGAGAACAAAGGAGAATGACCAAATCATTCAATTACTCAGATTTCCCCAAAAAAGACCACCATGAATTTCATGACTACATTTTTGCTACATGAATTACTTAGTGAAACGTAAACGTGGACTGATTTATCTAATGGTATGCCATGAGGGCCATTATGTGATGGACATTAGGTCAGCCCCTGGAGTGATGTCTGATCCTGATGCTGAGGTAGCATGGCAGTACAGGTGTAACCACGGGCTACTCTGTCCCTCCTACCAAGCCCATCAGACTCATCTTTTGTCCTTGGTCACAGCTTATTTCCAACACCCATTGAACTCTTGGAATTTTTTTTATTAGTAAACAGAAGTCCTGTTGTAAATGTGACTTAATAAAATCCAGATTAAGATTATAGTATATATAAGAAGAAATGGCAATCAGCACCATTAGGGCAAATTCTCACTATCATTTCCCCAAACAAGCATTTATTTTCCCAAATAATATAACCCATGAGTGTACTCAGTAAAATAAGCCTGTAGTTTCTTAGGGAATTTTAAGAATCACCACCTACCCTACAATGTCACTTGACTTAGATATCAGGTAGCGTTTACAGCACCCAGGGGCCTGGCTCCTCATTATTTGAATGTGAAGCAGTGTTAATGTTGCCCTAGGGATCCATAGGGTACCCTGCAGTATTTCTGAAACTTCCACGTGGATACAAATCAGCTGGAGATCTTGTTAAAATGCAAATGTTGATTTACTGAGTCTGGAGCAGGGCATGAACTTACACATTTTTAAAATAACTCTTAGTTGATCTCTGTGTCACTGGGCAATACTTGAATCTGTTTTGAATCTTTTTTTTTTTTTTTTTTTGAGCAAAACAGAAAAATGTACACAGAACACAAAGGCAAGGCTTCATTCTCACCACCAGCTCATTGCTTAGGACCGTGACTGTGGCACCGAGGCCTCACCTTGACCTGGAGACTTTTGACAGTCAGAGGGATGCTCCTGCTGATGCCACAGGTGACCTTCTTGCCCACTTCTTTCCTTCCTCCCTCCCTGGGGAGAGCTCCATGGACAAAGAAAAGTGTGTCTGCAGGGAAGCCCTTCCTCTCCCTCTCCCTCTCCTTCTCTCCACCCGGCTCCTGCATGGACCACCTTCCCTTTCTCTCCCTTCTCCAGCTCCTTGTATTTCTGCTCCCCCCCCCCACGTATTCCCCCGCCTTTCTCCTTCTGCACCCCTCCAGCCATTGGCTTCATCCTGTTTTCTCTTATTTTCTCTTTTCCCTATTCTCTTTCTCTTCCTTCTCACTTACGACAATCATCTGTCCCACAAAATGACCACAAATATGCTTCAGGGATAGTGGGTACAGGGATGTGAGGAGTGTTAAAACACACACACACACACACAATACTCACACACACATGCTTACAATCACTTACACTCTCATACACACCCACACTCATGTACACAATTTCTCTTATACTCACACACCCACTCATATAGTTTGTAAAGTCCTACCAAATCCAGTTACCATTAGAATTAAGGAGATAGCTATGAGTGTGTGTTTGCATGGGTGCGCACATGTGTGTGCATGTATAAATGCACAATCTACAAGATAGAGTTCATCATTTAATTGGGCAGCAGAGAGAACTACTGAGGTTCTAATTTTATTTGGGGTCTCCCTCTTCAATTCCTTGCCATGTTCATTTAAGACTGGTGTGTGGCTTTGCCCTTCACCCCTAAGTTCTGCAGGATTCCTTGAATGCAGCCTGTTCTGTCTGTTTGGTTTATTTTTTCCTCCAGTGTAAACATAATCAGTTTCTGGAAGATTCTAAAAATATTCAGCAATTAAGTAAGGCAAGGTTCTGCAAAACGTCCGTCAGCTTGACTCAAGCCCTGGGTCTAGTATGTTCTGTCATGGATCTGCCTGTCTCTCGGAGTGCCGACCGATGAATGTCCACTCTCCATCTCTCTGTGATTTCTTTGGGTTCCCTTTGCACTTAGACCTTGGGAGTTTGCCCCATCCCTTCTTTGCCCTTCCCTTGTCTCACAGCTTTCCTTTGATGAGCCCTGGGAGCTCTTCCTAGGAGAGCCAGTTTCCTTTCACAGGCTGATCTGGAGTAAGCCTTTCGGTAACAGTAACAGCAGGAGCCACAGATCCAGTGCCAACAGACTGCTGTGCTGGGCGGCAGACAGACCCTCCTTTCTTTGCATCTCACTCACTTTTACACACAGTGCTGCTCTTGTTTGGTTTCCAGTTTCCTTTTGTAGTAATGACAGCATTCCTGTAAGTGCCCTAACCCAATCAGCAAAAGAGGGCTCCAGGAACCAGTTCCTACACTCATTCTTCTGTAAAACACGGACCCCGTTCTATGTCCAAAATGAATGCTTCCATTTATTGTAAATTTCATTTGCATTAAATTGTTTTAAAAAATAAAAGCTCTATTAGAATGAGTCATTCTGCCTATGACAATGTGAGAGGAAAATACTCCTTCTGACTCTTCTTTTATGTAATAGGAGCTAGTATAATTTCACTGAATAAAGTTATCTAACAAATACTGGTCCAAACCTCTTACCTTGGTGTAAATTATGGAGCTTTGGATAACAAATCCAGTGATATAAATTTTGAACTGACCCTCTCTCTAATGGTAAGATAAGTAACTTCAATCCCCTTGACTATCAGGAGGAGATGCTCTGTCTCGCTTCCAGACAGAAGCAGATGTGCCACCTGAGCTTGCAAAGACAAGGTAAGCACCTGGAGAATCAGCCTCCTGTGGAAAAGTCTCTTCTTTTTCATGGCTGTGAATGGACGCATAGTTCCCAAGTCTACGAAGGCATCTAAACAGAGTCTAGGATTCATGGTTTTATTTTGTTAAATGGTATTGAAGGGAAATATTTCAGTAACCGTGGATTGGTCCTAAGATACAAAGGCAAAATAACAGCTTTGTCTACAGTTTTTCTTCCTTTCTAAAGTCTTCGGATTCGAGGAATGTTAAAATTCCACAACTGGGAAACATTTATGTTTAGCCATACAATTGAGTCATATTATATTAACATGCCTTTGGCCAAGCAAGATGCCTACAGATGAATTAAGTGATATGTAAGTCATGGTACTTTTGTTACTTGGGGACAAAAACATGCTTTCCACTTTTGCTATTAATTATCTAATAACAGAAGCATTTCCAAAATACTATAAAAACCAAAAATATGCTCCACACATTCTAAATTCCTTCAGCACGTAACACATGAAATTGTCTGATATAGATATTGCCCTCCATCTTAAAATATCTACATCCCTTGGCACTGTAAGCAAAAAATTTTGAATTCTCACAGATCTCACTAGATGCAGTGCTCTGCTTGCTCTGCTGAGCCTACTTCCAACATTTAAGAGGCCCAGACTTGTTTTCTTTATTTCCTTCTCTCATTTGGGCTCTAGGATCCTATGAGTCACTCCGTGTTTAGCAACCCATTTTAAATATTGTAATCTCAACAATCACCTTCAGCTTAACATATGCAATTTTTTTTTACAGATACAGATTTTTAAGCAAAGTTTATTACCAGACCTGCATGTCCAAGTCTTCCTCACTTCAGCTAATGATCTCTTATTAATCTACTTGCCTATTCTCAAAATGCTCTGTGACAGTTTTCTTTTGCTTTCTCACTCAGTGTTCATATATCAGCAATTCCTGCCAGGTTACTCTTCTAAAGACACTGAGTTCCAACTCTCACTCCTTTTGAGCCAGAACCTCTCTCTCAGCTCACAATAAATACTCCCCTTGCTTATGGAGATATCTTCCTAGGTAGGTTCCACATCACCAATCATGCTCCTGGAGAGATTAATGTCCCAGAGAAACACGAATAACATTAGAATTGAATGATAAAAGTATCTTCTTTTGTTCATAAGCAATATAAGTATTTTTTCTTTTTTTCAAAATGTTTAGAAACTTTTATTCACCATACAAGCATTTAAATTCCCTGACCATAGTCCATGAAGTCCCATGTCCCTGGCCAAAGCCTGTCTGTCACTCTGGCTTCATTACTACACTCAACTCTGTCCATGGAAACCATGGCCATATACCTTCTCCTTCAGGAGATTTGCAATGGACATTTCCTAGTCTGAGGTCCTGCTTTGAATGAGTGGTGCTGTAGCTCAGGGCAGCATTGTGTGAGAGTTTTTCCATATTTCCCCATGTTAAGTCCCACAGCTCTCTCTCTGCAACCCTCGTCATGCTCCATCCTTCTAGACAGCCTCCCCACTACCTAATATCAGAGCAGATACTTGTTTGAATATGTTGAGAATCCACACCCCTCCAGGACATAAGCAGTGTAAGCAGTGGGCATTATGCATCCTGCTTAACACTCCAAGGCTTCTGGGACATCTTTTCCTGTGCAGCAGGTATGCACTGATAAAATTTCTGGACAAACAAATGCTTGTATGGAGAGATGATACTTGATTCACAAAACTCCAATTTGAAAATGATGAATAAAAGTAAAAATGAGATGGAAATGACTGTGAGGGCAGTGATCATTTAACTATAAAATGAGAATACAGTTCGAATTATCCAAAGAAAAAAATGCATATAATTGCCTCATTGATTATTCCCTTTTCTATTTCAGTGAAACAATGGATAATCAAAATTGGATATTTCTTCATAATTTCATCACACAAATATCCACCTAGTTGTTGTGCAGATACCATGCTGGGCCCTGATAAGTGATTCCCTGGTGTTCCTAACTACCACAGTATGGTGAAGATGATGAGGTGACCTTGACCAGAGAGACTTTCATCACAAAGGAGCAGGCGGTTATTATGTGACAAAGCTAATGGTACATTGCTACCATGATTATCATATATGAGAAGGACCACAAGGCAAGGAACTGGGATGGCCTTCAGAGTTATCCACTTGATGGCAAGCAAGAAGAATAGAACCTCAGTCCCATAAGAGCAAGGACCTGAATTCTACCAACAATCAATGAGCTTGGGAGGGTTTCCATCTGCAGAAGGAGCTCACACCGGCCCACAGCTTGATCACACCCCTGTGAGACTTTCACACAGGACCTGCTAAGTCAGCCCAGACTGCTGAACCACAGGAACTTTGAGAGGACCAGCCACCAAGTTTGTGACAAATTGCTACAAACCCATATACAACTTATTTACAATAAGTTGTAAAAATGTTTTAAAATGTAAAACTGGAAAACTAGAACAAAGATTTTTAAACTATAAAAACTTAATTGTAAAATTATTGTTCAGAAATATCAAGGTCTCCTCTGAATCACTTCAGAAGCAGAACTAGGAGAAGAATGAAGATTTTTATCTTTTCTACCAGATTAAAAATTAGATCACAGTATAGCTAGAGGCATTTGTGCAAATTCATAGCAACTGCATATTTGATATAGTTTGTATTCCTCTTTGATTATATGTATGTTTCTTTGGGATCAGATCAGGTCATAGAATGTGTAAGGTGTTCTTTTGTCAAAAATAATGTGCTTGTTATTTCTTTTACAAGAATGAAAATAAAATCTGATTGAATTTTTCAAACAACCATATTGCAATTTTAGACATCTAAATTGCTCTTCTGCTTCAGGCAATGACAACCAAGTTAAACCCTGGAGTTTGGAGAATACTTTAGAGAATTTTTTTTTTGCATTTCATCCTTTTATTTAAAAAAATTGCTCTTGAAAACCTGTCAATGACAGTAATGCAACTGTGTTATTTGAAGGTATCCATGCAGTGTAGCCGCAGTAACTTTATGCAATACATGCTTCTGCCTCATATGATCCCCACATGTCTGGGAAACTTTCTTTGGAAACCCTTTTTAAGTCAATTCTTCCAGACTCTGAATTATTAGATATTATACACATAATTATAAATCTTCTATTCAGCTTATATGAAAGAAATATAACTAGGTACATGCCATTTTTATAAAAATGTTTATAAAATTAAAAATACCAATTCCATAGAGTTATTAAAACATTGCAGTTAGATAAGAACTCTACAAGGTTCTTTAAAATGCAGGCTAAAGAAAATTACTGCAAATGAAAATATGTCACTTGAACTCCCTGACAGTAAAGGTAATAAAATGGAAATAATGAGTTCCATACTCTGACTTTAAATGAAAAGAAACATATCATTTCTTTTATCAGATGACAAGCTCCTGCAAAATGTGAATAAATGTAAGAACATTTAAAAGTAATACTGGTTTTAGCATTTTCATGATTAGTCATTTGATTTATTCCCACAAGTACAAAAGGGGAAGCACTGGAAAATACTCACATTTATATATATTTTAATTGTTTTTATAACATTTCTGAGGTCCTTTCCCTGTACCACTGAAGGTCTGGGGGTGCGGTTGAGGAAACCCAACAGCATTCTGGGTACAGCCATGGAGTGTCTTTCATTACAGTGAGAACCAGCACATGAGCAGCAGAAGGTTTGAACCAGCCCCTGGATTTGGTAATCACAGTGCCACAGGGGGTGCCGCAGTCTGGCTGGGCACAAATCACGAGCCACTGAAGCAGGAACAAACTTTATTTCTGAACTCCACCAGCACCCTCAACACACACTCCCCGGGAACTCTCCTGAACTCCACTCTCCCGAACTCCACGTGGCTCTTCCAGGAACCAACAACCGGAAATCCCTCTTCCAGAAATCCCTCCTCCTGCACTTCCCCAACCAATGGGAACTCTCCGGGAATCCCCAGGAGAACTCCAAAGTAGCAGGCCAAGGCAGACAGCAGGGGTCTAATATTACAATTGAATACACAGCTTAACATAACCATTATCATCTCAATGGATTGCTGGTGTCACCTCTTGACCACTCGTTCTGGTAAAATGCCCTGCGTCATTCGGACTGGGCTATGGCTCTCAGCAAGGGGGCAGTGTCAGGACACATGCTGAAGTCCCAGTGGAAGGTGGAAGGGGGTCAGAGGTCTGTGGTTGGTAGGCAGAAGGTTCGCATCAGAAGAAATGGTGGCAGTGCCTGTGCTAGTGGAGGATAAAAGCTGGTGTGGTGTTAGAACAGGGAGGGAAGTGCAGCCAGAAGCTTTCAAGAGTTCAAGGTGATGAGAGCCCAGATCCCATGGACCTCAGAGAGCATTTGGACCTTAGGTGTAAACATGAACTGCCTGACATGTGTCCTGTGGAGAAGACTCTGTGAGCTCCTGGGCATTCTGTGGGCCCACAGAAGCAGTGCTGTGGGCCAGGGGGCTGCTGCCTTCCTTCAGGGAAGAGAAGCCAGGTTAGTGGAATTGGGTTCCCCCAAGGTTGGATGTATCTTAAGAACAGGCTGGTTGATTGTAAAGTGCAAGATAAAATGTAATTCTCAAGGTTTGGGTTTGATCAAGGGGGTGGGCAGCATTGCTAACTGAACAAACTGGGAAGATGGTGGGAGCAGCAGGAGCGCCCTGTGTTCCAATGACTTGCACCTGTCTGTAGATGAGCAGTTCACTGTAATTGTGATGCAATTATTGGCTTCCTTATATAATAAAGGTAGTCTTATCTCCCAAGTATACAAGTCTTTAATATTTAAAGATCGTTTTGCCAAGCCGGTGCTCTCCCAACTAAAATTCTCTATAGTGGTGGTCCCTTACAGACTCACATTAAAATAACAGACTTGGTTAAAATCTATTGATGTTACTTAATATTTTATAATTAGATAAAAATAATCTGTCATAAATTATAAAATTTCATGTTACTTGCCACACTGAAATGTAAACTCAGATACATTTTTGAAAGACAATAAAGACAGACTGACTTATTTAAAGGTTAACAACAGGAAGTATGAAGACATTTTACCACTTTCCCACAAAAGGGGGTTAAAACCTCTCTTAACTAATTTTATTAATATTAAATTATGTTAAATAATTCATATAGATTAAAAAATTACATATATAAACTTCATAAAATAATATTCAAGAAAGAGACAAAAAATTAGTTTCAAAAACAAAGCACCTTACCTAAAATTTTCAAAAGACTACTTCACCCAAGTTGAGTCTCAGCCTCTCCACTCATTTCATGTTAAGATAAACATTAAAGTTCTTTTAAAATTAAGTTCAAAATAGATTTTATTATAAGGATTACTATTCTTAAACAAAAAATTCTATATACAGTGAAATAAAGGTTTGGAATTACAAATTATGGTTCATAGCCATTACACAAACTACATAAGTTTTTACTCTTGTTAATTTCATTTTGTATTTTTCTTATAAACTTCACCATTATTGTCTGTCAATGTCTTTACAAAAGTAAATTAATAAGGCCATCACCTTTAGGACAAACAAGATGTAAGGATGACTTCCAATATTTATACTGACCACATTTCATTAACTGCTTGCTCAGCTTATTATTAATGGCAAACATTATATCACTCAATTGGTCAGAACTGAGCCTTCTAATTTCATGGTGTCATTTGAAGTTCAACTACAATGTTGATGTTGAATATCTTCACATGCCTAACAGGTGACTTTTGATAATTTTTCTGACCAAGTAAAAATATTCATTATGTCATTTTTTACTGTATTAATCCTGTTGCTGTCCTGGGCCATCCTCTATCATTTAAAACTAATAATGCACCATTTTATACTGGCTCCTCTTTTCAATAATTTCATGATCAATATCACTGATCACCAAACAGGTATTCCTTATAATCCTCAAGGCTCAGCTCTTATAGAACAGACTCATTTGTCCCTTAAATGACAATTACAAAAACAAAAAGAGAGGGGAAGACAGAACCCTACAAAATGGTTTGAATCATGCTCTCTTTGTTTTGATTTTTTTAAGTTGTCATGCTGAATGTCACACTGCTGCTGAGGGACACATGTCCCCCATTGCAACAGGTCTCACAGGCTTGGTCTGGTGGAGAAACTAACAAACAGGACAATGGAGTGGACAAGATTCAGTAATCATGAGGGAGAGTCCATGCTTGTGTCTCTCCGGAACACACAGCTCATCCTATCTGGGTTCCTGAATGTGCTCTTCACTGTCCCCATGGAAGAGTCCAGGCCACAGTACAAACAACTGAAGAGCAAGACGCCTCAGACAGCAGGGAAGCAGGTGCTGTAGCTATGCTGATTTTATTGAGCTGGCAGGTGAATGGAGTCCATGGGGAAATGTACTGGGATAGTTTCACTCTACCAGTCTTCCCCGGGCTTCCTTATCCACATTCAGGGAGAGGCAGGGCAGGACAATCTGGAAGTAAATGTGGACTTTCCCAATGTCAGTGGCCCCAGATTCCATACTGTCCCGCTGACCTAAATTAGACGTTCAAAAACTTGTTTAAGACTTTAGCTGAGGGCTGGGGTTGTGGCTCAGTGGTAGAGCGCTAGTCTAGCCTGTGCGAGGCCCTGGGTTCAATACTCAGCACCACATAAAAATAAATAAATAAAGGTATTGTGACCAACTACAACTAAAAAAAAAATAGGTATTAAAAAAAAACTTTAGCTGAATTCCTTTTAACCCTTTTATTTTCATCTGTTCCTTCTCTGCTTTGCCACAGGTAAACCAGTTTTCAGATTCCAGCTCCCCTTGGAATGGGCTCATCATTTTTTAGATTAAAAACTAATTGGTTTCCTAGCATCCTAGGTGCCATAATGGGTCCAGGAAAGTTGTTACCTTGTAGCCATCTTTGGTTAGGGTAGAGGAATGTGCTTTCCATCCCTCTGTTTTCCACGTGAAGAATGACAAACTATGGGTGAAGAAGCATCCAGTGGGCATTGGAAGACATCATCTGGACAGCCAGACATTTTCAGCACCTGAGCGGTAGTAGTATATATTCACCTCTTACTTTCTCATTGCATCGGCCATGTAAGACCCTGAGGTGATCATGCACTTTGACCTTTTGTCAGTGAGGAAGCTGGGGCCCTGAGAGGTTAATCAGAACATACTGTTGAGGTTACAGCACCAGAGAGAGGAAGCTGGGATTCAAAGTTGAAATTGTGCTTACAAGCATCATGATTCAGATCTGAAATGTCCCCGAAGGCCCAACCACATCTGATGCTGGGAATTTGGAGAATTGTTTGGATCATGAGGGCTCTGGCCTCCTTAGTGGACTGATAATGTGATGGCATTATTTGGGATTGGTAGAAACTGTAAGAGGTGGGACCCATTGGAAGGAATGAGACCTGGGACCAAACCCCTGGTGTGTATATCTCATCCTGGCTCCTCTTTCTTTCCCTCCCTGGTTGCAGTGTGGGGAAAAGTTTTCAACACGTTTTCTTGCCATGGTGTTCTACCTCCTGTCGGGCTCACAGTGATGGAGCCAGCTGACCAGGAACTGAAAACTCTGAAGGCACTGGATAAAAGAAATCTTTTCTCCTTTAAGTTGTTTATGTCAGGTGTATTTGGTCACAGTGACAAAAAGATGAGTAACACATAAGCATTATATTATACTGAATCTATGTCCTAACAGTTATTTGTAAATGATCTAAGTAAGTTGAATAAACTAAGAAACTCAACATTCTCATCATTACTCTACATAAGTCATGGAAAGGAGATGACAATAGTCTTCCCAGCTCAAGTTGTGAATTCAGTGTGAGAATAAATCCTAAGAACCTATGGTGACATGGAAACCACAAGAAGAAACCTGTCTCCTCCAGTATGCGTATGATTTTGGTAATTTTTTTCTAAATCTAGATATTTTGCACTGAGACTATCAGCTCTAATTTTGTAGTTAACTGGTAATGTCTTTATCATGATGTGGGACTTTGCAGATACAGAGATTGCTTCCTACCCAAAATTATGAGTCAGAAAGAAAAAGCATTTTTTCAAGCAAATTTTTTCACTGAGATAGTCTGAGAATAAAATATTGAAAGAGAGGTTTGTCAATGGGAATAAAAACAGGACTGAATTATAACCGTGACTGAAAACTAAGTTAAGATGCACATCAGTTAATTGCTGGAGAAAATGTATAGATTCATATTAAACCAGCATGAGCACTTCTGAAATAGATATTTAATTTAGAAGTATGATTTGAATTTCTAAATCATGAAAATGTGATGAAAAGCTTTTAATATAAATATGTACCTAATATATAATAACTTTATTTCTAGTGCTGTAGGAAATACTGTTATTTCCAAGTATGTGCCCTAGTAAGTCTTCAAAGAGTATGTCAACGTATTGCACTGTTCTCTGAATAGCCACAGAACATCAAGGGCATCTGAATCATGTTGTCTAAGTCAATTACTCCAGATTAGCAGAGGGTGCAAACAGAAACCTGACACAGAGGGTGCAAACAGAAACCTGACACAGACCCATCAACCCTTTCCAGAGGAACCTCAGGGTCACCAGACTCAGCTTGATAATGATCCCCAGGCAAGACCTACCCCCACAAGTGATCTGTTTAGGTGTTGGAGTAATGGGAGAGTTAACAGTGTGTGCAACATGTCAGTTAATGGGAAGCCATTTAGCTTACTTTTTATACTTAAATCAGAGAGGAACTTTGTGGAAAAAGTGACCCCTTCCTCCAAGCATCTGTGACCCATACATTTATGAATTCATGGTTTATTATAGTTAGCACCTAAATAGATCGTGTAAGTTCTACTACTTTAATTTTAGCTGAGAATTCCCTTATTTTGTCTTGCTTTTGTTAAGGATCATTGCTATCTAGCAATTACCAATTTTTCTTTCCACAAGAGCTAAAATGATAGGGAGATACGAGAAAGCACTTTGACATGAGCTTTATATCATCCACATGAATATTTTGTTGTCTTTCACAAAGAACCATCTCTTAATAATTCTAGAACTACAATTTAAATTTCATCTCATTAAAATTATGATAAATATTTTTAATATGTTTCATAGCTATGATACTGAATTGTTGCCAGCATGAATAAACAAATTCGCAAGGATCAGATATCAGAGTATGATTGATACATTTAAATCTTAAAGAAAAAAAAAAAGCAGGAATTGAAAGTAAGCCAAAGCAATGAGACAATAAATATGGGTGACAGATATAAACTCTCAAAGTAAATTTCCACAGTTGAAAGGTAGAGTGATTAAAAGTGGAAAGTCACCTTAGAGAAGTAACTGAAAGAGAAATGAAATAAGAGTTTTCAGGTTTTAACATATATTTATCTGTCATCCACGAACTTGAGCCCACTGAGAAGGACTTTCTGAGGTGTGCTAGGGAGGTCCCGGTACTTCCCACGTTCTTCCAGACACTCACAGACTCAGTCCTGTGCACTCCTCAGGCTTTTCTCATGGTCACTGTGTCTTTGAGGAATGAGCTGGAGACGGTAGTATGCTTTTATCTCTTCAATTATGGAAAGAGAGAGAAATGGGTTCCACAAGTGAAAAACTGAGGTGTAACAAAGTGAGTATAATCTACTAATCTTGAACAGAGAAATAATCTCAAAGAGTTTTCTTAAAGATCGTCAATAAAATGAATTAAACTTGTGTTTTTTTTCTGAATTCATGACATGTCATATTCAACCTCATGGTTCACATTGCTTTCCAGTCTTTGATGAAGAGGATGCTCTGGGGAACTGTATTTTTCACTGCTTTGGATTTCTATAGCATTGAGTTTACATTTTACTTAAATAGCAGAACACCTAAATGTTAAGGACACAAACACAGGACACACATTAGCAAGAGAGCAGATTTCTGAACACAGGGAATGAAGAATTTGTTATAAATATTGAAATACCTTATTGCTTTAAGAAACGGGAATCTGATATTACAACAAGAATGGAAGCAGTTGGAAGTCTGAGATATTTCTCACCAAATATACCTGAACACACATGCCATCCGAAGGGCACTTTTCTCCTCTGTAAGTGGAGTCGCTGGCAAATTGCAGGCTCCGAGGCCATTTACACTCTCCTGGAAAAGCTTTCAGGGACAGTTGGCAGCTTCTGAAGGCTGTAACTAAAGCAGCTTTCCCTTTGACCAGCAAATGACCCTTGGCACCTGAGCGCTGTTCCAAGGAAGAAGATAAACCAGAAAATTCCTTTGATTGCTCTGCAGCAGTCGTATTAAAAGTGAAAAGCAACAACAACAAAATAAAACGGTTTGAAAGGCTTTGCCATCCAGCAGAAGTTTTCCAAGTAAGTTCTGGCTACAAAAGGAAGACAGCTTACTGGTCTCTGGTTTGGTAAAGTTACTCTGACCTAGAGACAGAGTCATCTCTGAGAGAGATCACCAATGTTTTCTAAAATTGTGTTTTTATTTGGAATTGATAAACTCTAATTGTGTATATTTATGCGGTACGCTGTGAGGCTGTAGTGTACTCACAGGAAGTGGAGGGATTGCCTGGAGCTAATTAGCAACCCACCGCCTCCAACACATTTGTGGTGGGAAATACTGCTAAATTTCACTTTTAGCACAGGAAGGATAAAATATTCATTGTGTGTTCCCAAGAAAGCAACAGCTCACAGGAGGAAGGCAGTGTTTCCTAGTGTAAAAATATAAACACACTGCATCAACGAGAAGAATCTCAACTTCAAGAAACAGAATGCCTTGCTGGAACTGGAATATCCCATGAGGGAAATCAGTCATCCTGTGTGGAAGGGTGTCCAGCAGACAGTGTGTGCCCACATGTGGCTTCACGGGACTCCCTCTTGTTCTTCCTGCCCTGCGTATCCTGTGGACTTACTCTCAGATCCTCAATGCCAAATGCTCCCATATATTCATATCCAAGCTCCATTCCAGAAAATTTAGTGCACGGATATCTCCATGACAATCTTCTTAGGATAAAATAACTGAGACATGCCAATGGAGAAGGCAAAACCACAGAAGAAGAAAGTCCAGATGTCAGCAGGCAGGCATACTCTCATCTTCCTGGCTGGAATTGGAAACCAAGGACAACCACAAGCCACCAGCTGGGAACAAAGATAGAGACATTGTAGGGTTCTTCTCATGTCTTCCATTCACTGTCTTCAGACAGCCGGTGGTGGCCAAGGTCTGGAGAAATATTTATCCACATTCAGAACACTCCCTGAAGCTGATCACAATTTTGCTACAATATAATTGGGAAGTGATCTTCTCGATATGTAGTTTGGGATCTTTATGCTACTTTAATCAAAGGTGGTTATTTTTATACTTTAGTTATCAGATTCCTATGGTAAGATATTTTTAACTTCAGTTTTTGCAGTTTTTGCAATAAGTGACTGATGTTAGTTTAGATCGATGAAATTGATGGCCTAGTTTAAGAGCAAATCCAAGAAAACATCCATTTAATTTATTTGCTACTGCTAATGAGAAAGGAAAGCATTTTAGTGCAAAGCTCATTTTCCATCCTGCACTTCCGTAACACATCTATGTATGTCGTAGTGTAACCATCTGTTTAAGGACCTATTTGAGTCCACATGACACCTATTACTTAGATTTATAAGACAGGTAATATTTAGCCAAATTAGCAATCAGAATGCCTGAATGTTTTAACATCATTTATAATTAATTGCTCAGTGAGACAACAAACAGGAACAGCAGCCGCAACAAAGCTCCGATTAGGCCTTCGGAAAGGAAGTAATTCAAGTTTATGGAAGGCCCCAAACTCACCTTCAAGCTGTAGACTAACATCTCAGCACTGACTGAGTGGCCCAAGCACGCGAGCGTCCTCAAGTTCAGCACAGGTACCTGATACTTCTGAAAATGAGGCCTCCTGCGAAACCAACCTCCATGAGTCAGGGAAATTGGGAATCAGACCTGAGCTCACAGTTGTATTTATGTCCACACTGAATCCAGAATCCACGATGCAGAAATTCTCGAGTCACTGTTTCTGAAATGTCTCCAGTGCTCTTCTTCTGTGGCCACTACTTCTATATCACCCAATGATAATAAAACACAGCCATTCACACTTGAATCCTAACAGCAGGGTGCAGCTGGCAACCCATATACTTCCTTTCACAGATGAGGAGACAGGTGATCTGAAAGAAAGATTTGAGTTTACTCAGAAATTGGTAGCGAAGCTAGGGAGAAAACTATGCTTTTACTATGTTGTGCTGGCTTTTCAACGACTTTCTACTTTATGAAAAAACAAGTCTATGGTTATAAAATCTAATTCATATTATAAGATGAAAAAAAGGTTCTTTAAACTTTCCAAATAATACAAATCACTAGTAATGTTAGGAGAAATGTTAATGGTAGCCATTAGGATTTACTTTGTGTTCACCTTTCATGAGGCATTTTAAAGCATCATCATTGCTGATTACAATGTCTGAGGTTCACAAGATTGTCTCACTTTTACACAAATATACACATCTTTGAATTTATTAAAGATTTGTCTACATTCATAGACAAGTTGGAAGGATTCAAATCAAGGTCCTTTGTTAGGGTCTGTAAACAAGTCAGGATGGCGCCTGGCATTTGGCCAGAGAGACTGGTTTGTGAGGTAATGCCAGAGAGCCATTAAGTGTGGAGATTCCTTATTGGTTTACTGCTGTATCTAGTTTATGTTAATTAAGATAAGCTGTGTGGAATGTATAAATACCTCTGTTGTCCTACAATAAAGGGCTCCCACTCCTGCTGTATCAATGTACACAAGTTGCTTATCACCCCATGGTTATTTTGCCCAGCCAGACGGGCTGCGGCAGTCCTTTGTGGGAATATGGAAACATTTTCTTTTCATATCTCCTGGGAATTGGTTGTTTTTGAGTAGAGTAAGGGAAAGCTCAGCAGTTTGCAGGGTGTGGGAGCGACAGCCATTGCAGCTACATGATGTGTCTTTAACACCAAGTTTGTTCTCCCTTCACCTCCTCATACAGCTGCCTCTCTGAAGCTGCTGGGCCCTGAGAAAGCTGTTCATTCAGCAACAGTGGTTGGATTTATGCATCTTCTGAATAAAAATGACTGGGACCTAGCTAAAACCAGTACTCAGGATGATAATTTATTGACTCAGTTTGAGCCTGAGTCAACAGACATAAAGTGTGGATGAAGGAATATAGAAAGATGTAATATATTCCTCAATAGAACATTCATTCTTTTTTTTTTTTTTAAAGAGAGAGTGAGAGAGGAGAGAGAGGAGAGAGAGAGAGAGAGAATTTTTTTTTAATATTTATTTTTTAGTTCTCGGCGGACACAACATCTTTGTTGGTATGTGGTGCTGAGGATCGAACCCGGGCCGCACGCATGCCAGGCGAGCACGCTACCGCTTGAGCCACATCCCCAGCCCAAGAACATTCATTCTTGAAGGAAGTCACCATGCAGAGTGAGACGGCATGGAGAAACACTGGAGACATTGTGACAAAGTCCATTAGGCCAGTCTTCATGATTCCAGGTATATGGGGGTTACAGGTGTAGCCCATAGAAAAAGGTTAGCTTGGAGGTTTCCAGGGTTCAGGGGTCATCCATCTATGAGTATGAAGTTCCTGGTGATCCTCTGTAAATATTGTATCAGTTAATAATAACTGAGTTGTGAACTTAAATTTTTAAGAAGGTAGACCTCGTGTTCAGGATTTACATTAAAATAATTGTGATAGGGTGAAATATTTCCATAAGGCTGTATTAAAAATTGGATTGAGCACAAATTAGTAGCTCTTGAAGTTAGGGAAGCATATGTGAGTTTTGGTGTGTATTTTCTTCATTTCTTTGTATGTGTGAATTTGATACAAAACAAAATTCACCCATAAAACAACAAACAATATAAACGTTGCCAGTTCAAATGCATATACATTTTGATAAATAAATAAATAAATACTCAACTTCAAAGGTTTCAAATTTATTTCATGTGAAGCATAAATCTGAATGTGAAAAATGAAACAAAAATTTTAGAACATAGTAAGGAAATACTTCTTTGTCTGTCATCTTAATTTATTATTGTATTTTTTTGCTGTTTCTTCTATTCACTGAACAATCTTTATAGTACTATTGTAAATATTCCCTGTTCTTTTCCTTTACTGAGACTTTCTAAAGGAGTTTTTATATTGTTTTGTGTACTTTTCACCTCAAGGATCTCTGTCTGGTTCTTTTTATAATTCTTATGGTAACACTCAAGCATCAAGAAGTGTATCTGAGAAAAACTTAATCACAGATGAACTCAGTGAAAGACCTAACTCAATGAATTGAGTGAGAACATGAATGAACTAATTCATCTCTGAATAATTGCTCAAGGAATTACCAGGTCCAGTTCTCCACATTCATTCTCAGGAAAGCACTTTACAAAATTATCTAAACAGGAATAGAGCTGAGGTGGCTTTTCCTTTTATATTTCAAACCCAAAGTGAACTTGTGATACAAAAGGTATGTACATTTTTGTTTTTTAACTTCAAGTGAGAATTTTAGTAAAAATAAATAAATAAATAAATAAATAAAATACATAAAATTTAGACAAACATTGCTTTCAAGTGTAGATGAATGGTGCTGCACATCTCAGCCACTCTTTCTTCTGGTGAGGCCAGCAGACCTCACAAGGAACCATGTGGCCACAGGCTGTGTGTCAAGTGCACTGGGGAGGAAAGATCTCCTGCATAAAGAAGCACACAGTGTGCTAAAAGATACTGTGCAGGCGCTTTTTATCTGATATTTTTGTTTATTCATAAATATATGTGTTTTGTTTTTTTTTTTACCCATAGAGGTCTGTGAATTTATATAACAATAATGATACTAAAGAGAGGAGCCAGGATGTATATCAGAGTGAATTTCTTTATAATGAAACTAAGTTAATACTGACTTGAACTACATTGTTTTAAATGGAAATGCATTTTCATATCACATGAGCTGGCAATTATACATGTATATATACGTACACACTCACAAATGTATATATGAATACGCAAACAAACATAAACACATGCACATTGCCCTTGTGGAGATATAAAAGCATGAGTCTCATTATAATAGGACAACTGCAGAGACAGGTGCATAACAGGAGCTCCTGGAGCCAGGAACCATGTACATGGCAGTGGGGAGGAGGTGGGGGCTGAGCAGCTTCTAGTTAGAGGCTGCAGAGCTCCAAAAAGAGGACAGACAGGCCAGGAAGCCACATGCAGTGAGAGAAGACAGAGCTCATTAGATAAGTGGAAGAGTAAGGCAGGCATATGTGAGGCTAGGGAAAGGAAAACTCTAGAAAATCATTGATAGGAAGAGAATAACTCTCATATTCTGACTAAGCCTGATAATTATGTCAATCATCCATTTCTGTGAACAAGTCACCCTAGAAGCTGGTTACCCAAGCATTTGCTGTTTATCGATACAGCCTGAGTCCCACAGGCTGGCTGGGCAGGTCTGACTCCACGTCTCCCATGAAGTTGCCCTCAGACAGCTGCTGAGGCTGGCCTGCTGGGAAGGCTGCACCGCCCCGGCCTCCAGGGAGGCGAGGCATTCCCTCAGGACAGCTGGAAGCGGGGAAGGTGCCCTGGATCACTTGGCACTGTGGCCTTTCTCACAGCAGGGTCCCGAGGTTGTCAGTCCTTTGATTGGGGAGTTTGGCTTCTTCCAGAGCTCGTGTCCCAAGGAGTCAGGATGGGAGCTCAGGACTCCTTACCACCTTGCCTCCAAAGCCACAAGTCTCCTCCTGGTTACACGAAGCAAAACCAGAATCCACCCAAGGCACAAACTGCTCCAGCTTGTGTCTTAGTTACACTGTGGACCCTGCTGCAGATCTGCTCTGTGGGGTTGGAGAGGAGAGGAGCCACATTTAGGGTGGGGGACTGCTGGATATGTAGGCAGTCCAGACCCAGGTACAGGCAAAAACTGTACAGAGTAGAGCACAGAGGACAAGGACACCCAGAAAGTCAAGTCAAGAGGATCCCACTGGGCATAAGTATGGGGAGAGAAGGCCAGCAGCCCCAGACTTGGGTTTCATATGATTGGAGAGAGACCTGACAACTGAGATGTGGCTGGAACCCACTCTCTTCACTTTGTAATAAAGTCTTTATTCAACCCCCCCAGAAGGACTGTTGATCAGACAGTGGGTTGAACGGACCTCACTCCTTCCTGCACTGAGGTCAAGATTCTACTGTTTCCAAGGACAAAAGCAGATAAGGCATAACTCTATTCCATGACTTTAGATTCACATGCCCAGAATATGTAACTTGTAATTTGGAGAAATAACTTAGGAGAAATTTCTACATCAAGTGCTTGGAATCTAAAGTTTTGATGTTTAAATTTGAACTAAAATCAGATAAAACCATTTTTATAAGTGTCTCTTCATTTATCAGTCTTCCTTATTGTTATTTTTGTATGTGAAACATGCTTAATCTTTCAATTTTGAATGACAAAATAAATGAGTCCATTTAGCACACCATGTTTTATGATTAAAACAATTGAGCTTAAAATTAAAAAAAAAATGTCTTTTACACCTCATAGATACATTTTTTTTCTCAAAATTCAAACAAAGTGCAGTTTATCTGACTACCTTCATATTAAGTTTGGTGATTGCAAACTTATTTTTAAATGAAGCACAAAATGAGCAGGTCATTCTCTGAGGACAAGGTGATGGTAAATGAGTTTCATTGATATAATACAGCAGTATTTATTCGGGGCTGAGATCTGAGGGTAAAGATAGAAGAATGAGGAAGTGCCAGGGGAAGGGTATTGAAGAGGGAGGAGGCCCTGGAGGAGCCTGAGAGCAGGACTCAGGCTGATGGGGAGGGAGGGAGGGAGCGAGGGATGTGCTGAGTGAGCCCAGGCAGGTGGGTGGAGCTGGGCAACCACCATCCACTCCCAGCCCCTGACCGCGGCTGCCTCTGACTGCTCTGTAGGCAGCTGTTATAATTCTCCTCTTGAATATTGTATTAGGTCACATATTTCCTTGGATGTAAGACTCCTCAGCAGAAAACATAGCTTATGAGTTCCAACTCCAGTTCTGAACAAAGACTGTCAGGAAAATAGGTGTGCTCATTGTATTTTTACCAGGTATTGCCACATTCTTATAAGTAATATACAACAAATACTTTTATTGTAAACCTGCGCTTTGTTAATTTTGAGGTTTTTTTTTAACAGAAAAGAATAAAAGTAAAACATTAAGAAACTGTAAATGTTTAAGATCAGCAACCATTATTTAGATAAATTTATATCAACATGATCTAAAATGTTATTTCACATAATTCAATAATTTTAGGAGTAAAATATTTGTATTCTTAATTGTTTTCCTTAATAAGAGTATTTTACTGTGGCATATGCATTTATTCAAACAGGTGCTATTTCACATCTCTCTTTTTATGTCTTATTTTAGAATAAACAATTTTTTTCCATTGAAGCATATCATTGGTATAAACAATTCCAGCTCTCAAGAAATCTGGTAATTTATTTCTTAACTGTCACTATGAAGCTTTTTAACCATCACTTAACTGCACTGGTAAAGTAACAGGAGCAGTTTACGGCATCTCTAACTGTGAAGCAGGTCTGAGTGTCACTGCAGGCACAAGGCCAATGGAGAGCCGAGAGGCCTAAGAACTTGGCAGGGAAGGTTGATCTTGCTCTTCTTTCAGACGTGGGAAGTGTGAGGTGGCCCCTGCTGTTCACAGCACATGGAACTAACCCAGGAATCTGAGGCCGTTTTTGTTCTGTCGACATGAACGCCCTCTTTGTTCCCGGTAGGCTCACATGTGCATCTGTGCCTTAAGTCTAGAACCTTCTGTGATCTGCAGACTCTAGCATCCAACTGCTTGGCCTCCTGTTGGATGAGCATCTCTCATATTGAACGTGTCCAGCACAGTGGCCTGAATACTTCTCCCACCAATCTCCAAACGTGCCTCCAGATAGTTTTCTTACTTCAGAAAACATCTTCCCGGTTTCTACGGTTGTCCAGCAAGTGCACACACAGGGAGTCTTCCAACAGCTCAGGAGCACTGCTTCCTTTATGTCCCACATCAGTCAGCAATACGTCCTTCTGAACCTAGTGCAAAATAAGCACAGAATTTGAGTCTATGACCACTTACCCAAAGTCACTGACCATGGACAGATCCCAGTTACCACCTGCCTGGATAATTTAAGAGCTTCATCTCTCATCACCTTTCTTCTGCCCTTGGCCTTGAGGGAGGCATCAGAGTGACCATGTGACAGATGACAACACAGATGAGCCTCTACTCAGTGATCTGATGGAGGCTCATCTCAGAGTAAGAGCCCAAGAATCACAGAGCCCAGGCATCCCTCTGCAGTCCCTCGCCTCTCTCCTCCCTCGCTCTGTCTGACCCACTTTCAGCCCCCGGCGCTTGGTTGCAGGGTCCTCTCACACCCTGTGGGACTCCGGGCTTGTTCTTTTCTCTGTCGCCACGTTCCCGGCCCCTCCTTCAGACATTTTTCAAGTGTGTCTCCCTGGATATGACCTTCATTGTTCACACTATTTATCATTTGCTCCCAGAGCCTCTTCTTTTTTGACTCCTGATTTGTTTTACTTTTTTGGTATGGGAGATTGATCCCAAGGATGCTCAGTCACCAAGTCACATCCCCAGCCCTTTATTTATTTATTTATTTATTTATTTATTTTGAGACAGGTCTCTCTAAGTAGCCCAGGCTGTCCTTGAATTTGTGACCCTCCTGCCTCAGCCTCCTGAAAGTCTGAGATTGGAGACCTGTGTGACCATGTCTGTCCCTAAAACTTTTCTCTTCATTCTGCCCTTTAGAGCGTCATGTCTATGATTTGTATTTTTTTCACAATTTCATTCAAGAGATTATAAATAAAAATGTCCCACAGTAGAGACTCTCTAAATATTTATGAAAAAGAGAGCACCAGTCAGGGGTGGGACTCAGTGGCAGAGCACTTGCCTAGCATGCACAAAGCCCCTGGGTCAATCTCCAGTACTGCAAAGAAAAAATAAACAAACAAAAATAAGACCACGTGGTGTTAAACCATCACCCTTACATTGTTAATATCAATAAGACTGAGACTCTGTTGTTTTGACCCAGTTAAGATCACTTCCAGTTTTCTGTTACCATTCTCACCAACAGTGTCTAATGTAGTGTGTGACATTTACCTCCTACTTTTCAAGTGGAGTCTCAGATGGCCTCTCGGGTGGCCTATTTTGGATTGTATAGTTAGTCCCTTGGTGATTATTATTCTGTTGCCTAAAGCCAGAGTACTACAAATCTGTTCCTTCTCCTTCTCCTGAAATATTTCAAGTAAAATACGCATGCGTGCCCATCCATATTCAGCAGGTGGTAACTCGGTTACCTTATCAAATGTCCTGTGGCTGCAGCCCTGAGCCTATATCCAGATTTTCCACAATGGCTGAAGGCAGCTGTGCCTACTCCCAGAGCCAGGCACCTGCATCATCCACTTCTTGTTGTTCTCATAATTTGCTCGCATGTGCTCAGTGAGTATGATATACAGTGTCACATGAGGCAGAGATGGCCTAAAATATCTCATCAACCAACTCTTGGATTAAAAACTAGAGTGTGGTGGCATGCATATCCTGAATTACATAAATACACTTTCAACTTTAGTTAAGTTAATAGAGTATATTAATTGTTTTTCCAAAAAGAATCAGCTCTGATATAATGATATGAATACGTTTATTGCAATATTATCAAGGAAATGGGGGGACAGATTAAATATTTGGATTTTCTAGACCTTCCCTCAAATGGTTTATCTCCCTCTATGTTGAATAAACCCAGCTTCCTAGTAAAAGGTGAGGGAACTGATTGGACTGCACAACTGAGCACAATCTACTCTGGAAAGCGTCCATCTGATTAGGTCTGGATTTGCCTTGGGGTGACGTTGGGACTGGAGAGTGTAATTCCATGTTACAGGCAAGACTGTGGCTGTGTTTTAAGCAATTACAAGGGAAAATCACATCTTTACCATCTTCACAGCTTTTGCCTCTCTGTGACTGAAATACCTGATCAAGAACAGCACAGAGGAGGTAAACTTCATGTGGGACTCTGGATTCCAGAGGTCTCAGTCCAGAGACGGGCAACTCCATTGCTCTGGGCTGAGGTGAGGCAGCACATCACCGGTGAAGGGCCCAGTGGAATAAAGCTGCAAGGTCAAGAAGGCAAGAGAGGGATAGGGCATGGGGGTGAGGCACCAGGCACACAGGGAAGATGAACCCTCCCAGGGCACACCCAGGGACCCAGCACACACAGCCACACCCACCTGCCTACAGATGGCTCCAAACTAGAATGGACTCATTTGCTTACAGCTCTCCAATCCAACTCTTTTACATCTGAACATAAGTATATTCATGATTTTGGGGGGAAATGCTATGTCCAGACCGTAACTGTCATACCTTTCTATGAGAATCGTTATTGTTGTATTAATTTGTATATAGAATTGAGATGAAAATGTAGCTGCAAATTGTCATGGAAATCTTCCTGCAAAATATTTTTTAAATGAAGTATTTTTTCATGAAGAACAAAATATATTCACTTCTTGTGTGAAAGTGCTAACACTAGTAATACAAGCAGCCAACAAATTTACTACATTTTTATGATGACAATTTTTCAGAATGTAGCTTCACTGTGTGGAAGCTAATAACAAAAATACTCAAAGGATGAGATTTGTATTATTGTTGCCCTCAGGCATGTAGTATTTATAGTCTATACCATAATTATGAATCTTACTATTTTACTACATATTCATTTACATTAAATATACATTAGAATTGATGGGCTAACTGGCTCTGTTAGGTTTATAAGATAAACATGATTTTTGTAGAAAAGACTCAATCTTATATAAATTTTTATATGTGTTTTTTCATACTTTCAAGATAGATAATATGACCATGAATGTTGTTATATAACATGATTAATTAAATCTGGATATTTTATAGCATACTTATTATAAGAAAGAAATGAACCAACTAATCTGTAATCATTAACTGAATATTATATGTTTTCCAAATATTTAAAAAATTATGATTTTACTAAAATATTTTTTTAACTTTTATAATATTTACTCATATATTCTGATGGTTCAAATCATTTCACATGATGATCTTGGGAAAAAAATATGTGGATCATGCTTAATAGGCAACATTTTACTGAACTTTTAGGCAAACTTGTCTCAAGCAACAAGTTGCCATTTCTCTATTTCTACTTGTATGTATTAGAAAATAATTTACTCTCTCCTTGAACACGGAAATTGTCGTAGAATCTCATATCTTCTTTGATTTCTGCAAGATCATAAATAATTCAAAATATTTTGGAAGTATTGACATAATTTGGAATTATAGAATTACATTTTATGCCTAGGAAATCCTTAATCATTCATCTCCTCTATAAATATATTCATGCATATTTACACACAATGCTCAGGATAAGAAATAATATAGAGGAGAGTGAAATACAAATAATTTAAGCATCCTATAGTAACATCCTCTTTTTAAATTATACAACTTTTTGCGATGGTGTGTCTGTCATATCTACTATGGATTTGTGGTTCCTCTATTTTTTTATAAATTAAGTGCCTATGTTCTCAGTTGCTTGCAGCCATATAAGCAATTGATCTTTAAATGAACAATCAGATTCTCTAAATCAGATGGGTTCTGATAACTTCCCATGGTTCTATAATACCAACTGTATGTTCTGCACTGGTACATTAATATGGCAATATAAAGACTATCAGAAGCTTTTTGTAGTAAACAGTATAGAATTATCAGACTATGTATTGAACAAACTTTTGTTGGAAATGCAATGAATTACACTGCAGTTGTTATAACAGACTCAAAGATAGACAATAATAGAACATTCCAACAAATGCCAAGTGGGCATTAAAGAGTGTTAGAGTGAGATCTCACATTTTGAAAAGAGGCTTGGGTATTGTGAAATGTACAGGGATTGCTTTAGCTAATCCGATTATCTAAGCATCCAAATGTGCCACCTTAACAGAATTAAAGTTATGTACAGGGTGATTATAATACACTTGTGAAAACAGAAGGATTATCAACACAAATTTTCATTTGCACTTTTGTGACAATACAAACATCATTGACACAATGTTAAATTACAGTCTGTCTATTAAGGGCAACTATTCTAAGAATGATAGGTGCTGTCTATGGTGTTCAGTCTTCACAGAACAGTTTTTTAATCACAACTATGATAAAGTAATATTTCTTTCTCATAAATTTTTTAAAAGTCAATATACAAAACCAAAAAGTGTATAAATTAGGTTGTTGATAAATTTTAATATTCTAAAATCATTTTAGATTTAATATTCTAAAATTATTTTAAACTATTAAATTATTTCTTTCAATATCTAACTTGTTTTCCATAATTTAGGAAAAGGAATATGGCTATCTCAAGGACATTCAAGGTTTCTTGTAGAAAAATAAACGTGGGAACACATCATAAAGGTGATGTACATTTTTCTCTGAATTCAGTTATATTTTTGTCTTCAAATTTAGGCCTTAATTGATGTAGGAGGTTAAATTCCATCAGAACCATCCTCCCATTCACCTTAGAAACTAGATAATTCCTACCAACTGGTTTGATGATTTTTCTTGTTTTATTCATAGACCATTTTTAGATAGTGCTGTTTCTTCTGCTTTGAGACTCAATTGCACTCCCTTGATGTGGCCTACTCAGTATTCTCTGTTTTATAGAATCTTGATCTGGGGACAATTGTATATTCACCTGCAGTTGCAATGAATAATATGAGGATATCCCAGATGTCACCCCACTGTAATCTCTTGAAAAAAAAAAATACTACAGTTTCACAACTTGGAAAATAGCATTGGAAAGATTTACCAATTTTAGTCAGACTCTACTAAGTGCACGTTCAATTTCTAATTTTATCATCATAGACATTTGTTTGCCTCCTCTATTCTTGGCGACCAGTAAAATGAGCTGCATGTCTCACATGTAGTTATTTCAAGAAAGTTTTATGGGGAAATTCTATAGGATAAATATTTGAGCTTGCCTTTTTTTTTCCCACTTCATTATAATACTCCTGAGATCCATGCAAGCTTTTTGCTTATGGGAAATCGGGTCATCTTTTGCAGACTGCTATGGGATGATATGGTTGTGTACTGTTTGATTAATCCCTTGAAGGACATCTTGGTTCTTTACAGTTTGTAAAAAATAAAACTTCTACAAATGTTTAGGTAGAGGCCATGATGTAAAATACATCCCTTTCTTGGAAAACATATGAACAATAGGTTGCTTTGGTCTTGCTTTAGGTGGATGTTTAATTCTGTAAGGAATTTTCATGTTTGTCCAGAGTTAGTGAATATTTTTACAGACCCAGTAAAAACGTTTAGCTTCTCCACAGGTCTCCAGCATCCTGTGTACTCTGTTCAGTTTCAGCTTGTCATTGGGTGTGTACCTCATCATGATTTTATTC
Source organism: Spermophilus citellus (assembly GCF_964194105.1). NCBI lineage: Eukaryota > Metazoa > Chordata > Mammalia > Rodentia > Sciuridae > Spermophilus > Spermophilus citellus. The sequence goes on from NC_138198.1 coordinate 125,160,014, forward strand.
TGCACTCTTTCTGTGGACAGAAAACGTTGACCACACCTTCATGGACCTCATTTCAATCCATGTTCTTTTAAGTGAAATAGCTCTTCATGTCCTTTGCTCAGTTTGTAATTGAATTTCAGGTTTTCCACGTCTGTATTTCATGAGTATTTTTAAAAAAATATATATTAATATTACAATTTTCTCTAATGTGTAATTTATAAATATTTTCTCCTAATCTGTAGCTTTTTAATTGTTTTCACAGGGCCATGTTTTTTTTTTAATTTAATAAGGTTCAATTTATCTATTTTTTAAAAATTTGGGGGCATTGATTTTGATGTCAGGTCTAATATTTATTTGTCTAGCCCTGTTGTCAAAAAAAAATTCTTCTTGTTTTTAAGATTTTGTGGTCAATTTCACATTGGAAGCTGTAATCCATTTTAAGTTACTTTTTTCCTAGATGACCGAAGCCACGAGACTTTTGAGCCAAACTGACTGTCCTTGGGAAAAGCAGAGGAGATGATATGCTGACCCAGCCTAGGAAGAAGACACTTGAGTATTCTTGATTTAAGCAACCAAGTCTGGGGATAATTTGTTTTATCAACAATAGATAGTTCACTTTCCTGTATGAAAAAGCATGGAAGAAAACCACTAGCTGAACTTTGAAGTTCAGAAGCTGAACACTAGAGTACACACAGTGGTGGAGTCATCCATGAGCATCTCACAGAGGTAAGAGCAATCCATGGCAACAGAAGCAGCAGTGGTCAACCTAGGAGCTCCGCAGAAGCCAGCAGGCCCAGTGGAGCGGGAGGTGGCTCCAGTCTTTTATTTTTATTTTTTTCCCTAACTCTGACTGGCCTAGGAATAAATGTGTACTCCCTTAATTTAAAAATAACTTGAGATTTTCTGTATATATTCAATAATAAAATTATAAAAATTTCTATGTAAATTGGAGAGAAACAAATATAAAATTAAATACCATTATGCGCAAGGGCAAATTATCATTGACGTTCTACCATTTGTATTTTATAAATTACATTTTCATTAACACCCAGAAATGGTGACTAAGACTTCACCATGTGTTTCACTCCCTAGAGGTCTGGGATGTGTGGACCTGCGTCTAGCATGCAGAAGGACGTTTCCCCTTAGAACACTCAAGTCACTTTGCATTTTCCTGCCTCCTACCCTGTGGGGAAGGTAACCCTGGTTAAACCCAGAAGAGAATCAAAAAGCCTAAGACAAAATTTGATAATAAGCAGAACAGATCTTTTTTCATGACCTGATCAGGACTCCACATTTCAGTCTTGATTTAAAAGATTCCTCCCAGTGAAGACCCCACAGTGCCTTCCATTTCTAGAAACTGGTTCCATCTACTGTATGTCTAGTACTGTGTATTCAGGGTCTGCGTCCCAATTTTGATAAATTTTCTAATGGAAGTACTAAGTAAAAATATGTAAGATTTGATGCTGTTCAATAATTAGCCTTTTATATCAACTGAGTTGGTTCAAACCTAGTTTACAATCTTAGATATATACCACGTAGGAGGCAAAAATCTCTCACAACAGTAGGAACAAATCAAATTATTTTGTCTTTGATCTTTGGTAGCATAGTTCTAGAAGTTCCTCACCAGATCCCGTATTTTTGCCAAAGTATCCCCTCAATAAATTCAATAAATCAGCTTTTCCTTTTCCTTTTTTTTTCTTTTTTCTTTTTGATCCTGGGGATTGAATTAAGGGCCTTGTCATGCTAAATAAGTGCTGAACCACTAAGCTATATTCCCAACCTACATTGCCATTTGTAATTCCATACATATTCTAGGGCTGCCTCTACTGCCTCCAACTACACACATGTGAAGATGATACTCCCAGCCAGTGACATAACATGCCTGCCCCTTTCTCTCTTGCTCTTGCTCTCTCTCTCTCATTTCCAACCCAACTTAGAACTGTTTGTTCTACGATGACTTTCCTGCTTTGCATCGAGGTACATGGTCTACTTGCTGGGGAAAAGTCACCTTAGCTCAGACTTGATGCTTAATTGAAGCAGAAAGTCCTGCCAGCTCACGCCATCTTCCAACACATCTCAAGAGAATCCTCAGGTGGACACAAACACCTTTCACCTCCTCCTGCTGTACTTTAGTTGGCATAAGCAAAAATTCTGGATTTCTTTGTGCTCTCAATGCCTTATAAAAATTGGAATGGTTTGATTCTTTTCCATTTTCTCTTGTCAAACTGTGACAAATTCTCTTGCAGAAATACAGGGGTGAGAGCTGAACACTAATATCCTACTCTTATTCTCCTGTGATCAAAACCAGTGGTTCTCTTTGATGCTGACCCCAAAGGAAGGCAGCTTGTGCATGTCTCTCACCCTAGGAAATTCCTTCAGGGGCTTTTTAGCAAATGTTGGTGTGGCTGTGTGCTCCTAAACCCCGGAAAAACACTCCACTGTCCTCACTGAACAGTGTTCATTCTGGATCTTGAAAAGGCAAAGATAGTGAAGTACACACAGATTACAAATGCTTTTGTTCTGGGATATTTTCAAAGTGGACATGATGAGACTTGGTAGCTACAGAGATTTACTACATGGATCTTTCTGGAGGCCTTTGACTTTACCCCATTAAAGTCAGATTTGAGCTATAAGCCCCCTCCATCCTTCCTTTGCCTCCAAAATTCACTTTCTTCTAGAATCCAGATGTGCGTCTCATCCACTCACTCCCAAGGCCAGTTTCTGGATTCTCCTGGCTCGTAGAACCCATTGGCAGGTCTCTGGCCCTACAAAGGGCAAGGCCTTTCATGTTTTCAATGTGCTGGGAAAACTCTGCCCTCATTTTAGTAATTGGAAAGGGACACATAGATAATTACAGTTATACAACTGAATTATTGTAGAAATTAGGAAATCCATATAGTCAGGAATACCTAAATATAAAATACAACCATAAAGAATAACTGAAAGTCGGTTATAAACATTTAAACCTTTGACTTCATATTAGAATTTAGCCTACTTTAAGAAATGTCATGAGACACTAGAAACCCCATATATTCATGAGTTACAAAAAATATGTTTTTATAGAAGGCAAATAAAAAGGATTGCCTGCATTTAAATTTTTTCCTCTTTTCTCTGCTCATCTTAATTACAGCAATTTCCTTTGAAAATGTATTTTTGGTTCATGTGCCTCTAATCCTCTTTTAAAATTTTCTCAGCAAGATTCTTGCTGAATGAATTCTGGCTCCAGATTATGACTAAGATACATTTTGGCTGTATTCATATCTCACAGGTATTGAATTCCTGCTTCTCCTTAATTTCCTCACTTCCCTGCCATTCAACTCTAGCACCTCGGCCTCAGCTCAATTTCTGCTCTGCCCTATATAATGCATGATGCCACATCTGAGAGACTCAAATGACTGGACGTCATTTCACCTCAATTAACTGTCCTCGGTTTCTCCTCTGTGAAAGGGGAAAGCAAGAGATGCCTCATCAAACACTTACACCTCAGATACAAAGGCATGGATGGGGCCCCGTGTCACCGCGGCTCTGACAGAGGAGGACTCACACACACACCAGCCAATGTGCTTGTGGAGGAGTATTTGAACTCTCTGCTCTGACACCCATGAGCTGCATTAGAAGTTTAATAATACCCACACAGAGAAGATTCCTTATTTCTAAGATTATTAAAGTCCTGAGAAACCTTTTGGTGCCACTCTTCCCAGACAACTCTCATTAATGTGGTTTGTGATCCTGAGCAGAGTTTAGGAGAAAACACCTTTCCGCAGGAGAGGCCTGATGCAGCAACCCCATGGTTTTCCGTGCCTTCCCTGCCCTGCCATTTCCCAGATGAGTGTGTCAAAGTACACCCAGCCTCCTTGAGTCACACAGCTTACAAAGCCCATAAAAAATGGACACATTTTATTGCCTAACATTTCCCTAAAATGGAGGTTTAGGGACTGAGGAGAGTTCCTTTGCAAGTATGGATGATGACTACCCTGCTTAGATCAACTCCCTAGGGTGAAAGCCTAGCAAGTGCCTTTCTCTCAGGGAGATTTGCATGTGGTGGCAGGATCAAAGAACCAGGGTTCCCCTCTCATTTGCATGGTGTCACTGGTATCTAGAGATCTCTGGAATTTATTTCCATTTTTTTTCCCAAGACAAATGCATTCAGGATAATGGAGGAAAGGGATCACATTAAACAAGTATGAAATGATTATAAAATGGGTGACAAGCCCAGTTCCCCATATGTCATACAAGAAGCTACAAATTTGATTAGAATGTTTTGAGGAAAGTCAACATTATTAGGAGGAGATCAGACTCTGTCTTTTAATGTTACAGCTAACTGTGCTAAACTCCACGGAAAATTAGAATATATTTCATTTACACAAGATGTGGTTTCAAAAGACGACAAGGCAAATCCAATTTCCAACCTTCTGAAGGAATCAGGGAAGGGGGGGACTTGTATGCTGCATTTCCATTCTTTGCTGTTTTTAGGCATGACACAAATTTTGATATCAGCATTTTGAACCTGTTATTTATTACAGCTTCTGGAATGTGCCCTGTGTCTGCTTCTGTCTGGGACTGAGCCCGTTGATGATGAGGTGTTATGCAATTTAAAATAGCCTGAGGAAGCCTCACGGCAAAGCTTGCAGTTCATTCTGTCTGTGTATATACTTCTCATTATATTTTATTTTTGAAAATCTACATTAAAATACAGTTGGATAGAGCTGTATTTTGGAGTGAAGCAAAACATCACGATAGTTGCACATGCTATTTAGGATTGAATGCTTTTCAATGTAATGATAGTTATTTTCCTGTCAACTGCCATTCTGCAGGCAAAGATGAATCCCAACACTAGCAGCATCCATTGTCTTGAAGTAGGTAAAATTTACAAAACTCCATAGTAATTACACCACAACAGATTTTGCATTTGTGCCTTGTAAGGGAGGAAAAGATTGGGAACAAACCATTTTCAGAGCTGCTTCTTGGGTGTCAGTATCTTTTCCAGGCACTGTTAGAGTAAATGCAGTACAGGATTTCATTACGTGTCCTGGTTGCCTTAGTCAAATCTAATTGAAAAAATAAAGCACTTTGACTTTTTAAAAATATTGTGATTAATTATTTTTGGTGTCATTCAAATAAACTTCATTGGCAAATGCTCCAGAAACAGAATAACAAATACAAGAATGTGGAAAATTAATATTTTCTGACCAAAGAATGGTCATGAGCAAATGGAAATAAGCTTAAAACTCTACACAAATATTTTTAATAAAAATGAAGACACAAAGCACTCCCTCCTCACTCTCTCATAATTTGCAATTTGAATAGAAGCAATAATAACCTGGCCTATGAATTTGCTTATGCTAATCCCTTTTAAAGCTTAAAATGGCATTTGATGGATATTAAAAAATCAATTGGCATAGTTATACACCATCTTCTGTACAGAGCACAATATTTAGTGAGGGAAACAGGTATTTGGGTCATATAAATTGAGTTAGCATAGGATTGATAAGTATTAAGTTAAAAAGGCATGTTCATGTTCACTAAAAATTAATACATCAACCTGCTTTAACATCTTAATTTGTGTTTTGTTGTTTTCACACTGAAGTCTCCTACCACAATACCACTGCTAAGAACAAGCACTTAGGTAATTTTAAGAACCCAGGAAATTCCTTCACAATATGACTTGATGAATTAACAACATAATTCCTCTTGACTAGCAATATTGCATAGAAAACCAAAGCTTTGCTCTTTTTTTTTCCCTGAATCAAATCTTATAAATGCAACATTAGTTCTTTTTCAAGGTATGCCACTCTGTATGAAAACTGTGAGATAACAGAGTACATAAAATATCAAACAATAAAAACCTTAGCTAAAATTCTCGTATACCTTGTTTGCCACTGCAATTAAAGTTGTTGCTAATTTCTCTAATGCACCTCATGTGCTAATGTAAGAGAAGCATTTGTTTTGCTTCATATGTCATTTAAACTATTTCTTAAGCTCTGTATTTAAGGAATTACATGCTTTTTATTACTGAAGAGTATGCTCTTGTATACACTTGCCAGAATTTCTTTACTCATTTTTCCATTAAAAAATAGTGATGTTTATTCCATGTCTTTGCTATTGTGAGTAATACTTCAATAAACATGGAAGGGCAGATATCTCTTCAAGAGACTGATTTCATTCCCTTTGGATATTTGCTGAGCAGTGAGATTTCAAGACCATAGGACAGTTCTATTTTAATTTTTTAAAGAGCCTCCTCACAGGTTTCCATAACAGTTGTGCTACATTCCCTTTCCACCAACTGTGGGTTGTCAATTCCTGTTATCTTTGTCTCAATATTTGTGTTCACTTTAGATGTAAAATAAAATAAATTCCTAATATTTTCAATAAATATGTTGCCTTGTTCTCTGTTTTACCTGTCATGACAGGCTATATATAAGAATACAAATGACACAAGTGGGCTCCAAATTGCCATTGTTATTGTTTTCGAAGTTTTGCTAGACAGAGGAAGGACTCGCCCTGCAAGGCCACTTGGGTGGAGGTGAGAAGGCATTGTTAGGAATGCTTTCAGCACGATGGGCCCCATTACCACTCACTGAAGGGCATATTGATAGAACGTTCAGGATGTGTGCGGAGTATGTTGCTCTCTGAGCTCAGTAACTTCATGATATACACCCACACGGAGTGATGAAGACAAGGTTGCTCTCTTTTTAATACTAAGGAGGGTAAATGGGTCTTTGAGTACACTTCTTGAAAGGATTAGTTGAACGGAGTTATGGAATCTTTAGAAAATCTTCAAGATTTTGTTAAAATTTTACAAAAAGAACTGGGCTATTGATATTCTAATTGCATTTTTGGAAGCCTTATTTGGATGTGTAAAAATAACAAAACTTGAATATTAATCTGAGAAGTTTAGTAATTTCACATCTAAATGTGAGTCCTGCCTAAAGTGAACTGATGAAAAATCACTTGACCAATTACAACCAGTAATTGGGATCTTGGATTTAAGTCAAGATACAAAGGTAGATTAAGATTAAAACCTAGAATTAGGTTGCAATCTTGAGCAACTTTTAATTGCTCTGTGGTGGTGCTATGGTTCTGGTCTGGAGGCACCTCATTGTCCTGTATGTTAAAGGATTTCTCCTCACAATGGCATTATTGAGAGTTTGCAGAGCCTTTAATGGTAGGGAACAGGAAGGATGTAGGTCATCATGTGCACCCTGAGGGATCTGTGGGACTGGATGTCTTCCTCTTCCTCTCATTGCTGCTTCCTAGTCACAGGTGGTAGGTATTGAGTTACCATATACTCCCCTGTGTGTGATGCGTGACTTTGCCAGACAATCTAACACCAGAGAGACAGTTGATCATGAACTGGAACCTCCAAAAGTATGAACCAAAATAAATCTTTCCTCCTTATAATCTAGTTCTATCTAATATTCTGTTACAGTAATGGAAAGCTAACACAGGCAGCTCTAACAAAAAAAAAAAAATCCTTTAAATTATCATTTCATGGTTCTACTCAAGAAACTGAAAGGGTGTGGTTCTCATAGTCAGGATTTTTTTTTTTTTTGCCTTGAAGATATTTGAAGATATTTACTTTATACTTAGGAAAAGAGCTGAACACATTTTTACCTAATTAAATTACATTTATACTGTATTTCAAAATATTTTCTACAATTATAAAATGTGATTTTTATATAGATTAAGTAGTCATAAATTTTAGCACAAGTATGATATTCTATATCTTCTTGCAGGTGCTTATGGATATTCTTTATCATTCTCTAAGAGTTAAGTCTTAAGAAACAAAATCCATGTGGAATATGTAAACGTTTGTCACTTGATTTGAAGATGAACTCTGTGTTTCCTTTACAACAACTCTCAGGTTTTTTCTCCACCTTTATCCCTGGATATACCCAGCCACTTTCCCATTTTCTGTGGAAACACAGAAATGGAGGCAGAGGGCTCTGGTCCCTAAATTCCAGGGAAGTCAGTTCAGTGGCTGGGAGAGGGTCAGGGCAGGGGGAGGAGTCACACAGCCAAGGCTGCAGGCCTCCTGGTCTGCACCTTAGAGACCAGAAGCAACAATCAGAGCGAGTGTCCCTGGGACTTGGGTGACTGGGTTCTTGTTGCCCATCTGGTTGCCCCACTCTGTGTTCAGGCAGCTCCAGGAACACATGCACCACTCCCCTGTGGGGCCCCGGGTGGGGACAGGGAGCTGACGTCTGCTGGAGCTGCTTTCCACCCAATTCACTCAAGTCAGCTTTCCAAGCTTCCCCTCCCTGGAAGTCCCAGGACTCCAGTCCCTTCCAGAATTCCAACCTGGGCACAAGGGAAAATTTCTGTTACTTGGACTGTCTGGGTGGAGAGACAGATTCTTGGGTTTCCTGCACTGTGGTTCTCCCAGATATCTCCAACATCAGTTCAGATATTTTTGGAGCCCTTGAACATGTTGGGGTTGCTTAAAATTACACATTTTGTGAATTATTTTCTCAAATTGTAGGTCTTCTACCTTCCGTCTCTTCTTAGTTAGAAGTTGTAAAATGAACTCTTCTGTCTTTCCTAGCAAAAATTGAGCTCTTCAGAGTTTCTTTAGACTTTCTTTAGGACAAGTTTTATATAAGGAGTTTCTGTCAGAAATTCTGCAGATGAAAGACAAGTAACTATGTATCCGCAGCAGAAATGAAGCCCAACAGGGAGACAGACCATGTCTGCCTGTGGGTCCACTCCATGCAAATCATTATATAAGTGGCCAACTTCCTACCGGTCACAGCTCTCTAAGGACATGGGTTTTCAAAGTAACATTTATTTAGCAAAAGGATCTTGAAGGTCATGGTGTTCAGTATTTTTACTAAATACTCCTAGGATAAAACAGACTTTATTAATGGAACAAATTCTAAGAGCATCTTTATATTGTGTAGAAAAACAACAAAAACGGAAGCTCCTGGGCTTCTCTTCCTTGCGTGTGCCCACCGCTGTTGTCTTCGTTGCTGTGTTCAGGGCACTGGTCTGAGAGAGACTGTATCTGTGAGAAGTAAAGAAGGTGACCCTGAGCTGTAACCCTTACACGTGTGCGACGTCTTTCAATCACTTTCCTCTCACCTGCCCTCCCCTTCCTCTGTCCCCCACTTCGTCACACAGCACTTCCTTTCTCAGCTTTTAATCTTAATAATATTGATGTATCAAATGGTTTTATTCAATAAGACCTCATTTTAATTTTTGGTACAATGTATATAATTGATTGAATGATTTTACACCAATATCAAAACCTGTGCATGTAACCTATTTGCTGCACACTTTTGAGTGTCACTGATATGTCACAGACTGCATGATGATACCAGGGTTTAGAGAAACAACTTGTGCATTGACATCTAGGGTCTTCCACTAATGAACAAGCTGGAGGACTTTGAAACTAAATCCAATTATGGAAACTTAATAATATAAAGCTCTATGTGTAGTGTTGGGTTCAGAGGGGCTAGAGGCCCATTTGGGGGTTGTCTTGTGCCAGGGAGCATGGGCAGACACGAACAAAGACAGGGGTGATGGCCAGGCCACTGCTACCCAGAGCCAACCACGGTGGGGCACCTACAGCTTCAGGCCCCCTCATTTCCATACAGTCAGAGCACAACTCCATGGCAGATCAAATGCACCCTGTTCTCTTGTCTTCCAACTGTAAATCTGCCCCTACTGCAACCTCAGCTATTCTTTTTTTTTTTTTTTTTTTCATGTGTATCTTCTAAGGCGAGTGTGCAGGGGAAATCTAGAGAAGAGGTGCTGTGTTGAGTGGAGCGAGTGCTTCTAGAACATCCAGGTGGCCTTTGCACCCAGAGTTCCTCCTAAGGACATTTAAGCCAGAGCTGAACATGGCCACCCAGATGTAGCAGGTCGTCCTGGGACAGACGCAGATTTGGAGGTGCTCAGCTGCACCCCTAGGTTGCTGGGACACTGGCTGCCCTGTTCATCCATGAACCCCACCATAATGGTACACAGAGGGTGTATTAAACCCAATCTGTAGCTAACAGTCTCTGCTCCTCCCAGGAATCCTCTGCAGCAGCAACACAGATTAGCTCTTCCCTTTTCATTTAGGAGGAAACAAAGGCACAAAAGTTGAATTACTTACTCAAGGTAAATCAGTGATTCCAAGGCAAAACAGGTTTCAGAGACCTCAGGTTTAAGCCTCGTGCTCCCGTGACTAGTAATGGAAATGATCATGTAAATCAAAGTGTGGGAGAAGAATTGGAGAAAGTGATATGTGAAACAAACTATGATGGAAGAAGAAAAGTTATTTAATTAACTTTTTAATACAAATTCAGAGTGATAATGAAAACAAATCCAGAGGTACAATCCATGTGATAATTTAGGCATTAAGGCAGAGGTGTCAGGAAAGTTAAATCCTAAGTGTAAAACCAGGCCACACTTCATTGTGCATTATGATCCACAGGCATCCCATGCCCCATGACAGCAGGAAGTAACAATTATTTAAATGTAAATGAGGCATTAATGTCAAATATCAGAAATAATATTCATGGATATTTTAAAAAGCTGCACTATTTCTCTTATGCAGCAACTCATGAATTTTGGACCCTCACAACCATTAATTTAACTGCTCACTTGCTAAATGCTGTGTCAGGAAAGATGAGCACCAGTCTTGTGAGCCATCAAAGAAACAGGTCATCCAAAAGGAAATTAATAATTGACTCACCTGAAAAATATCCTGCCAACACCTGGTTGAGTTTCATGGCAGCACGTGTCCCTTGACTACTCTCCTGAATCAGTCCTCCAGAGAGGACCATAAAAGCAGAAGCTGGCAGAGGAAGCTGGCTGGACTTGGCGGGAGTCTGACCTTGGAGAACTGGAAGCCTTGGCATCTGGGGAAAATTAATAATCTATCAATGAAGCAGTTAAAGCAAAACAAACAAACAAAGAAAAAAAACAACTAGATTTAGATGTTTCCCCTACTTTCTATACCTCAGTCCCCAAATTAAAAGGCTATATCACCAAAATGCACCCCATGGAGTGTGGAATAGGAAGAAGGCATGAAGCCAAGAGAGGAAACAGATCTCGGCTCTGCTCAGAGTTTTCTTTGAAATGTGGAACTAGAGCAGCAGCCAGCTGATTCTCATACTGGAACGCTTATGAGGATCCTCGGGTATTTTGAGGTTCGAGGGTCTACATAAATTCTATTTTTTTTTATTTATTTTTTCTTTATTTTTCTCCTTAGCCAAAAACAAATGATATCTCTATTTTACACAAATTGCACTGAATATCATGCACTTTCTAAACAAAACAAACAGTAATATCTTCCAGATACCAGGATTCTTCTGATTAACTCTGAAAACACTAAAGTCGTGTAACATGTCTCCTGGAAATAAAGAAAAGTTGAGATGTTTGGTGAAGATCACATTTCCACTGCAGGACGAGCACAGGTCTGATTCTGGACCTGTGGGATGCTGTGGGTGCTAATGATGGTGTGGCCAGTTCAGGTTAGGGAAAACCTCTCTCTGGCCCTTCTACAACCACCTCTATGAGCTAATGAGGGGGTCAAGATGACAGAAGCCCATTGCATTCCTGGCTTCCTGAAGGTCAAGTTGTGCAAACTCTGTGCTCATCCTGAAGAGCCAGTGGCTTTGAAGATCCATCCCCACCCATGTGTATAGAAAGTAGAGTCCTTAACTCTGCCCCCCTTACCTTCCCCAGCACCTTCATCATTTCAAGTCCTCTGTTTGAATGAGGGAGAGCACGGAATCTGTACAGAGCGAAAGTTTCACTTGGTTGTGCTTTTTGACTTGTCAAAGAAGTGATTCATAGTTTTCAAATAATGCCAACTAGTGGGTAAAATACTTATGGTGAAGAATCAGATAGAGTGAATTGATTGCCTAGTTGATAAACTAAATAAAATTATATTCACTTGAAATAAGACTTTACATAAAATAAAACTAAATACATGTTCTTATTGAATTCTCACAACTTTGTTAGCAAAATGCGATCAGTCTACAGTTCTTGTGATAAATCAAATAATTGAGTTGTTTAAATAAATTATCCCAAATAACAAGATACTATAGGAATAAGGCAATGTTTAAAATCTGATCTGATTCCAAAATCTATCATCACTATATTTTCTTCTCTCCTTTATACTAATTTTAAAGCAAAATTGTCTGTATCAACACTTTAATAAAAGAATTTAAAAACCACATTGTAATATGCATTTCTAATAGATTTATTTATTGATACTGCAGATTAAACCCAAGGGTCTTTTACCATTAAGATACATCCAGATTCCTTTTTTTTTTTTTTTTTTGGTTTGACACAGGGTCTTGCTAATTATTCTAGACTGGACTTGAACTTGTGATCCTCTGTGATCCTACTGACTCAGTCTCCTGAGATGCTGGGACTAAAGAAGTATACCATTTTGCCCAACTTGTATTTTAAATTATAATCACAATATTATATGTCATAAGATGAATGCCAAAATAGTATTCTCCTACAATTTTTAAAAATGTTATACAAAATAACATGTCCTATGGCCATTTCTAACATGTCATTTTGATTCTGTTAATGGCTAATAATTTTTCTTTAGTCATTTTCATACTAAGTACATTAAATAATTTTATTAAGGAACTTATCCAAGAAGTGTGCATACAATTTTATTGTTTTTGACTATTGGTAGTTTTACTTTATAGTTTAATATGTTATATAGTTGTATAAAAATTTATATAATTTATAAAAAATAATGGTAGATTTTTTTTATGTGAAAAGTTTCTACATTACAATGACAATTCAAGAAATTTTATTCATTTTTTGTTATGCGATTTCAGTGCACTATTTATCAATATGATTTTTCTAGGTCAAGATAAGACTGTTTCTCCTACATAATCAGGATTATTTATATTTATATAAATTTATAATCACAAATATATTAATTTATAATTATGTATTTAATGTATAACTAGTATAGATTAAAATTAATATAAAATAAATGAATAAGCTTGTTTCATTAATAAGTACAAATTAAAACTGAAATTATAAAAGTATTCCTAAAGATTTCAGATTTGATAATATTGCCCAACAAAGCAATGATATTTCCTGAAAAATATCATCATATGTTGATGACTAACCACTGTTAGTTGGCTCTCCATCACTGTGACAAAATACCTGGGATAATCAACTTAAAATCAGGAAAGGTTTATTTTGGCTCTGGGTTGCAGGGGTTTCTTTCCATGCTCCCTTGGCTCTGATGTTTTGGGTCTGAGTCAGCACAACACATCATGGCAGCCACACAGGAAGAAAAGGCCTGTTCACCTGATGAGGTGAGAGAAGGACACAGGAAGGGGTCAGAATTTTATTATCCCCTTCAAGCAAATGTCCTCCATGACCCAACTTTCCCTACGCCTTGCCTCCTGAGGGATCCAGCAGTGTCCACCACAATGATCTGCAGCTAAGCCTTCAAGACAAGGATCTTCAGGGGTTTCCAGATCCAAACTACAGCAGCAAATTAAAACACATGCATTTTGAGAGGGAGGCCATCTCAAAAGAAAGGTCGGAATGAAATGCACACACCCTTTCCAACGAAAGACTCAGAAACTCAGACTGTCGTGATTTAACATATGCGACTAAATAAAGTGGCTGAAGTTTTTAAACCAAAAAAAATTTTAAAAAAAGCAGAAACCCCCAAAGCCCTCACGTCTATCAGTGGAATTGTGCTTTACTTATAAACTGCTATTTTATTTAGCAACAGTTGAAAATTACTTACTCAATCTAAAAGAATAACTGAAACACTTTAGTATTGGATTTTATATTGAGATATAATGTATTTCCTTAGCAAAAGAGAGGGAAAGAAGAGCCTTGGAGAAAAGGCACAGGGTTGGATTGTTGCCTTTAGAAAACCTAAAGGTTTTACCTGCAGTAACGCTCACCCACTGTAAGGGTACACTCCAATGGCTTGTGAATGTATAGAGCCGGGAAAGTACCACACCACGTTCACCCTGAAACATTCCCACCACACTCAAACCTTCCTTCATGCCAGTCAGTAGGTAATCACTGTTCCGCTGCAGCACTTTGCAGTGGCTACCTGCTTTCTATGTTTATAAATTTCACTTTGCTGGAGACTCCATCAAAGTGGAGTCCTGTTGTGCGCATCTGTGTGGGCCCCTGTTCCCAGCACAATGCTTCTGAGCTGCGTCATGGACCTGCCAGTACTTTGTTGCCATTTATTGCATAAAATTCTGTGACTTCACTGTGATATATTTTGTTTATCCATTTTATTGTAGGTGTGATATTTTATTTATTCTAGTTTGGAGGTATTTCAAATAAAATTGACATGAACTTAATATTTGTATGGACAAATGTGATATAATCCCTAGAGGAGATTTTCAAGAATGTATAGCTTGATTTCATGAAAGTCCAGCTTACCATGTTTTTCCTGTTACTCAATTACTTTGCACATATTCTTGAATCAGTTTTAGTAATTTATATCATAAAATTGCAATAATTTTCCTCAAAATCATTTTAATTTTTCTAGAGTCAGTAGGGATGTACAATTTCCCTGTTTTACTGTGACAATTTGTTTTTTTTCTTTTCTTGTATTATTTTCATTATTTATTTGTTTCTTGAAGACTCTATTATGTCTGTTTTTCCATAACTCATTTTTTATATCAGTGGCTGTTTGGTTATCAGTTTTCTCTTTCTACACAAATTTTTGCAATTTTATTTATTTATTATTTTATTGTTTTTCCCCCCTTAGTCTTATCCTGTTGACAAGCTGAACATTATTCATAGACTGAAGAAGTCCGTGCTGCATGTAATATACACAGAATATTGTATATGCGACCAAATCAAAATTCAAATTTTAATAGGAAGTCAAACTAAAAGATATCAAAAGTTTAATGAAATATGTACGACATTTACAAAATGATAAGAATACAACCTTACAAAGTTTTGTAAAAAGTCACAAATGGAAGTAGTATTCGTGGATAGAAAGACTAAACACAGAGGGACACTACACACTGGTGTGCAAATTAATGACCATTTCAGCCATAGCATTATAAGGATTGTCGTACAGCTTGAGAAACTCACTTCAAATCCATCTGTAGATATAAATGGTAAAGAATACTCAAAAAGAAAAAAAACGATGGGAGATCCAAGAAGTGATGAAAAGTTGGTCTAAGCAAACTAGCAATTAGGGCTTATAAAGCAAAAAGAATCGTGATCTATTCAGCTGTGCATTGAAACCACTGTAGACAAAGCCAGAGAAAACAGCTGAAAGGAGTTTCATCCTGAGCAAAGGGAGAGCAGCAGGAGGAGAGTCCAGGGTGAGAAGATTAAAGGGCTTCGTAACTATGTTGTCACAACTGGTAATCCTTGTTCTTAAAAACTGAAATCCCCTCCTCCCTCATTTTTCACTGTCATAAATTCTGAGTGGTTTCAAATCTTTAATATAAAAAAGATATATATATATATATATATATATATATATATATATATATATATATTGCTTTTTTATTATATATATATATATATATATATATATATATATATATATATATATACACACACACATCTTAATAAACTATTAGTGAATATATTCAAGTGCAGGAGCAAGAAAAGCCTTTGACTCACAGGACACAAAAATGCACAAAGTGGGCGAGGAGTGGGACCCAGCAGTAGAGTGCTCGCCTAGTGTGTATGGTCTCTGGAGTCCATCCCAGGACCTCGTGAATGAATAAAGAATGAATAGATGAGTCAATAAATAAATAGATGCACCAGAGTATGCAGTAGCTACATCATTGGATGGCCTTTTTTTCCAATTTCCTACTTTTGAATATCTCTACAAAGCCAGAATCAACTGGAGAGAGTTTTGTGCTGCAATATAAAATACATGAATGCTCAAAAATACAACAGTCACTAATATGGCATTATGTAAAAATGTGAATATGTAACAGATGTGATTCTGCAATCTGTATTTGGGGTGAAAATGGGAGTTCAAAACACAATTTGAGTCAAATGTATGAAAGATGATATATCATGAGCTATGTAATGCTTTAAATAATCAATAAAAAAAGAAAAAAATGCATTTTTATTGCATCCATTATTAAGTGTTTAATGTTCATGTTTTACAGGCTGCAAAACTTTTAAAATGGTGTATTCATTTTCTCGATGTCTCAAAATGAGTCATGGTAGTGAGAACTAATGAATGTTTCCTTTTCTTCAGAACTGTCTATGTACTCATCATTTTTCTGAGTATTTCCGTAGTTCCTGTAATTGATAATGTACATGATAATGAAAATGACAGGAAATGCCTATGTGTGTGTAGATATTCTTGGTTTAAATACTACCCAAAAAAGTCAGAAAACACACTGGTTTGTGAGTAATGATTCAACAATTGATAATAAAAATTTCCAAACAGGATTAGGTGTAAAGTGTATCAAAGGAGATATCCAACTAAGAAGTATCTTAGGCATAGCATACATATGATGGAAAGTTTATTCAAATAATCTTTTCAGTCACATTCAGATTTAAATGTCTATAAATAATGCTAGAAAAGTATTTAGCAGTTAGAAAAAAGACACAAATTACTTCATTGTGTCTAAAATTTCTTGTAGGTGGTAGCAAACACATATTATCTTTTTGAATATTCAGTTTATACTTATTCTCAAAGTTCTCATTATTTTTTCCTTACTCTCTTTGGTAGAAACTGCATTGGCTAATCTATAAGAACTAGAACTACTGCAGAGAACTATATGAGAATGTTTCTACCTTTGGAAAGTAAAACTATGAATAATTATGGCCTTCTCACTGAACAACCTCATGATGGTAATCCTGTTCATTTCCAAACTGAGAAATGTATGCAATGGAGTTTTTTGACACATGCAACCATGTCCCTTGGGTATTTGTTTGGGGGGAAAATATTAAAACAATTCAAGAATGGGTGGAGGGCTTCAAATTATATGGAAACTTTACAGAAAGGACACATTTATTTCTATAGACATCGTAAGATATGGGCCTAGATGAAGACTAACATTCAAACCAAATTTTACCCCATACTGCATCCAGGTACAGGTACAGTTTCTGTGCCTCTAGTAGGCTTCTAGCAGCCTCCTGAAATATGCATTAATATTACAATACTGATGCCAGTCTTGATATTTTTTTCTTACCGATGCAATTCTGCACTAAAGGGGAAAATTCTGCCAAAGAGCCTATCCCTGATTCTAGAATACAGGGCAAAATAAGGGAAGGACCTTTCTACCTGTTCATTTTGAGTCAATCAATAGGCTGCAAATAGAAACTCTGCTGCACAGAGAAGGATCAGACACACATCTGCAGTTTTGTAAGATTTTGAGAATGTGGTTCCTGGTTCAGTGAAAAACAATTGTAAGTTTTGGTTTGCTTGTTGGCTTATTTTCAATCTGACACTAACTTTGGTTAAAACTACTTTATCTTCAGCACTAAGATATTTACAATCACTGTACAGTGACATTTTTCCAGAGGGTTCACTGAATTTGTTATGTGTGGACTAACATTTGTGAGTGATGACCCCCCAAATACATGTACATTCTACTCTCCGGGAGATGTCAATAATGCATTCTATGGCAAAAAGGGAGATTAAATTAGTAATTCTGAGAGGAGGACCTCATTCATGACTTGTAAGGATGCCTTAAATCCAATAAAATGTATTCTAGTGTGAGACTGAAGGAGACTAGAACCACGGAGGAGTCAAGGTAAGGATGAGCCAGAGACTGGAGCAAGGTGGCCCTACACCAAGGAAACCAGCAGCCACCAGAAGGTGCAAGAGACAAGGCCCAGATTCTGTCCTAGAACTCTTACAGGAAAAACGTCCCTGTGGAAGTCTGCACTTCAGACTTCCAGTTTCCATAATTACAAGAGAATGAATTTCCATTCCGTTAAACCATATTTGTGGTGCTTTCATACAGCAGTCCAGGAAACGCAAGAGGGAGGTGATGCATTTCCCATTCCATCAAACACAGCAGCCACAGGTGACCAAGTGTTCAGATACCTTGCAAACACACACTCCCGAACCTGGTTTCAACTGTAAACACAAAGAGTAGGATTCACCAAGACAGAATTCTGCTCTCTCAGCCCAGCAGACAGCAAATATATCAATCAAGGTGTGTACTTTAACAATCTCATATCCATGTTCAGATTTGGGACTTGTGATCTGTGATCACTTACACTTATACCCACAGAACAAAATATTTCCTTCAGACTTGCACAGAATTCTTGGTAGAGTTAGTTGTCAATGTTTTCACAGCTTGTGAAATAATGAATGCACTGGTGCAGAAGCATTCTCCACAAACCATGAGGGAGCACCTGTCCATACTGACTTCAGTCCTTATGTTCAAGGAATGAAAACCTTATGTTCAAATTCCTTTGTCATATTGCAGAGGTCCACTGAGCTAAACCATCCTTATTTGTTATTCTATATAAGGTTAGAAGTATGTATTTTTTTTCCTAAAAGAAGGCATAGAAAGCATTAAAGAAAGATCATTGTATAAGGAAAATAATACATTTCTCAGAGCATCTAAGATAATAAAAATGTATGGCAATTTGTAATTCCCCTAAACAATAAAATTATTTGATATACATTTAGAATATAGCTTCTTGTCACTTTTGCCATTTATTTTTTAATATGTAAATCTTTCATACAATATTCATTGCTGAAGGGAAGATAATATCCATCTAAGCTACTTTATATTTTTCTAGAAAAGTATTACAACTTGTCATTTTAATATAATACATTGTTTACTTTTAATTTTTGGTGTTTTCTGACACTATGATACATAAGTATAGATATCTTTACATGTGTTTGTTTATATTCTGATTTATTTTTCTCAGTAATGTAACTCAAACACCTTTGAACTTCGCCTGGCTTAATAGTATTTGCAAAATTTCTGAATAAATAGTGAACTTGACAGGACCCTGTATAATTGATCTTCCTATCATATTTTTTTCAGTATTTAATGTAACTCATTGCAGATGTCTGCATTGTTATATGCCATTGGATATAAATGCCCTAAGAATACATATTTTTAAATGATAACAACTAGAAATACATAACATCTGATGCATGATGTTATCATAGTTAATACAATTTTGTGTAATGCTTAGCAGAATAAAGTCTGTTCTATAATGAAATTCGAAGTGTAGTACAATCCACTATGAATATGAGAATATATTCATTTAATATGGAAAAGAAAGTTATA
Organism: Spermophilus citellus; assembly: GCF_964194105.1. Taxonomy (NCBI): domain Eukaryota; kingdom Metazoa; phylum Chordata; class Mammalia; order Rodentia; family Sciuridae; genus Spermophilus; species Spermophilus citellus. Next base: position 125,179,189 of record NC_138198.1, read on the forward strand.
TTATTTATTTGTATTTACAAGAAAATTTCAAGGATTTTTTTTTTTTGAGAAACACAAGGATAAAACAACAAACAATGGATATACCAAGACTACTGGTCTTAAACTTTCTGTTAAATATATATGCTGATTTCTGCATGGAATAGAGCTATTTTTCCCACAGTAGTAATCAGACAGGAAGGCGCATTATTTATTATCAACCTCTAGTGTAGATTGGAAGATTTACATTGTTCATATTTGCCTGACATATATGGGTTAATTTCATTTGATTTTTACAGAAATGCATTTCCAGTGTATTAACTGATCTTTGAAAACTTTCTTAAAAATTGTGTCAGTGGAGAGCTCATCATTACAACATCATTATAAAACATGTTAACACCAAATATAACCACACAAATTAAATCCAATTCTTGAATTACTTTTACTTGTTTTCAGTTATTAAATTTTAGGGAAAACAACTTCTATTTTGGCAACTGATTTAAGTACAAATTGTAACGCTAATTGGATACTAGGAAACAAGCCATGGAAAGATAGTAAGTAGAATGTGATGATTCTTTTAACTGTACTTTTATTAAGTGATTGGGAAGACTTGTACTGCATTTTATATGCTTTCTTAAAAATTTGTCAGAGCGATAATTGTATAGAATTTTAAATGTGCTCATCTAGCACCACACTGGTTTCAAACATTGGGACAGATGCTCAGAGACACAAGTGTAAACAGTACGAACACCCTCCCAGCTTCAAGGACTGTCTATCCTAGTAGAAAAAATTAAATAAATTCAAATACTTGCAACAACATAAAGAAGACGATCTGTACCATCACAGAAGTACTAGCAGTGTAAAAGTCAAATGATAAAAGTACTTTCTTCCCATGAACTGGATGAAGCAAGGCTTGATGAACACTTTGCATTTGAGATTGACCTTCCTGGGAATGGTAACATCTGAAGGGTCTGAGAGGATTCTTGAGGCAACTAGAACTACAGACAGGGCAGGGTTTATAAATTCGAAGGGAAGAGTATGGATTTCAGCATAATTTTCAATATGCATGAGAATCAACTGACCTTGTCAGACCTTCTGGTTGATATTCATGTGGCATTTTCTCAATTTTTTCTTCCAAGAATTCCTACAAAGCAACTAGTTATTTCAGCCCTCCTTCTCCACATACACCCCCATAAGAGAAAATTGGATCTGAAAGAGTTTCAGTAGTTTCCCAGCCTCATAAATGCACAGACTGGGGTGTGGTTAATGGTGTTTCCCTCCAGCATCAGGCTACTCCTGTGTGTTTTGGGAAAAGTCCACTGGGACCCTGCAGGGCCCCAGAAATGCTTGTACTCTTATCCAGATAATGAAGTTCCTGGGTTTGAAGAGGGAAGTGGAAAGTTGAGGACCTGCTTTAGTGATGATTCTGGCAGTGGTATGTAAGATGGACTGAACTGAGGGAAATTGGCATCGCTGCCCCAGGACATGGATACCAAGGTGATCTTGTAAAGATTGTGAACAGTGGGAAGTTAGGAAAGTTAGATGGTGTTAGGAAAACGGTGGCTGGAGTGTCAGGGAAATCTGAGTTAAGTGGGAACCCTTTTGTGAGGGAGAATTCAGGGAACATGGGTTTAAATGTTTCATAAAATTTGAACTGACATCGAAATTTGGTATATGTAAGTCTCATTAAAACTGTATGGCTCCCACCAGTTCTGTTATTTCTACTGGATGGAAGATAAAAGATACTAACACATAATTTCGTGGGTGTGTTGATCTTTCTGAGACATAATTTTCTATAAGGCACATAAAATTAATTTATTTGCTAATGATCTGTAATAGTGTGTTTTCCTAAAACCTAATATTCTTCAATATTGTGCTGTGCCTTGTGCTGTTTTTCTTATCAAACCAATGTATGTAGAGAAACCAGCAATAAAATTCATAATTACAGGATCTTAACAGATGGGATATGCTCCTGATAGCATCAAAGATAATTTTATAATAAACACTATCATAGGGAATTACATTTGTGATGAGAGATTAATTATCCTATTAGGCACATGAATTATCTCACAACTTTGATATCATAAGTATGTAATAGATTCTAAATACTGTAATTGTAACTGTAAACCAAAATTGAGAATGGCTAAAAATATCATCCCAGAGAGATGCAACATTAACTTCACTGATTTTGCTTCATATTGATTTCTTCCTGGAATCTTCAAGGTAAACTTATTTTATTGAAAGTAGCCTTTTACTGGAGGTAACCAGTGCCAGGAGATTTTCATTGGAAATTACTTAGGCCATTAACAAAATTGTAGATGAGGACTAACCTATGAAAATGTAGATGCTAGTCTCATAACAGACATGCATCATAGGAAGATCAAGAGAGGACAGATGTCACTCCATGCTCTGTCCTTCGTATTTTACTATCTTAACCTTTCACATGCACATTTGTAAGTATGAAATCAAGTGTTTCAATGGCATAAACATACAAAATTTTAGAAAGGATATTGTTATGCTTTGGATCTCAAATGTCCCCTCAAGTCTCACGTGTACCCAGAGCAGTGGTGCTCAGAAATTAGATCATGAGGGCTTTGCTCTCTTCAAAGGATTGATCTCTTGAGGGTTGAATGGATGACTCGGGGGGTGGGACATAATCAGAGAACCCAGGACACTGGGGGTGTGCAATGGAAGGCTTTCTTCTCCCTGGTTTCTCTCTCTCCCTCCTTACCTGCTGCCTGGCTTCCATTAGTGACCGGCCTTTTCTGCCACACACGCCCACTTGCATGTTCTGCCTCATCTTAGGCTCAAAGCAATGGAGAGAGCCAACCATGCCTGAAACCTCTGTGACTACAAGTGACGACATCTGCCCACTCCCAGGTTGTTTGTATCAGGTGTTTTAGTCACAGGGATCAAAGACCACTAACAGAGAAAGTAAGAAATAACTCAGTGTGAGGAAAAGCACAGTGATTCAAAAGTAAATATGTAGGACATAGTATTGTCACAACAACAGACTGGGATAAAATATCGATTAAATCAAGACCAAATTAATAAGAGTTATTTCAATACTTAATTTATATTTTAATTGTGATTAGTCTACTCAACAGTCAAAAGGTGGTGAATTTATGAAACAGAAATTCTGTGAATTGAGTTTTCTCAAAGATATGAAAGGATATTTTAAACAAGACATGGCGTGTGCAAAGGCATGAACTCAAATAGCACTTTCAGTTAATGGTGAGAATTTAGAGCACTTACAGAGAGGTATATACAGTATTCTAGAAGGTCGTTCCGAGAGATCATGCATTTCTTGATTCAGAAAATTTGTGCATGGTATCCACTCTTTCAATTATTGGTAATGTACATCCAAATAAATCATAGCTACAGATAACAAGGGGGCAATATATGACATTGTACATCTCTAATTGTCACAAACAAAAGTGGATCAACATGCAGAAACCAATCAAAAATGGTAAGCATTGCAATGGCAGTGTTGATAGAAGTTCTGTGACGCACAGAGAGAGGAGGTGGATTCCTTCACCTTAGCAGATTTCCATGCAGGCATTTATCTACATACCGGGGTTGCTAACATATTTTTCCAGGAATATGGTTATATTCAAAGGCAGAATTGTGTCCCTTTGGTGTCTAGATGTTGACTTCCTGACCTTTAGAATTCAGAAAGAGTTCAGTAATTTACTAATTTATGGAACTTTATATTATTATCAATTTTTAAATCCAAAGGTACTTAATCTGAATTGATATGAGACATGCACTTCAAGAGGCCATCGGGGGGTCAAATAGGTAGGGTATCTAAAACCTTCCATCCTGTCCTGTTTTCACACAGCTTACAGACTCTTCCTCGGATCTCCAGATGCAAGCAGAAAACATCTCATTCCAAGAGCAAAATGCGATTCAATCCTGGTTTCAGGGAGAGCTCTCCTCCCTGAGAGACTGCATAAAATCAAGCGCAGCCAGGATCCATGGACAAGTTAACATGTTCAGCAGTGACTCAGGGCATCCTCCGGCAGTTATCTCATCCTCAAGTTCGCCACACAGACAGATCTTGGCAGCTTTCTGGGTCTCTTCCAGCAGCTGGAGAGAACTAAGCCTTCGCTGCCCACAGCAGCAGACCAAATAATGCCTCCTTATTCTGTCTTTATGTCTCTCTGCTCCCCCCCCCCCAGGAAGTCCTCTCAGATACACTCTATGCACACAGCCCTCATCTCAGATGTCTTGGGGAAACCTAAAGAAAGTGCTGACATGTTAAAGGTTCTCAGATGGCAGATTCCTTTTTGCTTGTTCTAAGGCCCTTAAACTCTCTCCATTGCTTACCAAAGTTATGTGCAATCTTCTTTTTCTGGAAATTAAGGTCATCCACAAAATAGCTACCAATTTTTCTGCATGTCGCATGGAAACCACTCTTTCTCTACAGGAGCATTACTTAGCTGCTGACCTCTGCTTTAATGCATTTCATGTTCCACCCAGTTGTGCTTTTGGACAGGATCTTTCAACTTCTTAGAATGGTCTTTATCCCATTTTAGCACATCAAAATTGTATAACCTTCAAGATTCTCATCAAATATGATCATCTCCATGAAGCCTTTCCAAATAATTTTCTATAAAATGCACCATTTCGGTTGGAGTATCTGAATCTCAAGAGTGCTTTATTTGTGGTCCTCAATTAGCTTTAATTTAATGATAAGGTAGAATGCCGGGTTCCCTAAACTCTCCTTAATTTTAAACTATGTAAGTACAAGGATTAATCCCAAAGTTTTTATATCTCTACTTCTGATACTCTAACCCATTTTGTAGATGTATTTATCTGTGTGTATTCTCTGTACATCTGATTTATTAAGTGGAAATAATTTTACATGTGCTAACTGAAGAAAATCTTTAAAATAAACACAAGGACAAATATTTCCTCCGGTCTTACTGGCCAGAGGAAATTCCTATTAATATTTTGCTATTCAGTATTTTCAATTGTTTAATTAATGAAAATGCTATTTTATCATCTGATATTAAAATTAATATCCTCATTATTTATAGTCATTTCTTTTTAGGAATGTACAGGAAGTAAACTGTAATAATAAACTCATTAGTATTGGATAGATTCCAGATGCAAAAATGCAAGGGAAAAAATATCTCTTCCTAAAACATATTGATAACCTTTCCATAATGAGTGCACCTGGGATGGGTGTTCTTGCTTTTGTATGAAATTCACTTTTTATTGCAATTAACCTTGCTATTTTTTCATTCTTCTTCTTAAATGTGGATGCTTCTCATCAGATTACATTTGTGACTTTTTAGGTCTCCTATAGATAAAGCCAGCTTTAGGCTAGTCTCAAGTTCTCTCTGCACGCACCTTAAGTTCACTGTAGAGCTGAGTGAAGGTGCTGAGAAGCCCCCAGACCCCAGCCTGCCTTCTCTAGAACCTCCCATTCTTCCACCTAACATGTGATTGGTAGTTGTAGATTTTTATTCTTAGATGTTCTTTATGAATATTTTCCTTCAATTTCTATCTTTCTCAGTGTTTCTAATTAGAAGTAGATGTCAATTTTTCTCCAAATCTCCTAAGGTAGTCACTAAAGTGAGTGTGTGACTTTTTACTTTTGATTTTTCAATATAATGAATTACTTTCTTTGATTCAAAGGCAAGGAAAAAATCCTATGTGATCATGATGTATTATTCATTTCATGAATTGTTAGGTTATATTTGCTTAAACCACATTTACAATGTTTGCATTTATACATATATGTTGTTATTATTTATTATAGCAGAATTTTTTTACTATTTTTATGTGTTTTCCAAAATATGTGTGTGCATGTATGTGCGATTAGGATAATGTTGGATTCCCAGAAACTTGGGAAACATTCAGTCTCTCTTTTAGTATATGTGTAGAATTGGTATTGTTTGTTTTTAAATATTAATCAAATATTTAATTGCTAAAACCTGTAAAATATTATATACTTGGTAAAATTATCCTATAGCCCATTTAGTACAGGAATGTTTTTTACAAGTCTTGCCTAGTTACAAAAAGTCCAGGGTTCAATCCCCCAGCATACACACACACACACACACACACACACACACACACACACACAATTTGCAACTATATTTTAAAAGAAGATGCAGATTTTTTCAGATTTTCACTTTTTTCTTGGTTGAACATTGATCCATTTTGCTTCGAGGAAATTGTGTAGTTTATCCAAAATGTCAAGTTCATTGTTATAAATTATTATTAACCTACTTCTTATCTTTTTAAAATTTAGGATATATAGTGATATACTTTGATCATTCACTTTATTGTTACTTTATTTATTTTACTTACTATTCATCTATCTGCTATAAGATTTACCAAACTAATTGATGTTCTCTAAAGACTTCTGGTGCAACTATTTTTACATTTTTTTCTGTGGTTTTCTTTTTCTTTTTTTTTTTTTTAGTTCTTTCTTCACTGTTCATTTTCTTTAAAGAAAAATTTAAACAATGAATTTAAGAAATTTTCGCACGTTCTTACATAGCCATCCATTGCGTTACATTTTTTTTCCTGCATTCATTTACATTGTGTTCAAACATAAGTGATTATTCAACTTTTGATATTTTCTTTGACATATGTGTTTAGATGTATATTGAATTTCTAAAGATTTGCATGTTTTCCTAGTGCATTTCTCTTATTGATTTGCAGTCTAAATCCACTGTGGTTAGAACATGTGCATCACTCAAATGTGCTGTTACTTATCTTGGTCCTGCATGAGATCTGTCTTCACAAACCCCATGCACACTTCAAATGAATGTGTATCTTAGCTGCTGTTTGGCGTTTATGTTTTAGTTGAGTCAAGCTGATTGAGTTCTCAAGATTTCTGTGTCCTTTGTAACTCTATCTGCCCTCTCAGATATGCAGACTCGGTGAGTGCAGCCCCAGGAGAGCTAGCTAGTTCTGGCCATTCTTACCTCAAGTGTCCTCAGGCTGTCTCATGAGATTGTGCTCAAAGTTGTTCAGGATTTGTTCCCTTTATACAGTGAAGTGCCTTTATTTATATCTGGTGATATTTATTATTCTGAAACATGTTTGTTATACTATTAACATAACCACTAGAGTTTTCTTTCCTTAAAAAAATCTTAAAACCATTTTATATTTAGAGAAAAATTACAAACAAAATCCCCAAAATTTCTATATAAAGTCATTCAGTTATTTAATGTACACCGACTCATACACAAATAGTTACCAGTACTTCCTATTTACTGGAATTCCTATTCTAGGCAAGGTGCATTTTACCTCCTCCACCCCCATTGCTAATTCTAAATTTCCCTGTCTGGTAAAAAGCCAAACTTCCTGCTTCACCATTTACATATTTTGAGAGGTGGTCACAGAATACACACAAAGCAGTTTTGAAATTGCTGTGAATTGTATATTTAAAAATTGATAAAAGAATAATTTTAATCCTCTCCCCACAAAAAACTAAAAGATATATTGTTACAGTGATGTATATGTTAATTAAATTTATTAACTCACTCTATACCATAGCCATTAAGCATAGCACTATGTCCCATAAATATACAGATATTGATCAATGAGAAATAAATTAATATTCTTTTAAGAAGGGAGAAAAGTTTGCTATGTTCATGAGAAACAATAAACTGGCATATTTTGGCCTTTTTATTATTTTGGTTTATATTATAGATTTTCCATCAAGTTACTTTTAATGGATTTGTGTCTTGGTGAATTGATCACTACTCTCATTACATTTGACCCCTTTTTCATTGTGTAATGTGATATTTTACCTACCTATACCTTCATATTTAAAGTTCATTTCCTATAGACAGCATATAATTGAGTCTTCCTTTATTCTAACACATTCCGATAGCTCCAATTTTTATTCAGGGCATTTAAACAATTACCATTGCACACATTACTAAGTCTAAGGATAAACTTTTGGTATAAACCCATGTTACTTAAGTTTATAAGTTAATAGTAAGTCAATCAGCTTTTTATATCTTCTCAGTCTAATCCATTTGGTGTTTACTCCACTTTTCTCTCTTTGTTTTTTGTCTTCTTTAGATTAGTGGAATATTCACTTGAATCCTTTCTATTTTCGTTTCTGGCTCTTAGATATAGTTCCTTCTGTGCAGTTTTACAAGTGGCTACCCATCACCTCAGTTCAGAGAAAGGCACCTACAGGGGATGCTGTGAGTTCTGCCCCCAACCTCTGGGTCCTATGATCCTATGCATTTAACTCCCACTGATGCTACAAACTCCATGTTCTCTGCCACTATTTTTGTTCAGACTTTAATGTTTCCTTCAAGGTATCAAAATGGTTTGGAAGCATGTATTTATGTGTTCCTGTAGTCTCTTGAGTGCCCTCCTCCCTTGGAGCTGTCGTATTTACACCTGGTATTGCTTCCTTCTGCCTGTAGACATTTCTGTAATGGTTTTTACAGTCTGTGTGTGCCATTGCTGAAACCTCAGCCTTTGTGTGTCTATGGAGTTTCCACTTCACCCTCATTTATGACACGTATTATTTATGAGCAGAGAATTCCATGTTGACATTTTTTCTTCTATTTTAATGATGTTGCTCACATTTTCACATTTTTTGACAAAAAAAAAATCTGCTGTCATCTTTGTTCTTTTTGGCATATCCTACCTATCTTTTTCTTTGGCTGTTTTCATATTATTTTTAACACAGATTTTGAGCAATGTGATTATGCTATGACTTAACTTTAATTTTCCTTGTTTTTTATGCACAGATTTCTTGATCTTATTAAAAGTATTGGTTCATAGTTTCATTGAATTTGCCAAAATGTTAACCATCAATCTTCAAATATCTATCTGAAAACCCAGTGAGGATTCCAATTAAATGTCTATTGGGCCAGTAGTAGTTCCCCACAGGTCTTAAATGCTCTGTTCAACTTTTCTCTATATATTTTATATAAATGACATATCTTCAATTTCTCTAACTTTTCTTGCAACTCTACATCTCTTATAAATGTATTCAATGTGACTTATTCATTTATTTCTTTTTGTTTCATGTTTACATCACACATTTGGTGTCATGATGTAGAACCAGCACACACTTTCCTAAATTTCTTTAATATGCAGTGTGAGTTGTGGAAGCAGTGTAAACCAAGGCAACATGATTATTGCCTCAGTAAGAATCTCTACCTCATGTGTGCAAGCTCTTAGATAGACTGAGCAAGTCCCAACACATTCTGTAATAGTAAAATAAATGGATAAATTAATAAAATAGACCTGAATAAACACATTTCCTCACAAATAAGCATCATAAGTCACATCAGCGCATAAAGCCAGCTCTTCATTCCAATCGGTTCTGCATCTGCCAATTCAACCAACTCTGGATCAAAAAATACATTTTAAAAATTACATCCATACTAAACATGTAAAAACTTTTTCTTGCCAGTGTTTGCTAAATAATGCATGGACATTATTACCATAAAACAATTTTATAGCATTTATATTGTATTAGGGATTTTAAGTAATCTAGAAATGATTTAAAGTATTTTTGAAAACTGTGTAGATTATATGCATATGCTACACCATTTCACCTACGGGGCTTGAGAATCTGCAGTATTTGGTACCATGGAGGGGGTTTCCTGGAACCAGACCCCACTGAGCCTAAGGGACAGATGTTTTGGAATTCATGAAGGGAGTCCTCACCTCCACTACTGTGTGACTGGTTTCTGAACTTCCTCTCCCGTGCCCACTTCCTCCATCTTGCTCTTTGGGGAAAGCCTCCGTTGGGCTCTGTCTTTAAAATTCCTTGAGGTAGAAATACGTGCAGTGCAGTTACTGTCCGTTGCTGATGGAGTCTGTCATGTGATGAGTTGAATAAGCTCCACAGGTCGCTCCACCATGTCCCACAGTTCTAGCATTTTTCCCCTAATAAGCTAGCTTCTTTCTTCTCTGCAGGGCAGAGGCAATTCACCCCATCCTCCATATACCCTCTGCTCTCCCAGGCCACTGCCTCTGTCATGTTTGCAACTGTCAGCTTCCTACTAGAATCCCAGCAGAATTTTAAAGAATGCCATTTAGAAATGAAACTAAGCTTACATGTTCCTTCTGTCCTCACCACATGCACGCATTCTTCTTATGACCGCGTACCAAGGGAAAGGTAAGGGCACTGCTGGGACAACTTCCTCTACTGCAGTGTGGTTTTCCGTGCAAATCACTGGCGTGCATCCACTGTTGTGTTGCTCTGCTCCTGCTAACACCAATGGCTGCCACAGCTCAACCCTTAACAACTATGAAATATTAGGCACAGATTTTCATTTCTTCCAGTTAAAGAAGTGTTCTTAGAGCAAAAATCCTTCCTGACAGATACCTTGATTAAGTTCTTCTGGTTAGGGAACCCCAAAAAAGTTGTTTGTTTCTTTGTTTGTTTGTTTGTAAGTTGAGTATGTCCCACAGGTGTTTTGTTATTCTGCATGTTTATCTTTTAAAATTGAAACTGAGATTATTTAGTGGTAGCCTCTGATTGATGAGCACCACTGGTTTGTCACATACAAAGGTAGATAGAATGAAAGGAATTGGAGGTATTAAAGCTAACAGCTGTCAGGCATTAAGGCTTCAGATAATGACAAGAAGATGACAAAAGCATTTTGTGAAGGCTCATGGACACATATTCATTTTCTGGTTGACACAAAAGTGCAGGTCCAGTGGGATTTCTTGGCTATAGATATTTTTCTTCTGTTTTCGCACATTTCTACTAAAATTAAGCTGATACTTGTGAAATAAATTGCATTTGGAAATTACTCAGGGATACTTTAAGAGATTTGATAACTATAAAAATATTTGATAACTGTAAAAATTCGTAAAAATTACAGTAGCAAAATGTTGACCTCGTAGGATATGGTATATAAATTTTATTTTGATTACTCTAGGTAAGTTGGGAAAGAACATCACCCCTGCTAATTCCCAAATACATGCATAAATCAGAATCAGGATTGGAATGATACTGCTAAACATAAGTGTGCTCTGCAGAAAACTTGACAGGGTTATGTGGTCATTCTACAAATCCAATCATTTTAAGATGAAAATCAATGGCAGATATATGGAACCAAATGTATACAATCACCAACCCGCCCAGTGATTTAATGCAGCATGTTCACCTGAGATCTTTTACAGAGTTCGGTAATAACTTCTCTGGAAGTTCCAGGGGAAGTTCCAGAGGGAAGCGACTTCCCCTTTGCTATTAAGTGGATAAGCACCTGTTGTACTTGATCAAAGAAGGAGATTTGGAGCAAGCACAGAGAGAGGGCTCTCAGGTTACTCACAAGCACCTCTGCAGAGGTCCCAACCACACAGGCACCAGTCAGTGCCTCTCTGTGGCTAAAGCACAGCTGGGAGATGTGTCCAGAGCCTCTAGACTTCTCCGTGTGTGACCAGGCTCAAGCAGGTGTAAAATTGCCTCCTCCTCCTCTTCCAGAGGGCACAGCTGACTGCCTTGCTAGGGCTGTTGAGGATGCACTTGGTTTGGAGAGGGCTGCCCTGACCTCTCCCTTTCTATAGCGTCATCCTCTTCCTGATGTCTTTGGTGAAAAAGACAAATTCTCTGGATCTGGTTCTCAACAATTCACAACCTCATAGCTTTGGGTGTAGTGATTACTCCATGGATATTAAATTAGAACATGATGTGGATGAGTTTTACATACATCAGTTTTGACATATTTAGAAAAAATAAAATGTTGTAAACTTGAGAAATGTTTCAAGTTAAAATGAGAGTGACTCTATAAGATTGTAGGTGAAATACTTTATGAAAACAAGTGTAAGACAATTTGACAAGTTAAGTGCCTTTGGTGGAGGCCTCAGTTAAAAGATAGGAGCATTCACAAGTTAATAAGAGTTAATAAAGGGAAGTACATAAAGCAGATTATCTTTACTATGTGAGTTGTTCAACATTTCATTTTGCCTTGAAGTATATTAAACAGAGAATTTTCAAAATTACAGGGAAAATTACATGTTGAAGTAGATTATTGCTTGGAGAAATATTTAAATATTTGTAGAAATAATGTTTAACTACCAGATTTTAAGGTCTCTAAAAACACACAAGAGTACAATTATGTAGACCTCCCACAATCAAGAATGTTTAAAGTATCACACAAGAAGTGTGCAGGACACTGTTTAGAAAATAATTGTATATTTAATTTGTTAATTAAAATGCCACAAGACAAATAAGTTTGAGAGAGAGAGAGAGAGAGAGAGAGAGAGAGAGAGAGAGAGAGAGAGGAATGAAGGAAGGAAGGAAGGAAGGAAGGAAGGAAGGAAGGAAGGAAGGAAGGAAACGCTCTGAAGTCACCAGGAAATGCTTTAGTCTGCCTGAAGGTCAAGGGGGTCTGGGGAAGCAGAAGGTCCCTGTGCTGCATCCCTGGGGTGCAGCAGAGCCCAGCCTTGGATCCTGTTGTCAAAGGCAATGGTAAGGGGCTTGCACCAGGCAGCGTCTGGAAGCAGCTTGGTATTGTCCAGACTTGTGAGCAATAAGGCCCAAGGTCAGGTCCAGTGGAGAAGAGGCAAAAAACGTGTCAACTCTAACTACCACCTATGACTCCAAGACACGTAGGGGGAACAGGAGCCGGGAGAAAGACAGATTGGACTCTTTATCCGTCTGACACGTGGAGTTCAAGTGCTGAATATCTCCATGGGTGGGAACCAGCACAGCATTGACTACAATCTCCATGCCATGTGTTTAGCATTCTAAACCCCCCAGTGCACACTGGGCTGCAGCTAAGCCAGGTGATGCTCAGGGAGCTGGGTATGCAAAGATGAACCTCCCCGCTTGGGTTAGTAAACACAATTGGGAGAAGCAGAAGGTGTAGTTGGGTTCTGTCAGCTGCTGAGCTGCCGAGCACAGCCCTGACAGCTTTCAGTTCTAGAATGTGGAGCTTTGGGTGGGACTCAGCTCAAGTGTCCTGTTACCTGCACACCCTGAAGCCCACAGAGGCAGCTTTCAAGGGAGGGATGCTCTGTGGAGGAAAAGGGGTAATGAAGAGGCAGCAGCACTCGACGTGATCAGGACCCTGGACAGAGCACAGGAGCAGAGAGGGACCTTCAGTGGAAAGCAGCCCAAGGGAGCAGTGTGCTGGGCAGATACAAGTCCTCAGCCACAGGCTTCATTTTCCAGACATCAGCTGATGTTCAGGGGAACTCAGAAGAGGATGACATTCATTAATTCAAATGGACACTTAAATTCATACCTCAAGGAAGATGACCGAGAAGAAGAACACAGGTATACTGTGAGGCATTGAAGACGCCAGCCTCATAAAACAATAGTCCTTGTGCAAAGGGAATCATATATTTTTATCTTAAAGATGATCAACATATATTCACAAAAGTTCAATGGTGTTCCCCTGGAAGGCTGCAGGCCAGGTCTGTATGGACCACCTTCACTGTCACTGTTGTTGAAGCACACTCTCTCAGACAGGTACTTAGAGGGGTTCTCCCCATTTCAACCTGGGTTTCCTTAAGCACATGCATACACAATCATAACTGGTATGCAGGTATTAACCTGTATGTAATTAGGGTGTTTTGATTGGTTGCAGTCATTTGTCCATGTTTTGATGCTACTACTTTAAAAATTCTAATTCAGCATCATAAAATAAATGAAATGGATGAATTTAGAAGTTTTACAACTTACTCTTGACAAAGAGAAATGAACTTTTTCAATTATCATGGTTTCAGTCTACAGATGACAAAATTAGAAATAAGCTTTATTTCTTCTCTAAAGATGTGGTCCTAGACCTATGAAGATATTTATTTTTATCACATCTCCTATAAAAGAATATAACAACATAACAAATAAATGAAGCCATGGCATATACTTTGTGAATAAGTGCACCTCCATATGGGTGACATGACTTAAGACGCCAAGGACAACATGAGCTAGGAAGGTAAAGCTGCAGAAAACAAGTCAAGGCTGTGAAGCAGCATCTTGAAATACCTGCCGAATGTATTGGGATTAATGAAGCATCCCTTGAAGATGGGAAGCACACAATTGAAAAGTGGAAGTGTGTCAGTAATAAAAAATGATCTTCAGCACATACTTAATTAAGTAGGTATCAAACGAAATGTAATGTGGAAACAAATTAAAACCCTGATGAGTTCAAAAAGAGCAGTACATTAGTATGTTTTCTGAAGTGGATTGTCTTGGAATTAAAAGAATTAAAATACACGTTTTAATTATACATAGTTTAAACACACACATATGCCAAAATGATATTTTAATTGATTCAATAATTAAGGAAAATGTATTGCCTTTACTGTCTCAAAAGAAAAAAAAGAAAAAGGGACCAGAATGTCATTCAGTGGTAGAATGCCCCTGGATTCAAAATTTCAACCCCCTGTTAAATGTCTCCCATAGAGAATGTGCCTGGCTGTATCTGAACTTGTCTACAAGTTTCAAGGTATAATATATTATCCACAAAGAAATGTTGCTACTGTCTTTAATTTTCAGGCTTTGTTCTCACTTGGCTACCCTAACAGAATCAAAGATAAAATTTTCTTTAATTAACTATAAATTCATTTCTTTCCCATTTAGCACTGGGAGTTACATGTCAGTTGTAAAGTTGAGAACCCAGTCTCCTTTGATGTTGATGTCCTGGAACGCTGAAGCCCTTTAAGAACTGCAGATTCTCCCCTGGGCCACCATCTCTCTATCATCTCTGTCCAGCTTCTGTGGAAAGACCTGTTGCTCAAGGCAGGCACACTCTCCTCCAAGGACCGGACAAGACATTTACACAGTGGCCAGTTTGCAGATTCTTAAATTCATCATCAGAAGGCCAACTGGGCTTCAAGGGAGGTGGCTAGACAGCATCTGCCCTACAATAAGGAGAAGAAATATTGAAGGCGCAGCTTTCAGGGAACTAGCTGTCTCACCAAGCTGTGACAAACTTAAGCTCATAAATGGTTATGCCGTCTTTTGCAGAACTTGGGTAGATAACAGTAATAGTAGTAGAGCTCAAACAAATGTCTGAAACAGAACACACAAGAAATGTAAATTTGAGCAATAACAATTTAATCTTCCTCCAGACATCATTTATTGCCAAAGTCAAATGGAACATCACCAAAGATAAGCTGAGCCCATATGAGAATAATTTCCACTCTAATTAAATCTGACTAGACCAACATTTTTCCCTGTGAATGTGCATTATTTACTTTTTCATGCATTAGGATGTGCAGATGTTCATGTACCTACAGTTTAAAAACTGTCATGTGTTCAATAAAACATGTGTGTTAAGGCAAAATAAGTAGGAGGTCATTAGCCTGTGGTCGTTTCTGTATCCCAAGCTCTTATTTAAGCAAATTGGAATTTGGAAACATTGCTAACTGATGATTAAACAAAAGCAAACAAACAAAACCCTCAACCAATCACCCCCAGCCACCCAGTCCCTTTTGTATATAACTATGAACCTTTCTTCTGCCCATATCCAAATAAAGCAAGTGCCTCATCAATCCTTGCCCAAATGAGGCAGATATCTGGCTTTAGCCAATCAGACAATTATATATATATATATATATATATATATATATATATATATATATATATATATATATACACACACATACACACACACATACATACATATACATATCACATATACATATTTGTGTATATGTATGTGATGGGGTTATTGAATCCAGGGGCATTCTACCAATGAATGACATTCTGGTCCCTTTTTATTTTTTCTTTTGAGACAGTATCTTGCTAAATTGCTTGGAATTTTCTCAAACGTGTGATCTTCCGGCCTCAGCCTTCTGCGTGGCTGGGGTCAGAGGCCTGGACCACGGCACTGGACTAGCCAATTTCTCTGCCTCCATCTTTGGCCTATGACAGCCAGCTGCTCTGGATGCTAGAACTGAGCTCTTGGAACCGCCTTCTATTTTGAGTCCTGCCTGATCCATGAATTGTTTGCTCAAATCAAATTGTCTTGAAGTTTTCTTTCAACATTTGAGGTACTTGGATGGCTTTTAACCATTTCTGGCATATTTGAAATGGAGTGATTTAATGAATTGGAATCATGCTAATTATGCTACAGGATGGCAATCCTCTCAGTTCAAATGCTTTAATAAGCATTACAGTATGAATATGGGTATTTATATAAACATATAAATACATCATTTATTTTATGTCACTCATAAATTAATATTCTCTGTCCATTCCAAGCACAGTTGCCTTGATCAGCAAAGTGATTCCAAATGATTGAATAACCTTTAAGAAGGTGAGAATTTGTCTTGTAAATATAGTAAGTTGTGATCACTTTAATCATCACGAAACTTTTGTTATCAACCTTTTCTCCACCTGTCAGCCTTTGCAAGAGTGGTTTTTGGGGGGATCGAAAATTATTTTCTTTTTTGACAGTGTTGTGGTGCACATCTTTTAACTTAAGGGGCTGAGGGCTGAGGCAGCATTGCATATTCAAAGAGAGAAGCAGTTTAGTGAGATTCCATCTCAAAATTTTTTTAAAAAAAGAGAAAGGTCAGAGAATATAGATTTTGGCTCAGTGATAGAGTACCTCTGAGTTTACTCTACAGGGGAAATAAAAGAAATGAAATGTATTATAAATTATAAAATAGTGTTTATAAAAATAAATCTGTCTATAGTATTTTTCCATTCACATAACAATCAAAACCTGTAAACTAATACTCTAATATTTCTTATATCATAATTAAAAAATGTACTTGGTGATTACAAATACAAAACATAGATTAGCCTTTACTTCTGTTGAGTTTGGGAATGAGATGAGGTGTTAAGTGGTCCAAACAGGTTGTAATATCATCCCTAAAATTTGAATATGGTAGGGGATATGCAGACTATATCCCTATCATATATCATAGGACATCTTTACGTTCTGTCTTCGCATTTAGAACACAACTTGGATCAGTTTTGAAAATCTGGGTCATGCTGTTTCTGGACACTGCACAAACACTTTACACCACTGTACCTGGCACTGAGTTTCAGACAGAAATCCTGAGGTCTTGTGTGTGTGTTTGAGATATCCTCCAAGTCAGAGAGGATAGATTTTTCTGTAAAGAACCAGATGGTACCTTCGATTTGAAGGACAGTCTGACATCCACTCAGTGGCATAGACCTCAGAATTTCTAGATATTTTGGTATACGTTTAATCAGCACCCCTCTGCAAAAGCTTATTTTCTCCTATTAGCCCAGTTATAAGACTGTATCTTTGTATCTAATGCTTTACTCCATTTATTCATTTTTCCCAAAATTCTTTATTAAACAATCTATTTTTGTCATATTTTTTGTCACTGTAACCAAAATACCAAATAGATCAGTTAGAGGAAGGCAGGTTTCTTGAGGTGGCTCATGGCTTCAGAAGCCTTAGTAGTGGTCAGCTGGCTCCAAGACAGAAGCACATGGCAGAAGGGCAGGGGGGAGACTTGTTTGTAGCCAGAGAGCCGAGGGAGAGAGGACCAGAGACCAGGGACAGATACAGTTCAAGGACATCTTCCAGTGACCCACCTCCTCCAGCGACACCCTCCCACCCATGGTTACCACCGGGTCGTTCCTTCAGATTATTGATCCATCAGGTGGACTGATCTGTTAATGAGGTTGGCTCTCATAACCTAATCGTTTCACCTCTGAGGATCACTGCATTGCCAACACATGAGCTCTCTGAGGGCAAGAAAGATGCAAACCAAGAAATCACCAGCTGCAGACACAGCAAGGCCCTGGGGCCAAGAGCACAGCGCCACTTCACTGATTCTCCCACTCACCTGTGGGCAGGGCAGACGTCTACGGACAAGTTCACACTATGCTCCAGACAGCAAGTGCTACTTTAAGTAGGACCCTTGGAAAGATCATCTCTGAATTGTCGATAAGAGATGAAACTTTGGCACAAGTCCCCCGTGATGTTTCTCACTTCATCTGCTGATTGATCCTCTATTCTTATTGCATTCTGCATTCCTTTCCTTGCTGACAACTGTTACAGATATTAAAGAGGGCATTCATTCATATTCTGCATGAATTATAAAGACTTTGTGTTGCTGTAAATTATAGTGATATGGTCACATTAGCTCACTCTTGCTGATGACAGCATAAATAAGCATTTATCTTCTTATTTTATTTTCAGAAAATTGATTGAAGAAAGCATGTCTTAATGACTTATTGAAACTCTTTCTGCATATCTTGCTGAGATCTTCATATCATCTGCTTCTTGAAAATTGTTCATCCTTTTGGGGAAAAGTAAGTATTCTCTTTGTACTGGGAGCTGTCAGTGCAAGAATAGATACTTCAACTGTAGGCTTGAGCATAAGGGAACCAAGTCACAGCTATGTATGAAAAATGTGATATTTCCTATTATTTTTACAACCTATTAATTGAGTGCATGATACTTAAAAGTTGCTCTCAGCTTGTGAAAATAAAGCATTAAATGCAATACACATATGATTTGTCTTTTGGTGAAGTGAAAAATATACATTAAGCAAAACATTTACTTAATTGATATTTGATACTACAACCAAATATATGATAACAATGCTGAATTTCAGAAGGATGTTGAATAACATATTGCAATTCTTTTAGGTTAAAATTATTATATGAAGTGGCACTTTAAATTTTTGGGGGGGTAGAGTTGAAACAGCTAGCCACTCAAGACAATACATCTCAGTAGAGATTTAAGAACAAATCATAATAAAGATGGAGGTGTGGAAAAATAGTCACAAAATGATCTACCTTAAAATCAGTGCAGATACAGTGGTATGAAATGGTCACTTTCCAGAACCAGCCCAACCACCATGGCCCCAGATTTTCAAAACTGGTCCGAGTTATATTCTAAATGTGAGGACAGAAGGCAAAAGATTTCCTGTGGGGAATATTAGGATTTCAAATAGTGAAAAAGTGAAGCAAAATGTGGCAATCAGTAATGAAACAAAATATTAGGGATGACATTACAACCCTTGTTGGACCACTTAACACCTCATCTCAACAGAAGTAAAAGCTAATCTAAATTTGGTGTTTATCATCAGGAGGCATGATTTTATACCACGAGTGTATGTATCCATAAGAAATGTTAGCATATTGGCTTACAGATTTTAGATTGCTATATGAATAGAACAATAAATACTATGCAGAAATTTTTGTATCTCTTCTGTTTTGAAACATTTTTTTTTGTTATTTTTTATTATATTGATATATGCAATCTAGCACATTCCTCTCAAAGAGCTGTTTGTTATACTAATGAAAGAACACCAAACTGCAAATGGCTCTGTGTGCAGAGCCTCCGTCTTCACTAAGTACATTCATTTATTACCAATGTGGCATAAACATTCCCGTGTGTGAGCATGAGGTATCCTCCACATCGACACTGACACATTTCTGTAAAGAACTAGATAGTGTCTTAGGTTTGAAGGAGAGTTTGACATCCACTCCCTGGTATCAGCCTTAGAATTTTTGGGTATTATGTTAGGCACTTAATCAGCCTTCCCAGAGAGTATCAACTTGATTTTGAAACTGCTTTGGAAAATTAGAAATCCCATAAGCAAGGTCAGAACTCTCCTAGCTTTACATGCTGGCTGACACTAGATATTGACAATATTTCTGAATTTTTGTTACTCCAGTATTCAAGGTTTCTCTGCTGGTTCTGCCTATACCTAGCCTTTTTTAGATTTACTGTATGACAGAAAGGACTCTGATTTTTGAGTGAATGAAACTTAAATATTCTCATATTCAAATATAGCACATTACTTGAATATGCACTTTACTTACAGAAGAGACAAAACATGTATAAGGTCAATACTTTTTCAGGTATAGTTTAGAATTTTACAGCCTGTATATCTGTATTTATATCTATCTATCTATCTATCTACACATATATATTATTATTAAAAATACTGTGTTTATACAGGTAATTTTTTAATTATAATTTTCAATTTCTCTTTATTTGCCTATAGAATATGAGAAAAATCTAGTGATAATAATGCAGAATTAGAGATGAAGTCCACAAATGGCACAAATTATAAATCCTTGTGGTGTGTGTGTGTGTGTGTGTGTGTGTGTGTGTGTATCACCTTTGACTACTGGAAATACAATTATCAAAAGCTCTATAAAATTGAAAAAAAAGGTAACCATAGAACAAGACTCCCGAATCAATTCCATTTCTCATTTATTTTTTGTATTTTTCTGTTACACAAAAAGAAAATAATTACCTGAAAACACTTAGACCATTTTAATCAATTTTCTGGTTGAGTCAAAATCAAAAGTGAATACATAGATCTATGCTGAGCAAAGATCAAAATTAGTCCAAAAAATCCAGCAATCATTCTTCTCATTACCTCCTCAAATGAAATGAAAACCCCTGTCCTTATAAGTACATACACACAGAAGTTTATGAAAGATTTATTTATAATTGCCAAAGCATGGAAGAAATGAGGATGTCTTTTTGTAGGTGAATGGATAAATTAACCATGTATCACAAATAATGGAATATTATTTAACACTAAAAGAACTGAGCTATCAAATCATGAGAGTATATAGAGGAAACTTAAATGTACATGACTTTGTGAAAGAAGATTCTCTGAAAAAGCTACCTTCTCTTTAATTCTAACAGATTTACACTTTGGAAAGGCAAAGCCATGAAGATGGCAGAATTTCCTGGGTTCTTTCTCAAGGTCTGGTGTCTGTGTGTGGTGGGGGAGAATTCAACAGACTGAGCAGGGGAATCTTTGGACACTGGAACTACTCTTCATCATGCTAAATTGGTGGAACACAGCACTATACTTTTGTCAAAACACATAAAACGCTCACATCAAGAGTGAACCCCACCTGAAAAGATGGACCTGGGCTGACAATGTGTCATGTGGGTAAGTGAATTCTACCAAATTCACAGCTGCCTCCTGAGATGTGGACAGGGGAGAGGCTGCCTGTGTCCAAGGCTTAAATGACAACTGTGTAATTTCTGCTCAGCTTGGCTGGGAGTCTAAAATTGCCCAATCAGGGTCAGTTTTAAAAATTGAATTCACAATTATAAAAGTTTACTCAGAGGAACCAACAAGCCTGGCTCCTGAGTTTTTGATTTTCATTTTCACGCAACAATTAAAGCAGAGAGATATGAATATAGTGAATTATCTTTTGTGTAAACATCTGTGTTGTCTGTGATTAAATACAACTTATTTCCTCTTCTCCAAACTTAATGCCACTCACATCTTTCCTGTCTTGGACTGCCGCACACCAGCAGTCCAGTGCTGACCTGGAATGGCAAAGGCAGGTATCCTTTATTTGCTTGTGATCATAGGGAACACGTCAAAGGCCCTTATTGAAAGGAAACTTCCTTCTCTTCCAAGTTTTTGCAAGTTCCTATTCATAAATAAGTGCTGAATTTAGTAAAATCTTTTGGGGCTTCTATTGAAAGAAATCTAGATTGACTCCTTTATTCTAACGATATGGTGATGGACTAATATCTGGATATTGAAAAAGCTTGCATTCCTGGATGACCTCACCCTCTCAGCATCATGAGGCATCTACTCTAGGCATGTAAAGTTGGACTGGATTTGATAACACTTGTTAAGGAATTTCCCATGATGGACATTGGTCTCTATGTTATTTTTCTTACAAGGCATTTCCAGGCTTCGTAAGACAAGTTGTACTTTATTCCTTCCTGCTCTGTCTTCTGAAGCAGTTGGGTGCTCCGCCCAGGTCCTCCTTGTCTCTCACAGGCCTGAGGCCCTCCTTTGCCCAGCTCTGAAAGTGCAGGTGGCTGGCTGCTCTCAGCTGAGTGAGTCCCTTGCCAGCAACTTTCTTAGCTTGAAAAAGCTGCCTTTCCCAAGGCGTTCCGTGACTACAATGTCACAGGCATTTGAAAGGTACAGGAGTTATGCCTGCTGGGGACAACCCATGCATGCAGAGGGACACACTTTGAACATCTGAAAGGAGTAATCATGTAAAGACTACTCTTAAATCCAGCAGTCCACTTGTTATGATACTGCAAGTCTAGCATCCCCTCTGAGCTGAAGGGCAGTGAATCTGATGATTAGGTGCAGAGGTCAATTACAGCAGCAGAAAGGTCCAGAAATAGTTCAGTTCTTAACAAAGGATCTTCCTAGAATCTATAAAATGTTATCACCTTCAGTAATCCCCTATTGTTTGACTTTGAAGCAATCTACCTCTATGATCAAACCCAAATTTGTACTAGGAATAGCTTTAAGGGAAAACCTTGAAAATGAATATTCGAATGTAGATTTCTGGAATTTAATAACCAATTTGATTAGATTAAATGTATTTAAAAACCTGTTTCAACTGATAAAAAGTATACTAGGTACACATCTTACAATGGTAGAACACTTATTTAAATTCTGCACCTATACATACACAAGGACATGGGATGACTAAGAAGAACATCTTTGGGCAACAAAGTATCTGCTGTCAGAGAACACCCTAATAAAATAGAGTGTACCCTGGCCCCTACTTGGTTCTTTGTGTAGTGGAGAAGATGATGGAAAGAGACCATCCACGCACTTGTGGTCACCGAGTCAGGATCCAGGTCGAGAACCAGCAGCTTATTTTCTTCCCCCAAGAACTGTCTCCTCCAGCTCCAAGTTGAAGATTAGGGAACCAGAGATGCAAACTGTCGGTGGGTCAATTTCCACCCAACTTTTACCCACAGTCTCAGGGCCTGTCATGTTGAAGCCAGGACATGAGCTGGGAAGGAGTGAGATCCTCACACAGAGAGGGGGACAGCCAGGTGGATTGCCTTGGAGTTGGGGATCTGGCAGCTGTAAATGCTGTCAAGCCCCCTTTCTCCCAGAAGAGCCCTCTCTGTCTCTGGCCGAAGAGGTCATCACCTCCTGCCGGAAGAAGCTGCAGCTGCCCCACACAGCGGCTGCCTTCCAGGCCTAACCAGTCTTCCCCAGGGAAGTCCTCACTGTGCCTTCTTGCTCCCAGACCTGCAAGTGATTCGCCTCCCAGCATAAGCCAGAGGACAGCCAGGGAAGTGTGTCCCTGTTCTGTTGATAGGACTGAGAGCAACATTGGTGGAAGTGGCTGCCACAGCCATCAGATCAGGGTTACAGGAATGCAGTGTTGCATCGAGGGGAACGTGTTCAAAAACAAGCTGGTCACATAGGGATTCTGGGCACAAGGCTTTAGGTGAAGGTTCTGAGAAGGGCTTTAATACACTGTTTGTTCAGTTGACTGAAATTTGAAACTAAAACTGGTGCACTCTAAATTAAGTTAAAATTCATCCTGGGGATGTCATGGAGGAAGGAGGATGAAGACCCAGGGAGACTCACTTACCAGGACCTGTGTGTGTCCTTCAGGGTCCCTCTAGGAGGACAGAGAGAGAAACCCACTCTTGGAAAGGAGCCAAGAATCCCTGGAGGACTCTTATCTGTAGACAGGAAAAGGCAGTGGGAACTGCTGCCATCAAAGCAGGTCCTTTGAACTCTGTGGAAATGATGGTACCCATGGCTACGCGGCAGGTGGTACCACTTTCTCACTCCTGCCAGATTGGTCTGGTAAGCCCAGTGGAGCCCGTTCTGCAGCCACGGAAGCTGCTCCCTGGTTGGCTGGAGCTCCCAGGTCCTTCTGTTAGATGTGATCTCTGGGAACTGTTCTGGGTGGAGCAACCTGGTAATTACTTACCTGTTCTGCAGAACTTCACATTTCACATCCGTGGCTTCCCATCCAGCCAAATGATAACTGAGGTGGTCTGTGCAGGTTTCTGCATCTCTTTTCAAAAGCCAGCTTCTGTGGAGCCCTGAACTCTGTATCTCTTCCCAGGGAAGAGAACATGCTCTCTGTCTTTGGGACCACTGTCCCCAAAACAAGACCCAGAACACCACCCCAAGCACCGGCCAGGTGAGCTGTGATGCACCTCCCTTGAACCCCTTCTCTCAGGGGGTCACCACCGTGAGCTGAGATCACTGGGTGTCATAAGGCAGGGGACTCATGCAGTTTGCACAGACACCTGGTCATTCGCAGTGGGAGGCTCTGCCTAATTAGACCATGGCCAGAACTGGTCCTTCCTCTCCCTGTCCTCCCCTCTACTAAGAATTTTTTAGTGCTTTGTTTACTAAAGTCACATTGTATCAAACTATCTCAACTCACCTTCCTTTAATTATGTGGGTTCTTGTCAAATATCTTAGTCTCTTAACTCCAACATCTACACCAGTTTCTGTCAACTGCTTTTGATTTGTTTACTATATAGAAATCATCTTTTTGTTTTATTTAGTGTTTTTATTTATTTAATCAGATACATGTATCAGTGCTTGGTAAAAATTAGAGTACCTGTATGTCCTTACCTTTCTTAGAGGAGTGTGGATTCATTTCTCAGAAGGTTTGCAGATTATCAGATGAACTGCAGCAGTTACTACAGCAGTTCTTATCTCAGTTCCTCTAGATGTAACACATCTTTAATGTGTGTACACATGTATCTTTAAATACTCTGTATTTTGTAATAGCTTTGTTTCATTTTTAATTTTTTATATTTTATGCATGATAAATAATACCATTTAATGCCTTATTTCATTGTTGATAGGCACTCTTTTATAAATCTTATCACAGTAAAAGTTAATTTAAATCTGTATTTACTATGCTCATCTGAGTAATGATATTTTAAACGTACAAAATTAAAAATTTCCTTGGATAGAGAATTATTATTTCTAAATATTGATGTGACAAGCAGCACACTCTGTTTTTAAATATTCTATCAATTTTAATCATTACTGCTGAGTTGAGGACATATAGAAAATGGAGAAAACCTGGGAAGGTGGACATATTTATTTCCAGCCTGAACTTTGGGTCTATTTCTCATTGTCTTTTCTTTGAGCTTTAATTCCTAAGTTTAATTACATTGGTTAGATTAAAACAGGTAGGGAAACTTCCTTCTGGCTCTGTATTATATCAGTATATTTTTTTCTCCGAACTTGAGAGAAGGCATGCAAAAATAAGCCCATGTTTTCTGTAAGTCCTAAATCAGACTTTCCATGAATAGCTCACTTCATGCTTTGTGTATTCTTGTCTTCAGAGGCTTGAGGAGTAGACATAGCCCCAGGCCCTTTTATAAATATCACCCATGTGGAAATCAGGAGAATTAAGAAGCTACAGAACAGCACTACCTTGAAGAGAGAGACGTTACTTCTTTACAATGAAAGTATTTCCTTTCTCTGTTGGCAAAACTACTGTATCTTATAAGTCTGCCTCCAGCCTGCATCAAGACTGAATGGGGTGAGGGCAATCTTGAGTTCGCTCTGGCTCTTTGAATGTGTGCAGCTCTGAAAGTTCAATAACAGTCTTCAGAAAAAGCATTTAGGACGTGGTTGGAGTCCTGAATTATGAGTGCAAACTTCAGCTGTGTCTCCTTTGTTCCCTCATGCCTTCTTAGACTTAGACGAAGATTTTTAGACTCAAGAATTTGCATAGACTAAATGAAGTTTATGGATCTATGCTGTGCAATAAGCAAAACAAGATTTATTATTACCAAACATAAACAAAGCCTGTACTTATTGATTTGCATTAGAACTTCTGTGTTGTATCCGTGGTAAGATTCCACAGTAGCTGAATTGATTCCGCACACAGTAGGTGATCACCGCATGCTTATTGTAGGGTTTGAGAAAATTGCATTGTTGCTACTAAAACAGATTCAAATTTCAATTACTAAAGAGAGTAAATATTCTATATAAACTGATAGCTTCCTATAATTTTCTTTGAGCTGAAGTAAATTAAAATAATACAGAGAAGGAGATTGAATTGGTAGTTTAAATGGATACCCAGAGGAAGTAGTATTATTCTTTCAAAGTCTTTCTTGGGAAATTTAAATAAAAATAAATCCTGAGTAATATAGGTAAAGGTTTATAACTTTTATGTCCAAGTTTTATGCTAATAGATGTAAACTCATAGTCAAAAGAACCCACTTTATCTCAACCTGAAATCTGAAATCATGAAATATACTGTTCCAGATTGGCTTAAGTTTTCCATTTTGCTTTGAAATCCAAGTTCTGCTAATTTTCTGACTAACTCTGCTTCTAGTAGAGGATAAAGACTTCATCTTTGTAGCTCTCCTTTTGTGAGATTTATTTTAGGTCGTTTCTCTCCTGTCTACATCCTGAACTGATTCCACTTTGCCCAGAGTAGATTGTGGCAGAGCTGGCTGGGCACGCATGCTGTGAAGCCTTCCTTCCCAGCCTCCCTCCTGCCTTCCGCAATTACTCGATATTGGGCCATCAGCGAACAGTTTAAACTGAGCCCCAAGCTGTTCGTCAGTGAAGTAGTACTTACATTATAAAGATGCCAAACAATAAGATAAGAATATAACACAATTACATTCATATGCTGGACACAGTGATCACTCAAATACCATTAGCATTTACAATCATTATGACAGGAGCATGATTCTTTATAGTGATTGTGCAAAGGAAGTGAATTTTCTAATGTTAAATTATTACCTATGAGATCTCTGGACATTTTTTAAAATTGTGGGAGCCCTACATTATAAACCATTTCCATTTTATATCACAAACTTAGAGGACTCAAACACATACTTATGAAGATTTGACACAGGCATCATGTAAAAAAGAAGAAGATGATAGCTATTGTGTCTTCTTTAGTATTGAATTACCCCAAAGGCACTTTCTGAGTTGTCATAAGATAAAGATTTTAAATATGTTAAGTGCTATTTATTTTTTTTACCTCTCATAGTGCACACATTGTATAAGAGCACACATTCACTAATGACTAAAGTTTCTTTGCATCAACATGTAAGTCTGCTTCATTCTTCAAATGTTTTGTATACATATGTATAATACACACACACACACACACATATAACACATTTGTGTTTTAGAGGCACTATAACATTAAACTGAAATGAGAAGTATTAGGAAATATCTGCTATCCACTGTTTGCAAAAAAGCACCATATGTAATTAGTTCACACAAACATTGAATAATCTTTGAAAACTGATTTTGCCAAACAAAACCGAATTTTATTAGCTTGAACTTCTCCCCTGAGCTCCAGCCTAACGTATCTGGTTTCACATTCAACATCTTCACTTAGCTGCTTGTTGGGGCCGAGAAGCATGACCTCCCTCATCTCACCAGTACCTCTGACTCTAGTGCACACTATCAGTCTTGACATCATGTCACACTCCTGTCACTTTCTCATACACCGCAGCCCCTTCAGACCATGCCTGAAAATCCTCTCATTTTCACTAAAAGCAAAAGCCCAGCTTCATGCAATGGCCCCTAAGTTCCCAGAGGATCTGTGCACTCCTCCAAACATCTCTAACTCTTCCTCTCCTACCCACATACTGCAGACATCCCATGCATCCTGATCTATGTAATGAGTCTTCCTTGGTTATATGATTAAAATTTCAACCCCTATGTGAAATTCTCTATTGCCTTCTGTATTTTATCTCCCTGACATCACTTAGCAACACCTGATTTAATTTACAAATGATTTGCATATTGTCTATCTCTCCATTAGCATGCAAATATTTTTAAAAAACAGGAAAATTTTATTTGATGGGAAAAACTGCAGCTCAAGGATTATGGGATAAATGAAGAAATACCAATCATTTGCAGAAACAGGACACAGACGCATCAACTGGAAGAGAGCATCTTCTTTTGAATCCAGAAAGAAAAGGTCATTGGAGAGGTTAGCACTTTTGAGTCAGAGAGACAGAGAAGTATTTTGTACAAGAGTAAAAGCTCTTCTCTCTCTGTTTCTCTGTCAATAGTTTTAGCATGGCCAGTTCTATATCAGTGTGTTAGTCAGCTTTTCATAGCTGTGAACAAAAGAATATCTAACAAGAACAACTTAGAAGAGGACAAATTTGTCTTGAGTTCAAAAGGGTTGAGGGGGTTCAGTTTATGGCTGGCCACCTTCATTGCTCTGCGCCTGTGGGGAGGCAGTGCATCATGGTGGAACAGCACTGCAGAGGAGAGCTGTCAGCTCATGGCAGCCGGAAACAGAAATAGAGGAACCAAGGACAAGCGTGACCCCAAGGGCATGCCTGCAGTGACTTCCTTCCTGCAGCCACGCCCTACTTCCCACAGTTACCTCCCTATGATCCATTCAGATTATTAATCCATCATATGGATTAACCTATTGAATTAGTTACAGGACTCATTATCTAATCATATCACCACTGGACATTGCTACATTTTCTCATGAGATTTTGAAAGACAAAATATCCAAACATAACAAATAGTGTCACATACATAGGTAAGATCAGTTTGGGAGGATAGCTAGCATTTATTTTAATGGAAGAATTTTTAAATTATTAACTGTACATTGCTGGTATACAAATCAACTATGAATATTTTGACATTCATATAATGCTTCTTAAGGTTATCATATTGGTAGAGAATCAGGGAATCACATCCAACAGTTCCAGAACTTTAACTGATGCATACTTAATCTCCAACTCTTCTCTTCCTCTCTCCCTCTCTCTCTCCCTCCTCTCCCTCCCCGTTTCTGTCTTTCTCTCTTTTTGTATGCTTGTGCAGTGCTGGGGATCCAACCCAGGGCCTCCTGCTTGCTAGGCACTACTCTACCACTAAGTCCCATCCTCACTTTCCTCTTGAACAGATAATTGGAAAATTGCCTCCTTCCTTCTTTTCTCCCCCTTCTCTCCCTCCATTCTTTCCTATCCCCCTACTTTCCTCCCTCACTCCATTTCTTCTTTCCTTTTCTCTTTCTCCTGACTCTGGTCTAATAATACTCTTTAAAAAACTACTGATCTTTGTGCAAATTGAGTAGAAAGGATAGAACAATGCAGCCTTGATTTTCACCACCCACCTCTCTTCCAAGGTGTCCCAGGACTTTGGACAATGTGATGGTTTCAATGAAGGTGAGATACTCTGGCATAAGGACTAGGTTTGGATTCTCTCTCTACAACTAATCCAAGCCTAACTTAGATTGAATAAAGAAATAAGTGTGGTATTTATTCACCATGACTCAAGCAACAACCTAATCTTATGCAGAAAGTCGGCATGTGGAAGGATGATGTGCATGAGGCCTGACACCCATTTGACAGGAGCAGGCAGCACCATCATGTCCAGTACTCAGAGAAGGGCTTCCCAAAGAAGTCCTTGAGAACAGAGGAGAACCCATTACTGATTGGCTGTCTTATTTTCACTACTTCAATGTTTGGACCAAAATATAAATATTTTAGGGTTTGCTATTGTAAAGAGAACATATAACAATTGCTAATCTAGTAAGTAACTTTGGAGTATGTGTTGTGCTTATGTTTTATTTCATACCACGCTTGTTCAGGACTTTACTTTAAATCCTAAGTTAGACCCTAGAGAAAAAAAGAATATGAATTTATGTCTAAATCTTTGTAAGTCTATCCTTAAATAACATGTTTAATAGTCAATACAACTATACTTTCTAAGGTTTATGTGAGGTAATCAGGAAAACAAATAACTAAAGAGTAATCAAAGAAAGGTATAGATAGGTGTTTTGCTCAGTGTTATAGCACTTGCCTAGCATGCCTATGGTCCTAGGTCCTAGGTTCCATTCCCAGCATGACAGACGAATAAGTAAATACACATAAATACATAAATAGATAAAAATTACAATTATTATGGGCTGGCGGAAGTTCTGCCTATCATGTGCGAAACCCTGGGTTTCATCCCTTGC
Source organism: Spermophilus citellus (assembly GCF_964194105.1). Classification (NCBI taxonomy): domain Eukaryota; kingdom Metazoa; phylum Chordata; class Mammalia; order Rodentia; family Sciuridae; genus Spermophilus; species Spermophilus citellus. Next base: position 125,208,764 of record NC_138198.1, read on the forward strand.
ACTATATAAAAAAAGCATTAGTATGGTAAAATAGCACCTTTTCCTTTAAGGACAACAGCACCACATATAATCCACTTATAAATAAGTTTCTTTTTTTTCATAACTATGAAACTCTTCAGGTCTCCGCTGACTTGTTAGAAGTAAAAGAATTTTGTTTTCCTACTGAAGAGAAATAATAATGAATTTAAGAATAACATATCATAAAACTAAGGTAATAAAATTACTACATATAGTACTAATAAAGTAAAGCAATATAAACTGTGAATGGTTGGTTTACTTTCCCAAAAGAAATTATTATATCCACATGGACTTAAATAAAATTTAAAACATTTTCTTGCAGAACTGAGTATATATATATATATATATATATATATATATATGAGTGTGTGTGTGTGTGTGTGTGTGTGTATGTGTGTGTGTGCGTGCGTGTATGACTTTTGGGGATATAATTATAAAATCAACTCTGAAAGCGTTTTATCTGGTGTCTCACCTGCCATACCACAAGCTTTATCAGTGAGCCAAAAATAAATAACCTAACCCTTCTATAATAGCTGTCACTAGAAAGCTAAACAAAGTCACCATTCATCTTGCTCACAGTCATTTTACCCTTTAGCAGATGTGCTCTTTGAACAAATTTATTGGCCTTATGAATAAAGACTAGCACTCCTCTGTTCTACTCTGTTGGGAAGAACATTATTCTACTGTAAATGGACATAAAATTCAACTAAATGAATGCTTTAAAAGTAAAAAAATAAAAAAAAATTCTTTGAACTAAGCTTTCTGAATACACTGCAGTACTGGTTTTCTCACATATATTTAATGACCCACGTCTGGAAATATATATATATATATATATATATATATATATATATATATATATATATATATATATATATAAAATAGGGTTAACACACTGTACCCTCTAAGTATATACAATTATTATGTATCAATAAAAAAATTAAAAAGCTATGTGAATTTCCAGTTTAATTTTGTCATGTGATTGGTAATTTAATGCAATTACATCCATAGTTACAAAGATTCTATATGCATATCAATATTGTTTGTTTTCATCTTTAAATTTCATTTATCATAGTTTCTGAATATTGATATGTATTTAAACGTGTATGACTCATGATGGTTTATGTACAGTTCCCCTTCATCTAATTCATAGAATGAATTTATATGTTGAACTATATAATTGTTTTCAGATTGCTAAGCATGTTCTGTGCTCATATGCATGTTATATGTAATGTAACATAGTTATGTCTAATTTTGCTATAAGTGTTCATGAAGATTCACTGAGACATATATATGTGTACATCATGAAATATACAATAACAAAAAAAATAGATGAACATATTTTTATGTTTTTATATGTGACAATGGAACTCATTTTATGAAAGCATGCCACTAACATCAAAAGTATGACCTGGGTATTTTATTGTACATAGTTACCCACTAAGTGCCACTCAGAAAGCTAAATTAAACATAGTTCTTGACCACCAGATGTGTTTAATCTACAAGAATGAGAGTTTGATTGAAATTTAAGACTCATTAAATATCCCTGCATCTAAATTAATTTTGCAAGTCACTTAAAAGTTCACATTTTAACCTGTCTTTCTTCAGCTACTCTTATGGATTGTTTGTAACTCAGAAAACCAGTAGACCTGCAATCTCTGTTGTTTAACCCCCTCTTTTATGTAGACGTTCAATGGTTCAATGGTGCAGTAAAGAAGTGAATTCATGTGAGGATATGTGTAACATTTTTAATTAAATATGGCTATAAGCAATTAAATATATTTAGTACATGATCACTCAACTATGCTATGGGCAATCATCTGTGAAATTTACACACAAAGTGTTAAAGCATAAGTTTAGTATTAAATATATAAAATACAAACTTTTATGTGTCTTACTATGAACATGCTGTGAATAAACTTTCAGACTCATCTTTTAGTTTAAAAGCTAGAAACAACTGAGAGGGAAAAAAGGAAAATAATCATCAGGTTTCTGTGGCGGTAAGGATTAGAGAAAGTAACAAAAATAGAGGGCATTTGGTCTTGCAAAACCTACTTTATTCGTTGATGATGGGCAGGTATGATTTAGTGGGTGCTTTGAGCTGCAAAGGATGTGTAGCATATTATAATCTGATGTTCATATGCAGAAAAATGGGCTGAACTGAGCAGATCCACAGCTATTGTCCTGCATGGGATCTGGAAGATGGCAAATTAGAATCCTCCAGCAGTTCTCTTCTCAGTGCCAAGAAGTCTGGACTGGAGGTGCATAGTCAGACACCACAGCAATATTTTTAGGGCTTTCTGCTGCACTTGTACTCCAACAAGGGAAATGCTAGGAGAAGTTTTACTTGGCTTCCTGGAACAGGTCTATCGGTTGGCCAAAAAAAAGAAGAATATAGCTTTTTTATATTTTTCACTTTGGCAACACGTTATTCAATCAAACATTTTTTTTTTTCTTGGCAGTTTCAAGCATACTCAAAAGGCATATTAATGGCATTTATTCCAGCAACACAGCATTGCTATAAATTTTAATAGTATCTCTCAGATATTTTAATTAGCAACTCTCACATATATAGATTTATGAATTATTTTTGGTGTTCACAGAAACTATAAGAGAATCATTAGAGACATGAAGTTAAGTTGAAGCTTGGAGATCACAAAACGATCTGGCTCCTGCCTTAGATCTTCCTAAGTTGACCATAAAAATGCCATCTGTAATAGCAGCCCCTAAGACAAAGGACAAGAGCAGAGGTCATCTCTAACAGAGGGAGTAAATGGATGGCGGCTTTGAGAAAGCAGTTTCTGGATTCTTAGCAGCAATCCTATCAGCAAATGTGATTGTTTCTTGTTATCACATCTCTGTATCTTCAGAATTAGAAGAAAATTTGGGGCGGTACTGTGGGCTTCATCTTTTGCCATATGTGAGTCTTGCTTTGACTCTGCCATTATTTCTTATTTGGAATCAGGGCAGACATCCAGTTGGTCAGACATTGAGGAAACAATAGGAATGTTCTTAGCTTAGAAGTAAACATAGTCCTTATTTCCACAGACGAAGAGTGCGACTTTATTCCCCCTGCTCTGGATTCTGTCCACCACCTTCTCGTAGGTTTTATCCAACACGTTTACCACATTCATTTTGATGATGATCTCCTCATCCTCCAGCCCAGAGACATCAGCCAAGCCACCCTTTTGTACCTCTTTGATGAAGGAACCAGGTGGACCCCCAAACTACATTTAAGAGAAAACCCCAGCCATTTTAATCTTTAATCGGCCTGCGGAGTGTATGTAGGCTTATTATGATTGCTACTTCCTCTATGGTGTCTGGACTTGAGACCTCCAGAGGACCAGGGATAGGGATTGGACCCGCTTTGACAGAACCGTGAGGCATTTCTTAACTTTGATAGTAGAGAAATGGAGAAAATGAGCCAGTGCTATATGTTACCTTTCTCTTTGTCTACCACCAACAGTGAAGTCTGTCCTCGATACTGTCATGTTTGAGGGTTTCCACAGACTCACCATTAGCAGCAACTACAAGATCATTGTTCTTAAAGCCAATTGTGTTAGTGGGACTTCCAGAATCTATATCCTTGGCAGCCTGTTTCTGTTCTGGGTCTGCCTTCAGATAGAAACCACAGCCAGGGCTTCTCTTCCTCACCACAACTCAGGCCCAGTGGGACAGGAGTTTCAAACTGGTGTTTCCCTTTGGAATTGTTCCTTCTGTTCACTTCGACACTTGCCAGCTTCTTTGTCCATAAGCAGGAACAGGACATGGCTTCCTGATGTCACCTTTTCCACCACTTCCTGGTGGCTGGCATTCTCCACATTCTTTCCATTTACTTCTCAGGTGATCATCAACCAGGCCACCAGTTTTTATAGACACACCCTGAGGTATGATACCAGTCATGGACACTTCCTTTGCACCTTGGACACTTTTTAGAGAGACGCCAGAGCTGTTCCCCTCCTTCACAAGGCAGCAGAGCCGTGGCTGGATCCAAGTCTCCACTGCTTCATTCACCACAAGGACCAGTTTCTCATCATTTGAACCCAGCTTCTTCTGGATTTGACCCAACTCTTTCAAGTCTACCCATTTTTTAAGGCTTTCTCATAGGAATCTTCATCCAGAACTAGTAATGTCACTGAATTCCTACTCTTCCTAACCCGATCCACCACCAGCGTATGCTCTTCCTGTCAACAAAGATTCTGTTTATTGGAGGAACTCTGTCTCCATCCAGAAGACCAGCCTTCTCTGATGGGCTACCATTCTCTACCACCAGGATCATGTGGCCATTAGTACTACCTCAATTTTCAAGAAGAATCCATAGCTTTGCCCTTCTGGTTTGTATGGTTGGGATTGAAAGTGGAGGTGGTTTCTGTGATGAAAAATACAAATGGATAAATCCCTTGGAAAGAATATTTAACTGGAGTAAAATCCTTGTTCTCCCTCTCTTGTGCTTCTGTTCTTCCATGTTCCAATGTGGCAATGTTTGGAGAGAAGCAGGCCATAATCCAGGACTTGCTATTTCCCCAAGGGTGACTTTCACTTGAGGTTTGGACCCACATGTTCAATTAGGTACTGGACATAGATGCTTCATTTCATTGGCTCCAGGCAAACTCCTCTTTGTCCTCTGACCTCTCAATCGGACATTTCTTAGTGTAGAACTGAAGGTCCTTACACTCTTGCCTTTCTAATTTCTGACACTTAAAGAAGCAGCACTGAGTTTATTTTCAATGGAGAAGATTATTGAAAGTGTGGAAGCACTGAAGGTCTTTTCCAAGGACTTCATGCATCACTTCAATTACCTGTAATTTTTTATCCTTTACTTATTGTATATGAGGCTAATTTGCATTACTCTACATTTGTCAACATTAAATTTCATTTGCCACATGTCAGCCTACTTAAGTAGCAAATTCAAAGTGTATTAGAATATACTAGATGTAATTTGAATATCACTATTTAATAACTTTTTTCACCTAATCTCAAAATTGAAACACCCTCCAAATTAAGATGAGGCTAAATGTCTAATTTTGTTAATTGTAGTAAAATAAAGTGTAGGAGTGAAAATAATACACTGTGTAGAAGAATGCATTGAACGGGACATTTCCCCCTAGTTTTGATGGTGCTAGGGATTGAACCCTGACTGAAGAATATTTTAATTTTTAGATTTTTTTAAGTAAACAACACTAGTTTTTAAAATTTGAAATTGGCATCATCATTTGAAGGTCTAAGAATCAAGTAAAAATTGTTAATACTTATCAATTGCATTAAATAAACTGTTAAAATAACAATAAATTGGGGCTGGGGATGTGGCTCAAGCGGTAGTGCGCTTGCCTGGCATGCGTGCGGCCCGGGTTCGATCCTCAGCACCACATACCAACAAAGATGTTGTGTCCGCCGAGAACTAAAAAATAAATATTAAAAAAAAAAAATTCTCTCTCTCTCACTCTCTCTCCTCTCTTACTCTCTCTTTAAAAAAAAAAAACAATAAATTGGCAAAAGCAGTAAATTATTACCTTTGAAGTTTACTTCAATTATAATTAAGAAAGAAAATTATTGTTATCAAAGAAAATTGTAAGAGAGTCATTGAGCAAAAGTGGTAACAAAGCAATCTGAAAACAGAAATCTTTGAGTATATACAGTTAAAGTTGTAAAGAAATTAATATTTGTGGAATGAGATGTTGTCAGTTTTGAGAAGAAGGATGTGGGAAAATGTGCTACCAGCATATTTTGCTGTGTGAATGTTTTCAATTGCAATTTAAGGCTACTTTGCAATTTAAAGTATTTATACAGGATATATTACTGCATTGATACAGGAGAAGCTTGTATTGATAGACTGTTCTTGGAATGAGCTCAAGATAATACATTTAAAAGATTAAGAGAATCCATAAAAATATGTCAACAACTTAGAAGAATTCATAAATAACCATAAATAGAATAAAGTATATGAACTCAATAGGTATATATTCTGGAGCCTTATTATATATTTCAAATACTATTAAATTTTGATCAGAGGTGAATACAACACATTTTACCAACACATACTTCCCCCAAAGATTTGAAAGCAGTGATTCAAAACAGTGTTTTTGTTCTTCTGTTCAGAGCAGCATTTTTTATAATACACAAAAGAAGCAAACCAACCATTTACTGACATGTGAGTGGGTCAGCTATAATATATGTATACATGTGAAATTAGTCATGAGAAGTTTATCAATTTATTATTCATATTATTATTCAGCTTTTAAAAAGAAAGGGAATTCTGACATATGCCACAACATAATAAAGGTTAAAATATCCTGCTAAATGAAAAACTGCTTACAAAAGGGCAAATGGTGTAGACTCCATTTCCTGAGCAGTGAAATTCACATATTAGAAAAGTAGAGTGGCAGGTGCCAGGCTTGGGAAGGATGCATAGAGAATAATCTGTTGAGCACAGTTTCAGTGTTGCACAATGAGAAACACTGTATAGACAAATAGTGTGATGGTTGCATAGTAATTTGACTCTATGTCACTGAACTGCTCATTTCAAAATGATTACAATATTAATTTTATTATGTGTATTTTACATTTAACACACCAACTTTGTCAATATTTATACATTTGTATCATTAACTTCATGATAGCTTAATGTTTAAAAAGTGTATCATAAAAAAGGAAAAGAAGGAAAATTTCATTTTATGATATGATATGAATTCATATTTTATAATTGCTGGTGCAATTCTTAAAAGCACAGAGGAGAACAACAGATATAAATTAAAATGATTAAAGGCTAATTTAATTCAATTGATTGTGAATATAAAGAAAAATCCTGACACCAACATTTAATTTGAGAAGGATTTAATAATTGGGTTGGCCTAGAATGACATTTCTACTCTCATTGTCTTTTCATGAATGTTGGTGAAAAGAACTTAAATGTGTTGATAAATTTGCCAAAAATACCATAGCAGCATGTGCATTTTGAAAATTTTAACTACATATTTTAACTTCTAAATATTTGGCTTTGCAATTTTAGAATGTAATTATTTTTAAAAAAGAGTATCATTTTGAATGTTCTTAATTTGCAATCCTCTATACTTTAGCTTAGATAATTATATTTTAGCTTTATGTTTTCCTAATACACGTATTAAGATATCACAACATTTGAAATAGCTTGAATTCCTAACTTTAACACTTTATAACTATATTACTCATGGCAACAAAGTGATGAAAAAATATTTAAGTATGTCATTGAAGACGCCACAAACAAGCAAAATCCAGGGTCATGTATATATGACCCCATATTTTTTTTAAGAGAGAGTGAGAGAGAGAGAGGGAGAGAGAGAGAGAATATTTTTTTTTAATATTTATTTTTTAGTTTTCAGCGGGCACAACATCTTTGTTGGTATGTGGTGCTGAGGATCGAACCCAGGCCGCACGCATGCCAGGCGAGTGCGCTACCGCTTGAGCCACATCCCCAGCCCCCCATTATTTTTAACTAAAACTTTTGCAGCCATTGATCCACACTTGATTAATTTCTATGTGTTGTTTGTTTTAGGGATCTTATATCATGCTTTCAATGTGAATGTGCATTTGCTTCAGCACTCGTTGTGAAGAAACAATTCTTCCCCCACTGAACTGTCCTGGAAACTTGTCAAAAATCAATTGGTCATGGATGCAAAAATTCATTTCTGAACTCTCAAATCTATCCTATTGACCTATAGGTATTATGGTGCTAGGTCACAGCTTTTTGATCAATTTATCTTTGCAATAACTTTTAAAATCAGGAAGTATGATTCCTCTAACTTTTCTATTCACTAATATTTTTGCTCTCATTCCCACTTCAAATTGCTGTGAATGAAATCATCAGGTTTACCATTTCTAAGAAAAGGATATTAGATATTTGATAGGGATTTTTCTGAATATATAAATAACTTTGGAGAGTATTGCCTCTTAATGTTACTAAGTCTTCTAATCCAAGAAAGAAAGCAAGTTACCTTTTTTTTTATGTTTAGGTTTCTTTTAATTATCTTTAGAAATGTAGTTTTCAGTGCAAAAGCCTTTCACCTCGTTGGTTAAATGTATTCTTAGGTGTTTTATTTTGTTCTTTCCAGTTCTAGTATAAACAGAAGGTTTTATTACATTTTACAAATTATTCGCTGCTGGTTTATAAGAAAAAAACATATTATTTTATGTTGACCTTACATCTTGCAACCTTGATGCATGTGTTAATTAGTTCTAGTGAATTTCTTATATCTTAAAGAATTATTTGGATATATATGTGTGTGTATATACACACACACACACACACACATATATATATATATATATATATGTCCCCCCCCCCTCTCTCTCTCGAGACATGGAAATATATATCCATATATCTATGGACATATATATCCATATAGATATGGATATATATCCATATAGATATGGTTATATATATATATATATGTGTGTGTGTATATACACACACATATATATCGAGAGAGAGAGAGAGAGATTCTCAATTTATCAATTATTCTCAATTCTGTCCTACTGACCTGTAGGTCTTATTGTGCTAGGTAGAGAGAGAGAGAGAGAGAGAGAGAGAGAGAGAGAGAGAGAGAGAGAGATTTTTTTTCTCTTGGATCTTCTAATATCCCACAGAATATAAGCTGTAAAAATAGACACCCTTGTCTTCTCACTGATCTTAAAGGCAGCTCTTTCATTCTTTCATCTTTGAGTATGATGTTAGCTGTGAATTCTTCATAACTATCCTTTGTCAAATTGAGGAAATTCCCTTTTATCCTTGTACTTTTATCATAAAAAGATGTTGGCTTTTGTCGGAGGTTTTTTCTGTGTTAAGTGAGGTAATTTTGCCTTGGAAGTTTCTTCCCTGATCACTCTATTAACATGGCTTAGAACATTGATTTTGGTGTGTTGAACCACTCTTGCATTCCTGCTATAAATCCCTTTTAGTTCTGTTATGTAATCCATATGCTATTAAGGTTTGGATCTGCAGTGTCCCCCAAAGACTCACGTGTTGGAGGCTTGGTCCTCAGTGCAACAATGTTCAGGGGCTGAGCTTTGGGGAAGTGATTAGATCCTGAGGGTTCTGATCTCATCAGTGCATTAATGACATTATTGGGAGGTGGAGGAGACTGAAGGAGGTGAGACGTCTTTGGAGACATTGGGTCACTTGAGGCCTGCAGTGGTATATCTTGTCTCTGGTCCTATGCTGTCTCTCTGTTGGCTGGCTGGCTGCCTTGGAGTGGGCAGCTTTCCTATCCACTCACTTGTGCCATGATGCTCAGCCCCACCTCAGGCTGAAAATGATTGTGCTCGCTGACCATGGACTGAACCCATGAGCTAAATCAATCTTTTCTCACGTATTCATCACAGCAACCTAATACACATGCTGGTGGATTCAGTGTGGCCAGTTGCTGAAGATTTTTGCAAATATATTTATAAAAGCTATTCTTCTTTAGTTTTCTTTTTTTATTTTTGTCTGGCTTTGGCAACAGGATCATTCTGGCTTCATAGAATAAGTTACCAAGTATTCTTTTCTCTTCTTCCTTTTGGAAGACTTTCAAAAGGATCAGTAAATATTTAAATGTTTGAAAATGTTCATCAATAAAGCCATGTGGCCCTGGACTTTTATTATTCTTTATTACCCATGTAAGGATACAATACTACTGCCCAGCTCATGAGTGGATCTGCATAATAAGAGGGGAATTACTCTTGCTGGGAAAGGTTCCAAGTTGTGAACGTAGTTACCAAGATCATTTATCAAAAGATACTACCTCAGGTTAGAATATACCTGGAATCATGTCTAATGGAGAACCACTAGATTGTGACATCAAAGGAGAGAGATTTAAAAATGAGGGTCAATGAAGTCTAGGAAAGAGGCAAATGGAAAGACATATGGAAGTTAACAAAGAATGTGAAGGTCTCATCCATGCTTACAATACCTCATTTTATAAAAGAGGCATCCATGTCACAGGTTGTCCAGGTGTCTCCATTAGTTTATGTCATCCAGAGCTGGCCCTAGACTCCCAAAGCTATGCAAAAGGCCCATGCACAAAATGTCCCAACAGCCACAAAGGAGGACATTCATAAAAGTAGCAGTGCATGCTCCATCATGATAGCCCTCTAATGCTGATTCTACATACCAGGAGGAATATCAATAACATCAAGATGGGAAATGGCACCATCTCTTTAGGATACCATCCTGCCACTAAATGGCTGGTTGATTACATCACATTTCCACTATGGAGGGAAAATTGATTATAAAAATTGACAATTACACTCTGAACAGAATTTGTACTGTATCCACTATTTTTAGCAGCACAATAATCAGAGAGCTCAAAGAAATCAGTATACTGATATTTGGATCCTATGACTATGTCTTCCAACAAAGAAGTCTATTTCAAGGTGAGTAAGTTTCAATGACCACAATAATTATCATATCACTGGCATGCATCAAATAGGATACATAAATAAATGACTATTGAGGGGCTGCAGCTATAGCTCAGTGTTAGAGCGCTTGCCTAGCATGCATAAGGCACTGGGTTCCAACCTCGGCATCACATAAAAATAAAGAAATAAAATAAAGGCATTCTGTCCATCTACAACTACAAAAAATTTTTAAAAAAAGAACCGGCTATTGACTGTGCCAGATGGATTATGCCACCGTGTTCTAATATACTGGGCTCCAGCATGTTATAAAGAACCAGAAAATGAAGGTGGGAAGAGTAACAATGCCTCTTACCATCAATCCTACCGAAAAACCACGAGTGTGTTCTTCCCATCTCTTCATCCTAGACTTTGCTAAATTGTGGCTCTTGGCTGTTGGGTGTGAGAGTGTCTGAGAAGCTTCTCACTAAGTGTTCTGAAGTAGCTAAAGTTATGATTCCCACGTAGAAACACCGAGTCTTCATGCGGGCAGACCAGGAAGCAAAGGGAAGCATTACCACGGTGGTTTAGAAAACCAGAATGAACTTCTGTGGTACTAGGGGGAGGTCTGTACCTCGGGATACCCTGCGGCATAGTCTGGGGTCCCTTGCCTAGTGATAATCACAGTATTTGTTGACCAACAGTTAGATTAGCAAATCTTGACCCTCTCCTGGGGAAAGATGTGGGTCACCTGGCAGGAAAACAATCAAGGCAGCAGAAGGTCAACCATGGGCGAGGAGCAACAAGAGATGGTTATCCTTCTCCATCACTGGCCTGGTCCCAATGACCCCACAATCTCTCCTCTCCTCTGCTCTCCTCTCCCCTCCCCTCCCCTTTCTTCCCCTTCCCTCCTCTCCTCTTCTCTCCTCTCCTCACCTCCCCTCTCCCTCCCTCTCTCTCTCTCCTCTTATTCAGTCTCCACTTGTTCCTTCTGTTAGTGATTCTAGCACTGGTACAAAGAGCTAGAGAGAGAGTGCATTTACTGTGATTTCTAAGTGGATTGAGCAGTGCAGGGTGGGAGAGTGGGAGGGATGCAGGGGAGCTTATGGGTGCCAACATTTCTTTCCTTACCTGTGCTTCATAGACCCCGCTCTTCTGTGGGATTCCCTCTAGAAGCCTTCCTTGTGGCTTTGATCTATTAAGATTTTGCTGGTTTGCAGGACACTGCTTTCTGGGCATTTATGGCGTGGAAGGTCAGGCTGGTTCCCGTAGCTGGAGGAAACCCCTAAAGGGGAAGAAGATCTGTCAGTAAATACTCAGGCCATTATTGTCCAGAGAAGTTTTGTGATGAATTATGCACAGCTCCTCAGAGCTCTAAGGTGGAGTGAGCCGTACTGTCCTCCAGTGCCTGCTGTGGGCCACACGCTGTGGGGGCCGACTGCTCCTGCCTTTCTCCTCTATGGTCCCTCAGGCTTTCTCTCTCTCTCTGACCTGAATCGCCTCCCACAGAAACATCTCACGTGCAAGTCCTTGTCCCTTGGCTTCTTTCACATTCACCCAAACTAAGTCAAAGTGTGCACACACACTTCTCTCTCCAAGAAATTACCCCATCTTCTCTTTTACCAGCCAGTCTTCCATAGTTTCAATGATGCACCTTCAAAGCATATTTCCAAGTAGCAGCACCTTGGAATCCTCAGATAGAGCACTCTCCAATTTTTCACTTCAAAAAATATCACTTAATTAAAAACCTTTTTCTTTATTTTTTGGCTTTTTAAAATATTTGCTTTCAGGTTTACTTATATTTAAACCTCTCACATAATTTATCAAAGTGTTTGGCAATAGCTGTTGAATAAATGACCCAATGTGAGTAAATGAATAAATATTTCATACATCCCTAATAAATATTTCATACATCCCTAATATGCTCCAATTCATGTAGAATTAAGAGGGTATAGCTCATATTAAGTGTTCTCACCAAAACATGCAAACAAACAAACAAACAAAAAACCCAAAACGTCCCAAGTAAACTTTTGGAGGTGAATATGGTGATGATAACATGAATATACACATATATTTGAATATGCATTAGTTAAGTGCAGTTATTTATATATCATTTATACTTCACTAAAGCTTGGAATATAATAAAGTTTGAGATTTTCAATGATTCTTTGTGTCTTTAGAATTCTAGAGGGAATTGCAATGAAAACACCATGTTATAATTTCCCTTGAATAAATTATGTTCTCTGTACCCTTATGTACCAATTTAATACGAAGTTAGATTAATGACTTTTTTAGTTTTATTTTAAGCAAAAGGATATTGATTGATTTTGGAACAATGCCTAGCATTAAACATTATGTTATAGAACTGAAATTATACTAAATAAGAAATATTTATTAAATTTATACCTATTAAAATATGCTAGGATGAAACTGATTTCAAAGATAATGGTCACATGGAGTGGAAGATGTCATTCCATTTTGTACTGCAGGTGTTAGTTAACCAATATAATTAAAAATACATTGAAAGAACAGAAACAGGAAGAAAAATGTAAACAGGCTATTTAGAGTATGAAGTGATTGGTGCACCAATATTATGCATTAGATACATAACAATACATGCAAAAATACATATATATGCTTGTTACCTTTGCTATTTTATTGGGGATGCTCTTTGTTGAGGTATATTTCAAATTGCACAGTGAGAGCTATGGGTACCACTAAAGTGCACCCGTGATGCCAGTGCCCCTTGAATGCAGAAACTTGCCATTTGGGGTGTAAATGGTGCAATAATGTCACAGACTTCTGGGAGTAGAGAAATCAATCAATATGTTGGTTCCATAGCAGAGGCACCCTGGGATTCCTCTGACAAGTGGTGCAATCTCCCATTTTCTCTCTTGTTCCTCTACAACTCTATTCAAACTTTTCAATAGAAAGCCTGGCCAAATGCCACAGAAGGAGGAAGAGAAAAAGTAAGAAAAAAAAGTAGAAGTCAAATGTTAGAAAATAAAAGTAACAATGAATGTGAACTCCCTGACCTTAAATAAAAGGGAAAAAATGTACAAAGTGTGGTGCTCAACAAAGCCTTGCTAGAATAAAGGAAGCTTGGCTCACTGCCTGTGCGGTCCCTTAACAGATCAGATTTAACTGCCAGTACTTTCTTTGTACATTCTGCATTTCACTGCAATCCTAGGTCCATAATCAGCTTTCCCAAGCATCTGATGGCGTTCAAATCAACTAGATACAACCAGGAATATTCTGGTAGTCTAAATCACACATTGTACTGGAACATTTTGGGAAGAAAATGATCAGATTTTCCAAAGAAATGATAAAGGATTACAACTTTCAAAATAATACAATATAATAAGAAGAAAGCTCTTTATTCTCTAAAATTAAATTATTCTTTCTTTAGCCTTCTTCATTTAATATTATGTACTTTATTTTGAAATTTTGAATTATCTTCCAAATTTAATGAAATGTGCAAAAATACTTAATTTCAGAAAAATCTTATATAAGCATTATATTAAAATGTGTATTCTTATTATGACAATTATTTATTTGGAAAAAATAGAATGTGAGTTCCATTTATGTTAAGGAATATGGAATTGGATTTTTTTTTTTTTTTTGAGATGAGTTCATACAAGGAAAAGCACAGATCTCAAGAGTGAAATTCAGTTCTTTTCCTTATTTCTCTACCAGGCCTCTCCCTTGATAAAGAAGCTGTGTTTGACAGCCTTTGCTCATCTGGGTAGGAGCCCATAGTCATTCCATGACCAGAATACATTGTTGTGATTGGCTCCACCATATGTTAATTTTGCCTGTTTATGAACTTGATGTAGGTGGGAATTTAGTCAGTATTACATGAAATTCATCCCCATTACTATGTCAGGATAATCTTCTAAGGAATTATCAATAGCACCACAAACTTCTGGTCTTTATAGAAAGAGTGTTTTGAATCTGGATTTGCATACATCCCATTGAACAGTTTGGTAAGCATTGACACATGAAAACACCTGAGAAACAGTCACCAAAGCCAAGTTATAAGCATATCCAGCACCCTCATGCTATCCCATGGTGTGACTTATCCCTGCCATCCCTAGGAAGCCACTGATCTACTTCTGGCAGAGCTGTGGGCCAATGTGCTTCTATTATTTTACATAGAGGAATCATCTGGACATCTGTAAGTTTTGTATGTTGTCTTCTGTCAGTATAATTGCATTAAGATTAACCCTTGATGTTTGATTTATTCACAATTATTTTTTACTTTTTATTATTGAGAAGTATTCCAATATGTTTATGCAGTACACACACACACACACACACATACACACACACACACATTCATTCACCTACTAATGCACATTTGAGTTGTTTCAGTTTTTTCACAATTGCAAATAAAACTCTCTGGACATCTATATACACATTTTTGCATGGACAAATGCAATAAATTTTCTTGACTAAACATGGAGGAGTAGAAGGGCTAAGGTGTTTGTATATACACAATTAATTAATGATAAACTTTCTGCCTCTTTTCCAAGTAGCTTTAATTTACACATTTCTAATGAATAATGTGATAATACTATCCAATGGGCTTTTTATCATTTGTACAATGCCTTGTCTAAGAGTTCTACTTAAATACTTTGCCATCTGTAACTAGATTGACTTCATTTTTTTAAATTATGAGAGTTCTTTTCATAGTTTGGTTACACATATTTGTCAGAAGTGTGCTTCTTTCTTTCAGTGAACCACCTTTTTATTTATCAGAAGTGTCCTTTGCAAAGAAGAATGATTTAATTTTTATTAATCCCAATTTTTTTAACATGGTACCTACCTTTAATTGCCTATATAAGGAATTTTGACAGTCCCGTGCACTTTCTGTCATCAATATTCTATTTTCATAAAGTGTCTATTTGGATTTCATGAAATGGGCAACTTTCTATTGTTTTGTTTATTTTCTGATTATTGAGTATCCTCAGTTTTTCAGGTACTCTGACTGACTGTTATTTTGGTGGGTTTTCATCACTGTGACCCAGACAGACAATAACCATTTAAAAGGAGGAGAGAGCCATCTGGCCCTGCAGTGGCAGGGGGTTTTAGACCATGGTCTGATGACTGCATGGGTTTAGGTCTCACTGCAGCAGAACGTGGGGGCAGGAGGCTGTGGCAGAGGCAAGCCCCTGGCTCGTGGCACCAGGAACCCGACAAAAGGAAAAAGGGACAGAGATGAGTTCTATCCCCAGGAGTCACGCCAGAGACCGTCAGCCTCTAGTGTCCACCTGTGTGCATTTTCCACCACCTCCCACTAGTCCTGTTTATTATCAACCCATCAAGTGGGCTGACCCATTGATGAGGTCAGAGCCTTTCAAGGTGCAATCAATTTCCGAGACCCCCATCCCTGAACATTGCTGCGTTGGAGACCAAACCTTCACGGCATGAACCGACAGGGGGCGCTCCAGAACAGAACGTCATTGTTTTCGGAATCTCTGACAACATCTTGGATTGTGGGCGTGATTGCATAAACCTGCTTTATTTTCTCTCTCTCTCTCTCTCTCTCTCTCTCTCTCTCTCTCTCTCTCTCTCTCTCTTTTAAACACTTTCTTCAGGCAATAAGCTGTGACAATGATAGGACAAACCTTGTTGGTCTCCTGTAACATGTCTTTGCTAATTGACACTCCCCTCTTAGAAGAACCTATTCACCTCCCTTTTTAGTTCCTCTCCCGGGATCATAGAGTAACTAGTGCCAACCTGAACACAAATGTGACAAATCCACCATCAGATGGAATAGCAACTGAAAACTGTCCCCTCTGCCTGTCCATCTTTGCAGGGGGTAGTATGAAGCTCTACAAATAGCCTTCCTTAGGTGTTTAATCTATTTTGAACTCATACTACACAAAGAGAACTGCCTTATATCCTTAGAGTACAATTACTTTTGCATTTATTTTATTTTTTTCTACTATGTGCCCTTTTAGGATTTTTTTTTTTGTACCTTGTTGAAAAAAAAATCTGGAAATAGCTGTTTTGACTCAGGAAAATCCTGTGGTTTCTCAGGATGTAAGTTGCAAAGTCCATCATATTTGGGGTCTTCCTCATTTGTTTCCCCTCTTTCATTGCCACTTCGGGGGCCCAAACAAATATCAGCAACAGGACAGAGAAAGATATGAGGCTTTCAGAATATCTTGGCTTAGCCGTAGTTTCTGCATTGTGTCTTGGTATTAAAGACCTATACACCATGTAGCCCTGTCAGAGCCTGTAGATGATTGAACCTGAAGGATGGTTTCAAGTTAATTGAAAAGTATAGCACCTGGGTTGACAGAGCAGCAGTTTATTATGCACAAACTCAACTGTTGAATGAATTGAGAATTTTCAGAAAACGGTTCATTCTCTTCCATTCAAAACAAATGAGTAAAAGCCAATACCAAAAACTTCTTTACTAATTTAGGCAGAAATCTCTGATTAGGATTATTAAAATGCCTTGTCTTCTATACACAGAAGAAACACACACACACACACACACACACACACACACACACAGGACTTTATTACTTTAATAGTAGACACAATTTTGAGTTGGGACTCAAAAGTCTCAAACTCTGAAATAGTAAGTAGCACTTCCATTAGTTGTCATTCAGACATTACGCATAACATAAAATTTAAACAAATGCCCATTTATGATCACAAAGCTGCTTTGGCATTCAGCCATAGCCCAGACAGGTTGTCTGCTCCTGATTGTCTCCAGGGCTGCAATCAAATCATCCCCGAGGCCCAGGGTCTCTAGTGAAGGCACTGCTGAAAGTGGATCCAGATTGCATGTGTGGGTTTGGGTGGAGTTCCTTCCTGAAGGGCAGCTGGGCAGAGGGCCATATTTCCCCTCTGACTATGGAGCAAGGCATTGAAGTTTCTTGAGATGTGGAGCTCCTGCACATGGTAGCTCTCCTGCTGCCCAGGAGGGGAGGCGTGTGCTAGCAGGAAGGAAGCCTAAGTCCCTGTAACTGGTTCCCAGGACCTGATGCCATCAGCCCTGCCTCACTCCATGGTGAAAAGAATCTGCACAGTTCAAGTTCATTTACAGAAGTAGGACTCTGACCCACACCATGCACATACTTCCCCAGAAGATCAACCTCCCTTCTCACCACACACACACACACACACACACACACACACACGCAAAATCAAGATAAGTATTTGAGGTGACACATGTGTTACTTACCTGATATAGCCATTTCACAATGCATATGAAGGTCAAAACATCATGCCATATACATATATATATATATATATATATATATATATATATATATATGTACATATACATATATATTTATAAAATAGTTATATACTTTGATTCAGTTTTCTATAATCATAATTATACATATATAATTATATATATAATTGTTATTTTATATATATATATATATATATATATATATATATATATACACAATTGTAAAAGTACAGGAAGCCAATCTATAGTCCAACCTCTAAGAAACAAGACAGCTATCTCCAGTGACAGTCTTGGAAACTGAAGAGTCATTTCTGTATTGATCAGCCCCACATGGCCAGGACTAGATTACTACTAGCTGACAGATTCCTTCATGTTTAAACTTGTGACCAACCAGGGACAGCTGATTCCACACCCCCAGCCAATCTCACAGGCTGCAGCACTTCTTGTCACCAGGCTACAGCCCCCCATGCCAGTGCACCTCACCAGGGAAGCTGGGGCCTCCCCTTTCCATGTGGAGCGCTCAGTGCCTGCCTGCTTCTGAGTCTCTGCCAAAACAGAGGGGATGCTGGCTGACGCCCTGCCGCAGCAAGCTCAGAGTGAACCGCTGCTGTTTTTCTGTGTGGTTTATGTCACACCCTATGCAAGGGGAGAAGAGATCATGCAGCTGGGGACACGAGGGTATGGGACTCGACTCGGGGGACCATCTTAGACATCCAAGCACTACAGGACTGAGGCCGGTTTTCTAACCACTCACTCCGACACAGTTTTTCTTTGCTTCCAGGCATTCTAGTCTGAGGTGATCATTCAATTCTATATCTAGAGTTCAAAAATGTGATGCCGGTTATTTCATTTGTTATGCTCCTTGAGGCCAACGAATTCCTGAAGCAGGAAAGGGTTGGAACAGTGCTACCACTCTAAAAGCTTCAATTCCCATGTGTATTTTACTCTGAGTCCCCAAACCCATCAAATGTGTGCTTTCACCATATGTCTCCTAAAAGTGAGAACTGTTTTCTGTTCATCTCTTGTTCAAGTAAAGATGGCTTCCAAAGTTAAAGGGTCTGGTCCTTTAGGTTCTCCTCAAATTTTTCATTCATATCAAACTTAGACTCTGACTTAGAAATTACATCTATGAAATTTAAACCTATTGTTAAGTTCCAATAAATGCAAGATAATTAGCTATGAAAAGAAGTAGCCCTCAAAATAGAAAACTGAATCAGAGTTTGAATCACCAACCATCTGGGGTCACCCGTACCTGCATGGGTAGCATCCCTATCCACTGAGAGTCCTTATCTATCTTTATGTCCTCATGGCAATCACTTATGCCTTCCTAGCAAATGGCCACAGGATGCCTCTACTACAAGGGCATGGTCATCTTGACCAGGGAACAAGTGCTCTGGAAGGAAGGGACACGCTGCCATTCAGCCAATGCACTCTGCAGGGGCCTCAGAGAATCCCGTGCTGAGAAGAGAGGACTGTGTGGAGCACAGGCAGCACTGAAGCCCCACAGGCAGAATGCTTTCAGGAAGAATGCGTGAGAGACTAGGTTAACTAAGAGAGGCGATCACGTCCAGGAGGCCATCTGAGAAGTGTGCACGTGGCCCCGGAAGAAGCGATAGCAGCAGTGGTAGGGTCTCCAGGGAACTAGCTAGGCTGTATCCACAGGAGCCTGTCCCCCCAAACACAGTGGAGACTGGCAGCAGGGCAGCAGTCTGTGTGCTCCGCGTTTCCCTGGGCATCATGGAGGACACCCGGCCCACTCAGAGTCCTCTGAGCCCCACTTCTCCCTTAAAATCTGCAGTGGCGTCATCACATGGCCAAGGTGGAACAAGGAGGAGCCAAGGAAACAAAGGCTCAAGACCCCGGTGCCCAGCGAGCCCAGCGTCCTTACTGCTTTCCTTGTTCATCGGTGCAGACTAGGGAACCGGACAGCCGGCCTGCTTGACCCTGTTGCTGCTGGTCTGCGGGAGCCCTTTAGCTAAGTGGCCCTTCTTCTTCCTAAGAAAGGTGAAACTGTCGGTGGAATCTAACTACTTAAGTTTGATGGGTCTAACTTCAGCATGCACTGAAGAGGGCATATTAGAATAAATAATACCAGGAGAGAGATATTGCATAAAACACATCTTTCCAAAAGTATCTCTACTTAATATTATTATGTACATAAGTGTCCCACTATATCATTTTTAATTAGCTAAATTAATCTCATTTTATGGAAGGAACACAATTTAACCTTATTGTTGGCTGTAAGTTGATATTAATTTATTGTAATAGTGTGCTTTATAATAAAAATCTTGGATTAATATTTTATACACACACTGTTTCCTTTTGAAAAAGTAGGTTTATTGGTTGAAAGTTATGTCAGTTTTTGAGAAGAAGTTGTGTATTAGCAGCAGTTCATTACTCTAAAATGTTTATGTCAATTTATACTCCCAATATATTCCTATTTAGTTACTTGCTGATTATTAACAGATGCTATTATTTTGTCCTTTTTACTTTTTGATTTTCTTATATTTTGTTAATTTTCACATGTATTTAACATTTCTTGGTTATTAATTAGGCTGGAATTTTTTTTTTTTTTTTTGGTGTTGTGGTGTTGAACATTTCTTTATAAATGATGTCACCTTCTCCTCGTATTCACATTTTCCTGTTGGAGATCTTTTGACTTTTCTAATTAGCCCTTTAAGAAATCTTTTTTAAATTGTTCAAGAATATTTTAAACTTTTGCTTGCCTCTAAGCTTTCTGTTATTGCCTCTAATATTTCTACATTTTTAATATTCCAATTTGAATAGTTTTCAGCAACATCAATTTGTGCATGTAAATGGTTCATGCGGAGATCTGTCAGACTCACCTGTTGTGTGAGGCCACTGGCTCTTCTTCCTGGTAGGAGGAGGAGCTCACAACTTCCATCCTGCCTTCCATTTCCAAGTTACGGCAGATTTATTTCATCTACTAGCTCATGCACTGATTTTTCTATTTGTTATGAACTCAATATGGAGAGGAAGGCATTATTTATTTTACTGGATCTCAGAATCCAAACACGTATGTCCATATTTTCTCAGATTTTGATAAATTTTCTAACTATTCAAACAACTCTCAAATGTAAAATCCTGGAGGGGTACACTTCTGCTGGCATGGTTTCATCTCAATGACAGAAATTAATTAGGAGATCTTGGAAAAGGATTACTCAGAAAAGGTGACACACGCATAAGGTGAAATTTAGGGACACTCTATTCCCTTGGTAATTCAGTTTTGCAAAACAAAAGCTGGCATATAAGAGGTGAGGTAAGAAGTTAACATAATGAGCCAATAGCAAATTCACTTAGATTGTATACTCCTGTCTGTAGACTCTCCCAGTTACATTTTCTGCTAATTTTCTTATACAATGAGAACATACATTTGTTTTCTCATGTAACATACCAATGCCATTCTTAATGTAGAAGCATAAAAAATTGTGTTGCAAACTTTTTCTCAGATAGGTCTAATTTATGAAAAATACAAAAATGACATACTATGATTCAGAGGAATTAATATTAGCTCCATCTCAAAATAATAAAGAACTTTAATTTACTATCAGTTTTTATTTGCATATGTGAAAAAATAATAGAATTGTCCACGATAATATCATAAATTGTAGCCTTGGGGATTTTTATGTTTATGTATTGGATTGGGAACACAATCTAGCAAGAGCTGAGATAGAACAGTCAACAGCATGTCAGGTTAAGATGGGTCCTTGGTGTTCATGAACCTCAGCATGTCCCTGGTTTACAGTGACCTTGCTCTCTATCCACAGGTCTCCCTTGGCTTGGCTTCTGCCCAGCTGTGGCTGTGCTCACCTCCAACTGGGGGGAGCAGCTCAGGCTTCCCCAATGTCCTCATGTTCCTTGGTCCAGGGACTCTTCCAGGTCATGTTCTCAGAGCGTTAGGAGAACTGCAAGAGGGAAAGCAAAGGGGCATGTGTTGAAGTTCACTCTCATCTTCATGTTCTGGGTCTTCCTGGTACTTTGGTCAGAGAACATCACAGCCGAGCTTTGTTTTTGTCACCTACTCTAAGTGTATGTGACAAGAAAGTAAAGAATTGGGAACAATAATATTATCTACCAATGTAGAATCTGGAATGTTAGGAATCTAAGTGAATGCTTTATAGAATATTTTATTTTTTTAAAAAAAATATCAAATATTCTTAATAAATTTCATTGGGTTAGAAGATGATTATAGTTGAAGTAGACAGGACCCACTCAATATCTGGTTCCCAAATTCACTTTCATTTCTTCTATATATTAACTAAGTAGACCTTTACTCATAGTTAAAGACATGTTTCTTCCTTAAACTTCAATACATTTAGGAATCTATCACATATTACTTTCCGACATTTCTTAGGCATTTTGCAAACTTTGAATGCTATATTTTGCATTTTTTTCTAAAGCTTATGTAAAATATTTTAAAGTATTATTTTGTTTTTCTTTAGGATTCCTTACCATTCTCCAATTTATCTAAAAGTCTACATTTTGCAAGAATCTGAGAGGAACATATAAATTATGTCCCCTGAAAAATGCTTAACATTTCCCTATGGTAAATACAAAATTTGTCCATTCAGCACATAGATTTTTAAGAAACTATATGTAAGTTTTGCTTTGTTTGTCTCCTAATATGAAATGATAAGTAATTACATCCACTTCTTCATAATATGGACACTATGTAGTGTTAATAATCTTCTCAAATAGGGTCAGAGCCCCTGAATTCAAAATCCAGCTCCATGGCTTACTGTGTTGCTTAGATGCCAAGACATCTCTGTCCCACGAAATCATATAATGAGAATGCTAATGTGTACTTCAAACTGCTTTTGTGGAGATTTTTATGAGATTTCTTATGCAAATAGCTGGAATGGAACACACTTAATTGGTCATTTTAATATTAAATCAAAATTGTCTTTGACATTTAGGAATAACATGAAAGCTGAAATTTAAAATTACCTGCTGATGTAATTATATATTTATATAGTGATTGTTTCACTTGACTTTTTTGCTAAATATTATAAGTCCCATAGGCAAGTCCATGCTGATCTCAGTAAGAAAGAGAGCCCTTCACACAGTGTGAAAACACTACATTCAATGTGAACAAATATGATTACAAAAATTGAGAAATAAGCAAAACCCAATCAAGAATGTCTATGTCAAATCTTCATTCAGTAACATATGTTTATAAAATAATATACAAGATGAAGAAAAATAATAAATGGGGATACAGGAATTTTTAGTGTACTTCAAGTCTTCATGGAAATCAGTTACCTTTTTGTAACTAAAGTAAAAAAAAATAATGTTTGAGAGGAAAAAACTGTTGGAATAAAAGTATTTAAATCGTGTAATTTAGGGAAAAATCAAAATAAAGCAAGTACATGAAAGGCTATCTGTAATGAATAACAAATGATAATAATTTGTAAGCATCCTTCCAGGCAGTTCACTATGCCCGTGTATCAAGAGCACAAGTTAACATAAGTAACTGAATACAGCCTATGTTTGCTTCACGACCTTCCATTCAAAATTTTTATTTTCTTCAATTTTAAAAACTGTATTGGTGATTTACAATCATACATCATAGTGACATTCCTTGTTACACATCCATCTGTGCATACAACATGATGTGGTTGATTTCATTTCCAGTACCTCCCTCCACCCCTTCTTATGCCTTACTTCCTTCTATTGTTCTCAGAATCTCCCCATTTCCCCCTGTTTTTTTCTCTCCAGCTTCCACATGTGAGACCCTAGACTTTCTGCATCTGGTTTACTTCACTTAACATAACACATTCCAGTTCCATCCTTTTTCCTGCTCAAAAGGAGTGATGGAGAACCATGTGTTCCCAGTGCCCTCTGCACATGGCACAACTATCCTCTGCAGTATGTCCCTACCTCTCCTCCTCCATCAGGCCCAGAGCACTCCTGCCAAAGACCTTCCTGAGCAGCAGTAGCCTCACAGCATGCCCAACCTCTCTGTGGACTTGTACATACATGTTGCTCTTCACACTTTACTGCTGGATCCTTAAATGTAGCTTAATGTGACAATGACCAAAAGTGAGCTGTGGCCACAAAGTCATTTTTTTCCTCACGAGTATAAAACTGAACTCTCAGGAGATGAAGCATGCTCATCAACTTGCATCTACACTTTGCTCTTGATATGTCCTTAACCTATGTAATTATGGTTCATTACTTGATGATTCACATTATAGAAATTCTTTGAGGCAAGCAAAACATGATGCCTTCTGCTGTGTTTTATTATTCCAAATCACCTAGTGACGTGTATGCTCCAAAATGAATACTTAACCATTTTTAATTGTGTGATTTTCATTGAGATCCACCTAAATTTAAGAAATTGTGCTTACAGTATTCCACCATACAAACAAAATATATCCTGTTATACAATTATTTTATCCCTCTATACATTTTATTCTGATCATGTATATTGTACCTGCTTTGCTAGGTATTTTCATTGACATTGCATTGATGGAGAAAGAATTTTCTCTCTGACCTGTCTTCAGCACCCTCTGAGAAAGTGACCATGCCTTCTGCACTCAGGTCCACAGCTCCATGGTACTGAAAAGGGTCCTCTATTCACATTATTGTCACACGTTTTTTGTGGATACTCTTTTTGGAATCAATAAAAGTTTTCTTATATGTATTATGTTGACTAACTAGTTAGCTTTATAAAATAACTTTATTTAATGTTCTACTTCTGAACTTTTCTACCTTGGCAAGATAAATTGTATCTAGTTGTATTATTCATTGATGTTTTATTTGACTGTAAGCATTAATATTTTATTTACAACTTTGTATCAATATTTATATACAAAATATTATCTTTGTGCCATCCTTGGCCAGCATAGCACTGCTTTATAAATACTCCCAGATGGTATCATTTCCCTGGGTGCCATGGAGCTGTGTAAACAGCATGGGGGTCAGCTATTTGACTTCAAGTGCAAGAATTCACCCATAAACTCATCTGGGTATAGACAGTTTTGGGGTACAAGCTGTTTGAGAAAGTTCTACTCATTTCATAAATCTTGATTTGTTTATATTGTTTGTATATCCCCAATCAATTTTTTTTCTAACATCATATCTTTTACCTTGCATATTTATTAGAGAGCTAATATGTGACTATCCTATTTTGGCTAAAAATGTATTCATTTTTCTTTTATAAATCAATAATTTCTGAGCACAAATCAGATGATAGTAATTGCTGAATATTAAAGATTCAATCCAAGAAAAAAACAAGGTCTCTGCCTTATTGCAATTTATTCTCTATAAGAATCAGGAAAGGTGGAAACAAGTGAATACATAAAAAATGAAGGCCCAGAGGGTTATGGGTAATAAATGGAGGGTGCTCCATGAGAAGAGTGGTCAGTACATATTCTGCAGTGTCATGGTAGTCCAGCCAGTCACTAAGAGCAGGTGAAGAGCACGACAAGGGACATATGGGCAATATCCCCTATGAGGAAAGAAGACTTGTCTCATTATTAAGTAGGAAAAACTATTCCATTTGTAAACAAATAATTCTGGGTGGCTTGAGAGTCCCCAACACAGGGCCTCTGTCATTTGACCACCCTCTCCAATTGAACCTCTAAGCTTTCTTCAAATTTCCATAGTCACACGTTTTAGAGAAATTATCATCCATTATTGCTCTTCTGCCCAGAGTTTGTAATTCAACAACTCAACCCACACCACCCTCCTTCCCTGAGCCGTAGATACCCTCACTGCAGCACAGGGAATCTTGCTGGTTATGTGTGGGAAACCATCCACTATCTCTTTCTGCCCAACATTTTTTTTTTTACATTTCCTGCTAGTAAACAACATGTCTCCTTACTTACAGTGTTGCCACTGGCAGCCCCTCTTGGGCAAAGTGAATCACTCTTCTGGTGACAAGTCCATAGCTTAACCTCATGCCACCAATGCCACACTGCTGTAATGAAACTCTTGTCTCTAGAACCCCGATCATCTTGCTCATGCCTGCAATACCAGCACCCTCCATGGCAAGAATGCTTAAAGACCATTCATTGAAGCTTTGTGGTAAAATACAAATCTTAAGATCTCATACTTTCTTCCTGCTTATAAATAACATATATGTGTCAGGGATTTTAAAAGTAGGGTCTCTGGAAACCTGGTCATAAATATTTTTTGAACCACTTCCCGTCTCTTTCTAGACTGAATTTTTCCATGGGGTCATCTTCATTTTTTTTTTCATTCTTTCTCATGTACTACTGCATTTGACATAAATATAAAAGTTTATGTATGTGTATGTGCATTTAATGAAACAGTACTAAAGAGAAAACTAAGCTACCATTTCACTTTAGCATCATGAACTAAAACCCATTCAGAACACACTGAGCCATGTTCCTTTATATTGTTCTTGGAACTTAAGGCAAATGTTACACATCCTGATAAGCAATAATTCATTAATAAAGCCAAAACAATTTTGCCATCATAGGTGGCTAAATTAATGAGTTGCACAGATAGTCATTAAGTGTGAACCCATTTTTCCACTTCTAATGAAATAGAAGGAGCAATTGAAATCTAAAGCACTCTCACTGAGTAAATGCACTGCTTTATAAACTTCCAACATAAATTATGAAATAAAAAAAAGAAAAAAGGGAGGCAGGTGGGGGACTCCTCAGTTATCCGTGCATACCTACACCACTCACGGTGTGCTCACTGGAGCTGGTGATTGCTTTCTTGCCTGCCTGGAAGGAGAAGACAGTCTCAGAAGCCTCTGGGGAGCAGACTTTCAGACTGACAGCAGACGGAGGCCGCCAACTCCTGTCACCATGGATGTCGTCAGTGGCAGAAAATGTAACCAAGAGTTATTTCTGACTAATTCCTTTCCTAGAGAGACTCTTTTATTAATTATCTTTTCTCTGTCTTGCAATGAAGTACAAGTGTTTAAAGATGGCCTTGAGAAGTGTTTGCAGTTAATTAAGTCGACTTTACTCCTGAGTGGCTTTTTCTTTTTTCCTACCTGCTCAAGGCAAGATGTCGTTATAAAACAACCACAAGTGAGCAACCACGTCTCAGATTCGAAATCAGTGGTGTCTGTCGTCCCCATTTGTGTATGAAAAAGGACAGATTTTAGGAAAGCAGAGTTAAAAATAAATCAATACCTTTGTATTTTAAGGAATTTTTAAATATTGGTACCTAAAGAAAGTTAGTATTTATGAAATAGACAGAAATTAACTTTTAAAAGTAGAATGATATTTACCATAAAACCTGTAAAAGCCATCTTATTTGCTAATCTTTATTTTTTTTATCTAGATAGAGTCTATTAACATCTATGCCCATGAGAGGACATACTTACTGTGTTTTTTCTTCCATGTTTGATTCTATGGGAAAATACTATAATATGGAGCAAAGCATGTTTTGCATAACACACATTTGGTAGCTTGATGCTCAGCTCTCCATCGTGTGGCTACTTTCTATCCAAATGAAGCTGATATCAGATGGCTCAATATTATTCAGTCCTTCTCACTCACCGGAAGCTTCTTTCACATTTTCCAAGACTTGCTCACTTTTTCTGTACATTTTACTGTGTGTATAGACATAGAAACCATGAATTTGATGGAGACAGGAGCAACATTCCTCAGGTTGTCAGTCAAGGCGCGGAGCACCCTCCTGTGTGACTCAGTGCCGCGCACTTGGGTGCAGAGCTCCTATACATACCCACCACGCAGAAGCAGAGGCTTTGCTATGACATTTGGAAGACTGCCATCCAGGGTTCATGCGGATTAATTTACTCCAGAGCTGGAGCGTGCTACAAGGACAGGCTTTGGCTAGGGAGTGGGTGGGAAGGAGACAGCAGAGAGCCAACACAGACAGTCTGATTGATGGATTTGGAGAGTGGTTGCTGATCATTATTTTCTCACTGCTGGATGACAGCATGGATGGGAGATAAGGGGAGGTGTGGGCTGCAGGAATGGGTTAGAGAAGGTGAGGAAATTCTGAAGCATGGGACTCATTTTGTGACATATTTTTTCTATACTTACAAGACAACCAAGTATGTCCGCTACTAATTTGCATTGCACATCTGCTTGGGCTTGTGGGGTTCGTTTGTTTTGTTTTTGGAGTTTCTCCTTCTGAAAAAACCTCAGCTTGCACCTGCTGAGACAGGAGGAGATGAGCCTTTAGAGTGACATGGTCTCTAAGTGCTCCTCACTGCTGTGAAGCTACTAGAATTTTTGTCTGTCCTCTGAAATGTCCTGTCTGGATGTTGGGTGACATGTCAACACCAAAAGTAGGCAGTGCACACAGTAGCTCCCTGCCAGTTCCCCACAGCAGCCTGCTCAGCTCATTCCAAGCCTCTGTCATCCAATCCACATGCTCTGATAGCTCATTTTAATATCTGAAACCTCATTTAGACCAACACAGTACTTGGGATTATAGACACACTATCCAGATTTACCTGATGGAAGAAATTCATAACTTACCATGAGCCTCTGGGTCATTCAGGGGTCAAGTTATCTGCCCAAGATCTCAAAGGTAGGAAGCAAATATTCCATCAGGTATTAATTCAGATTTGGTAAAATTAGTGGCTCAAGACAGCTCTGTTTTGCACTTTCCCATCATGAGACATCCCAGAGGCAGCCATGGCTGGCACTGTGGTACTGTGGGTGTGGAGCCCAGGGCTGTGTGCTGAGGGCCTGGGCAAGGCAGCCTCCCCTGGTGAGGGAGGCATGGGCTGTGCCTGCCACCCAGTTGGCAGCAAGGTCTCAGTCGGACTTTCTCTTTGAGTCTGGTTTCCCAATGGCCCTAAGTGGCAGTGACTTACTCTTGCACACCCCTTACCACCACCCTCAAAGGCCGGCTGTTCTTGCTGATGTCCTTTGTTTCAGTATTTAAGATGGTGCTTTTCTGGTCCTAGTAACAGGGGAGTTCAGTAAGGAAAAGGAGGACATTGGGGACATGGCGGCCTCTGAAACTGAATCCTAGCTTTCTGTCATCTCGGAGACTTGGCTTCTTTCCAATGTGAAGCTGAAGAGTAGGCAAACCCACTCGAATTTAAAGTTTGGAAGATATTTCTTATCGAATTGATGCCGCATTTAACTTTGTACTTTCTCGCCACCATTTAGCTTTGCACAATTCCCAAATTTATCTCTAAGCTAATTTGCTTGCGTTTCTCAGTCATTTGATAAACCTGCTGCAAATCACCCTTCCTCTGCATATCAAGATCTTAATATCAATTAAGTTTGAAAAATGAAATAAATTAAAACGAACTCAAAACACTAAAGTCATTTCAAGTCACCTCCACAACCCCAAAGCTGTCTAAGCTGCAATCAAATAACCCCCTGTGTTCAGAAGCCTGAAGGGGAGAGTCTCCTTTTGTTCTTCACTTAGGCACATGAGATTCCTCACGATGATCACCAGCCCTTCTCTCACATCCTCATCGTTGCATTCCATCACACACTCAGAAATTCCTGGTTCACTTGAAGTCTTCACCTCTAGCCTTCATGGGTCTACATCAGATCTCATGTCCTCCTGGACACCTGCATTCAGGTGCTTCATGGATTCACAAGGCCCATCTCTGAAGTCCTGTGCTTCCTTAGTTCTCACACATATATTTTTTCAAATGAGTATTTGAGGTCCCTCCTCATCCACCATCACCTTAATCCAATCCAAGTGCACCTGAGCAGTCATGGTACCTGGGGGCTGTGGTAGCTCTAGAAAGGCTCAGGATAGCTGTGTTCCTGGCAAGCCAACCGTAATCTCTGCTGCTGACTTTTAGACTCTCTAACATGCAAACATGCACATGATCAGATGTATGCACACATGTGCAGGCACACACGTGACCAGAGTGCTCACGAATTAGTGAAGCCTTCTGTGATATTGGCTGCCTTCAGGGCACTCAGTGCTATCCAAATTTTGTCTCCAGACCAAGCCCCATGTTCCCTGAGCTGAACCGAGGACAGTCACTCTGCCCCACTGGGGAGCCCACTCTCCCAAGGCCCACCGTGGCTGTTCCCCGGCAGCCAGACCAAGCTGATGAAGAGAGTAGCCTTGTGCTTTGAGAGGCCTTTCTAGTTCTTTGGGGGAGCTCTGGTCTGACCCATGCGCTCCTTCTTTCCTAGACACAGAGGATGTCTCAGGAGACTAATGGTAACCTGTGCTTTATTCTTTGATTCTTTTGTTCTTACAGCTGGAATTTACCTAAATAGAAGATAGGAAGTAAGGCTTTCCAATACACCCACAAGGTGAGCCCTTCTATGATTATCAATGACATTTTCACCTATTGCATAATAAGGTACCGTACACAGACTCCACAAAATGCCTTGCTCCATAGGGCTATGAGTGGACATTAATGCTAGCATATTTGACAATACATGACATTTTGTTTTAGGACATGTTGAATCTTTGTTGGCTTTTCATGGCTTCATTGAGTGTCCAAGTACAAGCACTGATACTTGACTCCTTGTGGCATGGGTGCATCCCCTTGGTGCAAGAAAAGGTTTCAAATGAGGAAGAATTCTGTTGTCTTTCTCCAGTATCAGTTATTATATGTTTACTTAAATCTTCGAAAATTGCTTTTTGTAGTTTGACTCTACTTACTTGTTTGCCACGTAACATAACTTTGAACTGGTCTTCACATTAAAATTTCTCATCCAGGGCTGAGGTTGTGGCTCAGCAGTAGAGCACTCGCCTAGGATGTGCGCAGCCCATGTTGGATCCTCAGCACCACATAAAAATAAATAAATAAAGTAAAGATATTGTGTTCAACTACAACTAAAAAATAAAGATTTTTAAAAATTCCTCATCCAAATAGACCTATGTGTATTACATCAGAGGACTTTGGCTTAAATTGCTTTTCTCCCACTAAAGAATATTGAAGTTTAGGTTCAAATTTTTCAACAAAAGGGCGGGAATTATGACATAGTCATGACGAAGTTGTGAAAATTACATGAAAAAAATGTGTTTCAGGATTAATATCACCAAAAAAGGAGTATGGCTAGATAACAGTATTCCTGAGAAGAACTTAACTGAAAATGATCAGTTATTGAAAATTAAAACCTGTGAAAAAGCAAGGAAATTTGAAAGAAGCAGAGAATACACACAGGACATGCTATTCTTGATTCCTAGCTTCCCACCTGACCTACCAGCCTATTTTCAGAAATTACCCTTGAAACTGGCTCTTTTGTTACAATATGAACTAAATCAGTTGTTGAAAGTTAATTCGATTTATGATAAAGGGGAAAAAACAGATGCATATATACTATTTTTGATATTTTGCCTCTTTGAGCCTCTTTGTGGGTCAGTACGTGAAAGGGAAAGGAAGCACAGGTGGTGTATTAGAATATCTGGGCAAATGTCATTTTAAAAGTTTACTAGAGTTTATAATTCACAGAAACAGATTTGTTTTTTTAAAAGTGGAAGAGACTGAAATAAATACGTATTTTTTTTAAAAAAACTGAAATATCCTTTTATAAAATTAAATGTATGTTCTGTTCTGCTTAGTACTCTATAGTTATTTCTGATTTTATAAATTTCAAAGATAATTTTTATTAAAAATAATAACTCTCAATCTATGGTGATATATAAAGGAGGGCTTGGGGGAGATGGATACAAAATTACAGGTAGGGAGAAAGAATGTGCTGTGGTATACTTCACAATAGGGTGACGACAGCAGACAATAATTATTATACATGTCACCATGGCTAGAGAGAGGACTTTTAAGGTCATCACTACAAAGCAACGATGAGAGTTTAAAGGGGGAAATTTTAATTACTTCAATTTAATCATTACACAATGTATGCATGTATCAAAAATAACACACTGTCCCCATGCATATGTTCCATCAATAGCTATCAATTGCAAATAAAGTAAAACTTTTAAATGTATTATACCCTCCATCCCTCACCCCTCCCAACAGTGTTTTCCTTCCATCAGCCTCAAACTGCAAGCTTCTTTTTGGCTCACTAGTGCACATCTCTGCTGAATGAAACCATTAGATTAAGCAGACAGAGCAGATGTCAAACACAAATTATTTTTTCTTTCACCTTTTAAAATATATTTGTTAGGCAATCTATTACATCTGAATAAAATATGAGCAAACACCATGAGTTTTTAAAATTTTGTTGACTAGAAAACAATAGGGTGACAACAGCTGACAATAATCGTTAGACATTTCAACATGGCTAGAGACAGGATTCATTTCAATGAGAAAAGTCTTGTTTCACTAACTTACAGTTTAGCCAAACTGTATCTGAATTCTTCCTGTTTCGCTCACATTTAGGCTCTTTTCCCCTTTAGCGCTGTGCCCTGCCATAGGAAAGTGCCTCTTTGAGCCTCTTTGTGGGTCAGTACGTGAAAGGGAAAGGAAGCACAGGTGAATGTGTTTGGCTTCCTTTTTTGCATCTTGAAGGATGGTCAGGTGACCTAAGGCAAGGAGCCCCATCCTTAACACTACGGTGAGCTGCACATCTGAGAGCACGCGGATCTCTAGAGGGTGAGTTCACATAAACTTCAGCATCTGCAGGTAGAACAGCTGTTTTGCTGTAGGTTTCTAGCATAACAAAAATAAATGTGTTTCCTTTTTCTTTGCTGATTTAAAAGTTTTATTTGGTTACTCTGTTATGACTGCTAGTAGTCATATCCTCATTTGGACTTTCTCAAATCAGGTAATAGCTGTATGTGGTGTTCATTTGACCTCTGGAATCAAGAAATGGCCCAGGAACCCCATGAGCACAGGTGGACTGCATTCCTCACATGGCTGCACCTCCTGATTTTCTTACCTATCAGCATCCAAATTTATATAAAACCATGCTCCAGCGGGAGGGAGAAGCTGTTTATTCTTCCTGATTCCTTCCATTCTGTCTTTCACAGGAGGCTGGAGCCCACCCTGAGTTCTGCAGTTGTGTTTACTCACAGATATATCCGTTATTCCACAACAAAACAGGCAGAGCCCTTGAGCAGATTCCTGACTGCTAATATCTGTGATCTCTAAGAAACATTTTGGATATTTGTTTCCTTTTTAAAATTGCCAACCTGTTACACTCTCAAGTGGAAAAGAATCATCAGAAACGTGTCTCCTGCAAACATCTTGCTGAACTTCATGTTACCACCAAGAAATGTATTGTGGGAAATAAGAATGAAAATTCCCAGCCTTGAGGGATGGAAACATCTAATGATATTGCCTTCTCAATTCAGGTCCTGCTGTCCTTTGCTCTGCACCTAAAGCCACCTGTGTCTTACAAACACAGAACTGGGCTGGTGGACACCCTCCTGTCGAAGTCCGGGGTCTATAGAACTCTTGTTGTAGATCTGAAGTAACTGCTCTTAATCCATACTTCTTCATAACACTATTAAGTAACTCTTGGTGGTTAAGCTTGGTGAATTGAAGGACTGTCCTCCTCCAGAGAGGAGAGCATTGGACATTCTTCTGTTCTTTACAGCAAAATGGCTAAGAAAAGAAGCAGAGGGGCCAGGAAGATGGCACATTGTCACTGTCCAGTGCTTTCCAGAATGCAGACCGCAGTGCAGGCTGGATGACTGACAGGTGCCCATCACTGGACTCATTTGAACAGTTAGAAGTCCTGAGTGTATAAGTGACGTTTTTCTCTGGGTTGAAGGTCCTTAGAAAAGACATGCAGACAAGCCCAACATTTCAGTCACTGTCACTGCTAAGAAAAGTCTCCAATGGAGCCTTTATAAAAGATTAAAATTTTTTTTAAAAAAAGAATCTCTGAAAACAAAGTCTCTGTGGATCTCAGGACCTCAGGAGCCAACTTGTACGGTGGGGTTTTGCAGATTATAGGGAACTCCTTGGAGTATCAACACACGTACAGGACACACTGGAAATAGCAAGAGTGTTTTGGAAAATACTCACACAAAATCATCTTTGAAAATAATAGTCTCAGGCAGCCCATAAATTTCATAGTTCGCTCTTTATGATTCCCATATCTTTTGTCAGCAGTTACTTTCTACCTCAGCAACTCCACGTCTTTGATTCAAATAAACATCCTTACATTATTGTTGTCAAACTCCAATAAAGAGACTTTATTTTTTTAAATTTTGCCTTTTGTTTTGTTTGTTTTGTTCAGTTTAATTTTAGGTGTTCAGTTAATATAATTCTGAAATCTTAAGACTTTATTTTTCTAAAGCAAAAAAAAATTAGCTTAACATGTCTAATGTTATGAGATTAAATTTATCTTGGTTAATCTGGGGATCTTAAAGATATATATATATATATATATATATATATATATATATAAGTGTGTGTGTGTGTGTGTGTACATATATAAATAATAATGATATAAATGATGGATATAGTAAAATAGATAATATGTCATTTAAAATATATTCTCCTATTATAATAACACATAAAAGACATATTGTATATATGTATATATATACACATATATATCTATGTTTATATACACACACTTTTTTAACATTCATGGATATTTATCAAGTTATTATAACAGGATGCTAAATTAAAACCTATACCCATAAAGTGTTAATGATTTCAAATAAAGTATTTGAAAATATCTAACCTGATGTGACTTGAAGCTGACACACTTGGGCTGATGATTTATTATCTATTTTGTTTTATAGAATAAGTCTTTGGATTATATAATACTTGTATATGTTTTATTGAAAAAGTCTATTAGTTATTGCATATTATATAAAATAAATCAATAGAATAAGTCTAAGTTGACTTTCATCTCTATTTTACAATGTGACAAAACATGTGTTATTAATATATCAAACTATCTTTAAATGACAAAAGGTAGCTATATTCTAAATTTGGCTATGCCACTATCTTATGATTATATCCTTTATCTTATGATTACCCCAAGGCAATAGGAAAAGTCTTCTATGAGAAATGGCTGCAAAAAAAAATGCAGACCAAAATATCTTACCACCATAAAACTGGATAAAGTACACCAAACTAATGGATATGCATCAAAGTAACCCAGATGTGTACAGCATATTTTGGTCAGTGATGGAGCACTTACTTAATGGTGGTCCCCAAAGCTGATATTGCCTAATGATATTATAGTCTTAATTTCTGTAAGTACATTCTCTTAAGTTTTCATGGAGATAGAGTCATTTAATGATGGCTTTCTCTGTATGGATTTCAATCATTAAAGTAGCACATGACTATATCAATAAAAATGAATGGTTTCAATCCCATAACACAGATCTTGGAAATATTAGTTTAAAAAAATGAAATGTAAAAATAATGGTATATGCTATAAAAATGCTATAAACATGGATATACAGTATCACAATAGTTTTCTGAATTTAATTATTTAAAATGATACTGAAAAGTGGTATCACAGTCCAAGAACCATGAGGTTATTCTGCATGCTAATTTTTCAACAAAAAATTTAAATTCAATCTTAGTAACAGGGAAATTCTAAACACAGGGAGCACTTCTTACATATGTATCAAGTATCAACAAGTCAGCAATTGCAGTTTTTGATGAGTTTAAAAATACTTAATAAAAGTTTTGTGATGTCCCTTCTCTCCTGAATTAAACAAATGTCATAATAGATCAGAGTCTGTCAACCAATAAAGTTTCAAAAGAAGCCCAACTATGTATGACAAGTTGTCTAGGAAAATCTATCAACACCTTTTGAAGCAAAGAGTAGATTCATATTGAACACTTAAAACTATATTAATGTTGCTAAGAGATGGACAAAAAACACATTGAAAATGAGAAGTGTGAACATATATAAAAGAAGAAATGTGAAGTATTCCTCTGAATGATACTCCATTAAATTGGAAAACACAGAGACGAAACATCTTTATTTCCCCCCACATTTTTAAGTGGTGCATTATAGTTGTACATAATAGTAGGATTTGTTTTACACATTGGCACATGTACACAATATAACAATACAGTTTGGCCAATACCCTTTCCCAGCACCACCCTGCTCTCTCCCCATTATTCCACTTCCTCTCTTCCACTCATCTCACTTTACTCTTCATGTGATTACCCCACTTATCTTTTTGTTTGGTACAATGTGCCAAACAAATTATTATTATTTTTTTAAGAGAGTCTGAGAGAGGAGAGAGAGAGAGAGAGAGAGAGAGAGAGAGAGAGAGAGAGAGAGAGAGAGAAAGAGAGAATTTTTAATATTTATTTTTTAGTTCTCGGCGGACACAACATCTTTGTTGGTATGTGGTGCTGAGGATCGAACCCGGGCCGCACGCATGCCAGGAGAGCGCGCTACCGCTTGAGCCACATCCCGAGCCCAAACAAATTATTTATATTTAATTGTCTGTGAAGCAGTATTGACTGTGTTATTAAAACATATCTTCATTGACATACTCAGTTTGACTTATTCCATCTAACACAAGGGTCTCAATTTCTATTCGTTTGCCTACAAATGACCTACTTTCATTTTTTCTTATGGCTGTATAAAATTCCAGTGTTTATAAATGTCATGTTTTATCCATTCATCAATTTATGGACATCTAGAATGTTTCTATAGTTTGGCTATGTGAATTGTGCTGCTATAAACATGGATATGCATTATCACTATAGTTTCCTGAATTTAATTCTTTAAAATAATACCGAAAAGTGGTATCACTAGGTTATATGGTGGTTCCTTGCTGCTAGTCTTTTGAGAAACCTCCATATTCATTTCCATTGTGATTGAACCAATTTACCATCCCACCAACAGTGTAAAAGTGTTCCTATTTCTCCGTATCCTCTCCAGCATTTCCTATTGTTTGTATTCTTGTGGAATGCCATTCAGACTGGTCTAAGATAAAATCTCACTAGTTTTGACTGGTATTTCCATAAAGCTAATGATGTTGAACATTTTTTATATTTTCTGGCTATTTGCATTTTTTCTTTTGAAAAGGGTCTGTTTAATTCATTTGGCCATTTATTAATTGAATTATTTGAAGTATATGGTTTTGTTTGTTTGTTTGTTTATTGATTGATTGATGCTGGGAATTGAACTCCAGTGCCTTCAACCACTGAGCCACATACCCAGCCCTATTTTTTATTTTATTTGGAGACAGGGTCTTAGTGCCTTGCTTTAACAGAGGCTGGCTTTGAACTCATGATCCTCCTGTCTCAGCCTCCTGAGCCACTGGGAGGTGTATGGTTTTTAACCTTTTGGTTTCATATATATTCTAAATACTAATTTGTCTTTTAGAAAAGTAGCTAGCAAAGATATTCTCTCATTCTGTAGCTTCTCTGTTCACATTCCTAATTGTTTCCTTTGTTGTGCAGAAGCTTTTTAATTTGATGCCAACATATTTCTTAGTTCTTGGTATTATTTCCTGAGTTTTAGGTTTTGCTGCCTGGGCCTATATTTTGAAGTATTGACCCTATATTTTCTTCTAGGACTTGCCCAGTTTCTGATCTAATTCCTAGGTCTTTGGAGCATTTTGTGTTGGTTTTGTACAGGGTGAAAGATAAGGATCTAGTCGCATTCTTCCACATATGGATAACTAGTTTTCCTGACACTATCTGTTACAAAGCCTGCTTTTTTTTTTCTATGTATGTTTTTGTCACCTTTTTCAATGATCAGATGACTGTAAGTGTGGGTTGGTCTCTGTGTCTTCTATTCTGTACCATTGATCTGTGTGTCTATTTTTATACCAGTTCCAGGCAGCAAAACATCTTTTTGTGAAGAAAATCAATGAGGGCCAAGATTTTAAGAAATAGGTAATTATAGACTAGAAAGGAAAATAGAATGGATGTAAAAACATAAGAAGTCATGGAACCAATAAAAATGTGCATGTAATTATGTGAACACACCTAAACGACATTGAAAGTCACAAAGGGTGATCAGTGGGTACTAGGTTATAATCAGAAGAAATAAGAAGTTCTGTGGTGCCATTGCAGATGGAGGATACTATACACAACAAAGATGTGTTACAGATTTCCAAAGGCCTAAGCATAAAATTTTGAAAGATTTAACCTGTAGCTATGGTATATACATGTTTGAGAAGATAAATGTTTGACCTGATTTAAATATTTTATTCTACTATATCTAATAAACTGCATATATTGAAACATACACAGTACTCCATAAATATTTTTAAAAATTGCTTTAATGTATCATTTTTTAAAAAATGAAAAAAGTCTTGGCTAAAATCAGGTCAATGACAGATTTTACTTGAAGAAAAGAGTTCCCAAATGCAAATATAAAGACCAAGTGATTAAACAGATATAAGATCTAGGTATGAAATTTTAATTTCAGAGAACAGGTATAGGAAAATTAATTTTCCTAAAGAAGAAAATATGATGTGTTAAGTGGAAATGTATCTAATTACAGAAATTCCCTTTAATCATTGGAGATCCAAGTGTGCAGCTGACAACAGTGTACAACGTGCCAAACAAAATTATTTATATTTAATTGTCTGTGAAGCAGTGTTGACTCTGTTATTAAAATTTAACCATAAGGAAAAAATTCTGCTGGTTTGAAAGAGAACTCTTGTGTCAGCTTCATAGACTGAACTTGGCCAGTTCACTCCCTTCTGAATATCACAACTGCTAGAAGACAGTTCAGTACTACTAGCTGAAGTAATTTTATAGGGAGAAATATATAGTCCACAAATTCTAAATGTGACATTTTTTTCTGGAAAATAATTACTATATGCAATAATCTAAGGGCAAATGCACAATTGATTATCTATTATCTCCAATAAGGTCAAAATTTGGATTACACCAGAGTTCTGTGATTACCAGCCACATACATACAATTTGCTGCTGATTTGTATATAACAAGACTTCTCAAACTTGGTATTTGCAAATAGATGTAGATTTTTTTTTTCTTTCTGAGGTCTACACATGCCTGCCTCATTAAATGACAGCATGTCATTGTGTGGGTAGATCTGGGGGTCATTCTTGAGACCACATCTCCCTACACCACCCTGAATCCATTGACATGTCTTCATTACTCTGTGTCTGAGACACATACCACACCCACCATGTCCTTCCTATTACTTCCTCTGTGCAAGTCCCTGCTGCTTTTGGAAACGACTGGCCCCAATTCTTCTCCCGGACACCATTATAATACATTGGGCATAATAATCAATGGAAAAAACACAAATTTGGTATTTGAATTGAATTATTTCATGCCTTACAAAATTTCCATCTCATCATGGGAGGAAGGAGGACACCCAGCTTCTTATCAGGGTTTATAAAGAATGGCAGTATTGGGATCCTTTCCACCATCCAACTCCTTCCCACTTAATCTCCCCCATCCCACTCTCCTATACCCACTTTACCCCATTCTCTCCCCCAAACTCTTCTCTGTCTAGCATCAAGTCATGTGATGGCCTCATGTGAATCAAACAAAGGCACCCCCTGTTTAAGTGCTTTGGAAGCATTCACTTGCTCTGAGTACAAAATGCAATTCTGTTACAAGTGCCTACAATTAGGGTACCCACACAATTTAGTACCCTAAGGAAAGCAACTGAAATCTAAAGGCAATGTGGTTGACAATTAATCCAGGATAACAGGAATAAAACTGAATTGTCCAAAGCATTCTGGGTAGATGCTTTCCTAGCCCTGCAAATTAATTTTTAATTTGTAATTTGGTCCCTATCTTGCATTCCCATATGGAGTATCTTTGAGAGGATCACAAAACACTCATTGAATTAATTTCCATATGTATGATGTCCAATCTATTCATATTATTTAAGTAAGTCCCTTTTAGCCTCAGATATACTTACATTATTGGAATGTTTGAAATTCCAAGATTCTAAAAGCAATCCATATTCTATTGTACTTGTGATAGTGGAGGTATATTTCTGCTTATTTCTTTAATATCCTAAAATAAGTTTATGGACCCATGAAGAGTCGTCAGGGTAGTTTCTTCTTGCAAACAGGAAAGCAAAGCAAATTCTGGCTATCTGACAAATAGAAGCAGAAACATTTACAGATAATTTTCCTTAGAACAGCACTTGACATGGAGAGTGAGTCCGGAATCATTTAGGGACAAGTTTATGAAAACACCTCTATCAGGACCACTGGAAATGGGATGTGAATTTTTTAAATAAGATAGCATAAAAGCACATTTGAGCAGTTATTTTCTGTAAACTATTTTCAAGGTGAATTATGAGAAATTCCAGTCTGTAAAATGAAGAATATATTTATAAAGTATTGTTTTCCATATTTTTTTTCTGAAAAATGGTAAATTTTCTTTCATCTCCATGAACTTTGCTAGCTGGGCCCCATTTGTTTTCTGTGTTAACTGAGTTGAAACAATCTCACTTCTTCCAAAACAAAAATAAACTTCAACAATGAGGAAAAAAAAGTTTATGTCATTTTACTGGAGTTCTGAAAGCACTTGTTTATGTAAAATGGGAAGCTTTTCAGTGGGTAACAATTATCTTCCAAAGTGGATAAAAAACTACTGCATATAAATATATTGCAGCTTAAAATTATATCTCCTGAAAGCTGGTAGAAGGAAGAAGTAAAACTGAGGAAACAAATAAGGCAATATTACATCCTGCTGCAGTCCCCTTCGTGGGCCGCATGATAGCTCTTCATGAATAAAGATGGAGTAAACCACATTTGTAGCATAATAAGAAAAGGTAATTAGTGTCATCTATTCACCAGTGTTAGAATTTGACTAGAGCAATTTGATTACGTTTATCACATTTTAAACTTTGAGTAAGTTTTTCAGTTCTGTAATCCAGTTAGTGGTGAAGTGTGGAGAATATAAGTCAGCTTCCCAGTATGATTGATGAGCACAAACTCAGAGGGATAGGGCTGCACAAAATAAAAGGGAAAGAAAAGAAAAAAAGAAGGAAATTGTAATATAGATACTGCCTATTGGTTTCAAAGTAAATCTCATCTAAATCATTTTGAATCTGCAGAAAGACTTATATAAAACCAACAGTATTTCTTTCCAAACAAATACAAAATACAAAAAAAAAAATGTGTGCATGATGGAATGTCTCTGTACATCTATGGAGAAGAAAGGGAATTAATATTTAGGGAAAATACATTATTATACTTGTTATAATAGCAAATTTATTTCTTGTTTTTAATTTAAAACCAACTAGGATAACGTGATGTATTTAATAGTAAGAATTTCATTGAAACAGGCAAAGCCAAGAGTCTCAAGTTGGTAAGCATTTTGGACACTGATTACCAAGCAAAAGCACAGCTTCAGTTACACAGATTAACGTTTTCTAGCTAAAGATGGTATTAAGTTAAATGATTCTATTAATTTAAGTTTGATCTCCTCCACAACTGACATAATTGTCAACATACCCATTCAGAAATATTTTGAGAACGACTTATGAGTTATACATAAAGCTTGTTCTGGATTTTCTGGCTACTCAGGGTGACCCATGGGAATTCAGACAAAAGAATTAGAAA
Source organism: Spermophilus citellus (assembly GCF_964194105.1). NCBI lineage: Eukaryota > Metazoa > Chordata > Mammalia > Rodentia > Sciuridae > Spermophilus > Spermophilus citellus. The sequence goes on from NC_138198.1 coordinate 125,249,677, forward strand.
TACTTGAGATGGGAAATATTTGGAGTCAAAAGAATACTGAGAAGGACCGAAAATCCAAGCTGAGATAAAGAATTAACAAGAGAATAAGAAAGGGAGGTGAAGAGAGCACTGGTCCAAAGAGCATCCCCAGACCAGAACCCGAGACTGGAAGATGAAGATGCCTGTGTGTGTGAACGTGCCAACACAGTCTTGAGGGGGCATCAGAATTTAAATAATGACCCTAGATCCAAGACTTATTTCAGGAAAACACACAGGATGAGGAAATTTTGTTTTATGAAAGAAGGCAAGGCAAGCCATGGCAGATAGGACAATAAAGCCTAGAGAGCCTTCCATTTTGAGAAGGACATATTAAATAAATACTAGAAGGAATCAGTGGTACGGATATGTGAGAGAAGAGCATTCCAGACAAGAGGAATAGCTGAAGCAAAGACACCGGGGAGTCCCTCTGCCCTTCCAGTCGATCCAGGCCTGCCCATGGGTAAATAAGCTTCTGATTTCTATACCATAGGCCGTTATCATAGGTTAATTCTATTTCCTGTTATTTCATACAAATTGAATAATGCAGTGTACTTTCTTTGGGTCTAGCTATTACATTGCTCTAAATAATGTGATTATGACTCATTCAAGTTGTTTAGTTCTTTTTGTTCTCTTATTTTTTTATTTGTTCTAGTTAGTTACACATGACAGTAGAATGCGCTTGGACACATCATACATACATGGAGTATAACTTCTCATTCTTCTGGTTGTATATGATGTGGTATCACACTAGCCATGTAATCATATATGTACATTGGGTGATGATATCTGATTCATTCTGCTCTCCTTCCTACCCCAATTTCTCCTCCCCTCCCTTCACTCCCCTCTACCTAATCCAAAGTAATTCAGTTCTTCCCTAGGGCCCCGCCCTACCCTTATTGTGAATTAGCATCTGCATATCAGAGAAGACATTCTGACTTTGGTATTTTGGGATTGGCTTATTTCACTTATCATGATATTCTGTTCAGTTCTTTTTTGATGATGAATGATATTTAATTGAAAACACAAACAGCTAATTCTGTTTTCTCGAATTAAAGTATATATGGAAGACGCACAAAGCTGAAATAAAGAACAGAATGCTCCTACAAGGATTTTATAAGGCTGAAACATAAACATTCTGTGGATATAATGTTTTCATGACTCATATATACAGTGGCCCAACTGCTGGATCATAAAGTGGACACATGGTTAATTTTATAATAAAATGTTGACTGGTTTTCAAGAGAAGGGGAGGCATGATTTTTATACTTCCACAGACAGCTTATGAGCTTAAGTAGCTCCACATTCCTGCCAATACTTGATGCTGTTGGGATTTTTGTATGTACACATTTTAAGTTAATAAGCTTGAGTCTTAGAGCAGTTTTAGGTTCACAGAACAATTGAGTAAATTTCCTACATTATCCCTGTACCCAAACATATACACCATCTCAACCACCCTCCACATCTCAGACAAGGTGATACATCAACTACAGCCAAATCTGTATGACACATCTTTATCTTTCAGTTTGAACTTGGCATTAAGGTTCACTGTGGTTGCATATTGTACAAGTTTTGAAATAACATATCTCCAGTTTTACATGAGAGTTTCTTATGTAAAAATCCTTAAAACTCCTCTGAGCTTTGCATCTTGTATCTCATTCCATCCCAACCCTTGGCAGCTGTGTCCATAATTCTGCCATTTCAAGAGAGTCATGTGGTTGGAGCCGTTCAGTAGATGGACCTTCCAGATGGGCTTCTTTCACTTAGTCACATGCATTTGTGTCTTCCTTCTGTTTCATAAGTTTCTTCTTATAATTAGCACTTCACTCTATGGGTGTGCCAGAGTTCACTTTTCCATTCACATTTGGAAGAATACCTTTGATGTTTCTAAGTTGGGAGAATTGTAAACACAGGCACATGGTATTGTGTCAACATAAAGTTTTATTTCCTTTGAGTCTAGAGCAGTGTGTGCTTGTTGTGTAGTATGAGTGTGGTCTGCTTCCTAGGAAGGTGACAAACTATTCTCCAAAGGGGTTGCACTGTTTTGCATTCCCAGGATCAGTGAGAGCCCTGTTGTCCCATGTCCTTGCTGGCATTGGTGTGTCAGTGTTTGAGATGTGGGCCCTTCTCATAAGTGTGTAATGATGCCTCATTGTCACTTTGTAATTAATTCAAATTAATTTCAATTCCTTGCTGAAACTTGATTGCCATCTATATGTCTACATTGGTGGGAATTCTATTCCAATCCAACTGGGTCATTCATGTCCTCATTTTGAGCCAACAGTTCTCTGCATGTTCTGTGTAACAGTCCTTCATTAAAGGTCTTTTACATAGTCATTCTCCCAGGCTGTGTCTTGCCATATCATTCTTTTAACTTTCTTCCACAGAGTTGTTTTTTTTTTTAAATTTTAACAGATCAATAGTATCACCTGATTCTTTCATGGAGAATGCTCTCTGTATTATATTTAAAAAGATACCACCATACTCAAGGTGTCTAATTTCTGCCTGTTATAGAAATCTTGTAGTGTTTCATTTTATATTTAGGTGATTATCTTATTTGAGCCAATTTTTTAAGCAGGGAAATTTTTGTGACTAGATTTACTTTTTCCTTGTAAATATCCAGTTGTTCTAGCACCATTTTTGTAAAGACTGTCTTTTTTGAAAGCACACACAAACACACACACACACACACACAGAGCTGACCATATGCATGCAGGATATTTGGGTGTCTCTATTCTGATCTACTGATTTATTTGTACACTATTTTGATTACTATGGCTTCATAGAAATTTTTTTTAAATATATCTCTTTTTTTGTTTTATTTCTATGTTAATTTCTTTTATTTATTTATTTAGTTATTTATTTATTTATTTTTTATTGGTTGTTCACAACTTTACAAAGCTCTTGACATATCATACTTCATACATTAGATTGAAGTGGGTTATGAACCCCCAATTTTACCCCAAATGCAGATTGTAGAATCATGTTGGTTACACATCCACAATTTTACATAATGCCCTATTAGTAATTGTTGTATTCTGCTACCTTTCCTATCCCCTACTATCCCCCCTCCCCTCCCCTCCCTTCTTCTCTCTCTACCCCATCTACTGTAAAGTTGAGTGATACCAACCCTCCTGTCTGGCTCTTTCATAGTAAAATTAGTATTTTGAGTCTTTTTTATATCTATGTGAACATCAGAAGCATTTTCTCAGTATTCACAAAAGAGCACATGGCATTTGATGAGGTTGCATTGAACCTGGAAATCAAGTTGAGAGAAATTAGTTTCTTAACAGTTTTGGTCTTCCTACTCACAAACTTGGAAGACCTTTATTTATGCATTCATTCATTGATATATTTTATCAGACTTGAATAGTTTTCCTCAGAGATAGCTTATACATATACATACAAATTTATAACTATTTCAATTTTGTATATGCTAATGTTAATGACTATGTTTTTTATTATGAGAATATAGAAAAACAATGCACTTTTGAATATTAATCTTTCTATAAATGTTGTGACTTTTCTATAATTGTTTAGCAGTTCCAGGAGTTTCTCTTTTGCTGATTCTTTTGGATTTTCTACATAGATATTCAGATCATCTGAGAACAAAGACAGTCTCTTTCTTTCCAATATGTATACCATTTACCTTTCCTTTTCTTGTTGCATTAGTTAGGACTTCTACGGCGGTGTTGAAAAGCATGGCTCATGAAGGGCATCCTTGTCTTCCTCCTGATCTTTCAAGAAAATTCTGAGTCATTCATCAAGTGTAATGTTAGTTATAAAATTCTTATAGATACTCTGTTGCAAATGGAAATTGTTTCCCTATCTTCTTAATTCACATTTTCATGAATGAATGTTAGATTTTGTCTAATTTTTGATTGCATATATTTGTATGAATAAGCCTTGAATAAGTCTTGCATATGTGCAATAGGTCCCATTTGTTTATCATGTATAATTACACATTACTGAGTTAAATTTGCTAATATTTATTGATAAATTCTGCATTTATGTCCATAAGATATGATTTTTACTTTTCTTTTAATGAATTTGGTTTTGGTATTAAAATACTATGCTTTTTTAGAATGAATTGGGAAGTAGCCATTCTGTTTCTTTTGAAGGTAAATGTAGAGAACTGATAAAATATTGCACTTAAGTGTGTGGTAAAATTCACCAATGAACTTTCTGGTTGGTATTTTCTGTTTTGGAAAATTATTGATTTGATTTTTTAATAGATATTGGCAATTCATTTAATTTATTTATTTCTTGTGTGATTTTGACAGATAATTGGTCAATTTCGTCTAGATTTGTGAATATTGAACTTAGAATGGCTCAGAATATTCCTTTCTTACCCTTTCATGTCCAGGGGATCTGTACTGACTTCTTTTCTTTGTGATATTAGTAATCTATGTTCTTTCTCTTTTTCTCTTAGTCTTGCTAGAGGCTTATCAATTTTATATTTTTTTCAGAGAACTATCTTCAGTATTGATGATTTTGTCTGTTGATTTCTTGTTTTAAGTTTCTTTGATCTCTCCTCTAATATTTTATTATTTCTTTTTTCTTTGGATTTAATTTGCTCTTCTTTTAGTGGTTTTAATTTTCACTTGGCATGAAGAAATATTTTCTTGTGATTTTAATCTTTTCTTGATAATTAATGATGTTTGATCTTCCCATAATGAGATTGTTGCTCATCCATATATCCTTATTTGCAGTGTCTGCTTATATCTTGTCACTCAGTAGGAAGTTGTTTGTCTTTACGTTATTGATTTGTGGATCACTTGTAATTTAGTTGCAGTTCTTATATTCATGGTGAATATTTTCTTAGAATTTCTAGGTGGTTATTTATTTTCCTTTTTGTGCACATCAATGAATGAAGAGATTAAATTTTCAATAATTCCCATTGTCACTTATTTTCTTTCTGACCATTCTTTGTGATAACTAAATAAGTATTTTCCTGCCTGAAAATCACAAGACCTTACATTTTTTTCTGTTTCTTAGAGATATATAATACTTGAGGTTTCAATAAATGTCTATTATCGATATTAATTTTTGTAAAAAAAAAAAAGTGGAGTTAAGCTAGAGGTTTACTTTTTCTGTGTCCCTGTCTAGTTTATCAATGCCAGTTTCCCATTGCTTGTCTTCCCTTTTAAAGGCTAATTACTTATATACTTGGAAGAGGTGCCAAAAAATGCCACAATTCCACTTCTTGGTCCCTGTTGCTGAGACATTAGCAACGTCATCTTCCATCTCTAAGAAGGTGCATTCTCATGAGCTGCCACAGAGAAGCCCTGCAACTTTAGGGACTAGAACACGTGTTCCAGCCAAGCACATCCACCTGCCATTCCTGGCCAGGCACTAGTTCTGTGACTGAACCATTCGGTGCCTGCAAATCCAGCCACAAACTAGATACCATCCTGTGACTTTTTGGTGATCATGCTGTTGGGCAAGAGAAATCCTCACTTAGTCCCTGGCCAAATTGCTGGACCACATAGTAGTGATTTGGAATAAAATGTTTTTGTTGATAAATTTTAAACCACTAATATTCAAGGTGATGCATAACTGAAATGGAATTTGATGCCTGGAATTTGGGTGCTGGTCTGAGTAGCTTTTTGATTGATGAACAGACAGGAAAGGACTCCCAGGTGACTGTTGTAAGGAGGTGCTATGGAGAGCTGCAGTGATGGTAACATCTTATGCACTGACAGTGAGCAAGCCAGCAGCTACATGACGTGGGGAATAGAGAGAACACTCTCTGTATTCGTGGTTCTGGCCGGGGAGCACCTGGGGAGCACCAGGGGACTGCAGTTGACTGCCTAGAGAAAGTAAGACCAGAAAAGTCTACAGATGTGACAAGCTGCCAGGAGGAGCTCACTCCCCTGAGGCTGGAGGTGCTGTCATTGAGATGGCTTTTTTTCAAGTCCCCTGAATCCCTGCTTCTATCAGCAAAGATATCCCACATGGAAAATCCTTCTCAGGAGCATCTTTACAGGAGTGATGTAAAAGACAAGTTGAAACTATTTATTCCCCAAATTGTTTATGTCACATTTTCAATGAAATCCAACCATTTCAGTGAAATCCAACCCTACAGTGCATACCCTGCAGGTTGTGTTAGCAAATGAATAGTAAAATTTAGCTTTTTTGTGGCAGATATTTTTAATTAGCAACACTAGAAAATTACAGGTGCTAACTGCACTCTGCAGGGATCTGATATTGCTGACTAAATGAAAAGCACTCTGGATAATTATTATTCAAGGGGAAAAAAGTTCATAAAAATTAACACACAGAGAAGAGATCCAGTCAGAGCTGCTCCATCTCTGTGTTAACAATTTTCTAACCAGAAATATTATTTCTCCTTTAATCTTCTTTTGATTTTAAAGCATTTTCTATTTTCAGAAAACTTGCAGGTAAAATACACATAATTGCTTTGTAATTTTCATGTGGCTTGCTGACATGATAACTCTTATCACAGAAGAACTCTAGTATGCTTTCTAAGGACAATATTCTATACAAAAAGAGATCAAATCTTCTTTTAATTAATATCAACCCAAAATTAACATATGTTACATGGAACCCAAATTTGTTTCACACATTTACCCCAAAATATCATTTTTTTAATGTTCAGGATGTAATCTAGGGTTTCTATGATAATTCTTCATGACTTAAGCTAAATACCAGGAATGTAATGATGGGATCTGCTCACTCCATGCTATCAGGAGGCTCATGCTATCGCCCTATCCCAGGAGGCTGGGATTTGTCTTTCACCTTGGATAGGGGCTGTCAGATTTTCCTAGTGGAAAGGATTCATTAACCATTTATTTAAAAGCATGAAATTGTTCTGATCCTAATCGAACTTTCACTCGCCAGTTTCCATACTGTTGATGATTCCTGTTCAATCCTTGATTCCCAGGTTGTTTGATAAATTGTGATTTTCTAACTCCATCATGATTTCATATTTGCTGATGTTTACTCTGCCAGAAGGTAGAGATTTCCTTTATCTCGCATTTATTTATGAATTAGTTTCCCTTTATGTCACTATAGACTTGAGAATTCTATTCTTCACAAATGATTTAGAAGTCATTGGTTCAAGTTTGTTTTCTATTTTGATGTTGGAAGTGTGCCAGGTGTGACCCCACAGGGCCCTGTGGACTGGGCTCTGCGTCTTTGGGAAGCATACCCAGAGCTTTACTTTCTGGCACAAGACATCATAGATGTCCTGGATATTTTTCCAACCCAAGCTTAGGGAAAAATCATTTCTACAAATATATGCTTATACAGACACACACACACACATGCACATACCCACACACAGTATATGTGTATTCCTGCACATATAATTTTTTGGTAAAGAACAGTATTCATAGACCAATATTTGTGTATTATTATGACCAGGTCCTCATCATTTCTAGCAGCACTCAGCAAATTTTACTAAGAAATTTAAACACAAGTACATATACATCTAAACACATGCATGCATTCAGAACTGTGTAATGTTCCACAAGCATAGATGGAGGTATAACCCGCATCTAGTTTAATACCTGAGAGCAGTGGCACCTTCTCTTCAAGTCCCACTCTGCAGGGTCATCCTGCCTTTGCTAATTTTCATATTTGTTTCCTATTCCTCATAGAGTGAGAAAAGCAGAACATCTAATTCTCCCTGATTTTACATAAGTCTCCCTTTCTGAGTCCAAGTCAACCTCCAGCTGTTGGGGACAGGAGTGCACCGAGGAAGAGACAAGGTAGAAAATGGCTGAATCTGGGAAGAGGACAAATATGAAATGAAGTCCTGGAGGTTTGGAAGAGCTGATAGGCTACTCACATGCCGTGTTCTTGAAACCCCAGTATTCTCAGTGCCATTCCTAGCTGCATGCGTGACACAAAACGACATGCTTCATCCCTCTGGGGTTCGATTCCTCACCTGTGCATGGAGGAATGTGAGCTGAGGGGCCACCTGAGGTCTTGTTTTGCTATAAGAAGATGAAATTGAAAAACTGGTCTTCACTGCATCTACACCAGGGTATAGAAGTGAAATAAAACACCTAAGGCCATCTACTTTAATCACGTAAATATTTCATATTCAACACTGGTGACCCTAGTTTTACTGATTTTATCCCAGAGGTGAAAAGCAGGAAACATTTTAACTGAAGGTAAGGTTTAAATTTTAAATTTGAACTGGACTAGTCTGAATTTTGATAGCATGATATTATACTTTCTTCTGAAATATCATCAAGGTGAGATTTTAAAAAAGAAGATAGCAAGCTGGTAAGGAGGCTATCTGGGCACTGGTCAGTCACTGTGTTCCTGATGTGTGGTCGTCTCCTCCATCTAACCAGATGAGCGTCCTTGCACAAAACAGAGACCACAGTCCATGATATGAATTTGACCCTTGCAAAGCAGACCCATACCTAATGCTCAGGAAGCCTGTCCCAAGCCCTTCCTGATCCCATATGCTCATATAGAAAGTTGAAGCTGCATCTCACTATAAATAATTTGCCGTTAGTTTACTGACTCTGAAATGTTAGTATTAAAGGAACTTTTAGCAGAGTGATAAAAACCACCAAAGACCTCCTTAGGAAGCATTTCTAGTTTATGTACAAAGATTATAATAAAATAAATGCATTTAAACTTTAAACATAATAAATCCTGCTCCAGCAAGAACTGCAACTGTGTTGATGACAGAGAAGTGAGGAGCAGTGAAAGTCCAGTAAGAGGGGGCTGCAAAGCCAACCCTGGTGGGGACATGTAGGAAGATCAAGTGAGTGAAGGTGAGTTCTCTGCGTGCCCTGTACCCATCTGCTACCAACCCTGTCTTTTTCCTTGCCCACCTCAAGGGTCCATGTATTCTTTTCATTCATTCCACCATACCTGCTCAGGCCATTTAGAAAATAGTTCTGTGGGGGGCTTCCACCCTCCTACTCTGATGCTTGAAGAGAGACAATTGCGGGCTCTGGCACCTGTGGGTGTGACATCGGATTGCACTGCATTGGTGGGAACACGGCAGCTCTGTGCAGCTGACAGTAGAAGCAAATCCTGCTGCTGCCAGAGAAGTAAATCCCTGGAGATAAGAGAAGCCACGTCAAAGGCCCCTCTCAGCCTTTACAACACGGTAGTCGTGCAAGCACTGGGACTGGGCAGACACAATGCACTTTTACAGGAAGCCGCAAGCAAAGGCCTGATTTTAAAGTAAACATTTCCTGTGTTTATGAGATGGGTTGGCCTTATCCCAAAGGATTGAAATATCTCTATTCAAAAAGAGTAAGTATGATGTGGTTTTCCTGGTCATGTCACATCTAATCAAAAATTGTAAACTAGTCTACCCTTTCTGGATTGCTGATTTTTTTAGGAAAATTAATTTATAGCAGTGCAAACTAAAAAACCTAGCCATATTTCAAAAAATATTCATGGCAATATGTAATCTAATTGTATATACATTTAAGGAGAAAAAATAATGATTTTTTTTTTTGTTTGGTTCCAGGGATTGAATACAGGAGTGCTTAACCACTGAATCACATTTCTAGCCCTTTTTAATATTTTATTTAGAGACAGTCTCTCTGAGTTTCTTAGGGCCTAAGTTGCTGAGGCTGGCTTTGAACTCGTGATCCTCCTGTCTAAGTCTCCCAAGCAGCTGGGATTATAGGCATTTCCTACCATACCCAACACAAATGTGATTTTTATTGTGTTTTCACTATCTTACTACACTTGCTTTGCACTTATATTACCCACTGTATATTTATTGAGCACTTAGGAGATGCTAATTGTCTACAGAGGTATCAAGATATTTAATATGAAGTTTCTTTCCTTGGATGACATAAAATCAGTTAAGTGATATTAGTTTGGTGTTTGAACGATTCATTGTGAATTTAATAAAACAAAAGAACAGAGTACAATTTTCATAAACATTCTGATGACTCGCTGCACATACAGAAATGTGAATATAACATACTTCAGTTCCTGTATCAACTCGTGAGTAGCAGGCACAATGCGCTTGAAGAAGAACCGAACTCACTTGCAACATGAGAAAAGCCGACGAACCACGAATTTAAATGGTTCCTTGAGCCCCTCAGAAGATTGATGTCTCAGGACAAATCAGGAGCCCGCATTCAGGAGAAAGACAGGGACCTGAAAGGAAGCGGAGGCTTTGGTTACCTGGGGCAGACGCTGGCAGATGTCAGTTGTGTTGAGTTGACGTCTGTACGTTGTGGCTGTGTTGGAGTCCCAAGCCTCAGTGCCTCAGAAGTTGAACGTGTTGGGCCACAGTCACCACAGATATCATGAGTCAGGAAGAGGTCACGCTGGAGCCGGGCAGACCTCTAGTACCAGATGACAGTGTCGCTGTGTTTTAAAAAAGTAATTTGGACAGCTGTGAGCTCACAGAGGACCACAGCATGTGAGGACCTCGCTGCCCACAGGCCAGAAGACAGGTTCCCGGGCTGACACCGGGAGCTGGGAGACAGGGCAGAGCAGAGCTTACTCAAATCCTCAGAAGAACCAAACCTCTGGGACCTCGACGTCGGACGTTGTCCTACAGAGTGTGAGAGGAGGCATCTCTGCAGTGTTAGTCACCCAGCCTCACCCCGCGTGTCTGAATAGCCCAGCGGGGTTGGGTTGTACCTACGCCCCTTGGAGGTGACGTCAAAGGGGAGCCTGGGAGCTGATGGAGTCCTTACCACACGGCCCTCAAGACTGTGGCACCAGGTTGATGGCTGAGAGAGAAGCTCAGGCATTCCTTGCCCTTTTGCTCCTTTGTTCTTCTGCCACAGAGGACACAGCACATCCTTCCTTTACCCAATTGTGTTTCTTCCTGTGAAGGTGCCACCAAGGGAAGATGTCACTGAGCAGCAGGCCTCCCTGGACAGAAACTCACACAGGCTTACTAAGGCTCTAGGGTGGCCAGAAAGAAGCTAGGTGTCCCCAGCAGATGGCTGCTTGCTGAGAGAGGGCCTGTGAGGGGGTGAAAGCCCTGGAGCCACAGGCAGGAGGGGCCAACTACCTCAAAGGGTTTTCCAGCTGAATGTGAAGAGGACCTCAGGGTGAAGGGTGGGAGTGTCCTTTGAGTGCTCTGTAACTGAGTGGCTTATAAAGACATTCTGAAAGAAGGAACTCTAAAGGCTTCGAAGAAGAAACAACTCCAGAGAAGAGTGTTGTCAGAAAGGGCTCTGGAGGAGAGCAGAAAGGCACTGTGAGAGCAGCGCATTCTCGGCAGTCCTCTGGAGGAGGGCACCCAGGAAGGCTCTCCTGAGCAGGCAGGTCTAGAAAGGTGCTCTGGAGGAGGGTTCTAGACAATGTCCAACTTCCCAGCTCACAAGGCCACAGTGGGAGAGCCTAAAGAGACAGGTTCTCTCTGAAGAGTAGCACCCAGGGTGATGAGGTAAAAGGAGGGGCCAAGTAGGGAACAAGATAAATTGGACAAACTGGGCTGACAAGGAATCACTGAAAGACTTGGACATTCAGCCCTGGTGGCAGACGAGGAAGAACTTTAGAATCCACAAAATTGATTAGATTAACACAAGTCCAGTAAAAGTCTGCCTAAGAAAGCTGTGTTTGTTTCCAATCACAAAATATACTTACTTCAATACCTGGTGTCTTTGAAATATTTCTGGCTTCCTTCCAAAAATTATGCAGCACACCAAAAGGCAAAACCGTCTGAAGAGAGAAAGCAACTATCAGCACCAGGCCCCAGTAGGATAAAGATGTTAGAACTGTCAGATAGGAATTTAAAGCAACTATGGTTAAAATGTTGAAAGGCCTCATATAAACGCAGTAATCAAAAAAGATCAGGAAACTAATTTCTGCTGGGACAAGGAAACTTTAATAAAGCATCAAACGGAAATGCTAGAAATTAAAAAAAGAAAAACTGAGCAAAAAAGATGAAGTATGCCTTTGAGGTGCGCATTAATCAATTTGGCAACCAAAGAAACATCCAGGGAATTTAAAAGCAAGTCACTATTTATTTTCCAAATTGAAATTAAGATATATATATATATATATATAGAGAGAGAGAGAGAGAGAGAGAGAGAGAGAGAGAAGAAGAAGAAGAAAGAAGTCAGGCAAAGAAATTTAAGAAATGAGGGACTATACAATTTGTCTAACATATGAACAATCAGGTCACAGAAGAAAAGAGGAAAGAGATAAAAAAAAATTTGAAGAAATCATTGTCTAGATTATTCAAAATTTTAACACAAAGGCACCACTATCCCAGGAGCCCAGAGGAAACAAAGCAGGACAAACAACAAAGACAAGTTGTGCTTCACAGAAGAGCACAGGCACAGGGGTGCACTGCCCAGGGTGCTGAGCATCATGTGACCTCACAGGACTTCAGTCTGGTAGACCCCACACAACCAACTGGCTAATTAGGTGAACGTCACCAGGGAGATATGGTGACATCTGTACTCCTGATCTGATTGGTGAAAAGGGCCCTTTACTTCTACAGCATTCATTGTCAAACCCCCTAACTCCAGTGTGACCACAAGAAAACACCAGACAAACCCAGACTGATGGGCCATTTAAAATGTCACCAGCTACTATGTCCCAAAAGCATCAAGGTCAACAAAGTTTAGAGAAGATGAGGAAATACCAGGAAACTGGTCCATATTGGAGGAGACGAAGAAGACATATAGATACAAAAAGGACAACCTGCCATGATGTGGGTTTCAGGATTGGATCTTGAGACAGAGAAAGACCTTTAGGAGAGACACAAGAGAAATCAGAATAAAATCTTTATTTGTACTATTATACTGATGCTAATTGCTTACTTTTGATAAGTGCACCTGCCTATGTGAGATGTCACATGAACAGAAGCTGGGTGAGGCATCAATGGGGGCTCACTGAACTGTCTTCACAACCTCTTTATAAATATAAAATTGCATCACAAAAAAAGTTGAACTTATAAAATTTCAAGTGATTAAAAAACATGCATTTCAACAGAGAATACATTTTGTATTCATTGTTTTTCAAAATAGTATAATTTCTATTGAGAAGAGTGAACTAAATCATTCCTATAGAAATTTTGAAAAAAAAGACCAAAGTGTATTAGCCAAAATTGAATGGGAGAATCATGATATTGTGTAAAAGAGTTTTTATGAAAGGTAACATTGATTTGATACATACTGTAAGGGCAAGGTAGACAACATAGAATAAAAAAGGTTTCTATGTAAAAAGTTTTAGTATATATACACCAAAGGAAGTGAGTTAGTCTTGTGTTTGGGCATGAGAAGAAAATTGAAAAACACTAATGTACAGAGCTAATAAATTGATATTGGTCAAAATTATAACATTCTTCCTCTATACAAGTGTCTTAAATTCTGCATAATCAAACCACAATCTACCCTGCTTAGAATTTTCTAAGCCATAGTAAGAGATTATGTTACTCTGATAACAAATCAAAGAAAACTTAGTGGATTTTTTTCCAGATAAAACCAACAAATTCTTTCCTCCAATGTATTACTCTCCTTTCTGGGATCTAATGTGCAATTTTGAGAGAGCAAAGATAAAATAATGTCATTTAAATCTTCAAAAATTTGATTGGCATCAAGCTATCTTCCTTCTTCATTGAAGAAAAGATACTCAGGCTTTTGCTTTTTAGTTAAAATGAGTAATTTCTCACTCATATTTTTAAAAATACACACACTTTTCACCTATCTTCCAGTAACTCCTAATTGATCCAGTGTCTACTTTTGCTGTTATATTTTTCAGAATGGTTATGTGTTCCCTCTAAATAAATCTCTTAAAAATTCTTCTAGTAACTTTCTAAATAGATTGTATTGACATATTTATCAGCGAATATTACTCCTTTTAAAAATGCCCTCAAAATAAAAAACATGACCAACTTTGAAACTTGGTAAGGAAATAGTTTGTTTCAGTGTAATTGTTCTATTTTCCTTAGGGTTTCCTAAGGCCATCTCTTAATTGGGTTCTCCTAAAGATGCTGAATTTGCAGCTCTCAAAAATAAAGTGCATTTGAACAAGGAATTAAAAAAAAAAAACGAAAAAAAAAATCCCTAAAACCCCTGAGTATGAAATCTCTCTTGACACCTAATAATCAATACATTTCAGATTCAGGCCATTTTGTAGAAATATAATGGTATCCATGAAGATATGATGCCATAGTTTGAAGTTGCAGATACGACTGGAAACAGGATTCTCAGATTAGAAAACAAACTCAAAGCTTCGGGTGAAGGCTGACCTGTTTCTACTTAATGTGAGTTCTGCACCCCCATATTCATGCCTGACAGGTACAAAATCCTGACTTCCATCTGGGCATCTCAAGTAAGTTGGCTTAGCTCACACTCGTTCCCAGATTTACAGAGGTCTTGATAGCAAAACTGAAATCTTCAAGATTATACACATATTAAATATCACATTTAATTTTTATGCTTTGTTGCAGAATTGATTAAATAACTCTTCTACCCACCCTCCTTAGCTCAATGTCTTCACCCTTTTCTTTACTCTCTCCCTTAATAAGGAAGAATAAGTAACAGAAAGAAAAACATTGTTAAGAAGGGTGTCTGACAAAAATTATGTCAGCCGACTCAGGACCGTTTTTCAGCACTTATGTAGATTGCTTCAGGAAGTTGCTCCCACGTTAGCACCATGTGACTGTGTGTATCTGTTCAGTCATGTATCCCCTGAAGTCTGGCAGGAAGAAGCTCAGATCAAATGGCACTCACAATCTTCTAGGTCTAAAGTTATCAGAAAGGAGTTGGAAGGAGACAAACCCTCAACTCCTAGACCAAATAGGAAGTCTGAAGGGGCACCTTCCATCATTTACCCTGATATATTGGTCTACCCACACAATGCCTATACATGGACCCATGTGGTGTGATGTTGGGGCTGGATATCATAAAGAGATTTCAGAACTACATGATGTGAGCTGTCTCAGACCACGAAATGCTTATTGAATTCCCCACAAACCCGGGCTTATCAAAGATTTATACCTCCCCAATGAAGGGATTGGAAAAAGACAGACACAAATATAAAAAAAGTGGGGTGGAATCAGCGGACCAGCCAAACCTCCTGACGGGAGAAAACCGGCCAGGAGCAGGCTCCGCAATTTTATTATATAGGTTTAAACATCAAAAGGATTTACCATGAGAAAGCATCTTCAAGATTAACAAAACGAAGTTGTGGGTGAAACAGCTCAATTAAAGCTTGTCAGCTTGTGCTCACAATTCTCTATGTCCAGGCAGCTGGCCTTTGAACTCAAGGCCATGCACCAATACATTCTGTGAGCTGCACAGAATCCCCTGTGAACAGGGCACCACCATCATCTAAGCAATCTTGACTGGCGCCTTTCCAAGAGAGTTCTCAAAAGGGCACTACCTGTGCCTTGGGACAGTTCAAAGAAACCTGAAATTCATTTGCCGCTCCTGACAGTGAGCTTTGGCATCTTGAGATCAAGCCAAATCATGGAGTATTAGAGATGTGCACCTCCAGTCTGTGTCTCTCCTGGCCCTAGTTCACTTACCTCATTGCTTTAAAACAATGAAATGCCCAAGTCACCAAGTCACTGCTAAGAATTTGATTCTGGAGTTCAGTAGGTAAAGTGTCCTGAGATTCCCTAGGTCTCATCACCGTCCTGTCCTTCTTCCAGGGACAGTGCCATTCTCAAAGAAGACCATCACACTCATACGCAGCACTTTGCTCAATAAATTGGAAAGATGATCATATGGATTGAGGATTCAAGACCACTCAAGGTCTTGACTTTTAAAACTGATGAATGTGTTTATTTCAGTCTGTTTCTCAGACTCAGCAACAATGGATGCTCCCAAGAGTGAGTGGGGAAAATCATGTTCCCTTGATTATTAACTGAGGGAGGTGAAATCCTCTCTCTCTTCACTTCCTAGCTCACGTATTTATTAGATTTTTACCTTAGAAACAAATAGGTTTTAGTAGGTCCACTGTTGTATGGACCATGATTTTATTTTCAAACACTGCTTGAAGAAATTTGACAAAAATAACTTACCAAGAATTGTTTTTCTTATTTGTTTGTAAATGCCCATTGGTTTTGGATAGAGTTTGACTCTGGCTAAGTAATATTTAAATTCACAATTTAGTAATGCTCTTGGAAACTTAGTTTTACTACCACCCAAAGTTAAAAAAAAAAAAAAAAAGCTGATCTGCTGTCCTGCCTCCACGGAGATATCAAAAGACAAAATGATATTATATTTTAAATGCCTCACATCCTGTGTTTCAAGATGTGTGAAAGATTTTAAAATACTCTAGAGGAGTTGAATATATTTCCTTCAATAAAGGTAAAAGAAAGATAAATATTGTTCTTCAAACTAACACCATTAATTTGTTAATGTACAGCTGAACTTGCATAAAAAAATGCCATTTTCAGTATTCACAAGAATAAAAAAAATAGTAAAGATGAAAAGAATGTGATCAGAGTTTCTAGACAGGTTAGATTGCAATTTTGGCCATTAAGGATGGACATCTCTGAGTTAGTGCCTCTCCTTACTCTGTGGCGCCTTTTCCAGCTGCATCCCTGCAGGGTCAAGACAGAAGCCATGTTGCTCAGACAGGCACTCAGCACAGTCACACCTGGGCTTGTGCAGGACTGTGGTGAGTTCCTGCCAACACCTGCCTGGATGTGCATCCAGGCCCCAGTCCTCTCCACTCTGCTATACTGTGCAGACACAATCTCGGGTTTGTACAGGAAAGAGGCAGTTCAGGCTGCTTCAGAGTAAAGCCCTCAAGTTGCTATCTCTAGAACTCACGTGGCCTCCCTGTGGAGGGAGCAGTCCTTTTGGGAAAAAAAATCATGCTTCTAAAAACATTCTATCAGTCCTACCATCAGCTTATTTGATTTTCAAAGCAGAGACATATGTGCTAATTAGTGACATAAAATCCCATCATACTATCGTCTTATCAGAAACCCCTTTCATTGTTTATGGAATCTTCTTTATTGTGAAATATTTAAATGATAATAATGAATTTATTTTTGCATTTTCCCATCTAGAAAATTCAAAGATATAAAGAATTTACTGATAAATAGTCTACAAACCCAGTATGTTGTCTTTCATTGCAACCTACCATTGGAGATAAATCAAGGGATTTCATAATGAGAAAAAGTCTATCTGGAATAACAGAAATGAAATAAGTGTGCCATGTTTCATGTTGCTCCATATTTGTCAATTCAGTTCTTTTGGGCAATCACTAATTGAAGATTGTTGGTGATTCGTTCAATTTTTCCATCACCATGATGAGCAATGCAAAAATTTTTTTTTATTAATTCTTATTATTCATGAGCACAAGATGTCTCATTCCAAGTATTTAGTATTTAGGTCTTATTTAATTTAATTTATTTTTTAATATTTATTTTTTAGTTTTAGGTGGACACAATATCTTGATTTTATTTTTTTATTTTTTTGTATTAGTTGCTCAAAACATTACAATGATCTTGACATATCATATATCATACATTTGATTCAAATGGAGTATGAATTCTTATTTTTCCCACGTGTACAGATTGCAGGATCACATTGGTTATACAGTCAGGTTTATACATACTGCCATACAATTGTCTGTTTTATTCTGCTGCCTTTTCTAACCCCTTCCTATCCCCCTTCCCCTCCCCTCCCCTCCCCTCCCTTCCCCTCCCCTCCCATCACCTCTCTCTACCCCATCTACTGTAACTCATTTCTCCCTCTCTTTCTTTTTTCCCTTCCCCCTCACATCCTCTTATATGTAATTTTGTATAACAATGAGAGTCTCTTTAGTAAAGTGTCTACTTTTACCAAAACCACGAATGATCTGGATGGCACTCTTCTTATAAATTGCAGCTATAATTTTAAAGAATCAGTGCTAAATTTGGAAAAATAATTCATAAAATGAAGTATTATTTGAAAACCTGAATGAACTTCACCCTCCAAAAAGTACAAGCGCTGTTGGCTACATACGGCAGTGAATTCTGTTGCCTGCTCCCGCTGACACAGAATATGGGTGAAATATTGGTTTTGATTTGCTTTCTCTTGCTCCTGGCACCTAGAGCTCCCTGTATGATATGAGTTAGTGACTGCTTTCAGTATTTTGTGGTGAGTTATTAGTACATATACGCATTAGTTCTATATTAGCATTTTTGCAGGAGAATGTTAAGGGAGTAAGCCTCTCATTAAAAGACTTGAAGGATTATTATGCAAATTATGGGACTGGGAGTATTAAACAGAGCAATGAAAATAGTAATATATAATATCCTCAAGTGGTGATTAATATAAAGAGGAAGCATCTAGGCTTGCATTTTATTTCCACCGATGTGTTAGGTAAGTCTGTCATTGAGAAAATTAGATATCACTTGTCATATTTATTCACGTTTGGATTATTTTAATTAGTTTAATATCAAAGACTCACATCTATAATTATATATGTATATTTAAAAGATACATTTTACATCTTGTCTTCTTCCATTATTAATTACTTGATGCTAGGGAACATTTTAAAATCAGTCTCCTTATTTATATAACAATAAGGATGATTGACTCTCCTTAGTTCTCCTGGGTTTAATCCTATGTCTTTACCATCAAAAGGTACTTTTCCCACCCTCACATGGCTATAATCTGAACATTTTGAAAAAAATGCAAAAATGTAACTGGTGTCATATCTCCTTATATTGAAGTAGTCAGTGCCTCGAGATGCACTGAATATCTACTTTATGTCAGTGATTGTTTTCAGGTTTCTGCGTTGCTGCTACCTAAAGACCTGACAAAACACAATTTAAATAAGGAAAAGTTGATTTGGGACTCATGGTTTTAGAGGTCTCAGTCTATAAATGATCAATTCCATTGTTCTATGCCCATGATGAGGCAGGACATCATCACAGAAGCATGTGGTGCAGGAAAGCATCTCAGGACTTGGCACCAGGAAGCAGAGAGAGAGAGAGAGAGCATTCCATTCACCGGAAACAAAATATATATCCCAAAGGCATGTCACCAATGACCCTCTTCCTCTAGCTACACACTACCACTCAGTTAATCCCTATCAGGGGATTAATTCAATGACTAGGTTAAGGCTCTCGTAACCCAATCATTTCACCTCTAAACTTTCTTTCATTGTCTCACACATCAGCTTTTATAATCCTTGACAGTGGTACATCAATCAATCAATAAAGACCCCACCCTGAAGCTCTCTTACTTTTTAGCAGAAGCATGAGACAATAGTCAATAACTATACTATAAATATAAATCATACATTTTGCTAGAATATGATTAATGTTTTATGAAAAAGAAAAGGTAGATGAAGGAGAGGAAGATTGCACTGCATGGCTGGGCTGGTCGCAACGTTCAATAGAAAGAGAGGGAAGTTCTTGTCGAGAAGAAGTTAGTTAAACAAAATACTAAAACACACATTTTTGATGTATCAATAAGGTACCTTAAAATTATTGGAAAAAGATATAATTTTAACATACACTTTCATATTATGGAATAGGAGACACAGGTAATTTTTTTACTTGAAAAATACATATTTTTAAATTTTTAAACTGTGATATAATTATATAAAGTAAATGCACAAGAGTTATGTTCAAAGCTTCACAAAAATTGTCCACTCAGAGGGTGGTCCCATCAGACATTAACATTGCTTGGAAGAACTTCAATTCTAACACTATCCTTTTTTCCTTCAAGGCCAATCTTGTAGAAACTTAGATAACCCTTTTTTCTCCATTGTCAGCAGGTCCTAAGGGGACACATTCTATGTCCAACCTGATGACTTGGGGCATCTGAGGGAGCCCCGTATGTCATGCTACAAGAGTACTTGTTAGCATAACTTTAACAAGGTTCAGTATTAGTCCAGAAATTTGTTAGTGTTTTTTCTTTCTTTCTTTTTTCTTTCAATGGAATGCACCTTCAATATAGAAGTTGGGAAGGTTTGCCTTGTAATGTTCCTACTTGACCTCACTTTTAGCTCTGTTCCACATCATTTCTAAGCAGAGACATTTCTGTAGCCTTTTGTCTGTCTGTACAGGTGCCCCTTGTGGCTGAGCAGATATCCTACTTCAATTAGTATTTGTTGCAGACTTGTTCCTTCTTGATATCCTTTCAAAAGTGACAAACTTTTCTATTACTTCCTAAATGGATTAAAACATAAAAATGGAAATGTTTCTCCATTGCTGGAACTGATCTACCAAGAAAACTTTCTTAATAGTCAGAAATAAATAGTTCTTTATTCAGTGAGAATGACTGTAGTTGGTGGACTCCTGAACTGTGAATATCTTCATGACTAACACAGGCCCCTTGAATTCAACAACGTTTTTCTCCCACTCTCTAATTTTTAAAACCACCTACACACTTGGTACTTCTTAATTACTGGTTCTTATTTGCATCATTCCAGTCATCCAATCTACCAATGAGAAGTCTGATTTGTTTTGTTTCAGGAATCTCACAGTTGGAGGACTCTCCCATAAAAGTAGTCTCTACTTTATCCAACATTATTTTCTGCCACCTTAATTCACAATCACAAAATCAATTTTGATATTATCACCTGGTTTCTCTGGGTATCTGTTGTTAAGTCCTAACCTTCTTTAATATTTAATTCATTTTTCTATACTTAATTGATATGTTGATCATGAAGAAAGTGGTGGAATTGGTTCTAGGTGGGACAGAGATAGTCTTTCAAGGAATTCAATATAACTGAATGAAGGAAGGGATGTATCTCATTCCTGAAGGTGTACTAAAAGATTTAACACTGTCAGAATATCAATTCTTCTCAAATAAATATATCCATTTAGTGCCATGCAAAACCAAAAGAAAAACAACAAAAACAAGATTTTTTGATAGATATTTATAAGAGAATTACAAAATCCATATGGATAAAACCTATAGAATCCAAAACAATTGAAAAATTAAATATCAAAACCAAGTTGAAAAGTTCAAATGATTTTAAGACTACAAACAAGCAGTAATTATCAGGATCATGTGCTATTGAATTATTGTTAGTTAATAGATTAATTAAGCAAAATAGTGTTTCTGCACACAAACTCACATGGATAATAAACTTTTTAAAGTATTTTAGTGACTAAAAATAATGTATTAAATAAGGGTTGCTGAAAACAGTAGACTTTCATATGCATAAAATACATTTTGATCCATGCATTGTACCAGCATGAATTTACTTATAAAAGATTATATACTGAAATATAAAATTCAAAACAACAATACTTTAAAAAGAAAATATACAACCTTCAGTTAGATAAATATGCCTTAGATATTACACTGAAAGCATGGTTATTCATGGAAAATAGATAGAAAATTTGATACCATCAAAACTAAAAACTTCGGCTCTTCAAAAGATAAAGAAAAGACCCAACAGAGACTGTAAGAAAAATGTGCAAGACTTATCTATGATAAAAGACTTGACTCCATAGTCTGTAAAAAAAAATCAATA
This sequence comes from Spermophilus citellus, assembly GCF_964194105.1. Classification (NCBI taxonomy): domain Eukaryota; kingdom Metazoa; phylum Chordata; class Mammalia; order Rodentia; family Sciuridae; genus Spermophilus; species Spermophilus citellus. The sequence goes on from NC_138198.1 coordinate 125,271,064, forward strand.
ATGAGAAAGAATTCAATTATAATACAGGCAAGAGATGCAAACAGGTATGTACCAAATATAAAATGATGACAAATAAGCAAATGAATATGTCTTAACATCATTAATAAATATGGTAATGAAATTAAAACTGCAAGGAGACATCACTGACTCCCCATTAGAACAGCTAAAATAGAAAAAACAGACCACACAGAACATTGGCAAGGATAGGGAGCAAATTCATGTACCATTAGTGAGAATGTAAAATGTCCTTGAGAACAACCACTTTGGAAAAGAGTTTGCATATTTCTGAAAAGAGCTAAACATATAAATACCATGAATCAGTCACCCACTCTTGTGGACCTAAGAATAACAACATCACATGGCATACAAAGACATGCACGTAAATGTCAATGTGGCTTGCCTGTAAAATTCTGGAAATAGCATAATTCACTAACAAAACGTGAGTAGAGAAACAGGTTGTGATACTCCAGGAAGCAGCACTTAGAATTAGTGATGAGTACCTTGCAGTCACACAAGCCCTCGAGAGTCAATCTCAGAGTGATTAAGTTCCCTGACAGAGGAAAGACAAAAGTGAGCCCTGTGATTCCTTTCAATAAAACTTCTAACATGGAAAATAATTGGTGGTGACATTCAACAGAGGGAAGTACTACACACAGGGCCTGAGAAGTCACTTAGGGTAATAAATATTTCCATCATTTGACAATGGTGATGCTTTCATTTGTGTTTGTGTGTGTGTGTGTGTGTGTGTGTACGCGCTCACGCACTCACGTGCATGAAATGTCAATTCTACTTTGGTACAGTTGTTTGCAAATTAAAATGAATAAGAACTCATGAAAAACAACTTTTGCCTGAGTGTTCTTATGGTTTTCACCAAAACTTTTGAGAGCGGTCTTCTTGAAGGATTCATATGAACCGACTTCTCCAATACATTCTACTTAATTTTCACAGAAACAATAATATTCTAGCATTTATAGTTAATAAGCTTATAAAAGCTTCAGTTCAGTTTTAAAATGCCAATAACAAAGTCTGCTGACAAAACCCAGTTTTAAAAAAATGCAGCTTAAACCTCAGAAAAGAGGTTATTCAACTAATAGGCTCCAGAATAGGTAGACATGCTAGAAAGTCCTCTGTGTGTTCTGAGAAGCTAGGCATTCTTGGGCATCAGTAAGCATGTTTCACATGTAAGCCAAAGATGGATCCTCAGAAAATGTGAATAGACTACAATTTAGAAATGTCCCATTATATTATGGTTTACTGTCTCTTTAAATATTGACAACATAGCATTAAAGCATTGAATTAACTCTTATGATGCAGCACTTGCTTCCGCCTCTCATTAATCATTTTCACCTTTTGATTTTTATCCTGAAAACCAATTCATCACAGTGGTCTAGTGCTCAGAGAAAATGCCAGGTTGTCTTAGACACACCTGCCTTTCTTAGTTATAATTTGCAGCACATATCCGGTCAATGAAAGAAAAATTCTGTATTGTCACACTTAGAAATGGAACTAAGGGCAGTAGGGCTGTCCATGTTTAACATGAAATCCAAGTCCTAAAGAAGAATCATGAACACTGAAATAAGTTTATGAAAGAAAAATCGCTTCCTCTGTCACTTCATTCCTTAAGGATAGAGCTGTGTTTTGCACAATATTGGATGAATGACTGATAATCTCAATGAAGAAGCCATGTTGAAAAGAAGCCAAAAAGGAAAGAGAAAAAATTCTCAATATCTTTGAATTGAGATTCGTATTCCAATGCTTCTCTACCATTTCCAATTCTCCAGTAAAAGAGTTGCTGGCGGAACCTTGTGCTAAAGAAAATCTGCCAAATATCATCATTGAAGTTAGCTGGCGTCACCCATGGGATTCCTCTCTTGGAGGCTCTGTTCATTATCTTCTAAACTGTAAAGCTCTCATTTCCAGGGTTTCTTTTGAGTACTGACATAAAAAAAGAGACAATCATAATTTGTAAGAGTGTCAGTGAAAAATATTTTCCCCCTCCTGAAAAGTGTCATCCTGAAAGGCAGAAGAGATTACAGTGTGGATCAACTCTGGTCTTCTCAAGGGCCTGAGAATATATGGGGTGGCTTATCAGTTGCTTTCAAATAAAAGGAAATATTTTGAAACTAGGTTCAAGAAACCTATTTTATCATTATGAGCCAGGATTGCCTATTGATATGTAACAAAAGAAAAGATTCGAGATGTGAAAGAATTATTTTGTTCTCATTTCATTACTTGTTCCTGTGGCCTGAATTATCTCTGAGAAAAATGCTGAGTCCACAGGAAACTGTTAACTGTTCCTAATAAAAACTGGGGACTGCAATACAGTCAAACATGGCCCTGAGAAAACCTTGGAACCAGGAAAGAGAAGAGCCAGCTTGCCATTGCCATGTTTGATCTGGTCGCCTGTAACTTCCAGTTAGGGCACAGAATGGGCAATCAAGGGGAAAGTTGGTCCGAGCCTTCAGAGAAGGGGGATGCAGACTTTGAAGTCACTCAAAGTTCAAGTTGTCAAGCTCCTTTTTTTTCTAGATCATTTATTTAATTGTCTGTAAATGTTACATTTTTTTTTTTAAAGAGAGAGTGAGAGAGGGGAGAGAGAGAGAGAATTTTTTTAAGAGAGAGTGAGAGAGGAGAGAGAGAGAATTTTTTTTAATATTTATTTTTTAGTTCTCGGCGGACACAACATCTTTGTTGGTATGTGGTGCTGAGGATCGAACCCGGGCCGCACGCATGCCAGGCGAGCGCGCTACCGCTTGAGCCACATCCCCAGCCCCTAAATGTTACATTTTTAATCTGATTTCTTTTTTTTAACTGCAAAAAAATGGGGATTATAGGATCATTGGAAAGTAATTTCACCTAGGGTTGACAGAATGACTCTAAGTTGAAACTAGTAAGGATTAGGAAAAAATAAATGCTACTACTATGATTAACATTATTGCTAAATTTTACTTTAGACCCAGAAGAGGTTATCAAAATATTCCCCTTAAAATTTCAATTGAATAATTTTTAAAATGTTAAAATTGTTGAAGCAATAAAACTACCATATGAGCTGATGCAATTTAGCTTTACGGTGGCAAAGTTCTGAAGTTAATGTCAATGCAAATAAAATTGAGTGCTTTCTTGTAAGGAAATAATGTCTCTATGGAAATGTGAGCACAATTATCCAGAATCAGTACATTAAAATATTCTTTGGATCATCTCTTTTTATTACTTCTAATAAAAGATTTTAGTGCAGAAAAGCTTTAGATCATAGAAAATCACAGGGATGCTGAAGTTATTTCTCTACTATGGGGACACCTCTTTAGCTTTATCCTTGCTTTGTTCTCCACTTCTGTCACTGTTGGCTCAGATACTGAAGAGTGGTTTCTCAATGTTTGGTGCTGGAAGGGAATTCCCAGTTTATCTTCCTAGTACTTGAAAATGGAGACTTTGTTAAACATCTCTGGCTTTGACAAGATCATTAACTGAGAATATTTCGAATTACTAAGGAATGAGAGAGAATTATCATTCAAAGCCACTATAAGCTACCATGAAATCATTGAAAGCATCAGACATACAAAATGAGCCAAAATGTAGAAACAGTTTGAAAGGGTAAATCACCCCCAATCCAGCCCCCCTCTCTGAACGCACTCATCCTTTTTTCTGAGGGATTCTAGAATAGACATAGACACATTAAAGTCACTTAGGGTTTCAATATCCCTCTATACTATCCTAAACTAAGATTAGCTACAGATGTAAATAAAATTTGGCCAGGGGCAATGAGAGAAGGCGCTATTGCTTAACGAACCCTGCTTACCTGCTTTTAAGTAACACATGTTGGGGTCCATAGAAACCCTGGAGACCAGCGCTGGTGTGGCTCTGGGTGGGGTACATGCTGGGTGGGACACCAATGCAAGAGGATCTCTAGGCATTTATTTCAAGCTTTTTGTCCCTTAACCTTTAAGAAAACATGGAATGTATGAGAGTGCATACTGATCAGCTCTTGGCCTGCTGATCAGCTCTTGGCCCTCTCTCTGTTCCACACCAGAAAAGTACATGCCATCCAATATGAGTGACATTTTTCAAACTTTTCAATTTTACTCTCAATCTGAGTTCTTGTTTTTATTTCATTTTATCTCATTCTCCCTTAGAAGTATCTCATGTTATGCTTATTTATATTTATTAATTAGTTTACTATAGAATTTTTTCTGATTTTTATATATACCAAGACACAGAAGACATAATTCCAAATGTATAGCCCTAAATGTTGAAATCCTTAAACATCAAAATCCCTAAAGGTAAAATCTGAAAAGATCAAAATTCTGAAAACATTCTTCTAGAAAAGCAATAAAGTAATTCCCTAAAAATATTTATTTGCATTTAAAAGGGGTTTTATTTGAGAAACATGAAATCCCAATCATCTTATAGGCTGCTTTACACAATAAAATTGGCATTAATAACATGCAATCTGCAAACAGACACTCAGGTGTATTAAGGATACATGTCTGAAACTGTTATGGGAAGGTAAACTATATTAATAAAAAATTAACATGCTCAGCAACTTATGATATCTTGTCTCAAAATAAAAATTCAAAGGCAGGGTATGTAGCTCGGTGTTAGAGAGTTTCTGGGTTCAATCCCCAGTAAAGAAAAAAGGAAGTAGGGAAGGGAGGGGGAAAGGGAGAAGAGGAGAGAGAGAGAGATAAATAGAAAATAAAAGATGAAAAAGTGAAATTGTGTAAACACATATCACTGCAGTTGGAAATTATGCACTCAAGGCTTGGTAGCTGCACTTTATGAAATACTGTGAGGAGGAATCTGGATCTTCAGATAAGACAGAAAGCCATGGTGGAGGAGTCCCTGCCAGAGATGCAACTGAGATCTCAAGAAGATCTTGAAAGAACTGATATATCAAAAAAATTTTTTTTCAAAAATATAGATAAAGAAAAAGGACATTTCTTTATTGAGAAAGTTTCAGTATTTTTATGAATATGCACAATTCTTATAGAAAAGTCAGTGTCATACTACAGAACTATAGTAACAAAAACAACATGGTATTCACACAAAAACAGACATGAAGACCAATGGAACAGAACAGAATACACAGAGACACACACACTAAAATAGTTACCTCATACTAGACAAAGTTGCCATGAATATACATTGGAGAAAAGATAGCCGCTTCAACAAATGGTGCTGGGAAAACTGGAAAACCAGATGTAGTAGAATGAAATTACTCCCCCATTTCACACCCTGCACAAAACTCAACTCAAAGTGTATCAAGGACTAAGCAGTAATCCAGAGACCTGTGCTTACCAGAAGAAAAAGCCCAACTCTCCATCATGTCAGCTTAGGAGCTGACTTCCTGGATAAGACTCCCAAAGTGCAAGAAATGCAATCAAGAATCAGTAAATGGGATGGTATCACATTAAAAGACTTCTTCACAGCAAAGGAAACAATTAAGAACATGAAGCAATACTCTACAGAATGGGAGAAAAATCTTTGTTACCTGCACCTCATATAGAGCATTAAACTCCAGGATATATAAATAACTCAAAAAATGAATACCAACCCCCAAATAATCCAATTAATAAATGAACAAAACAACTGAACAACTGCCTCAAAGAAGAAGGAATACTAATTGACCAAAAATTTACCAGAAAATATTAAACATCTCTAGCAATTAGAGAAATGCAAATTAAAACTATGTTGAGATTCCATCTCATTCCAGTCAGAATGGCAATTATAAAAAATACAAGAAACAATAAATGTTGGAGAGGATTACAGAAAGAGGTTCACTCATACATTGCTGGTGGGGCTAAAAAATGGTGAAACCCGTCTGGAAAGCCGTGTGTCAATTCCTTGGAAAACTTGAAATAGAACCACCATTTGACCCAGTTATCCCACTCCTCAGTCTATACACAAAGGACTTTAAATCAGCATACTACAGTGACACAGCTACATCAATGTTTATAGCTTTTCAATTACAGTAGCCAAGCTATGGAAACAACCTATGTGCCCTTCAACAAATTAATGGATAAAGAAAATTTGGTAATAAAATATTTCTCAGCCATAAAGAAAAATGAAATTATGGCATTTGCTAGTAAATGGATGGAACTGGAGACTATCGTGCTAAGTGAAATAGGCCAGGTCCCCCAAAACCAAAGGCTGAATGTTCTAATATGTGGGTAAAACCACAACAAGGGAGGTTGGGAAGGGGAAGAATAGAAGTCAATTGTATTAGACAAAGCGGGATGACAGAACAAAGCAGGGAGGAGAATAGGAAGTCCAGTGGAATCAACAGGACATTACCTTCTAGCCTTTTTCTTTGAATACACAACCAGGGTAACTCTGCATCATGCACAACCACAAGAATAGGATCCTAATTAGAATGTCACACTCCATGTATGTAGATATGCCAAAATGTATTCCATGTCATGTATAACTAAAAGGAACACACTTTTAAAAAATGAAAAAAGTCAGTGTTATGATAATACAATTTTATGGAGTCAAATTTGCAAAAATTGCATAAACAAATTAAAATTCTCTAAAAGTTTTTACCTGATTTACAACTCCAGTGCTGGAAAATATTTGACAATGAAACACAGAGCATAAGGAATTCTAAAATTAATGTTAACAATTTAAGATGATTGAAAAAACTTTAAAGGAAAAAATACAACATTTTTAAAAAATTTGGTCAAAGGACAAGTGAACTGCAATTTACACTATGGACCACTGCATTGAGCTGGCCATGTTTTAAAATGATTAACTCTATTTTAAAGTCCTGCATCATGAGAAATGAATTATTTTTCCCCCCTTTCAGGGTACACCTCTTCTCAGAAAATACATTCACATTCACTTTCTACATGGAGATGCTCAATTTGAAATTCTTCTGTCATTCAATATACACCAACCCAAGCATCCACTACTAAATTTTCCCATCTTCTATGCCATGTTACCATGTTGTTTTGGGTAGGTGGACATTCATTCTGCTGGCACTAATAAATAGAACCTATTTGATGTAAATAATCCTGGTGATCAAACACCAAAGTCTCTATGTCTTCTTACCTTGCAGTGCATGTGATTATTTCTCAGTAACTTCACTGGGTTCTCCAGATTCACTTTGATTCACTACAAGCTCTGGATTCCCACCAGCAAGAAGGGAGGTGAATGCAGAGTCCTGTTGTATTTTAAGTTGGATTTCCCCATTGCCATATTGCATGAACATTGCTGCTCCAGGACTTGGCTTTCATCCTGTGAACAGCTTATTTTCCCATCACAATGGCTGTTTTCTAGATTTCAGATTTCAGAATTCCTACATTTAAGATTTTAACCTTTCAGGATTATAATTTCTGGAATCTCAGACTTTAAGTATTTTGATTTTTCTGGATTGTTATATTCATAATTATGGTACTCAGATGATTTCTTTTGAGCTACTAAGATGTACAGGTGACAGGGCCTGTGAATTCCAGTGATTACCTCATCCTTTCTATTAATTATAATGTTTTATCACAGATTTTGAAAAATAGGTACAATGAACTGAGGGGATTTGGGTACCTAAGACTTGTTATGCTAAATATTAGAGAAACGAATTTCCACAAATGGAAATAATAAAGATCAGTATAATCAATACCTTTTGGGATTTGTCTGTAATCCACAGGAAGATGTTTTTGAAAAAACACTTCTCAGCCAGTGGTAAAAGCCATAGCACAACCCCCAAACCTTTGCATTTTCTCTGGGATTACCAATGTCTGCTTGGACTTCAAAATATTTCACTTGTCTTACATGTCAGCAGAGTTCAGAAAGGAAAAAAAAATCTTATGACAAAGAATGGTACCGTTAAAGGGATATATGCAGAGGCAGATGGAACTTAAGGTCTTTTGCAGATTGAAAGAAGAGGTGTGCACAGAACCCACTGGATCACTTACAAATCTTCCACAGCACTCAAGTGAGTCAAGATCATTTAAGTCAACACCAAGTTTTAAAGACTTAAAGTGCAAAACTCAAAAAGCATCCAGATCATACTGGCATGAAATTAGAATATTGATAACACAGACCAATAAAAATGTGACAATTGGCACAGACAGGGAAAGAGGGTTCCAGGTGGAGCCTGAATAGAATTCTGTGTTCTCATCAGATCCTACAGGAGGAATCCTTGCACCTTTAAATGATAACTTCCAAGCAACAGCATCATATAGCTGGATATTCCTTAATAAAAATATGCATTATATGCAATAATGTATCTTCTCTTTTTCAAGTATCCTTAAAAAGCAACCTATGGTAATGGTTGAATATCAGATCTGTAACATTTAGGTCCCACTGGCAGCAATGGTGACTATGAACCCCATAGAATGAAACATTCCCTTAGAGAAAGACTCACCATGTTCTTCCCTGTACACTCACATATGTGTGATTGCACTTCATATCCATAGCTCAGACATGGATCTTGCTCTAATTATGATTTCTTACTATTTTAAATATATTGTGCTTAATAAAATGTGGATATGAGGCTGAAGTAATATACTCTGTACTTCTAGTGGTAATGACATTTATAAGATAGGATAAGCAGGAAAAAATATCCTATGTAATAGTGATTTTAAATAGTAAGGGATATGAATTAATCATGTTTGTCCACAATGCCAACATTATTGTATGGCTAATGCCTTACTTCACAACAGAATGTATGTCTGCAAAATGACTAATTTAAAAAAATTATTTTTAAGTTTAATAAATTTTAGATCATAATAAAATATTTCCTATAGTATAGAGTATTTTAAAAATATTAATATATTTTGGTTTAAGTTTCAACTCATAAGAAGGTAAAAGAAATATATCAAGAAATCCCTATGTCTCAAGTAGTTAATGATCATATTTTTAAATTTTTATGATACTAGGGATTGAACCCAGGTTTGCTTTAACACTAGGCCATCCCTGACCCTTCATTTTTGAATTTTTTTAAAAAATTTTAAGATAGAGTCTAACTAAGTTGTCCAGGCTGGTCTCAAACTTGAAATCCTCCTGCCATAACCTCTTTAGTCACTCAGAGTACAGGCATGCGCCACCAGACTGGGCAGTCAGTTCATGATTCTGACACAAGCTAAGGCTTAATAGAAATTCCAGATGCGTACTCTTTAACCATATGAAGTATAGTTAATACATTTATTCCTTAATGTATTTATTTTAGAGGGTAGTCATGAATTTTTCCAAATGTTTAGAGTTGTCTGAAGGAAACACACTTCTTAAAAAGGTTTATTTCTCAAGCCATTGTTTTTCAAGAGAATTCAATGTCAATTTGGGGGAAGAAAATATAGCTATAAATATGGAAAAGCATATAAAGTAGCACTCAAAAGCAATATGAACTATATTAAGCACAAAATATTACCAATTTTATTCTTTTGAATATATTTCCAAATATGATTTGTTCAAAGATTATTTTCTTGTTGAAATCTAATTTCTATTTAGACAGAGAAAAAGCTCTTATGGGAATTACAATACAGCACAATTGCTTCAAATTATACCAGCTCATATATTAGTATTTTGTAAGGGAAAAAAATCAATGGCAGTAACCAACTCTTTGCAAGAATTTCACTAAAATTTGCCTCTGTGATCTGCTATTTTCTTTTCCTGAAGTTAAAGGAAAAGAAAACTTGCAATTTGTTTAGGCTGTTTGACCAACTACCAGCTTCAATTAAAATTCATAGCTGGATACTCTCATCTTGCAGAAGAGGGGATCAAAATATTGTATTAATTACCTGCTATACACCAGTAGCTAAAATCACCAGAATCACTGATGACTTAATAGTTTGCACAGTTATATCATAGTATTATTATCTTTCATGCACATGCTCATTTTGGCAAAATCCACATAAAACATTTTGTTTATTTATTTGATTGTTTAAATAAATAGTAATGAGAAATATATTTTTTCAATGTTTATTTTTTCAGGTGATCTCAGATACCATAGCTTTTATTGCCTAAGGTGAGAATTTATTTATTCATTCATTTATTCAAAAACACATATTGGGCTCTTATACTGCATCAGTATGTGATAACACCATGCTCAATTACACAGAGCAGTTAAAATGATGGCTTTGTCCTGTTTAATTGTAAAACATGCCATCAGAAAGAACAACCAACAGATAATCCTATAAATAAACATAAAATGGAAATGGAACATGATACCACAGAAAGCTATACTTTGCAATGTAACCATATGAAAAGACTCAGTGGAACACAAGATAAGAAAGTTTGGAATGCAATTTCCCTGAGAAAGTGAGGTGAGGGTGCTGTGAGTTGAAAGGAGGTCACTAACAAACAAGGAAAAGAGGGTAGAAGATGCTGGTCCTGGGACAATGGCCAGTGGGCCTCCAGGGGTCAGGTTGAACATGGTCTGAGAAAACACTGAGCAGTCTGCGGAACCTATAAACCAGTGTAGACCATGATCATAGTCTGATCTTTGGTGAAAGTGAAACAGGAAGTACAGGGTGCTTTAGTCAGACCCACATTTTGAGAAGAGCATAGGGTAGCCAGGTAGTGAGCATGGTAATCATCTATTCTGTTAGTCATTCAGGCCAATAGACGTACCCAAAGAATCCACTGCTTTTCAACTCCAAATAACATTGCCCATATGATTTGGCTTTCCCAGTAGCTTCTGAAGGTGATCCGTGATGCTTTGTGAAATTTTTAAATTCTCAGAGTGAAAATTTCGCCTAAGGAAAACTAAAAAATTGAAGGCAGCAGACACAACCACTTCCTTGATTCCTCTCTGGGTGTACCACTGTGTAGAGTACACCTCTTGATATAGCCATCCAGAGCCCACCAGGTAACACACACCTATCAAGCTCCTGTGTCTTCATGGACTTGTTCTGTGATGGTAGCCAGCAAGATGATATCAAATGCACATCTTCACACCCTTCCCTAACTGGCGTCTCTCCTCAGTCATCCTCATGACAGTTCTCATCCCCAAATGAAACATCATTTCCTCCTTGAGATGAACTCTGCCTTGCTGAGAAATTGAGAGCCATTTAGAAACTTATGAACTAAAATTACCAGCACTCAGGAACTGATGGGATATGGGAAGATCAGGGAAATGCCTACTTGACAGGATGGGCAAAGGTGAAGTCACAAGAGAGAGGACTCTTGGCCCAACCAGGTGGTGGATCGTAACATCCATGCCCCCGTGGGCATGCTGAACCTCAGCTGGGGAAAAACAAGATTTGGAACCCAGCAGGTAGATGTTGGTGGGAGATGCAAAGGTGTGCATCTGTCCAGAGGCAGTGAATGCACTATCAACTCACCTGTGTGCCTGCTTGGAGCAACAGCACAGAGCCCCAGAGTGGTCATCAGGGAGATCCATACCTACACTTTGAATGAGGCCTGCTACCGTTTTACATGGTTCCTCTCCCAAACAAAATGAGAATTCATCAATTAACTAAAACTACATTAAATATATAAGAAAAAAATCAAATGTATCAAAGTCAAAAGTTTCCATCTTTCAACATTTCCTTAAGTTTAATTTTTTAAAAATATAAATAGAAAGAGGGTTGTAGTTAATGTGAGAATAAGCTATTCCACAATTAATTTAGAAGCATATTAACAATGAGAACAGGTTTTATGTATGTGTAGGTTTAAAATCAGGTCACTGAAGGCAGGTTAGTTGAAAAGATAGTGGTCCATCTGAGTAGGTGATAAAATATATGAAAAATGGAAAAAAGTAAATGAACTGCAGGGGATTCACTAGAATAGTGTCATTTCAGTGCTTACAAATATGTTTTTATTTTAAACTAAGGACATAATTTGTTTGCTATTAACAAAAATATTATATATTGAATAAGATAATTAGAAATTCTAAACTATTAAAAATTAGTAAAACATTTTGTGCAGTAGTCAATAGAAGAATTATGATCCAAAAATAAGAATAGAACAGCTAATCATTGTTTTTATGCACATCAGCTTTCAATAATGACATGTGAGCCAAAGCCCTTACCATAATTATAGACTAATTGAATTTATAAGTCCAATGTATTCAAATCAAAATTAATTATTTGTTATAAGACATATTTTATAAATGCACCTCATTGTTAGAATACTCCAAGGAACAATTTTCCTGGAGATATATGGGAGATCACCTACATATTAATATAGCTCAAAATTGGCTGTATAAAAGTCAGGGCTATTCAAATAAAGATACCCATTCCGATTAGTGTCTGGCCAAGGTCAAATCATGTTTTTTGTAGCTATTTGATGAGCAAAATAATACAAAATATTTTTTAAAATATGGGTAATGATAATTACAAATCAGTAAAATACCACTTTGAAAATCAGCCAAAAATGATCCAAAAGACATTGCATTAAGTTTAGTTATGACACTTTGCTTAATAAAAAAATTCACCCTTATAATTAAACTCATTTTATCTCAATCATTCAAGATCATTTTGGGAAATGAAAAATAACATTAATAAACATATTTACTAATATAAAACCACAGTTTTTTTAAAAAGTATATCTAAGGATCACTTAGCAATCAGGCTAAGTGGCATAATTGAGGTGAAACCTTCTGTGTCAAGGCCACTATATTTTAAATAAAATATGCAAACATCCAACTAGGAATTCATTACCTGAAACCAGTATTATAAACATTCTTGCCTCTCCACACACATGTGAAATGTTTCAAAATTTATATTTGCAAATACTACATAACCTTAATGAACATTTTCACCAAATTAAAACTAATCTGTCTTCTATACCTTTTTTGTTAGCTGATGTCTAAACCCGTATGTGTTTACCATATACAACATGGTGTTTTAAGGAGCACATACACTGTGAAAGATTAAATCTAGTTAGTCAACAGGTGTGTCACCTCACAAACGTATCATTTTTGTGGTGAAGAACATTTAACATCCACATTCCTTTGGACTTCTTAAGAATGTGAATAAAAATTAGACTTATAAAAATGATTGTAGTTTTTCTATACACATAGGTTCACAATCAGTTTAGTGAAAGCAGATTTGTTAAAGAAATGAGACCAACTTGAGTGGATAACATATAGTCATGGACTCCAGTCCTCATGCTGCAGAACAGAATTGTCACCATGTGTCCCTTAAAGGACATCTCCCTGTGTCTCTCTCCCCAACCCCTGCCTCCTCTGATAGTCCCCATCCATTCTCTACTCCAGTGAGATCAATTTCTTATATATAAATGTGAGTACGATAGCAGGTACTTGCCTTTCAGTGTCTGGCTTTTATCACTTGAGTTCCATCCACCTGGTCACAAAAGATAGGATTTTGTTATTTTCTGTGGCTAATTGGTGTATCTGTACATTTTCTCCCATAATATCTTGAATGACAAGATCTTGAATGATTACTTTGGTAGCAAACGTCTTCTCTATCAACAACCTTTCACTAAGTGACCAGAGACCCTAATTTACATTGAGCATGTCTATGTTGCATTTATTCAGTTCCTTTTTAAGTTCTTTAGCACATTAAGTTGTAATATTGTTCTAAACATCTATGCATACCACTCATACTGATTCTGAAGTGTTTGGAAACAAGCCTTTCATGTTTTCTGCAATGAGGGGTATAAATCAGGGCCATGAATACTGTGCTCTGACCCCATTGCCATTTTGACTTCAAAGTCCCCCTCTGCACAGGCTGCTCTCAGCCTGTGATAGAGCACATTGGAATGCCAAAGCAAACACTTCCTGGGAGACAGAAGATGCCTCTGATAAGGAACTTTGATTCAGGTGTGCACCATTGGCCTTGCCAATACTTTATTAGACCTGCACAGCTATCTATTACCCCAACCCCTACTTTCAGGTCAAACCAGCCAGAGAGTCTGAGAGGTCTCCCAGCCTCCTCCAGTTCCCCTCAATGTCATCACATGGTGCTCTACACCAAAATTCACAAGTGTACTTCCATCTTACTGTACTCAGGATAGGGGGCCTGGGCCTGTGGGTAATACAGCTTAGAATTTTCAGACTTCCATGGGATTTCATTTTATTTCACACAGGTAAGAGGCACAAAAGGAGCCTGGCTGAATTTCCCCAGAGCATATGACTACTCAGAAATCCTGGGACTAATTAGACTAATGGACTGATCGTTTTATTTCAATCTGGTATTAACAGAATATTAATGAAGGCAGAAGGCAAATTATGTCTTAAAGCAGAGAAAGATTTTCATATCATCTGTAAGAAGAAAGCCTACGGTTACTATGGAGGCCTTAGGTTGTCCGGAGCTCTCCCATGTCCAAGCCACCATTCTGCCACTGTCCAAAACAAGACACCCAGAAACTTTATAGCACCCTGCTTAGGAATGCCTTTCCTTCTTATGCAGATCCATAGGGTCTGCATTTTTCTTTCCTGTTTCTTAAATATTTTTAGTTGTAGATGGACATAATACCTTTATATTATTTATATAGTTTTATGTGGTTTTGGGGATTGAACCCAGTTCCTCACACATGCTAGGCAAGCGCTATGCCACGGAGCTACAACCCCAGCCCAGCTGCTTTTTTCTTAACAACCTGATTGTTTGCTATCCCAAGGACACTGCTTGCTTTATTTCAATAAACTCATTTCAATGTAGTCGTTCAATGTGATATGTTCCATTGAGGACATTTTTAAGTAAAAATCTTCATAAATATGCATATACCAATATCATTAAGCAAACAGACATGAGACTTGCAGAACAATTACTAGGACAGGACACTTCGCCCACTCAACATGCATCCCCTGTCTAGGCAGCAGTGAGCCTGTGGCTGGCCTCCAGTGCCTCCCTGTGCTGTTCAGTATCCATCCCGAAGTCCACTTCTCCTCCCAGGCACAAACCTGATGGGCCCCATGGCAGGAGCAGATCAGCCTCCTGGGAACTGTCTACGTTTCTCTAGAGAACACTCCAATCTGTCCTGAGCAGGACACTTGTTCACATAAACTAAAAAAGAGCAAAGCACTTTCTTTGCATTTTTATGCAACACTTAATTTTATTCACGAGAATATCAAAGAATATTTAATGCAAATATTCATACTTTCTATATAAAAACTCATCATATGAAATTCAATAAGAACACATTATAAAATACATGTTTGACATTTGTCTAAAATAATGCTAGTGTCCCAGAAATAAGAAGTGACAAGATTACTTACAATTTAATAACCAAAATTTATTTCTCAAATTCTAATTTATAATTTCAAAGTTACAACTCAACTTAACCTACTTTTAAACATATAATAGAAGAATAAGGAGCTATCAAAAAGAACATGGTTATAGATGAACTCAAATAGCACATTACAAATTATGCCAAACAACAGTATTTTATTTAAATAAATATTTAATTTTACAAAAAAAAAAAAAGATAGTTCAGAGCATTGAATTACATGTTAGCAAACTTGAACCTAAGAATGTTTAGCTTTACGACACACCAAAGGCACAAGTAAGAGCCTATTTGAAAACATATATTCACCTAGGTTTATATTTTATTCTATATACAATAGGAAAAAAAGGAGCATATGAGTGTTTATTGAGTATTTACTATATGATAGGTACTAAGTTGCGGATATAAACTATTTAATATAATTCACACAAAGTCCTATGAGATTGATAAAACCATGTTTTTTGGTAGACAGGGATACCATTTCTTAAAGAAGCTAAATACTTTGCTCAAATACATGCAGCTATTTTTTTTTTTTTTTGTGTGTGTGTGTGTGTGTGTGTGGCATTTAGATTCAAACCCACACCATTTATGACTATATGCTTGCGGTTCCCAATATAATACTGATTCTAAAATTGCATTCCAAGGGTTTATTATGTATCTTCTAGGAGCTCCCCTTGAGAATTTATTTTTTAAATTTTTGTACTTAATTTTCAAATTTTGGATCAGTACTGACTGCCTTCCCTTCGCACCTGTGTGTTTCCGATGACATCAAGGCCTGCTTATCTTGTATTGTACACCTTAGCTAAACTAAAAACACGGAGCTGCTTTTAGTGCACAAGTGATCATTTCACATCAAGTACACATCAAGGGAATAATGTGAGGTTTGTAGCAGAAGGATAAGGAGACCTGCTGCTCTGACACACAGCAGTGACCACTGTGACACGGGTGTGCTCATAGTCTGCTGAGGAATCCATTCTATTCTATTGGCACCCACAACTCACAATTCACAGTTGCGAGTAGTGAATCAGTGCTTAATCACTCCTCACCACCGAGTGGCTTCTCCCTTTTGCAAGGATAGGCCACACGTGGTTTATCCACCCACTCAGTGATGGACATTCGGATTGCTACCAACCCAGGGTTATAACAAATAAAGCTTCATGGACATGGATATACTGCCATTCTTGGTGTGGACATGGTGCCTTGCTCCGGTCTCAAGGCCCTTAATGCCTCTAGCATGCTCGGGGAGAAGTCATTTTTCTTCCAGGATGTGATCCTCCATGTATTTAGCCTTATTTTCCTAGAGAAAGCCTTCCTTTGTGGGGTCACTCTCTCTTCTTGGAGAGTTTCCAAAATGTTGAACAGGAGTCTCCATAGGGCTAGAGAGGAGTCTGTTGCCCACTTTCTCTTCCACCCCTGCATCCTGGGACTACTCTGCTTCTGTGCAGAGCTGTCATTCCTGAAGGTGTTGGCACCGGACTTTCAGAAACACATCAGGGACCTGCCCTCCAGGACACTCCTGTGCCACCTCACCCCTGGCTAGGACTGCCCACCAAGCTATGAGTCTGAAGGAGATCGAGAAGAGTATGAGGAAAAGGAGAAAGACTGAAATTTTTTTTAACATTTTTTTTTTAAAGAGAGAGTGACAGAGGAGAGAGAGAGAGAGAGAGATTTTTTTTTTAAATATTTATTTTTTAGTTCTCGGCAGATGCAACATCTTTGTCGGTATGTGGTGCTGAGGATCGAACCCGGGCCACACGCATGCCAGGCGAGCGTGCTACAGCTTGAGCCACATCCCCAGCCCAAGACTGAAAATTTTGTCAACAATCACTTAACAATATTAGAGAACAAGTGTTAAGAATAAGAAGCAATTTTTACCTAGTTTAACATGTATACATATTTAGATATCACTTTAAGGGGAAAATTTTTGTTTTTTGCTTTTTCATTTGGATGCAATTCACATGTTATTTAAATGTAGAAGTAATTTCCAAGAATTACCCGGATTCTTCAATGCTTATTATTCTTATATTGTTAAGCAAAGCTTTTGTCAATCAAAGAATTTGTAATAAGGAATAGACAATTTGTATGATAGAGTAGACAATCATCATGATAATAGATGTACTAGTAGTTAAAATGTTAGTAAAAACGTTTCAATATTATTTTAAAGGAACAATATTAGCCTTGATAATAAGGGGCTTTGGATGTAGCTCAGTTGGTAGAGTGTTTGCCTTGCATGCACAAAGCCCTGGGTTCAATCCCCAGCACCACAAAAAAAATGGATAATTCATAATAACAATTGATTAAGTCACACTAATAACCCCTGATAAACCCCAGCTCTGTCTAAGGGTAGCTACCCAGAGTTTCTAACAAATATTTTTCTTTTATGTTCTAGTTGATATTTCCTAGTGTCCTCACCATGTCAGCAGATTGGACTCAGCAATGCTCCTCCACCAGTAGCTGGTCCTGTGTGCTCCACATTATTGTGACATGGCTTGATTCCCTGGACTTTGTCCCAAAGAGGCGACTATTCCTGAAAGCAGAAGAATAGAGGTTTCTTTCACTTCTCAAGCATTTACAATCTATTTTATAGGTTTTTTTTAAGTTGTCTTAGAAATTATGCCTATGACATAAATTTGTAACTAAACTCAGGGCAGAGAGGATGGTTGGAACTTTTAAATCAATGGCAAAGTAATTTGGAACTCAGGATTGTGCCTGCTATTAGCAAAGCCAACTGTGTCACCTCAGATATCATCTGCCTTCCCTCTTACGCACACTTCGATTTGCAGAGTGATTCTGTGTTCTTTTGTCTCTTCCTCATGGCATTGCTGAGCCACAGAGAGGTTGTTTGTGTAGGCAGAAGACTTTTCAAAAAACAGTTTACACATTTTTCAGCAGCTAAGATGGTAGGAATCTGCTTTTCTCACAGTTACTTTTATTTTGAAACATACATTTTTGCCAACTGTAAATGGAACTCAGACCCCTGGGAGTATAAACTCATTTCTAGGTTTAGAATCTACATTACCCAAGTGTGTTTGCAACATGCAAGAATCATTTCCTCTACAGCTCAGGGATGTCCAAGAGTCTCCAACAAGCCAAAACAAGATGATTGCCAGGAATAAAGAAACATCTTAATATTTTATTACTGTTACTCTTTCCATTTATTACTCACATGTACTCTCAAAGCCTTAGATAATTTTCAATACCTCAGAATATATAGGATATTTGTTCAAGATTTTCTCTGTAAAATTCATTTCATAATTCTGCTAAGAAAAAACCGGAGACATTTACTTCTTGACTCAACACATAAAAACTTCAAAAATGTGCTAACAATAGCATTTTCTATTTGCTCTGATATTACTTGGCAATGTTTTAAATTGCTGTTATTTTCAAAATTTACACATGCAGATATCTTTCATTAAGTCATCACCAATAGGCCTTGAGGTGATTCCCATTAGTGTTGCTCTCAAGTTAGAGAAGTAATATCTGCAAAAATGCTCTTCCACATAAAAGTAGCAAAAATGGGGAAAACTGATGACTTCAGAATTTCTAAAATAAGTCAAAGTCACTTGCAACAATCTGGGAATCAATTACTCAAGGGGAAAAAAAATGACCAAATCTGGAAAGAACAGTGGGTCTGAGTGGGTTTAGCAACAGTAGGATTTCTCCCATGTCCACCACAGTCTCCCAGCTCAGTGGCAGAGCTAGAAGCCCTGAGCACCCCACTCAGTGTCAACAGCAGACTTGCAGCCCCTGAGGCTGAACAGGACCTTTGTCCTCCAAAGCCCTGTGCCCAGTTCAACTTCCTGGAAATCCCACTCACACACTTTTATTCATTTGACCTGACTCAGAGCTTACTCATAGTAAAAAGCCTTTTACCAGAACTGATGCAGAAGATAATCCACAGTGATCATTAGACATCATAGCCGATGGAGGCTGTGACTGTTCTCATCCTGTGCCCCAGATGGTTATTTTTAAAATAGACATATTTATCATATTACTTTGATTTTCCCAGTTTTAATTGATCAGTATACTTTTACAAAATCAAGAATATAGGGTCTTGACTTCCTCCTTTACAAAATTCCATCCATCAAATCATTTTTAGAATTGCCTATCCATTGCTATCAAACGTGCCATCACCAATCATCATTACGTATTTATAATCTTCATACTTATATCTACTAATATTTATGATATTCACATTCTGTTATTTACCTTTTTTTAAAGAGAGAGTGAGAGAGGAGAGAGAGAGAGAGAGAATTTTTTTTAATATTTATTTTTAGTTCTCGGCGGACACAACATCTTTGTTGGTATGTGGTGCTGAAGATGGAACCCAGGCCGCACGCATGCCAGGCGAGCGTGCTACCACTTGAGCCACATCCCCAGCCCCTGTTATTTACCTTTTTCAATCATTATTTAATATATTTTATTTAGGTTGTTTTAGTGTCCATTAAAACTTAAGCCACAATTTATTGGTTTTTGGGTTCTCCCATTTCATATGTCTTTGATATTCTAAAGAACCTCCTTGCAGTTTTTTATTAGGTTGGTTTGCTTTTGTTGTTCTATTCAGAAGAAAATATGATGGTTAGTCTTTTTTTAAAAAAAAAATATAGTACAAAAATGTAGTATACACGGAGAATATGCCCAAGCCTAAGTGTGTTGTTAAATGAAATGAAATCAAATAACTGATTCACTTAATTTTCCTGCCCTTTTCCAAAAGTAACTCCTCTCTTGACATCTGTCATCACAGATCAGCTTTTGCTGCTGAACCTTGTGTACAGGGGAGCATGAGTCCTTTCCTTCTCGGCCGATTCCACTCAGTCATGGATTTGTGGGTCCATCCATGTGCTGCCTGTCCTTACCATTTGTTTGTTCTCATTGAAATTCACACAGAAGGTTTTCGGATAATTTTATGGCTCTGATGCAATTCCAGTTAAAATACCAAGGCAGTTTTTAGATATTAACAACCTTTTCTAACATTGAGATTTTATGTGAAATGGACAAAAGCAAGGCCATCTTGAAACCGTGCAGTAGTTTAGCACTCAGGATAAAGCCCTGCTGTTGGTGAATGCCTGGGGATGGCACGCAGAGAAGCAGGAGCCTGTAGGAGCAGGGGGAAGTAGGAGGAGGGACTCTGGTGTTCATGAGTGGCAGGTAGATGGGGCCTGGAGACACTGTCAGCAAATGATACTGGAGAAAATGGGCTAAGTGGAGATCCAAGTGGAAAAGTTGATTGTTCTCTCATCACATGGTATACAGAATCCTATTTTCCAAGTGTATATGATAATCAATAAAGGTATTATTGTAATTTAAAGTGCAAAACAGGAATCTTGAGAGAACAAGATGATGCTCATGCCTTTGGGGATGTAAATGTTTCCAGTCCTGAAAAGTGCAAGGGTGCCCCTGAACGTCTGTCCTCCTGTGCGATAATCCTAAGGAGCAGCAAAGGATTGCTCTGTGAATGTTTGCTCTCACCCTGCTCACTGTGTTCCACATCTCAGAGAACTCGTGGGCGCACTTCTTTTTCTACTGAATCCATCTAAGGTTGAAAACGTAAAGGTTGATTTCTTTATCCTTGGGTGGAGTTGGTGGAGGGAAATGCTTGGCCATTTCTCCCAAAGGCTATGGATGAGACTCCTGCCTCCCCCTTGCATCATTCCCATTCTATGCTCCAGATCACTGTTACACAGTTATTTCTCATATGCACAGCGTTTCAAATTTGCTACTTCTTATTTCTTTTAGGGTCAATGTATATTGATCAAGACTGCTTCTGTATTACTTAAATTGTATTGTCTTTCCAATCCAGCAGAGTTCTAGAACTTTGAAAAAGGACCTTACCACCTAAGTGTCATAGTTAAGTATTTATACATATATGTATTTATAATTTATATATAAGTATATAATAGAAACATATGTGTATTTATAGTTTACATATAAATATATAATATAAATATATAACATCAATATTTATATATTATGCTATATTTTATATTGTATATTACTAACATACTGATATAATATAATTATATATAACATTTATATTGTTTATATAATCATGATCTTTATATATCATGGATTAACAAAATTACCAAGTGACCATTAATAAAATCAATCATTCAGAAATAGATGGATTGATGGATCAGAATTTAAGAATCTCGTCATGGGGCAGCTGAATGGTGAGTGAAGCAGCAGGGAGGGATGGCCCCACGGTGTCTCCTCTGTGTATTCTTTCTCTGTCTGAGTTTGGGAGGTCTGTGGTCAGCTTTGCACCCCACTTCCCTTGTCATGGTCCCTGTGTGCATGGCCCTTTTCCCTGGGACTCCTGCACACTACCTAAAGAGGAGCCCCATCATATTAGTAAGACTCTCAGATGTACACTTTCTATTTTTTTATGAATCGGTTAAGAATAAATTTAATATCAATAAAATGAATCTCTAGTTCTACTGGTTATTCTGCCATCGATGCTTTAGGTTTTGAATATTTGTTGATTCATGGTTTTCTAATAGAATGCTTACCATCTATCCCACAACCCATGTTCACAATACTCTCTTTTCTCTAAATCTAGCATATTCACAATTATTGTCAAAACTAAAACCGTTGGACAATCTACTGTGATTTTGCATGACTTATGTGGTAACCACTAGATTGGTTACCCAGGCTCCATGACTGACTCAAACCACCTTGCCAAAATGACAAACCCGAGAGGGTGCTGGGATGAAATCACTTTTATTTCAATTCTCATCATTTTTCTAAGCTCATCTTAGAATCTGGAATAGCTGAACTTGCATAACAAGCAATTTTGTCAATAACAAAGCAATAAGTCTAAACCCTGATGTTCAAAAATTTATTCCTCATAATTCACCCATCAATCTTCCATCTACTAACAGACAGAGAGAGGTACAGATAGAAAGAGACTGCAGCAGTTATCCAGTGGTCCTGTCATGACCAACCTCCCATCTACTACAGATACAGACAGGGATGGAAGTAGGTACGGACACAGGGGTCTCCAGTGGATCTGCCCTGTCCTCGTTCCCCTTCAATGAATGCGATTCCACAAGTCTGGAGGAATGAGCAATGCAATGTTTAACCTTGTCCTTTGTCTAGCATTGAATTGATGGAAATAAAGTCCTTACTTACACAGTCCTAATTAGTTTCTCTCTTGTAGAAAATTGGAATTCATATGACATGATTATGGTTGGTCTCTGATGGCACTTGAGCTAAGTGGAAATGCAGAAGTTTCATAAGCCACACTTAATGCAAACAAAAGGAAGCAACCAAAGCCAACTTGAAAAGAGAATGGAATAAATAACCAGAGGGGTAAAATACATGATGAAGGTACACTTGATCTTCGTAATGAACAGATGTAAATTTTATAAATTTGAAGTTAGTATTCTAACCAGGCTCCAGGCCAATATCATTTCTGATAAAGCCATTCCACACTTCTTGACCTTAGTTTTTGCCATTTCTCCATAGATTTTCCATAAATAATGATTCTAACTTTAATGAAATATAATTCACATTTTATACCATTGCCCCAGCCAACTTCAGAACATTTCATGACCCCAGAGAGAAATCCCAGACATCTTAGCAGTGCCCAGCTGTCCCTGTCCTTCTGTTTCCCCAACTCACTTACAAACTCTGGGCGACTATTAATCTATATAATGTTTCTATAGATTTGCTTATTCTGGCCATTTCATATAAAAGTGATAATAACATGACCTGTATTGTCTGGTTTATCTCATTCACCATAATGTTTTTAAATTCACCCATACTGTTCCATGTTATCATTTTGTCACTTCTTCCAGCTAAATAATCTTTCATTTCATGTATATACCACATTGTGTTTAGCTATTCACCAATTGACGGACACTCTAGGCTGTCTCCTGGCAATAGTGAATACTATTGTTCTTGACATTCCTGTGCAGAATTTTGTGTGGACATATATTTTAAATTCTCTTGGGTCATATTTAGGAGGGAAATTGCTTGGTCATACAGTAACTCTATGCTTTATTTTTGAAGAACTAATAGACTATTTTCCAAAGCAGCTACATCATTTGATATATCTACAATTAATGTATAAGAATATTTTAATTATTACTTGGAAACAGAAAATGATCCAGGGTGATTTTTAATAATACTTAAATGTTTGCAGATTTACAATGTGTAAACGAAAACACAGAAAACCAAGGCAATCAAAATAGAATAAAATAGATTATTCTGCAATACCATGTTAACAAGAAAAGTAGATAAAATTTAAAATATTTTATTAACAAAGCAAGCAGTCCAATTAGATGAAAGTATAAAATAAAACAACAAGTAAATAAACAATGACACAACCAAACTCAGCGAAGCTTAAAATGGGTCACAGTGAAACAGCAGAGTTGTCATTGCCCTCACAGTTGTAGGAACAGGGCACAGAAGTGCCTTTGGGGCTTCCTCTTGTCCCTTTCCTCATGCATTCTGTGACTGGGCAGCAGTCCCCTAGGGGACAGTAATGACAGTGACAGACTCTCTGCAAAGTGGAAAATAAGTGGTCAACCTGACCTCTGAATTTTCCCAGAAAAAAAATGTAAAATTTTTTCATGAAACATTAGGGTGCTTTTATCTGGACATGACTAACACAAATTTAGATCTATTTATGTCACAGAACATTTCAGCGATCTAGCTCCCAATGTTAAGCATTTGCCTAAATAGCACTTATTTATACACACACACACACACACACACACACACACACACGTTGTAGATGGACACAATACCTTTATTTTATTTATTTATTTTTTTTTTACTCTGGTGCTGAGGATCCATTCCAGTGCCTCACTCATGCCAGACAAGCACTCCACCACTGAGCCACAACCCCAGCACCTAAAGAGTGCTTTTGATGTCTACTAAATTCACAATTTCTAAACTTCAAAGTGTGATTTCTCCTCATTGTAATCAACATATTTGTGTTGTTCATATTTTATAGAATTTGTCATTTTCTTCCATGGGTTCTCCATGAATGTATATTGTCCAATTATACCAGTTTCATTTTTAATTTCCTTGAATTCACCTTCATAAGCAGAGCTGTTGGTAGAAGCATAAGAAAAATGACCATGAGGTTTGAGGTCGAGGGTCCACGGTGTCTGTTAAAGTCAGATGACAAATATCCTAGGTTTTATGGACTACAGAGTCTAATTCATCGTTTGTTTTTTCAAACTCTTAGAAATGTAAGACTTGTTTTTTTGTTATTGTTGTTGTTCACATTTTTACATGTCTACCATACAAAAACAAGCCCTGCTTAAGATGAAAGAACAATTGAAATCAATCATAGTTTCAATGCCATCTATGTACTGCCCTTTCATAAAACATGGCATTCATTAAAAACAGTCTAAACTAAGTTTATTCCTTCTAGTGGAAATACCATTTTCTTACTGGGTACAACAGCATTTTAATACGATCTTAACACTAGAAGATTCACATTACAAGAAGCTGCAGGGGTGCGCGAGTCTCCAAGAACAGGATCACTTAGGTGACACCACGCTGAGATGCTGGGGACCAATGAGTGAATCAGCACTGACAGGCTGTCAGCAGCTTAGGCACTCGCTCACATTTCTTTATTTTTATTTAATGCCTTATTGTTTGTTCTGTTTGCTTGTTAGTTCTGGGGTCCATTCTTATGTTTTATTTGTCATCTCTCCTTTGATTTTCTTGACTGTGAAAGTTTCTTGGACTTTCCTTGTTTTTTGACAATCTTTATTCCTACTATTGTTTTTAATTGACAGATAAAGCTGTATGCATTTCTTGTGTGGAGCATATTTTGAAGAACATATGCATGATGGCATGTTTAAGCGTAGTTAATAAATACAAGGACTCCTCACGTAATTATCATTTTTGTGGAGAGTTGTTTTTGATAATATGGATAGTTTTGATATTTTGTGGAATGTCTCTCAACTGTGACTGATCTGATGTTTTCTCACATAATAAGTCCTTGAGAGATGATAGAGGACAAGTGTCACTGTCCACACGCCACTTCACAGGGACCTACTGTTGGCATGACATCACTGTTGATGGACATTGACCTGAGTCACCTCACTCAGGTAGTGACTGTCTATTTTTAAACATCAAAGTTACTCTCTCCCACCCCTTCCACACTGAACTTTCCAGAAGGTCCCCACTAAGGAAAGCTTAAACACTGCCCAGATGGGTTCCCTACCCTAGAGGAAAGCAATCAAAGCTAAGTACTGAAAACACTTGCCCATTATTCCTCACTTCTTAATTCATTCCATAATTTATTTCTAACAGTATGAACAGGTTTTAAGTTTTGAATTGTAATATATGGTACTACTTATTTATTTTGTCCTTCAAATTTTTCAGCTATGGCCACTGGAAACAGTCACAGTTGGCTCAAGTCTCTTTGACATTCTCTCATCCTATTTTTTAGCACATCTTATTTTCAGACAGTACAAGATGCCCCAGGTTTGTCTAGCATATTTCCTGCCTCAATCTTATCGTCAGTCACTTCTGCAAAAAGCCTGGTTCCTTTCATTACAGCACATAATTAGAAACCAAAATCCATCCTCAGTGCGTTCATCACTATAGGAATATCCTCCGGACCTTTTCGATGAAAAGGCAAGAAATGTGCTCACGCGTGCCAACCATGTGCACACGTCTGCATTTCTAGATGTACCACACAAGGCTCAGTGTTCTCCATTGCTGACGTCCCCATCGATAATTGCTTTCCACCGGGCCATCCTTACCTCTTACCCTTCCCTGCCTATTACTTCCATTCCAACAGTGAGACACCTGGCCTCTCCCACCTGCCCCCATTTACTTCACTGCTCCATTCCAGTATATATGCATAGAAGGATCACAAGTGTTAACCAGGCACCAAACAAAACAACCGCATAAATCACAGTACCAGGGTAGGCAATGTTCCTTTTGCATTTGGTTTTACAAATGTCACCTATTTACAAAGCCACTCAGGTGAGTGACTTTTTCTTCTACCCCCTTCAGTGAGGTTGATCCCTATGTTTTTCATAGATCAAGTGTGGTTGGGCATGCTCTGCATTGTATCCTGAAATTCTCCAGGCTCTTGATGGTTTATCCTTGATTCATGTATACATAATTTTATGTATATATCCTTCTTCCTGCAATGTTCTATCTGGTTTGACAAATGCTCAGGGTCATGTGTCTATGCTCACAATACACGACTGAACGTTTTCACTACCCCATGTTTTATGTCTACACTCTTTACTCCTACCCCTGAATCTCAGCCACTCACTGATCTGCTGGTTGTTTCTATGGTTCTGCCTTTTTTAGAAAGCCTTATAAATGGAATTTTATAATCTTTCAGACTGGCTTCTTTAACTTAATCACAAATATTTATGAGTCCCATGTCTATACATAGCTTGACAAATTGTTCCTTTGTAAGGCCAAATAGAATCTCTTTTGCAAACATAACCCAGATTGTTTATCCATTCACCTGTTGAAGAACATCTTGATGGCTTCCAGTGGGTGTCAACTTTGAAGGAAGCTACTATAAACATTTGCATACAGGTTTTCATGCATAATTACTTTTTCAGATAATTAGGGTAAACATGCAGTAGCAGAATTATTGGATTTATAAGATTGTGTTCAGTTCTGTATGAAACTACCAAAATGCCCCCAGAGTTCCTGTACCAGTTTTGCATTCCCTTCAGTAATGAATAGAAGTTTCCATTACCCCACTCCTTTCTAGTAATTGGTATTGCCAGTTTGAGGATTTCAGACATTCCAGTAGGTGTGCAGAGGCTCAGCCTTTTCTAATTTGATTTCTTTCTAATGACAAATGATGCTGGACATATGTGTCATCTGTTTCTCTGTCATTTGTATGTCTTCTAGGGGGAAATGTCTGTTCAGATCTTTTGTCCATTTTTAAATTTCTTTGTTGCATTATGAGTATTGTTTGTATATTTCTGATTCAAGTATTTTATCAGGTGTCTTGGTAATATGGTCCCTTAATCTGTAGCTTATCCTTTCATTCTCTGGACAGGGATTTTTCAGAGAGTTGAAGGTTTTCATTTTAATACCTTCCAAGTCATCATTTTTGTTGTTCATGCTACATGAAGAGGTCATATGGAGTCCCACCTTTTCTTCTAAAATTGCTAACATTTCTAAACTATATTTAAATATAGATGCAGTCCAAGTTTCTTTTGTTGGAGCTCTGATATCTGTGCCCAAGTTTATTTTTTGCAGGAGGCCACCCAATTGTTTAGCACGATTTGTACAAGACAATCCTTGTTTTGAATTGGCTTTGTGCTTTTGTCAAAATTCAGTTGATTATACTTGTGTGGGTACAGGCTGTCTCTTCTGTTCAATTGATCTGGGTGCCATTCCCCTGCCAACACCACTCTTTGTGCTGTTGTTAGCCCTAGAGTGGGTCTTGGAGTCAGGTAGGATCAGTCCTGTAGCTGTGTTCAGCTCTGCCTCTAGGTTTGCCATTTAACATGCATTTTAGAATGAGTTTGCCAAAATCTACAAAGGCTTGTGAGGATTTTAACAGGGCTCTGTCACAAGGTCCTTTTTATGAGGATGTATGTTATGAATTATTTCTGGAATTTATGGACAAAAGTAAATTTTATACTCTTGAAGACATGGCATGTCTTTCAATAAAAGGTATAAAATCCAGGGTTGTGATTTTTTAAAAATACTGATATCAAGAATGTAAAGAAAATAAATCATATTAGAAAATCACTCCAGTCATTTATTATTTTTGCACTGGGGATTGAACCCAGGGATACTTAACCACTGAGCCACTATGCAAGACCTTTATTTATACATATACATATACATATACAGAGAGAGAGAGAGAGAGAGAGAGAGAGAGAGAGAGAGAGAGAGAGAGAGTCTCCCTGAGTTGCTTAGGGCCTCATTAAGTTGCTGAGACTGGCTTTGAACTCATTATCCTTCTGCCTCAGCATCCCAAGTCACTGGGATTACAGGCATGGAACACAATGCCCAGCTCATAGTTGTTAATAAGATTTTTATTTTAACACCTAAATCTGCATCTTATATATGTACAAATATCTATGCATTCCTATTACTAAAGGATAAGATAGTTTTGTAACTAAACTTGGAAACTGAACAAGTATAAATATACAAAGATATAATAAAATAAGAAATTAAATCATAATATCAGTAAAAAGTTATTCTATTGAGTTGCTGTGAAATGTTTATAGTTCACATGAATTTGCTGTCTGTGTTAAGCATAATAGTTATTTTCCTTACTTTCTGTTTTACTTCCATTTCACATAATTCTTTAATAGAATTGGAGACTATGTCTTATATAAATACAAAGTCCCTATGATCCACAAAAGAAGAAAATATGAGCAGGATAATTTGCAATAGATTTTGAGTTAGCAGAGATTAAAATATCTTATTGGTGTTAGAATTCAAATTTATTATCCCAGCTAAATGCCTTTGGAAATGCACCAGGTCACTATCAAGGGAAACATACAATGATACCTAATTTTACATAATTTATTTTGGTAGATGAACATTTATAGAAGAGGGGATCTAAAGACACTATAGAGTAATTTGATTTCCTTATTCTACACAGAATCTGCACAGTAGTTTCTCCTATAACTCAAGGATAGAAAGAAGAACCACTCTTTTTAAATGGTTAAATTAGTTTCTCTGGTCTACCTTTTATAGTTCGTGAAAAATATATTTCATGTGATGCTGGCTCTCTCCTTTGTACATAAATAGCACTTTTCATCAATACCCTTGAGCAAGAACAAACAGCAACTTTTGAAAAAGAAGTATGCTTCAGAGATATCATGTAAATAAAAGAATTGTAGAACTGAGAACAGGACCAAGAAACTTCGTAAGAAAATTTGTGTTTATAAATTGTATGTTTTTCCTTATTAAAAATATAGGTTTGGTCCTGTTGCAAAACTAAAAAATTTCCAAGAACTCATTTGCTTCAAAAATCGTTTGTAAATCCAAAATGCCATCCACCCAATGTCTCCAGAAATCTCACCCACCCTTGACTTGATATGTAGTTGGTGACTCATAGCCACTCCTCTATACCCACAGTAAATGTCAAACCTTTGTGAAGGATTTATGCCTAATTCTAAGTACTGTTGGGATTCTGAGACACTTTGCTTTTCAATTATGACTTGCATGTTGTTATCTACCAGTGGATTCTAACGGGTTTGATAAAAAAAAAAAAAAAGTTATGTAAGACTAACATTTTTCTTATCCGAAACAAACATCCTACTTACCACTACTAAGTAGAAAAGCATGTGACTATAGTTTTTAAGTTCACTCAAGGAATTTCTGATGGATAAGTGAATATTTCTGAATCTATTAACACCCTTGAATATAAGGTATTATTTACCTAAACAGAACCACTTATGCTTTCTTTCCAACCACTTTGAAAAATTCTTATTGTTATGTTCATTATTGCCAAAGACTAAGGACTATTTGTCCACATAACAATGTTAAATTCAGGAATATTAAAAAGTAAAATAATACTCAATAATTTACGGGAGAGTGCTACCACAGCTGGAAAACACCATTATTATTCTCTGTGGCAAAACAATATTCTCATATTCCCTGCTAATATGTGATTATGATGCATCTGAAATGCTAACCAAACAGCACATACTAGACAGCAGCTACTTGAAGGTTACCCCTTGCTGCTCGATGGTGCACTCAACAAGGCTAAAGCCTAGTGATAATCAAGCACAGGAAGGCATGAGCTAAAAAGAGAAGAACTAGAACAAGAGATTCTCACTGCCTTTTCCCCGTTGTTCAAAAGACTTCTATTCTTGCTGAAAAATAAGAGGACATAACCATGGCTGCTGATGCCATAAAATCATGGTGCATAAAGAAGAAAGCCCCATGGCCCTAGAGGCCGAATCCTGTCCCCAAACCTCCGTGTTTGCATACACATGTCCTTCTTGGGCAGTGCTTTAAAGTCTCTTCCTATGCACTGCTACAAAGGGCTACCTTATTGGGTTGACTCCTGCAGAGCTGCAGGTCATATCCATCAACAAAATTTCTTAATGAAGGAGAAAAATAGAGAAGAAGTGCACTCTGCGTCTGTGTGGCATGGTTTCCTAAAATTACTTTTTCAGAATGAGACAATAAACAGCGTAAAATAGAGATTGGTACAAGGAAGCCACTTATTTTCAGGGTCTTTCCACTTTTATAACTTAATACTTATATAGCTACAAATTCTGCATGATATGTCCTTTCTTCCGATAGCTATACCCAATAAACGTGCACATTTCAAATTTATTGATGATAACCGATGTAGACTAAACACGGCTATCTTCCTAAATGTATTTTTAAATGAGAGCTAACCACAGAGAAGCATGTGAATCCTTCATGGTCACAGCCCAGCCAGTAAATTCCAGGGGTATGTTTCCTAGAGATCTGCTGAGTCAGGAAGGTCAGAGCCACAGGACCCCTAAGGGAAGGGGACATTGTACAGGGCCCCTACTAACACTTTGAATCCCATATTTCAGGTGAAATAGTAACATAAAAACAAAGGGAAATGAAAAGGAAAAAAAAACAAGAGGAGGGGCTGTGTTAAACATTTATAGCTATAAATCACATATGTATTTAGCCAGTCTTAGACCCCTAGTACAATTTTATACATAAAACTGCTTATAAATTTATGGAGACAATTCATTAAAATTATCCTCACATTGCATATGCCACTTTATGTTTACTGACAGAATATTTCAAAATAACTAGACCTATTTTGTAACAACTGCAATGATTAGAAATGCACTGGGTAAAATATGTGTAACAACCTTTCCCAATAATAAACTTTCATATGAAATCTCAGCAAATGCACAACTTACTGTGTTATTTGGGGCTGGGGATCATTTTTAAACACTTTTATTCTATAATTTTTAGTTTTTTAAACTAGTTAGAAAAAATACGGTGGAAATATCCATTTAATAATTGCATTGTACATGCAATCAGAAAAATCCCATGATTCATCACCTAAATGAGACATTGAATGCGTTTCAATTGATTATAGCAAATGGAAGAAATTATCCACAAGTCTACACTACTTGTGAATTAAATTCATTCCAGTATAAAGCATAAAAGAACAATGTAGCATCTAAAACTAAGAGAACTATGGTCACCTTATATCTCAAAAGGAAAATATTCCTGGTCTTCTTACCTTAGTTCTGATGTTTGGTTACTTATACAGACATTATTAATATAAAAATCAGTTAAGTTGAGTGCATCAGGTGCAATGAGAAAGGGCAATTGAATTGAGTCCAAATTTGAACATCAATTAATCATAGATCCTAATAATTGTTGATGTATTTGTATTGGCCACTCTATACTTATATATTGAAATGATATTCTTTTATATGCATGTGTTTTAATCATCTTAATTATATAAAAGCACTTCTTTTTTATATTGTTAATAATTGTCCATATATAGCATACATGTATACCATAATATTAATTTGGTATATCAAATATACCCAACATTTATATTAAAGTAAAATTACATCAAGTGAAGTAGTTTGTCATTGCTCTGTAATATTTTAATTTTAGTAGTTACATTAGTTTATAATAGCTTGAAATACAATTCTTTTGAATGCATGGAAGATGATCATTTTAATGTTAAAGTAAGCCTAGTGGCACATCATCAATTCTGTACAGGTGTTTCAGTTCTAGTTTGTTTCTTAGCTCAATGCTATTTCATCTGATTGCCACTCCTTTCATTTTAATGTAATCAATATGTTGTTATCACTTTTTGCTTACTTGAGGTTTTTCGGTTCATCGTGCACTTATCTTCTTTGTAACATTTTGAGTCAATCTTCCAGTTTAATGCTCCAGGAGTAATGGTCTTTGCCTTTATTCATACACTCAAAAGAGTATTTGGTGCTTTCTCTTTTGAGAGATATTGTGCTCAGCATATAACAAAAAATAAATGCAATATGGGACCTTCATACATTTATGAAACATTCTAGTACAGAGTCTAGTAAATTACCAATCCCACACATAAGCAAAACTGCTGCAATACTGGTGAAGGAAGTCTGAATGCTGCTAAAAATCTAGTACAGAGTCTAGACATGACTTGGCAGTGCCTAGAGAGTCTGACCACCATGCTGCAGTTGCTACTGCCTTCTAGTGGACGGAGGCCAGCAATGATGTTAAATGCACCACAAAGCACAGAAAAGTATCCCACACACCTCAAACCAAAGTAATCATGCAGGCTAAGCTAACTGCATGACTAGCAATCCATTTTAAGGAAACTGAGCTACTTCAAACAGCTTAGAAAAATATCTCTCTGAGGAAAGGAAAATGCAAAACTGAATAACAATGAAAGGAGTACAGCATGCCAAGAGGTTGCGCATTTAAGGGATAAGATCTGGGCTTCAGGTGTGCTTAAAATTCTGAATTAAATCAAATAGGAGTTAGATACCACTTAAAGGGTCTTAAAGAGGAAAGCAGTGTGATTAAGAATACAGAACACTTTTGTAATAATAGGAGATAAAACAAGGATACTGCAGTTATCTGGACACTCAGAGGTGTACTAGAGAGGAATAAAAATGGACATCTTTTGTAAATATGAAGAAGACAAATATTTAGCAATGGATTTGAATGTAGTGTTTACAGAGGTAAAATCAGGAATGAAATTTTAGGTTTTTCATTTAAACAGGAACTAGAAGAAATTAAGAAGTAGTAGCAATGCCTTTTATTGAGTTGGAGCTCAATGTTGAAGAAGGATAGATGTGTTTAAGGCAAATTATATTTGCAAAGCTTGTCAAATTTACAAAGGAAGTCTTTAAAAGACTGTGGCATAGACCAAAACTTAAAGAAGTTGGTCCTAGAGAACCTTCTAGATCATGGATGGCATGTTTTAGATGTAAGAATGATGTAGTCACATATGAAGAGGTCAAAAGAAAAAGAGATGCTAACAACAAAGATGTAAGAAATTCAGAATTTATGTCTGCAGAGGAAAATAACACATGGAGAAGGTTAAGAACTGCAGAAAAGTATCCAAAAACTGTGGCCTCCAATGAAGCCAACAAGATGAGGTGTCGAAAGAGTGGAAGGCCTCCTGAATGAAGACTCCTCAGAAAAATGACTGTGTGCTGCCTTTAAAAGTAGGGTTATTGGTAGTAACTCTTAACTGTCAGGCTTTGTTCAGCTGGACACAATTGAGCAATGTGGTCACCAAATGACTTTATCATAGGGATTGGTTTAAAAAATAGGAGAGATGACAGGAAAAGTATGAGATGGAAGATTTTGGCAAATACAAATGGTCAAATGTGAATATTCTGGTGTTAGTGGACATATGCAGAGCAAGGTTTCTATGGGAGCTCCATTCTGACCAGGACACTTCTGTGGCAACAGGGGTAAGGGGTATTCGAGAGGGACAAGAGCCTGACACTCATGAGGTATGACTGTCCCTAACATAGACTGTCTCCAGTTTTTCAGTGGAAATATCCCTTTTATGACTCCAAGATTCCCACAAATTGAAAGATAATGAGTAGGAATTCCTAATTTACCATCATGAAATAAGTAATGAAGAAATGTATACTATACAATAGTGATTAGAAAGAACAAACAATATTTATTATAGAAATACTAAAATATACAAAGGACAAGATAAATGGGTATTACTAAATACACTTTAATGAATAGCTATATATTCAATATTGAAAAAATGAAATATTGAAGAAAAAGAAAAAAAGAATTTGAAATATTATTAGATGTATTTGAGAGCATAATACATAAGGAATCAACCAAAGACAACCATGTTTGAAACTTTAACAGTGGATCTCCTTAATGATGGGTTTGACAATCATTTAGTAAAGTTCAAAACAGACCTCAAAAAAGTTTGCAGAATATTTTATGTTGAATAAAATATTAAAGAGGAATTAAGCAGAATTATAATGAATAAACAATATAGATTTGAGGAGAACTAATGCTTGAAAATTAATGAATTGTATTTGAACCAATTAAACTCAAGAATACATAGATCAGTGAGGATAATGGGTTTCAAGCAGCCTAGGTATAGAAGATACAAAGTCGTCTATAAGTATGTTTTCTGAAATTATGGAATACCCAAGACACAAAGAAGAACACAGAGAAACCAGAGAGAAATATATATGATGTGGTCTATGGCACACTTCTGTGATGCAAAAAAAAAAAAAAAATACAAAACAACCAGAAGGCAATGTAATAATATCACAATTTGGAAAATAATCTACAGTTGTCCAAGAACTGTCCTGCTGGAGAGATAATCTTCACAAAGTTGAGGTGAAATGAAGACCTTCCAAAGAGGAAAGGCTGAGTTCGCCTCCTTCCCATTTTCACCAAAGGAACCTAGGAGGGTTATGGTCACCTCAAGGGACAATAGCTGCAGACTGAACACCTGAGGGTGAGGAAAGGGGAGGAAATGCCATGAGCCCTGCAGGAAGTGCAAAGGACATTTTGCTATAGTCATGAGAGTCATGAGGGCCAAGCAGGACAGACTAATTTGTTTTCATGATTTTATAAAAAGGATTATGTGTGTGTGTGTGTGCACGTGTGCGTGCGTGTGTGCGTGTGTGTGTGTGTGTGTGTAGATATAGTCAGAAAAAAGAACACATATGAAGGCAAAATATGGCAGGAATTAAAGTTGTGCATTTTTCAGATGGCTTGGAGAAGAAATAATGAGGTATTCACAAAAGTTATTCTACGTCAAATATGTATGACAATATTTTAAGAGGAATCACTAAAAATAATACTACAACTTTCCCAAATGTAAAATTACAGATGAAAATAACTAAGGAAACTAACAAAGCAGAGGATAAATTATTTCAAAAAAATTCAAAAATAAAAAGTAAATCATAATAAATTGGAAAAAAAAACAATGTAGTGGAATAAGTGAAAACAATCATTATCACGGTAGACACAAAATATCACACCCAGGTCCCACTTTGCAGACTCGCCGCAGTCAGGCTCTGGAGAGTGTGGCCAGCAGACACACCATTCTCATTCTCCACCTTTCAGCTTCACTCTGACTGCCGTCAGCAGCAGAGAACTGCATGCTAAAGGGGACCCTTTTCCTGGGCAGCTGCATCTGGTATCTGAGAGACAATGAAAAATGGAAAAGATTGAATCAAAGATGCCATTTTGATTCAGTCCGGTCTCCAGTGCTGCCCTCCAGATTGACTGAGCATGCTTGCATAGCAGTTTGACTAGCTCTTTTTCTCTTTCCATTGTTTTATACCAAGGATTTAACCCAGGGGCATTCAACCACAAATACACATCCCAGCCCCATTTGTTGTTGTTGTTGTTTGTTTGTTTTGTTTTTTGAGACAGTGTCTTGCTAAGTTGCTAAGGATGTCTTTGAACCTGCAATCCTCCTGCCTCACCTTCCTTAGCCCTTTGATTTGCTCTTTGCCTTGATCCTATATTCTTCCCTTTCTTTTCACAAGTATTATTTCCTAATAAAATCTTGTAACCCAAACTGCATTTCAGTGTCTGACTCTGGAAAGTCTAAACTGCAATGGTAGATAGTTGACCTTGGCTAAGAAAAGTGGCTCTAGGCTGGGGTTTTGGAGCTAGGTCACCGGAGGCCACCCTGGCCCTGAGAATCGCCATCCCTGGAAGGGAGGACAACACAGGCCCACCTGACACAGAGTGGCAGTTCTGGTGTTCAGCCTTATCCAAGGTGAATGAAGGACATCTCTGTAGGAGTGAACGCACTAGCAGCTGTGTTGTGTCAAGATTTTGAAGTTCAAAAAGGAAAAGGTAGGTATAAAATAATGGGATTGGAAGCCTCGTGTAAACATCACTGATTCTCTTCCTTAAGGAAAAGGAGGGCTCAGAGCAAATACAGGAACTGAACAGTAATAGTGAACGCCAGAGGGATGCTTTGTTAGAGTTCTCATCTTCTGTAAGGGCTTGGCAAAGAAAGTCTAGGGTAAGCCCTGGAATCAGTTCCAGGAACTGAACTTAAGGGGCAACACACCCCCTGCCAAAGCAAACCCCTTTTGGCAAATGCAGAAAAAACAGGTCTACAATAGAAGGGGTTACACATCTGCATAGAAGTTTTTGGTTGCTTTAGATCCTAGGGCTCTTCTTAAGCTGTGAGAGTGCAGAATGGCTCTACATTTCCAAGTAACTCACTGTTCTGGTGCCTGTAAAAAACAGGATACATTTTTCTAGAATAATAATGAAGTGATCCAAGCTCAAACTCAAACAAACTCAAGCCAATCACAGCTGCCATTATGATCTGACACCTTATGTGTAGCAGAATTATAGGAACTCAGGTATAGAGTGCAGGAGGAATGAGTTAATAATACATTCTGTCTAATCTGGAAAGTGGATCAGAAACAGTCTACATAGACATGTAATGAATAATAATATTTAATTACAGCTGTGTCCATATGATAAATCCCATTAAAAGAGCCAAAAAACACAGTCATAAATTTTGTTGTCAATTCCATGTCTATAAAACCCATTTCTGATCTAATATTCAGTTTGGGATAGATAGAGTAAATATTGATACAATACCCTGATGCCATAGATTAATTAGAAAAGCAGGAGGCAGCCAGCTTGCGAATGCCTTGGGAAGCCACCTGGGCACCTGTGCTCCACAAGGTCCGAGGTAAGCTGTACAGACACTGGGGAGCTGCATATATCTATAACACTTTGAGGGTGCCTAAGATCAGGCAGGGACCGAGACAGTTCCAAAGTGAAGCTCAAATTACTGTCTCACACCTCTCACCATGAGACAAAAAAGTGCCTCTGTGCTTTGGGCAACAAAATGTAACACATCTAAGGAAAACTTTTCTAAACCATTCGCTGACTTTTGTTCAAGGATGTCCAATTCGATGCCTAGGGAAACAGGGAACAAAAGAAATGAATTTAAAATGTGTAATATTAAGAGACCAGGAAAACTCTCCGGGTATTTGTAAACAACAGTCTTCCAAATGGTTCAATGGCAGAATTATAAAATAATTGTGTGATAGCTTAAATTAAGTAAAATACAGTACATAAAATTTTGATGTAGGGGGCTCTGGTTGTTGCTCAATGGTAGAGCAACCTGCCTAACTAGTGAAGTCCTGAATTCCATCCCATCAGCACAAAAATAAATAAATAAATAAATAAATAAATAAAATAAAAAATGAGGCAGGCAATGCAGCACTTCTAGAGAAATATACACAATGCCTAATGTACCTGTTAGATTGTAAAAATGTTTCTAAATCAGTGTTCTAGACTTCCACCTTAAGGAAATAGAAATCGACAAGCAAATTTTACAAAAACTGAGCATATAGGCAGAAGCAGTACGGATAGAGGTTGAAATCAATAGTGTTGAAAGCAAGAATGATAAAATGAATACAAAAGCTGATTCTTTGAAATACATTTTGAAAAATTAATAAAGTTCAGTAAGAGATGTTTTTGAAAAATAGAAGGTAAAATATAGATATTAGAAGAAAAAAGAGAAGCCCTCAGTATGGATTTTACAAATACTCAAAGGTGAATAGAGAACTACTACAAATAACTTCATATACAAAAATTTGGATAGTTAGATAGCCATAAAATGGGCTAATATATCAAAATACACAAACTCCTAAAACTTGCCCAAAATAAAATATATAGCCTGAATGGTCTTATAACTGTTAATTAGGATGAATTCATTGTTTAAAATAAATCTCCATTAAAAGTTTGATTTTTTTAAAAAAAAGCAATATCATTCACTAAATAATATTCCAAAGAAAATGGCACTACTGGGCAGCTTTTCAAGAAACATGCACAGCATCTGTACTTTGGAAAACCACAAAATAGTGATAAAATAAATCAAAAAGGTCTATGTAATTGAAGAAACCCACAAAGTTCACTTTTAAGATTCAACACAGGAACTGTACAAATCCTCTCAAGGTGATAGATTTATTCCAATTAATTCCAACAGGACTATTTGTTGTGGTTGCTGCAGTAGACAAGCTGTTTCTAAATTTTATAAGACAGGCAAGGAAATTAAAATAGCCGAAATTATTTTCAAAAGCAGAATTGGTCTGAGGGACCATATCACCCAGACTTACTATGCAACTGTGGTCATTAAGCCAGTGTTATACTGGTAAAGGGTGGGAGAGCATCAAGTCCAAAGTATGCGCAGCAGCTTTTTGGCAAATTGACAACAGCATTTCAGTAGAGAACAAGCCAATGTTTCCACTCACATTTTAGAAAAACCTTAGGCAGCCACCTACAAAAAATAATAACTTTAACCTAAATGTTGCATATTAGGCAATAATTACCTCAAAATGGATGGTTAAAATAAAAGTAAAAACTACCTTTTGCAAGAAAAGCACAGGAAGAAAACTAGATAGCCTTGGTTTAGGTGAAATATTTTCAGAAAGGACCAAATGTGTAATCCAAAAACAGGAAAGAGTGTAAACGGGACTTCCGAAAAACTAAAATCCTTTGGTCTACAAAATATTTAAGACTTTTAAAATTTATTTTATTTAGTTATTCAGGACAGTATAATGCACTTTGATACATCATGTACCATCCCACTGGTCATATTGTTATGTATGGACAGAGGGTAATAATGTCTGATTCATTCTACTATCATTCCTACCCACATACTCTCTCCCTTCCCTTCATGCCCCTCTACCTAAAGTATCTGTATTCTTCCCTAGCTCCCTGCCACCATTGTGAATTAGCATCCACATATCAGAAAAAAACATTTGGCCTTTGTTTTTTGGGGATTGGCTTGTTTCCCTTAGCATGATAGTCTCCAGCTCCATCCATTTATCGGCAAATGCCATAATTGCACTATACTTTAAGGTTGAGTAATATTCCATCATATATACGCACATATATATATGTATATATATATGTGTGTGTGTGTGTATGTATGTGTGTATGTGTGTGTGTGTGTGTGTATACCACATTTTTTTATTCATTCATCTGTTGAAGGGCACCTAGGTTGGTTCCATAGTTTAGTTTTGTGAATTGAGCTGTTACAAACACTGACATGGCTGCACCACTGTAATATGCTGATTTTAAGTCCTTTGGGTATAAACTGAGAAGTGGGATAGCTGCGTCAAATCGTGGTTTCATTCCAAGTTTTCTGAGGAATCTCCATATCGTTTTCCATAGTGGTTGTACCAATTTGTAGTCCCACCAGCAATGTATGAGTGTACCTTTTTCCCCACATCCTTGCCAATGTTTACTGTTGTTTGTATTCTTGGTAAATGCTGTTCTGACTGGGGTGAGATGGAATCAGATCAGTTTTGATTTGCATTTCTCTAACTGCTGAAGATGTTGAACATTTTTGCATGTATTTGTTGGTTGGTTATATTTCTTCTTATGTGAAGTGTCTGTTCAGTTTCTTAGCCCATTTATTGATTGGGTTATTGGTTTTTGGTGTTTAGTTTTTTGAGTTCTTTATACGTCCTGGAGATTAATGCTCTATCTGAGGTACAGGTGGTAAAGATTTTGTTCCATTTTGTAGGCTCTCTGTTAAGAGGATGAAAACATGAGCCATGAATTGGGAGAAAATAATTGCAAACCACATATCCAAAAAAGTGCTTGTATAAAAATATAAATAGAAAAATAAGTGGTAAGAAAACAGCAATATTAAGACATGGGTGAAAGCCTTGAACAGACCCATCAACAGGAGAACGTGGATGCCAAATAGCATCTGCACATTAAAACCCTGATGAAGGGCTGGAGATGTGGCTCAAGCGGTAGCGCGCTCGCCTGGCATGCGTGCGGCCTGGGTTCGAACCTCAGCACCACATACAAAATTAAAAAAAAAAAAAGATGTTGTATCCACCAAAAACTAAAAAATAAATATTAAAAATTCTCTCTCTCTTAAAAAAAAAAAACCCTGATAAGGTCCTGTGGCAGTGTCTGAAATAACTGACACATCCCAGGAGCCAACAGCGGTGGCAAAACTCACCATTCATATGATATGGGGCAGGGTGCAGGGGTTACAACACTCTGAAAAATGGACAGACAGGCTTTTAATTTTTTTAATAAAAAAACATAATCTCCCATGTAAGTCAGCAATCCCTTTAACCATAGGTATATTCCAGAGCGAATTGAAAACTTGTGTTTGCAAATAAAGGACACAATTATTTGCAACTGTTCATTCATAATCTCTCTCTCTCTCTCACTCTCTCTCTCTCTCTTTCTCTCTCTCTCACACACACACACACACACACACACACACACACACAATCCACCCAAATGCTCTTTGATGAAGTAATGGGCAACCCAGCCATGGTGTGGCCCTAGGAAGGAACACTGCTGACCAGGAGAGAGGAAGGGCTCAGGCCTAGGCATGAAGCATCGAGAACCTTGTAGACCTTCTGCTTGTGGAGGGCATCAGCTTGGGGTATTGGACCATTTCTTTTAGATGGACTTCTGAGATGATAGATAGATAGATAGATAGATAGATAGATAGATAGATAGATAGATAGATGATCTGCAGTAACGGGAAACAGATCTGAGTGATGAGTAGGGAGGATATGACTGCAATGTGAGAGGTAAAGGGAGTGTTTTGAGGCCATGAAACTTGTGAATGCAGCGTTAGGAACGGTGTCATGGGTCGCAGTGATTTTGGTATTCACAGAACTGCACGCCAAATGTCAATCTCACCATGTGTTCATAAAAACTAAATAAAATGAAGGACTTCCTGCAAGTGGGCTCACCGGACCTGTTGAGCCTGGTTCATTCCATTCAGCAGAATGTCCTCAGGGTCTCTGCTGTGGCAGGGCTGGGAGCCCCTGTGTAAAGCTGAGTGATATTCCACTCTCATCTGTGCCATATTTTTTATCTTTCCATCCGTGAGCATGACAGATGGATAGTTAAGAGTACAAAGGAATGGGAAAATAAACAAGGAGAGAAACGAATTACAGTAGATGGGGTAGAGAGAGAAGATGGGAGGGGAGGGGAGGGGGGATAGTAGGGGATAGGAAAGGTAGCAGAATACAACAATTATTAATAGGGCATTATGTAAAATTGTGGATATGTAACCGACGTGATTCTGCAATCTGCATTTGGGGTAAAATTGGGGGTTCGTAACCCACTTGAATCTAATGTATGAAATATGATATGTCAAGAGCTTTGTAATGTTGTGAACAACCAATAAAAAAAAAAGAGTACAAAGGAGGCTACAGGGGCTGGGGCTTCCTCTTGCTCTTCCCCAAGATTGTTTTCCTAGCTCTGCTGTGTGACATTGTGCCTATGGTCACCCAAGCTGTATTGCACACATAAAAATTCAGGAAGATGGTATAATTCACATTATGTGTTTATACCCCAATAAAAGAACAAAGTTTAAAACACTAATGAAAGATGCACACACCAATAAACTTACCTCTCATATTTCGTTTGAGAGACCAGATCAATTTATTTGTGTCTTTATTAACCATCATAAGATTAAGATTTAGGGAATTTTTATGAGCTTCCTAAATTATTAATCCAGTGTGGGTTTAATGATTTGGAGTGTGCCCCGTATTGGGTGACTAATGGCTCAATACCCATCCATCATCATTACAGTGAAGTCATCTGCTAACAGCAGGCTGGGCCTTTCCAGAATCTCCAGGACCTACCTGTGGCATTTGCTTAGACAAGGACTACAGAAAATTACTTTTAATTCGGCAGATATAAGTGGTCTCCCAAATAGGAAAACATTTTTATTAGTAGTGGATTACTATGTTATAAGCATTCTGTAAATTCAAGATTTTCCCAAGATGTCTAGTAATTAATAAATTTATACATAAGCAAAAATTCTGAAGAAATGTTTCATACTCCAAAGTAACTTCAATGTAGTGTTTGCATCCAAAGACATTTCAGCTTAAATCCTAGATTGTAAAATAACACTCTTTACACATAGGTATCATTTTGCTTCACAAAGTACTTTATTATGTAATTGCCAGATACTCATCTTTAGCAAAATGAATGACAACTATTGATTGTTTAAATGTCCCAACTTCACAATAAGTACTGAATTTTCTTCTCTCTTCTTAAAGACATATTGTATTATGGTAAAATATATATGTAATACCCCTGGCTTTTCTTAATTTAAAAGTTTACTTAGGTAAATTATTAACTATTGCTAGTAAAAATGTTAAATGTTTTTTTAAATTGTGACCTTGATTCATATTACTAAGGAGCCTACCAGAAAAGTTTTATCAAGTTATATTTCTTCCATATGTGTGCCTCTGTGTGTATGCACATGGGTCATATATAATATAGCAATTCAATCAATAGAAATATAGTATGTCATTTTAGTTCAAATACTGAGAAAGTTAATGAGACTAAATTTTGATTTCATATGAGGAATGAAATCTAATTCTAAGCACAGTACCCCTTTTTTTGCTTGTACAGACCAAACACACCCACCCACCAACCCCCCACACATACATTATATATATATATATATATTAGGGTTTTCCAGAGATACAGAATCAAATAGTCTATACA
Organism: Spermophilus citellus; assembly: GCF_964194105.1. NCBI lineage: Eukaryota > Metazoa > Chordata > Mammalia > Rodentia > Sciuridae > Spermophilus > Spermophilus citellus. Next base: position 125,313,619 of record NC_138198.1, read on the forward strand.
TATAATGTGGAAAGGCTTAACTTTAAGGAATTAGCTCATATGCTTATAGAAGCTGACAGGTTCAAAATATGCAGTTATAGTCTAAAGACCCTCAGGATAGAGCTGATGCTGCAATTTGAGTCTGAAATCACCTGCTGCAAAATCGTCTTAATCAGTAGAGGATAGGCTTTTGTTCTAGCCAGATCTTCAACTGATTAGATGAGACTCACCCACATCATGGAGGTCAATCTGCTGTAGTCTAACTCCACTAATCTGAATGTTAATTTTAACCAAAACATCCTCATAGAAACATCTAGAATATCATTTTGCTACATATCTGGGCATAATGGCCTGCTGAGGTAATACATAAAATAATCATCACCGTATTAATATTTTAGAGTTTAATCATCTCTATTTTTTTATGTCACTCTTTGAATTAAGTCACTTGTGTATTCAGACATATTTAAAAAAGCAAAGCCAGGATTGCCAACTCTCAATCACTAATGAGCTAAACGTGTTTGACACTGAATACATAATAACAGTGCAGCCTGCAATGTTAGTCCTGAACACTGTTTGGAAGCAGTAATGAAAATTTAAAAAATTTAAAGGTTTGATAAGCACTGTAGCATCTTATTCTGTTACCCTGCACCGGCCAATTGAAACCTGAAGCTAACTTATGAAAAGTAGTTTCAGGAAGTCAGTTTCTTTGGAAAATTTTGAACATGAAATGCATTTTGATCTGCACAGGTTTTTTTTCCCCCCATTTTCCATTTCAAAAGTTTCAGATTCCTTTTCATGTTTCATCCCCATAGCAGGCAGCCTCAGATGTATTTCATTTTAGAATTGTGAGGATCTTTGAATCCCATTATTCAAAGTAAAATGGGATGAATTGGAGAGTTATCAACCAACATGAAGCAAAAAAAGTATTTCAGAGGAAAACCTGCGATGATTTTTTTTTTAATTTATTCAGAAAGGACCCAAGTGGCAGGATCCCTCCTCTGCGCAGGACCAAGCCCTGTGAATACACAACTTGGCTGTGGAGGGCTCTCCAGCAGAGCAGCCTGCACTGAGCTCTCATTCTGTGCTAAGTGGCAGTGGGAATTTCCCATGGATCCTGCCTGTCCTCCTCAAACAAAATGCCAGTACAGTCCTAATAACCTGACCTCTGTGAACACATTAATTAAGAGTAGTGTATCCTATGTCTGTATTCATTTTTAACAGTGCATTCAACTTACTATGGAATAATGCATTTCTCAGGGGAAGAAACCACTCCTACACATGCCAGGCTAGCAAGGGCGCCTTTGTTGCCTTTGCAGATGCAGTTGAAAACCAGGCATTTTATGTATGTGCCATCAAGCCACACTACAGCTGGCCCTAAACCAACGATCAGATAACCAGTAGGTGAACTGCTGAGCCCAGGCTGGTGGGGAAGCAACCTGCATGAGAGGGGCATTTCGGGGGGGGGGGGGGGGGCTTTCTTCTTGGTTAAGGAGTAAGATCCGGGAGACGATGGACGGTATGAGGTATTGCACCCGATTTAGCCCTGGATAGGGAGCAGCTACTGAAAATGGAAAAGGCTGTACTTACAAGAGTTTCTGTGGATCTTAGAAAGACTATTTCAATATTTGGTGGAAGCGGAGATATACGGGGGAAATGAGTATCTGCCTCATGTTGAGGGGGGAACATGTCATTCTGACGTTCACAGGGCTGAAAAGAAGGAGGGAAATTTGATCATAACAGATGATGATGACGACGGTGGCAGCTCACACACGCTGAAGCCCTGTGTGTCACCAGGCCGTGCTGAGAACTGTGCACAGCAGGTGCAGGAGACCCCGTAGTAGCAGGAGCCCACAGCTGTTTCTCGGGTGGAAATCTGCTCCTGCAGGACTTCCTGGCCTTGCTGAGCCAAGCCTGATGTGCAGGAGCAGCAGAAGGCGATCCTCCGCTTCTCAGATGGCAAGGCTCAGCTGCCTGGGGGCAGGGGTCCAGTGGTTCCTGCAGAGGTCTTCGGTGGAGCGTGACTGGCTGAGCCCCATGTGGACCTTTATTCCTGGGGTATAAACACCACCATCCCTGTAAGAGATGAGGAGTGAACTTGCATAGGAAAGTTTGCTCTTCCTCAGTGCAAAGAATCCTGGAGCAGGCTCCTCCTGACTTCCATCCTGTCAAATGCAGGGGACAAGTTCGGTTAGGCTCCACAGCGGCATGGTCACATGCAGAGGTGATTGAATCTAAGAAATTTTCAGCAGGAACAATTTAAAGATACTTCCTCATGTATTTTAAGTAGAATTCCTTTTTTTTTTTTCCTGTTCTCTGGGACCTCTCTAAATGTTCAACAAAACCATTAAAAATGAAAACCCTGACGGGAACAGTGGTGCACACCTGTAATCCCAGTGGCTTGGAAGGATGAGGCAGGAGGACCACGAGTTCAAAACCAACCTCAGCAAAAGTGAGGCGCTAAGCAACTCAGTGAGATCCTGTCTTTAAATAAAATACAAAAGAGAGCTGGGGATGTGGCTCAGTGGTCGAGTGCCACTGAGCTCAATCCTTGGTAACCCCTCTGCTGCCTAAAAAAGATGAAAAACTTTTTTCTTGAAATTTCATAAACTCTCAGATTAGAGTACGTATGCATTTATATTTTAGTTTGTGTCCCCGTGAAAGTTCCTCTGTCCTATGTACAATACACACACCCATACACATATACCATAATATATAGTTTTTCTGGTGAGTTCTAATTTATTGCTCCACAAACAGTATTTTCCAGTGGGACAATTAGAATCCACCAACTTCCGTAATAAGAAAGGAAAGTTATCAAATAATAAAACTGAAATTAGTCTTGCACTGTGTTGTCTTTCCTCCTTTGTTTGGAGTGTCTGAAGAACCATTTGCTTGTCTATTTTTGATGATCCCACTCTGGCCTGAGTTTGCATCTCCTATGAGTTACTGCATGTGTAACTCAAGCAAACCACGCATCTGAGTCTTGGATTCTCCATATGTAAAATAAGTTGTTATAACAACAACAACAAAAAAATGAGGTGAAACACATAAAACATTAGAAGAGCATCTTGCAAACTAAAATCTAATTATTTTATTTTTACTTAGAATAAAAATTCCTTTGCCAGAATGCATGTCTATAACTCTTGTTGTGTACAGTGTCTGACACATTGCTATCATTTATTAATGTGATATTATAATAACCTTTTATTATTATAATATTTTTCAGTGTCAGCCACAGTATTATTGTTATATAAGGTAAAGCAATAAGCTTACATAACTAGGGTTTCAAATATTTTCAATAATAATACATTTCTCTTTATTGAAATTAAAATATCCAGAGCTCCTTGGCCATCGGTGCTGAAATGGGAGCCTATTTTATCTTTCCATTATTTAACAAATAATGCCTAACTACATCATGCTATCTTTTAGCATATATTCTTTTGTGGGAAATCAGTGAATTTCAATGAGAATTTTAATAAGTCCTAAGTCTTATTATTAGATTTGCTTTGCTAGGTGTTTAGTGTGCCCCTTGAGAGGTCTAGGAGGAAAATATGTGGATAGATTCTTATCAAGTAGACATCAGAGTTCAAGGCATATTGTGAATTTGATTCATTATTGCTGTTTCATGTGCAGTGCTTTGGCACTAATATCATCTAAACCTGTTGTAGATATTCCTAATTTTCCATAATCAGAGTTCTAATAGAGATTTATAACTTCATGAATTATCAGTCTGGTAGGAAAAAAGTATGATTGAAGTGATTATGCAATGCAACCCCGTAAAAAATCTGTTTACGTGGCTTTATAAATGTATTCTATTTAAAATTTTAGTGTTAAGGTTATTTTTTCTATAATTCAGTGTCATAACATAGTAAATATCATTTAAAGTATTTTATAAAATTATTGAAGGAGCAGCAACAATATCGTCTCATAAAAATTGTGCTCTATAAATGTATAAAGACTATAATTTCCTCTGTGAGAAATATGGGCTTGTTAATATGGCAAATGAGAAGAAAAATGCTTGAATGTTTAAATAGAAATGGAAATTCATGATTTGCATAAATTTTAAAATGCATATTATTTATTTATTTATTTATTTTTATTGGTTCTTCAAAACATTACAAAGCTCATGACATATCATCTTCCATACATTTGATTCAAGTGGGTTATGAACTCCCATTTTTTACCCAAATACAAGTTGCAGAATCACATCGGTTACACATCCACATTTTTACATAATACCATATTAATGACTGTTGTATTCTGCTACCTTTCCTATCCCCTACTATCCCCCCTCCCCTTCCCTCTCATCTTCCCTCTCTACCCCATCTGCTGTTGCATATTATTTAAATAGACCTTACCACTTATAAGTGAAGACAACCAAGTGAAACTTCAACCAGCATACTTTTGTTGAAGCAGAAAATTCTGAGGTGTTAAAGGAAAATTGTACCACAATGGATTTTGAATGTTGGATTCAGCAAACAATGGGAAAATCGAGAGAGAAAATCACATGAAAGATCACAGTAAAGAAAACTAAGTTGGACTGTATTTCTCTTTGGGGGTTTATATGAACCAAGACAGCTTTGTGGTATCACCAGGGGAAAAATTTTATCTCTATGCATAATAATCCTTAATCAAAAGCTGTGCAGTATTATGAACCTGGGTTTCTAAGTTGTCTGGTTCTGCTCTTCTTTTGCTGACCTGAGTATAAAGTGGAAAAAGATGAGAGCTTTAGCCAAGAATGGAAGTCATGTTGGCCATGCTACCAGATCATTCTTTGATTCCAGGGCTGCTGAGAGTCTTTTGAGTCTTCACCTAAGGAAGACGTTCATATAAGGTTAATGTGGGGACTCACAAAAATGCTCCTGCTTCTTTCAAAAAGCTGGCAACCAGAGGGGAGGCATGATGCAGAGCAGGATGGATTTGACAAATGGTGCTTTTAGCCCCGGCTGCTGTTCACCGTGGGTCATCTGTCATGGGTATTGAACCATATGCAAATACAGGACCTTATTCAGTACATTGTTTTAGTGCCTGACACATAACTTTCACCATATCAGGTGATAAGTGCTTTAGTGAAAATCACACCATTAGTTATCATCGGGGATGCATGTGCCTGTGTATACGTGTGTCCTTGAAAGTGTCTGCCTTTCCATCTTTTTCTACTACAATAAAAGATAAAATAATGAAAGGCATCAAAAAATACAACTGCAGTGAGCAATCATAAGCCTTTCTGAGATGGTGAGCACGCTGGCACACATAAGTCATTTCATTACAGGTGGGATTGATCTTGGTTCCCCTAGTTTAAAAAATAAATAAGATCCTCAACCAAATCTTTGTGTAGAAAAACAGTATTACTCATTCATATATATCACATTAAAAAATGAATATTTACAGCCTAAACTAGCCACTGTTTGCCCAGAACGTAAATGTCAGCAAGAAACATATATACTCGTTGTCGTATCATAAAGCATAGGGTATGTGTTTATCTAGCAGTTAGAGTTGCCTTAATTCATATTGGCAAGGAAGTAAACACTGGGCTGTCAGATCACACCTTCTTCTGAGATACTCTCTTCTGAGTCTCCTCAAATCCAAAGGATCTGTCAAATGCATTACATATTTTTATCCCACTTCAAAGTCACCATGGCCATCCTTGTCAGCCTCATCTCTTGCCACTCCACCCACAGAGATGCCACCAGTCCCAGAGAAACAGTCACCTTCTCCATGCCACCCAGGTTCTGGCTCACCTTCCTAGCTCCACTGTTCTCCCTTCATCCTCTGGGTCCATTGTTAGATGGCGAACTTGGGACTCCTCAAAGCATAAAGGTCTCCAAGGTGAATGTATTTCTTAAGTTGTAAGTGACCCCTCTTAAGAAGGAAGTAACCAAAGCTTTAAAGGATAAAACCAAAACTACCAGATCAGCATTTCCAATGCACCATATTGGCAGACAGTGAAAAGACCAACCCAAGTTCAAGGGGAGTACAAGACTGTCTAGCAAACGTGGTGCACAGGATCCACTTACACATCATTTTTGAAGTGGCCCTCCAGCTTCAGAATTATACCATATGTTCTCTATGACACTGGTTTCTAATACCTATGCAAACTTAGAATAATTTTGCACAAATCGGGAAGTTGATTATTTTAGCTTTGTAGCATTTGTGATAACTAAAATTGAGGGGGAAGCATTTTGAATGACTTATTTTCTGTATGCTGTAAAACAAACCACTCTAATCTTCAGTCAAATTATTGTTATTTAACTACAGTTTGCCAATAACAGGTGAGTTTCCAAGCAGTGAAAATTGATCTTGATGTCTATGTTTCTGAGTTCAGCAATAAAACCGGAAGAAGATGACATAAGACTTTAGGCTTGGCACATCCTTTGAGAAGACAGGGGACCTTAGGCCTATTATTATTATTCATATCTCATCATCCAAACTCCTTCGTGTTCATTAATCAGAAAGGAAGCTGGGCCCAGGGGCACATGTCTGTGATTCCTACCAGCTTGGGAAGCTAAGGCAGGAGGATCCTGACTTCAAAACCAGACTCAGCAACCACAGTGAGGCACTAAGCAAAACACAAAAAGGGCTGGGGATGTGGCTCAGTGGTTGAGTGCCCCTGAGTACAATCTGCAGCACCTGCCCCCCCCCCCAAAAAAAAAAAATAGAAAGTAGAATATTGATGGAAGTTACCAAGACGAATGGCTGGCAAACCTCAAGGAAAGGACAGGCAGATGTCATGACAGGCAATTAAAAATGATATCACAAAGAGATCTTCCTCTCGCTAGTGGCTGAGGGACTTAAATTAAATCCTCTAGCTTCAAAGGTGTCTGGGAAATTATTTTCTAGGAATATTCCATTGAAAACCACTAATTTATGAAAGAAAGGAAAAAAATGAATCATGAGAATCCAGTTGACAGTATCCAAAGAGGGAGAGACACATGCACACATAAGCAAGAAGATGCTGCTTAGTGTTATGCAAGAACACTTCAGAGATGGGCTCTGGAGGTGGCCTTGGAGTGTCTTAGGAAGGGCTTGGTGTGAAGGCCTCACGGAGTGATCATATTTAGCTGATACTTAATTGAGGAGTGGACTAGGCCAAAAATCAGGAGAGCAGAATGTATATATATTGAGTAGATTTGATGAAAAGTCCCCTAAAAAGCATCTTATCCTGTGGGAGCTACAGAAAGCTTGGTGAATGAGGTGACCAGGGTGCCATATGCCATTCATGCCCTCTGCAGACCCAGGCATGGTGTCTTTTTGTAGGCTATGGAGAGGACTTTGGATTTTATTTTAACAGCAATAGGCAGCAGTAGACTATTTGAAAGAGGGAAATGATCTGGTGTGATTTTTACTGGGAAACATTATATTGTTGATGGGATTAGAGTCATATCTTATATGTTTTACATATACTATGGTTTAAATGAGAGCTACATATTTCAATGGCATTTCCAAATATTATATCAAAGACAAATCAAAAATGCAATATGAAGCATGAATACTATTGTCTTCCAGGTTTGGAAGTACAGTTAGAACTGATTTGAATACTGCTTTCTAACCTAGAGATTTGCTAAAACTCTCAACAAAAGAAAGAGGCATGAGCTGTATGATTCAGGTACCATGACCACTTTGTGTAATCAGCAGGGAGTGCGCTGCCCCTGATATCCATCCCCAGGTCTGGGCTTCCATAATCTTCCCAGTTCTGAAAATTCCTGAATTCCATTCCCAGATTTCCTTGGCAGCTGAGGCAAGGTAAAGTCCTCAGTAAAGACGTGCACCTGCTGTGAAGGAGGGCGCCCCCAGAACCTGTGCACTGCTGCCTGGGTGGGGTCCTGCAGTGCCAACAGCACCAGGGCAGGGCCTCTGCAGTTCTGCTCAGCAGCAGGAGCAGCAGTTCATGGAGACACATGAAACATTTGCAGCAGAGGTATCAGCACATATGGAGATTTCTTGAGTTCTAGAAAGATGTTTCCTTCTTTAGTTAAGGGGCAACATTTGAGTCATCCCTGAGAATCACAGAATTTCCCACTTTGCTGTTCTGATTCTATCAATCATTGGCTCCTCCTGTAACCAAGTTCTTGCACCAAGTCCACCTGCAATAGCTAACATGATTTTGTCTTCTTATCTGGACTCTGACAGATGCAAGCTATAACAGCTTGAACTCTAGAGATTTTATACCAACATAGACTTGCTCAAGATCAGAAAGTCAGCAGCATCGCTCCTGCTTTTGCTATATATGAATTCTGAACAAAGTACCTACTTGATAATCTACATGACATCTGAAATTTCTTTCAGAATTCATTGTTTGAAATGGAAAGTAAAATTTAAATATAAAAAATTACATTATAGATACCTAGAGTTTTGGTCTTATTGACTTTGTTTATAATTGGTGGTCTACTTCATTACTTTTTTCATTCATCATTATTTTTCCTTGCTACTAAATGTATGTCATTGTAATTTAAATCCAGTTAACTCATTGTATAGCTCTTGTGAATTTTTGTAAGTATAAGTGTTTAAAACTATAAATTCCACTCTGAGAACAGCTTTAGATTCATTTCAGTTATTCTAACATTTATTTTATTTGGGTCCAAATATTTTCTTTTATTTCTTACTTGATGTGCCAAATGCAGAATCTTATACTGCTTCATTTCCATATATTTGAGTAATATTTATAATAACATTTTTTATTGATTTCTAATTTTTAATTTTTCTTGATTTTTATTATTTAATTTTTATTGATTTTTAATTTTCCATTGTGGTAAGGGGACATGTGCTCAGGTCTTGAGCAAGAGAAACTTTGAAAATTACAGAAAACAAATTGCTATATTAACATAATAAAGGAGGGAAACATATATGATAATCAGAAAAGGCAATGCATGACAAGTATCAGCTTCTATCCCAATTTTCAAGTAAGAAAAAAATAGTAAAAAAATAGCGGTGATTGTTCTTGGGTTAATAGGATGTCCCAGGGAATACACACCCAACATCCACTGAGTGGCCAAACTTTGTGCACATATTCTCTGCACAGCAGTGAAACAGGGACTTCCACTTCCGTCATTCACATCACATCCACTCAGCATTGAATGAAATCTCTAACCAGTGCAAAGGGTAGACAAAGTCATAAAAGCAAGGCACCAGAAAGAAGTGGAAAGTTCTTTGTGTAGGTTATGGGATTATGTATCTAGAACATCCCAATCAGTATATCAAATAACAATAATAAAAATTTAAGTGAATACTTATTTTTTAAGTGAATACTTAATTTTTACATACAATGTGTGTATCAATAATAATAAAAATAATAAGTGAATACCTCAAATAAAATAAGTGAGTTTAGCAAGGACTCCGGATAAAAAGTAAAGTACATATGCAGTCAACCATGTACACATTGGAAAGAACAATTGGAATATAAACTATATTACACCACTTAAATTATATCAAAAATGTTAAATATAGGGATTAGCTTAGATAATAATGGTGACACCACTACATTGGCTCCAAAATACTAGGGAAATTAAAAAAAAAAACACAAAAACTAAATACATGAAAAGACAAAATATTTATGCATTGAAAGACATACTAGTATTAAGATATTATTAAGAAACCACAAATAAACCTGAACAGCAAAAATAATATTGAGCAAAATTAACAAAGGTGGAGGCATAACATGACTTGATTATAAAATATGTCACATAGTTACAGCAGTTGAAACAATGTGGGACTGACATAAAAAGACCCACAGCAATCAGTGGAATGGGCTAGAGAGCCCACAAATAAATCTGCCTTTTTTCTGAACTGATTTTCAACAAAAGTGCCTACAACAAACTAGAGGAAAGGACCAGATCTTCAATAACAATGGTGGGGAAACTGAGTCTCCATACTCAGAAGGATGAGTTTGAACCCTTACCTCACCCACATAAGTAGGAATCAACTCAAAATGGATCTAAGCTTGAACCTAAGGCCTGGAATTGTAAAAAATATTACGAGAAATGGCTGGGGGCCTCCATGAGATTGATGTGAGCAATGGTTTCTTGAATATGACCAAAAGAACAGGTAACAAAAGGAAAATAGACAAATGGGATTAAGCAAAATAGAAAAAGTAGAGTGAAGAGACGACCTACAGACAGGAGAAGATGCCTGCAAACACCATTTCCAATAAGGGGCTAAGGTGCAAAATAGGTAAGGAATCCAAGTAACTCAGAATCATAAAACCCAAACAACACATGGGCAAAAGACTTGAGCCCAGGTCTCAAAAGAAGACATACAAATGGACCACAGATACATGAAAAAGTTCTCAACATCACAAACCAACAGAAAAATGAAAAGAAAAACTACGTGAGTTAACCCCTCACTCCAGATAGTTGACTGTCCTCAAAAAAGGCAAAAGATTACCAGAACTGGGGATTTGGAGAAAGGGGAGCCCTGACACACTGTTGGTAGAAGTATAGATTAGGACTGTCATTATAAGACTATGGGAAATCCTCAAAACTTAGAAATCATGATCCAGCAACTCCACTTCTGGGCATATATACCCCCAAGGAAATAAAATCGATATATTGAGGAAATATCTGCACTCCCAAGTTTATCACTGTATTATTCACAATAGCCAAGGTATATCATCTGCAACAGCATGGATGCACCTGGAGAACTTTGTAGCGTGAAATAAGCCAGGTGCAGAAAGACAGATACAGCATAATCTCACCCTAAAGAAGTCAGTCTCCACAGGCAGATAGAATAATGGTTACCATTAGCTGCAGACAGGGTGGCCCCAAGAGAGATAAGGTAAGAGGATGGTCATTGGGCACAAAGTTAAAGTAAGATAGGAGGAGTTTGGGAATAGTATTGGCAATAATTGATAATAATATGTTGTATGCTTCACAATATCCACAGGAGGGGATTTTTACTGAGTCCTCACAAAAATAATAAATGTTTAAGGGACTAAAGATGCCAAATATCCTGATTTAGTTATTGCATCATGTATGCATGTATCAAAAATCATATTGTACCCAAGGCACTTGAACAATGATCATATGTTCTTAAAAATAAGTCTTTTAAAAACTTTGAAAGATAGAAGATAACAAATGCCCAAAAGGATGTGGATAAAAGGGAACAGTCATATACTGTTGGTGGGAATGTAAATTAGAGCAGCCATTTTGGAGATGGTTAAAAAATAGAAAATAAAATCATCATATAATATACCATCCCATTGCTGAGTATGTATCTAATGAGGTGAAATCAGTATATTCAAAAAATATTCAAACTTGTATGGTCATTGTAGCATTATTTATGATATATAAGGAACTAAGTGGCAAGGGAATAATTTATGGATAAAGAAAGTGTGTCATAAACACACAATGAAGTACTATTTTGCCTTTGAAAAGAAGAAGGGAAGTGAGTTGTTTGCAACATATGGATGAGTCCAGAAACCATCATGCTGAATGAAATACACCAGGCACAGAAATACAAGTACTCTATGATCTAACTTACAGGAGGAGTCTAAAAACGTCAAAGTCATGGACACAGAAGAGTGGTGGCCAGAGGCTGGATGGAGAAGGGGTAGATAAAGGGGAGATGTTAGTCTCAGAGTACAAAATCATCCAGGCATGAGAAATTAATTTTAGTGGTGTACAACATAACAAGGTGGCTATGGTTAACAATAATGCATTGCATACTTCAAAGTTGCTAAGGGTAGATTTTAAATATTCTCATCACTAAGAAAGGATAAATAAGGGAGGCGATGGGTATGTTAATTAACCACATGTATCATAATATCATATTATACCCCACAGTTATTATCAATTTTAAAAATAAACTTGAAGTTATTAAGACATCAATTATAAACTAATTTCTTTATAGATGCAATGTAATTTAGAACAAAATCTCAACAGATTAACCAGCAGAAACTGACAAGCTATTTCTAACATCTTTGTAAATATGTGTGTGTGTGTGTGTGCATGCACACACACACACACAAAACATGGAAATTGAAAGTACCTAGAAAAGACAAAAAATTATAAAAAGAGAAAAGTAGATTTATAGTACATAATAGGAATTATTAATATAAAATATAATAACAAAGGAAGTATAGTATAGTAGCAAATTCATATAGATATAGAAATAAGGAACAATAAATAATTTAGAAGTAGATGCATATATGGTAAATTGATTTTTGACAAAATGCCAATGGTAATTAAGAAGAAAAGAAGGTTCTTCAACATATGGTGCTGGAACAATTAGAGAGTAACAGAGTAAATCTCAAACATGACTTCGCATTATTCAAAAAAATTAATTAAAATTGATGACTTATCTAAGTATAAGAGCTAAAAAAAATCTCCTGTGAAATTATAGGACAAAATATTTTCAATTTGGTTATATTCAGAAGTTTCTGCAGATAAGAAACATAAAATATAATAAATAAATCTTCACCATTAAAAACATTGTCCTAAGAAGTTTTAATTAACAACATCAAAATATGACTTATCTTTTGAAAAAAAAAGTTTGCAAGCCCTGTTTCTAACAACGTTCATACGTACTGAAAATAAAAAGACTTCTCTTAATTTGTCAATATGGCAAAAGTTGGTAAATAACTTCAGCAGAAACTGCACAAAAATAAGATGAACAAATGAGTAACAGTCCCCACATGATAGTCAACACCACTGCTCTGCAGGGAAACACAAACTAAGCCATGGTGAGAAACCACCAGAAGTCTACTAGAATTACTGAAATTAAAAGGCTCACAATGTCATGTTGGTAAAGATTTACAACTGGAACTCTCTTATGATGCTAGTGGGAACATAAAATGCAACAATCATTTTTGTTAGAGTGTCTGACAGAAACAATTAGAGTATCTCATAAAGTTCAACACACCCTAGGAATGGACTCAAGAGAAACATGTCCACACCAAACTATATATAGAGGAAGAAGATATATAGATATATAAAACAAGAGTACTATTCATGACAAAGAGTGACAATAATCCATATGTCCATCAACAGATGACTGGTAGTAGAAACATTGAAAATATAGCAAGGAAAAAAGTGCATTACTATATCTATCTTACTGAGCATTATAGCTTAGGCTTAACCTATCTGAAATGTACTCAGAACACTTACATTATCCTCTAGTTGGGAACATCATCTGACACATTTTATAATAAATTATGGAATGGCTCACATTTATTGAATACTCTACTGAAAGTGAAAAGGAAATTGTTGTTTTATGGTTTAGATACAAGGTGTCCCCCAAAGATCCTGCATTCATGCAAGAGGTGAAAGGATTAGATTATGAAATATACAATTTTAGGGGTGAGGCTGGAGGAGGTGAGTCACGGGGGCATGCCCTGGAAAGGATCATTTTCCCTCCGGCCTCTTCTCCTCCCTCTCTCTCTTCTTCCTGGTCACCATGAAGTGAACAGCTTTCCCGGGCCATGCCCTTCCATCGTGATGTTCTGCCCCATGATGTTGGTCCCAGAGCAATGGTGCTGGCCAGCCCTGGACTGAACCTCTGAAACCATGAAACCAAAATAGACATTCCTCCTCTAAGTTGGCCTTGTCGGGTACTTTAGTCCCAGCACTGAAAGATGACTAGTGGAAGTGATATGTATGGGTAGGCTTTTGTGCAATCAGGATGTGGAGGGATCCTGCCAGATCACCGTGGTTTGCAGACCCTCTGTATGAGCACCGCCATGAATAAGTCCCAGACACAGGTTTAATTCTATTAAACTAAACAAAATAAAAACCAGGTATAAAATATTCCTTCTGCAGGGTTCCAAATCTGTGAAATCCTGGAGCTCGATGAAACTTTCTTTTGATTATAGAAAGTAGAGCAATGATTGCCAGGGGGTGAGGGTAATAGAGTTGGGAAAATTAATTGCAAAAGGCACAAAAAATTTTTGTGGTAATGAAAATGTTCTATATGTTGATCATGGTCATAACTATAAGAGTATATATATTTGTCAAAACACATGGAACTTCAGACCTAAAGGAGATCATTTAATTAATGGAAATTCTAACTCAGTTATTACAAACAAAATACGAGGTATTGAATTGATTAATATGAATGTATTTTGCAATTTAAGCCAACTGCTTCAAAGTAATCAAATTAGAAAATGTGTCTTCCCATCCTTAACTATAAGTATGTTTGAATAGCCCTGATCATGTTTTCTGTGGTAATTAATGAAATCATTAACTTTATTAAATTCATATTTTTCAACATTTGCAGTAGATTATACTATTACATCAGAGGTCATGTTAAATTGATTTATTTAAATATGTGGAAAGGTAATGAAATAAGATATTTTCTAAACACTGAAACCATATATACAGCGATACTCTGAAGGACATCTTATTTTGATATATGGGGCACTTAACCACTGAGCCCTCTTTATTTTTATTTTAAGACAAGGTCTCAATAAATTGCTTTGGGACTCACTAAGTTATTGAGGCATGCTTTCAACTTGGGGTCTTCTTGCTTCAGCCTGCTGAGCTTCTGGGATTATACGTGTGTGTCACGTGCCTGGCAATATTTTGTTTAATGTTTTGTTTGATGACATACAAACACATATGCAAAAGGGTATAGTCACTAAAAGTTGAAGGCAAAATTATGACTATTTAATCATAAGTAAGCAATTTATAATATTTTCAATAAAAGACCAAAAAGTAACTATAAATCATATTGGGACAAATGAGAGGTAAATTACAATATCCCTATTCATTTAAGCTCAGATTTTCCTAAATTTATATATATACAGGAAAATTATGACAGTCCTGATAGTTGTTGAGAAAAAGCTGAATTTCATATCCATAATATATTGGCTTTATAGATTCAGGCATGTAAGAGATCAACAGTTGTATAAGCCAAAAGATAGAAACCATATGTCCACATTATATTTGAATATGTAATTCTGTTCCCAGGTGTATCTCACCTGGAAAGAGTGGCATTTTGTAGACTATTTCTCCTTTATTGCTAAAAATTATTTCTCTACCAGTCAACACATTTACTCTAATTTTAACTAGGATATTTCATAAGCCATGTAAATTAGAATTTAATTTTCCTCCATATTAAAACAGTTCAGAATAAAAGGTCTATTAAATTCTGAATGTTCATCTGTAGTAGGATCATGATATCCTACAGAACATTCAGTCTTTTCTAGAATGCCCACTGTAATAATTTGAATGATTGCTGCCACCAGAGAAGTTTAGTGCAGAAAAAGGAACTAGAAATTATCAAGTGGGGTTTGAAATAAGAACTTAATTTTTCTAGATGCTCATCTACATGAACAAAACTCAGAACTCCTTTTGTGATTATCAATAATCAAATTCCTATTCCCTGTCTTCTGAAAAGACAGATCTTAAAATGCTTTTATTCAGAATTAATCTTCAGGAAATTATACAGAAGGAGCATAATGATGGGTGAACTGAGTTCAAATCCTCACTCAGTGGAGGATGTTCTGTGTGACCTTGATGAGTAAGCTAATCCACCTTCCTAGGACTCAATTTCCCCAGAGTTAATTTTATGTTTCAACTCGCCTGAGCCACTGTGCACAGATATTTGGCCCAACACTATTTGGGGTATTTCTGTGAGGTTATTTTTAGAAGAGATTAACATTTAAATTGACAGAAAGAATGAAACAAACTGTCTTCTCTAATGTGGACAGATCTGAACAGAGTAGAAAGATCATTTTCCCTCCAGTGTAAAAGAATCCTTATTGCCTAAATGCCTACAACTGTGAAGTCATTGTTGTTTTCCTGAAACTTTGTCTCTTTCTGGGTCTCAAGCACGCCAGGCTTTGGAAAGGAGTTATATCACCTGGTTCTGACACCTTCAAACTTGACCAGAACTCTACCATTGGCTCTCCCCATCTGCCCATCTTAGCTGCAAGAGCCTATAGGTATAAGGTGGGTGTGGCTGTGGTCAGGGGGGAGAGAGGGCAAGTCCTACTGTTATTTACTCCTCTCTGAAGAATCTTAACTAATGCAATGACCCGTCTTGTATGTAAGGAATAAGTGAGCCAATTCATAAAAAAACATCTAAACCAATATCTGCCAAATGATAAGATTTTAACATTTTTTTCACATTAGATAGTGAAGGGTCATTGGAACACTGATACTCCAAATTTGGATAGAAAAGAAATGCCTGCTGGGAAACATGATAAAAATAATTGTGATTCCCTTGCATTTGTAAAAGAAAATTTTAGTCTACATACATTTATTCTGTTTTAAACAAGATATGGAAAAGGAAAGTTCATTTCATTTATATGAATTCCACTTCATAAAGATTCTTCTTGAGTATAACTTGTATAATATTTCTTAGTAAATACTTAAATAAATAGAGCCTGATTTGAAGTAAAGTATAATACTGAATGCGAAAAAATTAAAATATAATAATAGTTGATTAAAGTCAGAGAAGAAAAACATCTGGGTGTAAAGAGAAACTAAATCATCACTAGCTTCTTAAAGTTACCAAATCAAAGCTTTAGGTATTGAAGAATTCTGCTTCTGATCCAAACCTTATAATTTGAGCCAGAATTACCCTCCTACCCTAAAGAACCAAGTGCAGAGAATATGTAAAACAGTGTTTCAAACACTGGGCATCACTCAGTGCCCGACAGTGATCCTGGAAAGAAGATAAGCCAATGGTGTGAGCACCACAGTTGTTCAGAAAACTACAGGGAGATTCCAGAGAGAACAATTGGGAAGCATGTCCCTGAATGGAGAGAGGAAGCTGGAAACAGCGATGGACTTGCAGAGTGGAGTCCCAGATAAAGAACACTTTTTAAGGAGGCAGGAGAGAGACAGAGAGCTACAGTCTTCCAGGATCACCTGAGCAGGCATCACACACATTTGTGATGAAACCAGAAGACAGCCGGGGAAGCACCCAAAGAAACAGAGGAGAACCACTGGGGTTCTCCCCGCACCGCAGTGACTCATGATGGTCTTCAGAGCAGAAAGTCCTGTTGGTCAGCAGTGCCCAGAAAGCCACTTAGCAGTGGGACAAAACTCTCTCTACATGAACGCAACATAATCTCATCTAAAGAAGCTAAAAACAAGCCTCACAGAGGTCAGATGGTTTCTAAGTAACTTAATTAAACTCAGCTTAAAGTCCAAGAAATTTTACTTGAATGGAATCCCCCCTGAACCCCGACAAGACACACTCCATAATGACTGTGGTCTGGTGCTCATCACCAGGTATGCCAAGAGGCAGGAAACACCACACACACAGCAGGGACAAAAATCTGTCACCAGAAGATGATGTAAATGGTAGAATCCCTGAGGGGCATTGTAACACGCTGGTGTTTCCTCCCCAGGGACAGGAGGTAGGAGGAGGACAGGCTTATGAAGACACCACACAAAGCCTTTGATCAAAGAAGGTACCAGGTAGAATTGAGAGCTGAGTAGATTATGCAAAGAAAAAGATGTGTGAAGGAAAAAAGATACCATTCTGCCTAACATGACAAGACACAGAATAACACCATCAGAGAGAGCTAATAGAAGAACAGACAGTGCCAGGCTTGAGTGGACTCTCAGCACACTGAATTGAAGTCCCTGGAAGAGAGGAGGAGAGGGGAGTTGGGCATCAAGGAGGGGAGGGTGCAGCAGAAAACCCATTGATGATCTATTGCCAGAGACATTTCCACATTTGTTCAGAGTTCCCAGTCATAAGATTCACAGGGAAAACTACACGGGAAGCCATCACCGATGTAAATGTACATCCAGGTATTAGAGGAGAGGATGGATTGAGGACCGAATGGGAAAATGAACAAAAAATAGTCACAACAATTCAACAATGGAGAGCCACGGAATCATAGAAATAGTCAACAAAGCCAGGAAAACTGAGCAAAATGCAAAGAACAAGAGGGATAAATAGAAAACAAATAGGACATCATTATTTTAAATCCAAGAATATAAAAAATGTCACATTAAATGTGAATGTGATTAAAACGATCCCAACTAAGGACAACAATTGTTGCATTGAAAGAAAACAAAAAAGAAAGAAAAGCAAGACCAACTCCTTACTGCTTAAAAGAAATTCACTTTATATATGAAGACACAAATATGATACAAATTAAGGATGGGAAAAAGATACGTCATAAGAACCCTAAACCAAAGAAGCCTCTAGTGGCTATGGCAACGTTAGACATGTATTTCAGAACAAGCGCGTGAGTAAGGATGAAGGAGGCTGTTCCCTGCCGATAAAGCTGCCACTTTACGTGAGGTCCCCAGCGTTTATGCACTCAATACAGAACTGTAATGTGCAGAGAGCACACACCCAGGTCAGTGTGGGGAGAAATGAACACACCTCAATTGCTGTTGATGGTCTCCATTCCATTCTCTCCATGTTGAGTAGAAGTAGAGGACAGAAAATCAGCTGAGGATATCACAGTCTTGCAGACCTCCACCAATCAATAGGACCTAATGACATTAGGGAGCGCTCCACGGACGGACAGCTGGGCAAGCCACTTGACCTCCTTCTAGACTCCACAGGCTTGTAGGACTAAATGGTTTGGAAGGGAGGGAGGGTGGCGAGGGGAAGGCAAAACGGACTTTCTCTGGACACTTAACTCATGGAAGAGCAAGGGGCTTAAACTTCTGCCCTCCCCTGGATCCTGGCATTGCAACCCCATGATGGCTATTAATTGACTAGAAACCCAAGACTTTCCACAACAAAGCACCTTGCACTTCTTTCTTAATTTGCTGCAAAAATCTTTAAAGGGTGATAGCTGTCTCTAGAACTGGCCCCCTAAGATTTCCTTTCCCATTTGGCTCCCAGAGCAATGATTCTGTAGTGTAAATCAGATCATTTGAACAATTTCCTTTCTTAAAACTCATCAATGGGCTGCTGTTGCATTTAATACAGATTTCTTGGCATGATTTTAAAGGTCTTTCTCATACTATTTGCATTTCTTATTTGAGTTTCACTGTTTGATAATAATTATCTCGTGGAGGGAGTGGGCCTTGCTGTTCTCTCTTCTTGGCATACTTTCCACATTCCTGCTGTCATTAATATCTACTTGCCTCTCACATGTAATACCTCTAATAAATTGCTTTGGATTCTAAATTTGAGTTATGTGACCCGCTATGTGCTCCCAAATTGTACCTACCAAGAGTAAACCAATAATTTACAGCATTACAGACTCAACGTTTTCCATTGTAATTTCCCATTCTCATGTGCTTGCCACTAGATTGTAAATTGAAGCAGTTAAGGATTTTATCTTCTTAATCAGTATACTGAAGCCATAATCCAGGTGGCCGACACACAGTCAGTGCTGAATAAATGTTTTAGCTATGACAACATTAATCTGATGTCCCTCTTTGTGGCAGAGATGAGATGGCAGTTCATTAATATCCTGTTCCCTCTGTGTGTGTGTGTGTGCGCGTGTGTGTGTGTGTGTGTGTGTGTGTATACACATACAATTCCCCCTTTTAAAACCCATGATGCACTAGATCTTAATATGGCCACTGGGTGGTAAAACTGTCCCCACAATCCATTTTAGAGCATCATCATCATGTGGAAAAGAACGTCATAACTAGCGGCGGTCTACTCACATCTCAGTTGTTTATCAAACCAGGATTTTTTTTTATTGGGGACCGAAGCCATCCATGTGAGAGGTAATCATTAAAAAGGAAGGGAACCTACGTCCCAGGATCTTCCTCTGGCTCACCTTGCTCCAACTTTTAGATCTCTCTCTTGTCAGGAAGCAGGGCAAAGCAACTTGCTGAGATCCTGTGCATCTGGGCCTAGAGTCCATCTTCATTTATAAAATGGCTATATGCGTGAAATAAAAGCTGGGGAATGTCCCAACCCCATGTGTCTCCCATGTCATGTACAGAAAATCCTAGTAGAAATTCCATTAACCACAGAAGAGAGGTGTCGCCTTCAGGGAAAATTTCTGTTTCCTTTCTAGTTAGATAATTCTGACATAAGAAGTAGCCAAGGGGGAGACGGAACAGGATATTAATAATGTCCAAAATATATTCACTGTACTGCTCTGAGTAAGAAATCAGAAAAGAGCTGGTTTGCAGAAGTCGGACCTGGACAGCCAAGCAGCAACTCTGTGTGGGAAGCCTCCAGGTGCCTGAGCGCTTGCATTTGACTTGAGCATCAGATGCACTGGAGTGTCCTTACCCCTTTCCTCATGTCTAAGCTTGCATAAGCCTGAAGAACTTTGAGAACACAATAATGTTTTCCAAAGGACAAAAAAATGGAGAGGGCCATTTATTCCTCTGTGTTTTATTTTCCTGGCTGAATTTACCCATATCTGAGCTTAACCTTCCTATGTTAAAATTCTGCACCCGAATGTGAACCTTATCCCCAACAGAAATCTAAATTAAGCTTATCAGGAGACTGTTTCATAAAACCAGAAACATCAGTGTACTAATTTGCAGTTAGAAATAAAACCAAGTGTGCTGTTGGATTCAGCCCTGATACAAAAGCTCTGTGTACACAGCATTATCTCACACTAAGGACAATAGCAATTACTTGTTGAGAAAAAAAAAAAAAAAGAGAGAGAAAAACAGATATGGCTTCCTCATCTCACATAAAAGAAAATCAGGCACAACAGCTGGTGGATGTAACTTTTGCCCTGAGCTTTCAGGGATGGGCACTGTTGGCACCTTGTTCCCTGAACTCCCATCTACACATCCCCAAGATCACTGAGCACGTTCAGTGATGGACATGCACATGTTTCAGATTTGTTAATTATAAATGTGAAGTGACTGTCATGTTTGCCTGGCACAGGAAAGTGGGTTGGTTTGTTCATAGTCATCACAGTTGCTATTTTTTTTCTGAGAGGTCAAGTTGAGAATCACTTTGATATTGCATTTTGTCTAAATTTATACTTTATATCTCTAAGGGCAGTCCCATCACCCTCTTTTCTAAGGATATAGAAAATACTTCTCTAGATCTGTAAGTGCTGATATTAAATTCCTCTATAACAGGAGCCTTGATGTTTAAAAGAAAACTATTGATTCTTTTTCTGAGGACTAGAACAAGTTTCTCTGTCTATACTTTGAGAAGATTTTGGATAAAATGTCAAATGACCTCCCATTTTAAGAAATGGTGCATGTTTAGGAAATGACAAGTTACAAAACATGTAATTTCCAAACCCTGACACCATCTTAAAAATAAGGCAATACCTGCTCATACACACTTGTATTTGAAGAGCATTATTGACTTCTAAGATTGCTTTAACATTGAAGTTTAGGTTTTTAAAAAATTTCCCCCTATGCTCCCAGATGGAAGATGTAAGAAGCCTATATTTAAAATATCCAACTCTTTGTAAGTCAGAGAAATTATAAGAAAGAGAGCTGAATGGGAGCTTCATTTGATGATATGCACTCTGGAGATATGGAGTTACCATGGTGATAAGAGCAAGGTAAATACATAGAAAGACAGACAGACGAATGAAAAATAAAATCCTCTAAATTCACTTCGCATAATATTAGCTACCTTGGTAAGCAATTTTTATTATTCCTATAAAGGGAAATATAACTTTAAAGACATTTAATCTGATAATATTTTAATTAATCAGTGAACTGATTCCAAGGGAAATGTGCATGCTTTGGCCCCATGTAATCACTTTCCTGGGAGCAGCTGTGGTATGCTCTCAGACACATACAGCGGAAGAGACAGGGTGTCCTTGGGATGCCGGGTCCCCTGTGCCTTCCTTGCTGCTATTCTAGAGTTGAGACCTCACTTAGGAAAAGCTTTCCATGCAGAAAGACCTCTGGCACTGTCACCACCTTCACTGGAGAATTTAATTCCAATCTTTGACATCCTTAGAGAAGAACTGTAGTTCTAAGGGGCCCTCTGTGTCACCACATTGCTACTGTTAGGTGAAGATATCTCCTTGTTTAGAGAAACCCATCTCCCTAAAGAATGCCTCTATTTGGGGATCCTAGAGCAAGAGGCTAGTCAAGGGTGAGAGTGCAGTGGGACTCAGCTGGGCTGGGCTGCTCAGCACTAGTGGGCTGGCCTGCAGAGCACCTGGGGAGAGTGCAGCTGGGGTCTATCCAATTCTTTTTGTTTCTGGGGGGAGGTACCAGGGATTGTACCCAGGGGTGCTTAACTACTAAGCCACATCCACAGCCCTTTTTTTATATTTTAGAGACAGCGTCTCATTAAGTTGCTTAGGGCCTCACTAAGTTGCTGAGACTGACTTTGAACTCTGGGTCCTCCTGCCTTAGCCCCCTGAGTCGCTGGAATTACAGGTGTGTATCACTAGGCCCAGCCTATCTGTACAATTTTTTTTTGAAAATTAGTTCTTGTTCCAATATCCAAATGAATGAGGAGTAATTTTACCTAGTTCAATAACCTCAAAATTTCACCCATCACCTGACATTTAGTACAAATCTGCTAAAGTTAATTATTAATTCAACTTAACAAGGTAAATAACCAGAAATACACATCTCATTTCTAAAATCCAGTCAGCTAGCACACTGTATCCCTTCTGTCCTTTTTAATAATTGTTTAAAAAAATGTGCCCTTTTCTCTCCATGCTCTTGTGTAACTATAGTAATCCAGAATCTCAACCTATTTCATCTGGATGATTTCAAAATTAATATCTTCTCTATTTTTATAAGAATATTAGCAATCTAGTAACATCAAATTGTATCACAAAATTCTCTAAAGCATTTAAGGACTCTCTCGACTCTGTTGGATTAAGTAAAATATTCCAATTGTAAATTATTGGGGTTTTTTTCCTATCTTTTGTGCAATTTTCCAGTAATCGTTTTGGTGAATTCTCTTCTTCACATCATATTCTTGTCATGCGAAGGGGAAGGCTTGTCAAAGCTTCTTTGAGGACGTACATTCATGAATGTTCTTCACATTGCTGGAGGATGCTCAAAGATTCTATGGCCCCCAGCAAATTACTTCATCCCCAGTTCCAACAAAACATCACTGCTGTCAAGAAGCAGGCTAAAAACTTCAGAGTGATCTTGTGTGGGGGGGTGGGTACTGGGGATTGAACCCAGGAATGCTTTACTGCTGAACTACATCTCCTGGCTCTTACATTTTTTATTACTAGATAGGATCTTGTTATGTTTCCCAGAATGACTTAGAACTTGTGACCCCCCTGCCTCAGCCCCCATGCCAGGGTACTGGGATTACAGGTCTGATTGTGAATTGTCTCACAGCTCCTAATATTGTCAGGATTTCAATGCAGGCAAGCTGATGTCACTTAAGTGAAATCCCTTGTTCTGTGAAAGGCTAAGAGGTCCTCACTACAACCACATGCCAGGAAAGGACGGACAGGAATCTAGAGCCACTCCACCCACCAATGAGGGGAAGGCGGAGGGAGCGATTTTACATTTGTTTGGCTTTTCTTCCATTCCTGACTGACCTGACATGCTTGTCTCACTGCACAGCTCATGTCGATAACAACACATTAGGCTCTTTTCTTTGAGGCAGTATACACCTCCAGGAAACCCACACCAAGTCACAGCAAGTGGAAGAACCACAGTGGTTAGGCATGTAGAAATTCCTACAGGAAGGAAACCAAGGAAGACAACTTGGTGTGGAAAACCAGTGTTGTTGTTGATCTAGTAATTAAATTTGTTCTTCAGAGTTTTAGTAGGTGTTGAGAATCCCTTGTGGTTTTAACTTTAAAAATGATAAGTTAATAGGTAATCAAATAAACTCCAGCCATTACCGATTCAAAAATCAGACTTACACCATCAGAGACCAAGTGTGCAGCCACTCCAAAAGCATTCACCAAGATCCGATATCCACTCCTTGTGGTAAATGGTGTTAATTTCCCCAGCACCCAGGGTGTCCCTTTGTTTTCATCATGGAGTCCCTTTAAGGCTGGAGCCTGTGTTTCTCCAGATCCTCTGCCGTTTAAGGTGCACAGGGGTTTGGAAATCATGAACAATGGTTTCCACAGGCATCGCCTCCCAAGGCATCCCTTTGGATTGAGAGATAAAAGCGTAGTGTCCAGGAATGACTCCTGGTAATGACTATTCTTGGAGTCAAGTGACTTATTTTTTTCCTCTACATCCTCAATGAAGAAATACATTTTTTTTGGAAATAAAAATAATGTATTGTAACCGACAACCACATACACATTTAAGTCATTTCTTTAAAAAGTCAAAATTCTATTTAGTCCAGGATTCTATGTCTTGGAGTGATCTATTTATTAATTTATCTCAGCCATAATTATTGTGCACCTTTGCAGCTGACTGTTTTTGGTATTTGAGGATGGAAAGAGAAAGAGGAAACAAATCTACCATGCAAGAGGATCATTGTGAGACCGTGGACTGGTTTTCCCTCAGAGTTGCCAAGAAAAGGAAAAGTGGACCCATGTTCTAGCGTGAGAGATGGGTTGGGCCATGCTTTGCACAGGATCACCTTGAGAACTCTCTCTCTCTCTCTCTCACACACACACACACACATTACCCAGTGGATAAGAGGGAGAGGCAAAGCCAAAGCCCGGAATAACAGGCTGACAGGTGGTGAGGCAGGAAGACCATCATGGGTTTGAGAATCTGAACCTTGTTTGACATTATGGAAGCATAACACAGAAGAGGGGACAGTCCACATGATGACAAAACTGTAAACTCCCGTGATAACTTATCGTATATTGTCCCTCCGATCATCCTTGTAAGAATTCAGGAATGCTGACTGGTAAGGCTGATGGCTTTTAGAACAGGGGTTTTTTACAATTCATCCTGAAACCTGCTTAAGCCCAGAAATCTTCTGGAGAGTCATTTGATAGAATGCGGAAAATACCTACAAGATGCTCCAGATATTTATTACAGTTGACAGTGCATTTCTAACCACGACAACAGAAGGAAGCTTGTCACCGACACTTGTGGCGCTTATTAAATCCACTTAACAGACACTTCCATCAGTGCCAAGGATGCCACTTACACCTCTTCAACAGGCGATTTAAACCCCGGCCATGGAGAGCTGCTGGTGGAGTGCACTTAGGAACAAAGGACAGGGTTCTGGGAAGTCAGTGAGCATGTCACTACAGGAACACAGACAGCTTGAGCACAGCCCTTTTCTTTTGTGTATTCGGAGGCAACTAAAGTACAATCCATGATATAATGAATGTCATCAAGGGGAATGAACCAAGGGCATTCAGTGGAGAGAGATCCCAACTGACGGAGAAGCCAGAAGAGCTTCACAAGGATCCTAGTTTTATGGGAAAGATGAATACAGAGAAGGCACCCCAAAACTGGTTCACTGCATAGTAAAGGTGAACAGGAATGGAGAGGAAAGAGTGGAGCCAAGTGGCTTCTCACCTTGTGCTCACAACAAGGACAAGATGGAAAGAGCTCAAAGACGAGGAACAGGACACTGACCCCAGAACAGTGCTGCTCAGAAGCTGATTCTGTAAGGACAAGTTTGATTGGCACCCAAGAAGCTCCCTGGTATACCTAAATATGCCATTATTTTCAGCTGACTAAGGCTTGCATCAGATAATTAGGAACAGAACCATTGTTACTATGAATGACTGTCCATTTTCTAGGATTAAAGTCAAAAGAGCAGTGAAAAGATTTCAATCTGTTATTTGTCAGATACATATAACATTGTCTCACCAGGAAAGTTTGTATCTAAACCAACTAAAATAACTGAAATTCCTCTAAACAAAGAAACCAGTCACCCCATCTTTACTGACCTGACTACGCAACGCATTGCTTGAACCTCAGTGGGTTAACGTGTGTACGTGCTGAAATACATTCATATAATGGATTTATATTTGTTTCTTAACTTTTATTTGTTCTTCAATTTTTTAAATGAACTGGTTAATATGAACTTCTTATTTGTTTACCTTATGATTTTTAAACTTCTTATGGAAAGAAAAAATATTTAATAAAAATTATGATTTCACAGTGGTGAGAGTATTTATTTTTATTTAGAGCTGCATCACATCACCATGACATCTATAAAGCAGATGGTATGAGACACCACCATCATTAATTTCTGTGCTATGGAAATGCAGGGGGTAAATTATTTTTGAATAACTTGTAATATTTCCTGTCCAAAAGATGATTTCATGGAATGTGTTTGTTTAAGGGGATTTTCTGATTAAATAAGATGCATTCATCTGTTTATATATCCATACCCACATGAGCACATGCAGCCACTGAAATGGTTCTGGTGCAGAAGGAGGAAAAGATTGTTGGTAAAGAAGAAAAAAAAAAAGAGATGGGCGTTTCCTAAGGGGACAGTGAGTTTGATAACTGGCACCTTCAGAACTTGCCCATCACCGTTCACAAGGTGAACCAAGTATACAAGGAAGGTGTTCTTGTGATTTACACCAACCATCAATAAAGAAACAAACCAAGGAGCATTGAGAATCTAGGGGCCACATGGCCAGAAATGGAAGAATGCTTCCAGGGGGTACCTTCCAGGACACTGAGTGCTCAACCTGAGGCTGAACATAGCTCCATCCAGCATTCCCATCTGAATTTCTCTAAAACAGTCTTGAAAAAACTGACTTCAAAGCATTGAAAATGTAAATAAAGAATCAGCAAACATTAATCTTGGTCTACTGAGTATGAACTGTAGGTTATGCTTTTTGCCTAAAAGAGTTATTATAGTCATGTATTGCAGATTGGGAAAATCAATATCTCCAAAATGTTTCCTGAAATATTATTTATTCAGGGTATTGTGAGGGGAAAATAGTTACAAATGATTAAATAATTGGGGGAAAAATTTTATGGCGTGTGCCAGTTTGGGAGGATAACAATGCTGATTAACAAATATAAAGTTATTAAAATGCCAGATTCAATGTTTCTTCAAATCATTTCAAAGCTAAACCTATTTTCATGTTTGAAAAATAGACAACTGAAGCCAGAACTGATGTTAAAGTTTTTAAGTAATAATTAAATATTTTAAATGTGAAATCTTAAGTTATTAAACATAGTTTTTTAAAATACCCTCTGGTAAGAAAATGCCTATTGATTGGACAATGTTGTAGTTAAGGAGCTTCAAGAATTTTGTAACTTATCTGTATTGTTTTTCTTTCTTTCTTTCTTTCTTATTTTTTTTTTTTTTTTTTTTTTTTTTTTGGTACAGGAGATTGGAACTCAGGGGCACTCAACCACTGAGCCACATCCCCAGCCCTCTTTTGCATTTTATTTAGAGACAGGGTCTCACTGAGTTGCTTAGCACCTCACCATTGCTGAGGCTGGCTTTGAACTTGCAATCCTTCTGTCTTAGCCTCCCAAACTGCTGGCATTACAGGTGTGCACCAACACACCAGCTCTGTATGACTAAAATTCGGAGCAAAGCATACTTAGGAATGTCCGATAATAATAACAATCATGAAAAAAAATAAATAAATTAGTAAAAAAGCGAAAGCTGGGATGGACCATGGTAAGTTGGCAAGTACAAGTTACATCTTATTTCATTTTTTGAATTGCCACATAAAAGTAGCAGTAGATGGGGTAGAGAGAGAAGATGTGAGGGAAGGGGAGGGGGGATAATAGGGGATAGGAAAGGTAGCAGAATACAACAATTACTAATAGGGCATTATGTAAAATTGTGGATGTGTAACCGATGTGATTCTGCAATCTGCATTTGGGGTAAAATTGGGAGTTTATAACCCACTTCAATCTAATGTATGAAATATGATATGTCAAGAGCTTTGTAATGTTGTGAACAACCAATAAAAAAAATATAACAAAAAAAAGTAGCAAAATTAAATAGTGCTTTGGTTTAAAAGTGAGATGTCCCCCAAAAGCACATGAGTAAAACAATGCCGGAAAGTTTAAAAGTGAAATTATTAGGTTGTTTGGAGCCTTAATCTAATCAGCGTGTTACTCCCCTGACAGGGAATACTGGATGATAACTGTGGACAGGTAGCATGTGGCTGGAGAAGGTGAGTCACTGGATGCCTGTCTTTAGTGCATATATTTTGTATGTGGTGAGTGAAGGCTCTCTCTCTCTCTCTGCAGTCCAGTTGCCATGTTCTGGGCTGCCTCCCTCCACCACACTCTTCTGCCATGATGTTTAGCCTCACCTGGAGCCTGGAGGAATGGAGTCAGCTGTCTATGGACTGAGACCTCTGAAACCAGGAGCCCCCAGATAGACTTTTGCTCCTCTCTGTTGTTCTTGTCAGGTTCTCTTGGCCACAGCATTTAAAAAGAAAAAAACAACCAAAAAACCCCAAACCCTGACATACTAGAACAACAAACAGAGAACTAAAAATCTGGGTTTTGTCTTTAGATAAAACTAATTGTCAAACTTGATAATCCCCACAAAGCAGAGTATGAGGGGGTGATAGGCCAGGGGCAGAGCAGGAGGCCGTGAGGCTTGGTGATCACAGGATCAACCTGTGCCAGTGACTGCACATGCACAGTCCCCTCAGTGACAGGAGAGCGCTGGGCACCCCTGCCTTGGAGCAGCAGAAGGCCAAGCAGGAGGAGGGAAGAAGGGCAGGCGAAGTGTGGGCGAGCCGGTGAAGAAGTCCACCCGTATCCACACACTGAGTGAAAACAGCGAGAGAAGCACTCTCTGAACTCACAGAAGTCCATCTGAACCTTTGGAAAGTTCAGGAAAACAAGCTCCACATGGAAAGGAGACCTAATGGAGCATCGAGGCTCTGGGACCTGGAGGCAGCCCGCCACAGAGGCCTCCCAGGGACAGGAGCTGCAGGTGGTGTGGGAGGAGCTGCAGGGCTGCACCAAGGGGGTGAAGCGCAGGTCAGTCCCTGAGCGGGCAGCACAAGCCTTGGCACCCTGACAACCCTTTAAATACGGGCCTCCAGTGATTCTTCTGTGCATGCTATAAACTAAAGGGATTCTGGGAGACAATGGTTCCAGTGTAGCCACACATTTTGGATCTGAGTCAGGAAGACTGAACAGCGTGGACCAGTGGGGTGGAAATTGGTGCACACTGTCTGATCGCTGCCTTTCTCTGGCTGTGCATCTGCACAACACACACTAGTTATCTAGGAGCCAGCAACCATGGCTCAGGGCAAAAGAAGGGGTGAGTGAGGATTTTTCAATGATGTGTTAAGAAGCACCAATCCTGGATAAATATGTTGACATTCAACCTCAGTAATCCAGCATAGGGACAACACTTGTTCTGTACAATGAGAGGTTTCAATTATCACAAGAATAATTCTGCAGAATGTTATATCAATTATTATCCTGAAAATAAAAAGGATACTGTGAAGAGGTTCAATAAGCAAAATATCAAACCATTTTGAAATGGCAAGCACTACATATGTAGCAAGTTAAAAGAACAGGCCCTTCATGAAGACCAAGTGGCATGAAAAGGAAAGAACACAAAATTAAGGGAAAAGTGAAGATGCAAGGAAAGAAAGGGTGGCTTCCACAACTAAGAACATGGAAGGTGTGTTTCAGATCTCTCCAGACCAATCTGCTTAATATGTTCTTCTCAACTAGCAGCTCTGAGACCGCAAAAAAAGAGAGAGAGAGAGAGAGAGAGAGAGAGAGAGAGAGAGAGAGAGAGAGAGAGAAAGACAAAATTTATAATCATTTGAAACAAAGTATCAGAATTTTTTATGTGCTGGACAAATGACTATTGCTTTAAGGAGAATTCCTTCACTCTCACTTGATGGTTCATTCTCAGACTAGTGGTTCTCTGCCCTCTGAAAGTGAACAGCAAGATATGTCCTAATAAATGAAGGAAAACACTTTGACTCTTGTCCACTATATGGTTCTGTATTTATAACACAGGGATTACCGTCAATAACCGTTGTGCATTTGTAGAAGAAAAATGATCTGAGCCTATTATAGGACACTTCTTCCAAGTCTGTTTAGAAACTAAAATTCAGCACAACAACAACAACAAAAAAAAAATCAAGTGGCAAGAGTTGTTTCATAAGATAAATGAAGTCTTAGAAGAAAACATGAAATATATAAATGGAGATATTTGTGGATGTAAAAACTGGTAAATATGGAATATCTATTCCAGTTGTTACCCTTTGATTGAGTTGCAGATAGTCTCTCTCATTTATGTAGTTAATGAACACAAGGATGATGTGTAATCAGGTAAGATGTGGTTCTGAAAAGCACCATCCATGTGCACCTGTGTTTACAAAAGGACATGAAACATGTGTCTGTACACATCTACAAGGGCATGTGCACACATGTATGTATACACACACACACACACACACACACACACACTTACACATACAAATATGTATGTAAGCATCCATATGTACCTATTTCTAGGAGGAAGAAGCCATAAGCAACAGTTGGTTAGTTTCATGAAGACAACAATCAGAACAAACTATTCAAATAAATTCATCTAAACTATTTCTTAAATTACATGTTCAAATTCCACTACCACAGATCAAATTATTGATCTCACACATGATCAGCCATGAATCTATACCTTAGTGCACTTGAACTCCAAGGTTGATGCCCATCTATCATCAACATAACCCAGTGCCTCACATAGCTGTGCCTTGTGGTGTCACTTGCTAACATAATGTGCTTGCAGAGTCAAGGACGGCACATCTCCAGGGCCAGATTCAAACAGCTCTGCTGGGGCTCTTCTATATATTTATTTATATTTATATATTTATATTTATTTATTTATATGTATATTTAATTTTAGCTTTACACTGGACGATTCAACCCTCCTCCATGTGATAACGGATTGTTACAGTCTGCAAGTGCATGAGGTGGCCTAGCCAGAGGTTGACAGCGTTATCAGTGCCCAAGATGTTATGCACGTTTACTCTGCCAAGGATGGTGGGTGCCCACATCTGTTGGGAATGCATATGAACTTACATATATCTTTTTAATGAACAAATGGATGCTTTTTAATACATTTGACAATTTGGGAGGAATTATACTCTGTGGTAGAATGTTTATTAATTTTTTGTTTATTTGTTTGTTTTGTAGTACTGGGAATCAGACCCATGTCCTAGCACATGCCAGATAAACACTCTACCATTGAGCCATATCCCAATCCCTGTTTATTGATTTTGATTAGAAGCAAATTTTTTTTGAAATTCATGTAATTTCAAAGTAATTTCTTTAACTATTAGTGGTTTTGATTTCTAAATAAAATTGACTTAGTGACCTTCTCTATAGGAAAAATTGAATTTTATAGAGAGACTTAAGTGTTAAAGAAAATGTTGTTAAAATAACAGGTCTTTTCATTCTAGCTTAAGGAATGTGAGCTGTTGATGCCCATAAAGTACCTGAAGCATAACTACAAATATCACAGTAATTTTCTAAGTTTAAAGATTTGTCACAAATTACCTGTTAAAGGATCTTGTAATTTTTTTTTGTAAATGACCTCCAGACCCTTAGTGAGACCCTGTTTATTCATATACATTTATTATATATTTGCTTACATAAAGAACACAGATAAAACACTTGCTGAATATTAATGAATTTTTCATATTTAATAAGGAATTACTAGGAAAATCAATATAATCTACCAACAACAAAAAAGTGGGGACAATATATAAATAGGTAATTGTGCATGAAAAGTATTCTGCCCATTGGGCTAACTTGATTGGTCTTGTGGGTCAAGTTTCTAAAAAGCACTCTATTTGCATGCCTTCATTAATGTGAATGCAAATATTTTGTCCTATGTAGCTAAAGTCAAAGTCTACCAAAGGCAAAGTAATAATTTTGGTAAAAATACTTAGTGCGACAGAGGGGCAGAGAGAATTACTAGCATGGCATAACTGATATAAATCACCTGCTCAGATTTCTCTAGCTTGTGTACATTGAAGCCACAGAAGTATTGGACACCAAGCATGCCATATATTATGATTTGGATGTGAGGTGTCCCTCAAAGGCTCATGGGTGAGAGATACCACGTAAGAAGATTTAGAAGAGAAACAGTGGGATCATGAGAGCTTTAATCCAAGCAGGATGTGGCTGGAGGAGTGGGGCACTGGGGGCGTGGTTTTGAGGTAGACATTTTTGTATCTGGTGAGTAGAGTCTCTCTCAGTTTTCTGATCACCATGTAAACTGC
This sequence comes from Spermophilus citellus, assembly GCF_964194105.1. NCBI lineage: Eukaryota > Metazoa > Chordata > Mammalia > Rodentia > Sciuridae > Spermophilus > Spermophilus citellus. The sequence goes on from NC_138198.1 coordinate 125,345,510, forward strand.
TTCCTTTCACCACACTCTTCCGCCATGATGTTCTGCCTGACCTTGAGCCCGGAAGAATGAAGCCAGCTGTCTGGCTGAGACATCTGAAATTGTGATCCCCCAAATAGACTTTTCCTGCTCTAAAGTTGGTCTTATCAAGTCTCTTAGTCACAGCAGTGAAAAAGCTGACTGAAACATTGTACTTTCCTTGTGAAGTCAGGCAGGAGACAGAAAAGTGGCCACTCATTCTATCTTAAGCACTTACAGATCATGGGAACTGAGGAACCATTTCATATATCTGAAAATCACATTTCACATTGTCCATAATGAGAGCCTGACAGTACTGTCATGCACATAAAATGACATTACATAGCATCAGGAAATACTGCAATTTGTCAATCTCTATATACATATAAGGTGAATACATTAAATAATTATTTCTATAGATATGTGATCCCAGTGAAAATAGAACTGGACAGGAATGCTATTTTTTGAAAAGCTACATTCTTGACAAAACCTGGTAGAATGACTGACTTGCAAAACCATAGGATCAATGTCTGTAGAAATTTTTGTAACCTCGGTGGCTGTCAAAGCTGCTCTCTCCACTGTTGACTCCTGTCCCAGAATACCATTTAATTCTGTTTGGTCTCATTACCTACATCCAGAAAGCAACAGCTCCCTCCATTCCTCCCAGGTGGCATGACCCTTGGAAAAGGCAGATCATGACAACCCCTGTTCCAGGGTCCCACTGATTGTCCAGACATGCAAAGCACATCCTGCTCTTTGAACAGTAGCACCATCATTAATAGTTTCTCTCTCTCTCTCTCTCCCTCTCTCTCTTTTTTTTTATCCCCATTTGACACATTTGAAACTTATAGTTCTGGCTGCAGAAAGCCATGAGAGAATCTGGGAAAACACCTTATTGTTTGTAGCAAATCACAAAATGAATTTATGATTTGGGAAATTAGTTTTTCACAATAGAAATTTCATTTAATCCTGCCGAATTCACTTATTTCACTGTTGTATTTTTAATATATACCCACAGTTTAGTTACAGTCTTTTCCCAATAAAGATGATATTTTCTTTTATACAACAATAATCAGATATTTTCTAAAGACTAAACAGTAGCTTGCTCACTTAAATGGAGGCCTTTCTGTGTGCACACTCTGTTTTCTTCCAGGGTGGGATGCCGGGCCTGAGCGTCTTGGCTGAAGCTCTCCTGGCTGAAGCAGCTTTTGTTTTCCTTCTCCTCATAAGATGGGGTATGGCTGCTTGAAGTGGGGGCAGGAAGGTTTCTGCTGCTTTTGAGTGGATAAAGGACAGAGCTGGATACCAGACAGACCCAGGGGTAGATTCTTATAATCCCAACAATTTTGGAGACTGAGGCAGGAAGAACACGAGTTAAATGACAATGTCAGCAGTTCAACAATTCTTGTCTTAAAATCAAAAAGGAATGGAGATGTGGCTCAATGGTAAAGAACAGCTGGGCTCAATCCCCAGAACCCCCCCCCCAAAAAAAAAAAAAAAAACACAAGCAGGTGTAGGGGCCAGTGGCTTCCTGGTTTCCTCCGGAGCATAAAGTCCTCTTTCCACTTAACCACCAGGAAGCCCGTGATATTTGCTAGACTCTGGAGAATGAAATATTTTCTATCTATCCACAGGAGGCTTAAGACTTTGCTTGAAATGAAAGGAAGAGCGTAGATTTTTTTTTTGTGTGTGTGTGCGCCTATATTCCACCAAATTGGACAATTTCAAGTGTGAACCTCCCCCAAGGACTTTATCCTGAGTGTTTGGGTCCTTGGAAAAGAGCTTGAAATTCACTGAAAACTTCTTTTGTGCCAGGATCTCCCAGAGGTTCTAAACCATCATGAGAGTCCCACATGACTATGAAAATTTCATTAAAATATTAGCAGTCTTCTTGCCTACTTTGATGGCAGTCACTTGCTTCTCCTGCTCTGTCAAAGATGAAACATCACCAGTGTCCCCTTAGAGGCTTACTGCATTTTAAAATTCAGCCCACCTGGTTGCCTGTGACTCAACTCCCTAATGGACTCAAGAGAAGTTATTATTTCATAGGTTATGGGACATCTCTTTCATCTCATCCATGAGAGGATGTTCTCATGCAGCTCTGACATCTTAAGTAAAAGCAGAATCCCACCTATGAGTTTTAGTATTGCTGTCAATTAAAAAATCTTATTACACTCAGTATCTTCTTGGACTGAAGAAACAAAGGGAAAAATCTGGAAATATTAAAACTGGGCATTTAGAGGAACAGTCCCCAAACCCTGGAGATCAGGCCTGGGAAAAGCAGCACCACCCAGTGTGGGGTGAACACAGTGGGCTGTGTGTGTAGAAGGGGCAGGTGGGCTGGTTCCATGAGGCTTTAAAATGTGTAATTAACTCAAGTGACTTCAAGAGCTTCCCTGGGAAGGACCTGCTGCTGTGGTGAAGGGTTGCTGCAGTGAGATCTTTGAGGAACTATAAGCAGACAGGAGCGCCAGAAAGCAAAGTGGAAGAGACGCTCACTGCTCTCTCCCAGCCTCACAGGGTCCTCTTAGCTTCCCCTGTTGACACAGTTTAACACAGGGACATTGGAGGAAACAGAAGGGTCCTTGGTCAACTTCCCTAGCGTTATAATTGCAAATAAGTAGAAAAATAAACAATGGCAAATATATGCCATTATAATGGCAAAATGTACAGGCATTAACTCAATCAGGATCATACTCATTTAAAATAAGCAATTACTCCTGTAATGAGTCACACACAAAAAAATCTACCAGAAGATCATTGATAGAAATCTACTCTAAGGAAAAAGAGAAAAAATCCAGGGGGAAAAATGGCAATTGAAAAATAAAAATTACTTTAGTAAAATTCAAGAAAGAAATAAAAAAGGAAAAGCAAAAATATACAGAGGAATAGACACAAGAGACTAGAAAAGACTTGAGGGGCATAGAGGATATAAATGAGGAAGTATAAATAAATCGAGTTGGAATAAAGGAAGACTAAATGTGATTTAAATTGTAGACAGGGAAGAAATGAAAAAGACAATGTGCAGAGAATTGGAATCACATATAAGTGAAAGTAATAAGTAATGAATGGATATTCCAGTTGTGATTCAAGCACAGTCCCTAAAATAAGAAAAGTTTGGATCTATACATTTAAAGGCAAAATGTTCCTAAAATTCACAATTTAGACATGAACAAAATAGAAATGCGGGGATTTAATGAGGAAGCATCTGTACTTCTGCAGGTGGACAGAGAATGCAGTCATGACATGGCAATCAATTGCAGGCCCAGATACATGCTCGGTCCTGTTCAATGTTAGCGGAATTCTATCTGCAGGGTACTGAAGGAGCCAGGCGTGAGCCAGCACCCAGCTTTGGGTCCCCTAGCCTCCCCTTAATTACGCAAGGTATCGACATTTTAAAGTTGCACTCACTTGAGGAATGTTATTCCTGTGAGATTGTTTTCAAGAAATTATTAGGAGATCAATATGATTCAGTAAGATGCCCTTCAGGAAACCATGGGTAGAGGAGTCATGGGGAGCCTGAGCCTAAGAACTCACAGGACAAAGCCCATTGCAGACATGTGGGGTACAGAGCAGAAGGGAAGGGGACGTGCCTGAGCGCAGAGGAGAAGGGACACAGATCACAAAAGAACTGAAGTGAAAGAGGGAAATAAAAGTATGGAAATCAAAGTATGAATTACTGATTGCCACCTTGTAACAGCAGGGAGTTGTAAACATAGTATAAAGCTAGCAATCTGGTTTACAATGGTGACAATCTTGACGATTTGGAAAAGGAAAGTTAAAGAGGAATCATAGATCTTGATAATGTTATTATTCATAATTGGGAATTTATAGGTATCCTTCAGGGTTAAGAGCACTAAAAATGTTCAATAAAGTTTTGAACAAAAATGTAATCTACTTAAAATAAGAGATAAAGAGAGGACACTCAGTAAATAATGTTTGAAGATGAAGGAAAGACCATGTACTAAAAATATACATTAAAAGCAAGGAATTGAATAAAACATAAAAAGTCAGTCTATACTTATGAAACAATAATAAATAGAAAACAACCTCACATAGATTAAAAAAAATTGAAGTTAATTTCCTATTATATCCCAAATGTAGATTGATTCAGAAGGTCAAAAATAAAAAGAGGCACAAAGCCACATCTAACAATTGCAAAAGAAAATGTTTAAGTGAAAAACATTGTATGATGTTAAAATTTGCAGTTTTCCATGAAGCTACAATAACCATGCACAGCTCTATCTAAATAAAAAAAATACCACTACGTGTCATGTGAGCAAAAAGAGATGGAAGATCTCTGTATTAGTATTACAGTAGCAGAAATGAATTTGTTCTGCAGAGAATCAAATCAAGTTAAATATAATATAAAAACTTAGATCATGCAGGGTCTATATAATTGAAAACCATTATTCTTGTTATCCTAGAATATGGAATACTCATTGTTACAATAAGTAAGTAAAAATCACCTTTATAGTAACTACTATTGCATTAAGTCACATGGAAAAGCTTAAACTTGAACAAGTAGAAATAGTAAAGATAACATTCTCAGCTAGCAACATAATGAACTATAGAATAGTGATATCAGGGAATAAAAATCACCAGTGTTATATGAATTAAAACATTTTATTTTCTTTGAGAACATTCAGACTGAAGATGAAAAATAAAAAAGAATTACTCATTATTGAGGAAAGAATGACAATAAATTATTACATGAACTATATGTGATACAGAATACCGCAATACACAGTTTAGAGGGAAAAAATAGTTTTGATTATACAAAACCAAGGTGATGCAAGCCTGTAATTCCAGGAACTCAGGTCCCTGAGACAGAAAAACTTCATGTGTGAGTACAGCCTCAGTAACTTAGCAAGACCTGTATAAAATAACACACACACACACACACACACACACACACACACACACACACATATTATTTTAAGACCAGGAAGATAATTCAGCGTCCCTGGGTTCAATCCCCTCCGAAGAAGAAGAAGAAGAAGAAGAAGAAGAGGAAAATGGAAATATATAAGAAAATGATTAAAAGAACAAAAGGAAGAAGTGATGAGATATAGTGAAAATAAATCAGAAATAGTTTACAGAACTACACATAAAATTTATTTAAAGTAGGAAAACCTCTGGGTGTCATGGGACTTATCGCTATTTAGCTGTAATTTCAGTTTTTTGATACAACACCTAAAGCATGATCCTTGCCAAAGTGGGATGGGGGGTTGTGAAGGCAAATTTTTGAAACTTTTCTCTGTTAAACCCACTGTTCTGAGAATGAAAAGACTAGTCACAACTGTGAGAATGTCTTTGTAAAGCACGTATCTGATGAAGGATGGGCAAAATATACAAAGCCTCTTAAAACACAATACTAAGAGTACAAATAGTCCAACTAAAAGTGAGCAAAATATCTGCACAGACACCTCACCAAGGAAGATCTACAGATGACAATTCAGTATCTGACACTATATGCTGCTAGGGAGATGCCAATTAAAACAACAGTGAGATGCCCCTAACCATTATGAGAGCATCTAGAATCCAAAATGCTGACGATGCCAAATGCTGACATGCATTGGTGGGGAAGGAAACGTAGTCCATCACTGAGGAGGAGAGTTTGGAGTTTCTTACAGAATTCAACATGTTCTTACCATAAAATCCAACAATCCCACTGTCAGTTATTTGTTAGTTGTCTACTCAAAAGAGTTGAAAATCCCCCCCTCAAAATCTGCATATCAATGTTGACGGCAGCTTTGTTAATAATTGACAACCATTGGAAGCAACCAAGGGATAATTTAACAGGTAAATGGATAAACAAATGGTAGTCCATCCAAAGAATGATAATTCAGTGATAAGTTAACTAAAAAGGAACAAAAATGATAGGCAAGAAAACCAAGTGGTTAAGAGGAAGAAACTAATTTGAAAAGGCTATATACCCTGTGATTGCAAGTCTATGAATTTCTGGAAAAGACAAATTTAGAGACAGTAAAACAGATGGGTGGCTGAGGGATGTTCAGTGGGTAAAGAGACTAAAGGAATCATTACAGCACATGAGACTCAGAGGTCTCTGATGCTGCAGGTACCACACTATGCATTTCTCAAGACCCATGGGCTTGTACAAGGCAAGGACTGAACTCTCATTTAGAATATGTACTTGAGTTAAAAATGCATCGATATTTTGTAAAATGTGGCAGACTCGTGAAAGAGTTTATTATAGGGAGAGTATGAGGAGAAAAGAAACGTGGGAGTGTAAGTATATAGAAATATTCTTACCTAAACCTGTTTTCCAAAAATAGCTTATTAATTGAGCCAAAGTGGTGGCCCACACCTGCAATCCCAGCAAAATGGGTGGCTGTGGCAGGAGGATCCCAAGTTCAAAGCCAGACTCAGCAACGTAGGGAGACCCTAAGCAACTTAGTGAGACACTGTTTCAAAAAATAAATAAATAAAAAGGTCTAGGGATGTGGTTCAGTGGTTGAACACGCTTTGGTTCAAAAACACAACAGCAACAACAAAATAGCTAATTGAAAAATAGCAAGATTCATAAAAGTATACATATATATTTTTAGAAATAGATGATTCATATATATACAAATATATAATCATATACACAATTGCCTACATGTATTAATATTTGCTTGTACTTAGTAAAAAACTCAGGCCAAGATAGTGGTACACAGCTGTAATGCCAAGCTGAGACAGCAGGATCACAAGTTCCAGGCCAACCTCTGCAATTATTGAGACTCTGTCCAAATAAAAACAAAATATAAAAGGCTAAGGTTGTAGCTCACTGGTACAGAGCTCTGGTGTTCCCTCCCCTCCCCCAAAGAAAGATTAAGTAAATAAATAAATAAAATTCTTTACATATCCTAAACTTGATATTGGGTATTATTTGACAAGGAGAAGATACAATTTAACAGTAGCAAGAAAGTTATGGGAGGAAAAGTTTTATTGTAGCAATAAAGTGGCTCTTATGAAGGGTATTTTGAGAAGTTTGATGTTTCTTTAACTAAATTTGAAATTTACAAACTTCAGAGAGAAATGTATCTTTATTTTTACCAAAGAAGTCTGACCCAAGCACTTGATTCAGCTATAAAAACTAAATCAAATTGGGTGAAAATATATTATTTTACACATTTTTTCATCAACTCATAACATTATGAGATTTTTTTGAAAAATGATATTACTGGAAAAAGTCAATGTATTTTTGTTTTAAAATATAGTCATAACCTGTGATTATCTTATGCTATGTGCCTCTTTGTCATGTCATCTCTAAATATTATACTTATTTAACTATTTTTACAATATTTATTCAAAAATATTGAAATATTTTGCACTTTTTCCAGTTTTATGATGTTTTCTAAATGAAGCAAAACTTAATAATTCAATAAAAATATTTCAGAAATGCTATGTTTGACATTAGAAGGTTGGCTTATAATCCTTAGATCCATGAATTCTACCTTGAACAAAACTCATGCTCATGGCTAAAACTGCTTGTGTAAATATAAGTTGGAGCTGATCACTAGAGCTCACACTGGAGAACATATTTATTATTAAAATCCATAACTCTCTATTTATTTATTTTGGATTAGATATTCCCGATCATTACAGAGTCAAGAAGATTTAACATTTTGCATGAGCTTGACTAGGCTGTGAAGACAAAATAGATGAGAGGCCTGAAGTTACAGAAATTTACTTCTCACGGTTCTGACAGCAGGCAACTCCAGGATCCAGGCCAAGCAGACATGCTCTGATGAGTCCCTCCTCTCAGGGCTGTGTGCTCAGATGGCAGAGGGCAGAGGGTCTATCTAGTCCCAGTGATGAAACCTCCACCTTCATGACCACTTCCCTGTTAGGGGTCCTCATCCTGAATTCACCACCCCTGATGTTAGGGTTTTAGCATAAGAATGTTGTGCGGAGGGGTCTTTCATATAGTCATTGTAGTGGTCACACCATTTTTACTTATATGAAAGCTAAGTTAAAGTATTTTTCTAGTTTTGATCAGAGATATCGAAGAAGAAATTGAAACTGAAATTTAGTGCCTGTTCTACCACACATCCTTGCCTCTGTCCTCAATGCCCTTACCCAATGGCATCCTCTGGATGCTTTCTGCAACCTCTGGCCGCCACACTAGAAGCCCCTGGATGTGACAGCAGCATGAAAGGATCGTCCCTCCATGGTATTAGCATTGGGAGAATTTGCGTCCAGATACTGTGAAGTTTGTTTTGAGTTGTCTAAGAAATGTGTGTGATATTGTTGAAATAATATTTTACAGCATAAAATTTAACTCTCGTAAGCAAAATGGAAATGTAGACATTAAATTAGATAACAGGTCTCTAATCTTAGTAAACCTTAATGAGTATGTGTCATTCTTTTCAAAATGGAGATTGGTGTAGAAAATTAAATGATGCTCACAGAGGCCCAGCATAATATCTGCCTCTATTCCACACAGACTGACACATCACAGGCACAGGAGTGGTCAACAAAATTGAGATGGAGGGCCCGAGACCTCAGCAGGTACATCACGGATTCTCACTATAGCACTGTTCTGAATCTTATTCCAGAGCTCCTGGGAGTCAGTACAATAAGAACAGGTCATCTTGAAGGCATTTCAAAGTTTAAAGTTTAGGAATTATTGGATGAATAAATAACTATATGTATAAGTCAGAAATAACATATAGTTTCTTCTTTTGTTTTAATCATATGTGCCAATATAACCATTTAAATTGTTTTTTCAATTCACATATGTGGATGAAAGGAATAATAAAAAAAAGATAACCTGTGGTTTCTTAGACCTCTTGTGAAATTTCTGGACTAAAATACTTGTTTATGTATTAATCATGGGACATTAAAGGAAAAGTCCTGAAAGCTAGAAGTATACTAAGATCTGAGTCTTCCTCTTCTATCATGTTGGCTTTGAACACGTAGTCAAAGAAACAGTATGAATATATACAGACATATGTAGAAAAATCTTCTGATCAAAGTTTACTTGAAGGTAATGGGAAGAAAAATCCATATTTACTCTTTTCTACAACAATCATTAAATACAGGATCACTTGAGCATAAATTTAATAACTTCTAATCATCAACCAAATAGTAAATATAGTCCAAACCAAATGATAATTTTTATTACAATAAACTGAAACAACCTAATGATTTAGAAAGTCAAATTAAAAATCACTAAATGACATTATCTTTGCATAATTACAAAGGTTACTAACAATTGTATGAACTCTCTGCCCCTCCACAAAAGACCTTCATTAACTGACCATTCACTTTCAAATGTAACTATTTGAGGACAGAGGATATTTTTAGATACAAATTTTATAGTCATGTTTCCTTTGCTAGAATGTCAGAGACAAGTAATTTCATTACTATAGCTTTTCTTTGTGGAACTTTTTTCCTCAGAGCCATTATCCTAAATGTGAGTATTGATGGTGCTACCCGTGGAGTAGAAGCATCATAGCTGCATAACTTTTAGATTTTTTATATAAATCTTTGCTATAATGTCACTCCTGGCAACCAGCTGTGCTGTGATATGTCACAATGATGAATCACCAGGCATGGTAAAATCTAAAGGACAGTTATATAAAAACCTGTATTAATAAACATAATTTTCACAAGTGCAAGATGAGCATTTGCATATACTCTGAAACTTTCTATAGCACTTACTCCAAAGTTTCTAGTACATGACCATATTTTAGGACCATAACTATATCCATGTGCAGCTTCACAAAAAAAGACATCCCTTCTTATAACACATTCAAGGCTGACACATAATTATGCCACGTGAGATTATGCCATAGAAAGACCTTGTAAAACTACACTGGACTTCCAATCTGGACATAATTGTGTAGACTCTTGTTTACCTACTACTCCCTGCTAAACAAAAATATAAACCTAGAAGAAACAGAAAAAAAGAGACAAGGGAAGTAGGACTCTGAATTTGGAGAGAGGGAGGTTAGGGACATTGGAGAAGCCTCACAGGGACCAGACATCATACAACCACCACCCAACAGGGGAGGTGAGCAAGGACAGCATTTCCTAGCCTTTCTTCTCCCCACAAGAAAGCAACAGATGAGGGATGGGCAGCTCATTTCTGCCACAGAATCTCAACAGCAGAACTGGACCAACCAGAGCCCATCGAAGGCTCCTTCCACACAGGACAATTGGTCCCAAGACTCTCCTCCCCACCCAGGGGCCACAGTCTATTGGCAAGGGGCATCCACCAAGAGCAAGCGCTGCCCCATGAAGCACCCTCAGTCACCCAGGATGTGGACTCTTTCCTCAGCTGGAGCCACAGGTCACCTGGCATGAGCAAGCTCCTCTTCATCCCTCACACAATGCCAGCAGAGTCCAGGGAGAGTCCAAGCTGACAGATAGTGGGTCTCAAAGCTAATTAGATTGCCCCTGGATCCACAGCCCACAGCCAAACATATGTGTGCTAAACCTCGATAGGATGTACCATGTCAAAATACACAAAGTATAATTTAGATGGGACACAGAGTTCCCTGATACGATAACTAAAACACCCTCCACACTATAAGGAAATTACTCATTATAACAAGAACTAGGACATTCACAGGCTTTAATAGAAGAAGCCAATCCATGGGTGCTGACCCCAAGATAAATCTGCTGTTCAAATCATCTGAGTTTTAAAGCAACCACTCAGAAACAATTTTTACAAGCAATCACAAATCATCCCAAAGCAAATGAATAGACAGAAAATTGGAGCTAAATAAATAAATTAATTAATTAAAATGAAATTATAAAGAAGAAGCATATGAAAATATAGAAGTGAAAAATTTTATAATAAAAAAATCAGAAAGACAATAGCCAAGTGCAGTGGTGTACACCTGTATTCCCAGAGGCTTGGGAGGTGGAGGCAGGGGGATTGCAAGTTCAAAGACAGCCTTAGAGATTCAATAAGGCCCTAAGCAACTCAGTGAGAACCTGTCTCTAAATGAAATATGAAAAAAACCAAAATGCTGTGGATGTTGTTCAGTGATTAAATGCCCATGAATCCAATCACTGGTACAAGAAATAAAGAAAGGAAGAAAAGTGGAAGGAAGGAAGGAAGGAAGGAAGGAAGGAAGGAAGGAAGGGAGGGAGGGAGGGAGGGAGGGAGGGAGGGAGGGAAGGAAGGAAGGAAGGAAGGGAGGAAGGAAGGAAAGGAGGGAGGGAGGGAGGGAAGGAAGGAAGGAGGTTCCTAGACAGATTTCATAATATACACTGATGACAAGGGATAAGGGTGAAAACCATAGATCAAAATAACTTCCCCCATCCAAATAAACAAAACAAAACAAAAAACCCATAGCTGACAGACCCAACTGAGTGCAGATAAGGAATAGAGCTCAGGACTCAGACAAAAGGTACAATTGCACAGTGTTAGAGTCCCAGAAGGCAAGTAGAAAGGAGCTGTGAAAGATTTGTCTAAGAAATAATGACTGAAAGCTTCCCAGATATAGCAGAGGACATGAACTCACAAATCCAAGCAGCAATAAGGCAAGAAAAAGAAATGATATGCAGCACACATACTTGCAAAGGAAGAGGTCAGCCCATCCCTGATTGCAGATGGCGAGACTGTCCATGTCAAACATCCTAAGAAATATGCAGAAAGAAAAAAAAAAGAAAAAGAAAAGAAAGAAGAGAAGATAGAAAAGAAAAAGAAAGGAAAGAAATAGAAAACATCAAAACTGAAATGAGTTTGGTAGATGGAGAAGAGATCAAAATATAAACCTGAAACAACATATTCACACATACTAATATTTAAATATTTAACATGTTGAAACTGAGAATTAAAAAGCAATGACATTTATAGTCACTCAGAAGAATCATTTATATACTTAGGGATAGATTTAACAAAATGGGTTAGGAAACATGCATGCTACAACTTTAATAGATAAAGGAAATTCAAAAAGACCTACATAAATAGAGACACCCTACATTCATGGGTTTGAAAACTCAACAGTGAAAATGAGAGTTCTTCTCAAATTGATCTATTAATATAATCTCACTCCTATCAAAACTCCATCAGGATAGTATAAAAGCTTATTTAAAAATAAATATGAAAAATAGAAGAGTTTAAAAAAGGAATCCTGAAAATTAAGACCAAATTGAAGGAATATTGCTGCCCCAAATGCAGGCCTACTATATAAGTTTAATAAGCAGGAGCTAAGCATTGGTGAAGAGATAGGCCAAGAAATCAAGGAAAAAGAGGACCAAAAGAGAGAACTGAAACTGACCCCCACAAGTGTCCCAAAGAAAGCAAAATTCAGCAGAGGAAGAACAGCACTTTCAACAAGTGCTAGAACACCGTACCATGTTAGGGAACACTATACAAAATCTTGATGTAAATCCCACCTCTTACACATAACTTAGATAAAACTTATCACAGATTTAAGTAAATAATATAAAACTATTAATTTATTGAAAAAATAAACATAGAAAGTCTTGGCATTGAGGGAAAGACAAAGTGTTCTTAGATTTAATACCCAGGGGACCTCATCAAATTAAAAACATGGCTCCAGAAAGGAGTGTTAAAGGGATGGAAAGAGAAGCAACAATCATGGAGAAATGTCTGCACACCATGTGTCTCCTGAACAAGAACCAGTGACACAACACATCAAGCACCAGGACTCGGAGGAGCTGGAGCGCTGGTCCAGGGCCGCCTCTGGGAAGCTGAAATGGAGCAGCTTCCAGAGGAGAGTTTGACGGTTTCCTCCACAACTAGACCTGCAGTTGTCACACCCAACAGCAAATGTGCTCTTGTGGATGGCAGCTGTATGCAGAATATCTTATGCTGGTCAGAGTTCCTTCAGCATGTCAGGGTTAAACCCGGTGTGCTGTATGGATACTATGTGTTGATTAAAATTTGTGGGAGGCCATTGATTTGGACCAAAACATCGTGCTGACCCAACCATTATGGAGTTGGATGACCCTACTTGAGCTTTAGTTAATTGCAGGAGGTTTTGTAACCAATCAACCATTCAAGCTGGCCACGATTAAGTTGTCTCTACCCTGTCCTTGCACCTCCTGCAAAGGCTGTCAGGTCGTGTTGTGACTTGGAGTCCTAGGAATTTGTTTTGGTTCTGCCATCTGCCCAACTCGGGAATTTTTTTTCTTTTTTTGCTTTATTCTGTTTTCTTATAATTGCTCAAATTGACTACAGAACTTAAAAAGTATAAAGGTTGTACCTTTTAACATATGGCATCCTCCCCAACCATGCAATAGAGTGAAGTATTGAAACATCAACAGCCTGGATTGATGTCCAGAAAAAGATGCTGATTAAAACAAAAAAGCTGATACTCAAAGTTCCCTGCAGTACAACTCCATCAGGCTCCATTCCTGAAAGGTTGTAATTTTAGAAGTGGAGAATGGATTTTTGTTGCTAGGGAGTAAGAAGCAGGTGGGTGGGAAGGAAGAGGACATGGTCGCGACGGGGGGCTCTGGTGGGGAACGTGATGTCTTGAATGCAGCAGCATCAGCACCTGGTTTGTAACATTGTGCTATGATTTTCAATATATTTCCATATTGACAAAGTAGGCAAAAGTAATGCAGAGTCTCTAATGTTTCTTATAACTATATAAATCTACTATTATATCAAGACAAAATGTTTGATTTAAAAATATAGAGACTGTCCTTATCATTTCTTATCTTTGGAAGAAATATTATTCAACACTTCAGTTGCTCAAGTTCCTAAAGTTGTTTCCATATTTTTGCGGCTGCTTTGTGAATTTAGTCACTCACAAAGGGGACCTCTGTGATCACAACAGCTTTTGTCTACAGTGAAGTGCTTAGGACAATCACTCCTGTTAGTACTGCTAAAAGAATCAAAGAGAAGTGGCTACAGTCACCAAAGATAAATTAAAGAGGTCTTATAGACTTGTTTAATATGTACTCACCCTTAGCCACAAAAGTGCACTCTGCCTTTTGTGTCTGACATTCTGAAGGAAAGTGGCTGGGACTGTCACACTCTGTGGTCTGGTGGTAAGTCACCAGGTGCTGGTGCAGCCTGGTAGCACTTTCAGGCAATGGAACACACAGTCAGGTCTAGCTTCACAACTGGATCATCACTTAATTTCTTAGTCCTATAAAAAATGAGCTAAAAATAATGTGGAAGAAATTATTTTCTTTCTCCATTAAGGAAAAACACTGGATGCCTATTTATTACCCTTCTTTATGATGGATGTTTAACACATCTAGACCCACCTTTTATATAGCAGGTTTATGAGTTTCTATAAAATTTGAACCAATAATGTAGAACATGTAATAAAAGACAGTCTTGATACATTTTGTTGTTAAAACTAAAAAAAAATCTTGTATTTGCCATTTGGCAATTTCCTCTGTCCTGCTTTGAAATTCTTCTTCTCCCCACTTTGAGTTAAGTATTGCCCCTCACTCTTGGAATGTTGTAAGTAGTTTAATCCACCCATGAAATCTATGGAATAAGTCAGAATGCAGATGAACTGTTTTGGTGCAGAGAAAAATTCTTCTCCACAGAGAACTGAGTCTTCCACTTGCTGGTGATGCCAGTGGTTCAGTGATGTTACCGTGATCTCCCAGTAAGTGAAGATCCTCAGCAGAAGCTGAAGGAGCTGTGCTACTCAGGCATTGTTTGTGTGTGTGTGTGTGTGTGTGTGTGTGTGTGTGTGTGCGCGCGCGCGCGCGCATGCACATAAGGAACAGAGATTGAATCCAAGGATGCTCTATCACTGAGCCACATTCCCTGGCCCTTTTACTTTTATTTTATTTATTTTTTTGTCACAAGATATCACTAAGTTTTGGAGGTTGACTTGAAACTTGTGATTCTCCTGCCTCAGCCTCCCAGGTTGCTGGAATAATAGGTGTGATCCACTCTCCTGGCTCATAGATCACTCTTGACCTCCCAAACCCAGATGCTACACTTATCCCTGGAAGTTGAATAAGAATCTCCCAGTCCTGCCCTCCTACATGTGCTGACACAATGGAGTTCCCAGGACCTCCCAACAAAACTCAATTTTTTTCAATGATTAAATGGAAATGGACAATCCCTATAAAAAACATCAATTTCCCAACACATACCTGAGTCCTTGAGTTGCCTGTGAAGTTTTTAACTTAATTTTACAACTGAGATATAGCAGGTTTTCTCACTAAAACTCGATGTTAGCTTATTAAAAGAGTAGTTTTCTTAGGTCTTTAAATATGCTAAACACAATAGATTATATTAATATTGTACAGCAATGACAAAATGCACATAGTACTTGAATAGCAATCTCATCACCATGTAAAATTTGTTTAGTATATTGGGGAAAACAGTTATTTTGGAATAAATACCACGCTAACTTCATTGGGAAATCATGTGACTCTTTTACAATGTCATGCTTTTGAAGCAGGAGGGACCATGAGGACTTCACAAAGGGGAATCCATCCTCAGAGAAGCCAAATGTCTCCCCATGCGAATCCAAAAAGAGCCAGAGGACAAAGACTCCTCTGCAGAAAAACCAAGTATTGTCCCTGTCAGCGGCTGGCTGCCCCTAGGACCAAAGAGACTCACATCTTGGTGTGGAGGCCAAGGAGTTGAGTTGGTGAAATACATTTCCTGTAAGAGATTTAGAATAAGATGTGGTAGATGGCCATGTATGCCGAAAGGTCTCTCTTAATACTTGAAATAGTCAGGAGCACCCTTCCTTTCCTCAATCCTCATTTCTCCTCTCCTCTTTCGTATATATTATGTGCAATTATTTAGCGACAATAATCCCTCACTCTGAGTTGCATGATGGGAGGTCGAGAAGGGTTAATAAGGTCAGGTTTGGGCTCTGATCCTGAAGCAGTACTGTCTTTATAAAGAAGAGACATCAGTGAACTCACTCTTTCTTTCTGCTTGAACATACTAAAGGATGACCACGTGGAGACTCAGGAAGAGGGAGGCCATTAGCCACCAGGAAGAGGCCCCTCACCAGAACCCCACCACGGGGCACCCTGTTCTCAAGCATCCAACCTCCAAGCTGAGAGTGCTTTAGCACTACTGGAGCTCCTAATGACACGTCTACGGGAACAGCTGGAATCTGTCCCAAGGTTTCCCTGTTGCAGACTCTGCTTGGAGAGAGGATGAGTGTTTCTAGAAGCTGGTCATCATAGCTGCATTGCCACAGTGAGAGGAGGTGGCGTCCTGTTGGTGTAGGGTTCTGAGGCCCAGTTGATGGCTGCTTGGAGTCTTTTGCTCTACACAGTTCTGAAGGAAGATGACTTGCTCTTGCCGATTAGCCAGCGGCCTGTGGAAATGGGCTAGTTCTTCTCTATGAACATTCTTGGTGGGCACCTGTTCTTCCTGGAATTCAGGTCCCTTCTTATGTTGAAATCATTTGGCCTTTCTCAAACTAACCACACCCACTCCTATACCCTCATCGTCCCCTATCTGCTATTCTGTTAATCTTTTCTGTAGAAGTAGTGAACAAAATGGTGAAAACACCAAAGAAAGTAACATTTAAAGTTCTTACTTCTAATATTTCTAATATCAGCAACTCAGGAGGATCACAACTTAGAGGATCCTCAGCAGGAGGATCACAACTTAGAGGCCAGCCTGCACAAGTTAGACTCTGTCTAATAAAAATAAAATAGGGGCTGGGAATGGCTCAGTGGTAGAGTCCCCCTGGCTTAAACTCCCAGTAACACAAAGAAAAAAACCTTAACTTCTAACAGTGTTGAGATTTAAATTCTTTTGTCAAATCAATGTCTAGTCAGAGTATAGGCAAGTATTGTGGAAGGCCAAGGATTTTATTTCTATGATACAGTGTGTCTTTTCATAGAAACTTTTCTTTCAAAGTTGCAACATGAACACCTTTTATTTTTTTTCCTGTTTCAAAGGTAAAATCATGGATAACAAATTCAGACACAATTAGATGAGGCAATAAATGGTTTATTTTTGAACTTGTGTTAAATAATATTACATAATTGTGGCAACAATAAGAGAAAAATACACATTTAATGCAATTTTCTTCTATATAGATGGTACAAACCAATTTTATCATTTTGTTCAGCAAATGATATGAAATGTGAAATATACTGTGTCTTTCTGTATTCATGTCCTATTGAGGGGGAATAATTATTACAATTGTAGTGGCTCCAAACAACACTAATATATAGTTCACTGGCTGTGGACCAGAAGTCCCACATATTTTAGATGAGTCCACCTCTGGTCTCCTGAGCTGAAATCACCATGAGCAGGCTGTGGAAGTAAATCTCACATGAGCCGGTGGGTGTTCATGGCCCTCAGAACTTCAGGTCAGCCACAGACCTTGCAAGTCAGTTCTCTTGTGGGTCTGAAAAAGTGGTTTATTTCCCAGTTTCCCTGGGCCTGTCTATGGTAGAACAAAGAACAACACTTAAAAGTCTTATTGCATATGGGAGCTAAATCTTGAAGTTCCCAAGGCTATATAGAACTTTTTTCTAAGGACGTGAGGAAAAAAATAAAAAAAATCAGTCATAGGTAAAAAACAAAACAAAACAAAACAAAAACCAAAAAGAATGTTCTTAGGTAATGTTTAAAAGTTTTGTTAAGTTTTTCTGTCCAATTTTTGAGCGATTTAAATATTCGTTATTTCTACTGCTGTGAAACTTTATCCTCCTTCACTGTTAAGATTAAATGGTGACATAATTGTGTCTATTACTTAATTATATAAATATAAAAGCCAGGCCAGTAGGTAGATCAAAGTTTTTAAAAATGTTCAAAATATAATAAAAAATAAGAAATTATGTTAAGGAAAGAAAAAAGCCATAATTATGTCTTTGACTATGTTTTATCCTGGCAAAAAAATTACCAAAAAATAATATCTGGTATATTTACCACAATAAATGATTATGAATGCTAAAAACAACTGATATGACAAAACAATTTGAACATAATGCCCGATGACCTAATTCTGGAATAATTTATACTCAGACTATTGAAACAGGAAAGAGAAAGTAAGATGGTATTGATAGATGAATAGTTCTTCAGACAATCACCCATCAGCTGCTTATCTGTGGTTGAGAGGAAACATTAAAACCGAAAATGAACAAATTGTCATCACTGTTAGACAAAAAGAAATATGGAATGAAGTGACAAGAGGAAGTTGACACTGCTGAATGTTAACATGTTTGAGTCTTTTCAGAATTCCAAGAATTTCAGCAACATTTTTCATTTGGAATAGTTGAATGAAGAATCTTGAAATATTAGATGATTTATTGCAAGAAGCATTTCTTTTGAAGAAATGTTAACGTATGTAAAAACTTTCTTAAACAAATATTACTTTCATATTTTTTTTGTTCTTTACCCAAACTCACTTTTCTTTTGCTTTAATTATGCTATCATTCACTGTTGAATGAAAGAGTCCCATTTATTTCTGAAAAGTTATATTCTGGTTTACAAACCAATGAGGAACAAAATTGCACTCCTTTTGTAAATCAAGAATAATCCTTTGCTCACTTGACAACTATGATGTTGCCTAGTAGAAATCACGTGGCCCCAAGTGTGGGAGGCATCCACCACGGCAGTGAGAGTCCCTTCATCACTGATATTGTTTAACATTGCTGGCTCTCAGGCAGCAATGATTGGAAAGTAGACTGACCTTTGTGAGTTTGAGTATTTTTGTGTTCTCTACCATGAGCCCTCCGGTTGCTGACCTCACTCGGGATTGCACCCCTGGATACCTGTGCATGGCTGATATTTGTCTCCTGAAGCAGACCTGAAATGTTGCCTTGCCCAGGGTATGGCCTATGTCAGAGGAAGCTGGACTCAGAGATGGCTGTGGTCACCATCTTTCCCCCTTCCACTGCTCACTTCCCACTCCAAGGGATGCTGGGTGTGGCCACAGTCTTGCGTTCTCTCATGAAGAGAGGGTGGTTTTACAAAGGCAGGTTCCAAGCTACCAATGTAAGAGGCACGTGTTTCTGTTCTTTCTCCACATTCCTGAAAGTGACCATGAGGAGACCTCCCTGCAGGTGCACCATGCTTTTTCACCTGAACCTTAGAAAAGCAGATGTGACTAAGCCTGAAACAGCCCTACTGCTTAAGTGATCTACCAAAGCCATTTTACAGAACTGCAAATAAGCAAAATAGTTATTTAGAAGACATTGAGTTTGGGTGTACAGATACAGCATTACCATAGGGAAAAAACAAAACACAAGATATATGTGGGCTACTCTTCTCCCTAAACTTCACCTGGAGCTCCCTATAGCGGTGGACCATAGAGATATACTAGTTACCATGACAGCTCTAACAGTTGACCACACACCTAGTGGCTTAAGAAAAAATAATTTTATCAACCTTAAATCTGTAGGTCAGGTGTACAGCTCTGTTCCACTGGGTTAAAAATGGAAGCGTTGGTAGAAATGCTTTCTTTTTGGGATGCTGCAGGAAGAATCTGGCATCTAGGGAGGAGGAGGCAATACTCAGGATGTCCCTCAACTCTTGGTCTGACACTCTTTGCTTCAAATTCAAAGACAGAGTCAAGAGTCAAATCCTTCTGCTTTGACTGAAACTTAACCATCCTCTTCCGTTTTTCACAATTCTTAGAACTAACTTGCACCTGCCCAAATAATCCAGGAAATAGCCTTATTTTAAAGTAAGGTCATTAGTAAATTTAACTCTGCAACAATGTCTTCAATTATCTCCCTTTGTCACATAACAATAAGGTGTGGTTGTAGCTCCTAGGGTCACCTTGAGGAGGCACCACACACTTCATGGCTTAAGCAACAGAAATGCATTGTCTCACAACAGATGAAAATAAATTTAAATTCAAACAAGTTTAAAGGTAAATGAATCTAAATGAATACATTCTGGAGGCCAGACTTCCAAAGCAGAGGTGTCAGCAGAGTGTGTCCCTGCTGAGGTCTGCGAGCTGTTCAGGTGTCTCTCCAACCTTCAGCGGCCTCAGGGGGGTTACCGCCTGCGGTCTTCCTCTCAGGCCTTCCACACATATCAGGCTAGGTGCCAGAATTGAACACACCAGTCATGTAGGATTAGGGCCTCTCCTAAAAGCCTCCTCTTACTTTGATCATCTGCGAGAACCCTATTTCCACATAAGACCATAGTCACAGATCCTGGGAGTGAGGACTTCAACACCTTAGGAGGAAATGTAATTCAACCCATAACATGTAAGTGAGTGTAATACCAGAGAGTAGGTAGTGAACATCTTTACAGGTGATTATTCGCCTATTGGGGACATTTTTAGCTACCCAAAAGCCTGCTGAGGTATAGAAGGACAGGGTTAAGCAGATACAGAGACAAGAGGTGGTTACAGGTTACAGGTCTTTATCTTAGGCAATATGACTTTCCATGTTTCAGTTTGGGCTCTTCTACACCAAGAAAAATTAAAGAAAATTTAGTGTCCCTGGACTTTGCTAGAACACTTCAGTAACTGCCATTGCTGAGTGCCTCGTGGACGTGGTGTTGGAAAGTAACTGGGAGACTATAGGAAGAATCAGCTCAGAAAACATCCCCCTTCCTTCATTCTCTTCAGGACTTACCGCAAAGGTCTCCCCATGTTAAGGCATGGTACAAGATAGTTTTTTGCAATTTTCATCCAGTTCATTGAGAACTAAAATCATAAAAATATTTTAGTCCCATTAAATGTACTAAGAATAATTTAATTCTAATTTCTGTATGAACTGCCTAGTAGGATATGATACCCCAGAAGGATTATCAAGTACCAGAGTTGCTATATCTACTTTAAGTCTCAAAATCATTTAATTAAAATACAGAAAAAATCTATGTGATCTAAGCAAGCCCTAGTTCGGCAAATATAATTTTCTCTTTCTGAAATGGTGAAATAGAGATATAATTAATCTACTGCCCTTTTATCAAGACCAATAAAAATTGGGTAATAAAATATAATCAGATTGTGCCATTAGCAAAAATGAATTTTTATCATCTGTTAACAACTAAATAATAAATTATTTTCCAACAGCTTTTTAATGAGATGAAAGATAATCAAGGGTTGCAATAAAGTCTGTAGCATCCAATTTGAATGATCAGTCTGTTTCCTGTGAAAAATGAAGTCCTCAAATCTTTCATTGAAACTTAAAATTTTTAAATCACAATCAAGAATACAGCAATACTTGCTAAGCTTCTGTTCAGTACTATCCTTATTAAGACTTTTAAATTTGGACATTTAATAGAACATTATTTTTTTGTTGAGAAATAGGCAAATTTAATATTGTTACTTAAAACATATCGTATATTAAAATATCTTATTATTTGGTTTTGTTATCTCAGCATATTCTTTGTTCTTTGTACTTTTTGCACACACACACATATACATTTATTTATGTGCACAGATACCTACAACAAATGTAAATGAGGAAAGATAAGTTTTCAAGAGTCTCTTTATGTGTTTATAAGTGACCGCTAGCATAAGAGGATATTTCCTACAAAGATGATATGACTGTGTGAAACCACTCTTTTCAAATTTATTTAACCCATTCTACATTTGAGGGTTCTGAGCAGGCTTCTACACCTTCTACACTGATGAAGTGCCCAACTTTCAGATCTGCCTTCAAATACCTTAAAATAAATTTGCATAGGAATCTGGGTGGGTCAGACTACAGCAGTTACTTTCTCAAATGAGAGTGTTGGGCCTGGAGCACCACTATGGACTGTCAAGGCACCACAGAACAGGGTCTTGCAACACTGTAATTAATCCATGGATTTTTGGAACTAACATCTGCTACCCTTCCATGAGGAAATGACCTTGTGGCTCCTTGTCACATACCCTTGGGTGTGTTGACACCTCTTTACTTTTCCAATAAGCAAACATAAGGATGCAGATGACCACATTTTCACCAAGTGTTCTCCTGAGGACTTAAAACTTCACAGCTATGGTCTCCTCTTTGAGGTTCCAAAGAATATTCCCTCTGCAGAATAATGACAAGCAGCACAAATTCAAAGTGAGGAACAGCAAACTTATAGCCCTGTCCTTCAGACCCCACCTTTCCTTCAAGTTGCTTGGCCTATAATCGTCATTCTGTTAGCATCACTAAGTGCCACAAAGTGTCACTGCCACCAAGTGTCACTGCCACCAAGTGTCACTGCCACCAAACAGGCACTAAGTCAAGTCCCCATCCAACCACATTCAGTGTTCTCAGGTCTACTGATTCTAATTTCCAAACCTGCTGGCAGCAATCTGTCATCCTCTTGTGATTGTCATTTAGTAGTCTCATAGGGTCTCCATACATCTCCACCCACACAAATGCCATGGCTTCATGCTGGTCCACTGCACTGCATTTCCATGACTTTGCACTGAAGATGAGCTAAATCCTGCCCTCCTTAAACAGGTGTGTGGGGCCCTTTGCATTCTATTTCATACTTTTACCAATAACTTTGTTTTACACAACTCCAAGCTTGACCTCCATGAACAAATAATTACAGAGCCCTGGATATGACAGCCTGGTTGGCTCTGTGGTGTATCCATTCTTTAAGGATCCATGTTTTCAGTGACATGAGAAAGTCTCATTCATGCATCCCAAACTAGTTCCAGTGTCACTGTTTCTGACTTCCTGACTTCCTGGGTTGAACCTCCACAGAAGAAGAAGACAGAAAAGGGTGAGTGCAGGTAATTTACCTGTAATTTAATCCCAGGAAGCAATGAAAGGGCCATGGGGAAGGCAGAGACAGGGGCAGGTGATGACAGTTGTGCTGTTGAGCAAATGTGCCAATTACAAACATGGACCACACAGAAGAAAATCAGTCCAAGGGCCAAGCTTGCTAGTGGGGAAAAAAATAAGTAAAAAAAAAGTTTAAAATTAGAAATGGCATTATTTTTTGGACAATCATCATCCTTCATGAGTTTTTAAACATCTTAAAAATCACATCACAGAATGTCTCTTCTGAATATCAAGAGTATCCTACACAATCTTTGGTAAAATCTGACATGCAAATTAGCTGCACTCTACAGCTGATATCCTGTGATAAAGTACAGCATTGTTCCTGCACAGATTGTACTGTCATTCCACTGTCAAGTGACCATAGAGAGGGGCAGTAGCTTAGAATAATAGCGCTCTGCATCACTTAAAACATACCTCTTAGATGATGTACTTTTAGAAAGAGGAATTGTTCATCAGCAGTGACATCTGCATCTTAATTTTTTTTCTAACTCATGAAATCATTTCTTAAATTTTCCATTTGACATTTTCAGACCATGGTCAACTGTGGATAACTGAAACTTAAAAATGTAGGGGATCAGGGTCTTGTACCACGTACAACATAAATTTTGCCATTTTTTTAAAGTAATGTAAGAACATTTGGTACGTGACCTACCCTCAATATATTTTTAACCATACAAAACAGTGCTGTTAATTGTAGGCACAATATTTTCCTGGTTCTCTAGCTCTTCCCTTGTATATCTGAAAGTTGTACACACTTACCCCTCCCTTACCCTGACAATCACTATCTACCATCTGTTTCCACGAGTTTTCAGTGTGCATTTCAGTGGTATTAATGGCATTTGCAATGTTGAATAGTCATGATCACCATCAGTCTGTAAAACATTCTCATCACTCACAGCAGAATTTCTCTATCCACTAAGCTACAACTCTTCATTCCCCTTTTCTGCCCATCCCAATGACATTTAATTTACCTTTTGAGATGAAATTTATTTTTAAATGTGACATTTCTAGAATGGTCCTCTACAAATTTTGGTCTACCAAATTAAATTATTGTGTAAAATAGTTGACTTTTATTTACCCTATGCAAACTACACTGCCGTAATGAGCAGTCCTATAATACATGACCATTTATCTGATTACTATATGTTAAATATATACATTATTCATTATTTTCTACAAATCAGACATTTTTAAGTTCTGGTGATGATTACAAATTATATTAAAATATTAAAAATTATATCAAGATACTTAATCATAAGATGTTTCTTTCCAATTTCTTAGCGGTAAGTTCAGGCAAGACAACATTCAAAGAGACTTTTGATTTCAATTTGCACAGTGTGGCCTATTAAACTGAAGATTAGAAATAGGCCAAAGAGGAAACAAAATACAACTTTATAATATGTTCATCAGGAAACATACCATGAGGCATAATTAAATTTCTCGAACATCACCTACAGTCAATCCTACATACAATTCTTTGCAGCTGAGGCTTGGCTTAGGGTGCTTCCGTGGAGTCGCTGATGTCCATATGAAAGACCTTACTGGGTGTCCTGACCCAGTGCCCCCCAGAGCCCAGGGATTGTCTGTTCATGATGATGTCCACTGACCTCTGCACATCTATACCTTCAGGTAATGCCTTCCAGGAGCCAGTCCAGCTTTCAGAAACCCTGGGATCAATTTTGAAGTGTTCTGCTCATGTCCAGTTGCCCCCGTTGCTTTCGGGGCTGTGGTGAGGCAGAGCATCATAAGAGGTGGGAATGGCCGGGCACAGCTGCTCTCCTCATGGGGATTCAGAGGTTCAGTCCGTGGCTGCCCGCTCCAGAGCTCTGGGCCAGGGTTGAGGCAGAACCGCCTGGTGGAGGAAAGCAGCTCAGGATCCAGCAACCAGGAGCAGCTAAGACTCTTTTGAACCTTTTCATGGAATTTAGAGCTTTGTTACTCACTTCAATTTCTCCCATTCTTAATTTTGGTCATTATAAATCTCACGTGCCTCATAACTATAGTTCAAATGTTTAAATAATATTATTCAGCATAAAAACAGTTCAGATAAAGACGATCATTATTCATTTATTCATTATTCCATCTGTTTGTGAATCCTACAATGATGTGTCAGATGCTCTATGGGTGTCCAGGGAGGAAAGGTAATAAGAAATACAAACGAGGACTAAGAAAAACAAGTGTACTGACAATAAGCGACAGCGTGGTGTGCTGAAGAAAGACTGGAAACTCACAAGAGGGAGGGTCAACTAATTCCTTGAGAAGGCCTCCCTTGCTGTTGTCATAGAAGACGGGTTAGGCAGGTATATCAGGAGAAGGATTCCAACCCAGGAAGTGATAACAGTGTGCAAAGACAAGAAGAAGTGAAAGATGATGGGAAGAGCAAAGCAGGAGAGGCACTGCAGAATGTTTAAATGGTCACAGGCAGAGCAGTAGAGAGAGGAGCCCCAGATGATGCCAGGATAGAGAAACGCTAAGGCATGGTCACACTGGTGAGAATGTGAATATTCTAAAACCGTAGTTCATTATCACTTTAGGACTGTGTGTCCCAATTGTGCATGTCTAATTTCTGCAGTAGCAGCTGCTATGACAATGTGTTAACATTTATATTCTGCAACAAGAGATAGACAAACAGTGAGAACAAGTGTGATACCCATCCATTTTTTTGAGGTTTCATGAATTGTGAAGGCATGCACAAAAGTCCAAACTCATGAATTAAACATGAGGTTTTGTGCAATAAAGAAAAAATAAATTATTATTTTTCCCTCTCCAATAAGATTATTAATTAGACTGGTTTGGGAATCACATATAAAATCCACATTCCACAAAGCTGGAAACCACATCCAAAATTTTGTTACTATAGTATTTGTGACCTCAGGAGTTCATTCATTATTCAGGACAGAATGAAGATGACTCTTCTGGAACATAATGATAATTTTGCCACCAAGTCATCTTGGCACTGAACATGTTTACTGTTTTCTTCTCCAGAGCTATTCTGGTATTCATTTCAACATCCACAGATGACAGAACACTCTGCCCTCCATTCCTTTACCAACTTGACTTCAACAACTTTTATCTCCCAGCACCTCTTTAGCCATGCAAAATTTCAGTTATTACTAAGAACCATGTACACTCTGTTTTCTGGCCACAGTCCTGTATTTCATCTCCTACCAACCTTGCTCTAATAACCAGTGGCCCCTTTCGCCATTTCAGAATTAGCATGTACTTCTTGGAGGGAACACCAGTGAGCACAGAGAAATAAATAGGTCAGCTCGTCTGGAGCAAAAGTCTGGACTTCCACTCTGATCCTAAGTTATTTACCTGTTTCCTCATATGTCATTATTATTTACCTTTTGTGCAAAAAAAAAACAGTACTATTCATACCATAACATTATAATATCTTACAATTTAAAGGCAACAGAATTTTATGAATATAAAGGCCTCAATCATCATCACAGATCTCTGCTACATTTTATTCTAAAATACCTATTTCTCCACCATTTCTCCATTTCTTCTGATTTCATTCAACTTGGGCTTTGAATCCTATCCTCCACTGAAATTTCCCCTATCAAACTCACAAATGATGTACATTTTTGCCCAATACGTTTCTCTATCTTTTATCTGTAACATTACTTTCAGCAGCAATTGTTGTGACTAATTTTTATTCTTTTCTCCCAGGACCTCCCACTTTCCTAGCTCTCCAAGAAAACCTTGGTCTCTCCTTTTCAATCTCTACCTGACTCTGCATTGTCTTCTGGAAGCTCTGCTATTTGTAGTGCCCCAGGATTTAATTGCTGGCTCCTTTTAAAAACTATTTCTCACTGTGTAAATACATGACATCACCTTTACCCATAAATATTACTGATATACTAGTGATACCAGTAGATTTCACTTCTACTTTAAATTTTAGATTCCTGTATCTGATTTCCTTCTGAGCCTCTCACCTGAGAATCCTCATAAGTACTTTATTATACATAATATGTATGTTACATATATATGTATGTATGTGTATCTATATATTAGTGTGTTTAAGACAGAACTGTTCATTGACCATCATCAGCCTCTCCCCACAAGGCAGATCCTCCCCGTTCTTCCCATGTCCATACATGGCACCACCAGATGGTCAGGCCAAATTCTTCCCCCTTTTGTGGGTATGGGGATAGAACCCAGGGACTTGTGCTTCTCAGACAAGTGCTCTACCACTGTGATGAAGACCCAGCCCTGAACCAGAGTTCTTGACTCCTTTCTTTCCCTCATAATGAACACATTCCTCACCTGATTTTATTGGCTATAAATTCAAAGCATATCATGAAGTAGTCCACATCTCACCAGCTCCATTTCCCTAACCTGTGCTGGCCACTGTCTTTCCCTACCTCTAAAGTTATGATGGTTTCCTACCAGTCTTCTTGTTCTACTATTGAATTTATAGTCAGTTATCCCCCAGTAGCTAAAGAAATGGCCTTAAGTGTTCGTCATGCCTTATAATTTCTCTGGTGAAAATAATCAAAGAGCTTCCCATTCCAGTGAGGCTATGCACCCAACCCTGCAGTGTGAAGTGATGCTTGTCTCAACATCCCACATCACCCTCATCCTAGCCCCTGGGTTATTACTTAGCTGCACCTTGGAATTACATGGAAATTTCTCTGAGTACTGATTCTGAGGTAACACCCACTACTTATTCTGAGAACTGGCTTTGAATTTATAAACCAATTCTGAGTCTGATTCAATAGCTCCAACTTGTGCCCAAGACATCAAAAGCTCTAACTGTTGCTTCAAGGACAGTATTCTGTGGGGCAACTTCTGTTACTGAGTTTCCTCGGGATCGGATGCTAGTTTCCAGGTAAGACTGCATGCTTCCTTGTCTCCCCTCCTTCACCTCACCTTGCGCCCCTCACATGAACAAGTCTCCCCGCTTTCTCTCTGCTCCTAAGGAACCCATTTTATCCACCACCTTGGGCTCTGTGCTCTCAGTCTTCCCTGTGCCTATGGTGCTCTTGCTGAAAATTTTCACATAGCTTTAAGTGTCACCTCCTAAGTGATATGTGTATTATGGTTCTGCTTAGCTGTATCTTGTTACCCTACAAACTGCATTATTCTAGTCCACAGAATTTCATATTACATATTAATAGCATATATTTATATGAGCATTTGTGTCTTCCCTACTAGAACGAAAGTTCCATGAAAACATCAATTACTTCTATACAGTTCAAGGCATTGCCATCCAGGTGTCCTCAAAATGGAATTCCGATGTGACAACTGAAGAGTAAATACTCACTAAATTAATCAATCAGCGAATGAGTCTCAATTTGTCTTCCAGAAGCCAGAGAGGCCAGGGACCAGTTGGCAGTTCTGTGCACATCCTTCAACTGGCATTTTGTTAGTTCTCTGAAAATTTCTCATGACTGAGGTCTGCAGAGTAGTGACTGGGTTCTCTTCTACTAAGAAATCATGATAATCCAATTCCATCATCAGGAGTCAGCTATATAATCAAATGAAGCATGCAGTGATGCATTGAGAATGCCTATTACCTCCGCAATTTAGATGTCACCCTGGACAGTAGGATTGAAAGACATGGACGTGTTGCAGAGAGTCCGTGGTCTATGATGTATCCACACAATTAGCTCACTTTGGGATGAATTTCTAAGAGAATTGCCAAACTGGAAAGTTAGACAACATGCTCTAAGATGGGGAAGGAAAAGGAGAGTGACCAGGGAAGACCTCAGTAGTAAAACCAGAGCAGGTACTTGACAGAGAGTTGCTAAGCAGACAGGGAGTCAAAGATGAGGAAGCAGGAGTCCAAATCACAATGACATAAGAATGTGGTAATCTCAGAAAAGCTCACCAGGTTCAATGTGGCCAGAACCTTGGGTGAAACTAATTGATAAGTGAGACTGTAAAGTAGGCATATTTTCAACAAGTTAAAGTATTTTGGTTGTGCCCGACATTATGGAGAGCTACTAGGGGTTTTGAATAACATTGTTGTAATTTCCTTTTCTAAAATGACAACTTTAGTAATAATGAAGAAAGTGGGTGTGGGTTTTAATTATAACAGGAATTCAAAAATCAATCACCTCTCTGCATTTCAGACAGAGAATTAGAGTGAGCTCAATTTAAAGTGTTTTAGAAAAAAATAGGCAAAAGGAGTCATTAAAGAACAACTCTGGAGTTTTATGAACGTCATTTAAAAGCATTTCGGTGTGGATTAAAGGAAGGGCAAGCCACAGAGGCCAGGTGCATCCCAGTATTACAATTTAATTAAAAATGGAAGATCAGAATAATATTAAAAGTAACTAAGACTGTTCAATAAGTCATTGCAATTGCACAGCTTATGACATATGACCGTATGCCTTCAAGGTAGAGTATTTTTGGTTAAGTCCCAAAATTTAGTCCTTGCATTTCATCCAGACATTCAGATTCTGCTCTTGAGATTCAGGTATTTTTGAGCTCTTTTTACTCTAATCTTCATGTTTTGTCTTGAGGTTATATGCTGGTGTAAGGAGTTCAGGAAGTATTCTACCTACACCCTTTTTGATAGTGTGAGAGAAATTTCAGTCTTTGAATATCTATTTTCCACATTTGTGCTTCTCTCAGCAATGCAGTAATTTTGCATTTTTCTAATCAGACATCTCTGCACCCTGTTTGCTTCTCATTACAGGAGCTATGCAGAGAGCTGGGAGTTGCTTCTCCTCCTCCAATTTGGGGTCTTTAGCAACAAGAATGGGAGTCACTGGAATATAAATTATGAGAGCATTGCAGTCATTTGATCAATGAGCTCCTAGAGGTGACAGCCTTAAGACCTAAGTTTTATATTCCTTGACCCACTAGTATAATACCTCTAAGTTTATAAGACACTTTTCTGAAGCAACTCTAGTCTTGAGATTCAGATGCTTAAATGATGTTTTTACACAGCAGCGTGACCAGCCACTGTGCAGTTCCCAAACCAGACTTCAGATTCGCTTCATGAATCTTCTTATTTATGTCAAACAATTCTGACAGCCTGGTGCATTTTGACCCACTGCCTTGGCCCTGTGGAATGACATCCCTCATTAGTGGCTGTGTGCTCACTTAACTCCCAGAGCTTAGCCAGTGGTCAGTGCTGTGGCTACAGAGATAAGCGAGACCTGAATGAGGCAGACCTGCTGGGTTAACTGTTTCCTCACAGCTATAAGTAAATAGGCAAAGGAATAAATAAATGAGTATGTAAGTAGATAAATAAATAAATCCCCACAAATATTTCAGATGGAGAGACAAATAACCCATTTTTTAAAATTTTGAACAGAATAAGAACATTTTTATGTATTCCTAATTTGAATTTTGTGTACAACTCTTTTGCAAAACAAAAATTCTTCCATGAACAGCCTAATGAGCAGAGCACATGAACACCCCCTTGTGTCAACTGTGTAAATGTTGGCACTATTACCAAATCAGAATTGTCTTCTTGACAGTACACTGTACAACGCTAATTAATTTGATAGAATATTTACCTATAGTTACATGAAAAATCATTCTACAAATTAGGGATGTGAAACAACAAATTTACACTTTCTCACATCTTCTGAGTTCCAGGAATCTGAAGACAAGGTGTTGGCTGGGGCTGGGTTTCATGGAAAGTGCAGATTGGCAGGAAGAGGAGCCTCACCTGAGCCTACCTATGTGGTTGTTGGCAGCCTTATCCCTCCTGTGGGCTCCTCAGGGTTTCAGCACAGCAGGTAGCCTCCCTATGAGGGAGCATCAGAGGTAAGATAGAGGGCAGGGAGGGAGGGTGGGCCACAACACCAAAGCCACAGCCCTTGTACACCCTAATCTCAGGACCAGCCTCCATCACATCCACCATACTCTACTGTCAGAAGCAAAGACGGAAACACGGCTCCTACTCAAGAAGAGATTACCCAGGTGTGGTGCATCGGAGGCAGAGACCTGTGGGAGGCCTAGTAGGGGCTGCCTCCAATATATATCAATCCCCTCACTCCAAGTGCTGGTCTTCTTGATTTCACACAGAGCCTGCATGCTGCACAGGTGGTCATCAATATTCTCCAATGCCAACGTTAAACTTAAGAAAGAGACTGACCACGTAAAAATCAGTGTCCAGAAAATGATTCCAATGTATTATTGCCAGTTACCTGAGTGGTGTTTTGAACAGAAAGCAAAGTAGTCAAATCTTCACTCACATTGTATTTGGGGTCCTCAGGATATCACTGAAAGATTAGGTGACCTCAGATATCAGACTTAGACTTTGTATCATTGTGGGGGAGGATCAGAAAATACAATTAATAAAACATCTGACAGTGACTATTTAGCTGATTATAATTTAAGTCTGTAAAAGAAGGTATCTACCATCCAATATCACATAAAGATAATGATGCAAGTTCAATGTGAAAGCAAGGTTATCCAATCTGATAATACTGCTAAAAAGAAGATCATTTATGTCAGTAGTTTCCATGATCGCTGAGAACATAATTACTACTGGGAATACAATAGTGGAATCTCAAATACCCAATCCCACACAAACGCACAAAGTCAGGATTTCTGGGGTGGTCCTGCATGCAGGGTGAATTTCACAGGTGAGGCAAACGTACAAGACTGGTGAAGAACCCACCCCGGAGCTAAATGGTGACCTCACAGACCTCTGCTGGGAGTCCTAGCGCCCCGCTCAGGTCTGAATGGAGGGAAGAGCAGGCTTGCTCCTGGCGCTTGCTGACCTCTCAGTCTCCTGCCTTAGCGAGGTCTGTGTTTAGAATCCCATGGTCACTGTGGCTCAAGTCACCCCTCTCCCTCCTGACACACTCTCTAGAGCTGGGAGGTTGAGCCCGCCTTACCTGAAGACTACTCTACCAAGTAGTCACATCTGGGAGGTCAGGATTACCCCAATCCAGTTATGGGACAAATGCCCTTGGCCCGGAAGCACAGAAGTGACCTTTTGGTAAACCGCAGGAGCAGAGGAGCACTGAGGGATGGTCTAATCAGTGAGGCTGCTGCAGTGGCTGCCCCTCACCCCTGGTCCATGTGTGCTGAACTGCATGCTGATAGGAGTAAACTGATTTTTAATTTCAATATTATGTACATCACACTCGTGGGTATCTTTCCTTTAGTTCTTCCACTTCCTGCTATTTCCAAACAACCAAGCAGCTCTCTCATCCATCTTTCATTGTTAATTTAAATCCAGTAACTGTCATCATGTAGGGATTTTCCTGTAAATCTTATTTTAAGATTGGTTATACAATGTGGATAAGAGTGAACCAAATCCGTGCCTGAAAACTACATCCTCAATCATACTTCATCAAACCATCAGAAGTCCTAGGGGCCAAGAGATGTCTGGAAGACTTCTGAACATCCTCAGGCACCTTGATTACTGAAACCTCAGATTGGAGGAGTTGTGGGAAGTCGTGCCACAGAGGGTTCAGTCCAGGTGGTTGGTGGTTCATTCACTGGAATAAAGAAAATGTTCAGTTTTCCTGCATGCTGTCATCTGTTTTTTTTTTTTAATAACACAATTCATTTATTTAAAATTTTAACTGATAGATAAAAAGTTAAACAGTACCCACTTCACTGTGTTGGGTCAATACATGTGTAGAGTGTGTGAACTGATTGAGTGCTTGCAGAAGGTTTTGATGAAATTTTCTCTTGAGATTTCATTTACAATGATCATGAAAAAGGTTCATAATATGGAAATGTAGCAAGATTTATCAAAGCTCTCTTTGCCTTTTGATACCGATTGTGAAAAATGCAAGTTAATAATATATTGATTATTGTTGTCTGAAAAAAGTCTCAGTGGTGAGACAATCAGTGCTCACCTCTGCACTGTCTGCTCCATGGGCACCCACCACTAACTGAAGAGCACAGCCAGCATAGAAAGGAAAAGAGACCACAGGGATGGCTCTATTTTATTCAGATTTTAGTTATTTAAAATTTAAGTTTATATAACCATGTGTGGCTAGAAGGAACTGCTTTTGAAAGTATTACTTGAAATTTTTCGAATAATCTTCAGAAACATGTCTTGCCATTTATTTGTTACTATTTATTATTAATTTGGAGGGTGTTGAAACTTAATTTTTTCAATGTCTACATTACACATGCAAAATATTAGGGGGCATTTTTATTTGATCTTTAAGAACTCTTTTGAAATATTAAATGGAAGATTTTTAGAGTCTCCTTGGAATCTTCCCTCATTAATTAAAAGTAAACTTTAGATTGGACAGAATGTGCCAAGACTTCAGGGTTTCTGTGATGTCAAATAGGAGGGAAGCCCCTACTTTGGGAAAGAAGCAGATGGGTGCATTTCCTTTAAGAGTAAAGTTGTGGTTATAATTAGAAAAAAAAATAGCTGACACTCAAAATTCACGCAATGAAAGTAAAACTGAAGCAAAGTAAAATAAATTTCTCCAAAGGACTTTGCAAACAAACAAATTGGTTCTTTGGGGAGAAATAAGATATAAAATTAAGATAAGAAAACTAAAGTGACACCATTTTCCACAGTAAGTTTTGATTATTAGGTTTTGTAAGAGCAGTCATAAGCTTTCTTTCTTAAAATGAAACTCTGAAAACCATAAATTATAGCTGTGTTAGCCCTATTTTTACTTCTAAAAAATAAGTGTTACATAAAATTTAAGAATTGGGCACACAGGATTGCTTTTTAACTTTAAAATAGTAGAATTTTTAAAAATCACTTGTATAAACAGAAAGCTTGGATGTAGTTTGCAAGAAAAAAAAGAAAGAAAAGAAAAAAAATCTCCCATTGATTTGCAGATGGTTGGTTTGGGAAAAATTCTTGAGTGGTAACTGATAACAAAAGTAGTTGCTGAATATAGAACCCATTGACATAATTTTAGTCTGTTCTAAAACCTCAAATAAGGGAGTAGATTTTTGGATGTTCAAACTTTTTATTTAAATATACTATATTTTAAACTTTGATGAATATATATATTTTTAATGGACTATAATTTCTAAAAAGGATTTCCGACACACTTTAATAGAAAATTTATTTACCTCTGTCTTTAAAAATAACTGTGCATGCTTCAAGTTAAAATTATACCCTACTAATAAAATAGATGAGAAGATGAAAACAACCTCAGAATTCATCAGTGATCTCCTGCTATGAGAATGAGTCAGGAACCTGGACAAAATTAATGTGGGTCCTGAAAGCTGGAGCACCCTGGCTAGGCAGGCACTGGTGCTTCTCAGATGGTACATGGGGAAGGAGAGCTGGGGCCGCACTAGCTCCGGTCCTCCAGGGTGCAAGCTCCTCCTGGAAGAGCCTCAGCCTCTGCTGAGATCCCAGCAAAGCTTCACAGCTGCCCGACAGCTGGCGAGGACTGCTGCTTTAGCCTGAATTTATCACTGTGTCCCGGGGAGGTGTGCACAGGTCAGTGACGCTTTGAATCTCCAACCAGATAAGGGCAGCCCTAGGAACCCTGGGTGAAGAGCAGATCCCTGCAGGACACCAGAAGGTACAGAAGTTGAAGTTGTAGCAATGGGCATTTGAAGGTTCCTGCACTGTGAGCAGGTGGGTGGCAACTCCTCTTTCTGAAGATGCTGTCCCACTCCTAGAGAGGGGAGTCCACAACCCAAAATGAAGTGCTGAAGTCCTGGTAAGCATGAGGAATTCTCTCCAGGGGCTCTCTGACAGAGCAAAAGGGAAAAGGAAAAGGGAATTCTAACGCGAACCCCCAGACTGCTTTGGAATCAAGAGAGCTCACTGTTCTGCAGGACTGCTGTGTGCTCATGGTGTCAGGCAGGTGAGTGTGGACGGCTGGTTACCCAAAGGAGAAGCTCTGGCCCCATAGGCCACACCTGTCATGTAGCACAAGGCCTGAAGGGTTTGATTCCTGTTCATATGCTTGCTTGATTGCTTTTAGACTTTATATTTTACAAGTCCTAGGTGGACAGCACAGGTGACAGAAAAACACAGAGAGATCCCATGATGACTGTACCCCACCCTCCATCACCAGCGCATAGGCATGCCCTACCAGTGTGGTACAGGTACTGTAGCTGATGAACCAGGGTTGCAGCCAACTATCATACAAAATCCACATTTACAGTGGGTTCATTCTGGGTGTTGTAGTTCTGAGTTTTACAAATGTAAAATGACATGGATCGACCATTACAGTGACATACAAAATATTACCTCTGCCCTAAACTCCTCTCTGCTCTACCAATTCACCCTCCCTCCACCCAATAGAACTGTTATTGTTGCTGTTGTTGCTGTTATATGGATTTTTGGTATTTCACTGTGTTTCCTAAATATTTCCATCCTCAAGGTAACAGGCACCCCCCACACAGAGACACTATGCTCTGCCTTAGGACCTTTAGGTTGGCTAAGGGTTGCACTTCTGCTGCAGAGCAACTTAAATGGACATGCTTCTTACTGTTTAACATCTTAACTTCCTCCTTCATATTTTATATAAAATCAGGTTGCTAATTGTACAAGGTCTCTGTGGAACTTGAACATGTGAGAAGTCCATGCCTTACACATGAGATAGATGGCAGACAGTGCTAGGAGGGCAAGCTGAGTTGAGAAGGAATGCTGGGGATCCTTCATACTTAGCCCTAACTGTATTTGTACATTACACCTTGACTTTCTACGTCCAAAGTATAAACTTTTATATGCAACTCAAGTAGACAGTGCTATCAAATATGGGTAGTGACATCTGGTGTATATATAAATTTTATTGTAAAGCAATAGTTTTTCACATACCCCTAAAAAAAATTTCAAAAGTTTTTCAACAAGTTTTTCTACTCTGGGATTTGTTTCACCAGAACTCGATTACTCCTGAGAAAGTGTCAGTCTGATGTGGAATGACTGGAACCACACAAGAGGTCGACTATCCCAACAAGCTTCTCCTTCCCTCTCTGATGTGAGGCTTTTACACATTTTTTCTGAGTTATAATTTTAAGAGACCAAGACCACAAACTTTTAACTCAGGTACCTGTATATTAAAAAAAAAAAACTAACTTGATACAAGAAAGAACAGCTTGTGCCTGAAATTATGCATTTGACAGGTAGACGTAGTTGGATAGCAAATATTATGGAAGATAAATTAAAAGGCATACTTGCATCATTAATGAGACTTGTCATTATAATGACAAAGCTTTTCCATGCCAAATCCTTGCTTATCCAGTGTGGGCATGTTGTTAATGAGTTAATATGTGGTCTTCTAACTTTTTTCTGGAAGGAAGAACGTACCAAAAATAATTTTTTTACAGTATTTGTCAGACTGAAAGTCCTAAGAATAGTTTTTCATAGATAGTTATAACAGTAATAGCAGACCAAAAACAGATATTTAATTGAGATATTTAAAGAAGAAATAAAAACAATAAAATGTAATTATGTATTTTCTTTTTTTTGTATTTTCTTTAACAAATGGAATTACACAATTTCATTTTTTTGGAAGAAGAAAATAAAAAGAACTTTTTCTTCCACATTTTGAGACTCAATATGCATAAAAACTAATTGTAAGTTCTAAAATTCCTTTTTATACTAAATTTATGAAGGAATCAATGTGTAATAAAATACTTATATACCAACAAACTTTGAAAGTAGACAAAAGGCATCTCTGATATTAGGCAAATCAATGAACTTTTCTGAGTCTCAGGAAAGTTTATTTCTTATAAATTTATCTTCCTAAATCATGGGATTATGAGAATCATAATTCTACAAATTAATAATATTCTACATGTTGCCATTACCATTCTCAGCTTTAACTGTAAAACTCTCAAATTGTGCTAGCATTTTCACTAAAATTGTCCCATTCCCTATTATGCAAGCAGAGAGAGATTATTATCATTGGTCAATGTTTCAGTTTTAACTAAAAAATAAATAAATAAAATTCATATAACTAAATATGAATTTCTATGCAACACATTTCTAAACATATGATAGCACATAAAATTTTCAAATAAAAAAATCTTAAAACAAACAAACGAAAAATAACCATTACATAGCCAGACATGGTGGTATGCCTGTAATCCCAGTGACTCAGGAGGCTGAGGCAGGAGGATTGTGAGTTCAAAGCCAGCCTCAGAAAAAATGAGGCACTAAGCAGCTCAGTGAGATCCTTTCTTTAAATAAAATACAAAATAGGATGTGGCTCAGTGGTCAAGTGCCACTGAACTCAATCCCTGGTACCCCTTCCAAAAAATAATAATAACTACAGATTAAAATTCATCATTTACTTCTATAATTTAAAGTCATGTTAGTTTTTATTTTCAATATAATGTCTTTATTTTTCAGGATACTGTGATAGCATTTGAGATATATTCAAGTCCCATAAGTATTAAATACTATGATGATTAAATAAATAAAAAGCATCACTTTCAATATAGAGCTGACAATCTCCTTTTTGTATCTTTTAGCACTATTCTTTCAGATTTCCTCAGGCTAACAGCTGTGTGCTGAATGCCCAACCTGCAGCTCTCTTCTGACAACTGGTGGATGGAGGTGCTTATGAGAATCCCAGTTCATGCTCCTTAGACTCTGTGGAGAGCGCTGCCAGCGCTCAACAACTTTTCCTGTGGCCTCCCCTAGCTGACCTCTTGGAGCACGGCATTTCTGAGCTTTGCAAGTGGAGCAAGGTGCATCAGTGTCCTATCCTGGACATAGCAATTGACCATACTTCAGCGTTTTGAAACAATGCTTGATTATTTCTTCACAGATTATTTCTTCACAGAAAGCAGATGACTTTTCTTTCAACTGGGGGTGAGAACCCCAAGTTGGCTCAGCTTACTTCTGTGCTCAGGGATTCAGAGAGTCTAAATGAAGGTATCAGTCACCTGGGCTTGTATTAAAAAGCTCTAGGAAGAATCTGCATCCAAATTTATCCAGATTCTCACAGAATACAGCTTCTTTCCATCCTAGAACTGTGGCTCCCGTTTTGCCACCTTGGGCCACCCCTAGCTCCCAGCTGGGAATGTTCATTGTAACTGGAGAAAATGGGTGAGCAGGTGTTCCTCAAGCTTTGTATGTCTGAGTTCCTCTTCTCTCTCAGCCAGAGATAGCATCTGGTTTTAAGGATCAGGTGGGGGCCGCCTCAATAGTCAAGGATAATTTCCCTAAATTAAAGACCAGTGTGAGAAATGTGTCCTATTTACAGACTCCTGGAATTGAGACACTGACACTATTAGGGAAGGGCATTGTTATCTCTACACAGAGGCCCACATTTCTGCCCAGTGGGCTGTAACTTAAGACAGCATATGTACCTGTCATTGCCAGCCAGAGCTTGGATCCCCATCTTCTTTACCTTTGCTTGGATGACCATATGAGAGCAGGGGCAGAGCTGTGGATCCTCAGAGCACAGCTGCAAGTCACCAGGGATCAGCACCAGACTTCGAAACCAAGTGGTTTCCCTGGTTGGAGTTGGCAACTGGGTTGAAAGAGGAAGTTGCTTTCTCCTGCCACCTTCTCCTTGAAGAGGAGAGTGACTGATGTGTGCTCAGTGCCTCTCTCACTCTTTCACTTAGAGCAGATGACTTTTCTTTGTTTGTTTGTTTATTTTAGTTTCTGGGCCCACAGGTTCCCAACTTAGGTGATCTAGATAATGAGATTCAGGACTTTCTGAGTTGCTAAATTTAAGATGAGATTTTGGATTTGGAATTGATGCCATAATGAACAGAGACTTTTTGAGAACGTGGGATGTGGATAAATATGATCTGAATACAAGACTGACATGCATCTTGAGGGTCAGAGAGCAGACTGGTGCTAAGCAGAGTAATGACCCCCAATGATGTCTACACTCTAATCTCCCAAACCTGTCAAGAAAACCTTATCTGGCAGAAGGTAACTTTTATATGCAATTAAGGCATGGACCTTGCAGGAGTGAGATTACCCTGAAATACCCGGTGTGCCCAATTATATGAGTGCTTAAATTTGGAGAAACTCCCTTGAATGGTTTATAGAGATGAGCTAGAATAAGAACAAAGAAGAAATTCAAAGAGGAAGAAGAAGAGGGACTCAATACATCCTCACTGGTTTTGAAAACAAAGGAGATTTCAATTGTTTAACCACAAAGAACTGAATTCTACCAATAAATCAAATGAAGGAAATGGAATGGGTCCTTGTTAGATCTGCAGAAGAGCAGTCCAACCCCTGCCACACCTTGATTTTAGGTTGGTGAGACCCAAGTTGCACTTCTAATCTACAGATAACTAGTGTGTATCAATTATTTCATTATATGCATGGAAAGTTTTTACAGCTGCAATATCAAGCTCATATGACCCTCCTTATGACAGGGGCCATAGTAAGGCCTGAAGCAAGACTGTCAGTGCATGCTGTTCTCTAGTCCAAGCAAACAGGAGTGGCTGTGGATACTCTTCTCTCCTAATGTTGAAAACTAACACATTTTCCAAATTCAAGAATACATATCATATCCCTGGGCCTGAGTTGGTCTGTTCCACCCAAAACACCCACAATGCATGGCAGCTATAGGTAGGGATTTTCCTTAGCATTGATATAGCAGTTCACTATCAACTCTCAGAATCTGTCTTTCTTTCCACAGACCACTTTGTTAAATTAAGTGGCCCATCAGACAAGAAGAGGAGTCACTATGCTGGACTGAACCATTGACCTTGACCAGAAGGAGAAAACAGAGCTTCTATGAAATACAGATGTGTGTGTATCCTAGGAGATCATCCAGGGTTCAACCAGGAGATCAACCAGGCAACTCCTGGTGCACCCTTGCTCTAGTGTGACAGCTTAGATGAATGTACTAGTCATGGACAGGGAAGAATCATCAAAGTTCAGACACTCAGGTGCCTCAGTTCTGAGGTTTGTTATCACTTTAGCTCCAATTCCAAGATATTGAATGGTTTTCTATCCAGACTCAGAAGTGATACACTCCACCATTCACTCAAGGAGCTCTGGGTTTTTGAGCATCCTCAAAACTGTGCAATAATCAGAAAACATGGTTCTCTGTTTTTGTGGATCTATTTCCTAAGCCTAGAGTCTAAATAAATATATATTAGAATGTTAGTGAGTTGCCCAGAACTATTCTAGTAACCCAGTCATCCAATAACCATTTCCCAAACCTTGTGAGTCACACCATGAGGATTGCCACTCAAGCAATAGTGGCTTGATATAAAAGTGCATGTGCCCTGTGCCCCCACCAGGACCCACCCCTGCCCAGTGGATTCATTTCAATGGCAAAGTAGCTTTCAATGTTACAAGATACAGAGATTAGCCACAGGAGTACCTTCCTAAGAACCTGTACTTCTGCACCAAGTGTTTGTAAAACTATGGTGAAAGCACAGGCTTCTGGACCATCTCAGGGGACATCGTTGGGAGGTGAAGATTATATTGCATATAATAAAACCTTTCCAAAAATTCAGGGCTCCAAATCTTTGGGCTTTTCATTTTTAACAAGAATTTTGGGTGCCATGGAAATAATTAGATCTTTCTCGATGACTTAATTTAGTTCATGGAATCTACAAACTCTGTTCAGTGTTTTGGCACAAATGAATTTAGCTCTCTCTGTAATTATATTCTGGTCTCATTGATGCAACTTCTGTAAATGCCTCTCATGCTTGAGCTGGTGTCAGAGGACCATGCAGCACTGCTCCATTTTCTTGAGACTTCTCACGTTCCTACATTTCACCATTCTCAGTTTTCAGGTTCTGACTCGTTCATCCTCAATGCACTGAATTTCTACAGGAGACCTTGTGGGGCTGTGAATTGAACTGATATTGTATCTCAGCCACCTGCAAAATCAATATTTGAGTTTATTTTTAAAGTATCTTATCCCCAGCACAGAAGTGGTAAGAAATGATTTCCATGGTTGTAGAGAAGTCCCTGGTTTTGGCCTATTACATGAACAAGGGATTTAAGGTTGTGACGAGTTTGTTCGTTCCTTTCCTAATCTGTCCCCTTCTGGTTAACATGGCATCTTCATCTTAAGCACAGAAGCCCCACTCTCAGTGTGCGGATTCCTCAAGCCATAGTGTCTGTCAGGGTCTCACCAGGAAACACAGCATTCAATTAGGGAAAATGAGAAAAGTTTATTAATGACATACTTAAAAATTTGTGAACCTGATTAAGTAAAACCAGCAAGAAAATATGACATATGTCCTGCCAGGGTTAGCAGGAGCAGGGAAGCTGTCACCATCTGTACTGGGCTGGAGAATACACCTCCTCCCCATTCTTGTCCCTCAGAAAGATCAGAATGAACTTTTATTTGGAAATAGAACTGCACAGGTACTTGGTTCAACACATTCTGAATTAGGGTGTGCGCTAAACCAAATATGACTGGTGTTATTACATGAAGAGATGCAGAGGCAGGTACTGAAGTGACCGTTCCACAAGCCAAGGCACAGGAGGATGGGTGGCATGCTGGAAGCTAAGAGGGAGCATGCAGCGGATGTGCACAGAACCTCCATAAGGAAAAATACCTGGACCCCTGACATCTGTAGACGATGGGAGAATAAGTCTATGTTGGTTTAAGCCATTTAGCTGGTGGCACTTTTTTTCCATCAGCCCTAGGATACCTAACTACCACTAGTAGGTCCTTAGAAGGAGCTAGTGACAGGTAAAGGGGAGGCCCCTTGACAGAAACCTGGCTCCTGGTGAGGGAATGCAGTCGCTACAATTCTGGAGCATGGCCGGGAGGTTTCCTGGGAACACTGCCCTCCATTTCCCTGGTCCAGTCTTTCACTGTGCACACTGTCCTTGCAAAATGACCAGAACCTTCAAGGAAAAGGAGTCTATGCATTCAGTTCCTGGGGTTCAGCCTTCCTTTGACTAACATTATTAGTCAAAAATGAGAGGGCAAAGGGGGAGATTGCACCTGGAGAGGCCAATGGAGACTTCAGCCCATTCCCCAAACCTTTGTCTTTGACTGGTCCTTTATGTCACGTGATCAATAATCTAGCTGTTTTTCCAACTTTATGTAGGGACTTCATGTAACTCAGACTCACTGGCAAAGCTGGTGGCTGTGGCATGAATGTGGCTGCCTGACCACAATCACTGCAGACACCATGTCATACAGGAGACTTATCACTGTGACACCCATGAAGCCTCTCATAGTCATGGCCAGTTCTGGTGCTGACCATGGGATTTCACTCCTGGCCCTCTGGCTGGATCCTGCGCTCCAACATGGGGGATGTGCACATCCGGTGCCGTAGACATTGATATCTGCAGTGTCTGAACCCCATGCACTCAGAGTCTCCTGTCTTCCCCTTTTTCTTATCCCTCTTTTATTTATTGTTATTCCTGACATTATTTTCTCCACGTTCCTTTTCCAGAGTAAGCCATTTTACCTGACCAAGTTTCTATCACCCCCTTTCTCCCTCACTGCAAGTTGGAGGGATGGAACTCCAGGGGATATTTCTGTTCCCTTGGTGGGGAATGGGTTTCTGCCCCATCTAAACTTGTGAGAGATTTGGTAACTATGTGTATGAAAAGTACACTACACCAAGTCTTCTATGGAATTATTATGCAAGACTCTACATGTATTATTCATTTCCTTATTTTATTAATGCATTAATATTCAATTAATATAGAAAATTTCAACCAAACTGAGTTGAATTAATTATTATATAATATATTTTAAGCAATAAATATTAAATAAAGAGTTTATGATTTAGAAATGTATGCTTCTCATATAAATTCTTGGTTCCTGGAATTATGTTGAGTTCAATACTCTATGCAATTAGTTGATTTTAACAACTTATACCACAAATTTGCTAAAAACAAAAAATTTGAAAACAATAATAAAAATCTATGACTAGTTTCATTAAAACATTATTAGATATGAGCTAACAGAAATATAATTTAAAATGTAGAGATAAAAATTCAGCTATGAAAACTTTTATGATTTCTATAATTTATAATTTCTTTCCCTAAAATTTTAAATTAGGCACCTCTTGAGGAATTCTTTTACATGAATATTATTTTAGATATCATCCCAAAAGCACTTACTTCTATCATCTGAGATGAGCAGAAAACACAAAATCTTGGTGCAACTCAGCTTCTAAAATTTCTTGTCTATCAAAAATAAGAATCAATGTGAAGAAACACCACTCAGAAAGAGAATATTACTTTCAGGAAATAAGTCTGGGGGTGAGCCCAACATTGGGACTGAAATGGAGTTTTCTGGCAACTGATTATCTCTGTCATCTTGAGGTCCTTGTCCTCCTTCAACATGGGACCCTTCACCTTCTTCATCATGGGATCATCCACCTCCTTCATGTGGGACTCTCTGCATCCATCATCCCAGACCATGTACCTCCATTATCAAGGGGCTGTCTACTTCCGTCCTCATCATTATCAGTGAGGCCTAGATTCTCGACAATAGCACCCTTTGATACTTGGGATCTTATCACTGCTCTTTACATTCAATTTAGAAGAACTTATGCCAGTCCAGGGCACTCATCGAGATGCCTCAGACTTCCAGATCTCCACACAACACCTGAGCTTTAATCCTCAAGGCACTCCATATCTAGATTTACCTTTCTCCATTTCCCTCTAACCTCTAAAGATCTGTATCTTCTGGAATTTCAGAGTCATTGTTAGTAAAAACCCTGTACATAACTCAACTCTCTGAATACTCCTTTGTCTTTTGTTCAAATGGTGAACTGGCTTTGCTTCAAGGGAAAGTATCTCTATTTGACAACCAGCTGTCTTTCTGGCCAACTTCAGTTTATTTCTTGCTCCTAACACAGTATTTTTTATCCCCCAAAGCATCTAATTGCTTCACTGTCCCATTCTGTGATTATTCTTCAACTCCTTGAGGGTGAGGAATTCCGCTTAAATTTCAGGTCAGACAGGAAACTCCTTTTCCTGCCCATGCTCCAGATCTTCACGTGGCAAGAGCTCAGTCTACTCAGAGACTTCATTGCACCTTAGAGTGGCTGAAGAAAAAACAGAACGGATATGACTCATCTCCTTTAACAGATCCATGGCCGTTGACCCATGTGCTCCTTCAGTGCCGTCTGGAACCTGCAGCTTGGGGTTGGTGTGTTCTCCTCCATCATAGTTAATCCTGATGACCTGCTCGGAGTTGTCCAGGTGACCCTGTCTCTTCCTGAACCTCAGCATCTCCTCTTCCACTCTCAGGGACTTTGTTCTTCCCTGAGAAGAAGTGATCAAGAGAGACATGCCACAGCCTGTGCACACCACATGCACCTGTCCCTCCAATAGTCACTGAGGTGTTCCTGTCATCTTTAAAGACTACTGCTCTTCTGCTTATCTGAGCACTTTCTCAGGTGCATGGCTCATAGAATTCTCCGTACTCTCTCCATCATCTAATTTTGTTCTCTATTGAACTATTGCCATTAGTAGGAGATATAACTTTTTTGTACAAACAATGAATTAAAATGTATTATAGATACAGTTTATAGACGGTGAAATCACACATCCTTAAAAGAACCACGGCAGTTTTGAAATCTGTTAGTCTTTTTCTTTGTTTGTTTATTTATTTATTCTAATCAGTTATACACGATGGCAGAATACTCTTTGACTTGTTGTACACAAATGGAGCAGAAGCCTTCACTTCTCTGGTTGTACCCAATGTAGGATCACACCAGTTCTGCAATCATACATCATTACCTAGGGTAATGATGA
This sequence comes from Spermophilus citellus, assembly GCF_964194105.1. Classification (NCBI taxonomy): domain Eukaryota; kingdom Metazoa; phylum Chordata; class Mammalia; order Rodentia; family Sciuridae; genus Spermophilus; species Spermophilus citellus. The sequence continues at coordinate 125,389,683 of NC_138198.1, forward strand.
CCATCTCATTCCACCATCTTTCCTACCCCAATGCGCCCTACCCCACCTCTCCTTTGCCCCATCCAGAGTTCCTCCACTCATCCCATGCCCCTCCTCATTATGGATTAGCATCCACTTATCAGAGAAAAAAATTCAGCCTTTGTTTTTTGGGGATTGGCTTACTTTACTTAACATGATATTCTGCCCCTCCTAACTCCATCCATTTTCCTACAAATACCATAGTTCTATTCTCTTTTACTGCTGAGTAATATTCCATTGTGTATATATGCCACACATTCTTTATCCATTCATCTACTGAAGGGCACCTAGGTTGTTTCCACAGTTTATCTATTGTGCTGCTATGAACATTAATGTGGCGAGTCACTTAAAACAGTATGCTGTTTTAAGTCCTTTGGGTATAGACCAAGGAGTGGGATAGCTGGGTCAAATGGTGGTTCCATTCCCAGTTTTCTAAGGAATACTGCTTTCCAGATTGGCTATACCAATTTACAGTCTCACCAGCAGTGTATGAGTGTGCCTTTTCTCCCACATCCTCATCAACACTTAACTGTTGTTTTTATTCGTGATAACTACCATTCTGACTGGAGTGAGATGAAATGTTCAAGTAGTTTTGATTTGCTTTTCTCTAGTTACTAGAGATGTTGAACATTTTTTCATATATTTGTTGACCAATTATATATCTTCTTCTGAGAATTGTCTGTTCAGCTCCTTAGCCCCTTTATTGATTAGGTTGAGTTCTTTATATATTCTGGATATTAGTGCTTTATCTGATGCGTGTGTGGCAAAAATTTGCTCCCAAAATGTAGCTCTCTCTTCACCTCATTTATTGTTTCTTTTGCTAAGAGGAAGACCTGACTTCCTTAACAAGACTCTTAAAGCACAAGAAATAAAATCAAGAATCAATAAATGGGATGGATTCAAACTAAAAAGCTTCTTCTCAGCAATAGAAACAATCAGTGAGAAAACATACCTTTAATTCCTTTTCTTTTTTTTATTGGTTGTTCAAAACATTACAAAGCTCTTGACATATCATATTTCATACATTAGATTCAAGTGGGTTCATAATCCTTTTCTTTTTTTTATAAACAAAAAATCTCAAGATTTTTATTTATATCGCTTCCTTTCTAGCTACTGCTCAGTTTCTCTAAAACTAAGAGGTAACTAATTCCTCCTTTCCTAATCCATCTAAAACCACTACTCCACCAATTGATCTTGCTAGAGTCATCAGTGACCTTACTGTTGCTAAAATACACAGTCACTTTTCTGTCCTATTTTATTTGTCCGAAAAAACAGAAATGAACACAGTTGGGCATTTCTTGATACTCTGTCTTCTCTCACTCCTAGGACACAATACTTCATGGGTTTTATTTCTGGGACATTGGATTGCCCTCCTTGGTTTATTTAATGGGTTCTGCCCTGACACTGGACATTTTAATTATTGCAGTGCCCCAGTGTTTAGTCCTCACATCTGTTTTCTCTTGTATGTATTTTTTCATATTCCATCCAGATCCATGGCTTTGCAAATCATCTCTATGAGGCTGTCTCTCCAAACTTTAGACTCTGCCATGTGTCTTATCCCCTTCAGGCTCATGTATCCCACCCACAGCTTGACATTTCCAGAGATATCTCAGACATAACGTGACCCCAGATAAGTGCCTGGCTAGTCTTCATAAACTTTTCATAGCAGCCAAGGCCGTGGTTGGTCACTCAATGCTGGCAACCGCTCAGCCTCACATGTTACAGGCTTGCTGGATCCTTTTCCTCCTATTTAGAAAGGAAACCCTTTCTAAATAGTCAAGCAGTTTTCAAAATATATACAGAATTAGCACACCTGAACTTCGGACCTTCCCCTCTGACAACAAGCCACTGTCATGTGTCATCGGAATTCGAGCAACCCTGCCCACGACTGCTCTACCCGTCTCTGAGGTCAGCTCCTCACACACAACCAAGCAAGCCTCTGAGAGTCCAGCACAGAGCAGGCCACTCCTCCGCTCCCAGCTCTCTTGTGCCTCCACTTTAAGGTAAGAGAACTGCAGCACATCCATGGTCTATGTGCATGGGGGCCACAGACCCTCTAATCTCATCCTCTCACCTCCTCCTCCTCGCATCTTGGCCACACCCACACTGAGAGCCTCGCCTGCAATTCTCTGATCAAGTGCCTCTTCTGCATCAGCCTGTTGTAAGCATCCTGGATAAACAGTCCTCTCCATTCACCCTGCCCTGATGTTCTTGATCCTCCTTACCCTATGCTCCTTATTCTTCAGTCTGTGAACCTGCAAATATGCAAAGTATTTATGTATTCGCATAGTTTTATTGATTGGTGTCTCCCTGCTAGAGGACTCCTGCTCATCACTTTCACTGATGAATCCCCAAGATCTGAAGGTGCCTGTCTCATTGCTGTGCTCAGCTACCATGAATCAATCAATCACATTTCATAGCTGGAGACCACATTTCGTCTTTTGATTTGAAGTAGAGAGGTGCCACCACTGATATGCTCCACCTTGAAGTAGAAGAAGGTTCCATTTCTCATCACAGCAAAAGTACTCTATTCATTCACACCAATACTGTGGACCTTCCTTGCTAGAAAGAGTCTTATAAATTAAATGTCCAGAACAGACTTTCTTTTTAAATTATTAAAAATTAATTTTCACTTCTAAAAGGAATTTAGTGTACTATACTACTGTATTCCTGGCTCACTATATGATGGTATGAAAACAATGTGCATTTAGAGGAATGACTTGAAGTGAGCCACAATGTCGTCAGCCATGCCAAGAGGGGGACATAGGTGACCTGCTGCAGTGCATGGAGTCCCCAATGTTTCTTGGATATTATTTCATGCTTTTTGTAGCCCATAGTGTCTGCAAAATACTCCTCCATGGCTCGTATGTATGCAGACAGCCACTCTGTTCTTCCCTTGCAGTATGACTTTCAATGAATTTCATGAGATAGGGAACACTCTATTATGAAACCGGCTTTGTGTTGGATTATTTTGCCCAGCTGTGAGCTAATCTAAGTGTCCTGGGTATCTGCGAGCTAGCCTAGGCTAGATTAAAGCATTGGTAGAATAGATGTATTAAATGCAGTTTTTACTTAGGATATTTTCCACTTATGGTAGGTTTATTGAGATGTCACCCCATCGTAAGTGGAGAAGCACCTATAGGTATTTGAATCCTATGATACTGGGTTTTCACATGAACCCATCCTTTGTGGCTTTATGAATGTTGATTTTCCAAACTTGTTCCAAAGCATTCAAAATTCTCCTCAGCCTGAGAAAACTGTTGAATCATAATTTTCTGTTTGTTGCCTGTGCTAAAATCTTCAATAGAATGCTCTCCCATGCCGTGTTCAGGCAGGTAACAGACAGTGTATAGGAATTTTGTATTTTTATTACCTATGTTTGAATAAAAGGGCACATAATCAGATCAGAAAGACCTCTTAAAGCTATTGAGTTCTATTGCAAGGGCAAAATCTTGAGAAGACAGATAAAATTTAGCATCCTAATTCATATGGAAGTATAGGTTATTATTATTCAAGGAAATGATGTGTATAGCCCTAGATTGTAAATTCTTGGAAGTCGTCCCTATTTCAACATAACCCCTCACCCTGACTTATTTTTTCTCAGAAGTTGTGTGTGCCCAGTGGGCATGGGAAAAGTGTTGATGACAGTAGCATCATAAAGTAAAATTACCTTGTCTTGGAGGCATTATCCACAGTAACTGCACACTCTCTTCTTATTAGTGCATTATGTCTTGATAAAGGATTTGTCTCAATAAGCCTGTAGCACTAACTTACTTGAATTGATTATATATATCATAATTTAAATGGCTTTCAACTGACCCATTTTAAATTCATTGCTTTATAATTTCTTTATGAGACAGGATAAGTAGGACTAGGCAAAAGGATTATACTCTGTTATACTCTGATTTTTATATGCCAAAGCATATTTTCTATGTGCCAAAGTCAGTTAAGTCAATTTTCTACATCTGAGGAAATTATGCATAAAAAAGTTAAGAGTGTGACAAATGGAATTTATTTACTGAATTGTATAAGTAATTTACATCTTTTCACAAAAGTAATAATTACTAACCAAGGATTCAATTGCCACAAAAAAGCTAATGATGCTTCCAAGAGCAATGCCTTTTATAATTGCCTTCACAGTAGCTTAAGGACACTGGCTTCCTTATATCAACTGGTTGCCTTTTCCTTATCTAAAGTCAATACCATGAATCTTCCTAATTTCATTCATAAATCTACCCCGTGTCCTTTACTTCTTTGCCAGTCTGCCCTTGGGTTGTCTTTTAAGACGTATCTGGGGCACCCTAACTACTCTCTGTACCACATTTGTTTTCCATCATGGGGCCCTGAGAAGCCACACTCACCTCCTCTCCCTTTTTCTGTAGAGATTGACAGATTAGTGAGCCCACTGCTTTTAAAAAAAAATTATAAAATAAAACTTCATCACCTGGCTTTCTTTTTTCTTCTTTTTATAATAACCATGCAGATTTATTTGAGCCATGCGATGGAGGTCAATGGCTTGAGCAGAAGCCATCGTGTTCTTCACAGTGTTATTTTAGGCTGAGGGTACATAGTGTATTATTTCTAATTAAATAGGCCTAACTTAAATTTCTAACAAATATTCTCTAGCAGCCTTTTGCTGCTGTAAAATCAATCAATCAATCAATCAATCTGAGAAAATCCGCTTACAAGAGGAGAGATTTATTTGGACCCACAGTTTCAGAGATTTCTGTCCTTGGTCAGCTGGCTCCATTGCTGTGGACCTGTGGTGAGGCAGAGAAATGTGGGAGAGAGGGAGAGGGGGAGGCAGGCGGGGAGGAAAGCTGTTCATCTCATGACAACCAGGAAGCAGGGTTAAGGGATGGGTGAAGAGACAGAGAGAAAGGGGCCTGGAACTGGATATACCCTCCCTGGACGTGCCACCAGTGATTCACTACCTTCACGTAGGTCCACCTCTTAGTCTCTACAACCTCCTAATAATACCATCAAATTAATGCATTCATCACCGATGAGGTCGGAGCCCTCATGATCCACTCATCTTCCCTAAGACCCCACCTCTGGACATTGCTGCACTGAGGAGCAAGACTTGGACACTTGAGTCTTTGGGAGACACCCCATATCCTATAATATGTACCTTGTTTTGTTTTGTTTCTATCTCATGTTATTGATCACTTTCGACCCAAGCCTTGGTTCCTCCAATTTGAGTGTTAGGTGTTCAAAATGCTTCAGTTAGGGACATAACTGTCCTCTGGTCCCTGGCTGCTAGCGACTCATCTGAGTTCTTGAGTATTCCTTGTTGGAGGCTGCCACAGCCATACATACATAGTCATTAAGCTCCCAGTCAAAGTGAGCTTCCCTCCGAGACCAGGGCCTGTCTCTGGCCCAGCGTCCCAGTCCTCGCTGTTTCATCAAGTCAGTGTCCTTCACGCTAAGGCCTTAATGCCTTCGAGCTGCTCACGATTGTTCTGAATCCTTTAGAGATGAAACTGTCCATGATTAGTGGGAAGTGAGGAAGCAACATCTGGGCAGTTCCTTTTCCACCAACAGTGGAAGGTCTTGTTTCCTGAGCTCATGTGAGTCTGAGAGTTCCAGAGTATCTGGGCACAGCTCAGGCCAGAGGACAATTCCAGGGATCAGGGAAGTATCTCACGCAACAGGAACAAGTCACTAGTCAGTTAGTACCTACAAATCAAGAGCTGGGGTGCTTAACTCAGCCCTGTAAGAAAGAGCAGGCAGGGATGGCCTAAATGTGTGTTGATGACCATCTTAAGTTGTGTCTGAGAAAACTGCCATCCTTAGACTTAGAAAATATCCTGAGATTTTAAGCTGATACAGCCTGAATACCTGCCAAAAAATAATGTCTGTTTCTGAAATATTTTGTGCAATTTTGTAGTAATCACAAGGAGCTAAAACAGTAAAATATAATATTTGGAAATTAGGGAGGAAGATGTCAGATTTAGCCCTTTTAAATTCTTTATTGAGTGGGTGATAATAAGTTTATTGACTTAATTCATACTTACCAGATTAAATGTGCATTAAAATAATTCCTAAATGCATCTAGAAAACAAATGCAAGTCACTTTTATGCTTGGTGATTTTTTTAAAAAATTAAAAGATATTTTAAGACCAGAATTAGATAAGGGAATAAAAAAAGAGTTTGAAAAAGATGAAATAAATAGAATAAATTGAAAGCAGAAAATAAGATAACGGAAATAAGTTTTAATATACCTGTGATCACAATAACTGTAAATAAAACTTTCCATATATCTAAGTTGTATTTTAATTCCCTAGCCTATTTTGAAAACAATATTTTTGACATATGTCTACATGAATCTGAGATTATATCCGAAAATGCAATGAATCACATGCATTTGCCCAGGAAAAAGATAAAATGTCCAAAGTGAGTTAGATGGTTTTACACAGGCAGTGCTATTATCTGTTAAAATCTCTCAAAATCAGGCTCATAGAAGCCTTTTCAAAGTCTTGAAGAAGAGATGATTGCAACATAAAATAGACAATGGAGATATTCTCTAATTCACTAGTGCTAAAATACAATAATGATAATTAAAATGAGAAATATATATTTATGTTAGACTTACCAGCCAATCAAACTTACAATTGTATGTTCTAAACAAAATATTCACCAAATTAAATAAAACAAAGCAGATGCAGAAAAAGCATTTAGATAAAATTTGAAGCAGTAGTATATCAATTGTATCTTGCGGTCAACCAGCAACAAGTGGGAAATTCTCTAACCTGAAAATGAGAATCTATAGTTGTGTGTTGTAACCACAGTGCTACTAAATGAACAAGAGACCAAAAGAATAAACACAAGAAAGAAAGAATTGGCACTGGAAATATTCCAGGATGATTTAATTTTCTAGAAAGCACCAATTCATAAAAAGAGAAATGCATAACTTAGAAGCTATATCAGGTGTATGCATTTGCTTTTCTTCCTAACGGTATTGAAAAAATGGAAATTTGTATTCAATTTCATCAAGAAGCATAAGAAAAATATGACAGGTGCCAAGACATTATTCTAAGAAAATATAGGCTGAATTTTATGAGAAGCATGTTAAGCCTTTAATAAGAGATATTAAATATTATCACGATTAGATAAACTAAATACTATAAAGATGTGTAATCACTACAAATGAACTAGTCAATTAAGTCCCAATAGTAATTTATTAGTATTTTTTCCAGAGAAGTTTATGAGATTATTTTAAAATTTATTTTAAAAAAAGACAAATAATCAGAATAAAAATAATAAATACAATGCATAAGTACTAGCCAAGTGCACTTGCCCTATCAAATGTTCAAGCTTTGAGCATACCGAGACTAATTAAGTCATTAGAGTAACAGAATATGTAATGCTAATTATAAAGTGATTAGAAAATATGCAGTAGATCAACAAAAAAACAATGAGCTCAGAAATATGTGGAAAGCTGAGGATACAACACTGCAGGGATCACAGAACTGAGGGTTAGATGGAGTATTTAATAAATTTAATGAAGGCACAACCACATAACCACAAGTTAAAAACAAGCAAATGCAGTTTATTCCTGTGATTTACATGCACAAAATCAATGTTGCAAAGCTCAGACATAAATGCAAAGGTGAAAATTCAAATGATTTTGGAAATATAACTTTTGTGATTTCAGAATACACAGTCTTTCAAAAAATACACAAAGATGCAGAAGCTAAGGAAAAAATATATGAATTAGATGTCCTAGAAATTTGGGATCTTTATTTCTTACAAAACATCTTCCTCTCCCTTCCCCAAAGAGCACCAATGTGTTTGGGTGTAAAGCTATGGGGCTTCCGAATTGTACTTTCAAATTATGCATTGCTTGTTCAGGGAGGGCAGATCAGGGGAGAGGAAAGGAAGAGAGAAGAAAATATGTCTAATTGTTGGCAATTTCTTCTGGAGGAGGGTAATATTCGTTCAGTATTTTTTTAAGCTTTAAAGTTCTAGTTCAAAAATTGAGATTGGGGAAGAATATGTAACTTGTTAAAATTAAAACACACACACACACACACACACACACACACATACACGTCAATGTTGAATGAGGACTTCAAGATCAGGCTGATTAGGATGTAGAGTTAATGATGAATGCATAATTAACATGCAGTGTAAGGTCTCAGCACCAGGAAGAACATGAAAATTAGATAGATAGATCATAGAGGCAGATAATTGATATATACATGGATAAATGATAAATATATTGATGGATGATTGACAGATGATATAAAGATATGTTATTTAAAATATGTAAATTCAAACATGTTAAAGAATAAAGAAGATATTTTCCATAAATTCAATCACTCTATATAATCCTGTGCATTTTAATTCTAGGAATCATCTCAGTGTAGTTTGTATCCCATGTACCTGAGATAATAAAATATGACAGGTTAACTTAATATTATTAGTGATATAAAATTGGCTTCTAATGGTCTAACCTATAAGCAAAAATAGTTTGCAATGACTATCTTTTTCTTAACAAATGTTAACTTCAATCCTAAACTAAGAATTTATAGATTGAGTGGCAAGGTAATCTAAAAATAAATAAATAAACAAACAAACTTGTGCAGCTAATAAATGACTTGGCAAGTTTCCCCTGAGAAGTGTGTTGGTTTATTTTTGCAAACTCCAAGGAGCATAAAAATCACTCAATATCTTGGGGAGCATTAATAAAATGTGGTGACCACAGCTTTCAGTAGTGCTGGAGCAGTTACTGCAGGCCGGACTCCTGCAGTGGGTCATCAGGAGAGGCCCAGGAAGCCACAGTAGACTGAGCCAGGAGAGTGGCTTCCTCCTTGTCTCCATGCTTCACGAAGGTTATGAGCTGGGCACTCCATGCAGCTGTGAATATGCGGAAAAGCTCAACAAACATGAAAACTATTTTACAAAATAGTTCTTTCTATTATAAGTAGAAAGAACTTTCTTTTCTTATATGAATAAGACCACACACATTTTCAAAACCTATGCCCAGCACAAAACATGTGTATGTAGAAAGTAATTTTCATTCTCATAATTTCCTGGTCTAGTTATCCTTTCTTGTCCCTCCTCCATAATCTAAGCAAAAACATTTTTTAAAAATGCTTTAGCATTTAAGGGCATTTATAATCTATCTTGTATTGATAATTAATGCAAGCAAAATATTCAAGATGGGTACTGAAGTCTTACTTGAAATTGCACTTGCTAAAATTTATCTTGAATGAACCAGAAATATATTTTGAAATTTCTATGCTTTTTATTTCAAATAATTCAAGATATTTAGTAATACATTTAATTTCATGGCAAACCCAGACATTAAACTTTCATTTGACTTGTCCAAAGTCTTCTAATTGTTCATTCCTGTTTTCTTATCTATAAATTATGAAATCCTACCATTTTTAGCAATTTGGATGGAACTGAAGGACATCATGTTACATGAAGTAAGCCAGGTGCAGAAAGAAACAGGTATGTACTGAGGTTTCTTGGCTCCTCAGAGAACCGAAGTAGTCTGTCATTGCCTGGATTGTTGAAGGGACCTTCTTGCAAATGTTGTGGAGTTTTTGCCATCTGTCATGATCTGTTTATCTATATGTGGATTTTGCAGCCTGGGGTCTGTCTGATCATCCATCTCCTTTAAGTAATTATCTAGAGCAAGGATGGGGCCAAATCCATCCTATGACTTTTTATTGTGACCTTTTATTGAGGAATTTATATTTTTAAGTTAACATTATTTAAATTTCATAATCATGAAGTATCATGTTTATTTTGATTTCTAAAAATATTTTATTTTTTTCTGTGAATTGAAATAATCATTGTGTGTCTCAGCTCCTGCCAGTTCTGGGACACATCCCTCTAGACTCCTGTATTATTTAACATGTGACTTGACAGTATACCATGTGATCATCAGAGTTGCACATCAGGCCTCCAGAGAGAGAAACTAGAGTGGCAAGTGGTGCTACAAAAGACTTAAGAGGTCCTTCATTCTCCCCTGTTGCCTGCACTTGAAGTCTGCACCAAAAATACTATCATTGAGAAGTCTGTACAATGGTGTGAATAGAGCTAAGCTGTTGTTATTTCTCCATTAAAAAGAGCAGATTCCTGTCCCACATGCAGGAGTTATTTAAGGAAGGTTGATGCCAAGGCCCTGGTGCTAAGATTGCAGGATTGTCTACCTGTAACAGGTACACCCTAGGTGGTGACTTGCTCCTGCCAGAACTATTCCAGGAATTATCTTTGCATCTTTTCAAGCCAGTTTTCCAGGAATAATAGTTTGCATGTATTTATTGCATTATTTAAAAAATATATATATACAGTGATTCTGTATATATAGAATGTCTGTGACTTGATGCTTCTTAAAGAATAGCAATTGTGTATGAAACAGGCAGCTAAATTATTTCAACTATTAGTTTTATGCCTAATGCATCTGTTTACCAGAGAAAACTAAGTCTACAAAGGCCCTGGTTCTTGGTGTGCATCTCCTGATCTGTCAGCACCTTTATCTTTTTGACAGTTAACTATGAGCCCCCAAGTTTGTTTGGTTTCACCAAGGAGGAAAAACAGGATATTTTAACCATACTGCCTCAAAAATGTATCAATTCTCTGACTTCCCATCTTGATTTCATCCAATGAGAAATACATTTATATATATATATATATATGTATATATATATATATATATATATATATATGCATATATATATAAAATATAGTATATATTACATATATAAAATATATAGGTATATGTAAATGTGGGTGTGCCTCCTGACCACTGATGCAGTAGTATATGAGCTCCAGCTGTTTGTGTCCAAAGCAAGGAGGCCAGCAGCTGGTGCAAAGTCGTGCAGCTGCTGGACTTCTTGGTCTGAGGACAGAGTGAATTATGGGATGCTGTGTCCACAATAGGAAACCCAGCCATGCCGAGCCCCAGGTGAGCCCTGTACGTGGCTCACAAAGCAAATATCTAGAAGTCTGGATGGAAGCAATGGCATACTCTGCAGATACATATTCTCCTTGTGAAGAAATACCTTTGTCCTTGCCACTGTTTTCTGGTGGGGCTTAAAGGCATACCAGGTGATTGTGCCACCTGGATGTTAAACATGAACGTAGTGTCGTCTTGTGGTGTCATCTGACCCACCATGACGCAAAACTGAGTATGCACGGAGAAGTCAAGTGTGTGACAGGCAGGAGACTGGGCCCAAGCAGGCGTTGCAAGCAGGAGGCAGTTCTGTGAGCAAATGCTTCTGTTGCTCTTGCCAGTGACCTTGATAGTCAGGCCCCTGTGTTCCCAGGGCCCTCCTCACGGGGATTTCCCTGAGATACTGAAGGAGGAAATGAGGCAGATTTGCAGGTGCTTCTCCAAGATAAGTTTGAACCACCCAAACGTGTTTGGATGCAACATGAGTTCCTCAGAGGGTTGCCCTGGAGGGTAATTAGGAAGAAGCCCAGTCCAAGTTGGCATGGCTGCCTGCAACATACCCCTCTTCAAATGCAATGTGGATAGAGACCACTATGCACCTTTAGAGGTCGAACCGCAATGCTAAAAAGTACATTTCAGAGAGGCATTGGTGTCTGCAGCCTACAAATACATAAATCATGTCTGCCCACTGCTCTGAGAGCATCTTGAGGCCCTGTCACAATTCTTAAAGTTGTAATGCCCCTTTTCTATTGGTGAGCATTTAAATACCTCCTTCAGTTAATAGCTGCCCGTGGAACGGCAATGTCATCTTCCAGAATAGAATCAGAGTACTTGGTGTTTGAATTGACCTTTTAGTACTAAACACAAACTCCATATGATGTTGGATTCTATTATTTCTAGAGGTTTTTCCCCTAGTATTACATACTAGCTTGCCATTGAATGATAAATGAATAAATTATAAGTAAATAAGGTATGAATAAAGTATTCCCTCATCATTAATCATTCTAATGACAGTGGCAGGCATTGGAGATGCTGTTTTGGGCATGAGCCAGATCACAAACATTGGCACCTAAGACTTAACTTCTTAAATATTTCACTATATTGTCAAACATGGCTTTTAGAAATTGAATTTATACTTATATAACCTTTAGAGAATTTAGAGTCAGAAATGACATTAAAATTGTTTACTCTAAAGCCTGATATTTAGCAATATGTCAATATGAATGTAAGCTAGGTAGTATCCATAAATGTCCATATATGTGACTTAAAGGAAGAAAACATAAGGCAGTGAACAATTTGCACTGGATTCTGACTAGTGAAAGATGTGGAGTAAGAAATCTATTAAAAATTGTTTTGAGTTTTAAGGGACTGAATTTTAACCCTCTGTGTAATCATAATTTGTTAGGCTTTGCTCACTACTCTTTTTCTCTAGAATTCTCTATTCAGTCTCATCTCCTAGTGCAAACATCAGACATCATTTCTGTGTCAAAGTTCAGAAAAGTGACTGTTCTGATTGCCTCCCCTAGATGTCACTAGCTATTGGTAAGCAGTGACGTTTCAAACAAAATTCAGGAAATGAAAGTCACTATGCTAGACAAGGGAAGCACACCAGAGACAATAGGGGACATCATCTGAGTTTGGGATGATGAATGTTTCTGGCCATCCCTCTGTTTGACCACACTCAGAGGGAAGAAGCAGGAATCCCAAAAGGGGAATGAACAGACAGAAGAATTCAGCTGCCCCGTGATGCCCTGTGAATGCTCTGCAACCACAGCAGTCCTGTGACATTAAATTGATTGCCCCCCCCCACAAGGCAGTGGAGTTACATGACATCATGGGGACTTTGTTCAGTTCTGTATCTGGGTTTACTAGGAGATGTGCATTTCTTTTTGTTTCAAAATTGACTCTTGTGAACTGAAAATCTGTGACTAAGAAATGAATATAACCACTCCAAAAATGCCCAATATCACATAATAGATATAAAATCACAGTGATGAAAATTGCCAGTTAGAAAAACAAGCCGAGGAAATAACACATCGTGTTGCTACAACAAGTTGGAAAGTGATAGCGAGGTCTGCTCCACAGTATGCAATCCAGGGTACACTCTTGTGACCAATTTGCCTATCCCTGCTTCTGTAATTTAAGAGACTGCCTCCTTCCTTCCATATCTTCCCACATCCCCACGGAGATAAACTGGGGGACTTTCCTCCATCAGGGAATCCACGGGGTAGGACACGTGGCTCCTGTTGTTTCTGGATTCAAGGACTGGGGGAGCTTTCTTGGAGCTGAGCTGTCACAGACCTTGCTTCCCAGTGCTGGGTCTCTGTGATCATCTGTAGCAGAGAGTGGGATCAAATCCTTCCCACCCTGTGTTTTAATGGGGTCAGTTTTCAATGAACTTTTATTTTTACATTTAAGTTGTTTTTAAAAATCCAAAGGGGAAAAAAATGATATTCCATAACATGTGAAATCACACAAAACTGAAATTTCAGGATCCAGGCTCAAAGTTTCATTGGACCTGTTCACGCCTGATGATCTCCGCATGATCTGTGGGTGCTTTTGCACTGCAGGAGCTTGGTGGTGGTGACAGGCCGAGGCCAGCCACAGGGGAAGCCCAAGCGAATGACCACTACCCTTCACAGGACAACCCACTGACTCCTCACCCAGAGGCCAGAGCGGGGCCTTCCGCCCATTAGCACAGGCTTCGCCTGGACACCTCCAAGCCCCTTGATCATTCACCTCCTGCCTGCGGTAAGCTGTCCCCAAAGGAACAGGGCATTCCCTTTACCACAGGGATACATCTCTGACTCTCTTAACCTGGGGTGGGAACAGCTCCCAGTTCTTGTTGGTTCCGACCCTGCCTGCAGCTGCCTTTCTAAGTCCAGACAGACTTAATCTTCCTGTGGGGATGGTTGGGGATCATGGGCAGGAGGTTGGGGGAAGAAGTGTGAGCTGTTGGTAAAGGAAACCACCGAAAATTTCAACTGGCAAAGACTGGCTCCTTGGACCAAAACCTCAGCTGGACTTCCCTGAGTTCTATTCCTGACCAGACCTGGGCTTCCCCCTCTTACTATGAAGAATCTAGTTTGAGGAAGAATTCTGCTAAATCAGTTGAGCAAAAATCCCCTGCCCTTAGTATTTAGTCACCTTGATACCTGATCACTCCAGCCTGCCTTCCAGAATAACCCCTTCAACTCATTTTAGCAAGAAGCCCCTTATCCACATGCTTCCTCTTAGTAATTTTCCATCCACTGACGCCACCCTGATCTTTGCTTATGAATTTCCATTCATCACTTTAGGAGTTGGGCTTGAGTCCACTCTCCTTCCATGATGAGTGGCTTCTTGAATAAAGTCCATCTTACCATCCTTAACAATGTCAGTGTTACCAAACCCGGGTTTGGAAGCTCCTGCCGTGTAAAAACCAATGTCCTCAAAAAGAGTGTCGAGGACAAAGGAAGGCTTTATTCGGAGTCCAAAGAAGGAGAGATGGGAGCCCATGCTCACAAATCAGCTTCTCCAGTCCACGGGTGGAGGGTTACAGACACAGGACAGGAATAAGGGAACAGAGGGAGAGGTCAGGCTGACAAAGGGGTGAGATAGATGGCCATGTCTTTAGAGGAACTAGACATCTTCAAAACTTGGATCCCACCTCTCTTCATTTCTTTTTTTTATTATTTATTTGTTTGTTTGTGTGTGTGGTTTGGTGTTTCTGTATATGGTAACTGGCAGGTAGGTGGCTTTAGCTTTGATTCGGGAGAGACACTAAGCAATCTGGGTCAAGTAAAACCTATTATAGTTTTACTATATATTACTACATATTTCTCAAATTATTAACAGGTCTACATGCAAAGCTGTAAAATATGACCCCAAAAGTTAAGGCAGTGGAGGAGACAGACACATAGAAGGCAGAGATGCCAAGGCTTTTCCCCCAATCTAGTCACGTAATGGACATCTGCAGGTCAAGTGACACATCAGTGTTTTCAGCCAAAGCTGACTTTAAGTCCCTAAAAAGTAACTCAGGCCACCATTGTCATCATAACCCACGTCAGAAGTGTTGTCTACCGCAAAGCCAGTGGGAGAAGGATGAGGTGTAACCTACAAAACTGTGATGTTTAAATCAGCTAAGAACAAGTGAAGCTGGAGTCTATTAGTATTTTCACCAGCAACATTTGAATAATTTTCCTCGACGTCAACCAAACAAATCTCATCATTGTGTAACTCCCAGCCATCCTAAAGAGGCTTCTTTTATCAGATTGCATTATATTTTTTCCTCTTTGCTTTCAGACATGGCAACATGGAGTGACAGTGGCTTCTCTCCTGGACCAGCTTTAATGAATGTGACAAGAACTAGTCAACTTATTTCAAAGTACTGACACACTTTCGCTAGGTCCCTTAAGCCCCAGAGTTCACAGACAGCAACAGGAGTCACAGGTCACGGTTGAGCACTTAAGCGGCTGCACTTCTGTGGCTTAACAAGGATCGCCAACTTGCCAACTGGGCATAGAAGGGTATGTCCTGCTCCCTGCTTTCAGTCAGCCCACTTCCTGGGTCAGTGTCACCTTCCACTCTGTTCTTCACGCAGCAGGGTTGCAGTAGTACACATGGTGTTGGACTCCAAGTGCAGAATCTGAACTCAAAACTCCTTTAGGCAAACAGAGTTTATGGGCACGTGTCAGTCCAGTCCAGAGGTAGGGTTAGCAGTGCCTATCCACAGAGGCAAATGGTAGGATCCAAACTCAGTATCTTCCCCTCCCTCCTCCCTCTGTCCACTTGCATGTGGTTTCAGTCTCAGGCCAACATTCTTCATGTGGTGCATAACATACCTACCTACCTGTAGCTCTCGGGTCCATGAATCCCTGGTGTGTGACCTCAGAGGAGGCAGGCCGCTCTTGCTCAGGCAGCTGCCACTTAGTCACCTGGAACCTGACTTGATCTGCCCTGGTTAATCCTGCTTGGCCAGTGGGGCCTGGGTCTACACCAAGGTCATGCAGTGATGGGCTCCTTCCCCACAAGGAAGGATACATGAGAAGTATAATAAACACTCCTTGTGTTTTAGAAGACCACTTGGCAATGTCTTTTAAAATTTAAATTGAGCACTAAGATTATTTACATCATGTCAATGGTGGATGGGTAGAACTGTACATCCGTCAACCAGGCCCAGAAAGACAGGAGCACTGGAGATTGTTTATAAGTGTAACATTTAAGGCAATTGAGAGTTTAACAAATCAATAAATCTAACAAAAATGGGACACTCAAAATATGGATACAAAGCAACATTTGAAGATAAGCATCTCTTTAGGTAATTAACATTATGTGCAATCAAGAGCAAAAGAAGTTAATGTAATACAATATGTGAAGGATTTTATTATTTTTATATGTACAGGAAATGATATATCTCTAAATGATATGTATCTAAAACAAAGAAAATTATAGCATATTCTAAATAAGTGAATATCTCCAGAACACTGTCTTGGACATTTGTTCCAGGATTGCCTCTGAAGTTGAAGATGTTACTACACTAATGCACTTAAAATGTATTAAAAGTACCAACTACATAGTTAAAATAAGTTTTACTTAAAAATAACAATGTATGAATTGAAACTTAGTGATTTTATTTCTTAGAAAATTTGAGAAAAACTTTTTAAAGTTACTTGGCTCCTTTTTGCAAAGCCTAATTATAAATTCCATATATATATACATATAATCAGCAACTTTCTGTATAGGAAGGATAAACAGAAGAGGTGGAGGATATTAGAAAATGAATTTCCAATTCCCAGTAGCAATGATACAGATAGAGATATAATATCTAGGGGCAAAGTGAATTTTCATACACCTCCTAATGAAAATTATAAAATACTTTTTAGGAAACCAAAAAAAATTTCAAATATTGGTAAAATATTCAGAACATAAGTGATAAAGCATAAATTTCTGTAATATACATAGAGTTCTTAAAAACCAAGATGTGAAATATTCCAATCTATTTTTATGGGTATGGTATTCACCCCCCAAATAATAATTGGTTTATATACAGGAGAAACTATACACAATCAACCTGATAGACAAATGGAAATTCAAAGAATAGTATACTATTTTTCACAGATTAAGCTTTTGTCAACCAACATCTTTGCAAACCTTGGAGGGGTGTAACAAGCCATGGGCTAATGTGCTGTTGGTACAGGAAGTGACCTGATCAGGCAGCTTCCCTGAAGGAAATGTCTTAGGACCTGGCTCTTTCAATGCCACATTCCCAATGATCCAGTTATTCCATTTTCAGAAATCTGTACTGAAGATGCACAAAAGGACAGAAATGTTCAAGTGCAAAAGTTTTTTTTGCCAGTTTGTTATGAATATAACCCAGTCATCTATCAACATAGCTTTAGATAGATGATTATGTACAATGCAATGGTGTTTAGACAAAAAAAACTACAGGCATACAAGTGTGTGTGTTTGTGTGTGTGTGTAGGTGTGTAACTGAGAAAATGACAGTTTGGTAAGGCTAAATAAGAAACTCTGAAGACTGCAGCAGGACTGGGTCATTGTTTTTTGCACCTGAAAGGATGATTTATTTCATTGTGTAACAATTAGCATTGTTAGAAAACCTTTAGTTTAGAAATGCTCTGGCAGAAGCATTTTTGTTTCCATGCTGAAATTATTATATGTCAGCCATTATAGTTTCTATATCAAAATTATTGTCGGAACTTAATTGCAGAACTCTATTATTTATTATCTATGAATTTAAAAATTCAAAATTATTTTCTAAAGAGAATTCTGTTATATTTGCAGATATACTTTTACATGTTAATTTTAATAAGAGGTTCTTGTAATCTTTTTGGGGGGATCAAGCAGAAAAAAAGTCATATTGGGTTTATGTTAAAATCATAGATTTAGAGTCAAACAGAGATGGATTGACTGAATTATCACTCTATGATTTTCTAGATATGTAATTTCTATGCATTTAATTAATGTGAAAATCTATTTCATTGATAATATTGGTAATGAAACAATAATATAACATATGCACAACACTAAAGATGACGCCCAAATTTTGTTATTCAAAAAATTAGTATTATCATTACAGTTATTCATTGTATGTTAACACCTAATTTTTAACTCAGAGAGCTAAACTTCCAGAACTTCGAAGGAATTAAACATCTCATGGTCAACTATGACCATAAGGTATTGGTAACTCAGTGTAAACAGCAATGATTATGGATGATTGCTTAAAAGATCAATATTTTATTCTTGAAGTGTGCTCTAAGGACAATTTGAGGATTTCCACTAGAATATTAAAGGGAAGAATTAGGAAATATTAATATATCTGCTTCAACCTAAATATATTTTCTTTATACACTAGAATAAGTTTTACTAGAAAAATAAAATGGAAAATTTAAAAAAAGTTTCAAATTTCTCACTTAATTGAAGAAGCAAAAGTAATAAGAGGTGCCCCCAAACAGATGTTTAGCTTCATTAACTGTCTCGTTTATGAGGGTCTTCAGAGGAAAGGCTGCTTGTTGATGGAAAGATATCGAGACATTAAGGGCTGCAGTAAGGAATTGTGTAAAAGCAGAAGTTTCCAAATCAGGAATAACCCAGGACCCTCTCCATTATGGACAGTGACTTGGGTAATGGATGCCACTTCCTTTTGCAGGCTGGCTTCCACAGGGCTGAAAGTCAACTCTGTGGCCCACTCGTAACAAATGTGAAAGGTTTTTAGGAATTGATTTTTGTATCAGTCTCAATTTGGGATCCATTTTATGAGTCCCTCACTATGTATTCCTTTTCTCTTCCCACCTACTTCTATTCTAGGACATCTTAATGCATTTTATGTATCTATTCTTTCAAGAAATATTTATTGATCTTCTACTAATGGGCCAAGAACTCAGATGGACATTCCACTCACAATAGAGCAGATCATAAGTATGTGACCTTGCCAATAGGAAACATATTCAACATAGGCTTCCTTTAAAAGGCAAGATACTAATTAATTACCTAATAGAAAATGGTCACGCTTGGCAAGGGAGGTGAATCCACATCCAGACTAAGTGTCTACTCTAGCAAGGAAGAATCACTGTCTGTCGACCTGTGGATGGCAACAGTCTCACATGATCAGTCGGACAGCTGAATGGGAATGGGGCCTGTCAGACCCTCAGAGCAGCATATTGCTCTCAGCCCTGACAGTACCAGACATACCTGCACATGGGAAGTCCCTGTGATTATGTGAATGTATAACGTTAATTGTTAGCATGCTGCCAGCTTTGTTCAGTAGCCAACTGTGAAAGCTTGAGTTAGCAAACCTGGGCACTAGAAGCTTCATCTGCAGGCCGCTTTCTGGTGAGCTTTCACATGGAACGAACCTTTGTCCACACTCCTGGTCATATGTCCATATGCCTTGCTTCAGCAGAGCTCCCTGTCCCAGTCTTATGACGAGGCTCATTTCAAGTCTTTGTCCATCCACACAGGTAAGAGCCACTATCTATGAGCCGGAGGTCACTAGCTCTGACCATGCTTCATGCGTGAAAAGTAGACATCCAGGGCTGCCTGAATGCCCACCATCTGAGGACAACACACCCTAAGGCCATCCCCAAGGAGCTCTGCCCCTGTTGAACCCAGTCTGCTTGAACATGAGTGGAACCCATGATATGCAACATGGCAAAAGTCATGAGATGCCACTAATGAGACAGGTAAGGTTGTGAGTCAGCGCCATGGCAGACTGGAATGAGTGTCTCCTTCTTAGGCGAAAGAGGAGAAGGCCATGATGTGAAGTTCCCTTGGAGAGGGTCAGTGTCAGTGACTGAGGTCCTCCAAGAGCAACTAAAGGGAACCCAATTCTGCCAACAATGTGAAGAACTTGGAGTCAGATTCTTTCCCAATCAAGGCTTCTGAAGAGAATGCTGAGTGACTGGCCACTTGAGCCCAGCCTTGTGTGAGCATGGACAGACACCCAGCTGAGCATGCTGGGCTGTGACCCATGGGAACTGCCTGCATGTTCTATTAAGCAGCTAAGTGCTTGGTGATTTGTTAAATGGTGACAGAAGAGTGATGTAGTACCTTCCAGGGAAGCTCTACGGAGGGCTCTAGAGCTGCTACATGCACTCAGAGTATCTAACCCATCATGCAAAATGATGTACAGGCCAGTGTGGCTGATTTCCTCACCCATCCCTTAAGGAATTGGTACTGGTGTGAGTGAAGAGGCCCCTCAGCTCCTCACAGCCCTCTCATTCCTTCAGAGCCTGTCTCACATGAGAGAAAATGCATGTCAGTATTCCCAGCTTTGTGGCTTACCAGGTTAGGTAAAACCCATTTCACAGTAATCAACCCAATTTCTGGGTCACTTGGTTTCACTGGCTCAAAGACATCCTGTCTACCAAGGTCCAAGTGTGCATCTGTTTATTGCCCAGGCTTCTTTCCTGGGGGCTCAGCCCATACATCATAAGGTTTCTGATCAGCCACAGACAGTGTGGCCACCAAAACTGGGGAACCCAACATATATGCACTGGACTTGGCATAAGTCTTTTTTCTGTGCATTTTCCACTATCATTTACTGAAATCAAATTGTCAACTCTTGATCCCTATATAAGTCCTTAACCAAAGACTGCCTAGGCTATATCAGTGACTCCACCTTAATATAAATTGGTTCATAAATAAATAAAAGGACTGCTAGACTCCAAAGCTGTAATAAATAGGGATTATTCTTGAGGTTAATTTATACTAAACAATTTAAATTTAATGTTTTGACATGAATAAAAGTAAACAACAGCATTCCCTCCCATACACAGAGGCACAGATGCACCTTCCCAACCTCACCTTTCCAACTGAAAGGAAAAAAAAAAGATATTGCAAATATGAAAACAGTAGAACTGAAAAACAAGAATCGCATTAGAGAAAGACAATCACATTGGTTCACTCAAAGAAAATTGATGATAAAAAAAAAAACATGAAAAGTAGCATCAAAACTTCAGTATACCCTGATGAAGCACTAAATTTTGCCTTATAATTGTCAAAAATAAAAAATACTAGTATTTTAGTGAGGCTGTTATTAAGTAATCCAATGGAGAATCACATTCCTAAGGGGTGAGCTAGTCTTCTCTTTGACCCCTTTCAATTGTATATCAAGTGTGTGAGACTTGCATTAGTAACTTCTCTTTCTAGGATCAATTTTAAAAAATAGCAACTTAAAGAAAAGAAATTGCCTCCCTAGGGAGTACGCCAATGACACCCCTGTGTTTGACTTTACTTAACATCCACGCATACAGTCTGAGGCCCTGAAAGAAAATATAGAACTTTCAAGGAGAGAAATACTCAACATTTTTTTCAGCTAATAAAAATCTTCCATATTTTGATGTAATAAATAGGGATTATTTAATTATTTATATTTTGATGGTTGATTAGAATCAGAAAGTGTATCCCAAGAGCACCTAACTTCTCCACACTGTTTTACCTTAAAATAAAGCCTGTTATTGAGTTATTACTATCACTCTAATATTCAGCTCTCAGTTGTTTAAAGTGAAATATTTTGGGGGAACAAATCTATATAATTAAAGATGAATAAAATAGATTGTAGTTGGTCTTTTATTTATACAACCTATTATTAAAACCACATATCACCTAATATTTTAAGAAAACTAAAGCTTGAGAAAGAAATGTTAATATTCATTTGGATAAGAAAAAATATGAGGAAAAAAAGACATTAAAAATTACAGAAACTTGAAGAAATACAAAGAACTCTAACACTTTTAACACTTTCCTCTAGTGTCCTCAGACTCAAAAGATTGTAAGAGCAATAAAACAAGAACATGATGCTATGAAATGAGAACAACTGGAGAGCGTGAAATTTCTTGGAAAATAAAGCTCTTCTTGAGAAAATGAAAAATCCAATGTTCAGATCAAATCCTAAAAGGATAAAGTCTAACTTGATGCTCTAGAGATAAATGTAGAAAAATTTCAGAACATACAACAAAAATATTTTTTTAAATCTTAAGTTTTAAAAGGAAGATTTGGAGACATAGAGTGAATACAGGGAGGGCAATATTAATTAGCAATATTATATAATGGGGGGAAAATGATACTGAAAATAAAAAAAAAAACAAAGGAAGAACTGATAAACAGTAGAGAAAAACACCCTGAAACAAGCAAACAAACAGACATTTTTATTGAACTTCCCATCTGGTGCTAAAATTTGCTGTATTTTGTCCAGAATTCCTCATAGTTGTTCCTTATTATAAAGAATAGGAACCAATCGACTTGAGCATAATTCATTTGTGTGGGAAAAAAACCTTAAACACCCCCAAAATTTGGTGGATAATAACTTAATAGCAAGAATTACTAAATGATGAGGTTTTCCCACAAAATAAAAAGCTACCTAAGAATAAAATGATATACTCCATGGTGGTGCTCACCTGTGATTTCAGCTACTATGGTGGCTAAGCAGGAACATCACAAGTTTGAGACCAGTCTGGGAACATAACAAGATTCCATCTCAATAAATAAACAAAAAAACAAATACGTAAAAAAAAAATTTTAGATTGGTCGGAGGCTGTAGCTCAGTGGTAGATTGTTTGCCTAGCATGTACAAGGACCTAGGTGCAGTCTCTAATATGCAAAAAAAAAAAAAAAAAGTAATTAGTTTTAAAAAGGAATAAAATGAAACAAGACAAAATAGTGGTATGAGTTTTGGAAGTGAAGAATGTTCAAAAACATTAAAAATAGAACTTTATAGAAAGATTCCAAAATAGACACTTGAATTTTTTCCAGCAACAAGAATTTATGGACATTGAATTATAATTCCCTGGTTTTGGATCCAATCATCCTACATAGGTAGAGATAAATAATATAAAAATATGTAAATAATATGAGAACATATAAATGGCATGTGAAACACATTACGCTGTATTTTTGAAGGTTTTAAAAGAGACAATTGGGAAATGTTAGTTGAATTTGAAAAATAAGATATAAATGTTATAACCCTTAGCAACATAAAATAATATTTCTAGTAAGTATGAGAGAGAAAGGCAGGCAGTCGAACTCTTCGCCTAAGTTCTGAGTCTTCCATAGGAGGGCATTTGTATATTATCTAACTACTACATTCACTCTATAAATAGAGGGTATACATGTTGTTTAAATGGGTACCAGAAAATAAACATTTAAAAACAGAAACCTATATAGTGGTTGTATTTTGAAAGTTAACCTAAGTATTGAAGAGGAAGAGGACATTTGTTTTTTAAAGAAAAGTTCTTTTCTTAACTTTTCAACTTCTATTTAGAGAAAAGTTACAGAAATAGTACAGAGAAGCCCCATGTGCCTGGTGCTGCTCAGGGTGCTCTGCAGTACCTCGATGCAAACCAGCTCTTAGCTCTGCACCTCACTGTGGCGAAGCTACAACCCCTACTTATAGTGCACCAGTTCACCACTGATTGTTTTTAGGTCTCCTAGTCGCCGAATATTGCTGTCAGTCCTTATTTCTCATGACATTGATCCTCAGAAGAATTCCAGTTGGTCGTTTTGAAGACTATCACTCGACTTGAATTTCTCTAGTATTTTCTCATGAGTTAGAATAATGTTTACTTTCACATATTATACAAAAAAAATCTTATTGAAAATAGAAACAATTAAAAGAATGAGGTCTTGAATGCAATCTCTTAAAGAAGACAGAACGTGTCTATGGTGTGTCATCTTGACTGAGTCACCTCTCTTCCCCTAATTCCTTCCCTGTGTCTTCCAGTCTGGGTGAGTCACAGGAGAGGCTGGTGTGCGGTGCCTGGAGGAGAGGGTATCAGCACATGCTGGGAGGCTCCCAAACCTTGAGCAGGCACAGCCACCTCACCACATCAGTGCACGGCAGAGGCGGGACCTGCAGCGACTCAGCTCTCCCTCATTCTTCTGCAGGAGCTCTCTGCCTCCCAGTGGAGATGGATCCATATCGCAGGGTCTTGCTCTTTGAAGGGTCTTGCTCTCTGCAGCACTGGCAAGACCAGAGGAAGTTAGAACTGATACACCATTTGAGCTGGTTCTTGCTGCCGCCATCTTCCATCTGCCTGTCCTTCTCAATTTTTGCTTGTGGACTTGATCCAACATTGAACCAAAGAAAACAGACAGCCTTCAGAGGCTACTCACAGAGAGACTGCTCAACCATCTGCTGCCATTATGCACGTTCAAATCCTGTCACAAATCAAACAGGCAGCGTGTATTGAACCCTGGCTGATAGCGGAATTTGGTAACAAGAGCAGTTGGAAATAAGAGATAAATTGTCTGAAATTGTTTTGTTTATTCTGGGTTTTTTTTTTTTATTTAAATGCACAAGTAACCTTGTTTCTGGGGTAAAGGGGGAAGATGACCCCTGGCATGCAGTGGCAAAACTGTCAGTGTACCACGTTTGAATATCAGTGCTCATGGAAGGCTTGGCTCTGAGTGACAAAGTATTTGCCGTCTCAGGACAGTTTAGTAAAATGAAGGAGTGTGAAGGATTGGCTTCTTGCTTTCAACTGAGCTGGAAAGCGTAGGAAGAGATAAAGCTGAGGTCAAGACATCAAATTTGCAATTCAAAGTCTGTATAAGTAGACAGAAGCTTCTTACCTTCCTCAAGAAACCTTTCTTTCATGTGAGCTCTGCGCTAATATTATTGAAAAACAAACAACAAGTCTGATCCAATGGGGCTTCACTATAATATGAGTTGAGTTTCTCCTGTGGTTGGTGCTGAAGTGAGGACAGTGGCTGGGACGGCATGTGATTGTGAACACTGGGGCGGAATCATATGGGCGGACTTCAATGAAGCAAGGGATCCCCAGCCCCAGATCTTCTCTGCCACTGGAAGAAGCCCTGTGACTCCTGCCCAAGGAGATTGGAAACCTTTTCTCTGAATGCTTTAGTCAGCTTTTTTGCTGCTTTTTGGTTCATGGTTTCAGAGGTTCAGTCATGGTTGGTAGAGTCCATAGCTTGGGGCCTGATGTGAGGCGGCACATTATGGCAGGAGGGAGTGGAGGAGGGAAGCAGCTCAGGACCTGCCAACCAGAAAGCAAAGAGAAAGCTCCACTTTCAAGGACAAAGTGACTTATGATATATCCCCAAAGCACACCCCCAGTGATCCCTACTGCCTGCAGTCACCACCCAATCCACATCAGCGGATTAATCCACTGATTAGGTTACACCTCTCACAAGGCAGTCACCTTGCCTCTGAAAATCACTGCCTTGTACGACACATGAGCTTTTGGAGGACACCTGATGTCTCAACCATGACACTGAAGAACACTTAATCGCCCTCCCTGATGCAGGTGCCTTGCCCAGTACTGTGGATCTGCCTCAGGACCTACACTCACCACGGCTCCCTGATTCTGGACATATTACTTTACTCGAGTTCCAGCAGCTTTGTAAGCATGAAGGACAAAATGTGACCACTTAGTAAGTTTATCATGGTCCAAAAGGATTATATAATTTTTATCAATTTACACTAATAGCTAAGAAAGATATATGACAAGGAACTTTAAAATATATGGTTAAAGCAGAAGGGATATAAGTTTGATCTGATCAAAGATTTTTATATGAACATACTAAGGAAAGATTCTGGATGCATATTTTAGCTCAGAGTCCTAGAATGTGAACCCAAAATGGCGTACAGTAAATATAGCTAAAATGACAGAACACTGGTGGTAAATTCTGGAGGAAGGTATCCAAATACTACAGATATTCCAATAATAGAGTGGACAGTGGATATGCCTTCACCACAACCATGAAAATACATTTGAGTAGGGACTCTGTTTCTCTGAGGAACTTGTGTTTGCTTTTCTCTATAGGTCAGAAATCACAGCAGGACTCATGCCATTAGCTGAGATGTTTAAATAAAACACAGAGATGGGATGGCAAGGGTTGGCACTGCAGCATAGGCATTGCAATGGACACAGAATCAACAAGTAATCAGAAGAATCTGGTGTGCAGAAATCTTTGGTATGGTTAGTTTATCATGATTTAGCTATGAATTAAATAGATGTGCATCCTAGTAATGTCTCAAATAACAGGAATAAGCAAAGAAGCTCTCAGTATGGAGAACAGAAATCTAACATGAGTCACTCACAGAGGGAATCACTGACCTTCACAACTCCAGCAAGTTCCAGCATCCATAATTCTGTGAATGAAGCTTCCCTTGTTCTCGTTCCAGTGCTAAAAATTCTTAGCGTTGATTTTTCTTCCAAGACTTTCCCAAAGGAATGACAGTTACTTGCCAGGGAGATAATACTTTGGAAAATGGAAATAGAATTTTCAGATTGATAAAGAATGGTTCTGGAGTGACCCTAATTTCTGGAGACATAAAATGTCACCATGTTATTTTAGACAAAGTAGGGAATGGTGGGGATAAGTAATGAACAGGGTTTCAGTGCAAATCCATCCCATAGGGGATCCAGTGGGCCTCCAAACACACCCTGTGGTTATTTTCTCACTTTGGAATAAATGATTGGAATAGACATACTCAGCAACTGGCAGAATCCCCACACGGGCCTCATGACTTATGGATTGAGAGATATTACAGTAGGAAAGGTAATTGAAAGCTACTAAAATTACATCTGACCACAAAAACGAAGATAATACCACATTCGTAAAGGGATTGAAGAAACTAATGTCGCTAAAATGATTTCTAAATTTAAAAGGGAGATGATCCTATCCCGTTACTGTTCATCTCAAATATTTGGCCTGTAGAGGAACAGTGGATCTTGGCAAACGACAGTAGAGCATTATAAACTTATTCATGGTGGTAATTCCTGTTCCAGCTGCTGTATCAATGTGGTTTTAACACATCAACACATCCCTAGCACCTCATATGCAGCTAGTTATTGAACTAATGAATTTCCCCCTTCTATGTCTCCCAATAAAGAAAATCAGAAGCTGTTTGCTTTCAGTGGGCACTTCCAGCAATAAATCCTTACTGTGCTACCCCAGGAACATAGCTGCTGTCCATCTGTAATTTATAATCTAGCCCGTGGGCATTTAGTCACCTTTCTCTTTCACAGTACATCACACTAGTCCATTATCTTGATTATTTTATTCTAATTGGAACTGTAGAGCTGGAAACAGCAAATACTAAGGACCCATCTTAAAAACTGCATGCCAGGGATAGGAGATAAAACAGAGGAGAATGCAAGGAGCTGAAACTGCACTGATACTTCCAAGGTCCAGTGATCCTGAGCATATTAAAGTATTGCTTCCAGGGTGAAGGACAAGTTGCTACATCTCAATGCTCCTGTCACTAAGAAAAGGACATAACATGTAATGAAAGAAAGAGACGTGAGATGAGTGTCTTCAAGGTTTTTGAAGCTGTTATATACTTCAAGGGAGGTGCTACTTGAATTTATGACTCATAAGCTGACACTTCCTAGAACAGCTCAGAACAAGAGAAAGTTCTGCAACAGGTACAGCCTGCCTTGCAAGCTTCTTTGCCCTTTGTCCCTACAACATGGGCGAATCAACAGTGCTGGGAATATCACGGGTAGGTAGGGATGCAGTCTGCATCCTTTGGCAGGCCCCTATGAGAGAATCACAGCACAGAAATTTAGGATTTGGGACAACTGCTGCATGACCTATGGATACTCTTATTCTTTTAGGAAAGACGTTTTGGTTTTCTAATGGGCCTAAATGTTCCACCAAGTTACCATTGCCCTGAGCCACTCGCCAGGAACTGCTGTTGCCAGGCACACCAAGTGGTGAAACTGAGCATGCACAGAGCATTCCATCATCCAATGTCTGTATGACTCTGGGAAAAATCATACCCTGAGGTGTCAGTAGGTGGCATGAGAAAATAACCCAGATGCCCACGGCTTGTTCTTGCTAAATTACATTCTCTCACACATCACTTATCTGCAGCCTGATAGGTAGTTCTTTGTGATAGAATAAGTGAGAAAGAAAAGTCCCAGGCTTGATTTACAGGCAGTTGTGCTGAGTAAGACAGCACTCCATGAACGTGAACAGGCAAGTGTGTAAATGGCACTGATAGGACACAGGACGGGAGAAAAATCCTTCTGGTGGGCAAACTCCTTACCTGGAAAAGAGGTGGCCAGGGGTAAGGGTCAGCAGTAATCAATCTCTGTGGTTAATGTTTGGCTGGATGTTTCAAAGACATGGAAGTGACCTGAATGGAGAAGTTGGTGACTATCTACAGTGAGATGTTATTGTGTACCTATTACATTAGGCAAAAGTAAATAAATAAATAAATGACAATAACACTTGCCAGTGATATAAACACCAATTCCTTGTGAGTGAGACCTCAAAATGGCATAGCCGTGTGGAAAGGGTGTGTGACAGCTGCTGACCCAGCTAAACACTGTCCTACATGCTCTTTGCTATTTACCTATTAAGAAACTTTTGTTCACCTCAAAAACTGTCTAGGTGGGAGAGTGAACAGGGTTGCAAGTTTGAGTCAAACTGGGGCAATTTAGTGAGACTATTGTCTCAAAATAAAATTTCATAGAAGAGGTGGGCAGGTACTACCATGTAGTACAGTGGAAGAGCCCCATGCCCAAAGCAATAAACACACGCACACACATACCAAAAAGAGAGAGAGAAAAAAATCTGCCAGGAAATATTTGCAGTGTTTACATTGCATCAACCGGGTGGTCCTTCAGTGTGTAGAGGAATAAACAAACTGAGGTTCATCCAGACCGGACACAAAGATCAGAAATGAACATAAATGATCCATCAAGCTATGCCAGGCAATAAGTACCTTAAATAAGTACACATTGCTAATGCGAGAGGTCCCTCTGAAAGTCTAATTCCTTTAGATGAGATTCTCTCAAACAAGCAAAATTATAGAGACCAGAATCAGATGGGTGTTGGCTGGAGGCCTCAGCAGGAGGTGGTAGGGGGGAGAGGCTGGGGGCAATGCAGAGAGGAAATCACCACTCCACTGCAGTGTGTGAAGCAGCATCAGCAGAGAGAGTTGGGGAAAGGCACAGACCAAGGAGCCTGAAAATGAGTGGAGTGTGTGTAAAAATGGCAAAAGAATCTGCATATCAATTCTGCACTCCTGAGGAGGCAGTTTTCCCCGTCCATAGAGTATGAGAGTTCCAATTCTGATGCTCTCCTAGGCATACACCAGAACTGGACAATTAGGCAAGTGAGTGGTTGGTGGTTTCCTGCTGTTGATGTGTCAGGTAGCAGGTGAGCAAGGAGAGGAGGCTAGGACAATCAGAGTGTCATGGATGAGGCTTGAGACCACTAGTGAAAGCTCACGTGTCATATAGATACAGATGGATACATTTGGGAATACTGAGACATGTGCATATGCAAAGATTAATACACACACATAAGGTCCCCTGCTTTGTCAGATGAGGGTATTTTAAAAAATGACAACATAGAAGCAATGAGTACGCTTCACACTCAAGCCTTAGCTTCCAATACAGTTCTTCAGTGAAAGAGGCCAAGGCTTCTTGGAGAAAGGGCAGGAAATACACAAGACCAGCCTGAAACTGCAAAGAACTGGGGCAGGAAATACACAAGACCAGCCTGAAACTGCAAAGTAACTAAATCCTCAAAGAATAAAAAGAAAGCCACACACACACACACACACACACACGCAAGCACTCTGATGAGGTCAGTGAAAAGACACAGGAGCCAATGAAAGACCTCACTGGCCAACGCCAGAACAATTTGAGCCACAAAATAAAGTAGTATTATATTACAATCCAAATACTAAGATGCATATCCATAAGTCCACAGAGAATAAATGATAAATAAATCAGGATAACAGATGATAACAGATTTGGATGCTACACAGGAGAATCTCAAATAATTCAGATATTCCACTTTCAAGTAGTTGGAGTTCTGTTCCCCCTCCCTAAGTTTGGGCTGCACACAGTGACTTACTTGCAAAGGGGACAGTATGGAAGGGTGGGGTAGGAGAGCTCTTCAGTGTTGGGAGGTGATCCCTGCTGCTGCAGAAGGAGGACCCCGGTGACCATATCACCCTGGATACGACCTAACCATGGTAACACCAGGCCTCTGCAGCCCCTAGACTAACCACGAGGAAACGGACATGAGACAAATCCTACTGAGCCATATCTAGAGATGACCTGAGTAGTATTTTGTGAACATCTTGAAACCTGTCATAGGCATGAAAATCAAGGTAAGTCTGAAAAACAGTGGCAGCCAAAGAACCTGAGGAGATGTCCTGAGTACCTGGGATGTGCTGCCCCGGGGGAATCTGGAAGACGGAAGGGAAATGAGGTTCAAAGCCAAAGAAACATGATTAGCACCTGGACTTTAGTGGATGATAATGTGTCCACTTGGTTCAGGAATTATCACAACTATTTTAACGTAAGTTATTAAAAATAAACAAATCTGGGTATAGGGAACACATGTAACTATTATCTTTCCAACTTTTTTGGAAATATGAAAATAGTATAAAATAACAAGTGCGTTTTAGAAGATTGGTGGCGAGGATATGTGATGGAGAGGTATGTCAGTTGACTTCTCCTAATGAGGATAAAATATAAAATGGGACTCAGCTCGCCTCTTTCTGAAGACAGGCACCCCTGTCTTCACCAGTGGGTTCCTGAATCAGTGGTCATGGCAGCCAGATGGAGGTAGTCACAGAATCAGCAACATGGGCTTCTACTCTCCAAGGTTCCTCTGGCTAAGTCATTCCAGAGTACCCAATCTGCAGAGAGGAGGCCAACATTTGTCCCTTGCTTTGCCATCTTTCTGTAGCGGGATCAGCCAGCTGCCTGCTGGCAGGCTAGGAACTCTGCACTGCTTCCATCTGGATGAGGCAAAGTGTCCTCAAACAGGAGTAGACACTATAGACATGAACTTGCCTTCCCTACATGCAAGTCTTCTACCAAACCTACTGCTATTTTTGTTTCCAAACCTCAATTTTTTGACTGCTCAAAAATATGAGCTTTAAAGAAGAAACAGTCCGATCAAGAGTCACAAGATTGACTCCACAGAACTAAGATTTGAGTCTGCCTCCTGGTCCTCTAGCTGTTGCACACAGATGAAAGGGAGTTTGTGGTGCAGTCTGTAGCAACTGGTCCTGAATAGCAAGGAGAAAGTTGATGCTTACTACTGGAAGGAGTGTGTTTGGAATATCAGAGATCTTCAAGGGTTCTCTCCCACAAGTAGAATATATATTATGGTTTGGATATGAGGTATCCCCCAAAAAGCTCATGTGAGAAACAATGCAAGAATGTTCAGAGGTGAAATGATTGTTATGAAAGCTATAACTTAATCAGTGGATTAATCCACTGATACACATTAACTGGGCAGGAACTGGAGGCAGGTGGGGTATGGCTGGACTAAGTAGATCATATGAAGAAGGGTGACATTAGAGTTATATAATTTCTCTCTGCTTCCTGCTTTAAAACTCCTGAACTGCTTTACTCTGCCACGCCCTTGTACCATGATGTACTACTGCCTTACCTTGGGCCCAGAGCTATGGAGTGGACCAGCAATGGAGTGAACCTCTAAAACCATGAACTAAAATAACCTTTTCCTCCTCTACATTGCTCTTGTAAGGTCTTTTGTTTGCAGTGACTCAAAGTTGACCAAAACACTGTACTTAACATTGCTGGAAATTGACAACAACCCAATCCAAGCAAGATTGCAGGTGGCCTTCAGCTAGGAAGGTTTGGGTTCCCTCATGGAGCAAGGCACCCTGAGCAGCTGGAGTGCTTGTTCTGGGCAAAAGGAAATGAACTGGGCAGTGGAGGGAGGCAGCTCTAGGTTCCCCGCAGCTTTGACAGCATAATCATGAAGGAGGAGAACCACAACAGCTTCCATTGAGCTCTCTTCTCCTTCCTGATGGCTGTGCCAGGTGTTTTAGGTCTTGACAAATCAGACACCCCTGCAGACACATATGACCCTGGCTAAGGACTTGAGACTCATCATGGCCTCTAGCAGGTGGTTCTGGACTTCAACTCTTCTTACCTCCTACTTGATGCCATCTTCTTTCCTCCTGTCCCCCTGTGTTCTTCAATCTCCAGTGTCAGGCCTGAAGCCCCCAACTTAGACTTTCACCATTGCAAAAGGCAAGATCCTCATAAGTCACATTGTAGTTTTGAGGTTTGATTCTGTTTGAACCAGGTGATAAATAATTATTGAATTATGAAATGAAGAAAGTTTTTGATTATTTTTGTAAATACTAATTTTTAATGGGCAAAGTTCTAGAATCAAACCATACCTGTTAAACACAGACTTCAGAAATTCAGGACTGCCCCGCAAGCTTTTTCTTTAAGTTCATACACTAAATATCAAAGTGGTATGCTGTGCATTATTCTAGTAAACCATAAGTTCTGTTCTTTTGGGCATTTGTAAAGCCTTGAAAACAAGTAAAATGTAGTTTCTTATGTACTATTATTCAAAAATATATAATTAATTTAGTATTATTTTGAAGTTCATATTCACATTTTTGGAAATAATAATTATAAAGAAAATGAATACATAAAATTATTACCACATATATATTATTTTATATTGTACATATATATTCTAATAAAGTAAACTGAAAATTATTTCATGTTATTCTCTTGAATTTTGTCCCTACTCATTATATACTTACCATAATTGTTAATATCAATTGAAAGAAAAAATGTCAACTATAATTCCATATTATGTAAACTTGAAAAATAAGTTTCAAAATTTCATGTGTACTTATTTCACACAAAAATAGTAATAGCCATGATACATGCACCATGAAGCTTTCTAAATTTCCTATATACTTTATTAAAGCATTCAACAGAATCAGCTACCATTCATTACCTAGTAATTCCCATACTAGAATGCATTGGGTTCATAAACTTCATCAGGCAAAATAAACAGAATGGTTTCTGGCTTCCTTTTCCTAAATATGTATACATGTGAGATTTTCTTGCAGGCTAATTTTTGTGAAGTTTGAGGATTTTTTTATTCAATGATCACTATAAGATTAAAGACTAGTACCCAATTCAATATATTTTGCCAACTATTGTGAAAATTTCATGGAACTCTTCCTATTTGCCCCTTCTGCAGCCTCATTTGAATCATGTTTCTTCCTGAATTTCTCAATACAGTTTTGTGAAATAAAATAACACACCATTTAGCATTCAAACAAGTGGCAATTTAAAGCAGCTCAATTTCACACAAACTAATGTAGGAAGATTGTTCAAGAGGATGTTCAACTTGAATATTTTTCTTATTAAAAAAAAGTCCAGTTCTACAGGGGAAAAATGCAGAATGATCTCTTTTGTAACAAAATAGTTTGGAAAAAATTCTTCATTTTAATTTTTACTAACATAAATTAATAGTAATTAAAATGGGGAAGAGTAATTCCATTGAATATTTTCTAGTGTATAATACAATATAGGCTACAATAGAATATTTGAACTGAAAAGTATAAAATATCATTTATATTAACACATATAAAGCATGATTATTAAAATTACATTTTCAAAATGTTGATTTTCTAATTCAACAGAGAACAATAGATTATGAATAAAATATTTTTGAAAATAGATAAAAATTAATATGGAAAATCAACAAACTTCCAAAAATGCTAATAAAGATTGACTGTCTAATAGCATTTCTCTCATTGAGAATTAAATTAGGTATTGGCTGGGCACTAGGTTACTTTTTTCCCAACTTTTTGGGGAGAATTTGTATTTCCATGACCAAGAACATATCTCCCCAGGAAACCTGAGTTATTATGTAACAGATAAAAAAATCCTTTCTTTTGTATCATATTTTAATGCAAGCACCAATATTTTGGTTCTCCAATTTTCTAATACATATGCTAATACATACACATATTGCATATGTATTAGCAAATTGGAGAACCAAAACACTGAGGTAAATTACTGAATGTTTGTACTACAACAACAACTTATAAGAGCCTTGATAAATTATAAGGACTGGAATAATTGTTCTTTTATTTCACGTATGTACTTAATGTTATTTTTTAAGATCCTGGTTCAACATAAGTAATCAATAAATAATCTTTTAGTAAATGAATTGATTGTTCAAGTGCAAATAATTATAACTGCCAATCTATTATTTTATGCCTGAAGAGTTTTGTCAGACAGAATTTTGAAACAACCCAGGAGAGCTCTGCACATAGTGTACACACTGGTAAACTCCCATCCACTCAGTGCAAGCAGAACTTGAGAATAAAATGCGGAACTCACCACCATGAGCATGTTATGTTGACCAGGATTCCCTCCCAGAAGGTTGAAGGTGAAGATTCTGCTGACAGCTTTGAAGAACCATGTTCAGAGAGGACCACATGGGGAGGTCCTCAAGCTTCTAGATGATGAGAGTGTTAGGAATGGAAAGCCAGGGCAAAAACAAAGACTTCAATCATGCAATCACAGGAAATCAATTCTGTGCCCCCTTGAAGGATCTTGGAAGCAGATCATTGCTCAGTCAAGCTTCACAATGAGCACCGAGTTAATGGGCACCTTGATCTAAGCCTTAGAAGACCCAGGCTCACCGAAACAGTGATATAATAAATTTGGCTTTAAACTCACAAGTTTGTTGTACATTAAGAGAAAGCAAATGCAGCAGGGTTGAAACATTTTCTTCTGCTGGGAAGAAAGGATTTCTTTCTGTTGTTATAAAAAATCAATATCCTAGAAAAGTGAATCTAAATCAATTCATTGATCAGGAAACAAACGAGCTCTGCGCACAGGAATATGTAGTTAAGACATACAGGAGCAGAAAATACTAAGCCAGTGAGTATAAGTGCCAGGAACAGTGGAAAGGAGAGCGAAGGTCAGATGATGGCCTTGGAAGCCACAGTGAACGCTCTTCCCTTTGCACACTGTAGAAAGGAAATTCCGCAGCAAGTCTTTGGCTGTGCCCTCTAGGGCAATGCACTGGTCCCAAGAAACATGACAGTATTCAGAAGTCACCTCCGCCTCAGCATCGGCTCTATTCTGTCACAGAGGTGAAAAGGAGTCACTATCTCATTACTTTCCTATTTGCTCTTATGCCTTTTCCTTCAAGATAAAATAATGCAAACAACAAGAATTCTGCACCATGAACCACATTACCATATTTTACATAGATCTTAATTCCTTTAAAAATGCTGCACAATCTGTCATTGACTATCAAAGAGCAGTGTTAATATAAATTAACTAATATAAGAGATATGAGCATTAAAAGCATAAGAAAAGGGCTGGGGATGTGGCTCAAGGGTTAGCGCGCTCGCCTGGCGGGCGTGCGTGCGACCCGGGTTCGATCCTCAGCACCACATACCAACAAAGATGTTGTGTCCGCCGAGAACTAAAAAATAAATATTAAAAATTCTCTCTCTCTCTCTCTCTCTCTCTCTCTCTCTCTCTCTCTCTCTCTCTCCCCTCTCTCACTCTCTCTTTAAAAAAAAAGCATAAAAGAAAAGTAATATCATTTATCCTCTGATAAATGAATCTAAAATGATTTTCTTTGCTTTCTTGATTATGGCAGGATAAAACTTCAAATAGCTTCTTTTAAAAAAATCACTGAAGACATTAATGCAGGTTATTGAGAGTAGATCTCATTTACTATCCATCCCAATAGTGAGAATTTTCTATTCATTTCAAAGGGATATACTAACCATGATCATTTCTATGTGACTTTAAATAAGCCATGTACATTATCATTAGAGTCTGAAATCAAAAGCATAAAGATCTAAAGTCATTTTGGAATAGGCTGTGAGAAACAGAATATATACACATGATGGATACTTTTAATTAGATATCAGAAGATGGGAAATCAAACTTTATCCAATTAAGAGTAGCCATTTCATTTTTTATGATGGAGGAAAGAATCTCCAAAATGTTCTTGCACAACCAGCATCTTGCCTGAATTACTGACATAGGCGCCAATTGTGACTTATCAGTACTGAGAAATTTCAATGACTGAGGTCTTGATATACTTTTCCAAATTAAGGGGAAAACATCCTTCAAATGTAATCTCACAGCTTCATAATATTAATATGTCCTTCGGAAAAATGTTCTAGATATAACTAAAAAATACTAAAAATAGATCAACCCTCTAAAGGATAAACTCAGGGAGAATCAGCAATATATTTCTGCTGGGTGTGCACAAAGCAGTGTATGTTTGTTCTCAACAAATCTGATCAAGTCATTACTTAGAAATAATTGGTAAATTCAAGGTGGGGGGAATGTCTATTAAAATCTTTATCACAAATTGGGGATGAGAATTCTACACAATTAAAGGATGTATCACCGTTATCATTTGATGCTGCTTCTTTTATTTGGTTTTCCTAACTAATGACATACCACCATTTTCCAAAATTAATAGTTTCAAGAAACGTGTTTTCATATGCATATTTTGTTGTTAGACAGTCAACTGCATAGGGTGACCATGTCACTTGCAATCACAGGCTTAATTTATAATCAAAACTCAGGTTATGAATCACATTTTTTTCAATGT
Organism: Spermophilus citellus; assembly: GCF_964194105.1. Taxonomy (NCBI): domain Eukaryota; kingdom Metazoa; phylum Chordata; class Mammalia; order Rodentia; family Sciuridae; genus Spermophilus; species Spermophilus citellus. The sequence continues at coordinate 125,425,996 of NC_138198.1, forward strand.
TGATGGAAGAGAAAAAATAAAAAGAAATCATTCACATTAGGAAAGCCTATGGTAGAAAAGAAATGGCATTTCTTCCAACTCATAAGATCCATTCACATCCCAAAATAAACAAAGGGAACACATCGCAGGAGTGGAACCTGCTGCTCAGGACTGTCAAGGGAGCTGCTTGGGATCTAGCAGTGTGAAACCACAGACCAATCCTTGGTATACAGCCAGCAATCAGTCAGCATGCCTTAGAGACACCTGAATAACTATGCTTATCTTGGCACAATTCACACACTGGAGATATGGAAGCAGCTTAGATGTCTGTCAATGGATGAATGGATAAAGAAAAAGTAATACACACACACACACACACACACACAAACCCACACACACAAACACACAGGAGTATTGTTCAGTTATGAAAAAGAATAAAATCATGTCGTTTGCAGGAAAATGGATGGAACTGGGAATTAGAAAGACAAGTATCAAGTATATTCTCTTACATTGGATTCTGGAAAAGAAAAGGATGATATGAATGTAGAATGAAGACTAGTAGAGAAGAAGCAAAGGATGGGGAGGAGGGTGAAAAGGAATATGGGATTGTAGGGTGTGGAATGATTGATGTATATTATATTCACATATGAACATGTTACAGTGAAGCCCACTGTTCTGTGTTATTACTGTGCACTACAAAAATATAAACAGAGAGGGACACAGCTCACTGGAGCTGAAACTGACCTCAGGCCCAGTTCTAATGCACAACTTCAAATTCACACCCCCACCTGGTGTTGTCAAGGGTCTGGTCCACGTCGCCCCCACTGGTGTTATGAAGCTTCAGGCCCACATCGCCCAGTGGGTGTCACCAAGGGCTGGGTCCCCAGCCTTTCAGGTTCAGTGGCACACATAACAGAGACCCTGTGCTTGTCTGCTAGGGCTGCCATCACACACAACCACAAACTGACAGATTGAAACAAAATAACTTCATTCTCTGACAGTTGCGGAGGCCACAGATCTGAAATTCAAATGCCAAGGGCCCTCTTCGTTCAGGAGACTCTGGGGAGAATCTGTCCCCTGCCTCTTTCCAAGCTTCTGGCTTGCTGGAAATCCGTGGCTTTCTTGGGGCTGTGGACACATCACCCCAGTCCCTGTCCCCATCCTAACATGGTGCTGTATTCTAAAATTAAGAGTCACATTTTCTTCACTTTCTTCACCATTTTATAAGCATAATGGTCACTGGTCACTGGAGGTAGGGCCCATCCTATCCAGTGTGACTTCATGGCCACTTAAGTGATTATGTCTTCCAAGATGCTCTTCTGAAGTGTCAGGTGCATGTGAATCTGGGGGACACTCTTCAACTCAGCATACCGTGCTCTCTGCATTCCACATACCGGCAGCAAAGTTCTTGTTAGTCACCTGGGGCTGTCAACACAAATCACCACAAACTAAGTGGCTCAAAACAACAGAAATCATTCTTTTAGTTTTGGGGTACTAGAAGTCTCACACCAACATATTGGCAGTTCAGTTCTTCCTGGAGGCTCTCCGGAGGAACCTGCCCATGAAGAGGTAGAGATGCTATACACATGCTAGGTAAAACCTGGAGCCGACAGCCAGCTGCAGAGGGGCTGCGTGAAGGGCTTGACTAGCAGTGTGCGCAGAACAGGGATCACTGGAGACCCAGGCATCACAATCCAGCACTTAGCATCACTTTTAGACCCGTTGACTCTTCAACTTTGACCTATAGAAGGAGACTGGGCATCTTTCATTTAAATTAACTCAAATCTAAAATATTCACTAATCCTTTTTCAAACCTGAAATAAGTAAGTATTTAAATAAGGTGATCATAATTTATGATGTTTTTTAGAATGGAAGAAGTGCTTTTATGGCCAATGGAAGAAAAATAGAAACATGGGCAAAAAAAAAAAATGGTATATTTATTGATCACCTCACATGCAAAAACAGGGGTGTGTGTGTGGAGAATTGGTAAAGTTTGAAAATTTTATTTTTATTACCTAAAGAAGGTTTTTTTTTGAAATGAGAACAAATTTTGTTAAAAGCAATCATTAAATCCAGTCTTAATCATGACATAATGGGAAGAGAAGCTAAAACAATAACATTATTTGATAAGGGAGCCTCGTCATCTATTTTGAAGTTGCTGCTTAGTGCTTCTCTTCTGCTTATTCTTTAGACTCTCAGTTACCAAGTGGCCTCATAGCATTTTGTGACAAACACATGACTGGCAGTCACAAATCCACTAATAATCATCAGTAAATGACCCTATGTTATCATATGTAAATATTTGGAGGTAAGGAGTGGAATACATATACAGTCTGTGAATATATGGATAGGGAGGCACAATATTTGAAAAGGAAGAAACAGATAAATATTATATATTAATTATACATTTTCTAGTGAGTTTATAGAAAGCTGCCTTGGGAAATGACTTTCAATCATACAATGTGATTTATTTCTATAGCAAATGTGAGATTGTTGTTTTCACATTTTAGAAACCCATGAGGGTGGTTCAGTTAGAGGAAGTAAGCAGAAGCTAAAAATGAAGGTCTTTTATTAAAACAAATCACTTAATAACTTCTCACAACCTGGGGTCTTTAACAGCTAAACAGACAGCAGGCTTAATGAGAAATGGGGCAAACAAGCTTTGGCCATGCATTCTTGTCCCTGGGATGGTAAAGCCTTTATTTACATGAAGGGTGAAGATCAATTGAATACTGAGAGAGGATAAGGGGTGGATAGCTCTCTAACCTTTCTTGGGGAGAATATTACAAATATAACTTTATTCTATAAGTAATATGACTTCATTGTTATATTTATTATTATATTTTGATAGGGCCCATTCTCTGGTGTTTTACATATTCATGTAAATATATATGTATATATATGTTAATAATCATTGATTTATCATCACTAAATTTAATTATCACTAAATATATAGAAAAATTGGAAATACTATCACAATTCCATTCAGTTCAATTTAAATGTTCACTATGTAGTCAGATAAATTTTATATATATTTAAGTATACCTGAAATGGGATAGCTATCAAGATACAATATGTATATCTCTATCTATATCTACATCTGTATAGATATAGGTATATATATATATATATATATATATAGAGAGAGAGAGAGAGAGAGAGAGAGAGAGAGAGAGAGAGAAAGAGAGAGAGAGATCAATGTCCTCCATTGAAAAAGGTTGTCATTGTAGGAACAAAGTATCACTTTCAATAAAATGTATATAGTACACAGATTATATAATAGCAATTCATTGAAATTTGGAATCTACTAAGCAGGCAAGTGAGCAGGTGATTATTCACATGATATACACTGCAAATCATGAGTGTCAAACTACTCTATTACTAAATTACCTTTGTGTACTTTTAGAGAAATTTATAATTATTACTTACAGTTTGACATCAGAAAAATAATTGCCAGGTAGTACTACCTGAATATCTGAAGTTTAGCCTTGAATTGTTTTATATACTAAATGATGAATTTGACTAATATATAAAATTATTTTCTTAGTAACAGAGTACCAATTTGAAGAAATTCCAAAAACTTGCAATACATAGATAGATAGATAGATAGATAGACAGAAAGAATAGTGTGTGTGTGTTTGTGTGTATATATATTATATATATATATATATATATATATATATATACATGTAACATATATATCATAGGTATTTGATATATGTATGTGAGTATATATGTATACACATAGTGTTATCCATGTAGCAGAAGTGAATTTTTAGTTAACTTTTTAGCACTTACTTTTATGTAGGATTATGTAACTGGGATCAAAGTTATTCTACATAATATCCCTAACAGTAGATGTAGAATTGACATATTTGTTGGTGATCTTCCAATCCATATATTTTGGTTTCTTAAAAATATTATGTGTTTGCATTCAAATAATGCCAACTCAAATTTTGTAAATGGGATAAATAATAGATTTTTTTGGCATAAGCTCTTAAATAAATTACATGCCCAGGGTCTTATAAAGATATCCCAAATCAATATATCTCATTAAATTTTATTAAGCTTAGATTTTAAAGAACCAATACAATTTATGCTTTTAAATATACATAGACATGTGCATGTACACACACACACACAGATGCATTTTTTCTTTGTTTTATGTATAAAGAGTGATGTCTAAAAAGAAACAAATTCTGAGGCAAATTAGTGATACATTTGTTCAAGAATATATGAATTCCTATGTAATATATTTGGTATAAGAATATACAGACTATATTTCTCATGTAGCTCATAAAAAGCATAGCCCCCTCTTAACTGAAATAAGCCTACTTGCTGTCTAGCAAGAATTCCTTTACATTTCTAAACGCATCTCTGCACAAATAAGTTCCTGATTCTATTCTGTGGACCACTTCTCTTTTCTTCATGTTGAAAGAGTGAGTTTCACCTCTGTGTGAAACTAGAATTTTGTGTTTCATCTTGTATCATTCATTAGTAGCACTTTTACACAATGAATTGCTGATATGTCTGCTTACATAAGCTACTGACTTTGAAAAAATCACTTACATTAAACACTTCATATTTATAACCAAGCACAATTTTAAGAGATAATTGATATTTGTTCAAAACAAGCTTTGTCTGGAAGAATGACTAGAGTTATTGTTATGTATCATTTTGGATACAATAATCCGATTTAAAAGTATATGTCTCTATCACTTTCAATGTCAGAGCAAATTAACTATACATATAGATATATCATTATTTCTTTGCAGGAAGTTTGGATCAGAAGGTAAGCAATCAAATGTTCAGTCAGATGGGGCTATTGACTTGTGAATAGAATGGAGTTATCAGCCAATAAAAGGCCATTTATTCCCTAACATTAAAAATATTGTCAAAGCCAGGCATTGTGTCACATGCCTGTAATCTCAGTGACTCAGGAGGCTGAGGCAGGAGGATCAACAAGTTAAAAGCCAGCCTCAGCAACTTAGGGCAGCCCTAAACAACATAGTAAGACCCTGTCTCAAGAAAAAAAAAAAAAAAAAAAAAAAAAGGACTAGAGATCTGGTTCAGTGGTTAAGCACTCCTGGATTCAATCCCTGATATAAAAAAATAAAGATCATCAAAATGTGATTCCCAAGTTGCCCATAAATGGTGCTTTTGAAACATGTTATTTATATTTCCCTGAGTTGTGGTAAATTTCTATAAATTATAAACAGGATTTATCTGGATTCTTCTTATAAAATCCCAAAGTAAGCAAGTAAGATTTTGTTCTGGATAAAGGTGAGCCTCAATTTAAAGCTCAAGAACTTTCTGAGTGAGCATATATATGTTATTTATTTTTCCTTTGACTTAGTTTCTTCAAATAAAATATGGGCACATTTGTATCTACTTGAAAAAGTTGCTAGGAATAACAAACATTATTATAAGCACCTAGTATAATATAGCAGCACTCAATAGATTAAAAAAACTCTAATATTTAAAATGAAATGTTCTAAATTTGAGAAATGGTTTTTTATCTAGACTTACTGTGGGTTCCTCTAGTACCGCATATATTCCTGGTGTTTTCAGAGAACTCTTGGTGGGGCAACATGTCATTCCACTGTTTTATCACAATATGAAAAACACTAGATGAACAAAATTAAAGTTCAAGTTAATCAAAATATTGCTTGACAAAGCAAATAATTGAATTGCACTTGCAGTGCACTGTGGTAGACAGTAATTAACATGCAGCATCTTCAACATTTGAGTACAACTTCCAATTTCCATTTTAACATCATAGAATGCTGTCTACACATTTTTTAATGGTGCCCATGATAATAATATATTCTCTTTTTAATCATATTCCACGTTGCAAGAAATGAAGCTTGCAATTTTCCCAGGTGCTTACCAAATTACTACTGCAAGCTAATTCTCATCCCCCAAGTTAAGAGTTTCAACACAGTGCACATTAACAGGCTGCTTATGGGCTTCCTGTGCAACAGAAGGTGAGTTAATACGGGCCTCAATTATCTCCAGTTTGTGCATTTATAGCACCCTGTGGGCAGCAGGAAGAGATCTGTAAACGTACTTATCCTGCTTTTTTAATGGTCTACTATATTACAGTACAGAAAGACTGAGAAGAGTGAAAGGAAGTAGACAGTAAAGAAAAAAGAAGAAAGGTAATAAAGAAGGAAACAGAAAAAAATGTGAATGGGGAATCAATAGGAAATGCAAATTAAAAATCGTTGATTTAAAATTTTCAGTTCAATTTATACCTATAGCTATCCATATACATATGAATGAAATACTCATCCACATTCCCTGTTATACACAAATTTTATTTTTTGCATATTTATTTTGTGGTAATGACGAGTGTTAAAGGATGTCTCCATATGCCCTTAAAAGCTACAAATCAAATCACAAGAGGAAGTAGTCACAGTATCCACTAGGAAATAGACCTTGGAACTCTATTTGTACAAGCAAATATATCAATGATATAAGCTCAAGACAAATTGGTTGCAACATGAAATTTGAGCTTACACATTATAGATCCAAAATATTTAAAATGTTGCCCCCTGGAGGTGTGTGTACCAGTGATGAATTTTAAGTTCTATGAGATCATGAAATTACAAATTAGAAAGAACTCTGAGTCTATTTTTTTCTTCTGGAACTCAATATTTAGGGACCTTACTGATACAGTGAGGTTTCAAAACTATGTGGAGAGAACAGTAATGTAATTAACGCTTGTTTTTAAGATAGGATAGAAAAAATAAGAGGAGGTAGAAAGGAGACAAACAGGGAAGTGCAGAGGAACTGTGACTTTAAATCTAAAATTCAGTGAGTGCCTTCACCTTCTCCCCCACCCGCCCTGTTGTCCTCCAGGCTTACATTCTTTAAAGTCCAGTAAACCTTGGAGTACTATAAATCCAGTTAATTGGTGCCTATATACTTTGTTGGTTTACAAAACGTATTTTTAGAGTGATTAGAGGAAGCCTAGATAGAGAGACTATTAAAGACCAGAGGTGGGTACAGTCCAAGTGCTACATATTAACCAGGTTGCATCCACCTAAAGATCCTGAGTGAAAAGCCAAGACCTGCTCTACTCCCCAATCACAGGGGCTGAGCTCAGGAGCCTGGGGCCACCCTTTGCTCTCGTGGTGTTCACCAATCACAAGGTTTCCTTTATTTCATTTTATTGCATTTTTTTGCATTATTAATTTATTCTAATTAGTTATACATGGTAGTAGAATGTGTTTTGACATATTATACATATATGTCTAATCAAAAGTACTTCTATTCTTCCCTAACCCCCACCCTTTGTGAATTAGCATCTGCATATCAGAGAAAACATTCTGCTTTTGCTTTACAAAGTTTCCTTTAAAAGAAGAAACCTGAGCCCCAAAGCACCTCTCTGAACTCCTACACTGCCTCTCCCTCTGGGTGCGAATTCTGCTCTGTGGTTAGCTTTCCCAAATGAAAAGTAAAGCTCTGCTTTCCACACTAAAGCTCTGCTGTGTCTTTTTGGAAACAACACACAATTCTTTTCTGTGCTAAAAGTCAAAAACCTGACAGGGCTGAGTTCAGGTCTCTTTTTCCCTTCTGGGCACCCATTGGGACTTCATTTGGTGACATTTTGATTATTCTTCTGTGTTTACTATGCAGTAAGTAGGAAATAAAAATTAAATATGATTTACGAAGCTAAACACATTTTTTTTTTTTTTAGTGCTGCTAGGCAAGTGCTCTACCACTGAGCTACAGCCCCAGTTCAAGTAAACACATTCTTAATGCTAATTTTTAGGAACCTAACAATAAAATCAGTATACAAAAGAATTTCTACACTAAAAAAAAATAAAAAGAAATACATATAAAACTTTTGATAGCATCATTTCAATGTTATCATCCCAATACTAACCATACTAAAAAGGTGGTTAAAAATGTTTGCTAAAATATCAATTTAAGTATAACTTTTAATTTTCACACTAACACTAGAAAACATAAGAACCAAAGACATCACAAACCAAGAAAGGAGCATTTAAATTCCCTGCCCACAGAACTTGCATGGGCTCCTTTTCTTTCATATTCATTTAACTTAAACCAACACAATTTGAGAGACCATCTTCTCTTTTCTGCTGACTTAAGGGTACTGTCCGGTTCCGATGTTGGACAGGGACAAGGCAAGACCACCCTCCCTATTTTTGCTGAAGCATTGAGCGCTTCCTATTCATTACCTTTGCAATCTACTGACCTGAGTGGCTCCCCAAGATGGAATGAAAAGCAGGAATAAAGGGTAGTGTCCACTGTATAGGTGTGCCCAGGTGATTGGAGGCTATCGTACGTCCTATCACCCAAAAGACATGGAGTCAAATCATCAAATGTACAACTGGTAGAATTTCCAGATTGACAAGGCCCTTCAAAGATGTCTCTGTCCCTATTGGCCCCGCCTCTCCAGTTTCCATGAGAGCTGAAAGATTATAATTTCTAAATCACAAAGATAAACAGTTACTCCCTTTTGAAAACCTTCCAGTGGCCACAGGACATTTAACAGCAGACTTGCATCTTCTCCCAATACCTACACACACAGGTATGTTCTTGTATCCACCTCCCTTCCTAGACACTTCCTGTCACTGCCCCACACAGACCCTGCAGGCAGGCCACACTGAGTGTCACCCAGCACCTTCAACTTGGAATCCCACCTTAGCTCCTCCCTCTGTGTCTTCAGGAAAATGCTCTGAGCCCTGAAAGCTGCCTGCCTCACCTTGGAGGCCACAGGCTTCTCCAACTGGCAAATTGTCAGGTGAGATGCAAGACCAGCCAAAATGCACCCTTCTTAGTAACGTATCCCTTGATGTAGTCTCAATGAAGTTATTTCTTCCCCTGTGTGACTTCTCCCACTGTGTGGGGTTCCTGAATTGTGCACCTCTCTCCAAAGCCATGGAGTGTGCCCTTGTTCTCTGTGTCCTAGACACAGACGTTCAGCAAGAATGAAAGTGAGCATGCGTGTGAGTGCTCTCTGGACGTTGTCAACCACTGAGGGGCCACTGTTGCCTGGGTCACATGAAGCTAAAGTACTTTTCCTTCTACGCATGTGTAGGCTTTAAACGTCCTGAATGCATCTCAATTGTTGCTAAAGTCATTGGTAATTGGAGAAGGGAGCCTCTACTACACCTATCCTGCAAGACAGCTGGGCTTCTGTGGGAAATTAACTATATCTACTCTGTGCACAGCTGTTTGCTTGCTTATCAAGGAAAAAAGGTGGGGCTGGGGCTGTACCTCAGTGGTAGAGTGCCTGTGTCGCAAGTGGGTGGCCCTGGGTTCAATCCTTCGCACCATATAAAAATAAATAGATAAAGACATTTAAAAAAAAAAAAAGGAGAAAAGGGGATGAGAACAATAATTTAATCTGCAAATTCAAACTATTGCCTCGAGATAAGGAAAAATAGGCACTGGCCTACACAGTTGATAGAAATATTTCAAAACACAAATAAATATCAAAAGCAGAAATTTTTAGGCCTCTGTGAAAGACCATCATATTTCATGCTCCATAGAGAAAATCACTAACACTCCTTTATTAATGAAGAAACCTAAGAGTCATGCATTGACTTTGAGATGTAAATCAGATATCCAGTGTAGGATAACACACAATCTGACTCTAAAATTGTCTAAGGGAATAGCATTTTTTCAACTATTATTTAAAGCCTAATGCAGAGGTTCCCAAACATTCACAGTTCATGGTGTTTGCACATCCCAGCATCCCACCTCACCCTGATGGCCACCCTCAGCCAACGTAAGTACAGATGTTTTAAATACTCGGTCTATATAAATCAACATTCATGCATATCTGAACAACTTAAAAAGCATAATATACCTGAATTTGAAAAAAATATGTTTCCTGCCTACATAATCACAGTTAAGACTAAAGGGCTGTGAGTCCAATGGTAGCTGTTATGATTTAGACAGGGTAATCCTGCAATAGCTCCCATGTGAGACAATACAAAAAGGTGTGGAGGAGAAATGATTGGGTCATAGCCTTCACCTAATCAGTGAGTTAATCCCTGATGGGATTAACTAGGTGGTAACTGAGGCAGGTGGGGTATGGATGAAGGAAGCCCTTCACTGGGTCGTGGCTCTGGGGTATAGATTTTGCATCTGGAGAGGGGCATTTCTCTGCTTCTTATCATCATGTGAGCTGCTTCCCTCTGCCACACTCTTCCTCCACGATGTTCAGCCTCACCTTGACCCCCAAGGAATGGAGTCTGCTGTCCCTGCATTGAAACCTCTGAAACCATGAGCCCATAAATGAACTTTTCCTCCCCTAAAATTGTTCTGGTCAGATCTTTTAGTCACAACAGCAAAAACCTGACTAAAATAGTCACACCACCTCTTGAGTCTTGGGATCTGATTGGATGCCACCATTATGCTTCCTGTTCTACATGGAATTTCATGTGACACTTGCTTTTTGTCACAGTCATCACCGAAACCCATCTTGGCAAAGATATGAAACCATTGAAAAGAGAGATCATCTTAAATAGTGGGCCACCTTGAACTAATAATTGGCTGGTTCCCCGGATGTCACTGGGTTTCTCTAAAACATTTAAAATGGCCTGTGTGCTATGAGCTAGCTGCAGCACCCTGAGCTTTTTCACACAGTAGGGCAACACGAGGCCTATGATACTTTTTGCACACCAAATGCGTATGTAGCAAAAGAAGTATTTGTTGCATAATAAATTACACTAATTTTGAAAAATCACTACAGACTCCCCACTGGGCCCATTCATGAGGGAGAAGTACACTTTCCACTTGTATGATTTGAGGACTGATCATGTGAGTTATCCCTATATTTTTTAAGTGTAAAATCGTAATTGAACACATAATTTCAGCTTCATAGCACATTGACTCAATATTATTTTTCATTTGCAATAAAATATTGAAAAATATATATGCTTATGCAAGTTTACACAAATCATATAAATGTTCACCGATTCATCCAACATGTGTTGAGTACCTATTATGTAATTGGTAATAATTTTAAAGATTTTTTGCCTTTAAAAACACCTGTAGTAGAATTGATCTGCAAATGTTCAGTGTCCTTTATACAAAAAGGACATTAAAGTAACAGGAAAGTTTGATTATAAAAACAAATATTCCCTCTCTTTCAGACAATGAGAATGGCTTAATATTTCTCAATTTCCTATCATCTGAAATACCTACCATTATTCTTCACTCAAACCAATTCAATGCACCTGCCAAACTGAATCGGCTAATTTTATTTTAGGTATCAAAAATACATGGGAAAATGCACTCATTTAACTTACCTACCAATTATTTGGTCTGTGTTTGTCATGAAGTTTCTTTGCCTTTCTTTATTTGTGTTAAGGCAATGCAGACATTTTGGAAAGAGACAAAATATAAAATTATATACAGTCTCTGACTTCCCTCCACAAGCTCATTCTACTGAGCTGTTAACACAAAGCCCCTGATATAGTTGCATAGTATATACTTGAGGCAAAAGTTTTGCCTAACCTAAAATCATAGCAATAAAAAAGAGGAATACAGAAATGTAATTCTCCTGTGACTCAATCACTTTCTTGTTTCTCTTCCCTCTGCCAAATTTACTATCTTTATATGTGAACTCATGTGACTTGCACCTCTGATAGAGTGTCATGTATGCCAGGATTCTAACTATTGCTTTTCCTTAAAATCTTCAAGTAAATCTTTAAAAATGAAATCAAATTTAGGCTAAAACAAATCCTTGTGTTTTATTTCCAGCATTTATTCCTAATCTTTAACTACATCTTAAATTTTAACCCACATTTAAATAATTCTTCTATCTGCCCAAACACAACTCAAGATCAATATCAACAGAAAAACATAATGCTCCATCACCATTATGTCTTCAATTCTGGCTACATATAAGATAAATATATTAAAAATATATTTTATTGCTTTCAAAATTCAAAATTACCTCATGGCACTGAGGTGTGAACATTGAGAACCAGAAATTGCAGGAAAATAATGTAGATAATAAGGTGCCAATAAATTTGGAGGCACATATAGATTAAGCAAATAAGATATGTTTTTACATTTTAAGTTTCATTTCTAAACAAATCTGGGTGTAAGAGCTATGATTGATGAATATAAAGAGAGCAAATTTCAGAGACGTGGAAGAATTGTTACTTTGTAACTTACATAACCCAAAGAGCTGTGCTTTATGGCATATTTAAATCCTTTTTTTCCATACCTGTCTGACTATCCTGTGAACTTTAAAAGAAATAAAACCAATAAAACCTTAAAAGAAATAAAACAGAATCATTGTCCACAGGTGATCCTGGTCATTCTGTGACCCTTCTATTTACCTTGCTTCATCTGTGACAACATAATAATTTCCCATCGCATTTATGGTAAGACACATGATAAAACATAGAAATGAATGAAAAATATTGTATAAGGAAATTCTAGATGGAATGATTTTTCAGTTTCCGGGGAGATGGCAGCAGTAGTTCTTTGAAATAGAATTTTATAATGTCAGAAAGTTGTTTTTTTTTTCCTTTTCCTCACACTAGCTTTGTCATGGAGTGGCAGTAAGAAAACAAATTAAGAGTTTATGCCAAGCTAGAAATACTTTTCAATGGTAACTATGTCACTTAGCTGTGCAAAAACATCAATCTACTTGTCAGTAAAAAAGCAAAACAAAGTATTTTTTTAAACTACTTACCTCTTGATTCCTGTTTAAGGTGCTTATGTAATAATCACTAACTTCGAGGATCTGTACAGTATTTGGGAAACAATTACTTTGATAGGCAAATTCTTTCCTTTTAAAATGACTATGCAAGACTGATGCTCCTAGGTTTCTGCTCCTATGATTTTATGTACCATTGCCTCTCCGTTGAATTGCTTGGTTTTCACTATGTTATTTACATACTTTGCATATAATTCTTCATTATCAGAAAAAAAAAAGAATCAGTCCTCATTATCAGAGTAAAACCAGGAAATTTCAATCATGATCTACACTCCAAATGATTCAAGAAGATGACAGGCCACCAGAAATATTTCCTAATATTAGAAACCTGGAAAAGCAGCCGTCCAGTTTGTCAGCAGAACTGCAGAGATGACTCTATCAATAATCCCTGGCACTGCTCTCTTCCCCATCTGAGGCACTCATACTGCTGTGGATGACAGCCGCTCTGACTTCATCATGATCCATCGGGACAGAAACTCATAACTGGCTTTCAGCACAGAGCCTTCCTATAAATGGTAATAACCATGTCAGTCAGCGTAGGGGGGATTATGGCAGGGCAGCAATGAACACCAAAGTTTGGGGAAAAGCAGTTTGACATAAAACCTAACAAAAACAAGCCCAGAAGGACAGTTCTTTAAATGCTAAAGGCAAGAAAGGAATGGGCATCTCTGAAGGACTCGCTTTGAATAGTTTGGAGATCATGTTCTCTTAGAAGCCATCACTACTCATTTTAAAGTACTCAGAACAACTTCCCATTACCTTCCCCGCACATACACACATACATAATCTCCAAGAATGAGATGAAAAATAGCCTAAAAACATGCCAACCAGCAGGATCGGAGGGCCTGCTGCTCAGGTATCCTGCTGACCAGTTGTGCTTGTCGCTAGTATTCTTCCTGCCCTCAGCATCTCTGAAGACAGGCTCCATGGGCTAGTTCAGACTGGTGTGCCTGCGATGGTTTGTACCAGTTGTGAGAATGGATCATCACAAATTTAGGAATTCTGTGAGTCAACCTGGCTTGGTGGCATACACTGTAATCCCAGCAGTTTAGGAGGTTGAGGCAGGAGGATGGCAAGTTCAAGGCCAGCCTCAGGAACTTAGCGAGGCCCTAAGCAATTCAGTGAGACCCTGAGTCTAATTCAAATATAAAAAAGGGCTAAGGATGAGGCTCAGTGGGTAAGTGCCCCTGGGTTCAATCCCTGGTACCAAAAAAGAAAAAAAGAAAAAGAAAAAATTCTGTGAGCCAGTTTTTAAATGTAGGAATTATGAAAAAAATAAAATTATTTCAATGTAAAATGTAATGAATTAGAGTAGAAAAGATAATGTGAAAAAATCATCACGTTAATATTTTCACTGCCTTTTGCTATTAAGTTGACTCCAGGTGTCATTCATGTTGTGTCTGTCAGCTGGGAGACGGGAGATGGGGAGCGCCTGTGCTTCTCCACCACTCTGTCCACAGAGTCCACCTGGGCCTGTCCTGGGGGAGGCCAGCCATTCTGGGAGTGTTTACAGAAGGGAAACTGCTGCTCAAATCCTGCTCCCTCTGTCCTCCACAAATGGGTTCTCGAGAATTTACCAGCATGCCACTGGGCTAAGAAGTTTTGTATCATGGATTCCAGGGTTAGAATCTGCAAAGCCAGGTACTTATGCCTGCCACTCAACACTCCTACTGAAATGTGAATTTGTAATTTGAGTACTCCTGCAGGTGCCATTCCAGATGAGACACAGTTTCCATCAGAACCTCAAGAGTGTTACTGAACTCAACTTAGCAACCAACTTTAAATCTGCTCATTCCAGGAACCCATAGCCTTTCACTCATGTGTCATTAACTCATTTTAAACTTTAAAACTTGAAAAGTAATATATACAAAATCTAAAATAAAACATAGGCAAAATATTCAAGAAGTCTAAAAAATTTTTTTAAAAGCATTATGATTTTAAGTTGAAAATGATAGATATATCTACAGACATCCATTCAAAGTGACTAAATGCTTTTTGTGTTTGGGGGGTATACTGAAGTAATATCTTTAAAAATTAAAAAATAAATTAGTTAATTAATTAATTAATGACCAGGGACTTAGGGAAAATGGAGGTGTTCTCCTGGGAGCCACTGACTGCTCAGTGATGGGGAAGAGAGGAATGTGCTTCCAGTGCAGCTTTGCTACCTGAGTCCCGCTGTGGAGCTGTCTCCCAGGCCTCCCTGGAGAGGTAGGGCAGGCACAAGCACTCAAATCACCAGAAGACAAGACCCAAGCGCATCGGCCCTGTGGGTAGGAAGCACTAGAGGAGTTTCAGTGGGCAGGGTGCTAACCCATGATGCAATCACATGGAATCCATATGAAACAGAAATGGGAGCCTACTTGAATATCAAGTTGTAAACCTGCATAGTTTAATAAACTTACTGCAAGTGAAGGTTAAAGGGCAATTTTCTCAAAAATTGAAAAATAATGTGAACTAGTATTTATGGATTGATAGTTGAATATAGCCTGAAGATACTATTTGCCTCAGCCTCAATTTCTAAGAAAAAGTCTGTCCACCCAACTACTATGACATCTACCTATTTTGAAATATCCTGAGAAGGATCACCTACTCTGTGATTTGCTAATTTTCACAGATAACTTATGTTTAATAAATTATCCTATACTAGAATTACATCCATGTATACTATGCAAATAGTCATCATTAAAGTATCTATTAGGCTTTCACAATTTTTTTTCTGTCAAGTGACCATTGTTCATAATTAAAAAGAAATTCAGATTAGAACAACAAAAATAAATACTTAGATTTTCAATATTTTTGCACAATTAAAAATACCAAAATTATTTTCTTTATAAGAATACAAAACCATTTAAGTTAATACTGGAGCTAGAAATATATTTTTCTGCTTATATAATTTCCACATTATTTAAACATTGAATTTGCATACTGTAGATGTATACCTATGAAAGTTAAATGCATTGCATCTATACTGTTTGCTTGGCAGTTCTTACAAATGGTAGCAATTTAAAACATGTTTTCTCTTAATCCAAATGTTTTGGATAAGTAACAACTATGTGTAATATATATATACATACATTTGTGTATATACATATATGTGTGTGTGTGTACATATATGTATAGCCATAAAAATAGGTAGTAACAATTATTGCTCCAATAGTCATACATTTTTTTGTTTAAATAAGCCCATACTTCATTACATCTTGAAGAACAAACTAGCTCCATGCCTAATCATATGACTTATTTTATGCCTTTCAAGCCAGGTACAATGGCACACACCTGTAACCCCAGCAGCTGAGGAGGCTGAAGCAGGAGAATTGCAAGTTCAAAGCCAGTCTAATTTAACTAAGCCCTAAGCAATTGAGCAAGACCTTGTCTCAAAATTTAAATAAAGGGCTGGGGATATGGCTCCATGGCCAAGTGCCCTTGCATTCAATCCCCATACAATAAATAAATAGATAGGTAGATAGGTAGGTAGGTAGGTAGATAGATAGATAGATAGATAGATAGATAGATAGATAGATAGATAAAACATTTCTTTCAAAATGTAAAGTTCAAGAAATCAGAATCCTTTGTTAACATCATACTAAGAAGATGAAGAAGGTAATTTCTTCCAAGTCTTATGGGGATTTTATGCTGTTTGTTGGTTGGTTTCTCATTCACACTTTCAAAGATTACTCACAAGCAGATGGAGAACCTGGTGGACAAAATTATCTAGGCTAAAGAGCCTCTATAAGTTCTGTATAAAGCATATTCTTTTGTTATTTACTGTCCTGGAGAAGGAACTATAATATGAATAAATAAATGTATATAAATCTACTGAGTTTAACTTGTTGGCTCTTCTTTTAAAACTTGGTAAAAATGATATTGTCCATTCAGGTTCCCCAGGTGGATCTGAGAAAAGAACTCTCCCTCACAGTCATGTACTTGCTGCCATTTTTATTATAAAGATCATATATTTCTTATAAATGAATCTTGTACAAATTATGCCTATAGATAAAAAAATTTCTATAGGAACAAAAATTCCAAATTACATGTTAAAATGTCTTGTAAAAATTTATATTAATCTTCTGCTAGAAATGATTCTTTTCCATAATTAAAAGTTGCATTTTTTGAACTATGATTTCCCAAAAAATATATGCAGGGTTTAGGAAGATTATCAAGAATGAAGGCTCTGTAACGCTAAAATAATAAAGAATCAGGATAGCAACAAGCTTATTACCCGCAGAAAACTCTTTGACTCTCAGTACAATTTATATTTCTTATTCACGTTGTATATTTCATTACAATAATAAAATGTAAAATGGTGACTCTGTTCTGTAAATCACAATTAAGAAACATCTGAGAAGGCTGGGGCTGGAGCTCAGTGGTAGAGTGCTTGCCTAGCATGTGTGAGGCACTGGGCTGGATTCTCAGCACCACATAAAACTAAATAAAGTGAAGATATCGTGTCCATTTACAAATAAAAATATTTTTTAAAAAGAAACATCCTAGGTTAAATAATATTAAGACAAACAATATTTTCAACAGAATCCTACAGATTCCATACCTAGATTAGAGTAGTAACCAAGGAAGGTAGCCAGAATCTAAAAAGAGTGATCTTTACCCCTTTCGCCCTTATTGAATGAAATAAGAGGAGAAACTGAAGAGCAGAGGTGTGAACAAAGAGCTTTCCCCTCCATTTCCATCTTCAGCTTCATTTCAATCACATTGTGAACAAATATAAAGTTATGTTTCCCTTATCCTGAATAGAACAGTTTAAATTCTGTGATTTAATGAAGCTAAAAAGATCAATGTACAATCTACTGTCTTCAATTAGCTTTGAAATTCCAAGAGTAATTTCTTGGATGTGAATATGCCCAGAGGCAGGTAGTCAGAGTTAGGAACAGATGATTGACAATCGAGACATTGTTATGTAATTACAAGATCAATGCACTCATTTTTGCTTGAGTATTTTTTTGCTTTAAATCAGTATTTCATTTCCTTTTATGTTCTGAAGCCTTATGTATACTTGAATGTCCATGTCCATAATTATGCTTAAAAATTTGCCTGAAATTGTCTAAGAATGCTTAATATTTCTGCACTTCCAATAAATATGCGCATAAAATATGGTTCCTTTCAGTTACCAAAAAAGAAAATTAAAAAATAATTCACTAATAATAATTCAATAATTTTCCATTTATGCATAAAATTAAACCATAGGAAACCAATATCCGCATTCACTGAATGAGTAAAAGAGATTTAGAAACACTCTTCTTAATTTGATACCCAAATTTTTATTTTTTGAAAGATTTCATAGTTTTATTTGAATTATGAATGAAGTGGTATAAATGTGTTTATGTAGAGATTAGTACATTAATATAGATGAAAATTATTAATGGATGCAGACATCCATTCTGTCAGGGGTAGAAAACTGAGTTCCTTAAAATACATTTGATAACTACTAAATGTCAAACAAATGTGAATCCTTGAGTCCTTGATTTTATTAAATCATCTTATCTTGTAATCTTGCTCAGGAAGTTTCCCTGCTATCTATTGTTTCTCCCTGAACAATTGCACATAGAAATTCAGTGACCACTTAGATACCTACATGCTTAGAAGCAGTGATAAAGCAATAGCAACACAGAGACCAAGCCATCAAAACTTGACCTTCTAAATACCATCCCTTACTAATAGGAAAAAAGAACCTTTGTGAAAATGACTCATTCCAGAGCTGACATAAACAAACAATCAAACAAAGCATCCAAGAGCAAAATCCTGGGGTGGGGGGGGGGGGCGTGCACAGAGAATGAAGGTAATGTGTGAAATTAAGGCCCACAGCCAGCTCCTCTCCATAACTTAACATGTAAGCATCCAAGTATAAAAATAATAACACAATCCAGGAATAAATGAAAACCTACAAATCTATGTTGACATACATAAGAAGATTGATGCTTCTATTAGTAACAGAATATTAACAGAGATGCAAATCACTCCCCTTTAAATACTTATTAAATTGCAAAGGGAGAAAGAGTAAGAATACACTAGGAAGCCACCTAAATATCACCTTGATCAAGCCATCAAAGAGGTGTCAACCAGGAATGGGGGGAAAGGAGTCCTACCATCAGAAGAACTGCATCACTTCTGTGACTTTCCTATTGAGATTATAGCACCAGATTCTAACCAGGAGAAGGCATCTGAAAAAGCCAGGTGGAAATACATTCCAGAAAAAAGCTGGTGTCCAGTCTGCAAATGTCAAGGTCATGAGGGTCAGGGCAGCTGAAGAAACCTGTGACTCCAAGGAAGCAAGAAAGCAAGGCAAGTGAATGCAGCACCTGATATGAACTTGTTCCCTTGCCTAAGATATTCCTGGGAGCAGGTCATGTGACCCCACAGTCCCAGCTACTCCAGCTTTTGAGGCCAGAGCATTGTTTGAACCAGGAGTGTGAGACCAGCCTGGGCAACCTAGAAAGAAGTGTCTCAAGAAAAAACAAAACAAAACAAATATTGGCATCACAGTGAGTCTAAGTTAGTTTTCTAATTTTCATGACTAGACTCTGGTTCAATAAGAAAATATCCCTGTCTGTAGCAAATATATGACACAATGTTTGGGAGTAAGGGCATCAGGTTGGCAAATCACTCTCATATGGTTCAGGGTAGCATTTAACAATTATTAACTTTGGCATGTGAAAATAAAAGAGCAGATGAGAGGAGCTGAGAGAGGTCAGGGAGAAGAGTAGAAAGGAGGAGGAGGAGGAGGAGGAGCACTAACATTATTAAACAGAAGAATCCAGGAACTGAGATCCTGAATGAGGCACCTAGGAACACGGCTCTGGTTGAAACTGAATAGGGGATCTAAACCAGCACCACTGCCATCGGGCATCACTGGGTTTACATGATAAAGTCACCAGTCCCTTCTTCTGACTTCCTCTTTCAATATTAATGTTTACCTAGGAAGTCTAAAGTTGAGAAAAGATATTAGCAACCTAAGGATGTCATTTAGAAATGTTAAGTTTCCTAACAGAAAAATAAAAAGAGTCCATTTAAAAAATTTGAGAACAAAATTATGTCATTTGAAAGAAAATTGAAGGAACTGACTGGAGAGCATTATATGAAAGAAAATAAGCAAGATTAAAACAACAAGTGCTCTATCAAGCTACAGAGGAAAAAGGAGGAAAAGCAACCTCATGAAAATAGAAGGGAGAGCAGAGCATTGGGAGGGAGGAGAGAGGGCGGGGGAGGTTCTGAGTGAAATTGACTTAATTATGTCATGTGTATATGCCAATGTGCCAGAATGAAATCCACCATTCTGCATAATTAGTATCCACCAATAATTGTTCTAAAAATGTGATTGCTTTGGGGAAAATCAGAGATTATAGCAGAACTAATTCAAGTTGTTTTTTATTATACTCTCTTGTCTTTGTTTTTAAGTATGTGCAGAAAGAGTAGTTCATCATGGTGTTGCTTAGAATGGTACAACAAGCCAATCCACATTATGGTATCTTCATAGGTGATGAATGGATAAAGAAATATTGATAAAGAAACACACACACACACATACACATCAGAGTGGAGTTTTAGACAGCTATGAAGAAATGAAGAAGAATGAAATGATGGTATTTGCAATAACTGGAGAACATCATGCTAAAAGATATAAGCCCTACTCAGAAAATCAAAGGTTCAATATTTTCTCTCATATGAAGAAACTAGAGAAATAAAAGGAATAAAAGGGGGGACTTCGTGAAAATAGAAGCAGGATCAGTAGAGTTGAAATGAGGGCCCACTAGCAAGGGAGAAGCAGAGGCTCAGGAAGGGCTGGGACTAGGTCTGCCCACATTATGCTGTGGGAGTCTATGAGTCGAGCATGATGCCTTCCAACTTAACGTCCAGCTGGAACGCAGCAATCAAAAATCAATAAAAGGAAGGCCAATAGAGCAGATCGAGGAAATCAGGTGGAGGGTGAAGGGGAGGGAAGGGAGAATGATGGGAATTGAAATGGAAAACACTATGTTACATGCATTTATGAATAGGTCAAAAGTAATCTCACTATTATAGCTACAATTTACTAACAATAATAACAGATATATAAATAAAGGTTTGCAAAGAAAATTTGTTTGATTAAAAAATCTGTTTGAAAAGCAATTGTTTGGGGTATTTTGGAGTTTATTTTTTGTAGTTTCTTTGTACCACAGTTACATAAAATATACAATAAAATTCTATTTTTTGATGTTTTCATGTAACAATCTGTGCACATGATCATATACATTGTTTAAAGAAGGTAGAATTAATATGGAGATTTCCAAAAAATTAAAAATAGACCTACCATGTGATCTAGCAACTCCACTACTGGTTATGTATCCAGGAGAAATGAATCATATATCAAGGAGACATCTACATCCTCTGTTTCTTGCAGCACTATTCCCAATGAGGAAGAAATGTAGTAACTCAGGTGCCCATCAATGGATCTGTGAATAAAGAAAAAGAAATTACACACACACACACACACACACACACACACAGAGGGATACTATTTAGCCATAAAAATGAATAAAATTCTATGTATTGCAATAACATGGATGAGCCTGGAGGATGTTACCCCCCCAATCTCACTCATATGTCAATCAAAAAGAGTTGGACTCATACTAAATTACAGTTAGAAGAAATGTGTTGCTGTATTCCATAGTAGGGTGACTACAGATAATGAAAATATAGTGTAAGTTTCAACAAAAGTGGAAGAAAGGACTTTGAATATTTTCACCAAAGAACATTTGAGGAAATAAATACTCTTACCCTTATTTGAACATTAGACATATATACACAATATAGAAGAAAATGGAAACATCATATGGTACTCCTAAGAATATAGACAATTTTGTGTTTTTATGCATCAGTTAAAATAAATTTAATTTAATTTTTAAAAAAGGAAGCTGGGCATGGTGTTCACACCTATAATCCAAGCTACATGGGAAGAAAACTTGAGCCCAGGAGTTCCAAACCAGCTGGAGCTACATAGGGACATCCCATGTTAAAATTTAAAAAAAGAAAAGAAAAGAAAAAAAGCAATGAAGGAATGTGAAAACTAAAAACAACAACAACAACAACAACAAAAAAAAAAAACAGAGAGCCAGAGATTGAGAGAGAGAGAGAGAGAGAGAGAGAGAGAGAGAGAGAGAGATTGTAAAGCATAATGATTATAGCTTAAGAAGATATCTTGTATCATTAAAAAAATGCTGAGAATGGATGTTGAATTCCCACCATAAAAATGATAATTGTGTGAGGTAGAGCAAACAGTAATTACCCCAGTTCAGCCACTCCACCATGTACATGTAGTTCAGAGCATCACACTGTATATGATAAATACATACAGCTTTATCTGTCAATTTAAAAATAAATAAATTTGAAAAAATATTCTTAATTTTTAATAAGTAATTTCTTTTCTTTGTTCTTTAAGATTTGGATCCTATCTCAAAAATGTGGAAATGGAGAGAATTCTGTGACATCAGATGTATGGTCAAAGTTGACTCCTGGGATAGGAACCTTGCCTTACTTCCAATACTCAAATGCATCTCAGTAGCAAATGTTAACCAAACGCTGCAGCTCAGTCAGGGGGAGCAGGCAAGGCCTGATGGGCCAGTCATGTCCAGCACTAATGAGCCAGGTGTGCTGGCAGCAATGGCGTAGCCAGGCAGGATGCATTCCCAACCCTCACCCAGTAAGTCTGTCTAAATCATGACACTACTTCTCAACACTGCTCTGTCAAAGGGAGCCAGCTGTCAGACTTCAACAGAGGGGTTCACAGTTTAAAATCTAAAACACTTTTAAATTGTGACTAGAAAGTCATTAGGCAATTCACTCTTCAGCAAGTCAAAGCTAACGCCTACTTCTGGCCATCAAGGAAGACACTGAAACAAGATGCAAAGCCCAGGACAGAGAGCAAGGCAGGCTGAGAATGGCTGGGGGTGGCAGGAGACCAAGGAGGAGCCTCAACCATTCCTGTGGCTACTCTGCCTCAGGCTTATCCCAAATTGTAATGAGAGCACTTGGAGTCTGATGCCAGACCTCAGCACAGCTTCTGATTTTCTAAACACCTGTTTATGACACACAAGGTGTGGACCTCACTGCAATGCATGGAGGCAATCTCTATAAACTCTGGTAGGTTATTGAATTATTTTCATAAAGTCTCAAGTCACAGGACCCCTTGTAGAATTGTGAGTGAGCATAGGAGGAGACCAAGCTTGTTAGAGCACTGCCATTCCAGAAAAAAATATGAACAAGGTCAGGAGCTGCACTTAGGAGCTCTGCCTTCAGGGAGCTGGGATGAAGCCTGGAGGGTAATGAATGTCACAGGCCCGTGGATGATTTGTCCCCTTCCCACAACCTGCACAAGCACTTCTTATGCATTAAGGCACCGGTGGAGCTTGGATTGCTACATAGTATCCAAAAGAGTACAATGAATAGTTTCAAAGAAAATAAAGTTATAAAATATCTGATGGGAGAATTGTCAGCTGAATTTACAGAATCAGCTACAAATTGTTAATTTTGGCACGGTTTGGAAGAGAAAGTGAAAATATTCCTAAACCCTACAAAGTCTATGTCTTTATGCCTTTATGTGTCACATTGTAATTACTAAGTTTTCTAATAACTAAAGAGATCTTCTTTAAATATTAAGTTTCCTTTTTCTGTTAAAATGGTAAGGTAATCACACATCTATGTTTTCAAGTATCTAAATCTTAGCTGGTATAAATAAGGTGATACTGCTCATACTGGTTCATCAGAACTAATTGTTAAATTTTCAAGAATTTTACAAGACCCAGTTATTAAAATGTAGATAGCTTGAAATTGGCTATGGGTAAACACTATCAGAGCAGGACTCTTCCTGCCACCCTCACCACACCAGTTGTTATACATTTACCAGTACAGCTCTGAAATCTTTGTTTAAGGGAAATACACACCTACCTGGACAGGTTAACGAAATTTGGATGTCCATGTGTTCAAGAAAACATTAGCCTGAGGTACAACTGTTAAGTGTAAACCTGTATCTGCATCTCTACCTTCCCACCCTGTGTCATCCCTGTAAGAGGTAAACAAGTATTTGTACACTTAGAACAAATTAATTTTAAAAACCAATAACACCTGCTCAATACCCTAACTTCTGTCATTTCAATTTTCTTTTAGCTTCATACAAAGCCCTAGAGCTTGCAGTTTCCCAAAGTGCTGCTTAGTTTTTCTCCTTTTCCTTCCCAGACATTGTGCTGCCTGCGTGGATTTGATGGTTCTCCACACTACTCCCAATTTCCAAGCATCTCTGAAAGCTAGCACGTCCTCCTGTAGACCCATGTGCTCATCAATCACTTCTCTCCCTTTGCTTCCGTTAAGAAACATTTGCTTTTCTTCCACCACAAGCTCAATCATCTACCTACCGTGGGCTCTCCAGTTCTCTACATGGTGGCTCTCAGAAAGCATGGGCCTCAGGTGAATAAAAATCCAGGACCCTGTGCTAGACCCGCTAATTGAGAAATATTGACCCCAAACCCAACAGTCCGGTTCTGCATCCAGTCTTTGAGAGAGTCTGATACATGTCAATCTTCAACTCTAGGGGTTTATACTGTACATCTCTTAAGGGTAGAGATTCTGTTTGTATTACGCTTTCACGTATTAAGCACAGAAAAATTTTTAATTAGATGAAGACATTCATTGATCCTTTAAAAAAAATTCGAAAAGGCTTTGTACCAAGAAAGCTGTAAATAGCTGTTGTGTTCTGAGACAATTCTCCCTAAAGGGCTTCACTCCAGCAAGACTTGGATTAATCCTTTTTTTTAAGCCCTCAATTCCTCTGAAAAGATGTTAGGAACACCAGTAAATGCTTAGCAAAGTGCTTCAGGATGCTCACATGAAAATACCCAGAGTGAAGGAAAGCACAGATATTATTGTCATAGTGATCCTGTAGGAAAAAAGAATATTTGAGCTGTAATGGTTCATCTTCTCTTCAGAGCCCTGCAGCGGATTTTTTAGAAAATGGAAAAGTAGCAAAAGGAATTGAGATTAAGATCCAGACTGTAATAGTGAGGGGAAAGAAATCAAAAGGTTTATATGAAAGAAGAAATATCTAACAGCAGCTTTAATCTTGGAAGTCTCCAAACTGCTTCCAGGAGGAGCGCCAGGTGCCACAGGTGTACACGGCAGGAGCAGGGGAGCCAGTAAAGAGGCTGCCAGGACATGATGAATTCCTGACCGTGAAGCATTCATCCCAAGGTGCCCTTCTGCATCTGAAATACATCTTAGTGTGTGCCATTTTTCAGCTGGTCCCTTTCAAGAACATAAAAGAACACACAGAACTGAAAGAGACAGAAGAGAGTCAATAAGCCTAATGAGGCTGCTTCTGCAGTGGTGAGCTGTGCACATTCAGGAGATCTGTATGTTTACCAAAGAAATAGATACTCTGTTTTTATTATTCCTAAATGGACTTATAATTATTGATCAGAATTTTTTAAAAAATCTAAAAAATCAATGGGAACTGAGCACTATGGCACATGTCTGCAATCCCAGAGGCTTGGGAGGCTAAGGCAGGAGGATCACAAGTTCAAAGCCAGTCTTAGCAATAGCAAGGCACTAAGCAACTCAGTGAGACCCTGTCTCTAAATAAAATACAAAATAAGGTTGGGGATGTGGCTCAGTGGTTGGGTGCCCCTGAGTTCAGTCCCCCAATAACCCCCCCAAAAAAAGTTAATGGGAACTTAAAAGTTTAATGAATTAATACAATGCAACATTTTTAATAGAAAGAGTGGAGAGTATATTAACTTCATATGTAGTAAAACTGGTATGAAACATGCAATGAGCCATTTCTAAGAAGAAAACAAAACAAAACAAAAAAACACCTTAAATTCACTTCTTCATTCTCCCATTATGAAGGCTGCAAGTCTTCACCAGTGTGAAGTCTTTAAATGATTTTTTGTCTTTGCATAGATTTCAAAACAGAAATGTCAGTGAAAATAATAATAAAAACAAAGTAATAAATCATTTTTCAAAATTTCAAAACATCTGACCTAAAAATAGGAATATTTAATTTAGTTGCTCTTTTAAAAAGAAAAATCTCTCTAAAGCCAAGAGGCCATGCTGCCAGATTCTGGAAACTGTAAAATACAACTGCAAGAAAAATCTAGGAAAATTCAGTAGCTCTGGAAGGAATTGTTTGGGATTTTAAAATATAGTACAATAAAAATATTTACCACACTGCATTGGTTTTCTATCACCACTATGACAAATTGCCACAAACTTAGTGCCTTAATACAGTGTGAATTTGTTATCTTGTAGTATGCAGTTCAGAATCCAAAATGGGTTTCACTGGATTCAAATCCAGTGTGGGCAGGGCTGCTTTCCATTTGCAGACTCCAGGGAAAATTCCCTCTCCTTCCACTTTCCGGCTTTCTAGGGACCCATCACTCTCCTGGGCTTGTGCCCCTGCTTGCATCTCATACAAGAAATTCTGACCTTTCCTTCTGATAGTAAGAAAGTACTGTAAATTTTAACACAGTATGAAGGACTTCCCAATCTCCTCTCCATGTTTGGTCTTGATACAACCAGGGATCCACATCTGACAAACACCCATGAGAGACCTTCATTTTTGAGGCACAGTCCGTGGTTCCCTATTTCCTGTAGGACTGCATCTTGTTCCCTGATGGGGCCCTGACAGCATCTTCCTGCAAGGCCCTTCAGAGTGGATCCCAGCCTACCTGTCCAGCCACACCTCCTCCACCTGAGTTGAGGTCAAGTCCAGGCCAGGTTTATTCTCTCTCACAGCTTTCTTCTCACCTCCTTCTTCCTTCTTCCTGGGCCTTCCTATTCTTTGCCTCTAGGTCAGTCTAATTAATGAAGAAATGCTGGTAATGAATCCCACCATTGCCTAGTCATCTCTGTTCAACACAGGTTAAATAGATATTTTCAAGTTTATGAAATGAAATCTGTAAAATAGTGACATTCCCTATGCTCATCAATCTTGAAAGACTTTCTACATGTGGTATGCACTATTATTTTAATTTCTTTGTTTTTATGTATGCTTTAACATCATTGTGCATTGCTGTTCTATTATGTTCTTCCCATAGAGAGCAGTAATGTCTTCTGTGTCTGTCTCCACAATATTCCTCAAAATTCCTCAAATGGCTTTTCTAATGAATTTGTCTTTATAATTTGGTGGCTAACCCAGGGTCATGGAAGATCACTTTTATCATTCATTTTAGAAAAATAAATTCATCCAAATGAAATAATAGGCATTATAGCTTCATGTGAAAGTTTATATTCCCTAAATTGAACCTTTTCTCATTTCTTATTCCTATAGTTTTATTCAATTATTGTTCATACTGAAAAATACAATAATGTCATTATTTCTCAAGAAATTGCCATTGAAGGGGAGCTGCCATTATGAGTAAGTCCCTACAAAGGCACCAAACTAATGAAATAAAGCTCCACCAAATAGTCATTGCTGGCATACTGTACCTGACGTCAGCTAAGTCCTCATTCCAGGCACTCTTACAGGAAAATCTGGGAGACTAAAGGAGTCAAAACATCAGATGCACCCAATCAGAAATAATTAGTTCTAGGACAAAAATCGAAGTCTGTCGTCATACAGGGTAATTTGAAATGTTTTTATTAACGTCCCAAAGGAGCCTAAAGCAGCTCATTTTGTTATAATTCCTTGGTCTTTACTTTGTAGATATTGTAAACATTAAATAAATCTATATTGTTTTCTCCCTAGGAAAACCTGATACCTGCCACATGGATTTTGAATACATGTCAACATTAAGACAAGTTATTTCTTAAATAATGTTTATGTTATTTGTTGAGCAGTCTACAAACCAATATGAACCATATCTTCATGATCTCAATAAATAAATTCAATCATTCTAGAATGAACTTATAAAGTAAAATTAATTTTCCATGTTTTTTATCATGTTTCTATTTTGTCTTCAGTACCGTTAGTTGCTACATATGAACAAAATTATAATAATACTTACTAACAATGTCACCGTATAATGTGACCCAATTCACCATAATGAAATGTTCCCAGAGTCAGTCACAATACCCCATTGAACAAAGTATCAGAAGGACACAATTTAATGCTTCAATTGATTTTTAATGTTCCTTTCCAGTAAAAAATAGTGGCCTTATTCCTTTATGTTCTTCGGTAACTATGTAGAGTTAAAAATTATCTGGTTTACATCAAAAGAAAAATTCACACATGGTAAGTGTCAAGTATAAAATCAGAAATACTCTGTTCTCACTACTTATAGTTGATCCTATCTCTGAAAATCACAACTGATCTCATGATCTCATTACTCATCAGTCATGAATCAAGCTATTTGCTTAAGCCAACGCCTTTGTCTTTCTTCAGCAGGACAGAACCAGAATAATCCTGGGTTAACAGCAAAACCTGCAGACAATTATCCCTTTATTCTCTCCACTGATAGTGTAAACTGTTAAAATGCAGTTTTTCAATAGTGATAAATACAACCTGGACAATGTTATATCCAACAGGTAGAAACAAACAAATTCAAGAAACTCAGCACTGCCTCCTACTAACATTTTTCCCCTAGACTCAAAAAAATTTAATACATCTTAGTAGTTAAGATATAATTATCTCTTGCTCCATCTTTTGATGCATGCACAAGTCATAGAAGGTGTCAAAGTTGCTGCAACCTCTGCTTATTGGATTTCTTCCATTTTATTGCCTGTAGTTAAATATGACTGGAGTGTCATTGTGCCTAATTGCTCTATATTTTAAGTTTCTAGGGGTATTCAACTACTAAATCAGTTCTGAATCACACTTTTCAAAAGTCTTGGAGGGGAGAATTTTGAGTGGCCCTTTCTCACATAAATTAAGCAACATCTTGCACATGTCACCCAGCTCTACAAGTTCACACATAAATATTATATTAACCTTCTTAAAATTGGCAATACATAAACTATGTGACTGTAGTTCCCTATCACCACTTGAGTTGCGAAGTATTTTTAAAACTAGAATCCTCAAAGAATTCATAGAGTTAAGTGACAGATGAGTTTCAAGTCACATCTCCATGATCTTTTCATCTTTAAAGTAGTCACAGGACTTACAAATAAATAATACATCAGCTGCAGACTGGTCCAATCATCTACTGTGAAGTCCACAATCATACAATTGAATTTATTGTTCTGTGATTTGAAAAAGTAGAAGACGACTGAGGTCCATGGGATGCCAGCATCCATTTGTGGCCCTGGCCTTGGAGACCTGCCACAATCTATCAGGATCATTGTCACTTTGCCCAACAATTTGCTCCTCAAATTACCACTAAAAATACACTGTGGAAGCAGGTGAGTGTTTGTAAGTTCACTTTATGAGTTTTGAAATGAGGTAAGCCAAACAGAGAAAAAAATTCTCAAGTAAGAAAATACTGTATTTGGCATAATAAAATCACATTTACTTGGGAGGGGAAAATCAAATTTTTAAAAAAAATTTAGCTGGTGTTTTTGCTCTCATTCACTTGGCTAAATAATTTTGATGACTATAAAAATCACAATATATGAAGCGTTTAGTATATGCTAGGTTTTTATACCCTATTATTATTAATTGAATCTTCACAACAGGAGAGGAAATATTACTATTTTAAAAAACAAATTCAAAGCTTAGAAAGTTTAAATTAGTCCCAGCCAATTATTGGCAGAACTGGGAGTAGAATTCAATTTGAATTACAAAGGTGACTGTATTAGTCTGCTAGAGGTGCTACAACAAAACACAATAGACTGGTTGCTTAAACAACAGGAATTTATTCTCTCACAGTTCTAAAGTTTGGAAAAATAAGATCAAGGTGCTGGTAGAACTGTTTTTTCCTGGAGCCTGTTTCCTTGGCTTGTAGATGATATATACCTTTTCACTAGAACCTGGGTTGTCTTCTCTGTTGGCATAGAGAGACCTCTGGTGTTTCTTCCTCTTATAAGGATGCCAGTCACATTACATGAAGGTGGTTTCACCTTTATGATAATTTTCCTGTAACTGCCTCTTCAAAGGCCATAATTCCAAATATGTTCACATTGGGGGATAGGGTTCCAACATAGAAATTTTGGGGAAAATTCTGCTCCTAACAGTGATGTTGTTTCCTGGGAACTTCAGCCATCAGCTATAGATCATGGCTTCCATCATCCTCAAAGACAACATCTGAATGCAGAATGCTTGCCAACAAAGAGAATTTCAATATGTTCCAACGATTCCCCACCATAGTCTTGGGTAATAGGAGGGTTTCCACCCCAGCAGGAGGTAAGAGATTTTATTTTTACTGCTTTCCATAACTGCCTAAAACATAATAAACATTCATTTTTTATTTGATTTTTATCATTATGATTGACTATCATAACTTTTTCATCATAAGCCACCATTTTGTTCAATATGCACAGTTCTTATTAACCCAGTTTCCCCCCCAAACACAAAAAAAAGAAAGGAAGGAAGGAAGGAAGGAAGAAGTGGGGCAGCACATGAGGGTTGGTAAAAGCGGTCTGTCCCTCTAGTTAGGGGCCATGTGCTGGAAAGCAGTGTTAGGAGGCAGCAGGGAATGTTTGTGCAAAACTGGCAGAAGGTTTAGAAGACTGTCCCACCCCATTCTCCTGAATAGTTACAGCTAATCTTCTTGTGTTTACACAGACCAAACTCTTACCTGTTGGTGGTGCAGCATCACTAAAGTGACACAGTTGAGAAATCAGAGAATTAAAACATTAACTGTGTTACTGGATACCCAGAGAGTCCCTGCTGCCATCTTATCTTGCCCTCTCATGCACCCTTTGAAGTTCTCTTCTCTCCACTGGTTTGCATGTTGAAATGACGCCTGGAGCTCACAGATTAGTTGGTGATGGACTGGGATCCAGGCACATTCTCAGCCCACTGCCTGGGGAGCTGTGGCTACCATACTACGGCCTCCTCAACCCCAGTGCCTTAGCCACAGAATTTTTAGAGGGGCCATTTGCATCTTATCATTGGCTGTGACAGCAGTTCTGTGATGTAGATATTGTCATTTCTGTTAACTGAAAGCACATTCATCAGATTGAAATCCAGGTTTGAGACAAAACTTAAAATATGTATCACTGTCAGCAATTATAGCAATTAAACTTGAATCATTACCAACTAATCTGGAGATAAAGTCCTTAGTGATCACCTAAAAAAAGCAACTTCTATAGAAAAACATATAGAGGATCTGTATTATTTCCTTGTAAAATTATTTGTCCATTACAATCTAATATCGATCCCTCTATACCAAGGCAAAAAAATATGCATTGTAATGGCATAACTTTTATAATGTGTTTCACTTTTAATGACAATGTATTTCCCACAAAATATTATTGACCCTCTCTTACTCAGAGATGTTTTTCTATCAGTTGAAATACCACAAACCAAAGCAAGAAAATATTTCAAAAAACAATATATTTCTTCATATGGTTAAAATAATTATAAACATTTTAATATTTGGTAGGAAAAACTCTTTAGTATCTAATTTTAGAAAATAATAACAAGTATTCATGAACACTTACATGTCTGAGTTTTATTTGGTCAGCATCTTGATTGTGACATAATTGTTAGAAATAAAATATATCCACCTTCTTCAGACTTACTCAAATCTCCATCAAATGAAAAATTTAGAAATTAAAATAAAAAAAAACCAGGAGAATAGTTGAGCTATGTTTTCAGGAACAATCAAGGTTGGTAACATATTCAATTTCAGTTATTTTCATGTCCTTGCCCATTTGACTATGGGTCTAAGATGACGTAACAAGGAGTGACAACAAAACACCTTGTACTCAAAGGAGAATGTGGGGCAGAACAGAGAGATGACCAGAATCTCAAAGGGATTGGATCATCATTTCCGTCAGTAGTTGACCATGTGTATTCTTTTTCTTTATTTTATAAAATGTTGCTTTGGTCTCAATCCCAGCCCACTTGTCAAATCATGTCAGAGAGTTGTCCTTATTCGAAAGCCTAGAGTGAGATTTTCCTGTTGGTGCCAACTTTACTACATTCTGACACTCTTTTTTCCCTCAGCCTCTTTAGAGTTTTGTCTCTACTATTCCGCTGCAATGGCATGTCTGGCTAAATCTTAGGGTCGTGTCTCTCTTGATAGTGTGTTAAACACTGTGTCATTTTGTGTGACTGGCAGTGCCTGCTATTGCATCCTGTCTGTTTGCCCTGCAAGGTACCACCTTCTCCTCCTCCTTCCCTTCCTGGCTGTCTCCCCTTTCTGGTCTTCTCTGCTAGCTTGGCTGTCTGGCCCCTGGGTGATGATGTGATTCACCCTCTTTTCCTCTGCATTTGTCCCTAGGGTGAGCTTTAGTTGAGCTCCGGTTTTTCATGCTACTCACATACTGATGCTGTTCACTTTTGTCTCTGTGCCAGTATATCCCCTGACTCCTGGCTTTCTGTACTTCAGTCCCAAGGTGGATCTGCTGCTCTCTGTCGCTACCTTCTCTCTGTAGCATACTCTTCTAAACTATGCAGACTGAGAAGCTGCCACCCAGCTGCTCATACTTTGTTATGGTCAGGTTTCCCTATAGAATTTAACATCTGCCAATCACAGGCACGGCACGTGGGCGGGGCTTAGTTGGGGAATGCAGTTATTCCAAACACACACAGACAGGCATGTCTCATGGCAAAGGGCACTCCTGTGGTCAGCATCTTCCTGAGGCACTGCAAGTGTGACCCTTTCCCTCTCTGCCCTATTCTGTCCTCCCAAGGACTTCCTCGGCTACATAATACCATTAGTAAAGCGCTGTCTGCAGAAACCAGCCAGAATGGTTTCTGTTGACTGCAACTGAGTCCCCAAGAGCACAGTTGAGAAACACACTCGTTCAACAGGATTCGGCTGACTGCATCATGTCCTTAGGTGTGGAGACCACAGCTCCATGGGTCACTCCTGAATTAATCTCCAGCAGCTTCAGTGTGTCACGCTCCTGCTAAATACCCCACTGTCCTCCCCACTCCCAGCTCTCCTCTCTTATCTCCTAACCTCCCCTGGTCTACTCTGGCCTCGGAATACGCTCTGTCCCTGGACCATCCAGGTGGATTAGTTATTCTGTCATCCCCTGATCTTGTGCTCCTGCATATCGGCCTCATATTCTGAATAAAATCCAACCTCTTCAATCTCTCCCACAATACCCCACCATACGTGCCCACACGTATCTCTGACCTCATCCCTGACTTCTCTGCCTTATTCTGCCCTTCCCATGCATCAAACTCAGTGAATCTCAGGAACTTCACAGTTTCTGCTGCTTCTGCCGGAAACACTCAAGGTTCTAGCAAGTCTGCTATCTCCAGCCATTTGGGTCTCTTCAGAGAAAGGCTTTGTGGCTACCTTATTTAAACCACAATTCTTTTCACAGTGCCTTCACTATCTAGTTTGTTATTCTCCCTGTTTTTCTTCATGTATCACTGAAGGAAAGTCATGGCTGTGCATTTGCTCACATGTTTATCTCCAGCCCCGCCCAGCAGGAATGTCAGCACCACCACTGCAGGTCTATGCCTCTCCTGTGGGGCGCCTCGTCCCCAGCACACAGGGATGCCCTGCACACAGGGGGAGTCTGAAGATTAATCCCTAAACACATGAATGAGAAGACAAGTGTAAAAATGATGGCTTTTCTAGTGGTCTGAATAAAACCAGGTCTAATTAATTCCCATAATAAAAGTCAACACCAACATTTCTCCTACTTGGTAAATAACCTGTAAAATTAGAATAAATATTACAGAAGTTATGGGCATTTCTACTTCTCACAGAATGAAGGAGGACAATGGGATGATTTACAAATTAACTCAGTGCCTTTTTTGTGAAAAGGGAAAGGAATAAGAATCAAGACACATAACACTGAGACACCAGACACTGAACAGCATTTGAAACTCATTGCAGCAGAGAAGGAGCTGGGGAACGTACCGGAGGAGGCCATGGCATGCTCCAGAGGAAAAGTGCCTCCGACACTGGGTGGCGACCAACGGAAGACAGAATGACCTCTACTAAAAAGGGGTTTCTTATCCATGAACAGTTTCTGAAGATAGTGTAGTGAGGAAAAGCTCTGTATTCAGATATTTATCATTATTCATAAAATATCATTTGTTTCTTTGCATGCATATTAGCTGCTCCCAGTAGTGCTACAACCAGTTTCAAGGGATTTGCACTTTCAAAAGTGATTATTCTAAATGATCCTCGTGTAATTCCCACACGCAGAAGCATAGGCTGCATTAAATCCTCCTCATCGGCTCTTTCTTCCACTTCCTTTCATCTGTTTCCTACGTTTCTCGTCGTTGCTTTATTTTTCTTTCTGATCTAACTTTGAGGTGATTCAAGAGCTAGACATAAAAATGACAAGAACCATATTTAATGAAATAGAAGCTTCAATGAGATGTGGAGACTACCATCCTGCCCATGTTAATCACGATAATGCACTTCATGTATATCACCACTTACAATTCACAACACACCTTTTCACATCAATCTTCTGCCCACATTCCATGCTGCCCACCTCCCATGCATACTTCCCATATTACACAAGCAAAAATCTCTACTATTAAAGCCATTTTCATCAGTATTCTGGAAAATAAGTCTTTAAGAATACGTGAGCCTTTCAGTCACTTATTGCTCACACGTGGGTTTTTACTGTTCTTAATCTGCATGTTGCCCCAAGTGAGTCGGAAGACAAAACAGCACAGTTCTTATTCCAGAACAGGCCGTTGTGTGGAACCTTTGAAGAAAAGTGTAGTCCTGGCTGTGGTTTGTGTTGGCGTTTCCCTGATGATGAACTAATGTGACATATGTCCAATGGAACTCCTGCTAGCTATGTTTGTCTTCCTTGGAAAATGTCTGTTGAGATCCTTTGCAGTTTTCCCCTGGGCATGTGTTCCTCCAGGAGCTGCTGGGTCCCTGGTGTACTTGGGGTACTAACCTCCTGTCAGCTCTGGCTGTGCAGATTCCCGTTCTGTTTGTTGCGGAGTCTGGTGTCATCCGCTTCCTTGTTCTCCTTTGTCACCTGCGCTGTTGATGTCCTATCAAAATAATCACTGACAAGACCAGCGTTGGGGAGATTTGTCCCTCTGTCTTCTTGTGGGAGGTTTACAGGTTCTGGTCTAACACTGAATCCTTTAATCTATTTTAAGTCCATTTTTCTGTGGATAAGGTTGTTATTTAATGAAATAAGACTGATGAGGGTATGGAGAAAAGGGGATCCTTGTACGCTGTGGGTGGGAATATACATCAATGTGGTCAGTATGGAAAACAATACAGAAGTTCATTGTTGTGTACATATCTACCACAGATCTTGTCCATAGAATACCAAAACCTGGGAAATTTCTAACAAAATGGACTTCTCACTGTTCTCTAAGCTGGGAAAACCATTATCAAGGTCTTGCATTTGGAGAGGTCCTTCCTTCTCTGTCATAATGTGCCGGAGGCATCACAGAACTTGGGAGGCCTGTGTCAGCCCGGGTTGGCCTTTCTCTTCTTACAAAGCCACCTACCCCAGGGCTCAGGTGCAGCTTGATGGTAGAACATTTTCCTGGCATGCGTGAGGCCCAGGGGTCTATCCAAGCACTGCAAAAGACAAATAAAACCAGCCATTAACACCATTTCAAGGTCTCCACTCTAATAACCTCATCTAACTCTAATGAATTCTAAAGCCCCCCTCTAAATACCATCGACATATGAATTTGGGGATTAAGTTTCCAAAGCATGTACTTTGGAGGGGACACATCCTATGCAAAACACCACATGACCTAGCATTTCCATTTCTGGGTGGGTTCCAGTGGAATCGACATCAGGATTTCTCAAAGGCAGAGGGATCCTCCTGCCTCCTGAAGCATTGTGTACAGAGCCAAGACAGGGAACCAACCTGAGTGTCTGTCCATGGAGGAAGAATATCTACCAACCGACAGAACTAATGTGACATGTATCCAGTGGAATTCCACTCAGACTTAAAAAGAAGAAAGTCCTGACGTTTGCAACATCCGTGAACCTGGAGGACATTAAGTTTGGTGAAATAATCCAGACACAGAAACACACCCTGTACGATGTCTCCATATGTAGAGTCAAATCAAACTCACAGCAGCAGCCGAGTGGTCATCAGGCTGGGAGATATGAATGCAGAGGTGTACTTCCATGAGTACAGGGCTTCAGAGAAGCAGGAAAGCTGGCTCCAGGGATCTAGCGTGCGCTGTGGCTGAGGGTGACGATGCTGTGCTGTGTGCTTGGCGCAGCCTGCAGACGTGGATGCTCAGTGTTCTCACCACCAAAAGAAAAGAACAGAGGAAAAGGTAGATATGTCAGAACATGGATAGTTAATTAACTTGAGTGTGGCCATTATTTTGCAAAAGACACCTACATCAACTCATCAAGTTGCACAACCTAAATTTTGAAAAAAATGTGAAAGTTAAACGTCTAAAAAAAGAAACACATAAACCAAATGCTTATTACTAAAATACGTTTTAAACTATGGCAACAGAGCCATTAGCTTAGTAAGGGCTGAATAAGAAATTACTTAAAAGAAAAAAAAATGAATAAAAATTCAGCATTTTAGCGGCCCGTTTGCCAAGCTCAGTGGAAGAGTAGAAGATGCCCTCTGGAGCCGGGGCTGGGGTCTCCTCCCTGGGCCAACTCCTATTCTGGTGTCGGCCTCCTCTCCATCCCCTTTCCAGAGCATGCTGGTGTGCAGATGCTTTCCCTTCTCCTTGGCTAGGTAGCCAGCGAGGAGCAAACAATGTGCTAAAGAACCAGAGGAGATGCAGCAAGTCACAGTGACAGAGGTCTCTCCCTCAGCATCTGCCTGACAGCCTCTTACAGGAAGGGAGGGAGGGGCTGTGGAAAGGCTTCTCTGGCGGCCACTCCTGCCCCTGTCCTAGGTGCAGATCATGGTCCACCAGAGCAGAGCTGCTCCGGGCTGGAGGGTCAGCTGGCAAGAGGCCCCAGGCCAGAGAATCTTATAGCTGCTCCCTCATTGGATTGCTGTGCCCAGAGGTCAGACCCTCCTCTGCACCTGTAGGATTCATTTCCATATTTCAATTATGAGAAGGTAAAAAGTTCTCACACATCTCCATATAGTTAGACTTTCTGGGTTTCCTTTCCTGGTCCAACAGTGAGCCAGTCACCCAGTGGCCTGCAGGGATTCCTTTCTAATCAGGTTTTTACCTTTGTGCTGTGGGGAAAATTAAATAGGATGCCCATTAATTAGCATGCAGCTCTGCTCATTCACTTAGATGTCATCGCCAGGACCTAAGTCCCCGTGATGGAGCTACAGCCAGAGAATAGACTGAGGCGCTGCTTTTTAAAATCCATCTTAGCTATGATCATGATGAGGTGTTCCTGGAACAGGCTCAGCAGCCAGAGAGGAATGGCATATTTTAGGCTTCCTCCAGCTATAGTTAAGAAAATCCCTAGGGTACCTACTCCAGCCTCCTTCCTTCCTCTCCACACGGCATGTGTCAAGATTGAGAATGGTTTTATATTATTTCTAAAATAAACTTTAACCCTCTCCAGACTGCCAGAGAGTGTGGAAATGGGAGCTGCCTTGGGCTGTGTGAGCCAAACACCTGGGCCACCCTCCAGAGGTAGCCCAGGGCTCTCCCTGCTCTTCCTTCTCCAGCCTCCACCTGTTAACAACATCTTGCTTCCTGGAGTTTCACTTCGCCTCACCCAGGAGCTGTGCCCTCTGCCTAAATAAGGATGCTCTTGTGCACTGGAGCATGTAGAAATCAACGTGGACACATCCTCCTAAATTTTTGGTGAGTAAAAGAGTGTAGTACACAAAATCCTATGATTATACCCTCTTGAGACATAGATTCAGGTTGAAACTTAACCACAAAGACATGTCAAATAATGAATTGAACAATAGATTTTTTTTTCTGACACTCTACACTGTCTTTGTAATAATTCAGGGCTAAATGTTTAGGATATAGTAAAATGTTTACAATTGAAATAATGTGAAAATGAGTGCTTTCTGTGCAACAGCCATAATAACTAATTATATTGCAACAGAATTTACTGAAATTTACTGTGAGTTTTGGTAATCATAGGTACAGTGAAGAGCAAAACAGAGAGATCTTGAAATAAAACAACAAAGTGTGTATGAGTGTGCATGAGTATATGCATGAGGGTGTGTGTGTGCGTGTTTGTGTACCTATGATATGTTGTTGTATGAAGTTTAAAATTAAGGCTATTAGGTCATTAAGTGCACCTTGCCACCTGGGGAAAATGGAGGGACTGAGGGAGCCAACACAAGTCTACTCCCCTCCTCACCTCCCTTCACAAGGTCCCAGCTAAGCAACCCTCTTTGCTCTGAAGTCAAAGCCTAGTGCCTGCTCAACCCTGAGTGGGGGGCCTTCAGCTCTCTGCCCACCCACAGAGTTAGTGAAGCAGGCCAATCTTAAGCTCTCACAGGAAGCAGGGTTGTTCACAGCAATGCTGCACAAAGCCCTGCCTCTCTGGGCTCTGCCCTCTCACTCTGCACCCCTTGAGGCCGTTACATGGACCTGCCTGTTACACACTGTCTTCCCCTCCCAGGCTATGACTAATAAACTGTTGTAAGTCTCCCCTGTCTAGTGCCAGGTGCCAAGGATTCAGCCATCCCCTTAACCTGTGTGATGGGGAGGCCATCAGAAAGTTCATAGGTATATATTACGCATATAGCTGTATGCATTTCTGTTTCACATAATCTTATATAAACCTTTTTTTTCTTTTACTGCAAATGAAAATTTATAATTGTTATCAATTTAAGATAATCTGTTCCTTCTTAATTTGGAATTGCACCTTATAAATGGTTCTTTCCCTGAAAGAATTCTAAGCTTCCCTGGATGGAAACCAGCATTTTCTCAAACCAACTTCTGCCAAATGGACCAAATGATAATCCTAAAGATTGTTTCATGATTGTTTCATATACAATAGTAAAGAGAGGAGAAATGTCCTGTTCTAAAAATAAGCAACCATATATATAATGGCCAGTAAATGGAACATTTGCAATAAGCACTTTATAAAACATTTGCTTAAGAGATTTTCTAGCAATAAAGTTGTCTTATCCATCAGGTTATGAGCTGAACCTCAGTTCTGAGTACTCTGAGCAGGTTCAGGGTTAAAATGCATTCAGACATGCAGGAATAAGGTGGAGTGATTGAAAATGTGTCAGAAAATTCCCATGTGAAAATGTTCTTATCCAATGCTGACATGGTCCCTGAAATTCACACCATTTTTAAAATTCTTTTTGAAGGATTTATTCAGAAAAAAACTCTAATAAAAGAAAATATGATCTAGTGTAAGTAGTACATTTTTTAGATTTATCTTTTGTATCTAAAGTCAGCATTCTAAGGAAAGAGATTGAAGAGAAAAGCATTTTATGTCCATCTCAAAAGAACTAAAGAAATATTGTGTGACTCTCTGGCTACTGGAGATTCTCATCTGCTTGCTTGGCACAGGGATGTCAAGTCCAGTGACTGTCACATCACAGGAGACCACTGAGATACATGCCATTTCCTTACTGTAGGCACATTCCACATGATTACTCTGGACATTTAAAAAATACTTGATGTCAGCTTTGCTTGAATATTTGATAATGAGAATTTCCTGGAATCATTGTGAGGACCAAATGAAATAATATATGCAGGATACCAGGTAAAAACCTCCTTCATTAATGTTTTTCAGTAAGTGGCTTTCAGGGGGAATGACAGCCAGCATCTGAGTAAGGGGTCCTTCTTTCTGTCTAGGAACCCAATCTACCCTAAAACTTATAATCTCAGATATTTAGCAAATAACAAACACAAATACTCAAAAATATATTCGCAGAATGTGAAACCCCTGATAGATCTAGTCCACATGGGTTCTGGAACTAGGTGAAAGGAAAATGGTGGTTTAGTTAAGGGGGGTACATCAAAGGCAAGGATAAAGTTTCAAGGGCAGGGTCTTGCTTCATGATGTCTTGCAATCTGCAGGTTGATTGATATCTTGGCAGGTCACACCCAACCCAGGTGCTGTGGGGGCCATGGCAGAGAGGGAAAGACATTCACATTATTCCTGGGCAATTGGCTAGAGGAAATGTCCATTCCCAGGCACCAGATGTCTCTATCCATGAGGCTTCCATGTGCAGTGACCCACCTGCAATCCATGAACGGCTTGTGACAAGTGACAGTAATGTTGTGGTTCTGAATATTTACTTGGGCTAATACTAGTTATTTAAAAGTAATGATCTTTATTTTTTATTTCAACAATTTAATCATCATAATTTTCTATCTTCTTAGGGTGAGAGACAAATCTACCCATCATCAGTCTACACCTGCCTGTGACCATTTATGTTTAATTTAAGACAGTAATTTTGCACCAAGCCAATAATTCTAAACATTTTAATGCATCCCTAATTATTTTGAATATGTAAGCTTGTTTGGCAGTTATATGCCACTTCCCCCACTCTGTGCTCCTTTCCAATATGGCATCTGGGTTTCATAAAGGAGAGCAAGGGTGTGTGTGCTCTGATGCACATTCGTTAGGTAACCTCCCTCAACAGCCTGAAACAAGTGACTTTCCATTTCCTCTACTTTTCACCCTGAATGTCCCAGAGGACTGGGACACACACTCACACTCTGCAATCTAAACCTCTAGACCCACCACTTAAAGGGAAGCTTCATTATTGAAAAATGTCCTTCTGGCCAAAGAGTCTGGCTTTCAGAACCCACTCTCTCATTTTAAACAGTTGGTTGTCACTGAGACTCAAGTCCATAAAGAGCTTCTCTTGTCAAATCATAGAAGGATGCTCTCTTTCCCCCAGGAAATTTCACAGCTTAACTCTGATAGAGGGATGAATGGGAGCATGATATGGAAAAGAAACACCAGAAACTTATGGATTAATATCTGCATAATTTATCATTGTTGCAAATACCCATGTTCATGGAATGTATGATATCCACATACACCCTGCTGGAGAACCTGGCTGCTGTGTCTAAAGTGTGATGTTCAACTTGAAAAGCCTCAAGCTACCATCCTTCAAGCTCACACTCCAGCACGGTCTGGAAAAGCAATATAAAACTTTTAAAAAGTCTTGTTGTGTGAATGAATCATAAACTCCCCAGGCCAGATGGTAAGTCATAATGTGCCAAATATCTGTGTCATTCACAATACTACAGTAAATGAAATTAGCACTAGTTGGCACTATCAATCGTTAAGTGTTAATTTGCTAGACATTCACAATCTTCCTGATGCTACTTTTGCAGGTAGTTTTAAGGATGTATTAACATATTTTTCTGAGGCCACAGTGATTTTTCTTAAATATGTGGATGCAAGTTTGGATATACACATACACACAAGAAGTCCCAGAGGGAAGTCTTTGGAAGTAGAATTCTGACAAGCTGAACTCCATTAGTGACTGCTATGTTCTAATATCACTGAGGCAGGTCACTTTAATTCTCTCAATTCCAGTTCATTACTATACATTAAGGGCAAAGGCAACCTCAGTGGTTGCTTTCATCTATAATATTCTGTTATTATGGAACTTTAATCTAAGGTTAATCTTGGCTCAAGGCCAGCTTTGTCTTTGCATGTTCTTCCAAATCTATTTTTGAAATGTCTTTCTATTTGATATGTAAAAGGCATTTGGCCAGATTCTTTGAAATTCTTAAGCATGTCAAAGACAGAATTAATAATCTGATGAAAAGCTAAAGATGTTTTTCCAACAAATTTATATACATACAAAATCTTGCATACTACTTTAAGAGTTTTCAAATTCTCCTTATCTATATATGTAGCCTTATTGCATCATAAAAATCAAGATAAAGTACTTCTGGTCTTTTGTGTGTTCTGTACATTATTAAAACACTTTCCAGAACCTATTAGAAGTATGTATATAATTATAAATATATATTAACAAAATATATATATATGTACACATATATATCTATAAAAATTATATATAAGATGTGAAAAATTACACACACATGAATTTGGATCAGTTATCATGGCTAAAGATTGACCAGTGACAACCTCTATCTTAGGAATTACCTTTACACTATTCCAACTTAAATAACAAACTGGACATAACATACTTCCTGTGTTTATCTTGACACTGTGTTAGGCATTCCACCTAGATGAGCTCTAAATCTATAATGAATCTTCAGGATAGGTATTGCTTTCCTTGTAGACATATAGAAAAATCAGACTGAAAGACTTTCAATACTGTGTATTTACCTACGTCAGCTTGTTAGAATATGAGTTAGGTGGTGACTGAGACTTGTTCTAGCTCCACTGTCTTTCCATTTCCTTCTCTATGTATTTGTACTTAAAGAAAACTTATTGAATGACACTTCCTAAGCTGCAGTTATCTATAGACACCTAGGAGGCAGGGTTGGTACAGGGAGCAAACATCTGCACGGTTTTCAATGTATCCCCCAGTTCTGCTGTATGGCACAGGCACAGATTGTCTCTGGTGTTGAAAGAAAGGAAATGAGAGAGTATCGTGACCTGGAGCCACTTGTCACTCTCAAAGGGCATTCCTGGTTTCCAGGACAGAAGCCTTGCTCCAGGCAGAAAATCTTGTGAGCCCCCAGCCCTGCTGGTCTTCCCAGCAATCTGTGCATCTTCTTATATTGAGAGAGAGAGTGTGTGTGTGTGTGTGTGTGTGTGTGTGTGTGTGTTTAAAATCATACATAACTTAATATCAAAAAACTTATAGTTGTGCATTTGTATCCAACCAATATAATAAAATATTTATGTAGTTTATATAATATTAAAGCATTTAATTTTTATCTCATCAAAGGATGAACTATTTCTTATCTTTTAGCTAAAAATTATTTAACACTAGATACCAGGTAACTTTAAAAATATGATACAGAGATCAACTTACTGTTTTCCTCATCGGTCCCTGAGGATTACCCTGTGTTGTATGTTAGACATCTTGATAATAATGTGCTTTCTTGTGGATCTGTTATTATTTTTTATATTTGGTATCCTGTAAGCCTTCTGTATTTGATATTCAATTTTAATCTTTGGACTTGGGAAATTTTCTGATATTATTTCTTTGAAAAGATTATGCATTTCTTTGATTTGTATCTCTGAGCCTTCATCTATTCCAACAAATCTTGATCTTTGGTTTTCAGGTTATCCCATATTTCTTGGGAGTTCTGTTCCTGGTCTTTTAACATCTTTTCTCCATGGTAAACTTTATTTTCAAGGTTATATATTATGTCTTCTGTCTGGAACTCTGTCTTCCAAGTAGTCTAGTGTTGTGGTTACACTTTCCATTGAATATTTAATTTTTTATTGATCCCTTTATTTTTAGGATTACTCCTTCATTTCCTTTCATTTCTCCCTCATTTCCCTTCATTTACCAAGCTCTTTATTAAAGTAATCTTTCACTTATTGTATTTTCTCTTTGATTTTACTCCTCACATCATCCTGTATCCCACATATCAATTTAACTATGTACTTTCTAAACTCCTTCTTTTACATTTCTCCCACTTGATGTTGATGGATTCTCTACTGAATCCATCTTGGATCAATTTGTTCTCTTGATTTTTCATCTTGTACGTGCATATCCACCTATCACTATGATT
This sequence comes from Spermophilus citellus, assembly GCF_964194105.1. Lineage (NCBI taxonomy): Eukaryota > Metazoa > Chordata > Mammalia > Rodentia > Sciuridae > Spermophilus > Spermophilus citellus. Next base: position 125,469,234 of record NC_138198.1, read on the forward strand.
CTGAGGGAGTAGAGATTCTACCCTGTGGACGTGTAGGTCTCTGAAGATTTCCAGCACCTCACCATTTAGGGGGAGACAAATAACAACAACAACCAATGCAAACAATATGCCAAATAGTTAAACTAAATAGTTGCTGATAAGAAGTCTACAATGTTAATTTTCAATATAAAGAGAAATAATATCATCAGTTATTGCTTACAATAAAAACAGCAAGTTTGCAAAAGGGTGTTCAATTTCTAGTGGTGGACAGGGGAGAAGAGTGGCAATGTAGGATGTGATGATTATGAGTGAGGAGGAGAGAAGATATAGCTATAAACAAAGAGTGGAAGAGAACACAACAGGATGTGATGATTATGAGTGAGGAGGAGAGAAGATATAGCTATAAACAAAGAGTGGAAGAGAACACAACAGGGTTTGGCTGTTAGCAGAAGAAAGAAAATCAAGGAAAACAGATCAGTGAGAGAGAAATACATAGAGTAAAATGTTTAAAAATAAATTAAGGAAAGAATAAAATGAAAATAAAAGTATGCAAAACACAACGGAGGCCTGTGGCAGTAGCTTGGGCTGGGGCTGCAGCTCAGTAGCAGGGAACTTTCCCAGCACATGTGAGGCACTGGGTTCTGTCCTCAGCACCACATAGAAATAAATCAATAAAAATAAAGGTTCACCTGCAAATAAAACTATATATATTTAAAAAACAAACTGAAATACTCTAGTCAAACATCCTGATTCTCAAAAGCTGATATATATATATATAAATGTCTATGAACCATTACAGTCACAACTATACAGGAAAAAATAAATGCTAGAAATTAGGACCAAAAACAAATATGGATATATATATATATATATATATATATATATATATATATATATATATATATATATATATAAATGTCTATGAACCATTATGGTCACAACTAAACAGTAAAAAATAAATAAAAGAAAAAAATCTCAATCAAAAGTTAAAGAATTGTTTCCATTGGACCTCAAGAGATTCTCACCTTCTCTTCTCAGTAGGTTTTTGGGGGGTCATCTGGAGTGTGATGCTCCACCTTCCGGAATACTGGGCTGAGAGAGGTAGCACCAGAAGCACAGTTCCTGCTTGTGGGGTTAGGTAGGCAAAGGCTCTCTGGGAATGTCAATTGGCTGGAGATTCTAAATGAGTGCACCTGAGGGCCCAGCAATTGCCAATCTCTGCAGTGCTGGAAAACAGCACTTCAGAGATCTCACCTGGTTCCATTTGTGTAGTAAATGAGCCAATTTCTAGTCCACTGCATCATCTGCAGACCCCACATTTCCTGGCCTCAGGTTGTCTGCAAACTCAGTCTCTCCCACCCCTACCCTTTGGAATTCCCAGCCATGTGCATCTCTCCCTGCTGGTCCTGTAAACAGCTGGATTGGAGGGGGATGGGGAGAGCCAGCTGAGTGTCCATGATCTGTTGTTCCCTGTGTAAAGCTCTTTCCACATTTGATTTTCTCCTGGTCAGTTAGGCACACTCTGTGTTGTGCATGTAGGGTTGCCAGGCCTATATTTCAGGCCAAACTTGGGTTTTCCAGGAACCGACTCCCACAGGTGTTCTCCCTCATTCTGCAGCTACAAAATTGTTCCATCCTCTGTCCTCTACATGCTGCCTAGAAATACAGGGCTTCATTTCACACAAGGATATAATGCAGGGCAACTTTCACTTTGGTTGGTCAGTGTCTTTGATCTCTAAACACTCTGTATCCAGAGGCACCTCAGAACTCCTAAAAATGTGGGTTCCTTTAATTCCCTTACCCCTCCACTTTGCTCATGGTGGGACCCCTCTGATTGGTGCCTCTGGCTGCAGTAGTAGCTGTGGCACTGGGGATTTCTTCCTTATTTTATTATATCCAACTTCCTGAGTCCCCAGTCTGCTTTGAACGTCCAGTATTAAATTCCACTAAAGACGCCCCCCCCCTTTTTTTTCCATTCACCCACTTTGTTGAGAAGCTGAGTATCTGCTTTCTTGGTTTCACCCAACGGAGCAGCCAGGAAAGTGACCTTCTCTATTCCAACATCTTGATAGCCTCCCAACTTTATTACTTGAGTGAAAGTTTCCCTCTGAAATTGTAAAGAAACATGTATTGTTTTGTGGAACAGATGAATACAATATGCAAAGCATCCTCTATGGAACGTAAATACAGCATATGCTCAAATAGTAGCATTGAAATGTACGGACTGCCATTAGTGGATGAAGTAGGAGGAATCCAGTGATAAGTGTCTGCTGGAGGCTGAAGTGTGCTGGAAGCAGTCTAGACTTCAAGGACAACTCCACACACATACTAGCTGGAGGACAATGAGTCTCTCCACATATTTAACCTTCTAGAAATGCTAAGCTCTCAGAGTTGCTGAAGATCCAGCTCAATGGACATAAGTACTTAGAAAGTAGTAGGCACTCATGAAACATCCTTCACAGGCTTATCATGCAGTGTCCAAGCTCCAATTAACTATAGATGTTGTAGTTATAAAAGTTATAACTATAGATATTGTAGTTATCTACCTCCTTTTAAATAATGAAAACACTTTAGAATCTTCAACTGTCATCCTAATCCAGTGAGGCTCTCACACATATATTTCATCAGTGATATTGGATATTTAGTAGCAATCAAAATCAAAATAATATGTAATGATTCTATCAAAACCTAGTAATCTAAGACTACATCAATAGCTGGGAAAGGGCACTAATACTGTGATGAAATTCCAGATTGCAATGAAAAGTGACAGCCATTATAGGCTCACAGCGTATCTGTCAATAGCTGACCTCATTAATATAGTCAGCAAGTATTGATTTCAAAAAGAGGGATTGTATGCTAAAATGACAGGTGCATAACTGGTTCTGCTGGGGCAGGAAAAGAAAACTGAAAATGAACTTCCCATCAACTCCCACAGCACTTTTATGGATTGCCATTCTGATCAGTATTACATCCTTGGTTTGAAGTTTACCTTGGGCTAGTTGTGTAAGTAGAAAACAAAAGGAAAAAGTTAGTTTGGGAAAATGTCAAAACTAACATGTCCCTAAATTATTTCTTTCCTAATATTTTGGTATTACTTTATGTGACCAATTTTTACAATAAGCTCATCTGAAGAAAGATGATAATTGTATTGTAAATGTCTCCAAGTTCTTAAGATTCATTCAGTGCTAATGGGCCCACTAAATAACTCACCTGTTAATCACAACTAAAATTCCAACATATTCTTTTTTATTCAGCATACTCAATTACTAAATGATCAATAATGAAACAAGTCAGTTATTTATACACAGTGTCTACTTGTTTCTTTTTAAATCATAGGTGTACTGTTCAGTAGTGTCAAACCATAATTTTAAATGAGCTTATAATAATAAATATCTAATATATATGATTATGAAATGCACAGTAGTATATTAACCAGAACAATAATCTGGTTATTGGATCTTAAGATTCAATGACCTCTCAATGGCCCCACCTCTTTTGAGGAACATTTAGCATCACATCATAGCAATCACCATCCCCAATAATTCCCATGTGGATATACCATTTATGCCCTAATATACTAATAGATGGGAACACAATGTGTTATGGTTTGGATGTGAGGTGTCCCCAAAAGCTCACTTGTGAGACACTGCAAGAAGGTTCAGAAGAGAAATGATTGGGTTGTAAAAGTCTTAACCCAATCAGTGAATTAATCCTCTGATAGGGATTAACTGAGTGGTAACTGAAGTAGAATGTGGCTGGAGAAGGTGGTATTGGGGTGTAGCTTGGGGTAGTATTTGTATCTGGAGAGTGGACTCTCTCTCTGCTTCCTGATCGTCACGTGACCTGGTTTCTTCTGCCACACTCATGCACCTGCCTCACCTTCTGCCCAGAGAATAGACCTGGCCTCGTATGGACTGAGACCTCTGAAACTGAGTCCTCAAATTAACTTTCGCTCTTCTAAAATTGTGCTGATCAGGTCTTTAAGTCACAGCAGCAAAAAGGCTGACCAAAACACAAAGCATATGTAGCATTTCCCCAAAATACATACCTTCAAAATAATCATTGCAAGAATCAGACAAATCCAAGGTGAGGGACACTCTGCACAACACCTGGCCAGCACACATCAAAAGTGGCAAAACAGTGAAAAACAACAAGAAAAGGGACCAGGAAACAAATATTCAGAGACAAAGAAGATGATTACTGCATTGATTTTATAACAGAGGAAGCTATTGGCAGAAAAATATATAAAATGAGTAAATCCAATCAAAATCTATAGTGTAGCTAATGGTAACATACCAACATTAATTTCTCAACTTTTTTGATAAGTACAGGAATACATAAAACATCGGAGAAGCTGGATTAGACCAAAAGAGAATGTACTATTTTTGTATTTTGCTGTACTATTTTTGCAACTTTTCAGAAATTTTGAAATTATTTCAAAATAAAGCTTAAATACACACATACAGAGAGAGAGAGAGAGAGAGAGAGAGAGAGAGAAAGAGAGAGAGAGAAAGGAAGAGAGAGAGTTAGCACTAGATGGAATGATACAGGATGACATTAATTCTAATTGCTAAATCTATTGTTAGTCAAGCTTTAAGTAAATAGCAAAAACTTGTAGTAATTTCTTTCTTTACCGAATAGACCAGTATATAATTTTGTGCATAACTTTTTACAGACGCTACTACTCTGAGTCTGTCAAGAAGAACTTAAGCAACTTGGCCACAACAGAGAGTGAGGAGTTGAATCAATCTGGCGACTGTGGTGTGGGCCCCTATTCACTTCATTGCCTCCTCCAAGATTTCATCTGAAGATGCATTAGAACAAAAAATGGCTATATCATTTAAATCAAATATCTCTCTTACTCTGTATATCAATCATTATGATCATCATATGTGATTACATTATACATAATCATCATCTATATCATATATAATATCCTATATAATCATCATTTTAAAAGATGAAAAAGCTGAAGTTAAAGGGTTTAGTCAAGGTACCCGATTTTGAATACAGAGCTAATGATGAAGCTAACTCTCCAATTTCTTAGAAGCACCCAGATCTTGGTTTTCGTTTTGAATTAATAATAAATGAAGCTAGTTGCTTTACCAGTCAAACTGATGCTGCAAACCTAGGAGTAGGAACAAGAATATCATTGTTGCTAACAGAATTATAAACCTGTTAAAAGTAGCCTAGTACTGACCAAAGGAACAAGAGACACAGAGGTGAATCTGCACAGATACACTCATCAGGTCATTGACAAAGACATCCAAACACACACTGGGCAAAAGAAAATCATTTTTAGAAAATAGCACTAGGGAAACTGGATATTCGTATGTTGAAAAATGAAACTAGATCCCTAACTCTCACCCTGCACAAAACTCAACACAAAGTGGATCAAAGACATAGAAATTGGATCAGAAACTTTGCAACTGCTAGAAGACATTAGAGGGGCAACATCCCAACATTCAGACATAGGCTATGACTTTCTGGATAGGGCTCCTAAAGCTCAGAAAAAAATACCAAAAAATAACAAATCTATACAGCATATGAAACAAGGCTGTGAAAAAAGGATCTATAGAATGGGAGGAAAAAAATCTTTTTCAGTTACTCTTCTGACAGGATCAGTATCCAAAATATATAAAGAATACAGAAACAAAAACATAAATAAATATATAAACAATCCAATCAATAAATGAGCAAATTAACTAACTGGACCCTTCTCAGAATAAGAAATTCAAATGGCTAACAAATATCTGAAAAAATGTTCAATATGCAAATCAAACTAGACTAATTTCATTTAATTTCAGTTTTAAAAGCAACCATCAACAATACAAAAAAAAAATGATAAAATCTGGAGAGGAACACTTTGGTGGGATCGTAAGCTAGTACAACCACTTTGGAAATCAGTATGAAGATGCCTCAAAACACCAGGCATGGAACCACCATATGACCCAGCTATCCTGCTCGTCAGTATTCATCTCAGAAAAACTAAAGTCAGCATATTTTAGTGATACCGGCAAACCCATACACATAGCAGCACAGTCCACAATAGCCCAGGTATGGAATCATATTAGGTGTCCATCCACAGATGAATAGATAAAGAAAACGTGGTATAGATACAAAATGGCAAAATGGAGTTTTATTCAGTCATAAAAATGAACAAAATATGTCATTGAGAAAAATGGATGAAACTAGAGAATCAAGTTGAGCAAAATATGTCAGGAGCAGAAAATCAGGGTCATATGTGGAAGCTATAGAGAAAAAAGTCAAGAAAGAGCTTCATGAAAATTAAAGGGAGACCAGTGGAGTAGAGGAAGATAGGGAGGAATGAAGAGGGAGATACTGGGCAGTGAAACTGAGCAAATTATGAGGTTTTCATGTATAAATGTGCTACAATGAGTCCCTTTATTATGTATGGATCAAAATGCACCATTAAAAATTAAAAATAATTTCGACAAAGCCCACTAATTTATCTTAAACATTTGAGATAGGGTGGAATCATGAGAAATTTAATGAGGTATGAATTCTGAAAATTATTTGTGCATTTATAAAAATGGATGGCAGGAAGGAGAGAAAATAAGAAAATAACATAGTTGGTAAGTTAGTTCTTATCAAGAACTGAAGGCAATTCATTCACACAAGGTCTACATTGTTTTCAGAAAACATTTTCTATTTGCTAATATGGATTTAACTACTGTATCTGGTGTTTTGTTTACTGTTTTTGTTGTTGTTGTTTGTTTGTTTGTTTTCTTGAAAAGAGTGCTTGTGTGTTTGCACAAGTCATGGTGTCTAGCCAGGACAGGAGCCAAGCAAGCCAACTCTGTCTGGGTGACCAAAACCAGAGTGAAAGGGGAGACTGTGGAGACGGTCAGCCCCTGCAAGGCCCTGCTGAAATCAAATGAGAAGCAGCAGTGGCTTAGAAGGGCTCCCACAAACTGACCTTCACAGGGACCTCACACTTGACCTTCACAGGGACCTCTCACTTCCCACCACATAGCACAAGAGGGAGGATGGCTGTTTTAGTAGAGTGTGGGATCTCACAGCAAATGGTTTGGAACCAGAAGAGCATGTAAAAATTTCGCCCAGCCCTCTGAAGCCGAGGAGAAGCTGAACTATGCCAAGAATGAGGGCAGCTGAGACAGGATCCTTGGTCTGTAGTTCCTCAGCCGTGGGGAGCCGGAGCACAGCTTGAATTAAGGAAAAGGTCCAGCCAGACCTCTTCTGGAACTGTCTGATAGGGTGCATGTCCCTGATGTCCATGAGCAGTTCTGAAGCAAAGAAGTGGTGTCTCCTGACATCTCAAAAAATTTCCTTCAATTTTCTCTTTCATTCTTTCTTCACCACTAAATAAATAAATAAGAAAATGCATTTCAAAATTTAAGAAAGACTATTAGAATTTACAAAATATTGTGAAATTAGGTACTTGATTTATAACTAGACCAACAAAGCAGTAAGATAACTGGTTCTGAAAGACAGATAATAAAATAATGTCTTATAGCAGTGTGAATGATTAGAAGAGGCATCAGGCCCTGAATAAGGTGGGTTGACCATGGGTGCTGTATTTATGGAAACAAGAGTTAGCAGTAAACTTGAAGTTGAGTTGTCTCTGATCCATCATCCGTATTCTTAAAGCATCATACCTTTGGCTGGGGTTTCTCTTATTATGCTGCATTTATTATCTACCTACTTCTTTTTAAGTCTTAAAGGAGAATGTCTTTGGTACTATGCCAAGGATTGACATTCATTCTCAAAATTGCAAGAAATACTAAAAAAAGAAAAAAAGAAGTAAAAAGATGGCAGAGGGTGAAAAAAATAACCTCCAACCCTGTTAAACAGCACACATAGTGTATGTCCTCCCAGGCACAACTGTGGGCTTCTATAGAGGTAGCAGATGTCCACCGAGTTAAATGTAATCAGCTTCAAATTCAATGATTCTATAAAGCTATTTGAAAAAGGGTAAAAATAAAAAAGTAAGCATGCAATTGAAGGAATTGCTGAATTTCATCTATGTGCTTCATCAACCAGAAGTTATTAAGTCTTAGGAGATTTCTTCAAATTTAAGAAAAGTAATCAGAAAAAAATTCTTGTGACTTATGGATCATAATGAAAACTTGATCATAATAATTTTTTTAACTATACATGATTCTAACTATATTCTAATTATTATATATACACCATATATTCTACATATTTTATATATATATATATATATATATATATATATATATATATATATAGTATTGGTTTAATTTTTCAAAGATTATGCTCTTTATATTCTGTTTGGTGGACATGAATGTGTAATTATGTAGATCTTAGTTAAATAAATTCAATCATCTTATAAATTCAATAATCTTCACCACTTCCTCATCACAGATTATTTACTCCTGAGTTATTTTTAAAATTTATCTCTTTATTGATTCTGTTGAAATCATCTAGTAGAATTATTCATTTGTTTTCATTTGCTTCTCTTAGACACACTTATAGACTTTAATTCACTGTGCTATCATGTAAGTAAACAGATTACCCAGCTTAGAATTAAAACCTTCAGGTATCCCTTTCCAATCCTCACAGATTTGCCTACAATATTCCTGCTGTATTCTGTAAGGACACATTGCTGTAGGAAGTGTGAACTACTCATGAGTTCCACGAGTCCTTTACTGAGCGTTTGCTATGGACTTGACACTGCTCTTGGAACCAGAGTTAAGGCAATAAAAAAATATACAAAATCTCTGCCCTCTGAACAATCACATTATAGTGGAAGAAAATGCAGTGGTTACATTTCAGGGGAGGAAAACAAAATAATTGAATAAAATAACATCAATTTGGATAGAACTTGATTAGCATTGGCTCCTGTGCTCTGGCCAGCCAAAATTCTCAAACTCCATTTGGTTGAGGTTCTTACGCTGGGTAAAGGGATTTAGAGAGTGGACAAGGAAGAAGTAGGTCACCTGAGAAATCATAGGTGACCATCTCAGGAGGGGAAAAGATGGAGATTCAGTTCCTCGTCCTTTTATTCCCCACTCAATTCCCAATACGGCAAATAGTGACCATCTGAGCAAAGATTCCCGAGATTACTGCTACCTTACAGTGTGTCTCAGAGCAGAACAGGACCAGGACCCTTCCTATCCATGTCTGAGCTATGCCTGCACATACTCACAGGCGGCCACGGTGCATGCAAGAGCAGTGCAGATTTGGAGGTCCGGAAAGACAGAGAGCAACAAATGTTGGTAAAGATGATGAGAAATCGGATCCTTTCACGTGGCTGGGGGGAAGATAAAATGTCATAGTTGCTTTTGGAAGTTTACCTGGGCTCAAATTGGTAGACACAGAGTAACCATGTTAACTAGCTGTCGCGACCCCCTTGCCCGCAAGGAAGACGCAACAACAGGAATCTTCTTTCAGCCGTTTATTCAGGTCCTTGATATTTCTTCTTCTTCCTCTCGGATGCCTCTCCCAGCCTTAATAAAGCATCTCAAGCCCCAATGCGAAGCTGCCACGTGGAGCTTTCTCATAGGGTGTTAAAAAACCATGCGCCAACTCTCCCAAATAAGGAGTTGTTTGTTACAGACCACAGCGGAGCCAGCGCCATCTTGTAATGGCGACCACAGTCCGCAGAAACGGCTCACCACAGTTCCCCCTTTTGTTTTCCAAAAACAATACAGGCGAGAGTAGAGGTCCTATCCCACTGTGCAGAAGTGGCTGCATAGTATGGCTCAGCCCCAAGGAGGGCCCTTCCCCAGATCTGAGGCCATATCAGCCGACGCCTTTTTTCGTGGGACGGGGCGTGGACGCGTCTAACCCGCATGCAATAGGACATGCTCTCCTTGAGGTCCACTTCAAGGATCACTCAAGTGCAGTGCCTTGCCTCGCATCCTGTATCGTGATGATGGTGGACGAAGGGGGATGGCTGAGGCTGAACTGTGGCTGTATAGAAATACGACGACAAACAAGTTGGCAACACCCTAAAAGAAAAGCACGGGTCTTAAGGCGATAGAAAAGCACTAGTGTGGAAACCCATCTGCGTGCAATGGCAGTAAAGCCGGCAGAGTGCAAGGGCTTTCCAACACTAAGAGAATAACAAAGAAAGACATGTCGATCCCAGTGCAATGTTCATAAAACTTGGGGTGCAACGACCATGTCAAAGATTTACTGTTTAATCTGCGCAAGCCAGACTTGAGGTGAGATGCCATTTTCTAAAGCTGCAAGAGCTTGTATGATCATAGCTTTATCTGGACCAATTTCCGGCCAAATATTCGCCAATGATACGGGAGGCATTCCTGGAATCATTAAATCATGAACCGGCATCGGCATTGGCCAAGCCCGTGCCGCTGCCCACCACTGCATTGGTGTCGTCCATGTCATCGGCACCAGCACCAGAGCCAGAGCACTCAGCAGAATGAAGATCCTCATCACGGGGTTGCTGTGGTATTTCTTGTTGCTGAGTAGCTGGCGTCAAGACTCTTCTTGTCAGGCGTTCAGGGACCCACAATGGTTCCGTGCGATCCTGGGAAAAAACACATACAGATCCTCGTGCCCATGTCAGCACGGGGTCGGGGCCGTTCCATTGGCCCGTAAGAACATCTTTCCACTTAACATAGCCAATCACAGAGGGCTGAGGGGACACATGTCTATCGGCCGCAGAGCGACCGTGAATATCCAAATTCAAAAAATTAATGGTAAAGAGAGCTAAGGACAGGCGTTCTTTAGGAGTATGTTCAGCTCCTATTCCCCCCTTTTGTTTTTGTAAAGTTTCCTTTAAGGTGCGATGAGCACGCTCAACAGTAGGCTGCCGCATAGTGGCAAGCACACATAATTGGAAAGGTTTATCACTTTGGAGCCTGCATAAAGTAGCATGTTGTATAGCTTCTTCTACTGTCATAAGGGCCGCTCTAGCCTCTTTAGTGAGGCTACGAGGGGAAGTAAGATCTGGATCACCCCTAAGAGTAGCATACAAAGGCTGTAGCATAACATTAGAAATATGTAAATATCCTCGTATCCAATTAATATCTCCCAGCAGTTTTTGATAATCATTTAGAGTTTGGAGATCCTGAGTTCATATGGTGATTTTTTGTGGTCGTAATTTGCCATACCCAATTGTTGCTCCCAAATACTTAATAGAATCCCCTGTTTGAACCTTTTCAGGTGCAATATGCAGTCCGTTTGGAAGTGACTTCCATGCCCGAATGCAAATGTTATTAATTTGATCATATACCTCAAGAGGGAATCCTGTCTGTTGATTAGCAAATCTACCTTGCCCCAAAAGCATGTCCTTATCCCAATGAGGATGTCCCGCCGCATGGTTTTGGGCGGCCTGTTCTATTGCGCCCTCTAACACAAATGTTCTCCAGTCCAAATATTTACCTGGGGAAACACAAGCCCGAACAAGGCTAGCCCAATCAGAGGGAGTCATACAGTATCTAGACAGACTCTCCACCTGAGTTAGTGTGAAGGCGGCATCCACCCCATAAGTGCGCACAGACTCCGCCAGGGTCTTCACAATTTTAAAATCTAAAGGCTCATGGAATCTTCCCCTATTATCGTCCTGAAAAACTGGATAAGCAAGACCCATCTCAGCGTGAACAGCCTTCCATGTTTGAGCATGGAAAGCTCTTCCCGAAACACCCCCACCATACGGCGGTGGATCCGGAGGATCACATTTCTTGAGCCCCTGCTTATCTTTGCTCCCTTCTCCTACAGCTAAACTCCCTAGCTGGCGAGACAGCCTCCCAAGCTCCTCCTCCTCATTCTCCTCTTCCTCTGACCCACTTTCACATGGAGGTGTGCGCAGCGCACTGAGATCTGGATACAATCGCCTCTTCCCCTGTTTCACGCTCCGCACACTTCCATCCTCCCGAGATACCTCACTTCCTGCCGTCTCTGATTTCTCCTCATGTAATTGTTCTAGAACTTCCTGTCCTTTAGTAAGTGCGTCATGACATCTGTCCTCTGTGAGGCAACTACGGACTATTCTCCAAAGGGGTATCACCCCGCCCTCTAATATGCCCTGCTCAGAAGCAGAGTCAAGATCTTTGCCTAATTTATCCCAACTAGGTATGGTAAGGCTGCCCGAAAATGCAAACCACGGTGCAGCAATATCTATCTTCTGTAAAAATCTCTGTAAAGTACGATGCTTCACTTCCAGGCCCTTGGAACGTAACAGGCCATCTAGGGCCAGGAGAAGCGGACTTGAAGATGCGGCACCCATGACACAACAACAAAAGAAACAGAGAAAACAAAAGACACAGACGACAAAAGAAACACAGAAAACAAAAGTGAAAGTACACATTGCAGCTGCAATAAAATATGAGGCTCTCTCTTTCTTTGTAGAGGAGCTGACCCCGCTTTGGTCGCGGATCCCACTTACTGGGACTATCCCCGCTTTGGTCGCGGGTCCCACTTACCTGGGACTATCCGGTGCACCACCCCTGACGACTGAAAGTTCTGGTTCCCGGGTCTCGGCACCACTTGTCGCGACCCCCTTGCCCGCAAGAAAGACGCAACAACAGGAATCTTCTTTCAGCCGTTTATTCAGGTCCTTGATATTTCTTCTTCTTCTTCTCGGATGCCTCTCCCAGCCTTAATAAAGCATCTCAAGCCCCAATGCGAAGCTGCCACGTGGAGCTTTCTCATAGGGTGTTAAAAAACCATGCGCCAACTCTCCCAAATAAGGAGTTGTTTGTTACAGACCACAGCGGAGCCAGCGCCATCTTGTAATGGCGACCACAGTCCGCAGAAACGGCTCACCACAACTAGCAATTCCACTGTTAGGTATTTAACCAAGAAGAAGAGAAAACATGTCCACATCAAAAATTGTACAGAAACATATGGTGCCATTATTCACAAAAACCATAAAAGAGAAAATAACCCAAAGTCCATCGACTGATATGTAAACAAATGCACTGATACACCACTCAACATGTGTGAATTCTAAAACCACTATGTGAAGTGAAAGAAGAAAATTCTGTTGACATGAACATTTCTTTTATTTTCTTGTTTTCACCGAAATTTGCATCTCCCTTGAGGTTATATTTCCTCCATCAATAATCTATAAACTAGGTCTACTGGGACTAGAGGTGGAAAATAAATCCTTTTTGTTCTTTGTTGCTTCTAGATGGTCCTTCCTCTGTTGTCTACAATGATACTGTGAGTGACTCTCCTGATATTGTGCACACTGTCTTCTTTCCATCTTCAGTTCAGGTATCTTGCCCCTTTCCCCCTCACTTTCCATTCAAATTTAGTTTAGTTGATGAGCACAGTCTGACACAATCACACAGACTTTTATTAATTGCTCAGTTCCTCCCACCAGCAATTGGTGTGTGTGTGTGTGTGTGTGTGTGTGTGCATCTGTGGGTTTTGTTTTGTTTTTGTTTTTGTTTTTGTTTTGTGGTGGGAGTGGGTAACATTCCCCATGAATAAGTGACATAACTAAATTGTGATGACCTCAGTACTAGACCAAGAGTAACTCAGAAATCTTACACAATCAACATTTCCAGAGTGTTCCATAGCTGAGGTCTTTATAACAGCATGGGATTAACAGTAAGAGCTGCCTATTTTATCTTACAAGGCATCCTCTGTCCCCCCATTCAGGAGGCATGCAAGTCACTGTCATTCTACCTTAAGGAACACAGTGTTGGCAGGATAATAACAGTTTGGGAGTTGTTTTTAGTTCTTACCAAATGTAAGGTGCTTTTTGGAAACTTGAAAATATTATTTCATTTAATCTCCACAACAAATTAATTAGGTAGATAAAGTAATGTTCACTTTAAGATGCATTAATTGAGACACTAATTATGGAAGTCATTACAGCTGGTAGCCAGTGGGCAGGAAGTTGGCCATTTCAGCCTGATTTGGGAGTCTCCTTTTCCAAGGCAATGTTGTTCTGCCTACCACACATGGAAAGGATGAGTCTGGTCTGTTTATCAGAGAAAGAAGCCAGAGGCCACAGAGATGATAAAATGCACTGATGGGAAATGGCATTGCTGAGGCTCTGGGGATTCTGATTTTGTTTCTTATAAGTTGCTCATATTTTATGGTCAAGTTTTCCAGAACTCTCTGATTCCTAAATTTATATTTCTGAGATGAGCTAATAAGTGATAGACTTACAAAAGTGAAAGCCCAATGCTATGTATAGATTCTGATACATTGAAGCACTTCTGGTGGTTTTGTAATACCATCTTACTTATGGATTGATGGGAAGAAAGGTCCGAGTGGGCAGGCACCCCATTGCCAGTGGTCTCACAGGTGGCAATTTAGGAACCCACTCTGCCTCTGCAAATGTCGTCATCTTGCCTCCCAAGCATGAGCCAAAGCTGTCACCACCACTGACGAACGCAGCCTGGGGTACGTTTCTGTCTCCCCAGACATGGTAACCTGAACTTCTTTGCATGATCATAGGCCAAGAGTGAAGGATCCACCATGAACAAACCACTGAAGTGTCTGTGAGGGCTGCTGCTGCAGGCGGGCTGCCATAGCAGTCATTGCAAACTCTAATCACGGGCACTGAGACCAGCAGTCTGTAGCCATTTCCGCCATCTGTGTGGGCCTTTCGTTGCTCTGGGTTCTGAGAAGCCCCTTGGCCTCAGGGGTTCCAGAAACCTGCCACTGGTTAGCCACCAAGCCAAGCTGGCAGTCAGGGCCTGCAGACTTGCCTCCACCTCCCCTTGCGCTGCATAGCCTGGCCTCTGGGTTTGTGTCCCTCTCCTCTCAACTCAGCCTTCCTTGGACAGACCCAGATTCTTCATCTAGATTCTGAGGGCTGGGTAAAATTTTGACGCTTTCCCTTGGATGCAGAGAGGTTTTTTAATTGAGATGAGAGGCAAGAAAAAAGAAGAAATGGGTCCATTTCATGACTAAGTGTGGTAGGTGTCGGGAATACAAGTTAATAACTAGTAAGTAAATTAAATTTACCTATTTCTGGCAAAATTCTTTTTTTTTAAACGATGGATAAGGCGTGTCTGTGTATGTGTCTACTTAAAAGAAAATTTCTTGATTCTTTATCCACATAGAAAGTTCTAACTCTGACTAAAAAAATGAAGTTTAAGAGCATCAGCTTAAGATTCAGAATTTCTGTAACTTGGCCCAATGCAGAAAACCCTAGAGGTCTGTTATATTTGGATTAACTCAGTCAGATCTCATGAAAATACCTCAAAATTTATTGTCACTTATGATAATCTGATACTATTAAAATATTGTCATATACTTTTAAGCTAATAACTCTTCTAAACTATATAAAATATATATCAAACTCCTATTATGAAATAATAGGAACAAAATAGTATTTGATAACTATTTATAATTTTTTTACAGGGGCTTCTACAAGTTGAGGTTTATTTTTATCAATTAAGAAATTCAAAGCTATGACCTATGTACATATATGATTACATGACCAGTTTGATTCTACATCATGTACAACCAGAAGAATAGGAGGTTGTGCTCCATTTATGTATGATGTATCAAAATGCATTCCACTGTCATGTATAACTAATTAGAACTTTTTATACTTTGTTTTTATAATTTAATTTAATTTTTTTTTTACCTTTAGTTATACATGACAGTAGAATGTATGTTGGCAAAATATACATTCATAAAGTATAAGTTACTAGGTTCCCACTCTTATGTTGCAGTTACTTTCTTTTTTAAAAAAAAAATTATTCTAATTTGTTATACATGATGGCCAAATGCAATTAATTTCATATTACACATATAAAGCACAATTTTTCAAATCACTGATTATACACAAAGTGTTTTCACACCATTCGTGTCTTCATACATGTACTTAGGGTAATGATGTCTAACTCATTCCACCATCATTCCTACCCCTTTGCCCCCTCTTTCCCCTCCCTCCCCTTTGCCCTATCTCGAGTTCTTCCATTCCTCCCATGCTCCCCTCCCCATTACCATTATGAGTCAGCATCCTCCTATCAAAGAAAACATTCGGCCTTTGGTTTTGGGGGGGTTGCCTTGCTTCACTTAGCATTATATTCTCCAACTCCATCCATTTACCTGAAAATGCCATGATTTCATTCTCTTTTAATGCTGAGTAATGTTCCATTGTGTATATATACCACAGTTTCTCTATCCATTCATCTACTGAAGGGCATATAGGCTGGTTCCATAACTTAGCTATTGGGAATTGTGCTGCTATAAACATTAATATGGCTATGTCCCTGTAGTGTGCTGTTTTTAAGTCCTTTGTGTGTAGATCAAGGAGTGGGATAACTGGGTCGGATGGTGGTTCTATTCCAAGTTTTCCAAGGAATCTCCATACTGCTTTTCAAATTGGCTGCACCAATTTGCAGTCCCACCAGCAGTGTATGAGTGTGCCTTTTCCCCCATATCCTCACCAACACTTATTGTTGTTTGTATTCTTAATAACTGCAATTCTGACTGGAGTGAGATGAAATTTTAGAGTCGTTTTGATTTGCATTTCTCTAATTGCTAGAGATGTTGAACATTTTTTCATATGTTTGTTGAAGAACAAAAATATTTTTAAGATGATTTCTGTTTTGAAGAGGTGTTCTGGATAAATCCTTTAGCAGTAACTAAAGAGGTGTTGTGGTCTGGGTCTGGAATGTCCCCTGAAAGCTTGTATATTAGATAATTCGGCAATGTCGGAGGTAAAGAGAGCTGATCAGGAGGGCTCTGACCTCATCGATGCATGAATTTTTTCCTATGGATAAGGCTTGTGTGAGTATGTGTCTACTTAAAAGAAAATTTCTTGATTCTTTATCCACATAGAAAGTTCTAACTCTGACTAAAAAAATTAAGTTTAAGAGCGTCAGCTTGAGATTCAGAATTTCTGAAACTTGGCCCAATGTAGAAATCCCTAGAGGTCTGTTATATTTGGATTAACTCAGTCAGATCTCATGAAAATACCTCAAATTTGTCACTTATAATAATCTGATGCTATTAAAATATTGTCATATATATGGATTACTAATTTTCATGGACTACCAGGTGGTAACTGTAGGTAGTGAGGTGTGAATGGAGGAAGTGGGTCATGGGGACGTGCCCTTGGATGATATTTTTTCTCTGGCTCCTTTCTCTTCTTTTCCTTCCCCTTCCCTCCCCTTCCCTTCCCCTCGATCCCCTTCCATCTCCCCACCTCCTCTCTCTTTTCTGGATGCCACAAACGGAGCAGCATTCTTCTGCCATGATGTTCTACCTCATCTCAGGCCCAGAGCAATTCAGCCATCTATGGACTAAACCTCTGAAACCACGAGCTGAAATCAACATTTCCTCCTCTAACTTGCTCTTTTTGGCTATTTTAGTCACTGAAATGGAAAGCTGACTAACACAACAGGCAATGCATGTACTGGAAAGGTAAATTCTTCTAACATGATTATATTATTCCACATGTCTACAGAAAATATTCAACAAGTTATACACAAAGTGATGCCCAAGGAATTATCTTAATATTCCTTAAGTTATGCAAAATCCCATCAATCTTGGAGTAATGTCAAGTTTATGCTGATTTACAAGTACTACACAGGAGTTTATTAGATTTCACAAATGGCTCTCACAAGAGTTATATACTGTTCTAAAAGAACAATGCACATTCTCTTTCTCAATAAATGCAAAATGCACTCTTGGATAGAAAAGCAAAACCTGATAAGAGAATTTAGATGAGGACTGTGTGTTCTTCATTTCTCAATATTATAGTTTTTAACTTACGTCCTAAACAGGAAATCATGTGGTTGACATTTTTTTACATTTAATATTATATTGTAAGCTAATTACTTAGTAATAAAGACTGACAG
The DNA here is from genome assembly GCF_964194105.1 of Spermophilus citellus. Lineage (NCBI taxonomy): Eukaryota > Metazoa > Chordata > Mammalia > Rodentia > Sciuridae > Spermophilus > Spermophilus citellus. The sequence goes on from NC_138198.1 coordinate 125,486,972, forward strand.
TATTCCTAGGAGAAAAATCTAATTACATTGGGTTGACTGCCAAAGAAATTGCCCCACAAGTAAAGTCATTTTATTGGTAATGCTATGCAAATTACCACAAGGAAAGTGGCAATCAAAGGGCTAATTTCATTGTTCCATCAACATGTGTGAATAGAAGAGGTTTACAATTATCCAGCTGAATAAACATAAAAGAAAGTGAGCAGCATGTATTTTATGATTTTGATATTTGACAGGTCTATAAAACATGAAGTCCAGAGTTAAATCAATCAACTCAGTCAATTAAAAAAAAAGAAACGAAACAAGCTAAAATTGTTCTTGGAATAAATTTGCTCCTTGTTTACATGTCTTTTATCTTCTATTAAATCAAGTGGACACAACTCTGTATAAACTTTGACTTCCTGTGTTACCACTTTATTCCTTCAGCTATTGAATGTGACTTCAAGTGAAGTGTCTTCAATACGTATTTTATGTAGTATAACTCTTGGTGTCGTATCTTATTACCCAAGATCTTGTAAAAATATCTACTCATACAACCTACCCATAGGAGCTACAAATTGGCCAACCAGGTAGAGACTTGTATTTTGCTACATTTTACTCCATGATAAAAATCCCCTATGTTTCTGATTAATTGATAGGAATCACGCTAGAGAGTTAGATCAAGGTGTATCATTTGATAAAGCACCCATCTGTCTGATGACTTCCATGAAAAATTGAACAGAGCTTCCTGAAGAATGATAGTCACTACTTCTCCTGTAATAATCATTCTTTTTCTCCAACTTTCTTGAGTAAATCAAGCAAAGTAGCTATTGTAGGACTTGAATTCTCACTTTCAAACATCTCCATCCAAGAATAGTTTGATCCAAACTTAATTGGTATTACAGGCTTTGAAAGGAACTTGGAAAAATTAAAATTGAGAACTAAAAAAAGAATAGAAAAATTTCTTTCTCAAATCAACCATAACCTTTGGTTAACCAAATGACTTATGAGTTTCAGTAATAAATGATGTATTAGTATACAAAAAATGTTCATTCAAAGGCTACATAACTAAATCTATACTCCCTCCTGCCAATGTCCACAAATCCAAAATATTCTTTTTTTTCAGGGGCTCATAGAGCACAAAGTCTTAGGATTTGGAGATGGTGGTAGAACAAGCATATATGAGTTTGCAGAACTGAGAAAAGTATTCACAGCAGAACTATCAAGACCTTGGGTTAGGCACTGTAAGTCTGTGGCAATGATTAATGTTCTGAGTTCACCTTAGGAACAGTGAGAAATTAGCAGGATGTCTCATTTCCTTTAAAGTATTAAATTGATTGATTGATTATTCTTTATTTAGAGACAGGTCTCACTCTAGTGCCCAGGTTTGTCTCTAACTCCTCAACTCAAGTGATCCTCCTGCCGCAGCCACCCTAGTAGCTGAGACTACCTGTATGTGTCACCAGGTCTTGCTGGTTTTCAATCTTTTGCCTGGAAAGTTTCATTTGTTTCTTTTGGTGCACCAAAGATTTTCCTGATAACAATAATAGTATAACAATAATAGTATAACACTATTATTTGAAAGTTGTCTTTTTTTTTTTTTTAGTGATACTGAGAACACCTATTGCAAATTTAAGGGAGAGAATCTCAGATAAAACCCAACAATAACAAAACAAATAAAACTAGCCTGCCCAAACAGCTGAGGACTAAAAATTAAAACCAGCGTAGATTTTGTTTGATTAAAATTTAAGAAACCACCCCCTGGCAGCTGCCATGAGGTGAGCATCGTTCTTCTACCACACCTTCTGCCGCATGCTCTGCCTCATCTCAGGCCTCGTAACCATGGAGCCAGCCAACCATGGACCAAAGAGCCTCGGAAACTGCAAGTTAAAATAAATCTTCCGTCCTTAAAGTTGCTTTTCTGCAGTTTTGTTTCAGAGAAGAAAAACTAAAACGCTTGTCTTTTCCTACTTTTGGTCCCTCATATTCTCCAAAGAAAATCATACCAAATTACTCTCCAACTTAAAACCTTTAATCAGAAGGAAGGCCAATCAAAATAGAAGTCGAAGCCATGTGCTGTGGCTCTCCAAGCCTTCCACAAGCAACCTCTTGTTGCCAACTCACGCCCATCTCCCCAGTCGTCCAGGTATTGAGCAGCGCCAGCCAGGTGCTGGGCCACATCCTGCTCACAGAATGTCCCCTGCTCCTTCTTGGCACATGTTGTCCTTCCTTCTTGATTTCCAGTACCTGGAGGTTCCCTGGTGGCTCCTGCTTCCCTGGATGGATGGCTGCTCGGCCTTCAGATCAGGACCACGTGTCTACTGGGCGCAGGAATTCCTTCCAGAATTCTCCCATTTCCTCCAGGGACCTTCTATCATTACATCCTGCCCATTGTCTCTAGAAGATTTCAGTGGGCTGCTACCTGGAATCCAACTTTTTTTTTAACAACCAGTGTTAATAAGTTAGAGTTTTCTCTTGAAATTTTAATAGAGTGTAGTTTTGATAAATAACCCAAGATTGAGCTATTTCTATATTAATGGAACTATTGAAACTATTCCTACTTGATCTATTTTGTGTGTGTGTGTGTGTGTGTGTGTGTGCGCGCGCGAGCGCGCGCCAGGGATTAAAGCCAGGGCACTTATCACTGAACCGCATCCCCAGCCTCCCTCACCCCCTTTTGATTTTAGATTTTGAGGCAAAGTCTCCATAAGTTGCTTAGAACCTCACCGAGTTGCTGAGGCTGGCTTTGAACTGGCCCTCCTGCCTCAGCCTCCTAAGCCACTGGGATTACAGGCATGAAACACCTCTCCAGGCACTACTTAATCTTTTCATATATGATTCTTTAAACAGCTTTATATCCTTTTTAGATTGCATTTACTATTGTACATTTTAAATTTTTATCTTATATTTGTAAATAAGGACTCTAAGCTCCTTCATTTATCAGGTATGGAAGTTAGGTTTATGAGTTTCTTCAAAAGCAATAGGAGACGCCCCAAAGCCCAGCACAATACAGGACTAGTCTGTTACTTGAGGCTCAGTCTGTGCCAAGGAAGCCAGAGGACAATGTCATAGTATGTGTTCTACAAAAGTATCCATTCTTCTGCATTTATAGTCTATTAAAATGTTTGACTTCTATTGACACAATTTGAACCACTTATAGAAATATGCATTTCTTTTGGGTTTACAAATTTAGTACCAAATGTTCCTGAGATATTCAGAATGCCTAAATAATTCCCTCATTTTTTACTACTTTTTTGTGATGTTTTCCTATTTTATTTTCAAAACCCAGCATTTAACTTTATTAATCAATGCAACTTTATTTAATGTATTAATTTTAGTTTCTTAATCAATTTTCTCTTCTTTAAATTTAACTATAATTTTATTTTTATTTCTTTATTTTATGAGAACATTATAATTATCATAGTATTTGGGTTAATTCTGATAAAACTGTACATGCAAGCAATTTGATTTTAATTCCCATCCCCCACTGTCTTTCCCTGCACCTATTCTCCCTCCTTTACTGTACTAAATGTGCTTTCTTCTACACATGCATAAAGGTGAAATTCCCTTTGGTATCCTTATCTGTGCATATAATATTAATTTTGTTAAATTAATTCCATTTATCTTCCCCTTTCCCTCCCTCCCTCTCTCTCATTCTCCTTCTCCTCCATTGATCTTCCCTGGATCTTCATGCTATCCAATCCCCTCCCCCACTGCCCTTTTTCCCTTATTTTGCTTTAGCTTCCACATATGAGAAAACATTTGACCTTTGATTTTCTGAGGTGGTTTATTTCACTTAGCACAATTTTGTCCATTTCCACCCATTTACCAGCAAATGCCATTATTTCATTCTTCTTTACGGCTGAGTAAAACTCCATTGTATATATAGACCACATTTCCATGATCCAATCATCTGTTGAGGGACATCTGGGTTGATTTCATATTTAGGTATAACACTGAAGTGACTGTATAAACACTGAAGTGACTATGTAACTATCATCTGGTGATTTTAGATCTTTTGGATAAATATGTAGGAGTGGGATAGCTGGGTTATATGATGATTCCACTTATAGTTTTTATAGGATTCTCCATACTGTTTTCCAGAGTAGTTTTATTAATTTCAAACCTATTATGCATTTCAAAAATAATATATTATAGAATTATTTTTAAATAATAAAATATTTGAAATGATACTTCATTGGCATTATATAACATGTATTCATTTCAGTGAATTTTAACTTTTTATGACTTTATTTTAAATTAAAAAAATGCTTAGAAACTTTAGTTGTCACTTTTATTGTTAATATCCATCTTTATTTCACTGTGGTTACAGATTGTGGTTTTAAAGATCTCTACTTTTTGGAAGTTTCTTTGTGGCTAAGTACATTCTGTACATAAATTAAATTTATGTTCATATCATTTGACTTGGTAATTCAACTTACAGTAATGTGATTTTGTTTGAGAAAATAATAAATTTGTGTGCAATTAAGTTTACCACTGTACTATTTATTTTAAAAAGGATAGCAATCAAAGAGTGAAGATATTCATCAAAGTGTTGATTTCTGCCCAGGTATTTAGAAACATGCCTGCAAAGAATAGTCGGGGACCAGAGGTTCCCAGAGGATCAGAGAAGCAACGGAGAAGAATAGGAAGCAACTTCTTCTGTAAAAACATATAAACATTTACATAGGCACAAAGACGACTGACTTCAATGTATCCAAGGCTGATCATTATGGTTGTGCCTGATGTTTTAGGTATTGAATGTCTTATCTGGCTGACTTGTTCATGGGAAACACCTTTGGCCAGCAGATACATAGTGAATTCCCTGGTGTGAGACCCATCTACTGAGCCAGGAGTCCAAGTGCTAGTCCAAGGAGGAGTCACTGCCTGGATTTTCCTGTTCCCAGCTTGGGTGTCACATTCAACTGGGACATTTTGAAGATGTCAAAGGAATTCCCAGTCAACACTATCAGCACCAAATCTAAACTTATCAGCCAAATACCACTCAAAATGATCCTAATCTCATTACATGTTGTCATTTTAAAAAGAGTCACTTTGATGTTTGAGGCCTTTTTATCCAAAGAACACAGAAAGTGGGTGGGTGAGAGGGCTTTTCAGTGAGCACCAGTTCTGCCTGCCCATCCTCAAAGGTATTTCAGCTCACAGCTACTAGCTGTGGTTTTTAATGTACCTTTTTGGGAAATGATCAGACACAAAGAGCAAATACCAGAATTTTATTAAAGGATTATTGTGGGCTTTTGAAGCATGCAAACAAATGAGGAGTTTGTATATGATCTCCACATTTCCCAGAATATTATGTCCTTGTCCTTTAGGATGAAACTGAGGACATTCCAGAGAGCTTAGATATTAAAAAGAAAAATCTTAAAAGAGATTGTGTTAAAGGTAAATTAAATAGAAGAATGTCACTGAAGGACAGATTTGATATGCTCCAAGTATGTTAAGAACTATTTTCCCCAAGTCTGAAATAGACTAATAACTTATTTTTTAGTTATTTTCCGATTATATTACCTAATGTTCTTTGTATTTTCTCTACATACATGAAAGTGCATTGTATCTATAGACACTAGATTAAACTTTACAACATTAAATTTTGAAGGTCAAAAATGGTCAAACATCACTAGTTTTGCATGATTAACAAAACAAATCTGAAAGCAGCTGTATGTGTGATGACTGATCTTTGCAGGTCTATCTCTAAGAAGAGGAATAGCCCACCTGCAAATACTCTTAGCATGTAACTAACAACTGCTGAGACCTTCCAGTGACAATCATGAGGCCAGCAAGGCCCGATCCCTGCCCACAACCACGCCCTACCCTCACAGAGCAGGACAGAGCCAACCTGTGGGAGCAGTGATACGTTGCCCCTGATCGCAGCCAGGACAAGTCTGATGCATTCACTGACCTCAAACCTGATCTACAGAATAGGGCACATTGCAGTGCTGTGCCACTCCAGTTTCGCTTGCACTAGGAGAGGGACGGTGCTTCTCTACTCATGCAGTTTATTCTCCAAACCACAGAGTTAGGATTTTTTTCTTAAATCCTACCTGATAGACCTCTGTGTGGTCTTAGAACGAATGGGTCTCTGGTTGTTAGCGTGTACATTCTCACTACCGCTCTAACAACTGACTCCTGCCCTCTGTCCTTGTTGGTATGTTCAAGCCTTAGCTTTTCACTGACATGATTTCATTGACTCCCAACGTGTAGGAGGAATGATATTATCAGGGATGACGGGATGCTGATTCCAAACAGACGGTGAGCTTTCTGCATCCAAGATCCTTTGAGTCTACTTTGAAAGAAAACATGGATAAAAATCAAAAATAACAATAGTAAAAGGACAAGTGATGCCAGAGAACAGAATAGGATCTCAATTTGACAGCTGTAGAAAAATGTGCACGTGAGGAATGATGGAAAGAATCACTGTGGCCTGGAAGAGCCGAGGACGAGTCCAAAGAAAGAAATATGATCTGGCCAGGGGGTCCCCAACGCAGGCAGCTGGGTGACAAGGGGCAAAGGGGAGAAAGAAGGATATATTCAAAGGCAGTCACTAAACATTTTTGTTTGTTGTGTGTGGTCCACAGGAAAGAGCAGAGGGAGTTCAGGGTTAAGGTGACACCACATTAACTCCCACCCCTGGGTCTGCCCTGCCCACTGCTCTGCTGGAACCTGTCCCTGAAATCACACAGGAAGACAGCACCAATGAGGAGGGGTCCCGGGGGTGTCTGGAGAACCTGCCCATGGCCACTGTCATCCCAGACCTCTATTTGATCACCAGATGTGCCCATAACCTCATTCTCATACAGAAGCAAATGGTCAGCAGGGCTCCCTCCCCAGAGAGGGCGGTGCCCGGAGCACAACAGGCAGCCTGCACTCCCTCCCGTGCCTGCAGCATCCTTCCCACTTGGTCACTCTTCAGGAGAAAGGAAGAGAAAGAGCTGAGAGGACAAGTCCACAGGCCAGAGCACCCTTGTGCTGAGGGAAGACAGATTTGGGAAGGATCCTAAAGCAGGCTTGAGCAGCAGCTGGATTCAAGGAAAACCTCCCCCCTGAGTACACACAGTCAGAAAGAGGACGTGGAACTTACTCTGATTGTTGTGCCCCCACCCCTGTTCTAAAGTCAGCCTGTTTCATATGTTCTGTGAATCTAGTAGGTAACTTAAAATCTTGGGGTTTTGTTCTCTTGCATTGTAACTCCTCTACCACTTACTTCATTAAAGAGTTGGCTTGGTATCTGCAATCGCTGGTTTTTAAGTTCCTTGGTTTGAATACTATTGAGAGTCAGTGGCTGAGTCATTTTGAGGTGGCTCCTTTTCACAGGAGCTGTTGAGCTCCCTCCTCCCCCAGTAATTCCATTCAAGTGACTCTCAGCCTTGACTTACCAAAAGGAAGAGTCTTTAAATCCCAAAGACCAGGTCTGATCCAAAACCCAAAGAAATAAGAGCAAGAATCACTGCTCTCACCAACCTTTCCAGATCTCTGTCGGCTAAGTTCCTCCACCTGAAATAAGATCCACACCACTCCTTGGTATCCACACGTTACACTGTCACTTTAGAAGATATTCATGGGAATCACAAGCTAGTATGTCATCAACTTGTGCAAGCACATGAAATAAGCCCAAACCAAACCAGGCACCCTGCTTTGCTCTGCTATTAATCTGTAAAAGGCATTGACGTAGTTAACTTGGAAAAGTTTGTTAGAGAAAAGGTATATTTACAACCTGTCTTCTTTGAAACAGATGATCTCCATGATGCAGTATGGAACTTTGAACATTATCAGCCCCTACAGTTTCCAAACATTCAAATATGCACTGTGAAGGAAGGTGTGTTTCCAGACAGTGCCCCAGGACGGCGAGCTTTTAACAACACCGTTTTAATAGCAATGGGCTAAGCTACCACAAATTTCTCCATAAAGTAAAAGAGATACTGAAATATCTGAAAAGAATATGGCTCACCTAGAAACCAGGTCGTTTTGATAACTTGCATGTCACTTGATTTTGTCTGATTAGTAAAATGGGAGGCAGCAAAATCAAGGGTTTACATGCAGGGTCTCAGTGTAAATGCAGAATCCACCACTGAAGAGCTGCAGGAACTTAGGAAAGTTTCCTAATGTCTTAAGACCTTCTCGGCCTCATATATAACATGGTAATAATGGCATCGTCTGCCATGCCAATGTCTTGCCCACATTAGACACGTTAGACGTGGAGGAAGTGTGAAATGCACACAGTAGCACCTGTTGGCATGAATCACCCAAACATTGTGATCTCATGTTGCTGTCTAGAATCTGGTTCTTTGGGAGGGACACTTTCAACTGGTAATATCTATTAATTATGTCAATATCCTCTGGTTTAAAGTCACCAATTCATCTTGTGACCATAGTTGTATTTATGTTTTCAAAATGAAGACAAACTGTGTCACAAGATTATATATATATATATATATATATATATATATATATATATATATATATATTTAAATGAGTGAACCTGAACTAGCTTTTCACTACAAAGAAAAGATATCACATCCTAGGGCTCTGCCTGAGTGATGTAGTCAGGCTGCCTGAGCTGGAATGTTGATAGTGCCACAATTTTTAGGTTTTCTAACTATGAATTTGTCAGCCATGGGACTTGAATAATAAGGCCATTTACTTCATCATGTCATGAGGATTAAATGAAGTGCTTCACGTACAGCACTGAGAACACTGTCTGCATATATTAAATTCTCAATAAAAATTGCCTTTATTATTTCCAGCATCCTGAGCAATGAATGAATTTGCGGGTCCTGGTGTGTTTGTTTTTATAATGTTGCTCGGCTATGGATTCCAAGAGTTCTCTGGCACACACTTTTCTTAAACACAATCCTGGATAAATCAGAGACTCCAAGGATGCAAACAGTGGATGAGAATCACTGTTGAGAATAGAATACTGCTGCTTCTGGGAACCAAGAATCCGTGCCTAATGGTGTGTCATAGCTAGACTCCAGAGACAAGGCCTGTTCCAGGAAGAGATGATTCAGACTCACTGACTTCATCTGGGACCCATGCCCTCCAGGCTGCATACTCAGCCTGCAAAGGTGCCTCAGACTTCCTTCCCTACATGGAAGCCAGTCCGTGCATCACATCCAGGTACACCTACATCAAGGGGCAGAGAAGACCTTCTGCCAGTGTCCTGGACTTAGGAGCCAAAGGCTTGGCAGAACTCTACATTGTCATCTTGTTAGAAGGACAGGGACCCATCTTGATCCTAACGCCACCACTGGAAAAGAAAGGGCACCAGGTATTTGGCTTAGACCAATGATGACTTCACTCTAAAGAAAGCATTGCATCCATCTGCTCCTGACTTGCATCGGGGACAAGTACTCTTCCTGAGAAACCAGGCCTGTCCACCGAAAGACGGGCCGATGGTTCAGCACAGGAAATCATTTCCTTTCATCCCCAAGATGAGATGGCACTTTTAAGTACTAACGCAGTACAAAGTGCTGCACAATAAATTGTCGTTTTAATCCTGACAAATGCCAAGAAAATATTGCCTGGGGGTTGAAGAACATACTTGAGACATCTTAAGAGCAGGAAGAACCTTGTCCAGTGTCAGGTCAGACTGAGGCAGAGCCAAGGGAATAAGTGAAACCCTGACCCTCAGCGCCTCCTAAATCGCATTGTTAAGGCATTAACTTAGGAGCGTATGCCATTTTATTAGCTACTAAATGCCTTATGTTACACTGTACATAAAATTATATTCATGAGACATATTTTTCATGAATAATAATGTCAGGAATTATTTGCACAGCTTACGAGAAGGTAACAGTGAAGGTTAAGGTGAGGGGGGGGGAGCTTCGTCCTTATGGATCGGCTGCCTGCCTAGCACTAGACGATCCTATGGAAAGATTTCACAGAAATAAATTCTCTAACATATTTTCCTGACAGTGCTGCATCAGCAAAGCCTAGAAAGACCCCCTGTGGCCTGATGCAACCAGCATATCCCAGTGAGTGATTAGTAGTAAAATTCATATTTTGAAAGATAAACCATGTGGTCACTCAGTTGAGCTTCTACTGCAGCTGCAACTCACAAGCCCCTAGTCTACCAGTAGAATCCACAAGTGCCTGTATTTGCATTCATCAAACTGTTCACATTGTTCTTCAAGAGACTTCCTCCTTTCCAGAGTAGTTTTAGGTTCACAGTGAAATTCAGATGATACACACATTCCTGCATGTCCCTACCCCCACAGAGGGGTGGCCTCTCATTGTCAATAGAGTGACACACTCATTACATCCATGAGCCTACACTGACAAAGCATTACCAACCAAAGTCCATGATACCCATGGATCTCAGTTTTGGTGGTGTGCATCCTGGGGCATTGCAAAGATTTCAAGGATGTATAGCCACCATTACAGCCTCATGCAGAGAATTCTCACTACCCTAAACCTCTGCTCCATCCACATCTCAGCACTCCTGATCATTTTACCGTCTGCATAATTTTGCTTTTTCCAGAATGTCGTAGGGTTGGAATCACACAGTAGGTAACGTTTCAGATCGTCTTCATTCATATAGTAATATTTGAGTTTCCTCCATGTCTTTCTTGTCTTGATGGATGATTCCTTTCAGGTGCTGAATGAGATCTACTGTCAGGTGATGCTACGATGTTTGTACACATTCACCTACTGAAGGATGTCTTCACTGCTTCCAGATTTGGGCTACTATGAATAAAGTGCTGTAAACACCACACACCTGTGCAGGTTTCACAAGACGAGTTTTCACCTCCTGTGGTCAGAGAGCAAAGAGCATGATGCTGGATCCTCTGACCACAAGATGTGTGTTTAGTTTTAAGAAACCGTCAGGCTATCTTCCAAAGAGGCTATGCTTTTTGGAATTTCCACTGAAAGTGAGAGTTCCTTCTGCCCCATCATTTCCAGGATTCAGCATTATGTGTCTCTTGGATTTGGGCCATTCCATAAGGCACATAGCTGTATCTCATTGTTGTCTTAACTTTTTCACATTAAGTAAATTAAAATATGAAAATCAACCTTGAAAGGACTGTTTCCTTTAAATTTGACTTATAAGCAGCATTCTTACACAAATAAACTGAGTGATGATTCCAAACCAGCAATCAGATTTGACCATGTAAAGGGATTTTAATAATATTAAACTCTAAAATACATGTTCCACTTGTTAACATAGTTCAAGGGACAATATTTTTTTTTCCAAATGCTTATTAAATGACGCTCGGACATAATTTAAATCTATCAATAAAGCTATGATGTATATATTCATTCATTAAGTATAAAAACTATTAAAGTAGTTTTAATTTCTGAAGTAAACTTTTGCAATATTTTTCAAATGTATTCTTAGACCTCTATGGAATTTATCTTTGAAAAGCCAACCAGAGATCCATGTGTTTGATTCCAACTTAGCATTCAGGAGGTACCAAGCATCCTTCTTGTTGCTTTAGTCACATTCACAGTCAATCTACAGCAAATGAACGAGTTTGAGACTCATCACCACCCCTACTTGTTCAATGAAGAGAGTAAAACAGGGAGAGCTTAAGTGTGCTGCTTGGGACGATAAGGCTTAAACCTGGGTTTGACCCCAGCTCACACAGCTGAGGGTGAATGCTCCAGGTGATGTCCTGCCATCTGTGTGACGTGAGTTGTCATCTGGTGTATTTCCCTGGTGCTATGGTAGCTACTCATGGCTGGACAGGTGTACACCATTCTGTTTAAATATAACATAAAATGAAAAAGAGTATGGTACTAATTTATTCTTAACTCACGTTGATAGGCCACTTCCAAAGGTTGATGAAAAATGTGCTCCATCTGTAATTAGTAAGAGAAAAAGAAAGCTGGAGGTCTCTTGGGATGTAAAGTTAGTCATCCATGTCGAACACTTTCCCATTTGATAGGTAATTATGATGTATTTAGTAGAGATATGGCATCAATTTTCTTTGTACCATATAATTAATACCTTGGAGTTTTGTCACTCCATAAACCATTTTCTTTTCATTGAAGTAGTAGACTCACTTCTTACCAAGAAGTGCTACAGGAATAATCACATGCCAGAAAGGAAAGGAGTACACTGAGGTATGGATTTATCCTTAGGTCTGGGGAGCATTACATAGCATTTTAACAAGAACCCGATGTAGCTGATACCGCTGGTGTAGGAGTCATACGTTGGAGAACTGTAGTGACCTTTTGTGAAAAAGTCACATACACACACACACACACACACACACACACAAACACAATGGCTTCTCAAAAAAAAAAATATGTTGGGCATGGGTCATAGTTCAGTTCTTATGGTGTTTGCCTCATATGCAAAAAGCCCTGGGTTCAATCCCCAGCACCACCCCCAAAAAATAATAATAATATGTTTATTTCACTAAGGTGAACTCCACATGACTTCTCCACATAAGACTTGGGACTTCAGGTGCATTTCTTCTAAAGTCAGAGTTGCAATTGTCAACGTTCCTCAGGAGATGCTGTTAAAGTCAGCATTGAGGGTCCTGCACCATTTTCAACCTGTGCCATCCTTAAAGAAAAGAGAGACAGTAAAACCCCATGTCCCTGGATGCCCCCATTCTGTTCTCAGTAATGTAGCCAAGGTAGGGGACTCATGAGAGAAAGCCTGGTCTGCAGTGTCCACACACATGCTGTCTTGAGTGACAATGGCTTTCTCCTATGGCACAGAGCACTAGGGAAGTCAGTGTCATCCACGGAGAGCTGCTTTCTTGCATAGGAACCAGCACAGTTGCTCTTTGGGAATTTGTAATACAAGCAAACTGAGGCTGATGGTCATCCGGCTTCTATAGCCTAACATGCAAGACCCCTCTCTGAGTGGGGACAGATGCCGACTGAGGGCACTGCAGATAGGATCCACAGGGACAGAGGCTCCACTTGGTGAAGGCCCTGAGGGATGGAGGTGCTGTCTCTTCAGCCTGTAGCCGCTGAACTCTTCTTGGAGCAGTCACGGATCTCTTCTCAGCTTTCCCCAACAAACCATATGTCTTCCATGCTGTCCCCAACACTTCCTTTGGCCTTTCTGCAATCTATGCCCAGCCCTGGCACAGCTGGGCTGTGGTCACAACACACTCACATCCTATTGTCCAGAGTGCAAATAACATGTAACTCAACTAAAGCAGAGAGTGAAATGTGGTCTCCCCATGTGCCCAGAAAGAACACGTAGCATTGTCTACCTCGGATCATCCGGGCATGGCTGACAGGGTTCTCCTGCAGTGACGACTGCATCATCAGGCCTACCTGGTATGCAGAGCACAGTAAGAGGCTGTGTGTGGCAGAGCCGTGTGCCCTTCCCTGTACCAGGTTAGCGCCTTCTCCACAAGAGGTGTCCTTCACGTCTGCAGGGTAAGCGTATGTATGTGCTTTATGGTTTGCTGATCTTATAAAACCCAACATTCTTACCATTACTCCGTAAATGCCATACATAACTGAGTAGCGGGAGCACTGACCAGGCATTACAACACCCCGCTGAGCAATTCCACCCACAATCTCATGTAACCCTTACCCATAGAGAAAGGACTTATTCTCCAAATTATGATTTGTAAAGCCTGAACTGAAAATCTCTCTCGTAGGTAAAGGGTTCATATGCACTCTGAGATGAAATGCCAGACAGAAGGGTCACCATTTCTAGGCCTGGTTGATCATGAACAAATGGAAGCAAGTCTGCCAAGGCCCTGGCGTTGCTGCATGTCAGCGTGTGTGACCCTTGATGCCCCCACTGGTTCTTCCTTCTCTGCCTGAAGCTGGCACTTCCACTAGCTGCTCACTTCCTAGTCTCTGGCACACTAGAAAATATTCCTTAGGAAGTAAGCCGCACAGCCGTGCATTGTAAAACGCTGTGGGAGGGGTGCCCCCTGTTTGTAATGACGGAGCACCCAGTGCTCACCATGCCAGGGACACTAGCGACTGTGAGAATGGCTGGGGAATTTGTGGTCAGTGGTTTCCAAGAATAATATTTAAAAAGCAGATACTGATAACCAATCTCTGGTAACATTGATTTCACACACGGATGTCTGCTGAGACTCCTTTCTTTTCCACACACCTGTATTCAACACTGACATGAGCCCACGTCTGCAGATGGAAACACAACCAACCGTAACCCAAGTATGGCCTTCTTTTTTTTTTTTTTTAAAGAGAGAGACAGAGAGAGAAAATTTTTTAATATTTATTTTTTTATTAGTTTTTGGTGGACACAACATCTTTGTTTTTGTATGTGGTGCTGAGGATCGAATCCAGGCCGCACGCCTGCCAGGTGAGCGCGCTACCGCTTGAGCCACATCCCCAGCCCCAATTATGGCCTTCTTTAGATCAGAAATTTGGAAAACAATCCCCCTTTCCATTTATACTTTTAGGAATTTGTCTTAGAATTATGCAATTATTTTAAAAGTATACATTTTTCTGGGTTGAAAAATAGAATATTTATCATAAGAAAAATAATACTGGGCTTGACAAATAGCAAAGACAAATTTGTATTCTCATACATATCCTACTTGATGTTCTTAATGATGTATTTGTGTCTTTTCTGACTATGTGGTTTCATTACCAGGGGAACTGAATAGTAGACCTATCTGCATACAAAATAATTTCATGAATTTGTTAGGTTAGTGTGGAATCTCATTTTATTTATAAGAAATCAAATAAATGAGTTAACTAAATTGGGATTTTAACCAAGCAAATGTTTTATTGTTTTCAAATTTCAGGTTCCTACTCTATTCACTGACCTACAAAGTTAAGTCTGAGTTCAGTTCCCTAAAACAGGCTCTGCATGTTTGCATTTCCCATCCATTATTATCCCAAGGACAGAAGTGATGGTGGTGACCGTTCTGAGGCCAGGGCTACTAATTGGAAAGGACTTATTTTTGTTTCTTTAGAGTGAATCGAGTACAAAGAAAAATTCCAGATAAATTGTCACACAGCATAACAGGGGAATAACTGAGGTTGAGAAATTAGGTATCTAAGGATCATCAATCTCTCATAGTCACCACATGGGCATGCCTAGTCCCTCGCCAGGGCATCCCGTTTCTGTAAAATTTAGAATAGAAAAGGTGAATCTCGGATGCACTGGACACCAGATACTCCCAGAACTGAAGTGACAGGAAAGAAGGTGTCACTAGTAATTGTCTTAGAATTATGCAATTATTAAAAAAAAAAGAACAAAGAGGGTGTTCTTATTACTGCCGAGGTCTGTAGATGCTGAGTTCCATTGTGGACATGAGATCTTCAATTTACCTCACACACAGGAGAGGTAACATAACTCCAGCAGGGTCTAACTTCAGAAATGCTGTATGCCCAAGTAAATATGAAGACTCAATATACTCTGAGAACACATCACATTTTTTTAAATACTTATCTGAAATTAGTTTTTATGAATTTCCAAACACTAGTTAAAATTTAAAATTTGATTATCATAGTTAAAATGTTTTCAATGATTTTTATCCATGTATATTAACAGTATATATATCCTGACGAGGATTTCCCTGGATTTCTACTCCTCACTCTGTACTTCAGTATGCGTATCGAATCATACTAGGAGAACTTAACCCCAAGCACCTCAAAAGAACTGTATTTGAAGACAGAGACTTCAAATATATAAAGCTAAATGAGGAGCTTATGAGGCGGGGGAGGGGAAAGAGGGGAAGGTGGATGAGGTGTTTCAAGGAATTGGTCTCACCTCTGAGGGGCTGCCAAGTGCAAAGTCTGTGCCCAGTGGGCAGGAAACCATGGGAGGCCCATTGTTCAGTCTTGATACTGAACTCTGTTGGGCAGACCTGTAGGAAGCATTCCCAGGTCCCAGGTGGCAGTCTTGAGCAGAGCTGTTTACTGTTGGGGAAGGAGCAGGATTTGCTCTGGCTTCCCACTGACTGAATTATTGAGATTATCTGCTTGACTGAAAATCGGCCAACCTCAGGCTTCAGTTGCATTCTCAACTAACCTCACCACAATGTCCAAACCTGGGTTGGACCCACCTGTGCTCAAAGGCTCAGCAGATAAAACCATGTAACACTAGGAAAGCCAATGACACATCAAGGGTGGGCCCTTTTCTCTTTACACAGTGACTGTTTTCCAGGACAGTGGACAGAAGGACATTGTCTTATCGTGACAGCTGACCCCAGGATTTCAGCATAGGAGCATGGGATTGGACTTTACATTCCTGAGGCCGGGGGTGTGAGCACATTAGTTACACTGTGGCTCCTCTTCTCTCATCCTGGAGTAAATCTCTGAATCTGTGCAGTTCCTGAGCCATGGAGTTGCTCAGAGGAAAGAGACATGCCGAGCTGAAACACTCTTCGTCCTTTGCAGGTGCCCTCCAGAGTAGTGGTCACCATAAGGACCCACAGTTCCAGGGACGAGGGCCAGCACCTGAAGAGATGGTCCAGCTTCTAGAGGAAGTGGTGTGGACCAGGGCTCCCTGGCTTTCTGGCATTGCTCTGTTGCTGTTTGTTTTGCTTTGCCTTTTTCAGTCCTGGGGATTGAAACAAGAGTCTGGAGCATGCTGGGCCAGGGCTCCACCCCTGAGCCACACCCCCAGCACGCAGCTCTGTTTATACCTTTGAGATTTTTGATGCCTGATAACTGAGTACTAAGAACATACTTTGAGATACCTTGATAAGTTGTTTCCTATTTTTTTAAATAAGATGCAAATGACTTACTTAGCTGTATTATTAATTATACAAAAGCATTCCCAATATTCAAACTGTGCATGGTTTCATTGAAATTGAAACATAGAAATATCATTTATAAAGGTTTATTTCTTCTCATCATGGACCAAACCTTGTTATTAGTGGGTAGTTTACCTCTGGTTTCATTATTTAAAAATTTTTGCAATTTAATTTAAAAATGTTAAAAGTGGCAAAATACTCTCCTAACCAAAATCAGGCACATGTAGTTATGGTAGACACTGACGGACCATCTGAAGATGGATTCAAATATACAAAACAAATAGGTCGGAAAAATATAAAATCAGCTCTTCCTTATTTAAGTACAAATATAACTTCTAATCAGACTCAATATCTTAAGCATTAAAAATACTTTCTTCAAAGTCACTGCAGGGCAATAATGTACTGAATTATTTAATTCCAGCAACTGGTGAGGAAAATCTCTTCCATTTTCCATACTCAGCTAGAACCTTCTATGTACCTACTATCCATTTACCCAATGCACAGTTATTGACCACCTATTCTTATATAAAGAGGAATTAGCTAATATCTCTCTGCTCAAGGAGCTAAACAGTAAATTAATCAATAATTGTAACTCAATGTATAAATGATCTCTGAGATTTTATCTTTAAAAAAATGAGGCAAAATTAAAGAAAAGAAGTAGGGAAAACCAAAAGGAGAGGTCCAGCCAGCAAATCTTCAAAGAGGAGATAATCCTAGCAATGTGTCTGGGAGAGAACTAAGAGATTGATCAGTATCTTTAATCTCTGAAGGAATATTAATTCCTGTACCAAAAAACAAAAGGCTTAAAAATTGAACAAAAACAACTTAGGCCTAGGAAACACATGTTAATTATAATTACATAAACTCTTCTATCTCTCTTCCCAGGCAGTGTTTGAGATAAGATTACAATTTACCAAAACCTTCACTTCACCATCATCAAAATATAAATATTTATTGCAAATGCCTCAAGGCCTATACTATGATTCTCAGTCATGAAAATACAAAGATTGGTTGGTAGCAATATCTATATACTTTTTGATTTAAAAAATTGCTGTCTACTTCACAGATAAGGGGCACTCTACAATAACAACTGAGGGAATGGTTACAGATGGTAAATAACATCCTTCTATTTAGAGTGATAGGAAATAGTCCATGATAGCATAGTGCATTTGCCAAAAATTATATATATATATATATATATATATATATATATATATATATATATATGTAATTATGGTAAGGATTACATTCAAATGTTAAATATCAATGCATATAAAATGTAAATTTTATTTAGCAGGAGGTAATTAATATTTTCATGGTTGTCAAAAGATATAAAGTCATATATATACATATATACATTTGGTTACCAAGTTGTGACTCCACATACTTGCCATCTTCCACCAGGAAAAACTATGTGGATAAAATTGAACATTATATGAAAATGTCTGATGGTGGACTGTGTCTAAGATTGATTTTAGAATATAAAGGTAGGCTGGAAATTAGTTGAAATAGTTCTCTGTTTCCCTCTGCTTCATATTAACACAGCATTTTTGTCTCTAG
Source organism: Spermophilus citellus (assembly GCF_964194105.1). Lineage (NCBI taxonomy): Eukaryota > Metazoa > Chordata > Mammalia > Rodentia > Sciuridae > Spermophilus > Spermophilus citellus. The sequence continues at coordinate 125,505,187 of NC_138198.1, forward strand.
GGACCCAGCATCCAGGTTTGTCTGGGATGAGCACAGACAGCTTTCTGCCCCCATAAAGCACCAGACCCCCACAAATGGATGGCTGGGCACGTCAACATTATGGTGTAAATCTGAGAGTCTGAAGTCAGTGGGCCATGAGCCTCCCACAGATTCAGGGAAAGCATAATCCTGCACCCTTTAGATCACACTAAATCCAGAGGCCCTGCAACATTGTTAAAGAAAAGTACTCAAAGTTGTAATCACTGAGACCTACACGACCCTCAAAGAACACACTAGAATAATAAATACAAACACTGCTAAAATAAATGGGAGGTTAATACAGTGTTTTCATGGGTATTTTAAAAATAATTTTAACTAAAACTTTTATTAGGAATACCAAGTAATAGACTGTTATTATGGACATCTGTTGAGCATTTAAATGATAACTAGGCCCATAAAATTTTAATCGGCAGTTTTTTCAGTATTTAAGACTATATTGCTATCAACATATTTTTCATAAAGTAAGTCATGCACTACTGTCAGTTATATTTATTACACAGAGGAACATTTTAATATAATAATGCAGATGTCTTCATTCTATAAACCCCAATGGTACTTAAAGCTAGGATTTTATTACTTGTGCCGAGGGCCAAACAAAGCTATAAACCCGCTAAATTCTAACTGAGCTCCTGCTGTTGGATTGTGCACATTTGAGTTGTAAATTACAATATAAAGTAATCAAATATGTATAAAAATGGTAGTCATGGAAGCAGTATACGGGATTCATAAGATTTCATAAGAAATCAAGAAAAGAATTTATAAACATCAACACTCTGCTCTGAGTTTATGAAATTCTCTTCCCCAAAATACGATAACACTATCCTAATAACTTAAGAAATGATCTGTCAATCAACACTACCTCCATTATTCTCCTTTTTTCAATATCTCCCTCATTCACAACTTATTTCCAAAATAATCATATAGGCCGCCCTGCTAGCCCAGATCCTACACTGAGACTGACCAACGCTCCAGGTAGTGTTATCATCAAGATATTAAAACAATTACAGAGGCTTTCTCTGATGACATTATATAACATGCAAAGAATTTAAAAGCACCATTTGCAAAATAAAAGATTTTTTTAAATGGGAAAGTTGTCTGCTACCAGCTTCAACAAGACAGTGAAACCACCCAGAGACATGGAGTTTTTCTGTGTGAGTGATAAGTTTGAGAATCGACAGATTTGCTCCCTCCTAATGTATTGTTAGCTCTTATATAACTATGTCTTATTCTCTTGCATAAGAATAAAATAAATTTCTTTAAACATTGAACATATTATAAGCATTAAAACTGTAATCATGGAATCACACACACACACACACACACACACACGCACACACACATACACATTTTTCCTCCATATTCATTTGCCTACATTACAGAGTATATAATTTCTGGAGTGGCCCATTCAGTGAAATGTATTCCCTTATATTATCACAATAAGTAAGAATAAAATGGTATGACAAATATCTTAACGATGTAGAGCGCCTCCAATAGTCCTTCATAAGGATTAGATTTTCTGTGTTTGGCACATCTGGAGAAAATCTGAATGATTCCAGCTTTGTAAAAGACATATCTCAAGAGACATGACCAGCCTGCAGAATCAGTGGGCCCTCAGAGGAAGCCCAGTCCTGTATCATACTGCCCAGAGGGACTTGGGCAAGTTAAACTCTCTGAGCTTCAGTTTATTCATAAAATAAAGATAATATTATCAAATTAATGGAGTTGCTGAGACAAAAACATGAGATGATAATATAAAAAGCATAGCCTCAGGAGTGGGCTAGAGACTCTATCTAATAACTGATAATATCACACAATCAGTATCTCATTATGATTATTTTAATTATTTTATTGTAATGGTGAAAAAAATCTGAAAACAGTATTTACCAAAATGTTAACAAAGCTATGTGTAGGGATTGCAGGTAGATATATTTCTCTTAAGAGCTTATCTGTATTTACAAATTTTCTGTGAAAGATATACAATTTAAAATCTGGAAAAAAATGTTTTCAGAATAGTTGAGGATCAATAACCCGTGGCTTTTATTCCTGCCTCTATAAAATACGTCATGAATTTTACATTACAGATAGTTTCCAGTAAAGAGTAGTTTCCCTTCCGTTTTATCTGGGAATATCACTGTGTAGGGAGACCTTTCCTAGGTGAAGACCTCCTCTAGCACCTGAACAGAGAGCACCTGGGCTTCTTCAGGACCACTCATAGGACGGCCTCACCAGTAGGGACGGCTGTCAGTCACAGCCAGGGAGTTATAAATACCACCTGAAATCTGAGTGGCATGAAGCATCAGACCTGGGATTTTCACTCATAAACCATTAAACCCAACGTCTGTGTCCAGCCAGCCTCTGTGGCACACAGGCTTTTGAGAAGTGGAGGCATTGAATCGTTGACAATTGTAGCCACCTCAGGATAGTGTCCTTGATCCCTTCCCTCCAGGCTCCAAAAGTGTTGACAAGCCAGGAGAGTGTGGTGCCCTGTAGATGTGACCAGGAGTGATCCAGTTAGTGTCAAGTCCCTGGACAGCAATGCATGTCTGTGTGTACTGAAAATATGTCTCAACCAAAGGAGGGATAAATTCTAGAGAATCTGCCATTAACTCCAGGGTATGTCTGTCTGTCTGTCTGTCTGTCTGTCTCTCTGTGTGTGTGTGTGTGTGTGTGTGTGTGTGTGTTGAGCACAATATCAGGGGGAAGGTACAGAAAATAATTATCAAAAAGGATGAAGTAGGTCTGAGATCCAGGGCCTTGAAGAGCAGTAATGGTGTATGAAATGTTACTATAAATTCACTTACATTTAGTCAAAAAGTAGGCTAATGTTTTCACAACTTTTAAATAGTTTGCACAACTACTCCAAAATGTGTTTTGAAATGTAGTGTCAAAGAAATCGTCAACTTAATATTAGAAATTTACTTGAAGTCAAGAAACCTTTGCTGTGAGCAATACAAAATGAACACCCTTCTCCCCTATGCAAAGTAGTCCTATAAGTGAGCCCATTTCCTGATGTCACATATTTTGTAGGAAAGATAATGAGTTCTTTCTGTAAGATGTCGAATGAGAGAAGAGAAGCAGGGTACAATGAGATAAGGGCTTCAAGGATCATTTTTAAGGACAGGGACAAGTTGGTAGGCAACAATAGCCAAAGAAAGAGGGTGACTGTGAACTAGGGGGAAAAATGAACAAATAAATTCAGAACCGAGCTTCCAGGGAAAACAAGCCGTGACTCCTGGAAGAGGTTGGGAAGATGAAGCCGAAAGATACACCACTCTCATGCTTCCTTCCAGTAGGAGTTGCTCCTCTTGTTATATCCAAGAAAAAAAAATTCACAGGAGCAGAGAAAACAGAGAGTCCTGTCACCCAGGGCTGATGACTGGCCAGACAGAAGCTGAAGAAAGGAGGTGTGATAGCGTTCACAGGAGGAGTAGGGGAAGGTTATGGGGATCCACCCAGCCGGGCTGACCCTAGACCACTGTCCACTTCGGAGCTTCACACCATGCAGAGAACAAAGAACTAGAAATTGGAGTGACAATAGGGATTTTGAGGGTTTCAAGATTAATTTCAAGCGGTGCAGCGTCAAAAAGCACCAAGCCGTGATGGAGTGGAAGCGGATGGAGATAGAGCTAGGAGAAGGGCAGAGTGGGAGCCCGTCAGCCTGGGCTGCCACCAACCACAGGTGTTCCTCCTTCTCTGTCCAGAAACTAGCAGCCAGTGTTTATATGGTGCTTCTCTGCATGAAGTCATTGCTTTGGGTGAATTATAAATTTTGTTTGTTTTTATTTTGCCACTTCATCTTGTGCAGGGGATACTATTTTAATTTTTGTATTAGGCTTAGAGACGTAAACATCATTGTTCAAATTAGGAAAAGCAGCATGTGGCAAATCAAGTGCTTGGAGTAACAAATCTGACCTTCGAATGCTGTACAATTTCCATATATGCTAGTGCAACTTATTTAAGATGATTTTAAATTTGCATGATAATCTGTACCTTCCAAAGTGTAATAAAAAACAGAGAGAATTGTGTGGCAATGTGTAAACTAGAGAGACCATTAACCGCTTTCACATGCCACCCATGAATTTGTATAGTCTGAGACTAAAGACATAGTTCATGTTAGTGTTTCTCACCCAGAGCTGAAAAAACAAGCTGCTCACAGTTCCTCCTAATTCCAGCATCTACACCACTTCACTCCCTGAGAACACGATCAATGGACACTTTGCCCACCTAGTAGAAAGGGCAGCCCCAGGACCAAATTCACCTTAGTTACACTTCAGTCCTGGACATGGAAGGTTTACTATGGGAATATTTTGCCAAAAAATATCACAAAGATCATTTTTGTAATTTTAGGTGTACGTTTATTTTAGGTGTATGTTTATTTTCAGCTGAAAAGCAGTAAGGTTTTATGAATTATTCTGAAACACACAATTTAAGGTGAGGAGGCCCTGGAATCCCTTAGTAGCCCATATCAAACCTCTCTCTTTTTCTGATTTTAAATGAAAACACTATACCTTCAACTTAAGATGCATTAAAACAAGCAAAAACAAAAAACCCAAACAAACAAAAATCCTTACATTTGGTTTATTTCTTCTTGTCTTATTATATCTTGGCTTAAATTAAGTTTTATGAAAGTTTTCAAATCTCTTAATCTCTTGTCATATTAAAAGTTAAATTTTCAAATAAAAAATATTTTAAGCTTGTTTGTAACTGTGATAATAAATACTGTTGTACAAATTTGTATTGAGATACTAATTCAAACACTGAAGTGCATAAACATAGGAAAAAAAATTTCCCCCGAGGAACAACTGTTGTATAAAGAAAAAGATTTGAAAATAATTTCTCAAAATTACTACTAGTAAAGAGAAAAGAAAGAATTTTTTTTTCATTTTTTAATATAATATGCTTAAAAGCAAAAAACTGGTATTTTTTTCTAATTCATTTTACACTCTTTCCTCCTGGTCTATATTATGCTTCCTCACCAAAACCTAGTTTCATTTTGCTGTATAGTGTGTCACGGTAACAAAAATACCAAGTAGGATTTTCTCAATGCATTTGGGATTACCCATTTATCTCACATCTTAATCCTTTTGATCTAAAAACTGCTGTTTTGTAAAATTCTGAAAAGCTGACAGCACAATTGCATGTCCTTCCTCTTACAGGGAGCCTGCAAACAGAGCCTGGATGCCCACTATGTGCTCAACTGTACAATGACAAATGTTTATAGATAATTGCCCCATAAGGCAGGTATCTTGTTGATGACACACATAGTATTTGAAAGACACGTGAGCGTAGTCATGATCTAATTTCCTAAGTAATGTGTGTATTTAGAAGACTGACAGAAGAGATGCCCAGGACACAGCAAAATGATGTGGCAGAAAAGAAAGGCAAGATGAAAATGACTATTTTTTTTTCTTGGTTTGTTTTCTTTGTAGTGTGGAGATTTACACATACTTTGCTTTCTCCTTGAATGTCTTAAAAGGACATAATTACTGTAAAAAATTCACTACTCACATGCAATGGTGGACCTTAAAAGACGAAGGAAGGCTGGGGTCTGGATCAGTCTTGGGAAGGACTCCTGGATCTCCTTTCCCTCCTGCTCCTCAGGAGGTCACCCATTCTCCAACAGGTCCCACCAAGAATAAGTGTGAAGATGGCAAGATGAGAGGAGCCAGGGAAGTCGGGTGCTGCTGTCTTTCCAGCACATTCTTCTTCCACTGGACACTGTTTATTTTACATTTTTTTTCTTCATTTTGTCTCCTGTCTTTTAAGGTCGCAGCGTTAAGCTCAGACTTTGCAGGAAAAGTTGACTACTCTTCCCTAAGGGAAAGAAAATCAAATGATCTTATAAAACCATTAAAACATTTTACTGTTACGTTTTCCAGGTTTTAGATAGTCCCTCTGACCCCACCTCTCTCTCCTCTAGAATACTGATGATCTAACTTGAGAAGATGGAAAAGAAGAGTCCTGTTTGGTGAAGTTTGGCGGAGCTGTCTGGGTCACTCTGACCTCTCGCTGAGGCCGGGTTGCACTGCCGGCCTCTCAGCTCAGTCACACACCTGCTTGGGTTTCTATTTAACTCTCACCCTTGCATTTGTTTCATCTTACAAGCATAAAGACTCTGCCATAGCCATGCATTCTAGTCCCTCTGGCAGCAAGCAAAGCTCTCTGCATTTTGATTAAGGAAGGGCCTTACATCACAGGCTTGCTTTTTATAGAGCATTGCAAAGGAGGAGGATTTTCAGTGTGATTCCCACTGACCTTTTTCTCACCATAGGCTGCAGTAAAATGCACAGCAACAGAAAGAACCAAGCTGAAACAGCTCCCTGTCCACTCTTTACCCACCCACGTTCTGCATGAGAGATGAGCAAAAATGTTGAGACCCCAAGGAAGTTTCAGTGCAATGGTGTCAGTGGCCTCCTTCCTTCATGTCCCTGCTCTGAGGATGACTTTGTTGTCTCTTTAGCTTCTCCCCCCGCCCCCCACTGCTTTCTTGAATCCACTAAAAAAAAGCATGCCCACGTCTTTTCTCACATATCTGGAGTGGTTAGCAGTCAATTATATCCTCTTTTCTCACCTTTCTCATCTAATTCATCAACTTTTTCTAATATCTGAACGATATTGTGTATAACGATTTGAGTAATGAGTGTCTCAAATGAAATACTTTTAGCAACTTCTATTTTATACCAAGTATGGGAACGTCATCATAAGTGCGCTTTACTGAAGTTTGATGTGCAAAAACAAAATATTAAGCTGGCTACAGTTTTAATTCTGTTACTGAGGCAAAAGGAGTTTGTTAAATAACAAAGTTTCTGACTTAAAGTGACAAGTACGATAAGACGGTAGTTACATATCAATACTTCCGTGCAATAAATAAACACAATAAAACCACATGGCAAAGTCAATGGATGAGAAAACTTTTCTTATCAATAAACTCTACACTTTTAAATTAAGTGGTAGAAAATTCCAAGTGATGACAAGAGTATGTATTCAAGAGTAACACTGAATTAGATACTATTTTTTCATGAATTTTTTTGTGGTCACTCAGAATAAAAACCAAGACTCAATGTATAATGTATTAAGTAAAAGTGGATACCTTGATTTATAATTGAGTCATACAGTTCTCTTTAAAATTGATGATTTACACATGCAGGTGTAAATTATGATAATTTTTAAATGCAATTATTAAATTTGATTTTTTATTATTGGTCAGAACATACTATTTAAATACAAGTACCACATCATTTTCAAGAGTTTAAGGTCAAAACTACAATTCTGGGAGACATTGAACATCTGAGGGGATGAGAATGCTATTTTGCGTATGAAAGTCAGACATGTTAAAAAGCATCCAATATACTTAAGTAAACCATGCTCCAGATTTCAGGTATTACTCTAACTTTTCCTAAGTAAAATAACTACTCCCATTTTCTTTATTTATATTATATATCTATATTTTTTAAAGAAAGAACAAAAATATGTAGTGGGAACAAACTCAGTGCAGCGCGTTTCTTTGTGCTTTCCACATTACTAATAAGTTCTCGGGGTGAAGTGTACACCTTCGTGATGCACTGAGGGTGTTCTGCACTCAGGCTTCACACCCAGGTCTCCAGCTACCCCATCAGAGTGCAAATTGTGGATGACAAGTCACAGAGACAAGCAGTTGAGAAGACACATACTTGGATGCCATACATATCATCAAATTTGTTTCTCACTAACTTCAAACTCTCAGTACCTGAAAGCATACTTCAGCCCTCTTCAGGATATTTCATCATTAAAGATAATATATGGGCAGCAACTGCACAGTGTCTGGTATGTCATTAGCACATAATAAATTGCAGCATTTGTTAGCATATTGTTTGCTCATATCTTTTTCAAATCCAGGGGAAAAGTAAAGCATGTGCAGAAAACGGTTTCTTTGTGGAAAAACAGAGCTCAGGGTCTTAATGATGTATCATCTCATTAGGTGAGTCATTAACACCTCATGATTCCAAGGCCTACCTACCTCAGTGTTAAATGCATTTACAAAAGTTGAGACAATCTTCCTGTATGGTAGGGTAAGTAAGATGAGGAAGAAAATAGCTTACAGTTACCACATGCTAAAATTATCATCAGTTGCTAAGTAGGATGCAGAAAATAACCTGGGCATTTAGGTGCTGCATATGTAAAAACTAGCGCAATGAAGTTATCTAATGAAGACAAATGTCCTGTGTTTATGCTCTTATCCTCATATTCACACATAAAACTGCATGTTCACCATTTAACACGCATCTTTTTCTTTATATATGGCAGATTGTCCTCCTGACTCCTGATCTCATTTAACTCACACAGAAATAGATGTTTAGAATTCCCAAAAGGTTCTTTGGGTTCCCCACTGACATTATCAGCAGGGTATGCATCTCTGATGAATCGTTTTTTTTAAAACAATGTCTCATCATCTATCTCAAAACACAGATTGCAACTCTCCAATATAGAATTAGATACAAGAACATTTGAAATGTATTTGGAGTTCATCAAAATGTTTGCTAACCTCTCTTTTTATCCCCAGAGGTGGCTGTCAGACAATCGGCCTAAAGGATTCTGGGAAGAGGTATGAATCGACCTGATGAAGGACGTGACAAGGTGAGGTCCATCCAAGCCTGGGCTCCACACCAGTGTGTGTCAGGAAGCCAGAGGTTTCTACGGAGCATCTCACGACAGATGCTGCTAGCTTCCACTCACACATATCAGCGTCATTTGAAGGACAGGGAGGGAGGTTCATTTTCATCAAGTGGATTCTCAGAGAGCTGGCAATGCATCGGTCTTGATCCACCAGTTACTCCAAGAAAATTTCCTGATTAATTTTCAGATAAAAAGAAAAATGTGTCAGTTGACCTTAACTGAGACTCCTTTCTTTTTATTAACACATACTAATTGTACATATTAATAGGTTCAGTGCTCAGCAAAACTCAAGGCACAAGGAGAGCTACTCCCAGCCAACTTAGTCACTTCCACTAGGAGGGGAGCTGCGGTGGGAAGTTTGAAGGCTTTGGGGACTGATGCAGGCAGAAGACTTGAGGCAGAAACACAGATTCCATCAGGAGTCCTTGAACAGAACCACATGAGGTCCCTGATTCCCAGCTCGTACCATGTGAGAGGCGCAAGGCAAGGGATAGTCATCTAAAGTGGTGAGCAATCAGGGAGCTACTGGGACAGAGGCATCAGAGATGGGCTCCTGGGTCAAGTGATGCTGTTCAGGAGAGTGGTCCAAAGGCTCTACCAGAGAGATGTCGGGTCCCAAAACCACAAACTACATTGTCAGTGGCTTAAAGATGTGGGTACAGCTTCTCCACATAATAACACTGGAACTAAGTGGGAGAAAAGAAAAAAAAAAGCTGACTGATTTGCTAGTTTCAAAGCCACTGGACTTGTAAAGGTTTGAGTGTGGGCTTCTCGGTTTCAAAAACTGCTGTGGAAGTGTTAAGACCACTAGGGGCCCAGGTACTGAGGCCTTTCTGGTTTATTTGTATAGCTAGCAATTTTCTCAAAACAATGACAACAGCAGGCCTCAGGCCCACACCTTGAATCTGAGGGCTTCTCCTGAATGACAAAATACCGAAACAAATAAATCTCCAAAGACAGTGGTATTAATTCAAGTCCAGGTTAGAGTCACTAACATCCATTACTTCAGAAATCAATTACCTTGTTCTTGGCGAAGGATTTATAAAGAAATGTAACTCACGCCCAGTTCTGTGTAGCTTGTGTGCTCACCTGTGTGTACACACCCAGGCCTGCCCCTGCGCTCGGAAGAGTCGCATTCAGTGTATTTCCATTTTCCTCTTTCCCCTTGCAATTTCTCTAGGATTTTCTTCATTCTCTCCTCCAGTGCTGCCTGACACGCTCCCCTTGGCCGAAGCCCAGAGATCAAGCACAAAACCCCACCAGATGGAAAGGTGAACGCAGGGCTGTAGAGGCTGCCACACCAGCTGGCAGGGCTGCCATTGCCCAGGGACTGCCCAGGGTGGAGCCAGGCCCGACGTGATAAGTGTAATACGAAGGTTTCTGTGGCGTTGTTTTTGTTTTTGTTTTTCCTTCCTTTCCTTTCTTTCCTTCCAAACAGACTTGAAGGAAAGCAATGCCTATGATATTTATTAGTACCAGGAAAATAATTTACGAATAGAAGGAAGAGAGGAAGATTTTTTTTTTCTAATGTTTTCAAAGAGTTGGAATTTTCACAATATAGTTCACTGAAATCAATGGTAAAAATGGCACCTTCTCAATCTGACAGGTAAGCTCCATTTAAATTAATTTCCTGGTTTTTCTCACCATGGATCTTCATCTATGTGATTTTCAAACATCTGTCATAATGTGACAATGATATTATTATGCAATTATTTAAGTAGGTAATGTCTGATGCTGTTCTGGTGGCCATAACAAACATACTCGAGAATGGGGGACTTCATAAATCACAGAAATTCATCATTCACATTTGTGAAGGCCTAACGCAGTTGCAATGTGTGGCGAGGGCCTTTGTTCACAGAGAGCCCTTCCAGAAATGTGCTCCCAGAGCAGGAGGGGAGACAGCTCCTCCCCTCATTCAGGCACTAATGTCCTTCACCCAGGCTCTGAGGATGACTCAATGACCTCTTAGTACCATTGCCTCAGCGAGTAAGTTCCGGGTGCTCTTAGGTTCCAAAGACACAAGCATTCAGACCAATAGTACTTACTATTTATGTTATTATAGTAAATATGCAATTATTCTATCTAATAATAGTAGATATTATAATAATATATGGCATGCCATCAAAACAGAAAAAAAAGATTTACCATTTTGTCTGAAATGTTTTGAGGTTACGAAGTAATCGGTTGAAAACGAAACCTATGCTTTCTGCTAACCAGTTGACCATAGAAATTCATGCAGGAGTAAGAATTTTTTTTTTAACTAAAGAAAAAATATCATAATAGTGGAAATATACTAAAAGTTCCACATTCAAAAAAATTAACTTACTGTGTTGATATCCAATTAAAAGAGAAACAAACGTGTGTATATACATATATAAAATACATACAATATATATATATAATATGTATAATATATATTTTATATATATCATACAATTTGGCCTAATTCAGGCTAATTCACCGTTTCTCTTTTCATTCCATTATAAGTCAAGATTTTCCTTCTGATTACATGTTAATTTTCCATAAATTCATACATACAATCCACATAATATATAAATGAACAGGACACTGACTCCCAAGAAGAATGTGGAAAACTGAAAAAGCTTGTTCCTACAAGAACAAAGAACAGAAAGCTGCCAGATAATCTATATGTTTACAATTTTTGTGTACCCACCAGGGGGCTGATATCACAGAGCAATCAATTAACCTGAAATCTACAGAAAGAGACACCTTCAAGGAGAACTAGCATGACAGAACTTGCTTCCTGGAACAGATACTACTAGGAAGAATTCATCTAAAAATTGTTAACAAATAACTCAAGGCCAAGTGTGAGCTAAGGAGAAGATATAAAGGCCGTGGGAGTGGCAGGTGCAAGAGGAGTTCTGCTGCCCACCAGGCTCTTCTCCTTGAACTCCACCTGCAGCTCTCAAGATGGCTGGGCTGAGTCCTGGGAAAACCTCCCCAGGCTCAGGGCCTCCTGGGGTGACAGCTGATGCCTTGCATGTGCAGAACCCTGAACAGGACCCCATCTGCCATCTCTCCTGTGGAACAAAGACTTTGTGCATAAAGACCAACTCTGTCCTCATGGCTCTGTTGAAACCCCTGCAATTAGGGAGATCCACCTCCCTAAACAAGAAAACAAAAGCAGAAGGAAGCCCTGAGTCCCTGAGGATGGAGGGGTGCAGCCAGATCCATGTTGGGCCAAGTAGCTCAGAGAACATCAGGCCCCAAACCGAAGTGCACCTGCCGTGTAAGAACCTAAGATACCATCTCACTCCAGTAAGATTGGCAGCCATTAGGAAGTCAAACAACAACAAGTGCTGGTGAGGATGTGGGGAAAAGGGTACACTTGTACATTGCTGGTGGAACTGCAAATTGGTGCAGCCAATTTGGAAAGCAGTCTGGAGATTTCTTGGAAAGCTGGGAATGGAACCACCATTTGACCCAGCTATTCCCCTTCTCGGTCTATTCCCTAAAGACCTAAAAAGAGCATGCTACAGGGACACTGCTACATCGATGTTCATAGCAGCACAATTCACAATAGCAAGACTGTGGAACCAACCTAGATGCCCTTTAATAGACGAATGGATAAAAAAAAATGGGGCATTTATACACAATGGAGTATTACTCTGCATTAAAAAATGACAAAATCATAGAATTTGCAGGGAAATGGATGGCATTAGAGCAGATTATGCTAAGTGAAGCTAGCCAATCCCTAAAAAACAAATGCCAAATGTCTTCTTTGATATAAGGAAAGTAACTAAGAACAGAGTTGGGAGGAAGAGCATGAGAAGAAGATTAACATTAAACAGGGGTGAGAGGTGGGAGGGAAAATGAAAGAGAAGGGAAATTGCATGGAAATGGAAGGAGACCCTCATGGTTATACAAAATTACATACAAGAGGAAGTGAGGGGAAAGGCGGAAAAAAAGGGGGGAGAAATGAATTACAGTAGATAGGGTAGAGAGAGAAGATGGGAGGGGAGGGGATGGGGGATAGTAGAGGATAGGAAAGGCAGCAGAATACAACAGACACTAGTATAGCAATATGTAAAACAGTGGATGTGTAACCAATGTGATGCTGCAATCTGTATACGGGGTGTAAATGGGAGTTCATAACCCACTTGAATCAAAGTGTGAAATATGATATGTCAAGAACTATGTAATGTTTTGAACAACCAACAATAAAAATTTAAAAAAAAGAACCTGGAACTGCTAGAAAGCTGGGTAAAGAAAGGCTGTGAGCACAGGAACAAAGATACATTCCCAGTGACTTCCCCTAACTGGTCAGATGAGTCAGGAGAAATGGAAGTGACTTTTAAAAAAGAGATCAACCAGGGTTCTGTACTCAGAGAAGGAACATTTCAAGATGAAGAGGAAATAAGGTGCCCATGACAAACCCATGTTTAGTAGGAAAATGTATCAACAGAGATCTACACTGTAACAAGCACTATAAGAAGACAGCTGCAGAAGGAATATAAAACTGACGGAGCCAAGAACAGTGCACGCTCATAATCCCAGCCACTCCAGAGGCTGAGGCGGGAGCATTGCAAGTTCAAATGCCAGCCTCAGGAACTCAGTGAGGCTTAAAGCAACTTAGTGAGACCCTCTCTCAAAATAAGATAAAAAGGATTGATGATGTGGCTCAGTGGTTAATGTCCCCTGGATTCAATCCCCAGTACTAAAAAGAAAAAAATAAATATTCCCTCTCAAAAAAAAAAAAAAAAACCGATGGAAAGCTGGATGTACACAAGCAAATAAAGAGTGTAGAGTAGGGTAGACAAAGATAATTTTTTAAATTTGTTATTTTTTATTTTTTGAAATCTGTGAAAGCAATTTATTCTCCAAAGCAAAAGTAGTAGCAACATTTTGAATTTACAATGCACTTAAAAGATATACACATGACAGAGAGGCAAAAATGGCAGAGAGGTTGAAAGCATGCAGTTGTTAGAGTATTAAACCATGTGTGAAATAGTATGCAATCATTTGAAGGTGGAATTTAATCAATAAAGGTACATATTTTATTGCTAAGATAATATTTACCTTATTATTCTACTAAGACGAAATAAGGATGTGTGGTGATGGATATGTTAATTAGCTTGATTTGACCATTTCACAATCTGTTGATGTAATTCTGTCAATATATCCTGTTTACAGCACCAATACACAATTTCCATTTGTCAATACTACAAGTGATCAAAATACGCATATTTTGAACCATATGGAAATTACTAAAAGCGTTTTAAAGACCATATTAATAATAATCCAAGACTAGAAACAAAATGAAATCATGGAAAGTACTGAAACAGGAAGGTAGAAATAAGTGAGAAATAAAGAAACAGAAGAAATAAATATCAAAGAGCAAAATGGAAGTTTTAATCCAACCATATAAATAACAATGTAAGTGTTCTAAATTCACTGAATAAAATACAAGCTATAATTTTTAGGGAAAATACCCAAATCCTAACTATATATTGGTTACAATAAAATCTACATTAAAATAATGACAGAAATAGGTTAAAATAAAAAGAAAAAAGTAAACTATTCAAACACTCACAGAAAGCAAGCTGGAGTAGCTACCATCAATCTTCTGGGACAAAAGGTTGCCTGTCAGGCAGAAAAACATCATAGAATGCTAAGGGGTCTCTGATCCATGAAGGTATGTCAGTCTCACTAGTACACGGACAGCTTCAAAATTCCTAGGGCATGGACCAAAAGGACAGCAGGAAGGAACAGCAGTAGTCAGTGAACTTTGGAAAGAAAGAAACCAAGTATGGTGATGATGGACTCATCTATGTCTAAACCTCATAGAAAGCTACACTAAACCTCATAGAAAGCTACACAGGCCATCACAGTGCAATTTAGAGAAATTTGGAATACACACACACACACACACACACACACACACACAAAGAGAATTTGGAAACAGAGAGAGAGAATGAATAGAGTTGAGAAATAGACTCACAGGCAAAGTCAATTGATTTTCAAGAAAAATACTAAAAAATACCAAAGCTATTCAATAGAGAAACTATAATTTTTGCAACACATGTTCCAGGAATTAATGAAAACAAAATACACATCTATGTCTATGCTTTCTAAAGAGAAAAATCTAATATAGAACATGGAAACTATAAGAAGTGCTGTGTTTGAAGAACTAGGAAAAAAAAAAGTCCTAAAATTCATTTTGAGGAATAAAAGACCCACAATAGCCAAAGCAATTCTAAACCAAAAAAGCAATGCTGAAAGCATCACAATACCTAATATCAAATTATACTACAGAGCTCTAGTAACACAATCTTCTTGGTACTGGCATCTAAACAGACACACAGACCAAGGGTACAGAATAGAAGACACAGAGACAAATGCACACATCTATAGTCATCTCATCCTTGATAAAGATGCCAAAAACATACACTGAAGAAAAGGCAACCTTTTACAAATGGTGCCAGGAAAACTTGCTATCCATATGTAGAAGAATGAAACCACACCCTTATCTCTCATCTTGCACAAAAGCCAACTCAGAATGGGTCAAAGACCTAGCAACCAGATCAGAAATGACACAGCTCCTAGAAGAGCTCCGAGGGCCAATACTCCAGCTTTCAGTCACAGGCAATGACCTTCTCAACAGTACCCTTTAAAACTTAGGAAATAATGCTAAGAGTTGATATATAGGATGGCATCAAATTAAAAAGCTTCTGTACAGAAAAGGAAACAATCCAGAACATGAACAGAGAGCCTACACGATGGGAGAAAATCTTTACCACCTGTACCTCAGATAGATCATTGATCTCCAGGACATACAAAGAACTCAAAAAACACCAAAAACAACCCATTAACTCAATCAATGAATGGGCAAAGGAACTGAACAGCACTTCATAGAAGAATATGAATGCTCAAAAATATATTTAAAAATGTTCAACATCTCTAGTAGTTAGAGAAATGCAAATTGAAAATATACTGAGATTGCATCTCTCTCTAGGCAGAATGGTAATTATCAAGAATACAAGTAAAAATAAATACTGACAAGGATGTGGGGAAAAAAGCTACACTCAAACATTGCTGGTGGGCCTACCAATTGGTGCAACCACTGTGGAAAGCGGTATGGAGATTCCTTAGAAAACTTGGAATGGAACCATCATTTGACCCAGTTATCCCACTCCTTGGCCTATACCCAAAGGACTTAAAATCAGCATACCACAGTGACACAGGCACATCAATATTTATAATAGCTCAATTTACAAAGGCCAAGCTGTGGAATGAACCTAGATTCCCTTCAGCAGATGAATGGATAAAGAAAATGGAGATATATGTGCATATCTATCTATCTATCTATCTATCTATCTATCTATCTATCTATCTATCTATCTATATATACACACACACATACACACACAATAGAATATTACTCAGCTATAAATAAGAATGAAATTATGGCATTTGCCTGTAAATGGATAAAACTGGGAATATCATGCTAAGTAAAATAATCTAGTCCCAAAAATCCAAAGGTTGAATGTTCTTTATGACATGTGGATGCTAACCCATAACGAGGGAGGGTAGGGAGAGGAAGTATAGAAGTTCAGTGGGTTAGACAAAGGGGAATGGAGGAAAGGGAGGGGGCATGGGAATAGGAAAGACAGTGGAGTCAATTGAACTTAGCTCTCCTGTGTTCATAGATGAATACATGACCAGTGTAACTCCACATCACGTTTAACCACAAGAATGAGATCCCAATGGGAATGGGTGGCACCCCATGTATGTCTACTTTGTCAAAATACACCCTACTGTCATGTATATCTAAAAATAACAAATAAAAAAAAGAAAGTCAAGAGGGATAAAAAACAGTGATTACTGGATGCAGGGAGGTAGAGGGGCTGAAGGGGGTGGACAATAGGTACCCAAACACAGCCTCTGGAATTAATACGTTTCCATGCTCCATATCACTGTCAGACTATAGTTGTTGTATATTGTGTATTTTAGGAAGACTTAGAAGAGCAAAGCTCTGAGGCTCCAAACAGAGAAATAATAGGGAGACAGAAATGCTAATTTCCCTGATTTGATCAGTATGTGTCAAATGCATGTTAAATATCATACCACACTCCCAAATATACACAATTATTATATATTTATCTCAATTTCTAAAAAATAAATGAACACTGATATACATGATTATATAGAGGAATCTTGAAGGCTTTAGGCAAAATAAAAGTAGCCAAACACAAAGAACAGCATACTGGAAGATTACATTCATATGATACCTGAAAAGGCAAAAACTGGGTGGACGTGAAGACACGTTGTCCAGTAGCAGAACATGAAGGGGAAATTGGGCACAGAGACTGGGAATCTGGGCTGGTGCTGGGGCGGATTCTGCCTTGACTTTCATGATGACTTGACCATAGGACTTGGTCCAAAGCCACAGAACTGCACCCTGAGAGGGGGTTTTACTGTATATAGAATTTGGTACAGAAATGGGAGGAGATTGAAATGCTCTATAAGATTTTAACACTCATAACAAATCAATGTAAATTAAAGTTAATCAATAAAAGATAACACATACATAGGGGCTGGAGTTGTATCTCAGAGGCAGAGCGCTTGCCTTGTACGTGTGAGGCACTTCATTGATTCCCAGCACCACATATAAATAAGCAAATAACATAAAGGTTCATCAACAACTTAAATAAATAAATAAATAGATAGATAGATTAAAAAGATAACACACACTCTTATTTTGGAAAAATATTAATTTATATATTGACCTGTATATGGTTTTAGAAATCAAAATCAATTTGTTTTCTTACATTACCAACTTCATATGCTGCAAGAAGGAAGTTGTGATGGGCAAAGAACAAAGAGTGGGTAGGCAGAAAATGATAAATGTCAAAAGTGCACGATCCTGTTTCTTTGTTTTGTATACAGGTAGAACCAGTCTCATTAAAATGATTAATGTTTGATCACAGCACTTTATTTGTAAAACTGCAGAGAAATTTTCTTCAAGCAGAATTACAAAACTGTCTTTGTGTCTGGTGTGGTTAGAATGTCCCCACCAAAACTCCTGTTGACATGAGTCCTACTGAGTTACTAAGAGGTCAGACAGAGCGGGACCTTCAGAGGTGATAGGTCAGGGGGCGGAGCCAGCCCTCTGTGGGTCAATAGAAGAGGTTCTGAGCTTCTCAAGAGTGCATCTGCTGACAAGCTCAGCTTGGCTGTCTCCTGTATGGACCCTGTCAACTTATGACGCCTGTCACGTGTGCTTCCTCGGGTTGCCCCAGAAAGATTCCATCAACAGAAAGCCCTCACCAGGGTCCTTTAATATCCCAGCCTCCAGAACCCTCATGGGAATAAACCTTTGTTCTTTATAAATCACCTTGTCCATATATCCAGATACAGTAACAGAAAACAGATCATGCCCTAGCAGTTCTTCTCCATCCCCATCTCTTTTCCACTCCCCTGCCTCTGGCCTTCTTCATCTCTGCTTCCCTCCTCACTGAGATTCCTCCCTCCCGACCTCAGAGGAGTTTAAAGTGCCACCTCCCTGTGAAGGCTTCCCTAGAGGGGAGGCCAGACACCACCACAGTGTGTTTCTGCGTTAGGAGCTCTCTGCTTTCCAAGGTACTAACAGTGAACAGCATGAGAGTTTCAATATGCTTTTCAAAATCTGCCTAAACTGCATGCTTAATGAACTGTGACTATTTATGTCATTGTATCCCCAGCATCGAACCCTAATTAATAAATGAATAAACTGAGTCTGCTTGGAATACATATTAAGCCATCAAGATAAGTACTTAATTTAATTTGGCATTGCATACTTGGCCAAAAATATTATTAAATACATAAATTAAGTTTAACCTCAGAGATATTTGAACTTGTAAACATAATAAATAATTGATATTTGGAGTGAAAAGGAAAACTTTTGCAAGATAGGCATCTGGCCAC
The DNA here is from genome assembly GCF_964194105.1 of Spermophilus citellus. Taxonomy (NCBI): domain Eukaryota; kingdom Metazoa; phylum Chordata; class Mammalia; order Rodentia; family Sciuridae; genus Spermophilus; species Spermophilus citellus. The sequence continues at coordinate 125,523,805 of NC_138198.1, forward strand.
AACAGTCAATTAGAGAAAGAAGCTTTCAGCCCTTATTGAAATGTTCTGATGCTGGCTCTCAGCGCTGTATGATGTCAGATTCTATTATGGGATGGATTCCCAGCCAGGCAGCCTGGGTCCAGGAGAGCCAGCACAGAACCACAAGCAGGTTAACTAATCTTGTGCTTCAGTGTCCTCAGCTATAGACCAGAGCAAATGACAGTACTTGGCTGATACTCGGGCAAAACAAGCATGGCAACTGGCTCGTGCTCAGCTTGCAATAAATGTTGGCCATTTTTATCAGAGATTGGTACTTAGCCTTTGAGTGACAGAATTCTAACATAGAATCAAGTGCAACAATAGCAAAACCAATTATCTCATTTTAACACTGCTTTTATTTTAATACCTTAGATATTAAACAATTTTCATACATTTTAAGTCTGAACACTTTCATAATCTAAAAGATGGAAGAAAACTACAGATGTGCCCAATAAATTAAGACTTAAAGAAAATTTTAATGCCGTCCATAAACTCCATTCTTTACATCTCTTAAATATTGTATTAGAGGTTTTCAGAAACACATTTCATGATGTTTTTCAGTTCCCCCATTCCAAGATTGGGGATCACAAACAGCACCATCCATCAGTGAATCAAACATCAAATTACATTTGACAAGGAATATTAAATCCTTGTTGTAGCAGATTCAGATTTATGTTTTGGATCTAAAACACAGTGTTTAGTTAAATGTAAAATAACAAAACCCAATAACCATACATATTGATTTAAAATGAACCAGTCTTGACAGATGAAATTGGTTCATTTTGAATGTTTTGTAGAGGAAAACCAAGATGAAACCTCACATCCCTGACTCTGGAGACACACGACCAATGGATTTGCCACTATTGGAGAAGCCTTTTCTATAAATTAGAACTTCAACAGCTCTAGATGCATACACTTGTTACTAAAAATTTTTACTATGAAATAGTAGCACATAACTTTCCTCTAATTTGTCATAAGGGCCCTTATTTTGCTAGGCATCTAAGTCCCCAAACTGTCACAATTAGTCATCAAGGTCTCTGCCCCCAGGTCTCTTGCCTTGATTGCTTTCTTCCTCTTCCAATCTTCCATGTTCATTTGGAGTTCTTCAGCCATCTGGAGACCTTCAGGCTTCTGCCAACCAGATTCCTTTCATCAAGTTCCACTGTTTCACATTTGCCGTAAACCAGTGATGAATGGACTAGCTGAACCTGCATCTTCATTAGCACTGCCATCATTTATTATTGCCATGCTACTGATTACACCTGCAGAAAAATTAGAAGACTGAAAAGTGGCAAGCATTGGCAGGAGCGAGGTGACGTGGAGCCCTTGTGCATGATTGGAGGGAGCCTATGGTCACTGTTGTTCTGAACAGGAGTGTGACTGTCATGGCCAAATTTGGTATCCATGCACTGAGACCAAGCACGTGAGCAGGCGCATGTGTGCGTGTGCATGCAAGTGTGGGTGTGTAAGCACATGAGTAGTCCTGGAATCATTGTACTCACCTCTTTAACTAACCACAGTCTAACCTTCCTAGAATCCTACCATTTCTAGAATTACCACCAATCACTGGATGTTGAACTCTGAGAAAGTTATTCAATCTCTGTATCTGGTAAATGGAATAAAATGGGGCTAATTCACAAATTTGTTGGGATTATTACCTAAAGTAATATGGGTCAAAAAAATAGACCAATATAATGATAGTGGCTTTATAATTAACAATTGAAAACTGGAAGCAACCTAAGGATCCTTCACCATGCAAACTGAGTACAATCCAGGGTTTATCACAGAACTCTACACAGCAGTGAAAGTGAAGAAGCCACTCACACATGCAGTGATATGGAGGGATCTTGTCAAACACATGATGCCAGGGAAAACAGCCAGAGCCAGACCCACATGCAGCTTTACCCCATTTAAATGGCCTTCTGCAGTACAGAATGGACCAGAGATGTCAAACCCTGGGAACAGCGGACACAGAAATCAGGTGAAGGAGGCTGATGGACACTCTCTCTTTGCTTGAACAAGGTGGGGCCAAAGGTGTATCTGAGTTGTTACAACCAAGAGAACTCTACACTGTATGTAAAAGGGTAAACTTTACTCCATATGGTACCCTATAAACCTGATAAGCAGGTTCATTGAACTGAGTGTTTTCAAGTAAAAATTAACTAAACAATTTAAAATAAATAAGGAAATGAGGCACTTTGTAAGCTGCAATGTGAATTCAAGTTCAACATGTTATTAAAGGAATTTTTCATTAGATAATTGAGTAATTGTACACATTATAGTATATAGATGAATTGTTTTATAGTAATCTTTATGAAATATATTCATAAAATATCAAAGAAACATATAATTATTAATTTTTTCTAATCTAGGGATATGATACATTAAAGAGAAGTCAGGTAAGATTATCACATAAAATTATTAGAAAATTAGCATTCATATATTGCTGTAATAAGTAAATATGGTTGTTCTTATTCCATCTTTGTCAATGAGACTAGTCTCTTCTCTCTCTCTCTCTCTCTCTCTCTCTCTCTCTCTCTCTCTCTCTCTCTGACAGAAATAGACAGTCACCCAAGACCAGCATGACTCTCCGGTCCCTCTGTTTCCATCTACAAGCCCCGACTTCATGATTCCCAGTGCTGCCTTCTTTGCGTTTCTCTAACCCTTCCCATTCACGTCACCTGAGTGAAAGTCACTGAATGAGAGCCCTCCTAACTTCTTACTGGGAAACTTAAATATCTTCCCCAAAATTCCCATGAGGTATTCCCTTTCCAAGGAAGATTACCTCATCCTCCTCTTCTTAGAACTAGAAAAACTCCCAAAAGATCACTTATAAAACAGTGATCACTTGACAAATGTAAAAAGTGAAGGAACTGAGGGGTCCAGGAGAAAAGGTGTTCAGAGATTTGAGAGATGCCAAGATTTGAAAATTCTGAGCCAGGGACCTCAGGACAAGGTCACCTGCCTCAGGAAAACCAACTGCCAAGTGCAGAGGAAAAGCCACCTAAACCTGGTGAGAGCAGAGGGTAAAAGCGATAATCACAAAACCCAGGTATCAGTAAAAGACCAGGAACTTGATTATTAAAACTTGGCCCAGGGTGGAAGCCAGGGCTCAGGAACACTCCCCTCCCGCTGGCACAGAAACACAGGGCAGGCCAGCAACAACCAGGCTCCAGCTCCACAGCAAGGAGTACAGCAGGAAGTAGCCCTAGAAATCCAGCACGTGGGTGAAAGGCTTCTTCTGCTGTGGGAAAATCAGAAATGTGCGTCTGGGAAATCAGTGGACTCGGTACTATGGCTGGGCTCTGTGGGGAGAAGAATGAAGGAACTGGCTGAACTCCTCATCAATTGGGGGCAGGATGACACAGTCTTCATCCAGATCACAGCATTTATTCATTCTGATGGTTATAAAATCTGATTCAACAGTCAGAGTGGTGCAGTCCATGTGCTGTGTCATCGGGGCTTAATGTTGGAATCATTGGAGAGATTGTACAAGGTGGTGGTCAGAAGAACAGACTGGAATCTGACTGTCTAGCTGGAGTTAGAGCTCCTGCCCTTACTGTCTGACCATGGAAAAGCTGGAGGGTGACACTCATACCCCTGCTGTAGAGCTGGCATGAACAAAGGCATTTAAGTCTCTTGCAGAACACAGGCTGGTACACACAAGTGCTACAGAAATGTGCTCTGCCCTCAGCTGTGTGGCCACCTGAGTTTACACCATGCACATCATAGCTTCTCGGGCAGAAGGTCATAGTACTCTGAGATGAATGTGTTTCATAAGTGTTTCAAAAAGTCAGATTTGTTCTTTGAATAGTGTTTTTATTCCTTACTCTGTTTTATCCCTATTTTCATATGTGTGATTATATCTAACACACACACTCATATACACACACACATATAAATATGTTTTGCATAAGTACACGTACAGTTTTATATATATATATATATATATATATATATATATATATATATATGTTCTATGTATATTATTTGCCAAATTTATTTTATACTTATGCATACATTTGTTAACAAGAAACTCACTCTGACACTTGCAAAAAAGAATTTAAATGGGGCTGCAATTGGTGTAAAGATTCATAATTGCAGGGAGATTGAGATCAACTCCAAAGACAACAAAGAGAGATAGAGATTTATAATCAAAAGTAGAGTCAAGGAGTCAACAAAAAAAAATACCAACAGGAAAATTTCAGCTGATTTAAGAGGATTCTTGCTAAAGGTAAGGCAGAGTGAGCAGCTGTCAAGGGTGAAGGATGAGGAATTTCATAACATAGAGCAGGTGATCAGATATCAAGGGGAGTCCCATCAATCAGTCTTAGTAGGATTCTGGCTACCACTGGCTAGGCAGGGTTGAGGACAAGGCCCTGGGATGAGACCTTGATGAAAAAGAGGGCCCATGGGCCTGTCTAAAGTCCAGTCAAGGAGAGAAACCTCTGAGTCCCTCCTCTATTCAGAGTAGAGGTACTGTTACCTCTGAACAATGTAAGTCCAGCTCTCCTTTGATTGCCTCCTATTCCCTAAGGACAGCTGCCATGACTTGGTGGTAGAGCACTCAGGGATAATTCTAGATGTTAGGCAAGATGCATCCCAAGATGTCTGCAGGGCAGCATCCCAGGGCCAGGCTGAGGGTCCTGCACCTTCAGCTAGCTGGGCATCTTCTAGGGGAAATTTGGTTACCAGTCATCCACGCTAAGTGTTTCACTTCTATTTACAAAAGTGTAATCTACAAGGTTTTTATGAACTAGAATTTAAGAGAAAAGCAAGGATCCTGGGAGTCAGGTCTAGGTTCCCAGGGACACCAGTTAAGGAGGATGCCCAAAGAATTGGAGAGTTATAGCCCAGTGATAGGGAGAAAGAAGAGTTGAGATGTGGTAGGGACTGACCAAATCTGCAAGATGCCAAACCCATTCTATTTCACAGATAGTCAAACCTCAAAGACAATCAAGGAAACCTTAATCTGATGGCATACAAAGGTGTGCTAGTTTCCCAGACCAGAACATTTCTTTCTACATAAATCACTCTTTATTTTTAAAGATAACCGAAGTAAGATTATTTTTCTTTACAAAATAAGTCCTATTCTGATTAGATTTGACCGGGCCATTTATATAAGTGCAACAAAAGTGTTAATTGCCAATGTAGGTCTTTTTAAGTTTACATTTCTGACATCTTTCATAAGGAATCTCAGATTAGACTTTTAAAAGTCTCCTGAGGCTTAGGAAACAAGCCAAAAATCCCCAGGGGACTTCAACTTCAGTACTTATAGATTTGAGTGAATTCCTCCCTTCTCAAGGACTCAAATCATCATGAGCTTCTGGAGCCACCAAGAAATGACCTTCTATACTCACCTCAAAGGCTGGGGATGCTGCAAGCTGGGTGCCAGGCTGTTTTTCCCAAGCTTTGCAAGAATTGCCTCCAAGAAAGTCAGTCTCAGTTTCATAAAATTGGTCATATCTCATTCTCGGTACATCATTCTCAAGCATGACACACCCGTGGAAGGCTTGGTTATGTAAGTTTCCAGTTATGTGCTATGACAAGGACAGTTCCTTAGTGAAGTGTGTAAGTGGAGTCTCCCTGAGAGTTTCCAGAAGCTAGAGGGATTAGGCAGGAAGAAGGGGGAAAAAAGTGTTTCACTTCTATTTACAAAAGTGTAATCTACAAGGTTTTTATGAACTATAATTTAAGAGAAAAGCAAAAGCAGTATGTTGTGCCGGAAATTAGACACTGAACATCCACCAATACTCCAAAAAGTCATAATCACTCTTGATGAGCTCGTTCAGTCTCATGTACTTAATTTGTGACATGCTTGACCTTGTGTTAGTAATTTAATGGATCTATCTGGATCTATGCTCTTGGAGAAGAATTAGAATGAAACAAAAGGTATCTGTGGATGTGAAAAGATTTTTAAATGGTCATAGTTAAAGATGCTTTGGACTTTCCAGGGGCCTTCTTGGAAAGTCAGATCAACATTATGAAGAATTCATGTGAGATTTGATTCTAATAAGGGAAAATGTCAAAAATATTACAAGGTTTGATTAAATAAGATCTTAGGTTACTGTCAACCAATATTTAGCTTCTCTTTTAACTGAGATGACAATGAAATAATTCAAAATTAAATGTAGATCTCACAAAAATATAGTTCTTTTCTTAAATAAGAAGACCTGTTTCTCTTAAAATCAAGAGCACAATATTAAGCACACATAAAGCAGAGGGATTTTTTTTATAAGATACTGCATTTCATACGTAGACACTTAAAAGGTAAAGAGAACTCTTGTATAATTTCTTATTAAGAGAAGACCAATAGTCTTAAAGAACCTGACTGTTTTAATAAAGAGAAATCCACATTCTAGTTCAGCATTGATGTGCTATCAATACTAAGCCTTAAAAACAGAAGAACAATTTTATAAATAACTCCATCCAATCTTAGTCAGTTTTCAACAAATGATAAGATTCTTTTTTCCAAAATTCTTTTTTTCTGCAAACTGTCTACAAATTTTTATATCCATTCAGTTGTTCTTCTATGTTTTCTTCTTTCTAAGAAGGACACAATTACTTTTGTCCTTTAAATCATATATCCCACATTTCTAACAATGTTCTTTTCCTTTACTCTGATTAAGTTTTAAAATTTTACTTTCATATCTTGATCATAAACATTACCTATTAATGACTTTGTTTTTTTCTTTTTCCCACAGAGAAAAGTAGGAGACAGGCAAGTTTGCATTTTTGTGGAGACACCAGGATTCCATAGCTCACTGGTCAGCTTGGTGGACCTGCATTACAGGTGTGGGCTTCCTGAGTATGGGACTTTTAAGACTCAAATTTATTTTGCCTCTTTTTACCACATAAAAGAAAAAGATAAAATTTTAAAAATTATATTTAGGCTTCATGTTACAGTAATTTATCTTTTTTACTAATGTTGCTTAACTTCACATAACTCAAAGGTTGAAAATTACTGGGAATATTCTAGGAACGATTTTTAGACAATTCTAACATTAAGCAAAGACAACCATTGTTTCAAGTTATCACCCCTTTAACTTTTTTTTATAGCACCTGCTTATCAGACAACTACCATAAAAGCAAAAACCCTAAAATAGCTTAACATCTGAGTATTTTGTTTTCCTGCTGTGTTTGATATGAATGAAGTTATTCATTTATATTTCATCTTTTTTTCCAAAATTTTTTTAATATTTATTTTTAATAGTAGTTGCTCACAATACTTTCATTTTATTCATCTTTATGTTGTGCCAAGAGTTGAACCCAGGGCCTTGCATATGCTAGGTGAGTGCTCTACAGCTGAGCCACAACCCCAGCCCCCTGTATTTCATCTTTACTTGTACATTTGTTCATAGGTTAAATTTATAACATTTATACTCTAAGACATCCAGTATCTTACCTCATTTAATTAGTAAGATAAAGCAGAATATAAATTAATGCTCACATTATGCTTAATTCTGATACCCCAGAAAACATACTGGTTTTTAATAAGTCAGTAATACCAAAATAGTCTTATTAGTCAAAGATCTACTCAAGTCATGTGAAAGTGGAAAACATTTGGGTTAGTTGCTATATTTCTGGGATTTCTAAGACTATTTATGTAAGCACTTATCCATCTCTGCAGCCTTTGAATGCAATTCTTTCACAGGATTCCGTGATTGAACGTGATAATACCATCCACAGTCAGAAGAGCATCACACACACAGAGCATATGTGCCTGCACACCACAAACATGCAGACAGATGCCAATACAGCACTTACAGCTTTCATTCTAAGCATGTGATTGTGAATCACATAAACAGTACTATAAACTCCTGGTTTTGTGAAATCGTGGCTCACTTGGCTCTGGTTTGTTTCTGAGTCGTGTTTCTGTTGGATGGAGAGCATTCAGCCTACTTGCTCAGTAGCAGAGCTAGTGATTTCTATGCTGATTTGTGGGGGATGCTTTAAGATCTTCTTTTCCCCTGGTATGTAGTGGCCTGAGTCCCTTGAGAGTCTGTGATGGGGGGGTAGGGGCCAGAAGTTCAAGGTGGAAGATGCTGGGGGAGGGGCTGGAATACCAACAGAAAAGTGTCACAGTGTGTTCAGAGGGAGAGAGGAGGTCAGGGTTTGAAGATGTTCAAATCAGAGGAGTCAGGGACTTGAAGAGAAGATGGAAGATGGAACAAGGAGGATTGTAACCAGAAAGGGGAGGACGAGGAGGTATCTGAAGTTCACCACAGAAGTTTCAAATCATCCTTAGTAAGATCCTGCCAGTAAGAAAGGAAGGGTCCAGAACTGGCATCACAGGCAGAAGGTGCAGTCGGAGGGGCTGAGGAGGCTGTGGGGTCAGAGGACAGTGGAAGGTGTCATCACTGAGAAGCTTCTGTGTTCTGAAGGAGCTGCAGCTCACAGGGAAGCCTCCAGGTCTCCATCCAGCCTGTGTCTTATGATCAGATGCCCAGGGTACCCAGGACCCTCACCCACTGCTGAAGGAGGCCTCATCAAAGAGCAGGGGATTTCCCATTCAAAGGCTAAGGAGTCAATCCCTCTCAAAAAGAGCCATGAAGACACCGTCCTGGAAGATCCTTTTCTTAGCAGGAGCTAGAGCCCTGACTCACCCTTGAGAATATACTCACAAGCTTATTACTCTTCAGACAACCTTCTTCCTCCAGAGCACTGGGTTGGATGGCGAGTTAGACTCATATCTCTCCTAAAATGTTAAATGTTACACTTTAATAGGATTCTTGCTATTAAACAACCAGGGTGGGCAAAATTAAAGACAAGGCCCAGAACAAGGCTTAGTACAAAGAGGGCTCAAAGGCCCTGCTTAGATTAGGTCAGGGAGATAGTCTTTGTTATTCCCAAACCACCATCCACTTACAGTATCCATGGACCTATCCATGCACGCACCTCTGTATCCACCTATCTACCTACCTAGTCTATTCATGTATATATTTTGATATTCATATCATCTTTTTCCCTACATTTATTTCTAATTACAAAGTGTTATTTTATTTATTTATTCATTGTAATTCTTCTCCAAAAGCATATGTGCTTTTGAAGTTAAAGCCTGTATCTCAGGGGTATGATGCACTTTCTGGAAACGTTCCTAAGGGAAATGCCAGAGGACCTGCTGCAGCCCTGACCCAGCCCCTCTGTGGCTGGAGCCTGAGAAGATGTGGAGCTTGACACTGTGTCACAAGATCTCTCAGATGTTTTCCAACTGAAGGGGAAACCACCAGAGTTGGCCTCAACATAAACTTCCACAGTTCCAAAATAGGATCCACAGACTGTGGCCCCATGTTCAGGTAACACCCCTACAAAGTGATATTGATTATCTTATGGGCCAATAGGCTCAACTTGATAGCATTTGATTTGAACCAATCTGTCCTGAGTTATCTACAGAAAAAATCAATTTTTATGAAAAGCAATTAAATGAACAAAATCTAAATTTAAATTTACATTCATTTTGGATTTTACTTAAATCTTAACTCACTGAAAAATAAAACATCCTTGTATGTAGTTGCCGCACATTTATCAGATCTCCCTGTCAGCTGTACCAAGGGAGGGGTCCTTTTTACGCTTCCTACTTGCTTGAACAGTGAAGAACCGAGATAATTCCTGTTATACAAACAGGAGCTTACTTACCCTCCAAGATCAAAGCTCTTATTATAGTTAAATTAAAATATTAATGGCAATTGTTTGCTTTACCTTTTAGGATTGAAACATTATACCATTTCTTTTCATAAGTACCTTAAACAAGTTAAAAAAAAGCTATATTGTTTTTGGGCTACTGTTTTGGGGGCTAGGGCTATAGTTCAGTGGCAAAGCACTTGTCTAGCATGTGTGAAGCACTGGGTTTGATCTTCAGCACCACATAAAAATTAAGATATAAAATAAAGGTATTCTGTCCATCTACAACTACCAAAAATTTTTTTTTAAAAACCTATATTGTTTTTAAAGTATCATGAACACATGAATTATATAAAAAGGCTTGGTAGAGAGTTTAGATGTAACAGTTCCTATTGTACGCCCTTTTCTACATCCACAATCTTTAGGATTGTGAATGTGCTACAAAAAGAGTCATGGAGGTAACAAAAAAAGAGAAATCAACTTCAAAAAAAGTTTGGAGATATCTTTTGTGTAGCCTTTTTAACACTTCACTTTGAAACTTTGTTTCCTCTGGTGTACAGGTAGGCTACAACTAAATGCCACTCTCCATCTTTAGAATCTCCCCTTGGTTTAATTCAGTTAGTTTTAAATTTGCTAGTATGCTTTAGGGCAAGGCATGCAATCATTTCAGGAACTTTCTGATTCCTAGTTCTGAGGGAGACTTCTCCAATCAGGCAAGTTTAAAGAGGCATGTTGCTCACCTCAGGTACACATCATTTGCTTAATGCACTTGATTTCTTAGCCTTTGCTCTAGACTCCTAAACAGAGAGTGATATGTGGACTTATAAAACATGAAACATCGTTGAGAAAATAAACTTTTTATTTACATGCCTGAGTAATTTTGAGTTTGTCTTTGCAAAGAATTCTGTCAAGAGAAATAAAGGAAAAAATGTTTCCATTTTTTTTGTGTGTGTGTGTGTGTGTGTGCATGGGGATGATGACTAACCAGTGAGAGCCCAAACTTCAGTGTTTCTGATATGAGAATTTTGGTAAATTTATATTATAAAGATATTGCAATTTTTCTATTACAATTATAATAAAGCAGTTATTATATTTTCAGCCTTAAAATTGTTTTTTTTTAAAAAAACAATGTGCTTTATTGAGATAAATGTGATGCAGGTATGAGATTACTGATAGAATGTAGCTTTCTTATTTGACAAAATGCCTTTTCACACTGTACTGTTCATACTGAGATGCCATACAAACAATAGTTTTTAAAAAAGGGTTCTGAAGTACAAGAGTGCACAATTCAAATTGCATCTCTGCAACATATTTGCGCTGAGACCTTGATCATAGCATTTAAAGTATCTGCTGGTAGTAATGTCCTAATGGTTGTAGAGACAGATCACAGCAGAGCACTCAGTTGTTTGGCCATATTAAGTGTTCACTATCAGCATTTGGAAGCAACATCATTCTTCCAACACACTTCTCACATCCAGACATCTTCTCCTAAATATAAAGGAAGGGACCCGTACAATGTACACTCTCATTTTCACCGTATAACTTTAAGAGACCCATGAGCATTATGGGAGAAAAACCTGAAAGGCCAATCATCTCATCCTTTCATAACAGTTAATTTTGTTTGCATTTGCATTTCAAAGACATTTGAGACATGAACAATGGAGAGAAGTAAATTCTTAAGCTCAAAACATCACAAAATCTTTCTGAAGTTTTCAAATTACACAATTACGTCACTTTGCATTTAGCAAAAATAAAGCCACATTTTTGTCTTTCTATAACTTGATGTAAGGGAATTCCCAGAGGCCTCTCCCTGGAACTTTTTTGCATACTAATTATGCAATGGCTTAAATCACAGCAGCAGCACCATCTATTGGGGATATTTTTTTCCCCTGAAACGAATGTTTCTGGAATTCTGGAAGGAAATATAATAAAATAAATTTAGGATCACTTCAGTTCTCCATTAAGATAAAGAGACAAAATTTATTTTAACAAATAATTTTTTTTTTCTAACAAACAAACTCAGAAATTTATTGAGAACCGTAAATAAAAAATCATATGACATCCACTGTTTGGTGCAGTATATTTTGAGACATTTAAAAAAAGTATGAAAAAGTAATAGGTCTTTAGGGAGAATAAGTCTTCCCTAATTAACACAGCCTGATGCATGCATGCCTTTTGCCTGCTAATGACTGGGGAGATGTGGCAATTTCCTTTAAAACTCCAGCCCCTTGTCACGCTTTTATGCCAAGGTAATTCAGATGCGATGGGTGAAGAGAAGATTAGGCCATGATCCACTGATCATAACTTTCTACTGGATTTATGGCTCCAGCTGGTCTAATTACTCTCAACAATTCTCAATCTCTGTCTGTCTGGGAGACCAGATGTAATTTCTACCTTCTGGTGAAATAAATTCTGAAGATTGAATACAAAAAATAATTGCAAAACACAGGCAAAATAATTGAGAGGGAGAAGTGTAAGTGAAACTCTATACCCAAGCAAAGACACTGGGTCCATCATCTCTTCTATTGAGAGCAAGTTTTCAGAATGGCTTAAAATATAGAGAAGGCTATGATAGTGGTAAATTTTAATTATAAATATTATTCATACTCACATACTCACATGTGTACAAATACATGTGTGCAGAGTTGCAGAAACATAATACACACAGAAGTCATGATTCTACTCATGCCTTCTGGGCTCATAGTTCTCCTTTGGTTTTTTCTTAAGTAAGATCTTTATTCATTTGGCTAATATCATGTACAAACACCAAAGTGCTAGGCATGGCTCCCTGATGGGTCTGATGAAGACAGACATCAACTGCAGTCTCATTTGTTCTTTGCTACGTGTCTGTTTCTAAGGATTTGACTACTTCTCACATGACTCTGTCATTCCAAGTAACTCACCACCTAGAAGGAAAGAAGAGATCATGAGGTATAAAATGGGTAATTCAAGACTGTCCTGTGTTAAAAGCACCTAGCATTCCCTGAGTCTGCCCCATACACTGTAGTACTTCCAAGGCTGGTCCAGGAGCCCTCGTCAGCCATTAGTTGGCTAAAGATCCCACCGTGTTCAGCAAGGGAAGGGAGGTAACACAGGAGCTCTTAATTGAGATATCAACTAATGTTCAGTATTCCATGTCAGTGCCAGAATAACATTCTCCTCTTCATATGTGAAAAAATGTAAACTACGTTCTTCACCTCAGCACATAGGCACTCAAAGTTTCCTCCCACACCCTCTCCAGTCTACCCCTCACCATCCATCTAACTTAATACCCTCCAGGCTGATTTTAAAAAGGACAGAGTTCTTGATTCACACTGAGTGTGTCTTCATTTTTCTGTCATCCTCTGTAAGCACACTATCTGGCCCCTAGGCAACCATAGATATTTTGTGGAATGTAAAAGGAAATATCTACACCTGGTTCCCAAAAGAATAGATCATTTTTATGAGTAATATAATTGCTCTTTCCATTGACAATTTACAATTCCAGAATATGGCACCCTGACATGGTGCTGAAAATATAAAAAGAAGACAAGTTTTCACATCCTAAATTTGCTTTTCAGTGATAGACTACTTTCTGGAAATATACTGTTTATGATCTAAAGTTACGTGATTATTTAAAAATAGCATTTCAAAGACAAACATTTCATAGAATAGTACACTCTTAAAGCTGGCTAAAATCTTTAAAGAGACCCATGTAAAAATATCGAAAGTGAGGTATTTTAGTAAGGAAAATTTGCCAGTTGTTACTTAACTGAGCTATATTTTAGATAGTCTTTTTTACTATGATATGCTTAAGTCAGGTGTATAATAATAATAATCCCAGAATCACAGTAAATGATCAATTTTTAGTGTAAAGTCAAGGGAAGAATTATATGTCCTATGTGCTAGGGCACTTGGAAGCATACGAGATGGGCACATGTGTTTTTAAATTAATAAAGTAGGATTCAATAGATGTAAAATAGCTAGGAGATGCACACTGCGACGCATTGCTGATTTTCTACAACTTAGTGTCCTTTGCAACCTGATATGTAATCCAAGGCGAAATCAGTATTCCTGAAGAATATGGAGGGACGATGGTGAACATGTAGGCACTGCTAGTCAGGATGCAGGACTGGTGGTGGTTCATTAATAAGCCGCTTCCATTCCTTAGCTGGCTCCCCTGCAAGGAGGCATCCTCACCCTGGGGAGTCCTGCTGTAGGAATTAAGAAGAGGGAATGAAGATTCCTTCTCCAAATTAAGCTGTCAAGCAGCTCATTTACAAGACACAGCAAATGCATGTGGGCAAGCTGATGAAGATGGTGATTTATGACGCTGTAGACACTTAAGTGATTCCAGTGATGGAAATCCACAGCAAAACCCACTTAGGAAGATGGAACAGAACTCCTATTATCTGTAGGAGGTAAAATTATGTGCCTTTTGCCCTTGCAAATTTCAAGTTACCCTACTGGGTTTGAGGATGTAAGGAAAGCTCATTTGGTTAAGATTCATATTTCTGTTAATGTTATTATACAAACTCACATACATGACATTTTTTGAAGTTTATAGTCAAGAGATCTTTTAAAAGACTTTCAGCATAACTTTTTCCTATTTGGGGGAGGGAGAGAGGCTGCAAGGACTGAATGTGTCCAATCACATCACTCTATGTAACATAACAACATTTGACATATCTACAAAAAATGAATTGTAGCCTGACTGCAAAAGCAGTAAATATGTTTTTTGGAGAATTCTATATGCAAAAAATATGGTTTGAAATGCTAGGCAAATTCATAAACAGATTTGACTAATGATTTTGGCCATCACCAGCTAACCTCTTCCCAATGTGTAGAGAAAAAGTTACAGGGCACAAAAAGAGTAAAACAATAAAACCAGGGTGGGAAGAGTATGTTATTCTTTTCATTATATTTGGTGTGTTTGAGCCTTAAAGGCTAACAAAAATAATTTTAAGACTCTTACGAATTTATAAGCTTGGCTCTTAAATTTTAAAATGTTTGTAATTTCCCATTTTAGTAACAAAGTGTCCATTTTGGAAACAGAATTTCAATAAGTAAATTTTCACATAAGCAAAGCAAAAGGACAAAACTCATTATAGTCTTACAGTTTTTACAAGTGATTTTACAGAGTGAACCATTGACCCTTTAGAATGATTCAACGCAACCAGCTTCTATGAGTTTCCCATTTATTTACACCATGTTAAAAATAATAAGAATTCCTTCAACCATGTGCATTTATGCATTAGATTATTATGTATTTCGTATGCGATAGAAATATAAACAAACGTTGACCATTTTATTCACAGCCATATTATCTTCTTACAACGTTTGTTCCTTTATAAAAGATGCAAAATGTGGGCTCAGGAATTGACAGAACAGACTTGGCTCCTTTTGGCACAGCTGAAGCACAGGAAGGAGCAGCCGCTGCTTTTGTTTTGCTTGTAGAAAGTGATTCATCAAATTTTCCTCTTACATCTTCCAGATTCCAGGAGAATGTAGCCTATCTATATAATTTTTTATTATATTACCATGTTAACAGATCAGGTAGGTGTGTTTGTAAGTGTATTCACAGTTCAACAGTATGATGTAATAGTTACTATGCATATACCCACTGTAATTTCCTTAATAACAATACCACAAGTAAAATAAAATATTCAGCAAAGGTTTTGTTTTGCTTTATATGTATATTCTATTTTTCTTTCTGAATTTCAATATAACTAGGTTTAGCTAATTCTTTTTTAAACAAGTAAATCTATGTCATCTCTACAGGGTTCCATGAGTTTTCATGCTAATGATAAGTAGGTTTTTATCACATGTACTCTGAGCAGCCTTAGAAAGCACACATTATAGAAATGTTGATCATTTCACTTGCACATAAACACATATATTAAAAATATTAGGGTGCAAAAACGGCTCAGGAATTACAGATGGTAACAACAGTTTCCCGGGACCTGGTGTTGAATCACTGGGGCTGTATTTCAAATTGGAATATAAGTGAAGAAAATGGTATTTCTCTTAAGGGCATTTACAATTTAGTAGAACTAACATTTGTCAACTAAAGTAACTTAATTTTAAAATGCCATAATATTAACTATATTAATCAAATTATATTTTTTAAATTGTATCAGAAATGTTACATTTGTGTATTTTTCTAAAAGATGGGCAGTACATATTGTAACATAAAGATGAACAGGAACCCCACAGGACAGCCAAAAATCCCAACTGAGAGTGGAATTAAATTAAAATTTATGCATTGTGATATTATTATCATCCCTAAAAATCAAACTAATGGAACCCTCAATATAGCACTGCAGTTTTAATAGTCCACTGAGAAACATGGAAATTTGCCTTCATGTACGATCGCCCTCCTGTCAGATATTCATTTAAAATGATCTTCACAAATTGCATGCTGAAAAAACCTGTCTTTCTGGTAATGCTTCTGCCACAGTAACACCCACATTACCCCAATGCCCTGTTTTCAAAGCACTTCTGGGGGCCCCTCACAACAGCTCCCGGGGGGCAGCTGACCACACAGGGCCATGATCTCACTCTGCAGACAAGAAAACCCAGACCCCACACCAAGGCTGCCAAGACTTGCTGTGGCATGTTACACACCTCTTTTTTACAATAAAAGGAAAATGCACGTCAGCTTTAGATCTGACCTATATATGTGTGGACCATAACTGGAAGCTTCATATCTCTCAAGATTCTCAGCCAAATCCAGCCTGGGCAGATGCCTGGGTAGATGGTGAACAACTTCAGAGAGGCTCTCAGCAGGGCCTCCTCCTAGTGTCACTGCCCACATCCAAATCAAGAAAGAAAAGGGAACAGGTGGGGAAAGAGGTGGAATTGCAAGATGAAGCTGCTTTACTAACATAAAATAAGCTCCTGAAATATACTTAGTTTTAGATAGGTCAATTGAATAACTTATTTATTAGACAGTATAACCCAATAACAATCAGCATGTAATAAAGGTATCAATACAAACAAATACACATATTTATATATTAAGGGATAAAAGTAACAAGTACTCATATTGTCCTCTAATGAGGTTTCCTGTTTGTTTTAAACTGAACACAAAGTTAAGGAAATGAGTGAAACAGGATTCAAATAACTGAAAACAACAAAGGGCGCACACTCCAGCTAGCTGCCTTCTATTTCTGTCCCCAGCATTAATAAACAATGCCCACTCCGGGAAGTAAGTCTCCTACTCACAGAAACAAAGGACTCTACAAGACTTTTGGTTGATTTATTTCCTCACAAACTTTGGACTCAAATCAAATTCTGTGTTTTACTGTGTTCTTCACTTAAGGACAGTAAAACTTAGACCCTTGGTCAAACCTCTTTTCGTAATCCCAACTGGGTGCACTGAAAACCCAAGGCCTCCCATCCGCACACAGTCTGGAAAGGACTCCTGTGACTCCCAGTGTTGCTGTCTTTTATTAAATTAGCTGTCACTGTTGGATTGGTTCTTGGACCACTTCTGAGATCGTGTGATGGCAGCGGACAGCCTACCATAAAACCTTCTTAACGCTATCACCTCTGTGTTTCTCCCCAAACTCTTCCTGTTCAAAAATACTGCAAGTAAAAATTCAATGTATTTAAGTATGCAATACCCACCAGACCCACAGCTGCATCTGCATACAGGGGTGTGTGTTTGTGTGCGTACTTTTAAAAGAGGCACCATATGGATTTTAAAGTCCCCAAGTCCTTGACACTTGGCCTTTACTTCCCCAATTATTTTGACAGTTGGGAGACGATACAGAGGGATTAGAGCAAGCCAGACATCAAACCCATTTATTCTGAATCTTAAATTGTGAGTTTTATCAATATTTTGGTTACATTGTTACACAAAGAACAAATTAACATCCTGTTTGAGGTCTCATATTTGATTGCTTTGGGATTAGTGACACTTCCTTGGCATAGGAGCCCTGCACCCATCATCTCTCAGCTGTGTCTTAATAACAGTGTTGCACAAAAAGCACTTGTAAAACCGCTCCCGGGTGCTTTGACCAATACCTTTAGTTGCTGTGGCTTCCAAGTGGTTTCCTGCCAGGTGCCTGCCCCAGTGTCAACCAAGACCTTTCCTTAGCAGATTAAAAGAAGATCCCAAGGAAGAGGGGCTGATCCTGTCTTCTTTGTAGCACCTGATCACTGTGCTCTCTCAAGGTGGATCCAAACAATGTAAAGCACTCCAGGAAAACAGGGCTGAGGGGATCTGGTCACGACAGCGCCACAAGCAGCACAGTTCAGGCCCACCCAGCAATGCCAGGTTCTTAAAGGATTCCAAGTATAAATAAAAAATAAATAAATAAATAAAATCCAGGTTGCGAGTTCTAAAGATGCATCTAAGAGACTCTCTCAGGAAGAAAAAGCAGACTTGTCCATTTGCTGTTGTTACTCTGATAGACAGATACTTTTGGTTTGGTGAGGTCTCATTCAAAACAAAATATACAGGTTTTGTTTTGTTTTGTTTTATCTCATCCATGAATTCAGCATACATTTTCTCCCTCCACCCCAACCCCAGCGCAGAAGTTAAAAGTGGGGTAAGGATGGAGGGCCCGTGTGCAAAGAAAATAAAGCTTCTCAAGAAAACAAACAATACAAAACAAAACTGCAGTCAGTCCAGTCTTGCACACTTGGCTCCTCTGGATAAAGCACTTCCTGACAGGTTCACAGTACCCTGCCCCCTCCCATCCACCCAGGGGAAAAGTACAGAATGAGGGTGAAGCCATTCTTCCTCTTAAGGCTCTACAGACACACAGGGGACACAGGTCAAGGACTGTCCCACGGGTAGTTCTTTGCCAGGCTCTTGCTTTGAGCCCTGACTGCAACCTGCAGTCCATCCTGGGGTCCACAGCAGTGCTCCTGCCACCGGGACAATGACACAATGTACAAACAAAAGAAGGTAAGTCAATGGTCCCAACAATAGAATCCAATATTGACTTTACAATCACAGGTACAAACTGCTCAAATCGATAATTTCATTTCTCCTTAAGACCTTGTCGTCTAAAACTAATTAGAGGCCAGGTTCCCGAGGAATTGTCAATATTCAAAGAAAATACTGGAGATTTAGGAGGAAATCATTCTTGGACCGCAACAGTCTGACAGAGGCTGGAAATGTGTTGTCCTATTCTGGCAAGTTGAGGGTGTTATGAAGGGGGGATTCCTGTGTCCAGATTGCAACTTCCCCATCATGGGGGGGCTGAGTCTATAGAGGAAAAACCAAGAAGCCCGAGAACGTGGAGTACTTCCAGCCCCCCATAAGGTTGCCCCTCTCCAGTTTAAGGTGCACTTTGTCCTCCCTTTCCATGAGCAGCAGGACTCCATTGCTGGCCGCTTCTCTGGTCACATCCTGGTCTCCTGCAAATGCTGAGATCACTGGGTAGCCATTCTGCATTAAACTGACCTAAAATGCAGAGGGGAAAGCTCAGCAGACCATAAAGAATCCCACTCCCACCTGCTGTTTTCTTCCCCACCCCCATCCTTAGAGCCCACACCAGGGGCCTGATGGAGAGGATCCCCAGTGAGCTCAGGGCCAAGCACCTCTGGAGAGCCCAGTTCCTTAGTTCCTCAGCTTCACAGAGCCAAGGAATGGGCCTTCAGCAGTGAGAAATCATTAACCAGACTGCATGAGCCCCCCTATGAAAGCTACCCACCTGGATGGTTTGCCTGTTGTACACTTTGACCACATGGAAGCTGAAGCTATAGATCCCTTTTCGCGGAGCTACAAATATACTGGAGGCAAGATCAAAATGGTTGCCGATATTTACTAAGACCTGAAAAAGAAGAGGGAATACAGTACTAACAGCCAGCTGCTGCTCAGCCTGTTTTAATGATGCTCAGGCAACCACTGACACCGGTTTCCTGCATTGATGCAGAGCAGCCGGCAACACTGGCTCGGTTCAGCGAGGCCTCTCCAGGAAGCGGGCAGAACTGAAGTTATACCATCCTGCAGCAGGAACCGATTTCAAAGTTATTCTAATATATCATCATTTTTAAAGATTTTTCAACTATGATTTATTCATGCATTCAGAAAATGAGCGTGAATTTGATATGCTTGGAGTCAGGGCAGAGAGAAAGGGACTGGAGACAGTCCCTTTGGTAAATAGCAGCAGCTCAAGTCTGTTCCTGAGATCTGTGGGTTACCTACCACACCTTCAACATGATGCTTTGTTTCACAAACACAGTTCCATACCTGATGTGGGGGAAAGGGCCATGGAGCAAGAGGCAGATTCAGTGAGATTGCTGCCATAAAAGGAAGCCAGGACCTAACTCCACCTGCCCCCAGGGAAGCAGTGGTCTCTGAGATGTGCCCCCCCCCCATTTCCCAGCCCCTGGCATCACACAGTAGGTGCTCAATAATGCATACCGAATGAAAGAGCTTTGTCAGTAAACGTGGACTGCGGCCTGCTTCTCCTCACTTTCCTCTGAGCAACCTGTTTTACCTGTTAGTTGAGCAATGGTGTCATGCAGATGAGTTTCAATAAATAAAAAGAATTGAACTGGTAGCTTGGGCACCCACAGCTCAAACTAAGAGAATCCTACCACATGCAAGAAAATAAATGAGAGAATTAGCCACCTGACAGGAGAGCACATGAGCCTGTCAAAGGATTTCCTCAAATATGAGGGAACCAGAGGGTTACAGTATCATAGCAGAATTGGTAGAATGGCAGGTTCCCAGTTATGACCCAACCCCCTTTCAGACATTTCTAGACATAATCTGGCCAATCTGTCCAGATCCCGCCCCCGTCCCTCCTCATATACAAATTATAATTCAGTAAAAATAATAAAATGGCCCACTGGCACTTTGGTTTCTAAAACAGAAAGCCAACAGCAACAACACCCTAGATTCAAGACTTCATCATCTGATCAGAAAATAAGCCTCAGCCTGAGTAACTCTGGTGGTTACTTCTTACACACTCATTGTAAGTGAACAGCTGCGACCCTAAAGGCAATGTGTGAAGCTGGGGCAGTTTGGGGAACTCCCCAGTGTCCTGGACCCTCCCCTCAACCCACTTGGGCCCTGAGGAAGCCCTCCAGGGCCCCTGCTCTCAGTCTTCTCACAATGCTTTAAAGGAGAATAAAGAATTCCCCACTTGGGCCCCCGAGGGTTGCTCCTTCGCCTCAGTTCGGAATTTAGAAAACTGGCAAATTTACAGCATTGGTGCAGATGAAAGGACACCCATCCTGGCCCTGAAAAGTGGACCTCAGTTAAGACCTAGCCCTGCTCAGTTTCCTTATCTGTAAATTAGAATTCTATTACTACTGATCCTGCCCTTCATCACCGTGTTCTTGACACCCCAAAGAAACGGAGGATGTGGAAATGCCGTGGAAGCTATTGGTAAGACATTGGGAAATGAAAAATAGTTACAAAATAATAGCACATAGAGAACAACTTATTAATAGAGCACACAGTTCCCGAATGCTCTTTCATTGTTATCTCCAAGATTTGGAAATGAGTAAAATATTTTTATATCTTAATTAAATAAAAACATAAAAGAAAAATTCCCCCTCCCTCCGAAACACACCCCTTCAAACAGAAGATCCTTAATAAGATTTACAAAATGAATACCCTGGCCTAAAAGAGGCCAGGTGTGTGTGTGCCTGCTATTAGGTTCTGGAGCTGACTGGTGGAGACAATAAAGCCACCAGAAAGTGTTCCTGGAGCACAGGTATGCTCAGGGATGGCCCAGTGCTCCATTGTGTGGGAAGTGCTTGGGCAAAAGGATTAGCTGATGAGGTAAAGTTTGGAAAACACTAAAAGGCTTTTTAATTTGTTTCTGAAAAAGAATAGGAATCAACCCGGAAGGACACAAAAGGATGGTCATAACCTTCAACCCTTAACACCAATCACCTAGAGAAAGAATTGCAAAGGCTTGACCCTGTCTGAGTCTTGATTGCTTGGAACCCAGTGACAGAAGTTAAGTGACTTGCAGCAAAGTAAGTCACTGCTCTTTGTTCTTATTTATACAGCTAAATTACATATTGACATATTGTGTACAGGGCATTTGCATACTGTATGTTTCATTTTCTATACCTTGTTTTTACATAGCCATGTTACTTTGTTTTGTATTTATATAATGATTCCTGCTCTTTCCCCTACAACCTTCCTCACTTATTTTTCTCCCTACTCCATCTTCTAAAATAAACATCTCTTCTGTGATGTGGGCTAGGCTTTTGGAGTATCCCTTTTCTGAATGGAGGAGTTGGGAATGCACTCAGCCCTTAGATTGGCACCTGACTGCCTGAAGATCATCAACCGCCCCCAGCCACCCACCCTCAGCAAAAAGTAATACTGGCAATGTTTCCTTTTGGGAAATATATTTCAAATATCAGTTTTACAGGACCTTTATCTTTGATATCTTTAAGGGATTCTCAGTAATCCAAGTGCTCAGTAAACTGGTAATTTAAGAATACGAATGCTGCAATGTGGAAAAGGAGTGAATAGAAAGAGAACAGCGAGCCAAAAGGTAGGGCAGAGCAGAAAGGAGGGAGCTCCAGGGAACTCCAGGTCCGAGAAAGGGGAACCTCAGCTCTGGCCCCCTGCCCCGCCTTCTCCTCCCCGGCGGCGGGTGGGCAAGCGAGCCGGCTGACCTGGTCGAAGTAGATGGTCATGGTGCGGTTGCTCATCTCCGACGGCTCGTGGTTGGTACTCCGTGTGGCAGAGAAGGCCACCTTGGCGCTGCCAGAGCGCACGGAGATGCCCAGGGAGGAGGTGACCGCGCCATCCGCCGACGGGCTCGAGTCGCACACCACCAGGCACTTGCCCTCGAGTACTATGGGCTCCGTGTCGTTCTGCGCCCGCACCGGGCAGCAGGCTGGCAGCAGCAGCAGCAGCAAGGCCAGTGCCGCCCCCAGGCAGGAGCCACAGTCGGCCGGCTCGCGCAGCGCCCCCCGGTGCCCGGGCATGGTCAGCCGCGGCCCGCGGGGGCCCCGGCCCGGCGCCGGCATCTGGGCTGGGGGGCGGCGCGCAAGGCAGAGGCAGGCGTGGGCTGGAAGAGCGCCAGGGAGCGCGCAGGATCGCTCCGGGACAGAAGTAGCCTTCTCTGGCCTCGGTTCCCTGCTTTCCTGGTCAAGGCCAAGGGAGTTCTCAGAAGGAGGGTGCCAGCGGACCTGTCAGGGCAAAGAACCCAAACCCTTAGGTAGGGAGGCAAGGCTAGGGGGAGGGGCGGAGGGGAGCAATGCCAGCGGCTCTTGGGCTCCCTTCCGGAAGGCCGTCCCCCTGGTCTGAGCACAACTACCCCCATCCCTGACTTGGCCCAACAGGTTCAGAGAAAGCCTGAGCGCGCGGTGCTGCGCGTCGGTGAAGGCTCCTGCGTGGCTCGCGCAGAGGTGCGTGAGGTCAAGGACCCGCGATGCTGCAGAACCTCATTGCTAAGACAGAGTCCAAGACCCTGGAGAGGGCGTCAGCGCCGCCCCCTGCCCGCTCAGCTAAAGGAAGAGGGGGTTTTAAGAAGCGGATAAAGAAAAAGAAACTGATTTACCGTCTTCATTTCAGCGTCATTTTCTTGAAAGTCAAACCAAAAAAAAAAAAAAAAAAAAAAAAACAACCCACCTCCTTTCCCTGCCTTTCCTTTAACCCTCTATTTTTCCATAAGAAGGTGTCTTGTGGCAGCTCGTTTTAAAAAATAATAATAATTCAATTTTCTACCCAAAGAACAAACCCCGAGAATCTCCTTAGGGTGAATGGGATTAAGATGAGATAAAAAGGAAAGAGAGGAGAAAGACGGGTGCGGGGGAGACTAAAGCCAAGACCCACCCCCAAGGATCCCAGGGCTACTGATGAGCCCCCTTGGGGTCCACCTCTTGGATTCTTCTCCTGCAAAGAGCTGAGGATTCCACCATCAGGAATCCCAGGCTTTGCTGATTTTCCAGCCCTTGTTTCTGAATCCCGCGTCCGCTCTTCGCCTGTAAATTTCTGCTAACTTATATGCCTTTTGGCACTTTCACCCTGTCCCCTCTTTCATTAAACCAGACAGGTCATTCCGATACCCAGCCAAGAAGCAAAACGCAAAGATGCCTGCCTCCTCACGGCTCTCAGCCTCAGAACAACTCTTCCAGTGTTCTTTCTAAGAACAAGAGAAGTTTATTCTCGATAAATATTCTCTGTCCTCAGTCCCCATGCAAGATGATTGCGATATTCTTCCCTCACCCTCCTCTCTCTCTCTCTCTCTCTCTCTCTCTCTCTCTCTCTCTCTCTCTCTCTCTCTCCGTAGAACATAGACTTGTGATGGTCCTCATGAAAATGCATGCAAGAGGGCAGTTAACTCGAGGATCCTGGCGGGGTAGGGCCGGGATTTGGTTACCTGGAACATCCATGATGGGCGAGTACAGCTGTCCGCGAAGTTGTTCTGCTTAGAGAAAATGAGGCGAGCGGTAGCTGGCGGGAGGAGGACTCGGAGCGCGACCCTTTCTCCCAGCGCGTGGCCAATAACCGCGCCGCGCCGCCCCGCCCTGCCGCTTTCCCGCGCCGGCCCGCGCGGGCTCCCGGTACACACCACGCCCCGCGCCCGCGCGCCCCGCGGCCGCACCGCGCCGCGTCCCACTCTGCGTTCGCCCGGTGCCTCTAACCCATAAGCTTCGCGCCCGGACTGAGCCGCACCGAGTCCTCAAGCCGCACCACGCGAAGCCCGCTGCCTGGGGCTTCTCAGCTGCTGCGCCCAGCGCGCCCACAGCGCGCATCGCTGGCGGGACCTCTTGGCCCTGGCCTTTCCTCCAGACTCCGGAGGGCAAAGCCCAGCGTTGCCAACGCCCTAAGGCCTGTGTGCATAGCAGTCGTCCGGGGCTCGGTGTGCCTTCCCGCCGCCCGCATCCCCAGCCCCGCACTCAGCACCCTGCACCGCCTTGGTCCAGCTCTCACCCAAACACCCAGAGCGAAATCCTCTTAGATGCCTTTTTAAAAATTAGGCACCTTCAAAAGCACCAGCGGCGTCTCTTCTTTTAGATTCTTTCTTTCCTTTTCCAAATTCTCTCCAACTCTTTATCTTGAATAGCGTGATCACTTTCATAATTAAGAAGAGGACCAGAAAAAAAAAGTTAAAAAAAATAAAATAAAAATAAAAAGATTGGTATGGAGCTAGAAAGCTTTTGAATTTAAAGGTTTAAGGGCCGTGGTTCCAGAATCTCCAGTTTGGGAAACGTCAGGTTTTGGCAAGGATTGAAGAAATGCCTCCCGCCTAGGTTTATGTGTCTGTTCCTCTGAACCTCGGGGCTCCTGGAGCGCTTTGGCACCGCGCTGATTTATTAAAACGTCGGCTCTAAGCTCTAACGACCTGGGTAGACGCGCCGGGCTTCCCAGTTGCGCCTGCAGCAAGGGCGAGACGCACAGGCACGGACGCGGGGCGCCACCTATGGGTGCTGGTGCCTCCCTGCCGCAGGCTGCGGACAAGCGGACTCAGGCAGAACCTTGGGGGAGTCCTAGGGACAAGGATGGGGTTTGCGGATAGTCTCCGTTCTCCCCTAAACGCAGTGCTTGCCTCTGCAAAAACACAAGAACAATATGTAGAATTCTTTCCAGTATCCTTCAATATCTTTGCCTGCGACCAAAAAATAAATAAATAAATAAATAAGTGAGGGGGGCAGCATTTTCATTTTTCAGATCTTTACCACTGACAGACTCTGCCAAGATGATAGTCGCTGCAGTAAGATTGTCTTCAGTTCTACACAAGGTTTGCGCGGACTACTGGCTGATAGTCCATACCACCCTTAAACAAAGGTAGTACAGTCTTTAAATGGCACTTTATAACCTGATTTTTTTAAAATATTGGTCTTTGGCTTGCATAATAATGTCTTTTCTGATAGGCTGATCAGAGATGAACCCCAAGTCTACCAACGCAGTTCATTAGAACTGAACGAATGCATTTCTTTTTTTTTTTTTTTAATTATTTTATTGTTGGTTGTTCAAAACATTACATAGTTCTTATTATACCATATTTCACAGATTGATTCAAGTGGGTTATGAACTCCCATTTTTATTTGCATTTATTTATTTATTTATTTATTTATTTATTTATTTATTTATTATTATATGCATTTCTTATTCTTCCAGATTTTACACGGAACCTTCTTTCCTTTGAAGATTTAGGCAGTATTTGGTTCCACTCTAAGAAATGCGTCTCTTCAGGTAAGCCTTCCGAAGGCCTTTTCTGTTGGCTTTCTCAGGCTGCTCTCTGTCTTAGAATAGAACTAGCTGTAAGGCCTGTGCTGTGATGAAGCAGTCCACGTCTAACCCGTCCAGCTGGAATGGAAGGCTAGGGCAGAGGGAACTCACAGCGCATGGTCAGGTGAGGCAAGCCATTTCCTGGGGGCCGAAGGATATTACAGGAGCCTATGAGTTAAATATGTTCTATTGACATAATTTCCCAAACTGTACAGACTACAAAAGACTCCATAATCTGTCATCCCCCTAAACTATATCCACTAAAATCCAGATTACCCTAGAACATTTTATTAATTTATTGGTTGTGTACACTGGGCTTTGTGGGAATTTTTTTTTTCTAGGATACTACTGGTTGCTGAGTTTTACTCTCGTTTCCGAGAGTTTAACACAATGGAAATATCACCTTACTATTCCAGTAGCACATTATTTCAGATACTTCAACATTTCATCAGTTGATACTCTCTTATTGTCAAAATAAACACAACTCTATCAGACCATCACCGAGAGTACTGATTTGGGTGCAAGACTAATTAAGATTTCACAACCCACTTGATTCTAATGTATGAAATATGATTTGTCAAGAGCTTTGTAATGTTGTGAACATCCAATAAAAAAAATAAATCAATCAATAAAAAAATACAAAAAAAAAAGAAAGGGTACTAGATCCATGAAAGAAATGTGAGGCATAGACTGATTGTTAGAGCATTTGGGAATGCTAATTAAGTAGAGGTATGACTTTCATACCTCTGAAAAAAAAATTAAGTAACAACAAACAACTTTCTTAAATGCCACACTATAGCATTTCTTTTAACTAATGAAAATGCAAACACACATGAACCGAATTTTATTATCAGCTTTGTAGTTAATTTTTTTTCTATGTGGCAATGAAAATACTTAAATAATGTATTAAAAGAAACCTTTAACCTACATAATGAACTAGGTTATATAATGAAAACAATAAGCATTGTTATATAATGGAAAAAAAAACAGGTTAGGTTTGAATTTAAGTTTCAGATTATATTTATAAGGAAGTTAGTAGTGGTGAAAGGCAGCAGAATGACAGATAAATGTTTATTGATTCATTGATTTATTAGTTATTCCATTTATAATAGTGGGTCAAGTGATAGAATTTTAGCTTGTAAATGTTTAGAAAAAAAATTGAAATATAACTAAGATATAAGTCAAAACTTTTCTCAGTTTTCTCAGCAACTGATTTTTATCCTCTTTTCATGTTACCATTAATTTTTGCTTTCAGTGCTAGAACATTAGTAGTAGACTCCACTCTTTAAATTCATGGACATCTATTACTATAGACAGTAATCACAGTGTCAACCACATATTGAACACCTGTCATGTGTCAGTTACTTCAGCATGCCCTTTTTATAGGCTACAAAATACAGCTTCACACCCACCCTGTGGGAGAGACAGATGGTCATACATAGCTGCAGTGAAAGTGTTCTGATGTTAAAAATAAATGTGGGAGAAGAGGCTGGGATAATTCTAGTTCTCTTCCTTTCAATTGTCCAAAATATTTATCTCTCGTAGATTTTAAATTTGTCTTATTTGGATAGAACCCATTACTGAAATGCATTTAGCGTGCATTTTAGTTTTCTCTTAATTCTTTAAATTACTATATCATATTTATGATTTTATTCTAGATGTGTCTTAAAAGTGATTAGCATCAATTGCACACTCTGGGACTTAAAGCCATAAATGTAATTTGACAAACATTAGCAGTAATAAAAAATAATTTTCTGAAATTTTTAGTAAATATATAGTCTAGAGGGTTATTAAGATATGGAAAATATATAATAAAATACAGGGCACACTCTGGTGATTCATGATAAATTGTTTAAATATGCACATTGATGTTTCTCAGTGAAATAAAAATATTACTGAAGTGCCCGCTAACTTAAAAATGTATCACATCAATGAAAAGTATAAAAACTCAAGGCTAGTGTGTGATTTTGTGTAATGTAATAGGAACATAAATAAAATTCTTTAAAAATTGTCATCAGTTCTCAATCAGTCACTGAATAATAGAAAGAGCAAGAAAAGTTTGTGTTTATGAGCAATTGGTTTGTGTTTATTGACTGAAATTTCAAGTAATCATAACATCTTGGCCAAATTAGCATAATAATTGTTGATTCTGTTAAAAATTTAGGCTGGTTGAGCTCAGGTCAATGATGACTGTTCACATCATAATAGTCACATTGTGCTAAACGAATCATCACTGCCACTCCACAACATGCTGAAATATTTTACAGACCTTCTAACAGTTATTTTTATGGCACACATGTCAACATTCAATAAACATTCTTTAAAAATATGATTTTAAAATTTTGCTTTTATTAGCAAAGTGACCATATATAGAGGAAACTTGACCACAATGCAATAATACGTCAATATTATGAAACGAACATACTGAGCTATATATAAAAGGACACTTACTAAATTCTTGCTTTTGACTTTTTTTGTAAGTCTGGTTATCGTCTCTCTGGGGATGAACATTAGGGTCTGAGACACCTGGTGTGGCTGGGGAATTGAAAGCACATAAGTAACCCATGTGCGTTTCCTGCAGTGCCCAAGCTGCTTTTTTTTTTTTTTTTTTTGTGGTGCTGGGGATTGAACACATGAAGCAAGCACTCTACCAACTGAGCTATTTCCCCAGTGTTTATTCATTCTTAACATGGCACATCTTGAAATTCATGTACAAGGAAAATTAATAGCTTTGTGGATTTCTAATATTTGAAATATGGAACACCTACAGACAAGGAACTATTGGTTAGGAAAGAAACAATTTATCTTTATACTTTGAGTTATTTCTCAATGTCCTATATAATCCTAATATTTAAATGCCTCTATTTCATGGTAGCAAGTGTCTCTATTAATTTACCAAATCGGCTCAAATGCCTAATGTCTGTCATTTCAGTCCTTTCAAAATAAAATAATTTACAAACAAGGACACCATCTGGCAACTTTTATTTCTCAATGAGAGATAGTTATTTCTAGATAAAACTTCCTTCTGCAAATTGTTGCTTAAAACAATAAATTCTACTGGTACAAAAAGTAGAGAAAAACATTAGTATATGCCTGACACAGTAGCATGCACTTGTAATTCCAGCAGTTGGAGAGACTGGGGTATAAGGATTGCAAGTTTGAGGCCAGCCTCAGCATCTTAGTGAGGCCTTAAGCAAGAAAAAAATAAATAAAAAGGGTTGGGTTGTGAGTCAGTGATTAAGTGGCTTTGGGTTCAATACCTAATATCAAAAAAAAAAAAAGAAAGAAAAGAAAATCACTAGAATGTAGCTAAAGTAGTTCCTAAATTTTTATTTAAATAAGTTTTATTTTATTATAATTGTGTTTCAAAAAATATTATATGTGATGATATAGATTAAAGTGTATTTCCCTCTAAAGGGTTCCCCTATAGGAATAAATGATGAAAGTGTTTTGTATTTATAATTGTTTAATAATGCTTTCAGTACAATCATTTTGGAGTTAACTTTAACAGCATTTAAGATTAATAATTTTATAACCATTTGGGGTTCTGGAAATATGTTTTATTTTCCAATGGTCATTTAACATAGAAACCATTGCTTTGCTCTTTGTCCCTACTGAAAAATATCCCTGCATCCTTGAGAAACATGGGATCATAGAATATGATGGAATCGGAGGAGAAAAGAGTGGAGAGTGTAGGGGAGAACCAGCTAATAAGTTCTGTTTTATTATTTTTAATTGTTCTGTTAATTATACAATGATGTGATAACTCATTACCTATATTCAGTGTGTAATGATCCATCAGGATTATTAATATTTCCAGCTCTTTAAACATTTTTAAAATTGTTGGCTTACATATAAAATTGCACATATTTATGGGGCAAGTGATATTTCAATATATACAATATTGTGGGATTAGTTGCTTTTGAAGAAGGTTTCAGATCTGATTATGGTGGTGGTCTCTGGTGGTGCTAATCCAGAGAGCTCAATAAACTTTGACTAAGCCTCCTTCCACTGCCTTAGTGACTTGCGGGTCAATACGCTGGACTGGATGGGAGGGAGTCTTTTAACCCAACCTGCAGTGGATATGACCTATACATTGCCCAGACCTGTGTGGGGACCTGTAGTGTTGTTTCAGAAGATACTGGTAACGCTGATTACTCCAGGATTGGTATTAAGTCTGGATCTTTGGAAATAGAGTATTATAAAGAAGTGTTAAGTAAGCACTCATTGGAGTGTTCTGTGCTAATTTTGAGCAGCTTTAAGGCCCAAGCCAAGAATAGCTGGAGATCCCCTGGGAGCCCTTCCACAGAAGTAATGGTTAAAACAGCCATTGTATACTGGTCCTGTCTGTCAGAGAAATGCGGTTGCCCTGTGCACAGAGATCAGAGTTCAGGAACAAATCCATCTAAGAAGCAGTTCTGGATTTGAAAGTGGGCATTTGTGCAGGCAGCAAGCTGGTGAGGGCTGCGCCGGGCTTCTGACCACATGCCTGCAGCAGATCTGCTCCATGATCCTCTGCCCGCCCGGTCACTGGGTTTCTTCACTATAAACTCATATGGCCCTGGGAGTTGTGTGCTGACACAGGACCCACACAGGAAAGGAGGACATATATGAGGAAGAGGATCATATATGCCTGTACTTCCCAAGCTGTAGTGAATGTGTGAATCTCCGGATATCTTGATAAAATGCTGGGATGGGGCCTGACACCCTATCTTCCAAATTAGATTGCCACCGATACAGATGCTGTTGGTCCGCAGACTACAGATCTTCAAGTAGCAAAGATTCATTCTTCTGTTCTTATGGGGACATTAATCGACACCTGAAAATTATTTTTAAGGTTCGATACTAAGACATCTGAGAGGAGAGTGTACTTAAATAGAATCAGCTTACATTGGAAAATGCCCTGGTGATCAGCTAGTAAACCCAGGAGCCAATATCCAGGAGTGTGACTGAGCACCTCCTCTGTTTCATCAGCACCTCCTGAAGCTATTTTCTCAAGTTGGATGTGCTATATTCTGTGTACATGGCTCAAAAAGAAAAGAAGGTTTGTATTAAAATCTGTTCAAAGTTTGTTCATTTGTTTTATACTTGTCTAAATATGATTTGGGCAAGGCAAATCAAGGATATTTGAGAATCGAAGAAAAACATTCACTAAATGTATTTTTTAATTGGCAGCTGTGGACAGTTTATCACCTGTATTAGATTGTTTTATCATAAGTTACTCCATCATTATAATGGAAGGAGTTTTAGTTCAAATGCAGATTACTAAGCACATGCCTACTTACGGTTTATAATGTATTTGTAGTAACCGTCTGGCTTCTGAGTCAAAGGGTATTATGGTTCCTGAGAACAACAGTGAAGAGGATAGTGAGATTAATATTTGGATCTGCTAAGAAGTGGCAGAAACAGAAAACCTGTATGCAAATACAAAAGCAAATATTCTCCTGGTTATAATATAAAAATATTATGCTTCATATGAAACTGGGGCTTTGCTTACTCACTGACAGAATGAGGAAGTTAAAAATTTACTTTAAAAAAAAGCAAAATGTGAGGAATATTCATCCCTTGGCAGATTGACTGAATTTGTGTTTGATAAATCATTGTACTGACTTCTCATGATAATCTATAAGAAAGCATATTGATTTCCCTTCAGGATTCTCATCACCTCCAATAAACACAAACATTTGTTAAATTTCTAATATATCTGAGACCTAGCACCATTATTTCTCCTGAGGAAACTTTAACCACACAAAGAGGAAAGGAAGAACTCAATGAATCAAAATGCAAAGAAGTCTAGAAAGAGCTGACTGAAAGTGTTGATGTGTCAGAGGACTGAGAGTTAAATATAAGATCTGACACTCTGGGGTAGGGTATGTGGAGAAGACAGACTTTAGGAAAAGATGACAAAAAAAAACCATTCATGATGTGATACTGAGATTGTTTCCTAGACGTTGAACCCTGTGCAACTAGAAATATATTTACATAGCTTTCAAAAATACAAAAATAAAAAGTTCTCATTGTGGGAAGTACCATCCCATAAATGGCTTTACTTGAGAGAGAATGTTTTCCAATAGTTTTGTGAATCCTTTACGTGACTTAGAGAAGTTTATACTGAATATTGAAGTTTACATTTTGATTTAACTCATGACATTATTTAAGATCTTCTGTATAGAGCAATTGAAATAATAGACTAATGCTAATAAAATCATGACGTTTACAGGTAAATGGATAGAGTTGGAGAATATTATGGTAAGCCAACCCCAAAAAACCAAATAGCAAATGTTTTTTTTTTCTGATATGAGGATTCTGATTCATAATGGGTATGGAAGTGGAGAGCATGGGAGGAATGGAAGGACTTTAGATAGGGCAAAGGGGAGGGAGGGGGAGGGCCCTGTCTGAGGGTAGGAAAGATGGTAGAATGAGATGGACATGTATGAAGACACAAATGGTGTGACTCTACTTTGTGTACAACCAGAGACATGAAAAATTGTGTTCCATATGTGTACTATGAATTGAAATGCATTCTGCTGTCATGTATAACAAACTAATAAATAAATAAAGGTCTTACCTTTAATCTTATTTTTTGGTGGTTTAATTAGTGAGACCTTTATTTATTTATTAATTTGTAAGTGCCATGATTTTATTCTCTTTTAATGCTCAATAATATTCCATTGTGTGTATATATATCATAGATTATCCATTCATCTACTGAAGGGCATCTAGGTTGGTTCCACAATTTATCTACTCATAGAAAATTTCATATTTTCATAGGAAATGCATTAGTGAATTGTGCTGCTATAAACATTGATGTGACTGCATCCCCGTGTATGCTGATTTTAAGTCCTTTAGGTATAAACCAAGGAATGGGATAACTGGGTCAAATAGTGGTGCCAGACCAAGTTTTCTAAGGGATCCATACTGCTTTCCATATTGGCTGCACCAGTAATTAGTAAGATCTTTTGTTCTTAATTTCTGATTTTTTTTTTTTTACTTATTTAAACCTTTTACCCATTAGGCATTTCTGAAAGTGAACATGAAGGCTCAAGATAAGAGTCACCTGATATTGCTGTTTGATGAGCAGCAGAATCAATTTTATCACTTTGCAAATATAGGAATCTCAATAAGCAAAGACACATTGCTGGACGTGTTGAAAATACGCACACAAGAGTGTAATCATTTGGTGTTTAGAGGTCTCCATTGTCCCTAGCCTGGTCCAGGAGAGACTGCAACCCTATTTGGAGCCCATTTTGATCCTGTGCTTCCATTTGCCAGCTACCATCAGAGAGGACTAAGTCTTCCCTGAAATAGAATCAAATGAAAGATTCAAGAATTGGATAGACTGAAAATTTTACCCAGCCTTCCAAAGTGGAAGCTCTGCCTTTACTTGTGGCCTCCAAGTGTACACCATCCCGGAAGCTGCTCTGTATGAACACAGGTCAGGACGTTTTCCATAGAAATAAAGACTCCTGGCTCTTCATAGAGGACAAGTTTTGAGGTCACTGAGCTCTGCACATAGCATGAATTTATATGAATGCCACTATCTATGTAAAGCACATTCATCACATAGCATTATTAATTAGCGTGCCTCATTTCATTAAAGAAATAAATTGTTCTACTCTACTCAACTCACCTTGGGCAAAAAGCTGAACTGAAGCTCAGGTTAGAAGGGTAGCGTTCTCTGTTGTGATTTGAGGATTGTACAGCTGTGCTGATTTTTCATTTGAAAAAGTCAACGGTTGCTTTTGGAGTTTTTGTTTGTTTGGTTTGGGGAAATTATTATCCTGCTCCTCTATGTTCTTAGAATTTTTTCTCTAATCTGTTTTGTCAGTGTTTTCTGAATCGTACAGCAGATTAACGTGTGCAGCAGAGAAATGGACATTTTTATTTGAAGATTTAATCAAAGAGACTTAAATTAACCTATCATACAAATATCTAATGCTGCATACTATGTAACACTTTATACTTTTCAAAATGTATAAAAATCAACAAACTGCTTCCTGCGATGTGTCATTTGAAGCAACCTTTTGCTGTAACACAGAGGCTAACATTCTTGATGATGGAAAAATAAAAACAAACTGATAAAAAGTGGAGGGGCAGCCAGGGAAACTCACATCCTCCTCTCTCACTAAAGATGTTGAGAAGCTCACTGAAGTAAGGGAAAAGGCCATTATCTCTTTCTGAGCTTCAACACTTTGACCCAGAGGTTCACGTAGGGTGACTGAGCTGGATCTCAGGGCTAGTAACTCCAGAGGGTTGTAAATGCATCTGCAAGGGCCAGTGCAGGGTTCAGATCTGCCCGCTTCCCTCAGGGGCTTCCCAATGGAAAGGAAAAAATGAGTGAAGCGGCCTTGGGCTTCATGTTCTAGACATAAAAGGGAAACAAGACACATAGCCCAGGAGAAATAAAACGAAGTCTCAACAGACAAATAAATAAACTAACAATTTAAGAAAGATAGAAAATGGATAGGTGGATGATTGACAAATGACAGATGATAAATGAAAGGGAGAGAGAGGTATAGGAGAGGGAGAGGGAATGAGTTAGGGTTGGGTTCTGAAATGTCCCCCAGAGACCACAGGCCAAATGCCTGTGGTGCTGTTGGAAGGTGGAGGCCCCCTTTGGGCTGGAGCCTGGGGACGAAGTCAGTTCCTGAAGGAGGCCCTTGGAGGCCATGTTGGCATCTGGACTTCCACTCTCCTTTTTCCTTCCTACCCTGAAGACGGTGAGTGGTGTCCTTGGCCATGTGCGCTCCGTGGGATGCTCTTCCTTGCCACAGGCGCAAAGCCACAGGGCCAAGAGAACAGGGACTGAAACCTCTGAAACCGAAAACTTTCCTCCTTTTAAGTTGTGTATCTGTGGCATTTTGTCTCCGTGACAGAAGGCTGAATACCACAGACAGTATTTACATGCGTACGTAGAGTTCACGTGTGTGTGTGTGTGTGTGTGTGTGTGTGTTACAAGAAAGAGTAACTCCATAACAATTTCTTTTGATGAAAACTGAATAGAAAATATATCTTGGTGATCTGAAGCTTAGATAATCTTTATGCTTGAATAATTTCAGAGAGAACAGCCAATTTACTACTGAGTAGATACATAATCTAACGGCAAGAGAACTACTTAATCCGGGTCACAGGATTTGGGATGTTACAGAGTAAGGGAAAAATTATAGGCCATCATGCAAGTCTACTCCAGAAAACAACAAAAACACCGTACACTGACAAAGAAGGAATGCTATCAATTCTGATTGATGTTGTGAACTGGAACAAAAGGTCTGGATGGAGAGAAATTGGAAACACTTGGCTAAAATGAGATTTGAAGACAACTGTCTGATTCATTTTTCAGCTTTCTGCCTGTCCCTCATTACCATGCCTCAGTGCAGTTTGATTATATTACTAGGGAAGTGCATATTTCTGTAATGAAGAAATATTATCATATCCTTTGGTTCTCAATCCTGCAGGGAAAGAATTAATAACTAATCACATAATCTCTTCTATAATTTATCTTTCATAATCCTTAGAGTGTAACATGACTAATAATGTTAAAGGAAGTAAAAATCATAAGACTATTAACAGTTGTTGTTTTCATTACCCTGTTATTGTTTGGGTTCGACTGTGATAAAAGCAGTCAATTTGAAATGTGTAATAAAATTTGAAATCCATTATGCCTGATTTACCTAGAGGATGTTCAGAAGAAAGTGGGAAAAATAATTTTTAAAAGAAAATAGACATTTTTTTTGCTGGCCCTTTGGATTTCTGTCAAAGAAATGAATATGATAAAAACGTTTGAAAATGATGATTTCTAAGATTACTTTATGCAGGGATATTGCTCCCTTTCCTTTCAAGTTTCAAGTGTTAAAGTATTAAGTCCCAGAGTTCAAAATCACTATCAGAAGTGGTACATTTTATTTTAATTAACCTGATTTAATCTTTCCACAATGAATATATTTATCATTACATTAAATTGTATCTTGTAAATATATACAAATATAAGTTGTCAATTAAAAAGAAGTGGTACATATTAAATGTACCATTTAATATCCTCAGGTTAGTAGAATGGTTCCTATGCAACTGAGTATATCAAATGAGATTGGCACAAAGTTCTTTTGAGCTTAAATAACTCACCAAATACATGAAATTAATGCCTTCAAAGGAAAAGATAAATAAACATTGAGCGATAAAAGAATTTCAGTTGTCAAAAAGTTAAATATGATCTTGAAATGTTCTAGGCCAAAATATCAGGGAAAACCTTGAAAAAATTTAGGAGTGAGAGAAGGAGATTAGGTCTCATCTGGCACCCCCACAACCTGGAGCCCTCCTTTCCTCTCCTCCTCTGTATGGAGGGAAAAGAGGAAGAACAGAAGATAAAGGTGGCGCTCCCTGTCCCTTAACCCCTAATTCAGCAGATATGAAAGCTCTTAAGACAGACGCTGTGCTGAAAGTGGGGAAGGGCTTTCCTAAACTCCCCTCTCCTAGGGCAGCTGCTGGAGATCAGAGAGCCCACGACTGCCAGGCACCCGACTTCAATTTCTATTAATAACTCATCGTGGTTTAAAGCACTCAGTTTAAGGAGACAAACTGTTTCTGGAGAGAGCATTGGGGAAAGACTCTCCTATTGATGAATATGAAAGAAAATCACCAAGAACGTGCAACTCTGTATGTGTGTTGTTTAATAATCTGCCTTTTCCATTTAATTCATCATGGGCATTTTTAAAAGACTTCAAAACTCAAATCAAATTAAATAACAGTAACAATTTGGAAATCTTTCCTTCCATAGAAACAGGAACTGTATTCAAGTTATGTGACTTGTTCACAGCCTAGGGGCAAAGTGCTAACATGCCATCTACAACTCAGTGAGGATCTCAGGAAGCCAGAAACACTTCTCTAATTGGTGCCCCTGGGTGGAAGGCCAGCCTGCACTTTGGGGACCCCCTTGTGGTTAAATGAGGTAGGGTGGCTTCAGGTGAGCAGGAAGTGTGGCCTCAGTAGTCACTGCTGGCAGAAACATGCTAGTGCTGAGCCACTCCCTCTCCACAGCCACTCTGTGTGGCGGGTGGCCATTGCTCCATCAGCCTGTGCCCCAGGGTGCAGAGATAGGACAGAATACCTAGCTGCCTTGTAATGTGAGCAAAACTAGCCCCTGTGCTGTGAGTACCAAGGTTGGGATTGTTGGGTGTGGCAGCACACCCTGGCCTATACTGACTAGAACACATACTGCCACATTAAATCTTTTCAGCAAGGTAATAAATTTGGAATTATGATACTATTTGTAATGATGCACACAAAAATGAGAACATTTAGAGAGATAGAATAACTTGTCCAGCTTGGAAATGCCAGAGCTGGAATTCTTAACCCTGGTCTTATTAAAATGGACTTTCCATTTTTCTATCAGTGAATATTCTACCACGTAATGTAGATTTCAGTAACAGCTACTGTTTAATATAAGAGAGAAAAAAAAGAAGGAAAGAAGGAAGGTGGGAGGAAGGGGAATTTCTTATACATGTTCTGAAATCCCATTTACTGTGAGTATGGTGGGGTTTGAGGAAGAAGTGGTCCTTTTATGTCTCTATTTCCTTTGCACAGCTGTAAATACACAGGAGAGTTATGAAATAGTGAAAAGACTACCAGTGAGATTACAGGTTCTCAGACAAAAGATACATGAAGGCGTTTCCTTGAACTATCTTGAAGGAAATAAGAAAAGTAAAAATCAAGCCAACTTAAAGCAAATTACTGACATAGATTTTGAGTGCTTCATGATGCCCAGGAGTTGAAGGCTCAGAATCATAATGGCAGATTTGAGACAAAAAGCAGGGGTCAAAAAGGAATAGTCACACCAACAGGGTAATTGTCAAGGATTTGAGATCAAAGACAAGTTGTGTACAGATACATGCTTTCAGACCACCTACCCCCAGATGAAAATGCTTCCATCCTTGCTATACTAACATCCAAAGAGGAATTGAAGGATAAAAATGTGTTATTTTCTGTCTTTAAACTGTGTTTTGGATGCCACTATAGAACTTCTCTCCTGCAATGTACCACACACAGCCCTGGCCATTGTTTGTCATATAAACAAATAACAACATGACGGGATACCATGCTTGACATTCACTTTGCTTTCTAAAATTGAATTTTAAGAACAACATCTGATTTTCTCAAAAGACAAATTCAGACGGAATGAAAATTATACAGGACAAGAGACAGAACCTGGGAAGAAGAGTGAGTAGACTGGATGGGCTCAGGATTGAGCAGCGGCAAACAGAAACAGTTGCATGAAATATGTGAGGGAAGGGCACCCGGGAGCAGAGAGACTCAGAAACCAACAGCCACGACTCACCTGGTGAATGTAGGATGCTGACAACTGTCAAGATTCTCAAAAAGAAGATCCATGCAAAATAATGTGACTGAATAGTGGGGACATTATGGTGACATAAGCTTGACTTTTGAGGACCCAGAGACTAAGCTTAGGCATACAGAGGGTGAACCAAGTCTATGTGACAAAGCTTGAGAAAAATCAAGGAGTCAGTGTCTCTGGTTGGCATTACCATTGACACACATTCATGCTGGGAGGTATCAACACTATCCCTATAACTCCCCTGGAGAAGCCTGTTCCACCTCTGGTCTCTCCTGCCCCTGCCCCAGGCACTTCCTGTTACAGACTCCAGTCTCTGTCCCATACCATGATGAACTCCAACAGTGACTGTAACAGGCTGGTCAGGTTCTATGAGTCCTTCCAGGGAACTCTTGAATATAGGGGTTATTTGTGGGTGGGAGGGGGCATTTTGCACTAGCAGATGTTCTCAGTGGGGGATGGCAGGGCCTCTGCCTCTTGCTCCAGCAGCTGTCCATGCATTGAGAAGGAGCAGAAGCAGTGTTCTCTGCTTTCTGCAGGGGAAATTTTATGAACCCATAAAATGTATTCAGTTTAGGACCTTACAGCACAATAACAACTGTGACTTCAACATGTCTTACAGAAAGCATGGGAGCACTTTAGAGCCAGAAGTCACTTCATAAGTAAACCCATAAATATCTTCTATGTGTTATTGTACACATGCAGAAGGTTTTAAAATACCATTAGAAATCAATGCTCTGAAGCAGTGTAGCCTCCACAGCCCACCATTACTCCCCTGGGCCAGCAAAATCAAGTCTTTGATGTGATTCCTCTGGGACTCTGTGTAGTGAAGCATTTCCCGTTCTCTGAGCTGCACCATGATCAGCAGTGGGGCACCCAGTGATTTCCCCTGGCACTTTGCAAGTTCCCTTCCCCTCGGGGAAGGTCCAGGTGAAGAGAATGCACAATCAGTCTGAGGAGCCTCACTCTCCCTGAACCACGTGTTAGGTTTAGACGTGAGGTGTCCCCGGAAGCTCATGTGTGAGACCATACAGGAAGGTTTAGAGGTGAAATGATTGGGCTATGAGAGTCTGAGCCTATTCATTGCATTAATCCTCTGATGGGGATTGACTGGGTGGTAACTGTAGGCAGGTAGGGTGTGGCCCAAGGTGGGTAACTGGGGGACAGCTTTGGGGTATATATTTTGTGAGCTGAGCTTAGTCTCTCTTTTCCTCCCCCCCACCCTCTCTCTCTCCCTCTCTCCATCCTGATGGCTCTGTCCTGAGCTGCTTTCCTCCACAACACTCTTCCACCATGATATTCTGCCTCACCTTGAGCGCAGGCCAATACAGATGGTGGCCATCTTTGGAATGAGACCTCTGAAACCATAAGCCTCAAAACAAACCTTTCCTCCTCTAATTGTTCTTGTCAGGTCTTTTGGTCACAGCCATGAAAAAGCTGAATAAAACACCATCAGGACCCTCAAAGGAGAGCCTTCCTGATCCCAGGCCCAGAGCCCGTGCACAGGGCCTGCCATCGTGGGTTGAGAGTGATGGCTCCTGAGTTTGTGCTGGCTTCCATTTCATTATCAAACACTTAAACAAAACGAAACACCTTGTTGATAATCACAGCCATAACATGAAAGACAATCGGATAAAACATCCTGTTCCCTGTGGAGTCGAGAGTGTGTTTGAAAGGAGGTTTGGAGGAAGAACCTCTCTTTACCAGGCACTGGCCAGCAGTTGGAATGGCATCCAAGGCTCGCACACCCATTTGACTTATTTGAGGATAATGCAAAGCTCAGTGACACAGCCACAGATGACATTATTTTGTTTAGACTTCTAAAGGGCACTTCATGTGTTATGGGAGATAAAAGCCATTTTGAAATGCAGTCTCTTTGGGTTGCTGAAATCAAACAAAGTGCATTGAAAAGTGGTTAAAAGAAAGACACAAAGAACCTTGATTTTGTGGTCAGTGCAAAGTACTTTTTTCCATGGCATTTGTTAATTTTTTATATTCGCATTGATCAAATATCTATCATTTTGATCCTTTTCTCCATGGAGATAATGGTGTCAGCTCTCTCCAGGTGGAATCCAGAAAGGAGCTCACTAGGAGAAGCAGGCAGAGGAGGTGGCTCAGCTCCTGAGCTCCCAGCTGCCCACAGTTTTATGTGCTGATCGCCAGAGGGATGTACTGTCATTGTTCATAAGAGAAAGCTCTGTGTGCACATGGGTGCTACTGTCTCTACCCCTTATTGCTGTAAATAGGATGGATGCCGGGTGGTAGGGGTCTCCTCTTACGCTCAGATACAGGCCTGCCACAGAGAGTGGCCAGCTGAACAGACAGGAATATGACTCTCCACCCTCATCTGAGAAGGTACCTGGGCAACCCCATGACTCTGCAATGAGAGGCAGGTTGCTGTGATGACTCCAAAGATCCTTCAGTCTGTCACCCTCAAAATGTGCTGCAGTGACCTAGTGAATCCCCCGGGAGAAACTGGAATAAGTTGTGCTGTGGATCAGGTTTTCCTAGGGACAGTGCCTTGGAAAGTATGACTCACAGGTCAAGACTCAAACAGCCCCGTGATTGATCTGGGGATTGCTCATGTGACACTCTGACAGCTGAGCTGGGCAGGCGGAACAGAGTCCCCATGGCCTGCAAAGCCTCAAGTCCCTGCTACCTGCTTGCTGAAGGTGCCCATTATTATGAGTCTAGAAAAGAATAGAAATGGAAATAATTACAGATGTATATGATATCGTGATAGGTGAAATGGCACTTAGATGAAGGGTAGATGTGAGAGATGTATGCATCTATGTATGTACATGATTTATCTATGCATTATAAAATTCAAATGTATATATAATGCTGTGTATTTTCTTTAAGCAAAAAAAATTTAAATGGGAAGTCACTCCCATAAAACCAACATAAACCCCAGACATCTAAAATTATTTTTGCAAGGTTACAAAAATAGGATAAATAAATTTTCAAAACAGGAGATAAAAGACAATAACACATTAAAAACATACACAGTGCTTGAAACAAAATTTTGTGATTTCTTAAACTGTGTTAGTTTAAGGTGCTTAAACTAAAAACAGAGACTCCAACTTAAGCATGTCTTTATTTTCTTCCTCTATGCTTCTCCCTCGTCCCCCACCCCTCCCCCTTTCCCTGCTCTTTGCCTTCCTCCAATTTAATGTAGCACTTCTCTGATGATTTGGCACAATTTCTCTCTCTGACAGAAACTTAAGATTTTGGATCTATTAGCAGTGCATACATTATTTATTAACTTGCATCAGGAGTAAACTCACAATTGGCAAGCTCAGAAACTGCAGAAAATCATCATACCACCGCCGACACCAGCATCGCTCCTCAGCAGTCCAGAACAGATAGAAACATTTCAAACGCAGCTTCTCTCTGATGGCTGGATATGGAGAGTGTAATAAATGGCTTGTTTCATTCACAATTTCCCTCTGTCCATGCAGCGATGGCTTGTGCATTAGTAAGAAGGCTTACAAGTACATCAACATCCATCTCCAAATGCTCCAGAGGCTCATCTGAGTTATGATTGTATGTCAGGGAGGGGAAAATGAAAAGAAGTCCCAAAGCACTAGATGGAGTTTTTTAAACTTTGGCAGGTGCTCTACAACGCTGTGTCACAGAATTGTCGTCAGGTGGCACAGTTCACGGTGACAAACTGATAGCAAACAGAAGAGGCTGGCAGTGTGGCACCCAGCAAGGCCCTCCTTGTTTCTATGCCTGCTGCCACCCTTCAGGGAGCAAGGAGCAAGGCACATGTTTGGGACTTCATTTACAACAGATGGCAGCTGTAGGGAACAATGACGTATCAGATAAATTAAGTGCATGTCTGATAGCTGGGATGGCTTTGGTGTGTGCATTGCATGATGAGGGCTGGGGATGGCTGTGGGAGATACAGGGACCAAAATACAATTGAGAAATGGTTGAAGAAAGGCAGCGTGTCTCGCAAGCTGGGATGAAATCCTTTAAGGAGAAACAGAAAGCCTGTGAGTTTGCATACAAAGTTTTCTCTCCCCAGGGGTGAAGATTGCTTCCAAATTTTCAATTTGATTGCTATTTCTCTGTATATCATTTATTTTATAAAAATAACAGGAATACGTTTGACCTAAGTTGACTGATGTGTTTAGACAGCTTTCTTTGGCTAGTATTGGTATAAAAATAATGAAAGATCATCTTGTCTTGCTATTTTGTTTTACTCTTATTTTGGTGTAAAAAGGAAACCAATGCAGCATATTTAGAGTCTTTGGAAACACACAATAGTAGAAAATGAACCCTACTTTTAAGGAGGCAGTTTAAAATTTTAGTGTGCCAAGTGCAATTTAGGTTTGACATTATGTAAAAATGCCGTCATGATTCATGGGGTTTTGGAAGCTGGTTACCTTAGTGATTTTATTTATCTCTCTGATATTGTCTGACAGTTGAAATGTGCTTGGCAGTTGCTAGCTTTAAACTAGGGAAAATTGAAACCAAGTTGCTTGTGAGATATCAAACTTAGAATTCCATTCCTGTTTTGGGAAGTGGTGTTCAAATAGGGCAAAGTATTCTCATTTGTTTTTGTCTTAATATTTAGAGAGAAGCCTCAAGTTAAAAATCAGTTCTCTTAGATAATGTATGAATTTAGATGTAGACGTGGACATATATAGATCTACACACACAAACACACACACACACACACACACACACACACACACACACACATGCACACATACTCCTTTAGAAAATGATGGATAACTGAATCCAAAGATAAAATCACAGCTGAGCAAAGCCAGATTTATTTTATGAGAGGAGTAATCTTTAAGATGCAATAAACTCAGATTACATGTTTATAATTAAATTAAAGCCAATATATAAAATGGTCAAAATTTCACCAAGACAGGCAAATATAATGTTATTAATATTAGCATTCATTATATAAGCCTTAAAAGATGAGTAGAAAATGCTCTGAACCAAGAGATGTCAAAAGTGTATCTTCCTTAGGGAGGTTAAATTAGGAGTTCTCTTCTAAAACACCATTTCATATTCTATGGAAGTTCAATGCTCTTCTAAAACTTCTGTGC
Source organism: Spermophilus citellus (assembly GCF_964194105.1). Lineage (NCBI taxonomy): Eukaryota > Metazoa > Chordata > Mammalia > Rodentia > Sciuridae > Spermophilus > Spermophilus citellus. Next base: position 125,567,012 of record NC_138198.1, read on the forward strand.
CTACATTGGACATTTACTCTGGTAGTCTCCTCTTATTTTAAATTATTGCCTCTTCCAAATTGTCATTTTAGTTAGCATCACCTCATGGCTGCAGCCTGAGTCCTCATCCTCAGGCATGTCCATAGTCAGACCCCAGCATGTGAGATATGCAACACACACACACACACACACACACACACACACACACACACACACCAGTGCATGAGAAGCAGGAGCAGGTGCAGCAGAGCAAGCAAGGAGCCCACACAATACTGCGTATGCTCCACCCCACGGCATCCCAGCCTCAACTGTCTTTCCTCTTGCCCTTTGCTCCTTTCCTCTTCCTCCTGGATTACCTTCAGAGCTCCAAAACCTCTGCTACACACAGGCTCCCCCATGCCTTCAGGCTTAGCTTAGACCTATTTTGCATTTCAAACCTCTCAAGATGTTTAGCAGATCAAAAGGACTTTCTTGTAATAAGATCTTAGAAAGCAGTTGCAATTATACATTGCTGTTCATGTTTATCCATTGCACAAGTTAAAGTCTTTCTAAGAAACAAACATTTTTCTATTAGAAATTCAGGGCTATAGTGATAATATTGTTAGACCAATAGGAAGCATTGCACCTTTTTCTTATGAACTTATTTCTATCTCTTCTCTTACTCAAAACCTTTTATTTCACTTCAGATCACCTTTTCTTTTTCTTTTTTAAAATTCTCAGCTCCTCTGTTAAAGGTCCTTGTATCTGTTATTGCATAAGGGAAATAGACCGTGCTTGATTCACCGCATTCCAAGCCACCAGGACACCAGGATCACCATCGGTTCTAGCCTTGACTGCAGCGCTACAGCTCACAGATGCTCCATTCTCTAGCTCAGCAGTTCTCGAACTTGGTCTCAGGATCTTTCAACCTTCCTAAAACACGGGGGCCCTCTGTGAACGTTCATGAGGGTCTGTGATGTCCAGTGACCCACAGAATCTGAGAAGCATGGACCAATGCTGGGCCTTGAGCTCCTGCTGGCCCTTCTGTGACTTCATGTTGGTGACTTGGAGATAGCCACAGTTCGAGGATGGCAGTGATGTGATGAAGCCCGCTGGCCAGAGTGATTCTTAAATTCTTAGAAATTCTGCAAGCCAGTTTTTGAAAAGATTCATTGTTAAAACATTACATAAACTTATAACTAAATAACACATAAAAAATATAAGTACACCCAGCCCACCACCTTCTGGTTCTGTGCTGTTGGTGTGAGGTTCTCGGTCTTCTGTGTGTGCGGGCAGGAAGGGCTCTGTGCTCTGTGCCCTGGCCATCTCTGTAAGATCTCCTATCCTGTGATGTGAGGTGGATCTTTGAAAGAGGTCATGGCTGAATATCTACAAGTCAGAAGCTGTCAAATGCTACAAAGCTAGACTTGACTTGTGGTCTTATTGATTTAAGAAAGTGTTAATAATGCTGATCAAATGCAAAGTGTATGAAAATTGTAAATAGCAAGCTGAGGAAATGACCTTCATGTATCCAAATAAGAGGACCTGATTCAGTTTAAAAGTCATTCATAAGAAGAAGTTCCAGACTGTGGATTTGCTGCTTCACTTCCTTCTCACTTATCCAGGTGGACATTCATGTTGAAACTGCACTCAGAGAACCAGTTGTTAAATAGTCTCCATCTCGCTCACCAGCTCACTCTCACAATGCTGGTCATGGTTGTGTACAGTAGACAAAATGATATTACACTTAAAAATAATAACAACCCTTATAGATGTTATTTGAAGAACACTTTATAACAAATAAAAGGAAACATAAACAGCCTGGCTGTACCTGGATGTTGAGTGTCCCTGAGTGGTCCCATCTTGGGACTGTAAGGGTTCAGTGGAAACTTTACAAGGTGGAGCCTGGTGACAGGTCTTTGGTCACTGGGATGTGTCCTTGAAAGAGATCATGGTACCCAGTCTCCCCCTCCCTCTTGTTTCAGCTTCATGGCCCTGAACTGAGGGGTCTGTCCCTACTAAGTGCTCCCTTCATGACACACTTCCTCAGCACCGTGCTCCATGGCCAACCGACAGTGAGTGGAAGGCTCCCAGCCTGTGAGCCGAAATAAACCTCTCCTCTCTGCAAGTTGACGCCTCAGGTGTTAGTGCAGTACTGACAGAAAACTAACCCAGTCGTCTAAAGAAAATCATGTCTTCCAAACAGAACAACTTGGTGGAAAGAATAAAATGATTTCACATTTCTGAAAATCCTTTTAAGTTCAGTTTAATGAAAGACTATTGCATTATAAAATCAGCCCTGGATTGCCTTCATGTGTCTATCTAGCACAAAGCGATTGATGGCAATCAGTTGCTTTGTGCTAGATACATAGATGAAGGCAATCCAGTTGCATCTGGACATGTCATCTAGAGGAGAGCACTCACGGCTGCTCTCCTCGCCACACATCACACGTGAAGAGCTGCTGCTACACCAAAGAGGAAATGGACATCTTACGTGAGGCTTGTGTGCTGGTACTGAATTTCCCGTGTGATTTCCATTGTGAGTGTACACACACTGTGGATTCTGGTGAAGTGGCTGCAACCCCATAGCCAGTCTTAAACTGCTCATCCTCAGCAAATACCTTTCCTGAGAACCATGTGTCACATTTGTAGATGCATAAAACCCTGATTTGCATGTGTTTCTGTGTAAAGACACTTAATATGTTTTTGATAAATCAACATTGAACCCTTGGCCAACAACCTCCAACACAAGCCTGCATGAGGCGTATATGTAGCATTCATTTTGCCCCGTGGCACCTCTCAGCCACCTTGTGCAGAGGGGCCCTGGACATCAGGGCAGAACTGCATTCAGGAGCACCTTCAAAGCAAGATCACTACTACAGAAACAGCTCCATTCTGTGGTAAATGCACCACAAACAAGTAGCAAGGAGGAGTTTTGTTTACAGTAAGTTTTGTTTACAGTAAGCAGAGTCACCTCTGTCGGCCCACTGAGGATGGCAAGCAAAGCCTCCCCTGCCCAGGTGTGTGTGGACCCCTGCAGGAGAGTCACCAAATGCTTACTCTAGGGTGACAGACCAATGCTAGCCATTAGGTGAATTCACAGGTCAGATTCCATGACTAACAAAGATTGTGTCTGGACAATTACATATACCTTACATACATAAAATATATGTCAGTGTGGGTGTCATGTACGTATTGTGTTTCTACATACATTCGGTTTTAAAAAAATAGACAATATATATATACGTATATGTGCCCATAAACCCACAAACACATATACATACACACACTGGAGAACTTCCAACTTCTTTTCTTTTGTTAAAGTTTTGTGGTGCTGGGAATTGAACCCAGGGCCTTGTGCATGCCAGGCAAGTGCTCTGCCCCTTCAAATTTCTTAAAAGAAGAAAAAGTAAGGCATATTTTCAAGAGTGTTGTGCCTGTAATATCTATTATTGAGAAATTTTTAGCACACATTTTAATAAGAAAGCCTAATCACAGGAACATCATAAATAACTAGTAATCAGTTATGCTAAAGTTAGTGGATGCACACCGTTGGCTGGCCAGTTCCTCCTCCACAATCGAGATGCACCTGTAGGATCTGAAGACGGCTAAAAGAGCTGAATGATCAGTGGCAGATCTCAGGAATGTGGGAGAAGCCAGAGAGAAGAGGGGGAAGCTGAGAATTTCACAAGAAGGCCTTGAGCAGTAGAGGAGAATGAAAGTGAGAAAATTACATAAAAATCCCCCCACACAGTGGAAGGTCTGTAAGAACGAAGACAGACAGCACTATCTTGGCTCCTTGGCAATTAGCTCTGCGTGTTTAAAGGATCCATACACTACTGTATTTCACCACTATATGGAGACTTAACATAAAATGACAGCAAATCTAACCACAAAATCCAATGCCATATTCAATTATAAAAAAATCATCTCAGGATGATTCTAAGTATAGCAAAGTATCAACTGTTGGGCATCTTCAAATAAAATGCAAAGAAAAAGAAACCCAGGAAGCCTGTGTCCTACATACCATGGTCATCTAAATTTAAAGGGTTGAAAGTATGTTTTCAATATCAAATTGATTTATTTAATGTGAGAATAGCATTATCACTGGATATCTAAATCAGGAAACACCTTCTATATCATTTAGAATAAATCTCTCATGTTTTATCTCATCATCCAAAGAGGTGGCATGATGAGCTATAACACAAGCCATAGATATGTGTACATATATATTTGTACTGTGGGTTGAACTCAGGGTGTCTTACATGGAGCTACATCTCCATTTTTTTTTGTTGGTTTGTTTGTTTTTAATGTTAAGATAGGGTCTCATGAAGTTACTGAGGCTGGCCTGGAACTTGCGATTCTCCTGCTTCAGCCCCTTAACTCCCTGGAATTATGGGTGTGTGCCACCACACTGCACCATACTGCTAATTTTAACACTGACCATTACTCCCTAAATCTTGTCACAGAGTCTTGCCTTGACCATTATTGTTAAACCAATCATCTATCTTGTAGGGTTTCAAGATACAGAAACTCAGCGGGTCATTTCCCGCATTCTCTGCATTATGGGAAGCCTTCAAAACCATGGACACAGTTCAGCTGAGATTTTTCTGTTGATACAAACTGAGGATCATTGAAAATTGTGGGATCATTGAAAAACTTTTAAGGCAGTCTTATGCAAGAATTTGAATATATTTTCAGGACTGTGCCTGTAGCATTTCAAAGTAATTATAAAGCAAGCAATGACTAGTAGAATTTTTAAGGTATTGTCAGAAAATTAAAAATTTCATAAAAGTTTAAGGTTGCTTTAAGAGAAGTAATTATGAGCATAAGATTTCAAATGTCAATTGATCTTCTGTTTTCTGAATGATTGTCACAGTTGTCTGTGGCATTGATCAATGAACTGACAGTAAGTTGAATTAGAATCATTTTACTGGTTTTGGTGACATTCACTTAATAAATCCCATTTTAAAAGTGTGTAATTATTAGAATATCACTATCCTATTTTTTGAATTTAACAAAGTTTACATTTATTATAAAACATGAACACGCATTGCTTTTTTAATTATATATAAAAACAAAAGTTAAATACATGTTCTGAATTGAAGAGTAATAAGTACTAGGAGATGTCAGTAAGAGATGTCATAGAATTTGGATTCACCACTCATGTTTCAGAGAGGACATTTGGCTGGATTAAGTATGGTATATTAGTTGGGACAACACTATCTATTCTAACAAGGCAACAGAAATTCCACAAATGTTTAATGATTTCAGCAAGAAATACTTTATTTTTTTTGTTCACATAAAGTCCAAAGAAGATTATCAGCAAAGGAGCTTTCTTCTAAGAGAAAGAGATCTTCTAATTCAAAGATCCACATCCTTTCAATTTTGTGGTCTCAACAAAGTTGCCACATTTGTCTTCAAAAGTCTTTGGAAGATGAAAGAGTAGGAAAGAGGCCAGTGCATCTTCATGCCCCGGGCAAACCAACACTGATTTAACTCAGACTCTGCTAAAAGCTGCTCCAAAGTGCAAAATGTTTAAACCTTTAATCCAAGTTTGGTTGCTGGTATCTAGCAAGAAAGCTATAGTATTTAAAAGAAAAATTGGGGGAGGGAGGGAGACAGTTGTATCTGCAGCAAATGAACTCTAAATAATTGAAATTTATACATGTTATTCTATTAAAAATGAAAAGGGAAGGAAGGGAAGGTGGGAGAAAGGCAGAATAGTGGCTAATAAACTGCATTTAGGTAAGAGCAGGAGGTTCTGGTATGGAACGGCACAGAAGGGTGCCCATAGATAGCGTTAGTGTACAGCATGGGTCAAGGAACTAAAGGAACTAAAGGAAGGAATTCTGACTGGTTTCACCTGGAAGAAATGATAAATGTTAGAGGATATTGATGTTGAACTTGAATGTGTTCAGGCATCAAAACTTCCCAGGGTGATCCATCAATATGTGCAATTTACATGTTTTACCTGTAAGTTATATACCAAAAAATTTAGTAAAATATTAAGCAAAAGCATATGAGCATCACAGGGCATAGTTTTACTGCCCTAAAAGCCCTCTCTGTTCTGCCTACCATGCCTCCTGCCCTGGGCCCCTGACAACCACAGATCTTTTTACACCTCCATTATTTTTGCTTTTCCAGGTGTTAAAATTGTCTTATCTCATTTAGTAATACGCATGTACATTTTTTCATGTCTTTTCAAGTCTGGATCACTTTTTAGCATCAGATAGCATCATTCTGTTGTCTGTTGTATCTGTTTATTTATCCACTACCCACTGAAGAAGGTCTTGGTTGTTTCCTTGCTTGGGCAGCTATGGATGAAGCCGATATAAACAACTCTGTTGAAACTTTTATACAGACATGTTTTCAAGTGGTTTGGCTAAATCTGAGTTCATTGATTTTGCGAGTACTATAAGAATGCCTTCCAAGTGCTTGTACCATTTTTGCATTCCCACCAGCAACAGTGGGTTCATGTTGCTCCACATTCTCATCAGCATTTGGTGTTGGTGTTGTTTTGAATTTCCCCATTCTTGGAGTATGGGGGGGGGGGTATCTCATTGCTGTTTTATTCTGTGATTCCATAATGGAATGTGAAATTGGCTATCTTTTGATATGCTCATATGTCATCTGAGTATCTTCCTTGGTGGGATGTCTGTTCAGGTCTTTTGCCCATTTTTTAATTGGGCTGTTAAATCTCTAATACTGAGTTTTAAATTTCTTTGTGTATTTTGGATAGAGAACAAAATATCAGATACAACTTTATCAGATATGTCTTTGCCCAATATTTTTTTCTAGTCTATAGCTTGTCCTCTCATTCCATTGGTAGTGTTCTCAGAGAGCATAAGTTTCTCATTTAAATGAAGTTTCATGAATTGTGCATTTAGTGTTATATTTTAAAATCACCACCACATCAAGGGTAATTTGGATTTTTCTCCTATGTCATCTTTTAGGGTATTTTAGCTTGACACCTCTTTTGAGGATTCTTGCTGCCAGGGAACAAGACATGGGGTGGTAGCTAGTAGGAGGAGAGGACAAGAGCAAAATTAATTAGGAGATTATGTTAGAAGCAGGGGATGAACCATATCCTGTGCCTGTGGGAGGTGCTGCAGTCAGCCACAGATGGAGGGGACGGCCTCAGGCGGGATCACAGCTCATGGCCTGTTCCTATGAGAACAGCAGGAGCACAATGTGGGTGTAGATGCTGGAAAGTGAATGGATGTGGCAGTGGGAGTCTGAAAAGTTCTATTCTGAAACCTGATTTTCTCAGTGAATAGAAAATAGAGAATAAAAATGGAAAAGTGGTGCTGGGGATTTGCAAAATGAAAAACAGAAAATGGGGGAGTAAATAAACCAGGGAAGTATAATATTGCCATGAACCAGAGGGCCCATTGGAAGTCCCCAGTGATGGAGCTGAAGGGTGAGTGCAGCCCTCCAGGTTGTGTAGATTTCCTTGGTGAAGTTCACTCTGGAGATGCGAGAACAGAGGCGGTGCCTCAGCTCAGGTCGCGGTGTGTGCTCAAATGAGGACAGTGAAGCAAGAGAGGGCAAGCGGGTGGGCAGTGTACATTGGAAAGTGATGGTACTGAGCCATCAGGGATTTCAGGGAGGTGTTAAGGAAAGCACATCATCTGGACTGGGATCAAGAGATGAGAGAATCTGGAGGGACTGACCGATGGTTGACATGGGCTGCTGAAGGGGTGAGCTCAACCTACAGGAAGTGACAGTCAGTTGGCGACTGTGGTGCACACTGTTGAGATAACACAGGGTCTTCTGTTGATGATGGCAAAGTCGGGCAGTGGCCAGGTCGTGCCAGACAGAGTTGGGAGCATGCATGTCAAAATCGCTGGAGGAGAGGATTTCAAATAGCTGGTGATAGGGTGTTAGAAAGATCATCTACATGAACAGTCAGACCATTACAAATGCACCACAGAGATATTTTGGGCAGAGTGGCAGTGAGTCAGGAACTAAAAACAACATGCAGTGAGGGGGCCTCACTGGGGGATGTACTGTGGCAGGGGCAGTAAGGAGTAGTGATTGATATCATCTGCTGGGATGTGATTCAAAGAGATTTTTAAGAAGCAGAAGGAAGTGGGGTGATCTGGATCCCACAATGAGGAGAAGACGAGCCCTCCCTCCTCCAGGTCCAGGAGCAAAGGAGAAGCCAGCACCTCAGAGGGTTTCTGAGCTGCCCCTGGAGGCGGCGGCTGGCTCTTTGCTAATGATGGACTGGGATGTTCAGAGGACTGCGGTGGGGAGGAGTGAGAGAAGGAAGGGAAAGAGGCAATGTGCAGCGGCCTGATGACTTGCTGATCATTCCTAGAAGGTTAATTTTATTTGAAATCTGGTGGAGTCAAAGCACTTAATTCCAAAGCAGATCTCTGGACTAAACACTCAACCAGTCTTTCCCTGGATCACAATACCTGCTTATCATCATCTCCCCGCATCTGAACCCAGTCTTTCCAATTTTTCAGCTGTTAATTTTGTTATTCATTCAATGATATTTGTTGAGACTGCACTGTGAGCCAGGAACTAGATAATGTTAGAAAACAAAGAACCCAAAAATTTGCTATCTTAAAACCAAAACTAAATTTAAACTTAAGTGAAAAACTGAGGAGTTCACGTTGACTGTGCAGCTACTGAGCATTGGTATGCAGTCTCTAGTGTCTGTGTTTCCTGTAGTGACCTTAGTATACCTGTGGTTTATCAAAGGGGACTTCGCTGTTTACTTATTTGCAGATGTGAGCAGATGTGTGATAGTCTACAAATGTGCAAACAGTGCAGCAGGTACACAGCAGCCGTGCATGTTTGGCCTGGGGATACTTAACGCAGCTCCCAGCAGGTTCACAAGGGCTGTCCCTGAGGCAGTGTCACTGCACCAGAGAGCACACCTTGCCCATCTGCCCTTTGCCAGGATTTACAGTGTGCACCTGAATATGTCTTAACGAAAGAACAAGCTGATAAATGTGTATGAAGATGGCCATTCTCACCTTTAATCAAAAAGTATGTAAAAATGGAGTGAAGGGTGCTAGCTGCAAACTTTAGAGATATTTTAACAAAAGTAACCTCAAAGCTATTGTAACAGCATTTGCATACATTGCTGGCAAGACCACAAATCAGTTCCATTTCTCAAAACAATAGCAGTCAGTTCAGCTCTAAAACCCTTTTATTAAGGACCAATTCTGTGCCAGATTCTGTGCAGAGACCTGAGGAAGGGAAGATAAATACTGCATGGTGTTTTTCCTACAGGAACCAGTATTTTGGAAAATTACTCAGAAATATATTTTAAGAATTTTAAAGATAACTATTTCTGCTGACTCAAAAACTCCACATCTAGAAAACTAGCAGGATGTTAATTTTAGAAAATGGGTATAAGATATATGTACAATTATTTTCATCCTATAATTATATGTGAATAATATTTAAATATAGAATTAAATATACATATCAATTTAAAATTTAGAACAGAAGTTGTTGAGCATATTTTGCTAAATCCATAAAAAGTTATGCCCATTAGAAATTACACTTATAAAGAATGTTAATGGCAATGGAAATGCTGATAATAAAATAATGGCTAAGAAAACTTGCAGTTTCACTACTGTGTAAACTTATGGATGGATATATACAGGAAAGTCTTCATTTGCCTTTCCATACCTAAAGAATAAATTTATATGAAGAATAGGAAGAAATGAACTAATATGTTAGCACTAGTTATCTTCAAGTCATTTTTAATTTTCTTACATTTTCATATATTTAAAAAGGATGCTCCACAGTTGTCATGTGAGTTTTATTAAACACATATAATTTTAGAGATATAAATGAGAGAAATTTTCTTATGGATCATTTTACTCTAATTTGGTCAACATTTTTATTGCATTGATGTATCGTTTTTTATGACTTAAGTGAAACAAACAAAAATATCTGAAGGCAAGTGAAGTCTGAATCATTAATAAGTCCGTGCTGACCCCTGTTCTCTGCAGCAAAACCTCCCGTTTGAATGTGAGCTTCAGAAAAAAGAGAAAAATAATAGCAATAAACCCAATGTCTAAATGACTCCATTATATTTTATTCAATTAGCACTTTGGTGTTTCTCAGATGCATTAGCCTGTGGCCTGGCTCCATGGTGAGAGCCTGAGATTCCCCAGGTACTCGCTGGCATGGCACTTCCTGGTTTCCTTTGATTTGGGATACACTTTATCGCAATGATATGGATAGATTCACAGCAATTGATTTTATTTTCATGTCATGAGTTACACATTTAATATCTATACACATACATATGTTGTTATCTAAATAATGTAAATATTTATAATGCAATTGTTTGTACTAAGAATAATACCATTACAATCAATATTTTAGCATTGAAGGACAAATAAAGCAAAATAGGACCCCTGCAGTTACAGCTCTGATCACCAGTTAATCATGACGTGCAATGTTTCAAAGGGTGGTGGCATCACCAGTTTTGTAGTTAGCAAACAGACAGTGCTCCCCGGAGTGAGGTGGCTGTGCCAGCTCAGGGCTCCCTTGCTTCGTGGCTGTTGGCCACCTACAGTTTTAACTCCCTCATCTATAAAATGGGGATTTTTCAACCTGCGGTGCTGTGATGGGAACGAGTAGCTGGTGTCAGTAAGAATTCAATTTAAAATATTCGCAAGGAAAATAGTGCAAAGTACTTTAATTTTCAGACAGTTTTTATTTGTGAATTACATGATGTCACAAGAACTATTCTCCACTTATACTGAGGTTTAGAGGCTCCATGGAACTACCAAAAGAGCCTCATGGCTTGATACCACACCCTGAGGAACAGGGTCACACGAGGGAAACTTCTTCCCTGGAACCAGGCCATGGGCCACTGGTAGACATCATCTTTCCTATGGACCAGGGCATGTTTTTTTGTTCTCCCCATTTCTATCGACTCTGCTCATAAAACTTTCTTTTTGAGAAATTTTACATTTATTTTAATCTCCTCTTCTAGTGTGTTATATTCAAACCATTTTGCTTATTGATCGTGTAAATACTTGTTAATAAGTTATGAGAGTTTTCAGTGTTTACTATCCAGCACAGGAAAGGAACACTCCATGAATTTCCCATTCCCCTCACCTCCAACACTACTTCATGTACTCTCTGCCTAGAAAATGCAAGAATGTTGGGCATTTAAGAAAAACATGTTCTAGACTCTCTGTGGCTGCAATGTGTCTGAACAAGAAACAAACCCACAACTGGACTGGACCTACTTCCCCTCCTGAAAGCCCTTCATCTCCCATTTTTTCAAGACAGACTGAAGGCTAACCTCAGCCTGACCCTGAGGTTCTCTAAGACAGAGCTCTCCTCCTGTCGCCAAGCTGCAGTTCCAGCTGGACCCTTACAAACAAACAATATCTTCACCACTTTTAGCCCAATAATTAAGACAATGCTTGTCCATTCTGGGTATCCTTTTTTTGTTGTTTGTTTTTTTTTTTTTTTTTTGAGTAAGAGTAGAACACTGATCAGACCAATAATTGAACTAATGGAAAAAAAGGATGCCAAAATCCCTGTTGTGAACTGTTGCTAAAGAAGACGATAGAATCTGATCTCTGAAATTTGACACATAAACCACTCTGATATGGACAAGGATGTCCATCAAGGATTTCAGCTTTCCAAAAGCATAATAAAGATATCAATTTTGAAAAATATAAATATAAATTTAATTAAAACCATTTATTTTTATTTGATATAATGCTTTTAGACAAGTTTTTTTAAATCACTAAATCAAAGTAAGACATCTAGCAACTTTCAGGTTCAAAAACAAGGTTTCATTGATCTGGGAGAAGTGAGGCATATCATAGAAACTCTTAATAAGGGAAAAGGCCATTCAGTTTTTTTCAAGACCTTCCTGTTTGGGTTTGGATCTGGATATCCCACAAGGCTCAGGAGTTGAAGGCGTGGTCTCTGGTGCAGCCATGTTCATGGATGGGCCTGTCAGAGTGACCTGATTATGACAGCCCTGACCTCCTCAGTGGATTAATGGATTGAAGGCACTTTTGGATTGTAGGAGGTGTGACCTAACTGAAGGAAGCGGGTGCTTGGGCAGCTCCTGTGGTGACTATAGTGTGTCCCTGGTCTCTTCTGCCAATCCCCCCGCCCGGCTGCCATGCGCAGAGCATCTTCCTCCACACACCTCTCTTTCTGCCATGATATTCTGCCTTGCCTTAGGCCCTAAGCAGTAGACTCGGCTGACAGTGGGCTGAGCCCGCTGAAACCATGAGCCACAATAAAGTTCTCCTCATCTAAGTCTCCGGTATTTGTCCCAATGATGAAAAGCTGACTAATATACTTTTCAAAACCACTGAACTAGTTAATATGAAGATTTCTGGTAATTTTATGTCTTGGCTCAGAACCTAAGAAAGTTAGTATTACATTAATGAAACAGAAAGTTAAGGGGATAATGAAAATAAAGTATTTTGGAATTTCAATACATCAGTAATTAATACCACTGAAAAAAATATGAAAACATGAGTTTTGTTCTCATTTTTCCAAAGGAGATAGAATTATAGTGATACACCTACCCATTTAAAAACCTCCATTTATGTTTGGGCATCGTGTGCATACCTGGAGTCCCAGGAGGCTGATGCAGGAAGAGCATTTTGGCCCAGAAATTCAAGACCAGCCTAAGTAACGTTATCTCAAAAAGCAAAGAAAAAGGGGAGAAAACATTATAGCATCATGTGAAAACAAGGAAAAAATAATACAAAAAAAAACAGATAAAGGTGGCATTATAATTGGTGATATCTCTGACTTTGTATGAATAATGGCTATCAAAGCTTCTTTTAGGGCTGGGGTTGTGGCTCAGCAGTAGAGCTCTCACCTGGCACATGTGGGGCCCTGGGTTCCATCCTCAGCACCACATAAAAATAAAATAAAGGTATTGTGTCCAGCTACAACTAAAAAAAATAAATATTAAAAAAGCTTCTTTTAAAAGCTGAGAAAACTCAACTGAAAAATATCACATTAATCAAAAATGCTTCAAGATATATTTGAATAAACATTTCAACTCTTTTTATTTTGAAGTATAAACTCACACAGCTAAGTATGTTAAAGAAAACTATTCAGCTATTAAGTTATCATGTTAAAAACTACATATATAACTACAATTAAGTCAAGGATTAGCATGTCTCCAGAAAACCCGTGTGCTCCATTGATTTTGTTTTAATCATGACTCTTTTTAACTCCAAAAAGTAACTACAGGTACTCACCTAATTGCTTTTCATTGTCCAAGTTTTTATCTGTTAATATGGTAGTAGAGTTCTGCCTGTTCTTTAACTTCATATAAATGGAATCATACATATGTATGTTTTTTACTTTCATCATTTAATTACATAGAGCACCATGTCCTTGTGAGTTGTTCATATTGTTTTATGTAACTTTAGGTCTTTTATTTCCAATGTGTGCAGTATTTCATTGTATAAGTTTACTACAATTTCTATATTTATGATACTATTGATTGATATTTATATTTGTTCTGAAATTTTGGGAACTGTGAACACAGTGGTATAAACAGGCAGTCCCTTGCTCTCCTGGGGCACGTGCACCTATGATTTTGTTATTGACCACCCCAACCCAAACTTTAGCTGGGCTCTGCTGAGCACTTTGCTGGCTTCAGCCTTAATCTCTGTCCTGGGCTGCCTGCCCAACCCAGTCACAGCCAGAATCCTGCTAATTCAGGTTCCCAAGAACCCCCTCACCCTTGCTCATCCTTGTGGATAAACTCTGGCTTGCCTTAGCAACAGCCCTGCTCAGTCCATTTACCAAGTACCTCCCACCTGGGCACCTCCTCTACGTCATTGCCATCCGCTGCCTCCTCACTCTGCTCCTCGACTTTCAGTCTTTAGCTCTCTTCAGTGTGTAGCCTTGAGCCCCACCTGGCTCCCCTTCTGCAGCACCCCCACTAGAACAGTCCTGTAGGTCCACCCTTGTTTTTACAAGAAGAGGTCTGTTTATGGTGCCCACTGAGGAATGATCCAAGACACATGCCCTCATCACAGCCCTAGAGCATTTGCATATTGAACCTGATCTCCATTTCCCGTTTTTGGCAATGAGTATACTAATTTACAAACCTACCACACACCATATACATATACGAGCATTCCATAATTCCCTGTGCGTGCCATCTTCTGCTTGCTAGAATTTTAGACTTGCTTGTGGTCACATGTGAATTTTATTGTTTAATTTGCTTAGTTCCTAATGAGGTTATACATATTTCCATATGTACACTGACTCTTCAAATCATTTGAATATAAGCCTTTATGTCTTTGCATTTTTATTTTTATCATTTTATGGTTTTTGGCCTATTTACTTCTGAATTTCATGTCTTTGTCTTATAGAAATGTTGTCTACATATTCAGGAAAGAGAGCTTTGTGATTGTATGTGTTGCCAATAACATCTTTCTCACTCTTTAGCGGTGAATTTTGGAAAACAGAAGACCTTATGTTTAATTCCATTCTGTTAGTAATCTTTTACTCCACTGTATTTTTTGTCTTCTCATATACTTCCTACTATTATGTCATAAAAGCAATCTATGAATTGAATTTATATATTTGTTGTTTTAGTTGGTTAGTTAGTTCATACAGGTGTATATACACATATCCTGTGCTCTCATCTGCCCTTGTAGCATAATCACGTGCTCTGGAAGTTGGCTTGATATACGGCAATTCACATCCTTGCACATTCTTCCTCAAGCGTGCTTTGCCTACTTTTGAATATTTGCATTTCAATGTAAATTTCATAAATATCTTGCCAATTTCATATAGAACATTGTCATTTTTACTGAAATTTCATTAACTGTATAGATAATTTGGGAGGGTGTGACATTTTTGTAAAAGTGAATCATACAATACAGGACTATGGTATATATCTTAAATTATTAAACCTATTTTAAATCTTTTAATATCATTTCAAAATTTTCAGACATGCCGTGCCTCTTTTTTTAGACATATATGTAGATATACTTGTATTTCCATTATCCCCAGGTATATAATGTAAATTCATTGCAAACAATACATTAGTGAATTTTGAAAATTGTTCCTTGGGGAAACACAAGACAAAGTTCCTCTGAGACTCTAGCCACTGTGTTTTTGTAACTGATCAGAATATAACCTTGTTTTATGTATGATGCTGTTTATACACCCTATTTAATATGCACTGTTAGTTTTTTACCATGGAATTCACAGCCTACATCACTATAACTCATAAGGAAGGAAGCAGTGTAGCCCACATCCTTTCTCTGTAAGGTACAACATAGCCTTCCGGGGCTTAGAAACACCAGACGGCACTCTACTTCTACATTGAGAGCCATTTTCAGCCATGGAATCAGCAACCATAAAACCAACAAAAAGGACAAAGATAAATTGTAAAAAGTATACAAGATCCTAAACCGACTGCCACAGAGGCACCTGCTTGACATATGAGAGCTGGAACAAGAAGCAAAACATTGATTATTTGACCTCACCTGAGAAGCTTCTTTGAGTAACTCAAAATTTTCACTGCTCTGAACATTTCCACAGATGACTCAAAATAACCACAAGTTAATTAATTAATTAATTAATTTTGGAGGTGGGTGAGTGGGGGGAGTTGCAGAGAAATACAGAATCTACAAATAATGAAAATCAACTCTAATTTATATTCTTGGTAATTCTGTATGTGTTTAAAAATCCTATCTCATTTTATGTGTACTGAGTATAGAAATACAATAGATTTTTTTAGAAATGTTGAGAACATAGTCATATTTTGGAAATCATTTATTAATTCCAATTTATCTGTAAGTTTCAGGTTTTGTACAAACATTATTTTGTTTTTAAAAGGCAAAATCCTGCAATGGTGGCATTTAGAACTAAGGCTGAGCACAGAGGATGCAAGGCTTTCAAAGTTTATAACTAAACTTCAAGTTTTCTAGTTGGCACAGGAAACATCAACGCCTTGGCTTGAGTTGACTTAAAATGGTCCCAGCTACTAGTGCTGTAAGCACCTGGCAGAAACAAAAGGGAATCAGCTCAGGAGAAAAGAACAACATACAGGCCTTAAATACCCTCTAGAAATATATCTTGAAGCTCAACGTCTGACCCATGTTGGAAGAATCATGCACATAACCGAAGGCAACGAGAAAGAAAACAGCAGAGACAATCCATGATAGAAATAGATCCTCTGGTTTCAAACGTGGAAGTTTAAGGATGAGTTCTCAATGTTTGAGATGCTCAAGGAAACAAAACAAACGGGAACATTTGGGGGGTCACCAGAATTTCTAGAAATAGGGTCAGGGTGGCTTTTTAAAAGTGATAACATCGTGCGAAGTAAAAGAAACTAGACTCCGAAGTCAAGAGTTGACTGCTTTGTCTCATGTGCAGGAACCAGAGCCCAATAATGGGGAAAAGGGAAGGAGAATTCCATAAAAATAGAAGTGAGATCAGTGAGTAGAAGAAGGTGATTGAGGGGGAGGAAAGAGGGAGAAAAGGAAGGAGTGGTGCAGTGAACGGACCAAATTATGCTCTGTACACATATAAGTGAACATAAGACAGTGAATTTTACCTCTGTGTGCAGCCATACAGCTCCAATTAAGAAACAATAAATAAACACAGGGAAGGTCCACAGAGGAGGCAGCATGTGTGTGTGGTGGGGGGAGAGCTGGGAACTAAAGTAGACCAAATTAAATTCCATCCAAGTATGATTACGTCAAAATGAACCCCACTGTTATACATAAATGTAATGCCCTAATGAAAGCACCAAAAATGTCCCAGCGTATATTAAATTCTAAATAAAGGACAAAAAAATGTGTAAAAGTTAAAAATAGATACTCTGGACATGGAAAATGCATACAGCTATATAAAAGGAATCAATTGTGTTAGGAAGTTTCAAAGAAAATTCATAGAATGAAGCATAGAAAGTCAAAAGGACAGAGGGAGGTAAAGAGCTGCGGGATGCACGTAGGATTCTGTGGAAATGTTTTGTGCACATTTAGCCAGATCCCAGATGAAAGGAAAGCGAGGGTGCAGCAGAAGTGTTATGTGAATGCTCCAAAACTGACAGAAGACACCCACTTACACATCAAAAAAGGCATCTTGATGGAGCGATACGCGTCTGTTTACCTATTCCTAAGTTATTCAATGATCATAAAATGATTTGCTATTATCTCTCTCCATATTTATCTGCAATTTTGTCCACTATGGCAAGCTCTGTTTTAATCCCAGATGTAGGTCATTATTAGTGTTTTATACAGTTATCATTTTTTTATTTGTACCTACAGATCTAGCATCTTCTTTAATGAACATGTATCTTGCACCTCTTCATTCCACATGAGGATAAGCAGCATACATATTACATTCCTGCCCAGGTTCATAGCCTTGGTGACAGATGCTGCTCTATTATACATACCTTCACAAATAAAGGGAATTTAGAAAATGCCAGACTAAATAAGGGAAACTGAGCCTCAAAGAGGCCTTATTATATTTGATTTTCTACTTAAAGACTATATATACTGAATATTTGTCTAACATCAGGAAAGATATGCTTTGAAATTATTTCATGACTTCATATGCTTATTTAGGCTGTATTTATTTCCTTCTTAAAGCTGTTTATAAAGCTTAGTGCAGTTTAGAGATACAAAATAAATTTTAAGATGATAACTTAAAGCAAAATAACAATCATTTGAGGGATCAGCTATATGTTCCAATGGAGTTGACCTGCTTAATAAGGCATTTAAGCAAATATTTGCTACAAGGTATTCTGAAATTAATAGGAAAATGTAAAAGATCAGTGTGTATGCTTTCAGAGAAAGCACAAAATGTACATCGTTCAGAAAGATGAGAGGGATTTGGGAGATGGGATAAAGAGGTGTGACTGAATGAACTGGTTTTTGGGCAGAAGCTACTTGGCGTCTTCTAGCTGGCATTGACTGGGTGCGTGGAGCATGCAGGGACACCGTAGAGTTTGTGGCGAGGACACCCTTCCATTTAATTCACTTCAACCACGGGGGCTGCCCCATCCTGGAAGGCTTTTTGGTTGGGATGTCAGTAGATGGACACACTAGCCACAGGAGTTCATGACACGGGGAAGCGGAAACAATGTGTTTCTGACACCAGGGGAGAAATGAGAAGCAGCTTTTCCGTGGTCCTGAGGGCAAGGTTCATAAAAAGAAGATGCATGTGGGAGGTGGTGTGCCCATTCTAAGTGCTGATCTGGAGTTACATACATGCCCTGTGTTCTGCAACTAATGCTCGTGACCTGAGTTTGTGATACCTAAAGAACAAGGACCCAGTCAGTCCCCAGAAGTCTATGTGCTCTGACCAACTGGACAAACAGCAACACTGGAAGATGTAGGTCATTTTCACCTTGAACACCCACCCAGAGTTAGGTGACAGCCAGGACCCAGAGGAAACCCCACAGTACCATCTAGAATGAGACCGCCTGGCTTAGAACCACAACCAACATCTGCATGTTACGTTTAAATATTTAAAAGTTTTCAACTAATTTACACACAGCTTTATAAGTGTCATTATATCCCATCATCCCAGATATAGAATACCTATAACATTTTATGGGACACTGTTAGATTGTCCACTTTAAGTTTTTATACGTGTCCTACATGAAGGCAGATGAGACACTGGGTCCACCTGCCGTCCCAAGCAGCCTCATAAACCCTGGGCTGAGGTTCGCCCTGTGACCTGGACCAGCCTTCTCCTCCACAGCCTGAGTGGAAGCAGGAATCTGCAGGTCCTCGAGGCAGGGTGGACTCCATCTCTAGGAATCTCTTCAGATCAAGCCCCAGGGAGCCTGACAGGCAGCTCTCTCTGTTACAGATGCTGAACTCAGAATTGCTCACCTTTCTTCTTTCTTTCTAGCCTGAGCTCCCTTGGTGGGAGTTAGGGAAGCCCCTCTTTTTATTTCTTTTCGTTTTGTTGTTGTTGTTTTTAAAGGCTGTCACTCATTCTGCGCTTCCAGGGCAGAGATGGCCTCCTCTCTCCACAGGCCACTGCACAGCTGTGCACCCCACTTCTGTCTTGGTCTGCTTTGGGGTTCTCAGTCTGACCCAGGGAGTAACCGAAACAGGGAACTTGTTAGAGAAGGCAAAAACACATACATTTTCCCACGTCAGGGTGGAGATCTTTGAATTTTTGCTTTTTAAAAAAGCATTTGTTTCATAGATTGATGAGGAGAAGATTTACAACTATATTTTGATTTTTTAAAAATATACCAGCAGCTGCAAAAACTCGTAGTGGTCCGGAATTCTGTTCATCTCTGAGAAACTCTGGCTATGAAATAACCCAGGGAATTCCTTATCACTTAAACTTACAATAAAATGTAACAGAAGACTTTGCAGAAGTCTCTTTGTGAGTGCCTCAGCTGCAAGGCACAGTCCTGCCCCAGACTGTCCCTCTTGGCAGCTTTCGTCTCTGGAACCTAGGCCACTGAAGAAGTCACCCTGGCCATGGTGGTGACGCTGCAGGTGAGAACGGCCGGCCTCCTGTTAGGCTCCTGTCCTGTGCAGGCCACCGCTAAGCACGTGGAGCGCAGGTGTCTAGTCCTCCCTGGCCCTTTCCCCTTCTCTCCTAGCTCACTCTTTCCTGGGCACTCTGGCGGCTGTCTGTCCATCCACATCACCAGTTCTGATGGGCAATCACAGTTGCTGCTTCATTATCACTCACATGAGTTCAGACACCTCCTTCTCCAATAGGCTGCCAAGATCAAACCGGTTACTTTCCTCCACTCACTCTTTGCCACGTTGACCTTCTGAACCTCTGTGGAACAATGGCTACTGGAAAAAAAATCTAGTTTAATTATATGTATACACGTATACATTCTTTCATAAGGAGAAATAAATATTGCCTGTCTTAATGGCTGTTACATCCTCAGTAGACAAATAACAACAAAGACCCATTGGGACATAGTAGGTACTCAATAAATATTTGTCAAATAAAGATTGAATATATAAACCTTAAAGTAGTCTTTTCTCAGCTGGGATTGTAGTTCAGTGACGGAGTACTTGCCTCGCACATATGAGACACTGGGTTAGATCCTCAGCACCACATAAAATTAAATAAATAAAATAAGGATATAGTGTTCATCTACAACTAAAAAAATTATATATATATATATATATATATATATATATATATATATATTTTAAAAAGTATTCTTTTGCATCTTTTCTCATTCCCTTTATTTTTCACATTACTTCTTCATGTTATTAGTATTGCTGCTTTTCTTCTTCATTTGCTTCATATATATATATATATATATATATATATATATATATGCAGGTGGAACATTTAAGTTTAATATACTAGAGGTGGGGAACATTGCCATAAATTTCTTCAGCAACACTCTCATCTCTGAAACTTCTCAAATGGAACCAAGAGGTCTGTTGGGGCTAGAAATGACTGGAACATTGATGGTAGAGGAAATGTCATTGCCACCGGAGGGCTGGTCTTCTCAAGAATCACTGAAAGAAAAGTGAGGCCTTACTCTTCATGCGTATTCTCTGGCCTCATTTTAATTCATGAACTGCTAAGCATTCAGCTTAAGTCAAACTTGCACATTCTATTGATTTGTTCAGCACTATTCATGAAGATCATTCATACGCGCACAGTGCGTTGGAGACTGGTGCTATTAGGTGAAAATGGAATCCGGCTGAAAGCAGAAAAAGGAGACATATATTGGGGAGCAATTACCATATAAATAGACATTAACTATACAGGAGGGTTCTCCAACATGAAATAAGTGAACAGGTCTTCTGGGGTGTTATTTCTGAGACTTCAAGTTAAAATGCTATTTCAACTCATTTTTTTTTCTTTTTTTCTGTACTAGCAGAGGAAGAAAATCCTAAATGAGAAGTTAACATTTTCACCTATCCATCCCCTAACTATGAAGTGTCTATATGAACATAGTATTCAGTTACAGCGTGTGAAATGCTAGGCAATTTTTACATGCAGATTGAAACAGCATGTCACCAACATTCAAATGATACACAATAAATATGTATCAAATCAAATATATTATGGAGTTTTAATACATTTAGCCACATGGAAAATACTCAAGGTTTTATTTTTATGTCCATTTAAAAATTTTACAGAGGAGTTCCCTAAAATCTACTTGGGATGATATTTTCAAGATAAATAGAAAATATAAAAGCAAAGGAAATATTTTGCATGTAAGTCCTTATGGCAACTGAAATACTTGTATTATTTGCTTTGCTATTAATTTAATATGTGGCTTGACACAAAATATTTCTTTCACTTCATTCATCTGAAGAGTGAATTAAGATCTTTACAACAATGAAATACATTTTTTAAAGAAAGTAGACAATTATTTCAGTTACATTTGATCATTTTAATGTGCATGCCCAAATCAATTTTTCTATAACCTCCCCCAAAATGAATTAAGGATATTTAACAGACTAAGACTACGAAGTCAAGAATGTGTATTCTCTCTTCTGTTTCTAATTTCTGTAGCTTGTGTGTTTCAAATGCTGTGGTTTGGGCCTTCTGTGGTAGGGGCATGCGACTCCTTGTGTATGAATTCAAAGGTAATGTCATTTGTATTTGAAAAGTGCTTCACATTCCACAAAAAATTATCTAACATACGTGGAGCTGATGATAATTGTTATGTAACTAAACTCAAGGAGCCTCTAGAACCAGCTATGATCTAAAAGAAGGTAAGAGGCATGAGGTTACCAAGCCACGCTTCAGGCTGCAGCCTCTCCATTTGGGTCTGATATTCTAAAGAGCCCCCAAATAATGCTATTGGATTATTGGTAACTGTTTCACATAATGAATGATATCTTTCATTATGTAATTTATGGGGTCTTTTAAGCATTAGCCAAGACAATACTTCTTTCTTCTTAATGCTTGAATAATAATCATATTAAAATTGTGTGATGTTCCACGTGGAATTCAGAGTTTAGGAATTGCATTATGTAAGCCAGCTCATGTAGCCATAAGCGAATGCCTGGCTTAGTCATTTGCGACATGATCTCATCCTAAACAAATTCACATGAAACTTTTCCCATCCTCTCACTTACTCAGAGCCGCAGCTTCAAGGGAGTCTGTTTTCACAGCCTTGGAAAATCAAAGGAGCATGAGAGGATGATGTGCACCCAGCAACAGTCCCCACGGCCAATCCCAGGGTTTCAAATTGTCTTTTCAAACCCAGTTTTATTCACGTGCTGAAGCTACATGTTTTGAATGAACACGGAGACAAATGTGCTTTTCTTCATCTCTTCTATGAAGGGGAAGGTAAAGGAAGCCAACCACCCTGAGGTGAAGAGCTGCGGGCACCCCCACCCCCATCTCCTCCTGACCATGTGGTAGCTTCAGCACTGAGCTAAGTGCTGACCAAGAGGTGAAGACAGCATGTCAGAGCTCTAGAGACTCGCGGCCAGTGGGAGGACACTCGCGGGGGACCGTTCTCAGCACTCCAAGGCAGTCAGCAAGGAGGAGAAGAGAGTGTGGGGGTGCGCTGGGGACGAGAGCCCTGGCAAGAGTGAAGCTTGTCACATCTGATTAAGAGTAAGAGTACTGGCACAGTGAAGCTTGTCACATCAGATTGGATCTTTGAAGATTAAAACAGAATTATCTGTTCCAAGGAGGAGAAGCAAAAATTTCCCAGGTAGAGGGAATGGCAGTGCCAAAGCCAGGGAGCTTGGAGGAGCCGAGGGTGTGAGAGAACACAAGCAGGCAGCCCGTGGAGGTCGCGATCCAAAGGAAGAGACCAGGTGAGGAGGTGAGGAGACGGGCACATGGATAGAGCAGGCCACAGTGTCCCATGGAAAGCACCTTCGTAGAATCCAGAGAACTTCATCAACCTACGATGGGCACCTGCAAAGCCCACATAGCTGCTCTCCTCAGAGCTTCCTTTTACAGAGAAAACAGTTTCCCTGTTTCTCCTCAGTTTCCTTTTACCAAGATCACCCAGTTTCACTGTGGTTCATTGACCAGAGAGGTGCAAAATTTGCAACAAAGATATCAATGGCAGTAGTTACTGATACCATCAATGACCAAGGGCAGTGGCCGAAACAGGAGGAGATTCAGAAGCAAAATCTGCAGAATGTGAAAATGAATTAGGTATGATAGCTGAGAGTCAGAGAGACCAGGGATGGTACCACAACCACCATCTTTGTTACCATACCATGAAACTATACCTGTAACTATTCATGTAACTATTCTTGTGGGTGGATTGACAGGAAAATTTGGTAGTGGCAAATTTACATGTAAATTCAAGTGCAGAATTGGGTTCATTGAGTTTTTGGTCAGTTCTGTCTTAGGTACACTGTATGTTTTTCAGTGCTTGTGGAACATCTCAGGGGAAGAATTCTGAAGTTTGTGGTAGAGGTGGGGCCAGAGTAACAGAATTAGCATGCAGAATCAGCTGTGGTTCAACTCATTCCCATGCATGTATGAGGGATGGTTTGGAGATAAAGTAAACTAAGTAGCTAAGTTAAAAAAACAGACCCCCCCAAAAAAAATCACTGCATAAATAGATCAATATAAAGGATTAAAATGAACACTGAGCAATTGGCCTGCTACTGGTTACAAGAATAGTTTCATGGTTGTGATGACAAAGATCAGAGAATGGGGCAGAGATAGAATCCAATTATCTCAGAAAACATGACGGAGACAAGAAATTGAGGACACAAAAGTCCTTGTGAAAACTGTCCCTGAGAGGTGTATCTGGCCCCAAGTTACGTGAACGCTCTTGCAGTTCCAGCCCACATGCCTCAACAGATGAATGGACCAGGAAAAGGTGGTTGTAGACACAATGGAGTTTCACGGAGAAGACCGAAAGCATGGGGTGTGCTGGTCAATGGATGGAACTGGAGAACCTCACGCCAAGTGAAATAAGTCAGCCTCAGCAAGTCAAGGGTCAATGTTTTCTCTCATATGCAGAAGCAAGAGCAAACTAAGGCGGGGAAATGGGGTATAGGGGTATCTGTGAGAATTGAGAAGTCAGTGGAGTGAAGGAAGGGATGGAGGGGAGGGCAGCAGAGTGGGGAAAGAGGATGGGGAATGAGATTGACCACAGTGACTGAGTACATCCATGAGAATACCAGAGATTTTCACCTTTATGGGTCTCTATAAAACACTGATTTAAAAAAATATAAAAACTAAATAGACAGAAGGCAGACCAGAAGAGAAAAGAGAACAGGCACAGGGAGAAGGTTGAGGATAAAGGGAAGTACTTGGGACTGAATTGGAGCAAAGCATATTCCATGCCTCTGTAATTATGTCAAAATGAACCCACATAATTTCTAAGTATAAAAACTACAGTAACTACAAAAAAGAAAGTTTATATAGCAGGAACCATGGAAAAGTAACTGAAGAATACACTAGAAATATGTATGTCTTTAATGAATTCATGAAGTTGTATTTCTGTAGACTTAACTGAAATATTGACTGGATTTTCTTAAAACACACACACACACACACACACACACACACACACACACACACACACAAAAGCTGGGTTATAGGGTTACACAACTATGTATCCAGTGCATGGATTTTGATTTAGAACTGGATATCAGTGACGGTGGAGAATCTGAAGTTTCATAAATATTCTTGCACATTTATTATCCAGTCAAGTGACTTATACCATGATGATAAATCATAGTTGCCTTCAGGTGAAGAGTAGCACCTATGTCCTCATCTTCTCGTTTCTAATTTCATGAGCAGAAGCAAGATCAAGCCATAGGAAGCTAAATAAAGTAAAAAATCATGTAGATAATATTCTAATAGATTGCTACCTTTATTGTGTTTGTCCTGTGTGATTCAAACTATTTATCCACAAATAGCACTTGATCATCCCACACTCTGTGGCCTTGCCAAAGTGCTACTGCCATGTTTGAAAGCTCTTTGATATATTCTGCCAATTTTTAGCTGAAAAGATGTGTGTTCTGAACCTAACCATCAGTATGCCAGAAAGAGGTATGATAGGTGTTTGCTCTTTAGCAGAGTTTTGAGGAAGAAGGGATTAAGATAAATTTTTATCATTGAATTGACATACTGACTGCCTAGACAGTCCTGAGTTTTAAAACCCTAAGCTCAGTTGCTGGCCTGTTTTCATGTCTTAATCTACCTGAATTAGTCCACAGTGATGAAGGCTACAGTGTGGAAAAGACACAGGTGAGGAAGAAATTCCCAGCCAGCCTATGAGAACTGGTATCAACGGAATTACTGCTCTACATAATCTTCTTCTTCTTCTTCTTCTTTTTTAACCTAAGGGTAGCTGGGAAATTATCCTGGTGGTTTTGTCAAATTCTATGTTGTTATTAATTTTTGATTTTGTGCTTTTCATGAATTCCTTCCTTAAAATTTGTTACTATATGAAAGCAAGGAAATCCATATATATATATATATATATATATATATATATATATATATATATATATATATTTCTCAAAGGCATTACTGGATAGGAATGATGTTAGTGCTACTCAAATGCAAGGTCATGAATGGGATCAGTACGGTGGCTGTGACATTATTCATCTTTGCTTTTATGGATGAATGCAGGTCCTGTCAAGGAGAACGTGAGATGACCATATGTGTATAAAGGGTACAGCCTCCTTAACGACGCATGATTTGAACACTTCCATTTATGTAAGGAGTTCTGTGGGCCTTTTAGAGTTGTGTTCTTTGCTCATTGATCAAGTTGATACTCATCTAAGGCAGAGCCCACTCCTTTTGATATGTAGAAGCTGTCACGTTTTTATAAGGCTATGAGAAAGAGCCAATCGGAAAAAGAATGGCAAAGATAATAAAGAAAGAAGAAATGATTGATTAGAAGGGTCAAGAGTGCTAAGGAGGGGTTTGACTTCAACTTGAGTGGGGACAGATGACGTCCTGTGAGGTACAGGGAAGGCTGGGGACAGGAGCCTGTGACACAGGCTGAGTCGTGGCTGCCTCCTTTCTGTCTAGCTTCCCCTTCGGAGAGGGCTGAGGGAGCTGCTTTGGCTGGAATCCTGGGGCAGAGGGCAGCCTCCACTGCCCCTGTGGGGACCTGACCCACAGGCTGGGACCAGTGTCAGGCCTTCCTCCCAGAGGCCAGGACCTCTCCATTAGTCACTGTGCAAGCCCATGGGCTCTTCCCCGGGCGTTGAGCAGAACCCAGAGCCTTTGGAGGTAAACTGAATTCAGTTTGGGTGATATGAGTTAATCTTATTTAATGCTGCAATAAATTATCATTTGAGATTACAAACTTTAGCTACCAAAATTACTCAAAAAGAAGAAAACAGGAAAATGGTACCCTGGATCCTGAAATATAGGATATATGAGGCAGTTCCATGGAAATCCAGAGGGAGGGACTCAGGACGGGAGATGAGGTAGTGCTTAGTGTGGGGTTTGAGTGGGGTTGGATCTTAAAGGGAGTGGGGCAGCCAGACCCAGGGGTGGTGAGAGGGTGAGGGTAAGTGCTGTGGAGATGGCACGGCCAGAATGCCACTCATCACAGGTGATCAGAATTCAGGTTTCACCGGTTTGGTGGCTGCTTCCACCGGCAAAGTCCGTGACATGGCTCTGAGAGAGGCCTTGGAATCAGGATGGCCAGAGTTGGGGATCCGGAAGGTGAACACTGGAACAGACCACCTCTTCAGGGACCTAGGGTTCCCCCAGATTGAAGGGAAGGAGGGGAGAGGAGAATGGAAGCCAGGAGCCGGGGTACAACTGACAGGCGGGTTGCAGGAGGAAAGAGTATAACTTCTCTGGTAAGCAGAGGCCTCGGCCCAAAGACGGTGCCAGGAGAGGGGCTCGGCGGGCCTCCCTGCCCTGGGAGCAGTCTGGTGAAAGCCTTTGCCCGGTTCCTGTACCTGAGCAGGGAGGCCTCTGACTGTGCCTCAACTGGACCCTTGGGAAGACCACGCTGCTCGCTTACGGAGGGAACCTGGCTTGTTTGGTCCCATTGTTTGAGAGAACAGCTAACGTCCCTTTCAGATCCGCACTTGCAAAATAAAACAAAAAGCAGGGTCCTGTTTAGACTTTTTGATTTTAGTTCAACCCTCCAGCAAGATTGATTCAGAGTTTAGAGGATTTCTTTCCTCAAGTATATTCTGGGATCACACAGGTCATTGAGAATAAGGGTTCACCACGATGACGGAGCTCAGTGCTCAGCAGCTGCGCTGGTCTGGGGAGGGAGAGGCCGGGTTCCTCCGGGTCCCCTGAACTCCACCCCTTTCTGTGTCCGGATCCTAGGCACTGTTCCAATTTTCTTTCTCATGTTTTTACCCCTTTCTGTTTCTAGGTTTTACCCACACTGCTTTCACCCATCACCACTACCTTCGCCCCTACCTTCCAACACACAGGTCTAGGTTCTCAGGACCAGTCCCCTGTCATCAGGCAGTCCCGGGGGCTGCTGTGAATGTGTGTGGACGTGGTCAGTTGGACCCTGAGTAAGGGAGATGCTTAGGTAACCTTGGGGGCCTGATGAGAGACCCAACTCGTTCTGCGGGAAGACCTGAAGGGACCTGCTCAGGCTCCTCTGAAGAAGAAGAAATCCCACATTTTGCCATGGACAGCGGCCAGGCTCCTGTGGAGGAGTCTCCTGCCTGCTTCTCCTGACAGCCTCCCTGTGCCTCTCCTGTGGCCTGGCCAGCTTCCGATCACAGAAACCCATTCCTTGCCATGAGTCTCTTCCTATGTCTCCTACTGTTTGGGCGCTTCTGGCTGAACCCTAATGCCTACTTATTTCCCCTTCATGGTGCAGTGGAGAGATACAGAACTGCATCATTTACCACAGCCAGGCTGCCTGAGCGGGTCCATCATCCATAAATTCCACTGCATGATAAAGCTTGCCTTCCAGGCTCACCAGAGGGTTAAACGGTGCTTTGCATACATAGTCCACGCCACGAGGAGGAATCCCAGTCAGTTCCATTTCTTTCCTTACCTTTATTTACATTTTTCCTTTCTTAGTGACATACTGTATAATTTGTATTTAGAATATATAAAAACTTTTCTCATTTAAGTCTCCAGAACACTAAATAATAAAATGACTTTTCAACAGGATGGGGCCATTAACACTTGAAATAACTTAGGTCATCACAATTTTTAACCAGAATGCTGTATTTGGGGGGGTGGTTAATTCAGTAAGTAAAATTTGTGGGTTTTTATTTCTTAACAAAGGATTCTCAGTGTACATAGCTAAACAGGCAACACACTGCAGATCGATACTTGCAAAGCAGCCTCTGCATTCCTGAAACATTCAAAGCTTTTAAAGACCCTTTTAAAATACTAATCTCGCCATTCATATTTTATTATTTCTGCCCTTCCCTTGGTCAGAATAATGGATTTTTGTTAATGACAACTTTGTTATTTCTTTTCTTCTCCTAAGCTCTGACCATTATTTCCTCAGTTCATCTATCTCCCTCTCATTAGACATCCGTTCTAAGGACTTTAATGCTAGTTGTTGTTTTGAAATGTTTCAGGAGCTACATGTTGAACCCCAAATCCTCTATCACTATACCATCAAAGGAAATGAACTCATCGACCAAAACTTAGTTACAGTTTACTTAGTGTGCTTCAGTGGCAAACCAAAATCAAAGACAAGAAATGCATATTGGAAAGCATCATATTGACTCAATCATAAGGATTGAACCCATTTTCTCCAAACAATACCCTTGCTATTTTCTAGAAAGAACGACATGGTACACACTGCTTTGTTCTACCACTGTACTCAATGTACACCTTAGGTTGCAAAAGTACTAATGCTCGGTTTGCATCCCATTCTTACAGGGACAAACACTGGGGGTGGGACTAGGAACAGTATTTCTGAAAAGGCACACTGCCACTGAGGACCTATGATGTCCACTGGTGAAGGTCTACCAGCATCAGAGCCCCTGTGGGCCTCATTAGACCTGCAGAACACAGGGATCCTCCCCAGACCTGCTGAACCAGGATCTGTGTTTCATAAAACCCAGGGGGTGACCTCTGCTCTATGAAAGCACTGCTTTAGCTTTGCTGGGTGGCTCGGGTGCCTCCCTGGGTTTCTTTGTTATTTTCTATGCAATGAGGACCAAGACAACATTCTTCAGTAACGTAAGCCATAGCCAAAGAAATAAGTATAACTGTTTTGTTACATAAATCTTGCATAATTTAAACTCTATTACCTATCAGTTACCTGTTTATATATTATCTATCATCTGTCATCACTCTGATCAGCTAGCTCTGTAAGATGGAATACTCTATGTCTTAGGTCACAGACTGTTAGGTATATTCTATCCTTAGAGATCTCGTCAGTGTGGCTGGACAGGAGCAAAGACATGCACTTAGTTATACTACGAGGCTAAAATGGTACTCTTAGAACTCAGCTTTTGGTTGAAGAAAAGAATTTGGCAAATTAGAGAAAGTTTCTGGAAGAAATGTCAATTGGTTTTTCATCTAATTAGATTCTTGTCATGTCTAAATACCTGGCCCTACCCTTCACAATGAATTAACACCTTTTCCTTCTTCCTCTCTCAAAAGAAGTTTTTAATTGAAATTAATTCACAGTCAAGAAAAATAGGATGGCTTTCCCCACTTGGTCACGTGCATATGGTTCCTTGATATGAAGTGACATTTAAACACAGGCCTCCTTGTGTTTAACGAATGACTACACGCTTTTCATTCTCACTCTTCACCCCTTGGTAGAGATGACTAATGATCTTATTTAAGATGAAATGCAGAAGTTAATTACTGATCTTTCCTGTTAACAATGATAATCAAGTTTAGATACTGAACCCAAATGTCGTTTTCTAAAATTTGCCCACTTTTTATAACAAATTTTCAGAGATAGTGCAATAAATAATGTGAAATAGACAATAATATATTTTCTTTAATGCATTTTCCTGATTTAGTAAAAGTTTTTTTTCTTTATGCAAATGATAGCATTTAATATGGACATACTGATGTGAAATAAATATATGTTACAGGAATTTAGGGAATGATTTCCAAGGGTCCTTGAAAAATCATTGATGATGCTTTTATCTGGGTCTATTTAAAACTCACTGTATGTGTGGGTAGGAAAAACCCTCCAGTGTGAGTTAAGCATTTCCTAACACCCCTTCTTATTAGTCATTGCCAAGAAATCAAAAAGGAAGTCCTCCTTAAAGAGCCTCCTCCGTCTGGGCTTCCTTCTCCCTCTGATTTTCACTGTTGCTTGCATCTCCACCATGTCTGCAAGTCGGTTCACGGGGACTCAATTATGACACATCTGATCACCACGGGGAGCACAACACTTGTGACTCTGGGCTGATACATGGGAGGAAACCCACGGGTGCAGTCTCCTTGGGTCGGGTTTTCAAGCCTCAAGTCATTCCAGCCCAGATGCAGCTCGCTCATTGTGAGGACTTAACCAAGGGTCCCTTCTGGAGCCAGACACAGTGTCACTTTGCCTGACACTGTGTTCTTGAGCTCCTTCTCAGAGGAGAAAACTTTTCATATTCTTTAGGGTACCTACAGAGAGCACGGATATGTTTTCCTAGGTTTTTAAACCCCAGTCCAGTACAAATGCAGCATCCTTACTTAGCCCCAATCATGTTCATAATCACTGTACCATTTCAATATAATATCCCACAAAAAAACAATGTTTACAATTTTATGCATTTTCATATCAGTGTAAAACAGGTTAATTATACATTGAGATAATATTAGGTTAATTATACATTGAGATAATATCAATTTGTGTGATTTTTCTTTGGGGTATACGTAGTCCCTTGTCAACTCATCTTTGCATGCCCAAGACACAAACATATTCAGGCACGGCTGGGCACCGGGCGGAATGTTTTGGAATGACAGTGTTTTAAGCACAGGGTAGTGTGCCCCTAGCTCAGGCCCTTAGGACTTATATCTGCATCTAAAATCTAAACTCCCTGGGAGATACTGAATTAAAGAGCAGGAGTGCTTTTTGTCTGTACTGAAGTGGGTACTTCATAGTTGCCCATCACGTGTGCACACAAGAGACTTAGCTGCTTAAGAAATGCCACAGAACCACCTGTGTGGCCTAAGATGATTTCAGCTCAGGCAGGCACGAGGCAGCCCTGCCCAAGGCCTCTGAGATGAGGAGAGAGCAGCCGTGGCCTCCACAGGGCCTGGCTGGTAGGATAATTTGCAAAAGTCATCACACAGTGATTCAAAAGCAATGAAGAAGAAATCAGTGGATTCCAAAGATGAAGAAATACTCTGTGTTCTGGAATACGCACATCACATCTCCCAGAAACTTCCACTTTCAAGTGAAATCCCTGGAATTTCAGGTCATGGTCTTGCTTGGAAATAGAGACTCTATAGAGGTAATCAGCTTAAAATAAGGTCCCACAGACTTGCGTGCTCAGGGATGGAGAAACCCGTGCACACAAGCCCAGTGGAAAGGCCTGGAACAGATCCTCCCTCAGACCTCAGAAGCACCAACCCCACCCCCACCTTACCTTGGCCAGGAGCGGTGAGATAAATTTTTGTTGTGTAAGGCACCCAGTTTGTGATACTTGGTTATAGCTACAGCAAGCTTACACACTCATGGGGTGTGTAACTAAATGAGCAGCCTTGGGGACAGATGTCACTTTAAAGGAAAGAGCAGTTTTCTTTAATTCATCATCATCAGTTTCAGATAAAAGGTCCCAATGTGCCATGTCATGACCCTCTCTCTCTGGGAGGTGCACATGGACTCCTTTGTCATTCAATAGGTAATGAGCGCCTTTTGTCAGGACCAAGGGTAGCAACTGCCCTCTTTCTCCTGTGAGACCAGCTATGGCTACTTCCTTGTTCCTGAAGACATTAGTGATGTATTAATAGTCTAACGGTCTCCTCCTCCTTGCTTCCAGACCCCTCCCAGTCACAGTCTTCATAGGTTTCCTCCAGGCAGGTGATGCTAATAACTCTTTATTCCATAACATTCTACCTAATATATCACCACAATGAAGTTTTAGCCCAAGGGGCATTGACAGAGCTCTCTCACGCTCTGTTTTTATTCTAACTGTGAAAGTCTGAGTGGGGAGGGAGCCCTATTCTCCCTTGCAATGCGGCCTCCTCCCCTAATCAGCCTTCCATTCCCCTAACCCTGCTGTCACTCTTATTGGGAGCATTAAACACATTACAGGCTTCTTTTTTCCTAGCCACATCCAGCAGTCGTCTAATCAATACCTTGCTGGCAGCTGTTTCATTTCTAGAGCGCTTGGTCCTCCGCGCCGGTGGATTTGAAGGCAGAGTCTCTGAGCCCTTTCAACAGGCTCGCAGCCTCTTCTGACTATTTCCACCAAAATGAGGCCTCCGTATATCTGTAATGTTTCTTCTCTCCGAGTCTTACATGGCTGCAAAAATATCTTAGAATTATTCCTGGTGAATTTATAACAACAGTCCCCACAACTCTCCATGTGGCGACTGCTTTATTCCTTGTAAACAAATCCTGTAGAAAGAAATCCTCCACAAAAGCCTCCTTCTCCTGAGCTTCTAAAGCAGGGTATAAATCTCCATTTTAACCTCTGACTTCTTTTCTCCCTGGGAGTTGAATGCAAGGAGAATAAAGGATCCAGCATTTCCCTTCTCTTATATTTTCCTTCTCTCTCTGCTCTTCCTTGGGGCCTCTGTGCCGCTGCCCCCCACCTTCACTTCCTTCTGAAGCCCTCCTCTGCCTCCACCTCGCCCGTCCCCAGGAGCTGACCCTCACCGGGCAGGACTGCAGTTACAGTACATGAACTCACTCACGTGTACTGACACTGGGACTCACAGTTCTCCAAATGTGGATTAATTCTTCATTAATGATCAGCCAGTTGAACTTACCTGGAAGTGAGTCCAAAGAGCCTGCATATCCAGATGGGATGCTCGGGTCCCTGCCTCCCAGTCCATGTGCAATGGTGTTCACACCTGCCTGTGGCAAAGTACCGAGGGGAGCAATGGAAAGGATGGAGAGAAGGTCCTGTCCCCAAGCACAGGCCCTTGAGTTCGGCTGGTGTTTCTGCTACTATTAGACTAATGACGTCTTTTCATAAGTAGAGATGTTAGGGGCTGAACTGTGTCTCTCCAAAACTCACAAGTCCTAACCCCAAGCTCCTCAAAATGTGGCTGTATTTGCAGATAGGGTCTTTAATGAGGTAATCATGGTAAAAAGAAGTATTGAGTGTCCCTAGCCCAATATTGCAGGTGTATTTAAAAGAAGCTGAATTTGGAAGTCAGATGCACACTGAGGATACAGAGAGAACACGGCCACCCACCCAACAGGCAGAGAGGCCCCGGGAGGAGCACCCTGGGGACCTGCTCTTGGACTTGAGCGTCTAGAACTTCAGGAGGATAAACGTCTGTTGTTAAGCCACCTGGACTCAGGTGCTTTGTTACGGCAGCCGTGGTGAACTGAGTCAGAGAGGCAGCTGACGGGTCTGCCTGCCACCATGGGAAGACAGAGCAGATTCCTCCAAGCCATCACCATCAGTTTCAGATGAGAGGGTCCAGTGTGCCATGTTTAGGTGCAAACACTGAGGGTCCCCATCGCTCCTGAAGGCTGGAAGGTGAAAAGTGAGCCTTACTCAACCCTCCTGAGAGCAGCCTGCGCCTACAGATTCCCATCATCTCCCCATGACCCTGTCTCCACCTGCTGAAGCAGCTGCTGCCTCTCCACCTCCCTGACTCTAGGAATGATTCTCCTGGCTGACAGTTGCCACCTGGGCTTGGGGCCTTCTGGGGACAGCCTGCCCTCTCTGCTTTCTGTCTCATCAACACACTTGATGCCATTCCTTGGGGACCTATAGGACCATTTCAAGTGTGCTATGATGGCCTACCTTAGCTGAGTTTCAGCCAAGGGCCATCCCAGGTTTAAGGATCAGGTCTAAAGAGCAAACCAGCACTCCCCACCATGGGCTCACCCAGTGACACCCTGATTTTTCCTCCTCTTTGAACTAAATGGTGTGGCATGAGTTTTTGTTGTTGTTGCTTTGTTTTGTTTTTAACTCTGTGCCTGGGGACCAACTTTCTCCCACAGTGTTCCCCATGTCCTTCAAAACCACACACACACGCCCATCTAAGGGGCTGTGTATGCTGTCCCCAGGATGCCATCTCTGCACCCACCAATGGCTCTTTCTCTTGCCTTCTCCAGGACTTTGCTCACTTATCCCCACTTGAGAACTTTCCCGGTCATCTTATCTAAAGATGCCCTGCTCTCAGTTTCTGTCCTTCCATAGCATTTGTCACCACAGAAACTCCATCAAATACACCCGTGTCTGTCATTCTGTACTTACCTCCTTTGGAAGGGACACTGCATGGCAGCCATTGTTGTAACCCCTGCTCCTCAACAGTGCTCAGCACAGAGAGGCCTCAGGACATCACCCCTGAAGCAATCTGTGAATCAATAAGGCCGTCCATCCTTCGTAGCAATTCAAGTAGAGCCAAGAAACACACAATGGCAGTACCTCTGGGCCACGGCATCAAAATGCTTCCTTGATACATGTGCATGTGTTTGTGTGTGTGACCATGGCTTGCACACAGGTGTGCGTGTGTGATTGCTGTGTATATTCCAAGAAGCTTAAGGTCCACTTTCCCCAGTGCAGACTCCTCATCCTGAGAGAGGAAAGGCCTAGGAACAGTCCCGGCTTCCTTGTGTGGCCACATCCAATGCTGCGGAAATTCATGCTCTTTGTATTCTGTGCTCAATGTCTTCCTGGAATCACAAACTCCTCTCTGCAGCACACACCCTTACTCCTCCTGCCCATTTCTGCCACTTGCCTTAAAGTGTAGTTCTGATGTCACCCTTGCTATGGGATTTTTCTGATCTGTACCACTCACCTAATGTCACCCAGAATTTAAAGACTCAGTATGATCCTTTTTCTTCTCCGGTAGCTTGTACTCTTGTATTCTGTAGATGTGTGACGGTATTTATTTCTCTCACCACAATCTCAAGCTCTGCGTGAGGTCCTAGGGCAGCTCAGGCACAGTGCTACAAACTGGTGGCTGAAACCACGCAGTTCTGGAGGCTGAATTCCAAGGACAAGGTGCTGAGGGGATGGTTCCTCTAAGTGCTGACTGAGGTGTTCCTCGGCTGGAGGAAGTAGCACCTCCATCTCCGTCTTTGCCTGTACCACGTCTCCCTGGTGCCTGTCTGTCCAAATCTCCCCTCTCTCTAAAGATGGCAGTCACTGGATTAGAGTGCTCCCTGCAACAGCGTCACCACCCTTAACTAATCACATGCACAAGGACCCCACCCAGAGCAAGCTTCTCAGGAGGAGGTCTTCCTTCCTCTCTCCAGGCCCACAGTGCCCAGTGCAGCGCTGTCCACGTTACAGAGAATTGAAGGACAAGGCGTTCTCTGGGTCACGCATGTCTTCCCAGAGTATGGAACACAGCTAGTATTCCATAATGTGTTTTGGGCTACTCATTCCACAGTAAATTTCTTCCTACACGTTTACTGAAAGAAGGTCCCGTGGCCCGACTCCCCCTGATGGCACGCCATCACGACTTAGGCCTCTGCCTAAGCTGTGCTTAGTTACCCTAACCTAAAGCCCAGCTATGCAGTCAGGAGCCAGGTCCTTAGGGAAGAGTACAAAAGATGAAACTGCAGAGGGAGAAACAGGGCTCCGGGCAGCCTTCACCTTGTTCAGAATGCAGAGACTCTCCTCCTGAGCAGGATCCCTGCACAGCCCTGGGGACACATTAATTCACGCACCTTCCTTGAGCTATTGCTCATCCATTTCTTTGAAAACCTCGTAGATCTCAGGCTTGTTGACTCCAGAAGTGAAATGTCAGATTTATTTTTAAACATTGTTGCCTTTCAAATTCATATTATTGACTTCCTTTTCAGAGTCCTGTGGAATACACAATTCATATTCAAAATGCCTTCTGAGCCTGTGTCTCCCTCCAGCCCATAGCTGGGTTTTGAAATGCTTTTGTGAGATGGCATTTCTTCTGTTACTCCCTGTCAAAGAGATTACTGAATCGCCTCCGGGATCATGTTTTCAGCATCACATAATTTTTATAGCCCTGGTTATGACTCTCTGTTTGCTGCCTAACTACCTGCCCACTGGCCATCTTCACCTCCATCAACAGCGAGTGAACTTTACAGGCAAACTGAACCTTGACCTTGGTTTGGGAAATGAGCAACAACTTTAAACAAAGGCAGATATGCACTCAGTACAAAAGCCATTTGTTTTTTACCATAAAAGCAAATTGGCTTAAACATATTAAATCTTAGAATGAAAATACGTAACACACTTGAGTAATTTTTATAATTCATACCCACCTATGTTATTTAATGATTTGATGAGAATAGCCAAGTATGAGGATGGTTAAGATTCAGAGTTCTACACTTATTAATTCTCAAGTATGAGTTCTTTTCACTTAATGTACCAAAATTGCAAAATAATCCTTACTATAACCTTATTATAGAACAAATTTTTAAGAAAATGAAAAGACACATCTCACTGGGTCTGGTAAGTTCATGCATAAAACACTCACATACCACATCCACAGTGACAATTAACGGTACAACGCAGCCCATGCAAAATTCTAGACAGCCAACTAAGAAAACGAATTACTGATTAAACATGTGGCTAAATGAAAGTCATTTGAGACTTTGATAAATTACTGTACGTTAAATATATTTTATTAAACTCATTCTTTTTTTTATAGATTTGAGCTATAAATTCACCAAGCTAATATAAGGTGTTTCAGAAAACTATTTTTCTGCTGGATTTTAAAGAACTTCTCATTAGCAGTGATTCCATTCAAATGGACACAGCTATGCCTTGCAAGGATTTCTCTCTTGGTAGGTGTAACACGCCTTTGTTGGCCTGGGTCTTGCTGTTTTTGAAACAGCTGGGTTTTGTTTGTTAACAACTCAGTAAGATCAAATAAATTGACTTACAATGTGGATTAAAAGATATAAAAATGAGTTCTTACTGATATGTGCTGAAACACAAATTTCTGTTGCAAAATGCATCTTTTAAGTGTTTTCTTTTGCTTTTGTTGATTCAACATGAAAGGTAACCAGGAGAACAATTCTACTTATTTCATGATGTCAAATGAGTTCCTCCAACACAGCAAATGATGTAATACAACTGATAATTCTGAAAAGTGAGTAGGAGAGGTAGGCCCTCTTTGGGGGGCTGAATATTCTATCTAGTTTCATCTGACTTTCTTAAATATTCTAACAGAATAAATCTTACTCTATTTCTGGCTCTTCCTTCCTATTTATCACTGGTTTTTCAATCAGGACTCCTGATGGCTCTCAACAGTGAAGAAGCTTATGTTTTTCCTAAAATAATTACATTTTTAATTTTTGCTGTCTCTTAAAACTTTTGTTCCTGACGATGATGAATTTTGCCGGACTTTCTGGAAAGTAACCAAGGTTAAAAAAGTCCCCTTCCCTTTTATTTCCTGAAATCCTCCACGGTTGGCTTTCCAGGAAGTGATAGCATTAAGAGCCTTCTTCCTCTTCATATCACCTTCTTCCACGACCCCCCTCTTTTACAAAACTCTACGTTTTCTCCCTGCCTTTGACTTGTTGCTGTTAAGGAATACCTCTCTGTCCCACTGACCTGAATACAATCATTTTCTTGATTCTCTGGAGGGTTTTTCCTGTCATAGTCTGTGTGCCACGACACAGATGGAATCGCACCTCCTCTTTGAACAATTCGCTCTACCAGTGATGAGACCCGTGGGGCCCTAGTTCTCCACACTCCCTGGGGAGTCCACCAGTGGCATGTTCCCTGGACACTTGCCCATGGAGATGATCTTGATTCTATTTATTTGCTTGATCATAGATGTTGAAACCTTTGACCTCCCTGGTCTGATCACCTCTGGTCTGATCACTTGGCCATCATTATAAATGAACTGAGGGTTTGCAGAGATCTTTTCTCTAAACA
The DNA here is from genome assembly GCF_964194105.1 of Spermophilus citellus. Taxonomy (NCBI): domain Eukaryota; kingdom Metazoa; phylum Chordata; class Mammalia; order Rodentia; family Sciuridae; genus Spermophilus; species Spermophilus citellus. The sequence goes on from NC_138198.1 coordinate 125,604,796, forward strand.
ATCTTGTTTGTTTGCTTTCTCTATTTTAATATTTTGTCTACTTTGAGATCGCAACTGAAAATTCATTGCTGGAGAAAGAATAACTGTTTTGATACAAACCAATTAGTTTTGCTTCTGTGCTTATACTTAAAACATGGCTGAAATTTCAGAACTGAAGCTGTAAATTATCTCTTTCTCTCCATTTCTCTGTGCTTGTATTTTTGAAGTTAAGCTCTTTGCCTCCCATGGTATGTATGTGATATGTTCCTAAGAGGTATTACCAACCTAAATTTTAAATCTCTTAACAGAGTTCTATTCTGACTGGCTTAAAGATAAGTAAATGTTTATGTAAATGGCATGTTTCTAAATTCTAAGAAATTAAAATTTTAAATTCTAAACAATGTACTTAATATACTTAAACAGAAAAAATTCATAAGTCTTAATAATTCTAGTTCATGTAATTTATGTAAACATTTGGCAATGGAAACTAGTTACATATATTGGTTTAATAACAACATGTATGGGTTCTCTGAGTTATCAGCGCTAAGTATAATGCAAGCTCACGTTTTAATATTACTTGAGTATGTTCTTTCTAAACTTAAGAGTGGTACTAGCTGAAGGATTTACCATTCCTTAAAATTCTTCTTAAATATTAACACTAAGATTTAAGAAAATGTAAATTCATGTATTCAATAATCAAATCAGAATCAGATCATTATTACAACAAACTTTATTTCAAGAGTAATTATGTTTCCAAATATGTCATCTTGAAGATAATTTCCAAGATCTTTAGATAGTTTAAAACCTTGGAACAATAATAAAGTGTGCTAATTAATGGCTATTTTGTAGATAATATCGGTTTGAGAGTGGCAAAATGCTAAAAATTAATTATTAATCATGATTTTAAGTATACATGCCTTTTTCCTCTCTGTTTTTTATACGCCACAGAGAAGCTATCTTTATCTGCACCTGCTCATGAACCTGCTCAGTTTTGCCACTTGGAGAAGTTGTACTATGAGAGATGGTTTTGCCTATATAAAGTTGAGGACATGAATTTACAGGCATTACAAACCCGTGGCAGAGCCCTGACATTTGCCACTGATAGTTTGGACTCAGTTCCCTGTTGCTTCATCTGTGAAATAGTAGTTACTGAGGTGAAAACACAATCCACATGTGTGAGTCTCAGAAGTAGTAACAGATGTGGTAAAAGGTACAACATTGTACACAAGATATGCTGGATCAGGTTTTGCTAATGATAAAGACAGAGATTTTTGCCCTATGGTGAAATGACTTGTTCCAGAATGGGGGAAAAAAAGTATAGGACAAAAACTAAATGAATATAAGTTGAAAAGTGTCTCAGGAAAACAATGTTGGCAGTCGAGGTCATGACTGGCTAAGACTTGTTCAATTTATAGATAGATATTTCAAGTTAGAGTTTGAACATCAAATACTATTTTGACGCAATACTAGAGTTTTGTTATCTCTCTGTTTTAGTAACATTTTCTCAAATTATTAGTATTTTCATAGGAAGCTGTTGGAGAAACAATATCTGTAGTTTATAATGACTGTTTATGACCTCGGTTATTTCTAACTGATGGAGGAGCTAAGGGTCTGTGTAATCCAGTCAGTTCTCCTCTTACCTTTGAAATATTTTGTTGTCGCTTTGGTTAAGTGTTACTCAGTAATGCATGATCCTTTCTTATTCATTCAAATCTCCTGACAACTTTTTGAAATTTTGCCTTCCCCAAATTGAGTCTTTTTTTTTTTCCATCAAAGCAGTCTTTGAGATTCATATTTCCCAGATGACTTCTAGGGAATCATAAAGAATTTTCCTTTCATCTTATGAGAAGAAAGGTGCTACAGATAATCAATTTATTGCTATCTTACCACTGGCAAGCACATGGGAAGCATCGTAAAAGCCTTGCCCAGGTAGGATTAGTAAGGCAAAATGGTACCGCAGCAATATCTCCGAAGTTGAGTGCTGTCTGGGATTCCTGTGAGATGTGCCAACATGCTTACTGTCCATGATAGGTTCTATTTGTCAGAGTCTTGCTGCTGCTTTGCCTGGCTTAGACAACAGCACTAGAGTCTGGTCAGTCATCATTCATGCTGATTGGATCCAAATTTTACTTCTTTGATTCAAATCTAATATTTTCTAAGCTAATGGGTTTTGCTTCTAAGCGAATGGTCTCCATTTAGGGATTTCCACTACTTTTTTATGGAATTTTAACTATATCTAAATGTTGAAGACCTACTCTAGAAGTACATCACCTTCTGACTCACTATTCTTGAAATATTTGTTATGGCTTAGATATTAGGTATCTTCCAAAAGCTCTTGTGTGACATAATGCAAGAAGGTTTAGAGCTGAAGGATTGGGTTATGAGGGCTATAACCTAGTCAGCACATCAGTCTCCTGGTAGGGATTAACTGGGTGGGGATTTAGGCAGATAGGGTGTAGCTGGAGGAGGTGGGTTGATAGGGGTGTGCCCTGTAGTTTCTGTTCTGCAGGTGAGGGATGGTCTCTCTTTATCTGCTCTCTGAGTGCCTTGGTCTCAGGTGTTTTCCTGTGTTACACCCTCCCACCATGATGTTCTGCCTCTCTTCACACCCAAGGAACAGAGCCATCTGCCCTGGGCCCAGACTTCCTGTGAGCTCCAAAGTAAGTTTTTCTCCTCTAAATGATTCTTTTTGATCTTGTCATGTCAGCAATGAGAAAAGCTGATTAAAAGACTACTCTAATTATAAACTTAATACAGTTCTGTTATATTGTTTTAGGATTGATTTATAAAAGTTTTATTTATTTATTTTTTTAGTTGTTGATAGACCTTTATTTTATTTATTTATATGGGATGCTGAGAATCGAACTCAGTGCCTCTCACATGTCAGGCAAGTGAGCTAAAGCTGAGCCCCAGCCCCAGCCCCTATGGAAGTTTTTTGTATGTAAAGAATATGTCATCCATTTTTATTAGTTAGGTATGATATTGACTCTTTTTAAGATAGAGATAATCATTATGTTTATAAGTATTTTGTGGTTATCAAATCTTTTTGGATTGATTTTAATACCCTGTTTTGCAAGCTACAAGAATGACCCAATTTCCTTGCCCATTGAATTATTCTGGAAATGAACTATCATGAGATCTTTTACTTTTGAAAACTAACAACAATAAATTAACCATAGCCATTCTAAGTCTTTGGTTGTTTACAGATGGTTTCCATTTTTTTTTCTGAGGCTTTTTTGAAAGTTCTCGTAATCAGCTGATCCAGAGGCTCCGTCTTCAGCAATGGAGACCATTCCCAGAGTCCTGTGGAACAGCAAGCTCTTTGGAAGGTATGCTTGGCCAGAGGCTTCCAAAGGCATCCTTTAAGCTGCTTGGACACTCTACCATAAAATTGGATTGTTGAACTCCTTCAAAACTCTAGGTGAGAAGCAGATGGATTCATGAGATTGTTGATCCAAGATCAAGTGAAAATAAAATGAATTATGCAGGATTGAGGAAGTGAAAAGAGATGGTTATGGGTTTGTTTATAGTATTATTGATGTTTGGATTTTCTATTTTGATGATACATAAAAAAACCCTTTCTCCTGAAGTGATCTATCACTCAAAACAACTTTGGAGACTCTACTTTGTGAATTGAAATGAAATATTTTTCTTCCTGAATTTTTCAGAATTCTGAAAACTCTTAAATGTACTTATTTTCATAGCAATACAGTTGCATGCATACATTCATATTATGTAATGTAGTTATTTGCATGTCCTTGTTAAAAGAACATATTTAGAAACATTGGTTATACAACCAAGGTCTTGCCTGGAATGTCGTATTTAAGGAGGATGTTCTTTTAATCAGATGCAACTAGACATTTTAAGAAACTAAGGTTGACTTTGTGAAGTCAATGTTTACAAAGCCTTCTTAGAAAACTGACCCAGTACTGGTTACAAGGTTCCTAGCCTAATAGGTGGTTAAGAAAAGTGTCTTACAGACAGGACCAGGAATCTTAAGATATTGGGGGAACTCAAGAAGAGAGTAATTAGCTCAAGTTTCTAGTGTTGAATTCTCACTTTCTTAATCCTATTCTTCCTAAAGCAGTTTTTAAAGTTCAATCTGAGATTCCTCATAAAATTCCACCAAAGGAGGCATAAGAAGGCCTATGTGGTTAATCACCCTTCTTGATGCAACTATGTAAATAATCAGGCCAAATCTGAAGATACCAGCCTTATTTTGTAAGAATGATCTTTTTTGAGATTACTTTTGATCCAATGGCCTTAAGGAGAAATTATCTGTCTCAATGGAAAACTCATCAGCTATAGCCCCACATTTCTGGGTTATCAGATTCTATTTTTGTCTTAGACCCATGTTAAAGTTCTTTGAATATTAAAAGTAACTAACAGATATACAAACTCTTATAATTAGTTATATGACTTTTGCCTTCACTGTGAAAAAAAAAAAACTGGTTTTGGTATTTAAGTACTTACGAGGCTGAATCTTGCTACTTTGCCTTATTTGGCAACCATTTCCAAATTTTCTATTTTTCCCCATTTTCTTCAATACCAGGTTTTAAACTACCAGATGGTAGTTTCATCCAAACCACCATTTTGGAACTTTCTCACCTGATTCAAAGTCACCAAAGAATACATCCCAACTGCCCAAACCTCTGTGGGCTGCTTGCTTGCCTGGCAGGTGGTGCCTGTCCCCAGGTTCTGAAGAAGCTGTTTGTCTTATAAAACTTCAAAGCCCTCATCAAAGCGGAAATGGCCAGCATTCACTGTGGGACAGCTGCTGCTCAGGTCACCATGACAGTGTGGAGAAATGCCACGAGATGCATCGAGGTGACCCAGACCTGAAAACACCACTGAGAGTGCTGGCATCCTGGATTTGGGAAGCTCAGAGGGTGCCATCCGACTGGGATTTCCTAGAGTAGCCTCTGGGATTCCACTGCATTGACTATTCCCAGAAGTTGACTCCTGTATCCTTATTTTAATACAACATTTTGTGAATGTTTCTTCTTTTCTTTTTAGAAATACCTTTTATATAAATACCTAACCTCCATGATCCTAGGACACCTGCACTTTTCCCAGTGCCTCATGATAAATGATTCAACTGGTTTTGCAAGAACAGCTACAACAAGAGCCCACTAGAGACTGTCTAAGTGCAGGAGGCCTATGATGTGCTCTGCGTGGTCCGAGACTCACTGAATAAACAAGAGGACTTACAATGATGGACTTCGGAAGACAACTGTGGTTAGGAACTTCCCTCATCTTTTGTTCAGGAAGGTGGGTAATCACAAAGGGCCATCCTGCCCTTGCTTCTAGAGGCAAGACCCATCATTTCCCTCCTTTATAATGCCCTTGCAAGTTTTTCCCCTCTTCTCTGAGATGTCTCATGTCCTATTGTGATATCCTAATTGAAACCCCCTCCTGATCTCCTGAATTATCTAATGCATTGCTGCCTTGACATGCCACAGTATCATTATAAAGGCTAGAATTTGGTGAGATAGCTTATGATTTTACAGGTGTCCATGCTGGTAAATACATCTTGAAATATTTATTTTCATCCTGTTTTATTCATATTTTATATATATATATATATATATATATATATATATATATATATATATAGAGAGAGAGAGAGAGAGAGAGAGAATCATATATAGACACAAAACCATCTATATAAAATATAATTTTTACATTCCACACTATTTAAGCCTGGGGAAATAAAAACTTTAATAATAGGTTGTCAAATACCAAAAGAAGGTAGTATTAAATCCTGTTAGGCTGGTGTAAGAGGCAAATGGAAACTGAAAGCAGCTTTAGAAAACATATGATATTTTAAAAAATAAAGAAAACAATTTTTTTTCCTGCTTAAGAGTTATATCAAGAAGGTAGAGGTGCTTTGGAAACTCTGAGTGAAGTCCTATTGATTACCAGGAGAGTTTTTACACCCTTTCTTAAGGATATGGGGATGATTTTGAAAGCACATTTTCTAATTCATCTAAAGAGATTACCTTAAAATCTGCTGTAAAATATCAGCCAGGACTCCGCCTGTCAGAGGGAAGACAAGCAGAAACAGGGTCTGAAAAGGGACATGCACCTGGGTCACATCACCTCCCATGCTTAGCACCTGTCCCCTGCCTAGTTAGCTCTGAGGGTCACTGGGCTGTGAGGGAGACTCCCAGGGGGTAGCAGCCAGGACTCTCTCCCTCTCCAGATCACCACCTGCCTGTTTGTGTCCCCCAGCTGTCTTGGACTTGCACCTGTCTCTCATGAACAGCACTTGCACCATGATAACACTCAATTGGACTCTTTGCAGCCAAAAAGAAATATTCCTGCTCCTGAACACTTCTTCTTTTTTTTCTGTAATTTTCCAGTGGTCTGGGGGTAACTATAATTATTTTTTAATTAAAGGATTTTCTTAATTATTTTATGTATATCTATATACAGTCTTACTCCTATTTGGCTATTTTTAAAAAAAAAAAACTTTTTAAATCTCATAACTTTTTTTGTGGATTCTGTTTCAAACCCCCTGTTTTATTCATAGGGCTAATTCAGAGCTATCCAGGATCACTGAAATCAAGTTAGGTGACTGGTTCCCAGAGGACACAGACTGATTTGATCAAGCCAGCAGGTCTGGATCCCCCCCCCCCACCCCGTGCCCTTCTGTTCTGTAACAGCACGAACATGGGGTCCTTCAGTTGGTGTCATTATCTGGTAACATCCAAAGGTGATCATTAGGCATCTCTCCCATTATGAAGTGGTAACTCAGAACTTTGCAACTATTGCTATTTCTCTTCATTTTCTTAGAAAGCAGTTTTTTAGTTACATTGTGGGTTTTTTTTTTTATTCTTTTCAACACTTAAGTTTGTGAAACATTATATATATATGAAATATTATATATATAAACATTATATATATAATGTTATATTTTTATATAAGAAAGGGGTAGGGAGAGTAAGTATATAATTTGTTTTTATTACAAAAAGAATGTAAAGAAAAATAAAAAAGCTTATTAAAACTGTGATGCAAAAGTCAAAATAAGGAGGAGTGTGGAGAGGTGCAGAGAAGGAGACTACTGCTAAGCATATCTCCTGGTTTAACTGTGAAAAATGTAAATGTTTTACATATTGACAAATTAAATTGAATTAAAATGAAATAAAACCAATACCTAAGGAAATAAACCTAGTAAATGATGTTAAAGTTAGTGAAATAAACATACATAGCAAGGAAAAATTATAAACAATGTGGGAACATCCAGGCTCTGAATCCATGATCATAAATGTGCAATGACAAGCAGAACTACAAATACTAACATTAAACTTAGACTTCATTTTGCACTCTCATTGTCAGTAGCAATAGTGTTGAGATGATTTTTGAACTATTGTAGTTTTATTTGTAGTTTTATCTGAGGATGAGAAAATTCAATAATTATGTTAAAGATGTTGGAGGTCTATTTTGTGTTTGTTTTTAGGAGAAAATATTACAGTACACAAATGAGGGACAGCACATAAAAACCACACAGTGTCAAACTTGAACTGGAAAGACTTTTATGAACTCGTGATTTAATTTCCAAAAGTAAGTCCCTCTTGGTGGGCATGGTGATGCATACCTATAATCCCAGCAGCTCAGGATGTTGGGGCAGGAGTCTCTCAAGTTCAAAGCCAGCCTCAACCACTTAGCAAGATCCTGTTTCTAAATAAAATATAAACAGAGCTGGGGATGTGGCTCAGTAGTTAAGCACCCCTGGGTTCAATTCCTGGTACCAGAAAAATAATAATAATAATAATAATAAGGCCCTCTTAACTCTGTCCTTGGAGAAGACCTAGAAGCAGTGCCGGTGGAAGTGCGATGAGCAACGGTGCCCGCAGGAAATGGGCTGTAAATACCAGTCCCTGCTAAGACACCAGGATCCCCAGAGACAGGGAGGTTCCCTGGCCTGCTGCAGGACACGCACCCATCACCAGAGGCACATGTGGTCACAGAAACAGGCAGCTCTCCATCATCAAGCGATGAGGCCTGAAAGCAGTGGACACCGGGCTGATAGCCAGGGTTGCAGGAATTGTCTTATGAAGCGTATGATCTGCATACAGACGACAATGTGGCGTTCTGGTGAGACAGAGGAGCGAGACATCCAGAAGTGGCACTGAGAACAACATTTTGGGGCAATATTGGGTATAATAAGCATATCACATATTCCTCTGCAAAGGGATAAAGAAGCAAATAAGCTTCTTCTGTTAAAAAAAAATCCCTGCACATTATGATATCAAATAGATTCCTTTTATTTTAAAGGGTTATTTACAGAAGAGTTCTGGCTATGACATGGAAGGAGGAAAAAATGGTCATTTTGCAAATCTGGTAAAGTTTATCAAAAACAAATGAAAGGTCTGAGTTGGGGTTTTGTGGGACAGGGACCAACCTGTCTCCACCAAGACCCCAGAACAATCCCAGCATCACTAGATATAGGCCAGTGTTGGCGCTCAGGTATGAATCAGAAGGAAGCACATCGCCGACTACGAAGCCTTCCTCTGAAGCCCCAGAGCTAACTTTAACCTGTGAGTAAAGCAGAGAGCACCGCAAGCTAAACACCCCAGGACTAGGACAGGCCAAGGTGTGGGCACATTTCCAGGGCAGTCTGGGTTCTGCAACACAGCAGCGCCAGGTAGTGCAGGCGCCAGGGTGAGCCTGTGGGATTAACTACATTGTAGAGACAATTTAAAAAGACAAGGGCCATACTCTTTGGATCCCAATTCAAACAAACCCATTCTAAAATGATTTTTTTAACTGAAAATCTATTGTGAATTTGGTATTCAGTGTGCTGTGGAATTGTCATGAATAGATGGAGTGACACCTCCTCGTGGTTTATTGCACTAGGTGTGGCATTTGCCTTAGATGTGACAGTGGCATTTGTCTAAAGATGTATGATAAAATATGGAAATGGCACTCAGAATGACTCAGCAAAGAAAAATTTAAAAATAAAAAGTACGCAAGATGAAGCAAATTTAGCAAAATCTAGAAAGTGGTTGTATCTGGGTGATAGGTATTTGGAAATGCATCGTACTATTCTCTCCTTTTGCAATCTGGAAGCTTTTCATAATATTTTAAAAGTCAGCATGCTCTGGTTAGATCAGCTTTTCCACAGATGTGCCCATTATATACTGGAAGGTGCGACACTCATTATAATGAACCCAGTATGTTGATCTGTCCTAGTATCTTATGTGACTGGCGATTGGCAACAACTGTTTGGATGCCTCCAAAGCAAATCACAACCAGCATGATAACAACCCAAACAAGACTCCCTCATTAATTTTAAATTACTTATTTCCTCTATTTCCTTTCTTTTTAAAAATTGCTTCAGGAGCAAAGAGCTGCCTTTGAAAGAAACTCCAAAGTTCTTATTACTACTTTTCTCTCTTCCAATTTCTGGATCTAATTTTTTAAAAATACATCATGAAATTCTACTTATTTTATCCATAAATATATCTGAAAATCACTCGCTTTGACAATTCTCTCATTTCCCAAATCTTCTCTTTATCAGTTATAATCTGCTTCTTATAAGATGCCAGAACATATTTTCAAGAACAAAACTCTGAAAGTTTTCCCACTTCTCTGAGAACAAACACTGAAACTCTTGTGCCCTGTAGGGTGTCAGATGGAGCCCTCAGTCTTTCTGCCCAGCTGTGCTGTCCTGCGTTCAGCCACAGGAAGTCTCTCTGTTCCTTGAATGAGTGGCATCCTTCCACTGCAGGGACTTTGCACAAGCTCTCTGTCTTGAATACTCCTCCAACCTTCCTATATTTGAGTTGGACTCATGGCTCAGAGTGACCTGTATATTTTCTCAGCAGAGCACAATTTCATCCCCAGGATTAGATCAAATGTCCACAATATAGTCAGAGATACACCTTCTCTTCCTTCTCAGCACCGACCACTCTTCTTTATTTTGTGTGTGTGATTGTAAACATCTCATCACTGTCCCTGAACTTGAACTTCTAGAACTGCATGGACAAAAGCGGTTTTCTGCTCACTTCTGTATCAGCTATGCTCACACAGTGGTTGATGTACAGCATTGAAAGAAAAAAAAATTTCTTTAATGAAGAAACGATTCGTAAGTGAATAAATCTGACAATGATGCAATTAATGTGTATTAACTTCTTGTCTCTTACAACAACTGCTGAAGATGTTTTCAGTTATTTGGATGTGTGTGAGAATATGCTGTGATAGTGTAGTTCAATTTCATATTTTTAATCTGAGCACACTGCAAGCCGGTAATCCCAGCCACTAGGAGGCTGAGGCAGGAGAATCTCAAATTCTAGACCAGCCTCAGCAACTTAGCACGACCTTGTCTCCAAATTAAAAAAATAAAAAGGGCTGGGATGTAGCTCAGTAGGAGAGTGCCCTTGGATTCAATTCCTAGTACCAAAATAATAAAAATAACACTATTAATACTACTACTGCTAATAATAATAATGATGATGATGATAATTTCCACATCTTCGGCCTCCAATTCAGCCTTTAATTTCAGCTCCTGGCTTGATGTCACTTCCTGTCTTTGCAGTCCCATGAAAGAAACTGTCTTTATAGTGTCCCCAGTTGAACAAACCACCGAAGAAAGACACTGGAATATATGTCAGCCATAATGTCTAAAGAGTTCCCTCATATTCACAAATATTTACTTTTAAACTTTTAATTTTTTTTTGCAAAAAAACCTGGTATAATGAATTGGCTTTATAAAGAACAATAAAAAATAACCTCTGTCTTAGAGAACTTGCCATCTGTTACTTCTCCTGAAACCATATTTTTATTATTTTTAGGCAACAATGCCACAGCCCAGATTTTAAAAATTATTTATAATATTGATGATGGTAGAATTTCAGGATCAACTCAAGTTAGTTTGGAGCTGTCTGGGTGATAGCTTTATCTCAGAGAAGAGTGTTCCCTGGGCCATGAACTTACCTGAAAAGCATTCTCAGAAGTCTGGTTCATGGCCCGGGGGGAGGGGAGTCAGCACATGGGCATCTCCATTGCATGATCCACCGAGAAGTCCCAAGATGGGACCAGGGCTCTGCTCAGTCAGGACTTTAGATCCGAACCCCAGGGCGGCTCCTCCTCCTTCAACGAGGGGGCTTCCGGCCCTGCAGGTATGATTTGTCTGTGTTGTCCCTTATGGAAAGGAACTCAGGCAGGCTGTGCTCTTGGGTGTCTAGATTTTCCACTCCACATTATTTCTATGAGATTCACCTGTGTCATTGCATGCATTTGATTTATACTCATTTTTGTAGAGTATTTCATCTGTAAAAGTATAAATATTCAAAACATGGACACAAAACCATGCAAAAAAAAACCAAAACTATGTTGAAGAATAGAAATTGAAACGTCAAAATCCGGATGCTATTTGACTATGTATTTTTCTTAAGCAAATGTATAGAATAATTTATGGAATGGATGTTTTTCTAGGAATGTTTTTAAAAGAAAAGCTCTCAGAAAACATTATTTGTATTGGAATTTTATACTATTATTTTAGGGGGTGTTGCAATATTAATTTTTGTAAGAAGCTATTTCTGATTGGCAGGCCCTGATGGGAGTCAGCTTTGCTCAAACACGATTCTAAAAAGGGAATTGTGAAACCTGGTTTTGTCCACATGCTGGCATCTTGAGATTATCAGTTATTGTCCACTGACTCTAAGAATTCTCCTAAAAATTCATAGGCCGTGAGGCCCTGGGAAGGATACTTAGGCCGAGGACTCTATACTGATGACCAAAGAATGCATTTAGAAGGGGGGAACCCATCCTGCAAAATACTTCAGGACCAAGGCTGCACATGTTCATTATCATCATGTTGTCATTCATAAGAGCAGAGCTCACTGACTTTTTGTACTATAAATGTTTAAAGTTCAAGCTTCAAGATAAAAACCCATCTGCTCCACATATTTATAGATCTAGCTATTGTTGTCTTATTTTGCACAGAAATTAACTGATTGTTTTTTGCCAGTATGTTTTATAAAATGCTCAAGGTCAAGTCTTCATTGCCAGGACCCTCTTAGCATGCTTCTGAAGGTACCACTTTCTTTGCACTTTGGGATATCTTTTAAGTATCTCTTCCAGTAACATCAGAAATATGATTTAGTAGTCTCTGAGTTTTTGATCAAAATAATGCTGCCTAGTGAAATGGAGCTGGCTACCCAGGCTTGCCATAGGCCCCACTACTCTGGGCCTGACCCTGCACACCTTGGCACACCATGTAAGACTCTGTATCACCACCGGTTTGAAGGTCTTAATATTTGAGGAAATTGCCCTGGTTTTCACTTGATGCTGGGACCTGCAAATTACAGAGCTAGTCCTGATGTTAAATAGAAAATGAAAAAGTGTTTGCAGTGGTGAAGTTTCCCAAGAGGCAGGCTCAGTGTGCAATTTAGAGCAAGGATGTTTATTAAGGAGGACCCCTGGGATCTGTACCTGTGGGCCTGAGGGGAAGGAGGCAATGCAGAGCAGTGGGAGAGACTGAGCCTCCTTCAGGACCCACCACGCCCCAGCTGGCATTACAGGCTCTCAGGAGCTAGAAAGGACCTTCCAAGTTGTCCAGAGCTAGACTGACCTTGCAAGACCTTTTGGTTTCCTTCCCCTGCAGGAGTAAATAATTATATTTGGGCTGCCCCAGAAGAACAGTGGACTCAGTCCCAAAGGGACTCAGCACAAAAGGTTGTTTTAGGAGAGTTTGCAGCACCCAGGGCACATGGTCCTTCATATCAAGGAGTCCAGGGCAGCACACCTCTTGTGTTCCCAACTTGCAAACAAGTCTGTGATCATCTTCAAACATCCTCTGAGATCTAGCAATCAGCCCCTTCATCACTGTGCAACCATTTCCTACCTGTTGTCTTACAGGTTGCTATTCTTGCTGTTGCTTCTTAACTTGGGTAAAGTCTTTAAGGGCTTATCCACATTCTTGTTATCTTTCCTCTAGCCTGTGCATGGATCTATGTGTTGGTTAGATGTCTGTCCTTAAAAATTCAGCCCATGCAATGGAACTAGACAAAGCTAATTGAAGTGAAATTGAATACGTGGCCTTGACCTCATTAATATGCCTTGTGGACCAAACAAAATGACCCCACTTGCCTTACTAAACTAGGTTGTTCCAGCCACAGACAAAGCATTCACTATATTTAAAGTGTACCTTAAAAAGCCAAGTAAATTTAAAAAATAACCCATTGGTTACCCATTTTAGCAAAACAAAATCAGCTCCTTGCAATATATTAACAACAAAACAAACCAATAAGTGCTTAAATATTTTAACTGTAAAGGCAACAGAGCAGAAATCAAAGTGTAAGATAATTGTTACACTTTGATTTTCTTTTAAAAGTCAGAGCCAATGTTAAACAGAAACACACAATCAAAACTTAAAGCATTTGCTAGAATCTTAAACTCTCAAAATTAGAAGTGGTATTAGAATCTCACTGAGATTCTTTTTTATAGTAAAGCAAGCAAAGAAGATGAGAAAAAGATAGTTTTTTTTTTTAATTTAAGAAGAAGGTAAGGGCTGAGATTATAGTGCAATGGCAGAACACTTACCTAGCTCATGTGAGGCACTGAGTTCTGATCCTCAGCATCACATAAAAATAAATTAATAAAAATAAAAGTATTATGTCCATCTACAACAGAGAGAGAGAGAGAGAGAGAGAGAGAGAGAGAGAGAGATAGATAAAGGTAAACAAGCAATTCCCTAACCACTGCATGGTAGACAGAGAGGATAAAGAAGGACCACTTTCTGAAATCTTTTCAGAGGTATTGGGTGGGCAGGAGGCAGAAACTTTTACTTTGGTTTTATGCTCCCTAGTGTCTCAATTCACTTTTAAGCCTTTGAAATTGAAAGCTTTCCCCAAATATCTCAATATTAGGAAATTCAGTGTTCCCAACTTTCTCAGAGCCTGTTAATATTTCTCCAGCAACTCCACTTTGTTTTCTTTAGGATTATGAAAATGTTGGTTAGGTACCATTAGATAATGGATACTCTAGATCACGAATAATTAGAGAATAGATAATTAAATGATTTCATCCTTTAGATAAAGAACTAAACACAAAGTATGGGAAGGCTGCTGCATAGATGCTTGCTCCCATCAACCTTAGTTTTCAGAATAAACAGCTCCAAATAGCTCTAAGTATTTTCCATACCTCCATTTTTAATAGGGATTTCAGAGATACTGAGAATCCATCTGAACCAATCCACCTGTCTTCTAACCAGAAGAATCAAACTGGAAGTTATAAAATGAGTGGCTACAGTGCTATTACTTGAAAAGGGAAAATAACGTCTAATATGATAAAATTTTAGATATATTTTAAGTGTCTGACGAATCTCAGAAGCTGATAATGTATGAATTTCATTACTGCTGGTTCATACTCTAAGATTTTATACTTGATAAAGTTGCAAATCCTCTAGAGAACTGTATTCCAGCTCGGTTATCAATTTTTACACCACGGGATAAATTATCATATGGCTTCTAGATAGGAAACTGCACAGATGAAGGGAGGGGGCTTCCATGGGCCCAGAAAGGACCCTTGCATGAGGAAGCAAGGAAAACACTGGCATGAGCCCTGCCTTAGTCTAGCATTGCAACAGTCCCCCAATGGGCTTCTTCTTGCTTATCTCTCCTGTTAACACTGTTGACTCTCTGAAGTGAGGGAAATTTTAACCTCATTTCCCCAGCAGAGCAGCAGGTTAAAATAAAGTCTCAACCAAGGATTATAAAAAGAAAGGCTGATTGGTGAAAATCTACTTCCCCAACACACACACACACACACACGCACACACACACACAGAGTCAATTTTAGTATTTAGGTGAGAAAATTGAGACCCAAACAGTTACCTGACTCTTGGAAGGACGCTCTGCGTTGACCTGTGTCAGCAATAGGCAGCTCCGAGTGTGCAGCATGGTATTCTGTCAAAGCCACTCCTGTTCCCCCTTGGCAATCACTGAAACATCTCTTGGATTATTTTGCCATTTTCTTTCCCCTAGACCTGCAGGACAACAATTGTTTCTTCCACTGTATTCAAACATAACCATGAACACATTCATATACTGAAATTAATACAAGCCACATGCATGCTGTGTGAGGAGTCCTCACTGAATTCTCAAGTGCAAAATTGTGAGAGAGCTTATTAAGGTATTTCTGCTTTAAAACTAAAATCCTTAGAGTAGCTAAGAAAAGTAATTGCCTACCTAATAATAGCATACTTGTTACTCTCTGGGAGGAAGTCAATAGCCTGTGCTTCTCAGCTGAGACATGAACACACCAACAAGGAGATTAGATGTTTTCAAAGCCACAGTGAAGGAACTCCTCAATTATTTTTATTTTTATTTTTTAGAAATATGAGCATTCCTATTTTGTACAGTTGGAAAATTCTACAGTAGTCTCTTTTGCCTCCTATTGGAATTGATCCACTCTAGTATTACTTATGGCAGTTGAGTTTTGGGAAAAAAAGGAAAGGCATAACCAGAAAGTCACTTCTAAATGTTTTGATCACTATCATTGATTCCAATGATGTGATGCCAATAAACTTTTCTGGGGATATAGATTAAAATATTGCAACCAGATGAAGTAGATATTGTATAAGTATTAAATAAGAAAGGCTAGTATATATTTTTTAAATTTATTTCTATTAATCTGAACCAGTATAATTATTGTTTTAAAATCTATTGCAAATTCAGAAAGCACATTTTGGAATTGTGTACTTAGAAAACATGAAAAAGGCTAACTCTGCATCCTCTACCCATGGATGTCACTGAAAAAAAAATATGGAAAATGACAGTGATATATCCTGGTACAAATCTGGGATAAGAAGATATTACTATACAGATAGAATCTTAGACCCTTCAATGGCCAAAATTCAACCCTCATACCAAATCTCCTCAAAATTCCTCAAGAGCTCTAGAGCTGCAAATATTCCTCTGAAATTCTTTCAGGAAACACAGTTGCAACTTGGACAAAGTGAAGCATTACATGAGGTGCAAGGGAGGCAGTTTGAATCAGTGGTACACAAGTATTCACATCACATTTTAAGGGGATGCTGTTATCAGATGATTTTTTTTACAGTGCTAAAATACTCCTTTCTGAACTAAAATGAGATTCAATTCCAGTTTACCTAATTTGCTTCTTTCCCACCAGCCTATCATCTCTGTTCATTCCTAATTTGGAGACCACTTTTAATTAATAATTGAAGATGATCAAGAGTTACTAAGTGGTCTTTCAGAGTTGAAAAGTTAAAATGGTAGATTATGAGAAAATTAAAATAATTTAGGGCTCATTCTGTTCAGCATTTCCAATATTTAGATATGTAAGCTGCATGCAATTAATCAATCAGTGAAGCTCTGAAGGGTAATTAGCTCTAAGTTATTCATACAAATTATACATGACAGTAGGAACTTTAGGTCAGAACTCTGCTCCTTCAGAAGGAAATGTTTTGTCTTGCTTGTTTTCAATACACAAATTTATCTCTGAAAAAACTTAGTGACTTAAAAGTACTTTTTAAAATTTGGAGTCCAAAAATAAATGTAAGAAGCTTTTGTTCCTACCATAGAATATGTGAACTCTCTGGAACTACCCTGACTGGTGTAGTTACACTTTTATAAACAAGGTGCCTTCCCATCTTATTTTCATTTTCTGCTTTTAGATCCTTGTCTCCCATCTCTCCACCATGTCCTTGTTCCTTTACTCTCTCCTTGGTCGCTGCCTGATTATGCCACACACCTGCTCTAAGAATACTGGGTCTGATCACAAGTGAAGCCTAAGCTCCTCAACGAGAAGAAGTAAACATACCTGTCCCTATTCTCTTTAGGACCTCCTTCAGCTTGCCCACAGAATGTTCCAGACCTTCTCTACACTGCAGGAGTGTGTAGCTTAGACCTTAAGAGCGGGAAGAGCTCCCAGGATCTGCTCCTCTGCAGTCTGTTGCTCCAAGGCTGGAAGCTCCCTGGAGGGCAGGTGCATATCCCAACACTTGGCACAGTGCTCGCCTGCAACTTGAGTCAATGAATGGACAAATAAGCCAATAAACACATGTGGTCTGGTTCCTATACTCAATGTCCTCATTTGTTAAACAGGAAAGTAGCTCTAGTTCTTGTGAGTACTGAATAATTTTGAGTATCAGTTTAAAGGTTGGCATATGTTAAGTATTCAAAAATCAATAACTTGTCACTTTTGTTACTGACATTTCATAATTGCTTTCCCTCTATTCAAAATTTTCAATCTAGAAAAATCAGCTATTTTTTAATGTCTTACTCAAATTTTATGAAGTAGACTAGTTTAATTCCTTTGTCATCTGTGCTGTTGGAACATTAGAGGCAAACCTTTTACATTGCTTTAGCACATTTGGCTGCATGTCTCTATATATGTGATTTTTCCATCCACTGTGCTGTGACTATCCTTAGGATCACAGACACTTAACATTGCCCCAACACATAGCTACCTTGGCACATTTGAGAATTATTTTATTTGGTCAAATACACACACACACACACACACACACACACACACACAAAAAAAAAAAAAAAAAAAAAAAAAAAAAAAAAAAAAAAAAAAAAAACCAGCAATAAGGCAAGTAGCTGGTTCCAAACAGCACCCGCTCCTGACTGTGTGTCCCGGGCTGGTGCAGTGGAAAACTCACAGAGGAAAAACGTAATTGTGGGAAGAAAGATATTTTCGTAAATACACAAATGAAGTGATTTGTAAATTTTCCATGATAAAGAAATGAAAAGCACTCAGAATCACTGATGCTTAAAGATACAAATCTTGATCCAAGATGGCAGGCCACTCAATTAGTGGGAACACTGCTTTGCTGAGAGTGCTGGAGGACCCCTCCGCAGCTGATCCCCTGCAGGAATCACAGCTGCCATGCCCTGCAGGCCCGGCCTCAGCGTTAGAAACCTCTCCTGATTGGACTGCCGCCCACGCAGGTCCCACAGGTGCTCAGCAGGAACACTGACGTCAGCACTGGAGCAGACTTCCCAGATGCCCTCCCACAGAGGACACTCAGCCACCACTCCCGTGTGGACTCCCATCTATCAACGTGGGACTCTTTGTCACCTCCATCTTGGGACTGGGCGGCTACTGCCATAGTCCCCTACTCGTGGTAGTCTGCCTGCACCTGGGGACATCACAGCTCTGAAGACAGCCGCCGATAGTGGCAACACTGTGCGCCACGGAGCTCATCTCTAAACTCATCATCGCACAAGGATATCTCCCGGCTCCCCCACTCAACCTGACACCCCATTGGGGAAAACTGCAGCCTCCATCTTGAATCCCCTCCATCACCATCTTTAGTCGGGGCAACTACCAGTTTGGAACACAGGATAGCCAGGTACCCATGGTGTTCTAATTCCCCCCATCCCCAGCAGCTGGTACCTGGTGCAGTGACTGCCTAATTCATAACAGCCTTCCGTGGCAGGTGCACAGTCACCAGACTGCAACACACAAGACCCCTGGAGAGAAAGGCTCCTGATTAGGAAGTGGAAAGAGAGAGGGTGAGGGAGATAAACTTCAGAGACTAATTTAGAGGGCAGGAACTATGAGATCTACAGGCGAGTGGAGGAGATAAGACCCAGTGCTCACCTTCACAGGAGCAGACCACAGAGGAGATTCTTGAGGTGCTGTCTCACAACGGGATGGCAGGTGCCATACACCATTTCCAGGTGCCCTGCATCCAAGACCAACCCTCACTCTCTGGTAATCCCTATCATCCTGAGGGTGGAGATACCAACTGAGAACAGAAAACCCTACCTATTGGATGAGAAGGAAAGCAAGAAAGGTACTGATCTCCAACCAAAACAATCCTTGTTTCTTCCTCTGAGTTTTTTTCTTTTTTCTCCCTCCTTATTCACCCAACCTCACATCCTCAACATATGTAAAACCAAGTACTTTGCATGAATTAGGATATTGAGATTGAAACAACTGAATACTATATTACAGTTGTGTTGTATATCAGTTTTTTTCTTATTTATTTTTGTTTTTTTCCTCTTATTTTTCTCCAATTTTCACTATTTTAACATTTTTTTTATTTTTCTTAATACATATGTGTGTTTGTCTTTTGTATTCTACTGTCCTCCCTCTTACTTGTATACCCAAAATTACTACCTCTTTATTCTCCTGCTACTAACCTTTTTCTTTAGATTTCTCTTTCACGCTTTCTAAGATATAATAATTCTATACCGACACCTCCTAACTACTCAGCATATCTTCCTACTCCTCATCCCCTGTTCTTTGTCCACCATCAGAAACTGTAGACCCTTTTACAAAGCTCCTGATTATATTGTAGATAATAATTGAATTCACCATTTTAGTACATTGTGACCAAATTGTAAATGTCATATCTAAGCTATTAGGTTATGTGCAGATTTTTCAACCCAGACTATGAAAGCCAGAATATCATGGAACAACATATACCAAGCTCTGAAAGAAAATGGATGCCAACCAAGAATCTTATATCCAGCAAAACTAAGCTTTAAATTTGATAATTAAATAAAAACCTTTCATGATAAACAAAAGTTAAAAGATTTTACAACTAGAAAGTCTGCACTAAAAAACATCCTTCCTTTCATGAAGAGGAAATTAAAAACAATGATAAAAATCAGCAGAGGGAGGTATTACACTAAAGGAAAAGCTAATGAAACCAAGTCAAGTTAAATAACAAAAATGGCTGGGAATACAAATCATGCTCAATAATAACCCTGAATGTTAATGGCCTAAACTCATCAATCAAAAGACATAGGCTAGCTGATTGGATTTTATTAAAAGACCCAACAATATGCTGCCTCCAAGAGACTCATCTCATAGGAAAAGATATCCACAGACTGAAGGTGAAAGGTTGGGAAAAATCATACCACTCACATGACTGTGGAATCAAGCAGAGGTTTCCATCTTTTTATCAAATAAAGTAGACTTTAAGATAACTTAATCAAAAGAAATAAAGAAGGACATTTCATACTGCTCAAGGGAAGCATACACCAATAAGACAATAATTATAAATAGATATGCCCCAAACAATGGAGCATCTATGTTCATCAAACAAACTCTTCTCAAGTTCAAGAGTCAAATTGACCACAACACAATGATTCTGGGTGACTTTAACATACCTCTTTCACCACTAGATAGATCTTCCAAACTTAACAAAAGCTGAACAAAGCAAATAGAACTCAATAATACAATCAATAGCTTAGATTTAACTGACATATATAGAATGTTTCATCCTTCAACAAGTGAATACACTTTCTTCTCAGCAGCACATGAATTGTTCTCTAAAATAGACCATATATTATGCCACAAAGCAACTCTTAACAACTCTTAACTCTTAATACAAAAAAGAAGAGATGCTACCCTTCATTCTATCAGATCACAATGGAATGAAATCAATGATAAAATAATAAAATAAAAACTACTCCAACACCTGGAGACTAAATAACATGGTACTGAATAAACAAAATGGGTTGCAAAAGACATCAAAGAGGAGATTAAAAAATTCTTAGAGGTAAATGAGAACACTGATACAACATATCAAAATCTCTGGGACACTATGAAGGCAGTACTACGAAAAAGTACATTTCAAGGAGTTCATTCCATAAAAGGAGAAAAAGACAACAAATAAATGAATTAACACTACATCTCAAAGTCCTAGAAAAAGAAGAACAAATCAACACAAAAAGCATCAGAAGACAGGAAATAATTAACATCAGAGCTGAAATCAATGAAATTGAAACAAAAGAAACAATTAAAACAATTAACAAAACAAAAAGTTGATCCTAAGAAAAAATAAATAAAATTGACAATCCCTTAGCCATGCTAATAAAGAGAAGTTGAGAGAAAACTCAAATCACTAACCTATAAGATGAGAGAGGAAATATCACAACAGGCACTACAGAGATACAGAAGATAATTACAAATTATTTTGAAAACTTGTACTCTGATAAAATAGAGAATATCCAAGGCATTGACAAATTGTAGAGGAATATGAGTTGTCCAAAATTGAACCAGGATGATATACACAATTTAAACAGCTCAATTTCAAGCAAGGAAATAGAAGATGCCATCAGAATCCTATCAACCAAGAAAATCCCAGGACCAGATAGATACTCAGCTGAGTTCTATAAGACCGATAAAGAAGAATTAATGCCTATACTCTATGAATTATATCTTGAAATAGAAAAAGAGGCAGCACTTCAAAACTCATTCTATGAGGCCAATATCACCCTGATTCCAAAACCAGGGAAGGACACATCAAAGAAAGAAAACTTCAGACCAATATGTCTAATGAACATAGATGTAAAAATTCTCAATAAAATTCTGGAAAATTGAATACAAAAACATATCAAAAAGATTGTGTTCCACGATCAAGTGAGGTTCATCCCAGGGATGCAAGGTTGGTTAAACCTATGGAAATCAATAAATGTAATTCATCACATCAACAGACTTAAAGATAAGAATCATATGATCATCTCAATAGATGCAGAAAAAGCATTAAAAAAAATACAGCACCCACATATGTTCAGAACACTAGAAAAACTAGAGATAGCAGGAATATATCTCAACATCATAAAAGCTATCTATGCTAAGCCCCAGGCCAACATCATTCTAAATGGAGAAAAATTGAAAGTATTCACTCTAAAAACTGAAACAAGTCATGAATGCCCTCATTTCCCACTTCTATTTAGCATAGTTCTTGAAACACTGGACAGAGCAATTAGAAAAAGAAATTAAAGAGATACAGACAGGAAAAGAAGAACTCAAATTAACATTATTTGCCAATGATATGATTGTATACCTAGAAAACCCTAAAAATTCCACCAGAAAACATCTAAAACTAGTAAATGAATTTGGCAAAGTAGCAGGATATAAAACTAACACCCATGAATCAAAGGCATTTCTGTATATCAGTGATAAATTCTCTAAAAAGGGAAACAAGGACAACTATCCCATTTACAATAGCATCAAAAAAATTAAAATACTTGGAAATCAACCTAATAAAAGAGGTGAAAGATCTCTATAATGAAACCTACAGAGCAATAAAGAAAGAAATTAAAGAAGACCTTAGAAGATGGAAAGATCTCCCTTGTTCTTGGATAGGCAGAATTAGTATTGTCAAAATAACCATATTATCGAAAGCATTATACAGATTTAATGCAATTCTAATCAAAATCTCCATGACATTCCTCATAGAAATAGAAAAATCAGTCATGAAATTTATCTGGAAAAATAAAAGACCCAGAATAGCTAAAGCAATCCTTAGCCAGAAGAGTGAAGCTGTTGGCATCACTATACCAGACCTCAAACTATGCTACAAAACAATAGTAACTAAAACAGCATGGTATTGGCTCCAAAATAGACTGGTAGACCAATAGTACAGAATAGAGGACACAGAGGCTAACCCACATAATTACAGTTATCTTATATTAGACAAAGGTGCCTAAAACATACATTGGAGAAAAGATAGCCTCTTCAACAAATGGTGCTGGGAAAACTGGAAATCCATATGCAACAAAATGAAATTAAACCCCTATCTCTCACCCTGCATAAAATTCAACTCAAAGTGGATCAATGACCTAGGAATTAGACCAGGGACCCTGCACCTATTAGAAGAAAAAGTAGGCCCAAATCTCCATCATATTGGATTGGGCCCCAACTTCCTTAATAAGACTCCTATAGCACAAGAATTAAAATAAAGAATTAATAAATGGGATGGATTCAAACTAAAAAGCTTCTTCTCAGAAAAAGAAACAATCAGTGAGGTAAATAGAGAGCCTACATCTTGGGAGCAAATGTTTTAACCACTTGCACATAGGATAGAGCACTAATCTCTAGGATATATAAATAACTCAAAAAGCTAAAAACCAAAAAAAAAAAACAAACAAACAAATAGCCTCAGTCAATAAATGGGCCAAGGAACTGAACACCTCTTAAAAGATGATATGCACTCAATCAACAAATATATGAGAAAAGGTTCAACATCTGTAGCAATTAGAGAAATGCAAATCAAAACTAACTCTAAGATTTCATCTCACTACAGTCAGAATGGCAGCTATTAGGAACACAAACAACAATAAATGTTGGCAAGAATGTGAGAGGAAAAAGCACACTCATACATTGCTGGTGGGACTGCAAATTGGTGCAGCCAATATGGAAAGCAGTATGGAGATTCCTTGGAAAGCTTGGAAATGGAACCACCATTTGACCAGCTATCCCAATCCTTGGTCTATACCCAAAGGACTTAAAATCAGCATACTACAGGGACACAACCACATCAATGTTCATTACAGCACAATTCACAATAGCTAAACTGTGGAACCAAGCTAGATGTCCTTTATTAAATTAAGGGATAGAGAAAATGTAGTATATATACACATAAATATTACTCAGCAACAAAAGAATAAAATCATGGCATTTGCAGGGAAATGGATGGAGTTGGAGAATATAATGCTAAGTGAAGTTAGCCAATTTCAAAACACCAAAGACTGAATGTTTTCTCTGATGTAAGGAGGCTGATTCATAGTGGGGTTGGGAGGGGAAGCATGGGAGGAATAAACCAACTCTAGATAGGGCAGAGGGGAGGGAGGGGTTGGGAGTGGGAATGGGGGTAAAAAGGATGGTGGAATGAGATGGACATCATTACCCTAAGTACATTATGAAGTCACGAATGGTGTGAATATACTTTATATACAACCAGAGATATGAAAAACTGTGCTCTATATGTGTAACATGAATTGTAATGTATTTTGCTGTCATAGATAACAAATTAGAATAAAAAGATAAAAATCTTACATGTCTCCTTATCCTTTGTTTTGTGAAATCATCTTTCATAAAACTTTTAAATAATCTAAATGTATATAGGTAGATATTTTAGTTAAATTTATTTAAGTTGCAAATTATATTTTCTAAATGCACTTGAACTATTAATTACCCCCAATTTATTATTTCTTATAAAGCGATAAGTTAAGAAATCCAATATCTATGAAATCAATTATCAATTCTATTAATAACAAATCTAGAGATTAAGAGATATAGACTGCAAGAAGAAAATTAAAATATTAAACAGCTATTAGTTTGGAAACAAACTAAATTACACAAAATCCTGGTTTAGAAAATATCTTTTATTGTGATATACAACTTCAATTTTGAAGTATGCTGTGAACTAAAATAATTTTCAAACTAATAAACCACTTAATAATCTGAAGAACACTGCAAGAAGGAGGTATTTGTATGTATCCACAATCAGGACTGAACATGATAGAATTATCTTTTTGTACTTTTATATTTGAGGCTTTGACATTTCTGATATCATTTTCATTCTATAATACTTGCTATTATGGTCCAAGACATAATGTAATTTGATCAAATGTCATTAATTCTTTATATACTATGTAAAAGAATCTATGTGCTATATGTGATAGAGTGGATTCAGATTAATTGGATAAGATCTCAATAATTAGTCAAACCTGTAATATAACTGAAATTCATTTTAAAAATTTGCCATTTCCCAGTCACGTCTGCTCATTCATTCATTTCTGTCGATGTTCACCCCCATTCACACTGACTTAGCACACATGATGTGTATCCTTGCTAGGGATGGGAGGGTGCATGGAAAGCCAGGCAGGAGGTGTTTGATGTGCAGGATAGACATCTTAAAGCATGACATGAGACGTGTTACACGAGTGGTATAAACGAATGCTTGAGGAAACCCGAGAAGGGACAATAGAACACAATATTAATATTAAAAATTGGCCTACCTATTTTGCATGGCGGGCAGGTATCAGAGATATAATTGCAACCACAGTGGCCTCCTGTGGCCAGAACACATTTCTACAAGGTAATAATCTTCGTCTTTCTCTAACCCGATTTTAAGGCTTCTTCATGAACATTTTCACACTTGCTCTAGGATGCAGAGAATGACAGGGAAGTGGCTCAGAATAGCCCCTCCTCTTCAACAATTCTCTTAGCCAACTGTGTGCTTTTGTGGTGAGCAGAATGGGAGAATCGGGCCCTGCATCAGTAGTTTTCGGGGTGATCAGCTCTTCCTCCATCCTATTGACTTGAGCTGTACCTGCGGCTGTGTGATGTGTCTCCAGGCTCACACTTGCCACTGTGCATGAGGGGCTGAGGGCTTGCACTCCTCTTAGCTGACCTGTGCTGTGCCTTTCACTCACCATGCTTTCCCTAAGCGACTGTGCACTCAGAAAGTTGCCAGAGGAGTTAATGAGCTCATTTCCTGTTGCATGAACTAAGGTGCTACTTGAGCTCTGGACTCCAGTAGTATTCATCCCAACCTCAAACTGCAGTCAGAATCAACACTCTTACTGCTTCATCACGCCAGTGTTTCTAACACAAGGACCCTGACTTTGGTCACCAGGGATTAATTCAGCAACTTTCTCAGCAGCTAAAATGTTCTCCTTGTTTGAGATGCTGAATGCAGCAGGAAGCAATTTTATTTAAATTGGTATTTTTTTATTTTCTAGCATTGTAGAAGTTACAGTGTGGAGCACCCAGCTAATGAGCACGTGAACAGAGGTGGGGTGGCAAGTTGCTGGGCAGAAGGCAGCCGGGTGAGGAGGTCGTCCCACTCCAGGGTCCAGGCAAAGCCACACGTCCATCCACCAGGTGGCTTTCTTTTCCTTATGGTCTTCCATCTTACTCCCTTAGTCAACTGATTTTATGCTGATCTTTTGTAAAAGAATATATGGCAGGCATTTTAAAAAACCATCGAACTTAATTATTTTAAAACTAAGACGTTTAAAGGGAGCAAGAGTACAATTTTTTTCAAAACTTAAGACAGACAAAGACATTTATCTCTTAAAAGTTCAACAAGGTTTTGATGGAAAAGTCTTGTTGGAAAGGACTGTCATGAGTTATCAGAAGAAACAATATCTCAAAGTGTAGTAGATCTTGTCATATCATAGGTATCCTTTGTATTTATCTTTGTGTATACCAATGGAAAAGTGAAAGAAAGCAAAAGAGAAGGTATAAAGGAGTATAAAGTCCCCATATCTGAAAAATATTTTAAAGTAGAAATAATGAGAGATAAATAGATTCATATACAGTTACATGTTATTTATTTGTTAAAATTCAATGCCCATTGTTTAAAAACAAGAATCATTTTCTCCATCTTAGAAGATTCCAAGTAAAGAAACTATGTCAAAATAACCAATAACACTTATTCTACTAATTTTAGGTAGATTCTAAATTCAAATTTATTTTATTGGTTACAGGATAGAACATTATCTGAAATGCATACTACTTGAGAATTTTCAAGGACTAGGCACATAGTGCCTGAGTAAAAAAATCTCACTTTTTGTTCATTTCACATAAACAATTTTTTTTCTTCTGACGCAGAACACATCATAGGAGGAAGCAGAACTGGTTATTTTCTAAGCATCCACAATGCTTAGATATTCACACGGCGATTACCACCCCCATTGTCTCCCTTTCCTGTTTCAAACGCAAATTCTCCAAGTGGCTTATCTTCTCATTCCCTTCAAAAGCAAGAGAAAACGCACAACCCTAATTTCGTATTTTGAGAAATCACATATAACCAAAACAGTTAAGAAGAAATTCCCCTGCACAATAAGACCACATGCCTTGCTTTTTCACATGTAAAATGGAAATTGTTTCTACTTGACATGGTTTTGTAAGAAGGAAAGATACATTCCTAAATGCCTAGCATGAAAGATTTGCTTGAAATTTTATAGCTCTCATTAGTCTTACTATTGACCACAGATTTCATTTCAAATTTTAGTTTCAATCATGCAGTGGGAGGAATTTTTCATATGAAAAGGCATCTTAAACATCTATCCCCTTTAGGCGAATAAATCATGGTCACAGTCAGGGCTTGACAAAAGCAAAACTGCAGTCAGCCCCTGATGCAAGGAGATGCAGCTGAAGTGGCTGAGCCAAGTAAGGGGAGGAGGGTTTCCTTTTCCATTCACATGAATTTGGAACCTTAGCAGTTCCAAAAAAGGCATATGAAATATTTTATGTTCCATATATGTCTCTATTTCATTGATACCAAAGTTGATTTTGAGATAAGTTTAAATACCTGCAGACATCTTCAAGTTGGGTGCTCATGCCATAGAATCAAGACAGACGGCCCGCATAGGCAGCTGTCCAGTGGGCACTGGACCAGTGACCAACCTGCAAGAGTCAATCACAGGGAAATGGGGTGTCAAGCAGCCACTGGTGACAGCAAATAAAAGGCTCTGCGGCGGGAATCATGTTTTCTGGGCAGAGCCGCAGCCCTGACACCCCACAGCTGGTGGCTTTTCTGGGCTCAGGCTGGTGTGAATAGGAAGTGACAGCAGTGTGCTCCCTGTCACATTTGAGTGAACAGCTGCATGACAGGAAGACTTTTCCTGTCAACACGATCACCCTGGCTCTGTGAGAGCCCAAGTTATGTGTTACTTCCCCCTGGGGGGAATTGGTACCTGATAAGTAAAGACTTCATTCCATGAATTCAACATATCTTGAACTGTCTGCCATGGCCAGGCAGAGATTACCCAGCAAGGGCAGGAGAGACCAGGCCTTGTTCTCAGGGCATTTTTACTCCCTGAGAGAAAGACAGGTTGAAATCAGGGCTGCAAATAAGATCATTTCAGAGATGGGTGTGTTGCTCCAATAAAAGAATGTGATAAATGGGACAAGGGGCCCTATGTGGTGGTGTACTCCTATAATCCCAACAACTTGGAGGCTGAGGCTAGAGGATCACAAATTCCAGGTCAGCCTCCATAATTTGGTGAAGCTCTGTCTCAAAATAAACAAATAAAATAAAAAGGACTGGTGTAGTTCAGTGGTAGAATTTCCCTGGGTTCAATCCTCAGTACCCAAAAGTAGAATAGAGAATAGAATAGAATAGAGTAGAATAGAATAGAATAGAATAGAATAGAATAGAATAGAATAGAATAGAAAGACAGGAGACCCAGCATTCCTGTTAGAACTTGAACAAGGTGGTGGGGGAGGTTTGATGAGGATGTACAGCTGAGTGGACACTCCAAGGTTGAGACGAAGCAGCCCGGTGGACCTGGAGAAGTGGACGTTGCTGTATAGCAGCATGTTTAGGCTTGTGGAACACTCAAGGTAGAGATGTCCCTGCTGTTTCCCCTGCACAATGAGCTATTGTATACATAAAAGAAATGGCCCTGAAGTCACTGGTCTGCACACTGCCTGGGACTGCCTGCAGGTTCTAAAGGAACACTGATGGTTAAGGAACACAGACGAGTATGCTCTTTCATTACATTAGCTCTTAATTACTTATTACATCACCTATTTGTTCAGTACTCATTCTGGGAGGTGACTTTTTCCAGGATAAAATGCTTAATTTCTTTCTAGCCTAAAGTTTTATGATCTGCCCTTCCCCCCCATTCCCCTTCAACCGTGGAAGAAAACAAAAATCTATCCCAGCAGATCAGAAGGAGGATTGTCCAGTACATTCCATTCGCCTCTCTTTCCTGTCAGTTTTACTTAGGATTTGCCCAAGGACAGGCTTGTTAAACTTGCTAAAAAGTCCCGATGTGCAGTCTTAGGACACTTATGCTCATGGCTAAATTCAAGTGGCCCGTGACTCATCTGCTCTTTCCCCCATATCTATTTAGTCTTGCTAAGGGAAAAGCAGTTCCTAAGTATGCTGTTCAAGTAGTCCTTTGACTAATGACAGTCCCCCGCGCCACAACAGGAAATCGCAGGCCCTTTTCCTATAAAAGCCACATCAGCTGCTACCAAAGGCATTGCCAGTGCGCTATTTGCCAACAGGATCTCGCACTCTCCAGAGGCAAGCAGCCCTGTGCGTCAGTGATGAAAACCCAGTGGTATTTTGAGACTTTTGAGAGGGAGCAAGAACTTTCCCCAGCATGTGCCTGTTGGATGGATGCTTCACAGCCACATGGAGCTGCCTGTGTTTCAGCAGCAAGTTGTCAGACCCCAGGAGCAGACAGGCCCACAGACCAGACCGCGAGAATTTCAAGAGACCACGTCTTGTTTTGAGGGTTCAGTTTCAAGCATAACTAACTCACTATTTGTAGAAATTGCTGGTCAACAAGTTAAGGAATTAAAGTGTTCACAGATGAATCGTGGCTCTGCCTGGTCATGCAATAAAATCAGTTGGTCATTTTTTTTTCTCTTAAGGTGATTTTAATAAGAAAACTGCTACTTTGGTCCCAAAGTAGTGCTTTTATATCTTTAGTGTATATGGGGTGCATATGTGTGTGTGTGTGTGTGTAGCAAAAGATGTCGTCAGAGGGACTGGAGACAGCATGGCAGGTACTAGATGAAATAGCATGAGGAAAGGGACTTGTGTGGACACTTAGGGCCTGCATGCCGGCCCAGAAGTTAAGAATTATGGCCCCAAAGGAAAATAATCTGAAATAATTACACATTTGAATGCACTTTCTTTTTCTTATTTCTAAACAAACTGGCTTCTTTTTCCTCTTGTTGGTTAAACCCTTGTAGCAACTTGGCCCAGGGTCAGTGACCTGGTGGGCTGGGGTGAAGAGAGAACCCCCACCCAAGTCTTCAACTGCTAACGTGATGTGCTTTGCTTTGCTTTGGCTGGTGCTGTGGTTTGAGCACAGGTCCTCCTATATGCTAAGCACCCACTCTACAGCTGTGATGGACCCCCAAACCAATTCAGGGGTTTTCAAAAGATTGTCATACATCTCTCTGGGAAGTCCAGGTGTATGCCTCTTGTGGAATTATAGGCCAATGCAAGGCTACTGTAATGTTGGTACATGTGAGCCTTACGTGGGCAACGTAATTGCCACATTGGTGCCCGAAAGTGGGGCTGGGCCACGTAGCACTCAGAGTGGGCTCAGGACTGCAGTTGATTTTGGAAGGAAGGCTCACCCTGGCGGCAGTGTTAACTGAGGCAGGAGCAATTCTATCTAAGTCTTGGTACCTATTCAGGATTCTCGATCTTAAGGTAGAAACCTAGAAATAGGAAAATGGAGTCAACAATTGTAAAGAATTTAAGGCTCTTTGAGTTACATGTTCTTTAGAAAAAGTTAGACTAGTTCTACATTTTACATTAAAGAAAAGTATCCCTTTGTACGTTTGATCACACTGAGCATTGGTATTATTAATCCAGCTTTACTTAATTTGATGGGAGTATATATTTTTCTTAA
Source organism: Spermophilus citellus (assembly GCF_964194105.1). Classification (NCBI taxonomy): domain Eukaryota; kingdom Metazoa; phylum Chordata; class Mammalia; order Rodentia; family Sciuridae; genus Spermophilus; species Spermophilus citellus. The sequence continues at coordinate 125,634,897 of NC_138198.1, forward strand.
ATTGAATATTTTATTAATAATAAACAGGAATATTGAGATTTTTATTTGTTTAATGTCATTTTTTTAAATAAATTGTAAGTAGATAACCCATTCTTTTTCTTTTCTTCCTTCCTTCCTTTCATTCTTTTTTTTTTCTTTAGTGCTGGGCACTGAACTAGGGGCACTCTACTCCTGTGCTGCACCCCCAGCCCTTTTTATATTTTTATTTTGAGGCAGGGTTTTGCTAAATTTCCAGGCTGGGCCTTGAACTTGCCATCCTGCTGCGTCAGCCTCCTGTGTCCCTGGGATCACAGGTGTGTGCCACCACACCTGGAGTGATCAATACATTTGAATTTTATACACATACATGATGAAGTAGCGGTGGACTTGACAGTTAAATTTGGGAAGCTGAACCAAATAAGTGGATGTGCTAACACAGAAGCAGTGCTGATCATGGAAGTGTACTAGACACGAACTTGGGTGACATATTGAGGGAAAATACTTCCAGAGAAATGAGAAAATCAGGTAAAAGTTGGCACACACCCAAAAGAGGGGGAGGAGAAGGGGGGATGAGCACGTAGAAGAGAAAGGAGTCTTACAAGTTCAGCACAAGGTGAAGGTGGAACTCCTGGGAGCAGGGGATGCAGGAAGAAGAGAGGCAATTGTGAGTGTCAGGTAACGCAGAGCTGTAGCGAGAAATAAAGATTGAGAAAAGACAGTTGGTTTTATGTTCCATTTGTAAAACCCTCAGCTGCCACTCAAATTATCCAGTAGTTTCTTGATAAGCCCTAGTTAATGACTGAGCTATCGTCTGCAATACAACACACACATGGGAAAATCCCATTTAATACAGTTAAGAAGCTGACATTTATCACTCCATTCACCACCAGGCAGAACTTACTAAAATGAAATACCCTGACACTGGGAAGACTGCTGAAACATGAACACTGGCTAGGAAGGTTCAAAATGTGACATTTATTCAGAAAGTTGTCATAACATTGCATAGATACTGCTTCTTAAAAAATGCAGTTGCAAGAAGAGTTCTCCCAGAATGAGGACATCTCCCACAACAGTTCCAATTGTAAAGAAAGATTTCTATTTGGGGAAACAGCATGGATGTTCACCCTGGGGAAAGAGTAAACCTGCTCCTTCCCTTGAGTCTTTCTGAGCTGGTCACTGCACAAGCGCCTCCTGCCAGCACATCTCAGCACCTGCTGCAGCCCCAGGCCTGCCTCCTGCTTTACCTGTTTCTACACATCAAACTTGTGAAAAAGAGTTGCCTGCCTTCACCATTCCCTACATCCTTGACCTCTTACATGCCTTTGAAATCTGACATAAGCCTCTGATCCATCACTTTAGCCATTGTTGACTATTTTAATTGTTTGGTGAATTCAGTGAACATCATTGTCGCTTATGTAATGTTGCATTCTGTAGCACTTGACCTCCAACTCCTTCTTGCCTGTGGTAGTTTTCTTGCCCTCCCCTTGGAATGTGCACTTTCTCAGTTCTTTACAAATCCTTCCCATTTCCATTTCTGAACATTGCCAGCAATTTCCATGTTATGAGTGTAAACTCTCTAGTGCCTCTGCTTATGTCCATCTTTCTGCCTGTCCCTATCCACACCCTCCATCCCACACTCCTTGGCAATCTTACATCCCTCAAGGGTTGACCTCTATTGTATCTACATTGAGTTTGATGAGATATTTGAAAGGTGAGTGGCTAGCACTGCCCCCCACCCCTGCTGATAAAAACAACCACAATGACATAAAGATTCTGTTAGAGGGAAAAAGAGTTAAACAATTTGGGGTTAAAGTTTTATCATGGTACCATAGTTCAATAAGTTGCCTTTCTCGGTTTTATGGTGCTTTTTAGGTATGCCGGAAGAATTAGTTATTAATATCGTAGAATTCTCTCTCTGCCAGACAACTCTGGAAGGATACTGACCACTTCTCATGGTCCAGCCTCCCAATCCGGCCTTCCTAGGGTCCCCTCATGGGTGTTCACTATGGTGCCACATCCTGTGCTAGGTCTGTCCCCATAGCCAACCAGACAGCTTTATGCTGTAAACCACATTTAGAATTGAGACATGCCTCTGTTCTAAGAAGAGACCTCTGGCTTTCCACTGAGATGCAGAAAAGAACCCAGTTCTATCATGAGAACCTGAATGATCACTCCCACCATGGCTCACTTCTGGGAAATATCCCTGCAAATGGCTCCCCTCACCCACCTTGGGTTCATTTCATCAGCCCTATTCTCACTTCATCTGAGCTGCTGCAGATATTTCTCAGAAACTCCATGTAGAACACTGTCTAGTCCCTTCCTGTCATTCGAGTTCCAGGCTTTGCATTAACAGATTGAGGCACATCTCCACCACGTGGCCATAGCAACAATCAAGACATTCAAAGTCTGGTTCCTCAGGGGTCCCTGACTCAGACCCCTTCCTTCCTCCCAGTCCTCAACATTCCTCTGTGTTTCCTCCTTTTAGACCTGGTCACCAACACCATGAAAACGTCCTCGTTGATTTCTCACTTGGCACGAGATCCAGTCTCCTGTTTTTCTCCACCTCGGACACACTTAAGCTCATGACATTCAGCAAGGTCCAGCCCCCCAACCTCTCTGCTGGGCTCCAGCTTCTAGTTCTGCTACTCCATCTGTCCAGTGCCGGAGAGCGGCAGAACCCACTAAGTCGCAGCATATTCATGCTGCCTTCCTGCTCCAAAGCCTCCAGTAGCTCCCCTGGATGGGCTAAAGCTCGAAGTCCTAGAAAGAGAATAATTAAAACTCTGGACCCCATCAGACTGAGACAGACCGCTTTGAATCCTAATTAGACCACTATTTTGATTTGTGACTGAGCTGATTTCCCTCATTTGTAATAAAGGTATAGCACAATTACTTATCTCATGGCTTATTGTGAGGATTACAATGGGAAAAAAAATGAAGTGGTTAGTATAGCACAGGGCATATTAAAACTGTTATATAAATTTTTAACCAAATATTCAGGGCATTTTGTTGTCAAACTAATTTCTTAGGATTTGAGTATCCTCAGTTGATGTTTTCACTAAACTGAACCACAAACAGGTTCTCTCAGTTATTTCATTTTTCTGTTTTCATTTTTCTCTTGTGACTTCATCTTTACAAAATAATCTCTAGATATCTGCTTATCAAATTATACTCATTCTCCAAAATCTAGATTCATCATCATTATCTTCAAGAATACAACTTCCAGCTGGGCTGGGTGGCACATGCCTACCTGTAACCCCAGGAGCTCGGGAGACTGAGGCAGGAGGCTCACAAATGGGAGACCAGCTTTAGCAACTTAGCAAGGCCCTAAGCAATTTAGCAAGACACTGTCTCAAAATTTAAAAAAATTAAAAATAAAACAGGTTGGGAATGTGTCTCAGTGATTCAGCACCCAGAGTTTAATCCTAGGTACAAAAAAAAAAAAACTTCTATATTTAATAAAATAACTTGAAGAATAATTAATATTAATTAAACAATTATAACCTGCCATACTATATCTTAAAGAACTTTATATAATATCGCAACATGTTTCTCTTCCCTGGGATTCCTGTTATAAGTGGTGTTGGGTGTTGAACCCAGGGCCTGGCGTGTGCTGGGAAAGTGCTCTACCACTGAGCTCTTTTTGGTTTATTTTTAGATAGTTCCTAAGTTACCCAGGCGGATCTTGAACTTGTGAACCTCCTGTCTTAGTCTTCCAAGTAGCTGGTATCACATGTGTGCACCACCACAGTGAATTCCCTGGATTCTCTTAACTGAAACTTTCCTTGTGTACAATTGGTAGAATCACAAGTCTAGGTTGCCATTCTGAGCATGTCATTTCTCTGCTCACTCACCTTTTCCTGGATTCCAATATGCTCAAAAGATTCGTGCTCATTGCCTAGCAGCTGATGGACTCCCCCACTGCCCACTCTCTGGTCCCCTCTGCTCCTGGGGCACAAGCTTGTTCCTCAACTGGAGCCATGTGCTGTCTTGACCTATATTTTCTGCCTTCCTGATGTTACACCTCCATTCATGTGACCTCTACCTGGACATCCTTTCCATGTCTTTCCTGGCTCTCTGTCAGAGGGACTGCTTTGAACCCTATGGCCCTCTTTCAACCCTCTTTACTAGCTCTAATACAGATGATCCCATTGCATAGGCAAGTGCCATTTTCATCCCTCAGACGGAATCAAGCATACAGGGGTTTTCAGGGTGTTCTGTTTTGTCTGCTTCTCACATCCACAAATAACCCAAAAGCTTTCCCAGGATGAGGAGGGATTTTCTCTTCCTCCTATAAAGCACATGCTCTTTCCAGTTTGACACCATGATGCCTCTGTTTCTGTAGGGTCTTTGCTTGCAGCCTTCCTTCTCCTGAGATCAGCAAAGAGGCAGAAGATTCCACCCAAAGAGAACATGGGCTGAAATACATAGTCCCAGGTCAGTTTTTGAGCCTCAGAGAGGTTGAATCCTATGCTAACAGTAATCTTTGTTAAAACACAACTCTTGGCTTTAAGAAAGGAAAACCTCATCCAGGAGTGAGGAGGAGATAGAAAGCCTACTACTTTCAGATCCTGGGTGGCTGGGGCAGAAATTGATAGGAAGGAGCAGCACAGAGGCAGAGGTCCTGTCCTCCCGGGCTAGCTCATCTGCTGGGGGAAAGAAAAGAGATCAAGACACTGGACTTACTCTAGTTACTGTCAGTTAGTGTCTCATGAGGTCCACTCTTCAGCTTAGGCTAGCTCTCTCCACACTGTGTTTCCTCAGGTGACTAAATGAGAGTAGGAATCATGTCTAGGCTCCTTCCTCAGCTGCTGGTTCACAGGGCCCAAGTCCAGGTGCCTGGATGGGGAAGACTGACGGCTGGAGCTGGAATGGCAGGTGCTCCTCAGTGTCTCTTCTCTTTGTCTCTCAATCTGATGAAACCAAGGTGTCTGGACTTGGCACATGGCGGCTCACTGACCAAAGTGGGCATGGCCAGGGAGAGAGGAGAGGGAGAGTCTGGCCAGTCTGAGCAGTGGGCATCAGCCCATTAGCTGCAGTTGTTAGGGGTGGCTCGTATTCAGAGGGCTCGGGGCCATACAATTTGTGGAAAGAGTCTTAAAGAATCTGTGCACACACTTAGCACTTAGCAATCACCATGCCAGGTCTGGAAATAGAACAGAAATGTGCAAACACAGAAATACCCTTGGTCTTTGCCCAGTTAGGAGTCCTGAGGAGAAGCCACTTACACCAAACTTGCCCTGATGTCCAGGAGATGGCCTCCATACAGGAGTGGTGGTGCAGAATCAAATCCCACCCAGCTACCTGGGGCAGGAGGGATCCTGAAGTTCCAGCTAGTCCTTCCACTGCTGCTCCACGTAGCTGAAGAAGTAGGAACACAAGGCTCCGGGTTGCAGGCAGAGACCACAGGAGAGCTCTAAGCACCTGGTGCCACCCGTGGGAGACAAGGAGCACAGGGTCACAACAAGGAGGACCTGTGACAGCTCATGACATGGACTTGCTGGATTGCAGTCCTTATCAGAGGATACCTGCAGAACTCAATGAAGGTGTCAGAGGCTGCTGGGGGAGTCCTCTCTGGCACCCACCCAGGACAAGCAGCAGGACTTCTCCCTCCCCATCCCATACTGTGAGCACTAGTCACAAGCACTCTTCTACCTGGACCCACTATGGGGAAAAGGTGCTGAGACAGAGCTCTGAACCGCTGAGCCTGTGTGGAAAGGAAGTCATTGGACTCACTTCAGCCTGAACAGAAACTAAGCTTAGACTGGTTGGAAATTATTTAAGGAACAGAAACTGTCAAAACCAGAAGAAACTGAGAAGCTGACTTCAATTCCCTGGTACCCCGTGGGATGGGGCTTCTAGGGTGGGCCTGATCGGATACAGAATATAAAAAGTTACACTGTGTTTCCTCTGCACATCTTAATGTAGGAGAGTTTTGACACTGGTATGATTTATTCATATTATAATATATGAAGAATGTCTTGCATATAGAATAGATGCAATAAATATGTATTAAGCTGGTCCATCAAGGACTTTGAAAATTTCAGAGTATTACAGAGTGAACAGCTATTAGGAGTGACCAGCATCAAGATGTGTTTGGATAGGTCAACAGACAGGCTTTGCCCATGTCACATGACACAAATGCCCCTGTGTTGGAAAGTTGCAGGGCAGTGTGCAGGGGGCCGCAGGGTCACCTGCTCTTCACTGCCTGGACTCAGGCTCCCAACACTGCTGCTCCTGCCATTCACCCCCTCCTTCTGCAGCATTTTGCCTCCTCAGTCATTTGGTGACAAGAATCCCAGCTGCAAATGCCAGGCTGAAGTCCTCAGCTTCTTCAGCCCAAATCCCGGCTGATCCACTTCCAAATCAATGATGTGTTCTTCACTCTCATACAGGAAGGCTTGGTCTTTGCAACGGAGGACCTTCACGTCAGTCAGAGGTGGAGTTCAAAATCATCAGTGCCACATCCCATTTCCGGCTCTGACATTGGCAGGCCTTGTGTCCCCAGAGGGGAAGTAGTTTTAGCACTATCTAGCTTTGGAGATAGTTCTTAGATTTCTGGGAAAAATTCTTCCCGTAGAATATTGAATCAACTTCTTCCTGAGTATGTTAGGTCTCCTCTTCCTTTTGAGGATTCTAGTCATCAGTTCAAATCTCCTCCCCTCCCCGCCCCTTGATAAAACATTTCAGACAAGATTGCTGCTCATTTTCAGGTACACGGATCCTATTGGCCTGTGAATGGGGCAAGAAGACGAAGACCTGGGCAGTTCTGAAAGATGGGCAGAAGTGACAATCCTGTCTAAGCCCCTCCTGCTTTTGTTCACATCAGTGAAAATGGTAATGACAAGGGATTGCTCTCCAGAGGCCGGTGCACTGAATCCTGGCCCTCTCCATGTTCATCTCTGGGGCTAAGTGGAGAACTGACTCCTAGTTCAGGGGAAGTTGTAATTCCCTTTTCACCGGGGCTCAGGGACCACACCAGCCACCTGGAGCAGACTTCCTGCAGGACTCTAGGCCAGTTCTTTCAGGTGTACCATAATGACTTACAAATGGCTGGCACATTTGTGTCTTATCAGTCATGGTGTCAGGGCTGATGACAGAATTCCTGACATGTAGAACGCTCAGATTTCACCTGATTTACTCGATTTATGTCTTAAACGTAGCAATAAACATCAGGAAGGAGATTCATTTGCAAGATAGTTTTCTATAACCTTTGAAGTCAAAGTGGACATACCAGACTGGAGATTGGCAGAAAGAGGGAAGGAAAATCGGAACATCTCCTAGGATGTCTGAGGAGAAGAATCAATTACCTAAAGAATGCTAAAAAAATGTGGAGACTTCTCTTCCCAAGAATGACATGTTGAAGAGAAGACATGTGAACTAAGGGAATGCCACCAAATGTGCAAGGCCAAGGAAAAAGTGCTCGAGGCTCTGAGCCCATAACCAGAAAGAAGCCCGAGGAGAAGACAAGCTTTCCTGGTGGGGGAATTTAGTGCAGTACTGAAGTTGAGGCTGAAATCCAGATTGGGGCTGGACTATCTTGCCCTCCCAGGCCTGCTGGGCCTTGTAAAAAGTTTCTCGTAAGACCAGAGGTATGGTGTGGACAAAATGACAGAAAGTCAATCACAAAGTCGGAGAGTGGAAGAAAGTGGAAATTATTCTCTGAAAAAATGTCTTTATGCTTGACGTCTAGAAATAAACCACACAGAACAAGAGCGAACAGACGCAACAGGAAAAACAGCACAGGGTTCATCACAAATGTAAGATCCATGCATAGATGAGGAACACGGTGATGTTTCTATCTTACTGGATCCTCAAACTTAATTCCTTTTCTTTTATTTCAGATCTAATAATAGATATCAAGCAGTCCTTGGAGTCACATGGCTGTCCTCTGAATGGTTGTCTCCTGACAATAGTTTTATTACCTCTTTATTGGCCAATAAATTTTCACAAACTAGAATTTAAGGTCTTTGCGGGCAGGGACTTCTGATTTGTGTGTACCCACAAGGCAAGAAAGGTGCCTTAAAATATACATAATAATAGTCAGTTGATTTTCCTTGAAGTAATAGTGTCAGGCAGAGTTTAGTACCTGCCATTTTTGAAAAAAAAAAAAAAAAGAAGGATGATTGTGCATGATGAAGGTCACCCCCTACCACTCATTTCAGGCAGTGAAAGAGGGAAGGGCCAGACTCGGCAAATGTTTAATTTGTGTCAGGATCGGGGAGCCTCTATCAATGCAATTTAATGCAAAGTCAGATTGGTGTCTGAACACTGAATAATTCATATGTAACTTACATAAATATATTTCCACTTGTGTTACATTTTGCACATTTTAGGTTAACTTGAGTTTAAGGCCTTAACCCTTAAAAAGACACTTATTAAATTAAGCACAAATGTGTTCTTTAAAAATGGAATTGTTATCCCATAGGAAAAGATATCCTGGCATTTTGTGACTGTGCATTTAGTCAGGCTGTTTCATTTAGATGGCTCAATGTAGTCATCTGTGTCATGGCTTTACAGTCATGTGATACAGTCTTCACACAACAAGAAGCGATTCATTGCTGATACTGATACGGAGAAAAATAATGTTGATTTCAGGATGTTCATCTTGCATTACTCTAAAATAACTTCTATTTTCCCCAATTTTAATGGCTTTATTATAAAAGATTCACATACTATAAGACGCACTTAAAATCATTTTAAAAATGTAAAATATCATGCTTTTTAGTATTCTCAGAATCAAGCGACCATCACTACAATCCAAGATTAGAATATTTTCACCACCCTAAAATGAAACGTTGTCCATTTTACATGTGTCTCTGTCGCCTTCCAGATGCCCAGCCCCACACAACCTCACATCTAGTCCTCCTTGTCTCTAGTCCACCTAAGAGAAATGAGCGCAGACGCTGCCTGGACCCTTTCATCTGGCTTCCCTCATTCAGCATCCGGGTTCACAATTCATCCATGCTGCAACATGAATCCCTGCTCATTCCATTTATTACGAATGATAGACCCATGTCGATCATTCACTAATTCAACAGTTGATGGACATTTGGTTTCCACGTTTTTGTCTGTTTTGCAGTACTTCAAAGAGATGCATTTTCAAAAATTTTCAAAACCCACTTTTGCTTGGTAGTGTAGAAGAGTGAAAACCTAACCTCTTCTCCGCCAGAGGGCACCTTTCCCCCTTTCCCAGCTGGTTGGCAAAGCCACCACTCAAGCCCCCAGGGCATTTGCCATCAAAGATGGATTCCAGTTTCCTATCCAAAACATGGTTTTATTTTTTCTTTCACTCTTTCATTCACCAGCTGGGTCCGTTTCACCAACATAGTTTTCATAATGTAACAGGATAAAAATAGACGTTTCCCAAAATTTAACACATATGGTAGTTAGAATGATCTGCTTTTCCCTTCGATTCTGCCATTTCCTGTTGAGGAAAATGAATGAGTGCGGTCCTAAGTTCTCTACACTTAGGTATAGCAGAGTGATCGGGCCCTAAGGTGCTGGGAACTAGATAAGGAGCAGCTCCTGAGGTACAGACAGGCATAGGGCCAACCTAATGAAAAGTAGAACCGAAGCAGAAGGATCAAAAGTCAGGAACACTCCTCACTGCATATTTTGTTGGTTGACTTGGTTTGCTTTGTAAACTTCTTAATTGCTAGCAGTTTCTTTACATAGAGATGAAATTTTAACACACACACTTGCACCTAAAAAGCACACAATTCAGCTAAAGTAAATTGTGTATGTTTTTCCCTCCTTCTTTTCCTCCTCTTCTCTTAGAGCCAGTTCCCACAGACAGTGTGTGAATCCTAGGCAGGGTATGGATGTTCTCTCACTGGGCTCTATGGGTTCTTTTCATGGAACTGGATGAGAGGACAAACTTTGAGAGACTTCAGGGAAATCAGGAACACACACTATTGACCTGCATAGGATGGATTTATAAAGAATTGCTTGAGTGACCCTTTAACACTCACTATGCAGAAAATTGGAGAGAGAGGCAGATTCTACTAGTGTTAATTCCTGTTGCATTTATTAGGAAAATAATCTAGAATAAAGTGGCACCATATAAAATAAATCTAGAAGTTGGTCATCTGTGGCCACCTGTGTCCTTTAGGACCAGCTGGGATTGTGCCATTCACCCATCCCAACATCTATTCACATCATTCATATCACCTTACAGCATAAGATGGCTGTCAGATTTCAAATCATTTTATCTTTATTCCCAGAAGTAGGAATGAGAAAGACAGTGGGCAGATAGTAGCATACACAATCACCATGCTCTGTTACCCCACCTAAAAATCTTTTGTTTTAAATCTGTTTCTTCCACAGTCTATGCTTAATGAGGGCCACCTCTGTCATTTTGGTTCCTTACTAATACTCAGTGTCTTGCAAATGCCTGAGGTTCAATAAACTCAGAATCATTATTCTCAGAACGCATACATTTTGGTTCTATTGGCATGAACTTTTCTATTATGGAACTAGCTGCTCCCAGCAGTCAGCACCTATCATTGTCATATACCCAGCTAAGTTATCTCCATTGTTCCCCATTCACACCAACCAAGGAAATCTCTACTTATGATTTCCCTTCTCTTGAAGAAAAGAATGCACTGGATATGCCCACACTAGAAACTAGACCATATAAGGGTGACTACACTCATGCTCAGTTAATAAAACAGTAATTTGTTATTATCCATGTGTTCCAGAGATGTTGGCCAAAAATCACCCTCCAATATGGATCTCCTTGCCTAAAAGAGAGAAGACAAACCTCTGACAAGGTAAGCCTCTTGGAGGCTTCAGAGCATGACCCATGCACTGTCTTGTTGCAACCTCTTCCTGCTGGGCTGCACAAGCTCATGGTGCTGTGGTCAGCCAGGAGGTTCGTCCTCACTGAGCCTCAGTAGACAACTCACAGTAGCTCTACTGGACTAGCAGGGCACTGAGGTATGAGGAGGGGGAGAGAGGCCACAGATGGCTCAGGAGCAAGGCTGGGCACTTCATCTCTGGGAGGGTCCTTGGAAAAGGTCTCTGGAAAGAGAGAGATTCCAGGTGGCGAAAGGACCCAACTCACCCTCTCCTTCCATTTGATCCGTGTCCCTCTGCTCTTCTGTCCTTTCCTGTTCCTGTTTCACATGAAGTGACCCTGCTGGAAGGGGAGGGAAAATGGATTTAGAGGCCTGTGGCAGACTAAAGATGTTGATAATTACCTGGTGCTTCCTCCCCTCCCTCTTCATCTCCCTCCTCACTACCTTTTTCAGTTGTGTGAGGGGGTTGGGAAAATGGGGTTAGCATAGGGTGATCTCAGCCGGGGTGGAGAGAGAGCCAAGAACTATCAAAGAGATGGAGCATCCTCTTTTATCTACACATTTATCAAGTCTGCATTAGATTCTGGCCTATGATCAGCCTTGGCACGCTATGAATTTTTGAGAAATGAGGATGGATTTTGGTGATCACATAGCAGTTTAATCCTATAATCATGCACAGTATTGATTTGCCTTTAAAGTCATGGGAGACTTCAGTCAAGTAAGTGAAAGCTTCATTTCACTTGGAATTAAAGACACAGGTGGAGCTTTACCTGCCCCTTCCCCTCCCGTGTCCCACTTCAATCTTTCTATTCCAGCTTGGGGTGCATCAGGCGAGCACCACAGGGTCACACTGAAAGCACGGCAAACAGGGACTGAAGACAACTTGGGTCTATTACTTGTCACTCAACTTTCCCAGAGAGATAGCCTGCGGAAGCTTAGAGAAAACAGTGTTGCTTTGATTCTGCTCTTCAGTTCACACGGCCCACATGAAGTTCAAGGATGGCTTTTTTTTTTTTTTAACAGTAGATAAACTTTAAAGGGATACCCTGAGGAAGAGCAATTATATCAGAATTGATTCTGCTGTTCAAGTGGCTTTTCACTTTAGAGAAACAACTAAAAGTTTTCCACTTCTAGGCCCCAGATTCTGGAATAATCGGGTATCAACATTCCTCAGGAAACACTTAAGGGACACATGCAGATCAGCTGAGTACAAACACCTCCTCTGTGCCACTCTGCAGTACCCCTGAAGCAGACTCTAAATTACAGGTGTCTTGTGTCCAGGCACCCTGCTGGCTTTGATGTGACATACACATTCCATCTGGTTGGTCATTTCTTATGGCAACATACACTTGATGTCCGCCAATCCATGAGCACCCACATCAGGCTGAAGGTACGCAGAGCAGAACAGGGAGCAGAGGGACTTCCCGTTCTGAGGGATGCCCGAGCAACAGAGTGACCCGGACTCTGCAGAGCAGGAGGGCCAATGGGAGTCAGAAATCAAGGGAAGTGAATCCTGAACCCATCGATTTGGAAATACCTGGTCATTGATTCCTCTCTGTGTTGCTTCTTCCTAGGATGCACAGACAACTTACACTCCAATCAGGAAACCCTTCCCCATGGGACACATGCTAATGGGTCCATTATGGCAACACCGCATCATCAGAGATTGGCATCGCTCATATGCAGCAGAGGAAGGCATCCACAGCACGTGTCTTCATGAGATGAAATCACTCTGTTTGAATTACTGAATGCGGTGGGACTGCTTAATCTCTCCCTTTGAGATTTGGCTTAAATCCTACTAGAAAGAGTTACTTTGGTGAGTTGTTTACTTTAGGTTTCTAATAAAAGCCCATAGTGACATTTTTGTTATTTACAACACTACGTCCACTACTGTCACCCCGGAGATCCTCCATGTCAGTGCTTATACTGTGGCAGCCTGTGCCCCCCACTGTGTGACATGCACACTGCCTGCCAAGTCAGGGGTACTAAAGCAAGCTTCTAAAACATGGAGTCACAGCCCCCATAACATGGAGGCATAAAGTGTGAATGCACGGCTGCTACCAACCATGATGGGCTCAAGTGATCTGCTTGCTCCTCTCCCCTTCTCTGTGGGCGACACCCCGGGAGGGTCCACCTAGCTTCAGCATTGCAGGCCTCATTAAAGGAAGATAAAGGCCTTGATGAATCAAGAGGGCAGTGTCCTTCCTGGACAGGAAACCCAGCATCTCCACATTAGCTCAGGAAACAAAGGAGCCAAAATGTGCAGCTCTCAGCTGGGAGGACCATCAGGGACTCGCGGACGAATCCCCGATGGCACGTTGAAGAAACCAACATCATGTCATGCTTCTAGGAGAGAGAATACAGAAAGGGCTTGGGCCTCATCACATGGTGCATGGAAGCTGCTCAGAGCCTTGGCCCCTGCTGTGGCCCCAGCGCCAGCTCCGCTCAGCCTCAGCCTCCTCCTGGCCCTTCAGCCGGGCTCAGCAGGGACGCACTTCCTTCCTGCGGCCACTCCTTGACTCTGCCCCTGGAGGCAACTGAGTTTCGGGGCTTGTCTGCCTCAGTCTACTGCTTCAGCCGGTCTTCAGTCATCCACACCCGAAGCCCTTGAGGTGGAGAGTGAAAACCAGCCAGCAAGTCAAGCCATTTCCCCACGTCAGGGGGACTTCCATCCATGTCCCAAGCTGTCACCATTTCGCTCATTCTTCTAAGTCACGGGATTAAGAAGATGAAAACCCCACTGATTTTCCTCCTTTTTCACAGGGTTTGTCAATATGGAGATTCCTTTTCTAGTCCGTGACCCCTGTGCAGTGGAGAGGATATGCTGGGTTGCTTCCAGTTTCTTTATTTGTCAAATGTTGTTTTTTGGACACTTTTCCAGGGCCCAGGATCACCCGTTCCTGTTTCAAAGGGAGGCGGATACCACCTTAGTAAAAAGCCGATTGCTGCCCCGTCTTTGGCTTTCAAAGTCGTTTTCAGAAATCCATAGCAGCGGGGGCAGCCTTTCCAACCTGAGTGTCTGCTGGGAGGGGCGGGGACAGTTACATACAGGAGCGATGGAGGATCACGCAGAGCGAGACTACAAGTAAGTCCCTTGCAGGTGACCCCTGTAGAGCCCAGCCGTGGCTTCCTGCCCGACCAGAAGGAAGCAAAGTCCTTCCAGAACCGAGGGGAGAGACCCAAGTGCTGAGATGAAAGGAGCCAGGCCCCAGAGAGAGGCATGTCCTTGTTGGGCCCTCAAGGACCAGGGTGGAAAGCGGGCAGATAATAGAAGGAATAGTTGACTTCCACATGGAGCCCTGCTCTACACAGCGGGGACCGTGCCCTCTTCCTGTCTGGTCCCCTGAGAAGACACCACTTACCTGTCTCAAGCCCACATACAGTGGCTACTCTTGGATGGACATAGTTGGCAGCCTGGGGACTGAATCCACAGAAGACCATGGAGGTGATGGAGGGGCTCTGAGTCTATCGAGGGGATGCAGATGCTAAGCAAACAGATGGCGCAGCAGCTGGGCCTCTTGGCTCCCACATAGGCCTCCAACTATGAGGCCCAACCTGTGAGGACCAGCACTCAACTGGACCCAGGTGAGAGGGAATTAACGTCACCTAGCTTGGGGTCAGACAGGTGCATGTGGAAATTCCCCAGAGCTGAGCAGCGAGTAGAGCCCAAAACTCTAGGTCTGGAGGGAGGAGGATCCAATGGAGTCTCGTGATGCTGACCACGAAGTCCACATCAGAAGAGCAAGTACCACAAATGGACACACCCAGAGTCCAGCAAACAGGATGCAATTCTGCAGGTGCTGGGAGGTCTCCGTGAACCTTGCCCACAGATGCCCCTCAGGAAGGGGAAAGGAAAGAGCATCTGAGAGGTGAGGGAAACCACGAAAGGAAGTTGATACTTTCTCTTAATCGAACCTAAATAAGAAACGGCTGAGACAATTGCAACAGACTGTGAATGCTCAGAAAAGTCAAACTAAACATTATCTGCAACCCAGTAGAAAGAGATTTACGAGGAAGATGATTTCATCTTTTGAAAATCAGAAGCAGACATTAAAATATAATGTGCACTTTTGAAACCAATCCCTCTCCGTGCTTGTGTACATTTGCAAGGATCCTTGTATCTGTGACAAAACCTGGTTACAAAGCCCAGATCAAATCGGAATTGTCTTGGGCAGCCTCTGCCTGATGATATCTAACCCACGTACCCTCAGGCATCATCAGTCTGAATTAACTTTGAATAAATGTTTTTATGTTAAATCCAGAAAACACTCATTGGCTAGTATTGATAATTTGTAGATTATTTCCTTCTTCTATAAAATTTCCCTAACCTTGGCAAAATAATTTTGAAATCCCACACTTCAAAAAAGAATGAATATTTTTGGAGATTATTTGCATGGTTCCTTCTCAGACCATTGAGAAATCCTCAGGACAAAACAAATTCACATACAATGTGGACACCAAGATTACAGCTGCCACTTTTATTTTCATCTCTGAATTGCCAGAGGCCAGCTCTCAAAAGATATATTGAAAATAAAGATAAATTCTTGGAAGCTCACCACTTGAAATTTTTAAGATTAAAGAACCAGAACTATTCGCCTGGGTTTGGTAGTACTATTTCAAGGATAATGCTTCCAATGTGAAGATAAGAACAAAGATGTGGGGAAGGTAACTTGAACCAGGAATTGTCCCTCCCTATGGAGAATGTGACCTGGGCTGCTCCATCAGGCCCTTCCCATCTGCTTCTCACCCTTTGGCCACCCCACTGAGCATCTCCTGGGCCTAGTCACCTACGCAGGAAGGAGAGAGAGAGGGGAAGAGGCAGGAGAACAAAGGAAGCCAAGGACATATCGAAAATGCCCTCACTTCTGGGGACACCAGGACACCAGCTATGGCCCCCTTCTCCCTCCCAGGAGAAGTCTCTGTCACCCCTTTTAAAATAAACCCTGCTTTATAGGCTTGCCTCCGCGTGCTTCTCTAATGTCATACCTCACCATATGAGGAGGCAGGATGCGGCACCAATAACTGAGGGTGTCAACAGGATAGAACGTTCTGTGCAGTAGGAGGTAGATAAGTGGGTTGGCTTCATGGAAAGGTGAGTCTGGCCTTGTGGCACCATCTTTATTTATTTATTTTTTTATTTTTTAAATTCTAATTTGTTATCCATGACAACAGAATACATTACAATTCATATTGCACATATAGAGCACAGTTTTTCATATCTCTGGTTGTATATAAAGTATATTCACACCATTCGTGTCTTCATACATGTACTCAGGGTAATGATGTCCATCTCATTCCACCATCTTTTTTACCCCTATGCCCCATCCCTTCCCTCTCTCCCCATTGCCCTGTCTAGAGTTGGTCTAATCTTCCATGCTCCCCCTCCCTACCCCACTATGAGTCAGCCTCCTTATATCAGAGAAAACATTCAGCCTTTGGTTTTTTGGGATTGCCTACCTTCACTTAGCATTATATTCTTCAACTGCATCCATTTCCCTGCAAAAGCCATGGTTTTATTCTCTTTTACTGCTGAGTAATATTCCATTGTGTATATATACCACATTTTCTTTGTTAATTTGTCTACCAAAGGACATCTGGGTTGGCTCCACAGTTTAGCTACTGTGAATTGTGCTGTAATAAACATTGATGTGGTTGTGTCCCTGTAATATGCTGTTTTTAAGTCATTTTGGGTATAGACCAAGGAATGGGATAGCTGGGTCAAAAGGTGGTCCCATTCCCAGTTTTCCAAGGAATCTCCATACTGCTTTCCATGTTGGCTGTACCAGTTTGCAGACCCACCAGCAATGTATGAGTGTACCTTTTCCCCCCCGCATCCTCGTCAACACTTGTTGTTTGTATTCTTAATAGCTGCCAAGCTAAATGGAGTGAGATAAAATCTTAGAGTGGTTTTGATTTGCATTTCTCTAGATTCTCTAATATATCAAATATATTTTTTTTCATATATTTGTTGATTGGTTGAATATTATCTTCTGAGAAGTGTTCATTTCCTTGGCCCATTTATTAATTGGGTTATTTGGTTTTTTTGGTGTTTAGCTTTTTGAATTCTTTATATACCCTAGAGATCAGTGCTCTATCTGATGTGCAAGTGGTAAAAATTTGGTCCCATTCTGTAGGCTATTTACCTCATTCATTGTTTCTTTTGATGAGAAGATTTTTAATTTGAATACATACCATTTATTGATATTTTTTATTTCATTTCTTGCACTAAATGAGCCTTATTAAGGAACTCAGGGCCTAAACCGGTATGATGGAGATTTTGGCCTACTTTTTCTTTTAATAGGCGCAGGGTTTCTGGTTTAATTCCTAGGTCCTTGATCCACTTCGAGTTGAGTTTTGTGCATGGTGAGAGAGAGGGGTTTAATTTCATTTTGTTGCATATGGATTTCCAGTTTTCCCTGCACCATTTGCTGAAGATGCTATCTTTTCTCCAATGTATGTTTTTGGTGCCTTTGTCTAAGATAAGATAACTGTAATTATGCGGGTTATCCTATACCATTGGTCTACCAGTATATTTTGGTGCCAATACCATGTTTTTTGTTTGTTTTTAACTATTGCTCTGTAGTATAGTTTAAGGTCTGTAGTATAGTTTAAGGTATAGTGATGTCACTTGCTTCTGTCTTTTTGCTAAGGATTGCTTACCTATTCTGGATCTTTTATTTTTCTAGATGAATTTCATGTCTTCTTTTTCTCTTTCTATGAGGAATGTCATTGGTATTTTGATTGTAATTGCATTAAATCTGTATAATGCTTTTGGTAGTGTGGTCATTTTGACAATATTAATTCTGCCTATCCAAGTACAAGGGCGATCTTTCCGTCATCTAAGGTCTTCTTCAATTTCTTTCTTTAGCCTGTAGGTTTTGTTGTAGAAGTCTTTCACCTCTTTTGTTAGGTTGATTCCCAAGTATTTAATTTTTATTTAGCATCATTATCTTTTAAGACAGCAGGAAAAGGCCCTAACTCCTAGAACAAATCTTGCTTTACTGCTATGTCTTCATGATTCTCTGATTTTAGCCCTATGAGTCTGACTTCTTTCAACAGTTATCTGTGGATCTGCAATGACATTTCAGAAAAAATGAGTTGAGGCCCAGACACAGCCACCATGATCCTAATGTTTTCTCAGAGACACAGAAAGATTCTTTATATCACTCTCGGATCCTCCTAAATCCCCATTTCTTTTTAATTTTCAGAAGTTTTCCCTTCCCTCAGCAGACCCCACTTTCTTCTTCCTCTCTCAAGTTCTTTAGCTATTCCTTAAACACACCAACCTGTCTCTTGCCTGGATGCTTTCCTGAAATCCTGCCTACTCATAAGGAGCTGCTTTCTGAAAAGTAAAATCTGTCCTAAAGAAGAGCTGGGACCATGTCTTGTTGCTTTTAAGGGGACATTATTTGTGCTATTGTATTGTACAGAACAATCCAAAATAAAATCACTATGTTGATAAAACACAAAATAATGTAGCTTTTGCCAGTTCAGCACGTCTGTACAGCTGGTAATGACGCCTTACAATCCTGGAGACGCCGGGTTCAGGTGTCAGTTCCAGACAAGAGGAACTTTCTCGGTAGCTCACAAATCTAAACACAGCGGGGGAAGGAAACAGGAGAAAGGAGAAAACTAATGGCCAAAGAGTAGTGGCACTCTGCGTCTTGTCCAAGGTACAAGTCATGATTTTCTAGAGAAAAATCAATATGTGTGTGTGTGTGTGTGTGTTTGTGTTTGTGTGGGGAGAGAGAGAGAGAGAGAGAGAGAGAGAGAGAGAGAGAGAGAGAGAGAAAAATTTATAATAAGAAATTTATTTAAGAAATCTGCAGAAGCAAGCCTGAGTCCAGGGAGCAAGCCTGAGTCCAGGGAGCCAATGTCTCAGATGATACAAAATTGTAATTTTTTTAAGATAAACTGGATCAAACTTCAGTAATGGGTCTGAAACTAAAAGCAAGACTCTGTCCTGTAATGAAAGATTGACAAATGAATTTACTTGTGTGTTTCATGCTTAAATAGGATGTTTGCAATGCCTAAGTATCACATCTGTCCAAGACAGAAGGCAGGAAAAGAAAAGAAAGAAAGCCAATGGGCAGAAGAAATCACCAATACTGGAAAGAACTGGCTTTGTTCTTGTCCGGCCTTCAACTGACTCAATGAGGCCCAACCACATTAGGGAGAGCAAACTGCTATTTGGTAGAAATGTAAATCTCATTCATAAACACATTTAGAGCCACAGAGTCACAATAGATCAAATATCTGGATACTCTGTAGTCAACCCTGTTGACCCACAAAATCAATCTGCACATCCAGGGAAATATACCAACTCCCCCAAGGACTAGGAGATATAAACGGGGGAGGTGGTAGCTGAGCTACTGACCTTGTCACATCTGCCAGTCTCATCTTAGCAGTGACCAGGGTCTTGGCTGGTGCCTTTGACCAGCAGGTCAGCAGGGATGGTGTGGGCTCAAGGGTTCCCTGTGCATCTGGGGACAACTATTTCAACTCCCAGGATGGCAGAAGTCCATGTTTTCCCACTCCTCTCAGAAGCACAGCCTTGGGACCCTAGGACACATAGGAAGCAACCTTCCTTGCCCAAACCCCAGCCAGGATTCCCATCCTTTCTCAGCCCATGTCCCCAGGACAGGCAAGGCTTAGGCTGTGACTGAGGACTGGTTCTCTTTTCCAACAAGCTTGCTCCTTAGCCTGAGTCAGGGCCTGTTGTCCCAGATGCCCCAAAGGGATCCACAATTCCTTTCACGCATGTGTCTGCCTTGCTCCTTGGCGCTGCCTCTTAGAAAAGTTGAAGGAAGCGAATTTGACGCTCTGCAGTTCTTCCAGTCCAAGAGAAGTTAATGGTTGATCAGTGAATAAAAATGCAGTTCACATCCATGAGTCAGAGCGAAATGTGATACTTAGGCATTGCAAACATTCTATTTAAGCATGAAACACACAAGTAAATCCATTTGTCAATCTTTCAATACAGGCCAGAGTCTTGCTTTGCGTTTCAGACCCATTATTGAAGTTTGATCCAGTTTATCTTAAGAAAATTACAATCCAGTATCATCTTTTTTTTAATTGTAGAAAAGGAATCTACAGACTTGGAAAGTAATTTGATTTCAGATTCACTCTTGAATTTTTCCATATTTTCTTTGATATTTAAATGTCTATATAAATAGTGAATTTCTTTTCACTTACTCTTATAATGGTTTTTAGATTTATTTCATATTTTTAGGTTAAAAAACCCTCTGGATTTGTCTTCGAGTTGATCTTATTAGATGATACTTTTTTATATCACATGGTGAAAATAATAAGCTCAGCCCCTACAAATGGTATTTCGAAGAAACAAAAGCGTATCTTGATGAGCACACAGTTACCTGCAGGAAGCAGAAAGTCTAAGATCTGGAGAGAATGCTGCTGGCCAGTTCCAGCACTAAGTCACGGCCTGATAGGAGCATGTCAAAGAAGCAAAATGAATAGAGGAACCAGGCATTCTGGGTTAAATGACAAAGCATTAAGAGACCATCTCCATTAGCTCCAATTAACTTCTGAAATAATTATTGCCTTAAATTCTTCCAAGAAGTATGAAAGAAGTTCATAACCACAAGAACATGCTCACTACATAAATACACTCAGGAATAGAGGCCCCAGAGCTAGGGACACAGCTTTCCCCCTCAGGCCTGCACACACCTACATCCCTGAGTGTTGCTCCTCTGTCCAGTCCTGAGTGTAGGTTTGCTTAAGAAGGCACCAAGAACAAACAGCAAGTCCTCTCTTCTCAGTCCTCTCCTCCCATTGGCCTATGCCCAAAGAGGCAAGTTAATTGCAAATAGAATTTTTTTTTTTTCTTTTTGGTTACAGAGGATTGAACTCAGGGGCACTCCACCACTAAGCCTGGTCCCCAGCCTTATTTTATATTTTATAGAGAGTCAGGGTCTCACTGAGTTGCTTAGCACCTCACCATTGCGGAGGCTGGATTTGAACTCATGATCCTCCTGTCTAAGCTTTAACACCAAGAAGTTAATATGTCAACAAACTAAAAGTTAACATGAATTTTAAATCTGATTTGGAAGTGGGATGTCAAGAAGTATTTGGCAATTAATGCTGCATATTACTTTAAGTCTGATTGATACTTTGAGGGGTGCATGCATGGGTACCGAGTATGCCTGGGTATGCATGTGTAAGCACATGAGGGTTTTTCCTTCTGTCTCAATCCTTATCCCAATCTCTTGCTTCTGAAGCGAGAGGAAGGAGTGTTTCAGTCAGTATTTTTTTTGGGGGGGGTGACCAAAAGGACTGCAAAGAACAATTATAGGAGGAAAAGTTTATTGGGGGCTCACAGTTTCAGAGGTCTGAGTCCCTAGGTGGTGATTCCATTGCTCTGAGCCTAAGGTGAGGCAGAGCTTCGGGGCACAGTGTGAAACAGAGGAAACCTGACTGGAACATGGCACCAGGAAGCTGAGAGCCAGCTCCAATCCCCAGAGAGGAAATTCCTGCCCCAAAGGCACAGCCCAGTGAAATACCTACTCCAGCCACACCCTACCTGCCTCTAGTTACCACCTTCTGATCCTTACCAGCAGATTAACACATGGATTAGGTTAACGTTCTCATCACCAAATCATTTCACCTCTGAACTTTCTTGCATTGTCTCACACATGAGCTTTTTAAATCACATTTTTATAAAAAATCAATACACCAATTTAGAATTTTTTAATTAATTTCTTTCTTTATTCTGGTACTGGGGTTGGAACCCAGAGGTGCTTTACCACTGAGCTACATACACCCTCTCTCCTTTTTATTTTTTATTAGGAGAAAGGGTCTTGCTAAGTCGCTGAGTTTTGAAATCACAATCCTCCTGCCTCAGCCTCCTGAGTCGCTGGGAATACAGAGATGAGCCACCCTTACCGGCCCACTTTAGAATTTTAATTTGCTGGATGAGATCCAGAAATCAAAGATATTAGAACCTCTGTTTATGGAGTTTCCTGTATTTCCCTGAATGATTAAGAACAGCCCATGTGAAAGTCCTTGGTGCCCTCTTGCGGCGACCTGGGGACATTACCTCCATGCAGCTGCCTATGGATTTTAGTTGTCCCTTGGTTTTCGTGAGAACAGAGTAATATGAAAGACTAGAGAATCCGCCTTTGTTTCCGCAATTAAGCTTATTTTAGAATTTCACAAACGATTTATATGGATGCGAGTTTTGAAAATAAATGATACATTCTTGAATCCCCATAAATGCGCTGATGGATCCTGTTAATATGTCTACCTTGAGCAGACCTTGCTGCAAATGCAGGAGTAAGTCAGCGGCATCTGGAAACGTCCAGCTCTGGAAACGTCCAGCTGCGGAGGCTGACGCGGAGAGACAGGAGTCCCGCTTTGCTGGCTCCCGCAGTCAAGCGGAAGATTGTGTAAGTCCCCCCCAAGCGCTGGCCGAGGGAAAGGGCAGAACGCACACACTTCACAGGCTGCAGCACCCAGGGCGCACGGGCCAGCTCTGACCAGACCCGAGGCGCGGGCTCCCCCAGCCTGCAGTGAGGCATGCGATTCACAATGTTGAGAGTGTCGCGGCTGTCACCCTGAGCGACGCAGGTGCACAGAGCAGCGGTGGGTGGGCACGAAGGCCTTGCCCCAGGTGAGGCTCACCAAGGTCACGTTCACGCATGGACAGCAGGCGGTGGTGCGGCACAACTAGGAGAGGTTTTAAACCTGGTGTCAGGTTTCCGATGAAGCGTCTTTGAGTGGTAATGGCTCCTGATTGGAACACCACCATCAAAGGGGCTGTGGAAGCTTCTGGAGCGATTTCGTTTTAAAATAACTTACATGTCTTTTTATATATTATTTTAAGAGATGTCCACCTCACTTGAGGAATCAGAAATAAATCACATGCCAGAGAGATTTCTTTTCCTTTTTCTTTCTTTTTTGTACTGGGATTGAACCCGCGCCCTGCATGTGCTAGGCAAGCTCTTCTGCTGAGTACACCCCAGCCTGAAGCCCTAGCGGTCTCATTCACTAACTGCACAGAATGGCAGGGACCTGGGTGTTCCCGCTGTTCAGATGTTCCGCCTTCCCTGGGCTGGCCTGGCCTCTGCTCCCTTCGTCTTTCTTGTGACCAAGTGTATCAAATGGGCTCAGCCTCAGAGTGTTGGGGGAAGTCCCAGCTCTGTCAAAAATAAGCTTTCTGTCAGTGTTCCCTACCTAGATGCCATATGCAATTATTGTATTATGTAATTAATATGTAGTTATATGAGAGAATTAATATGTACGTATTATGTAATCCATGTCTACTGCATATAGAAAAAAACAAAACAGTGCATATTTAATATGTGCATGTGCACAGATATCCTCACATATTCATAGACATAGCGTATTCCAGGTTGGGCCAGGGACTGGGAAAGGTCCACCTCACTGTGCACATTCTCCCACACCTGTAGCATGTATTCCTGACTCACGCAGCCAATGGTACAGTTCCTAAATCTACCTGAAGTGTGCTGACGTGGTGGCCGCGGTAGCCTGTGTCTGTCTAAGCAGCTTTTCTTCTGCCAGCCGCTCCACAGAGCTGGTTGCCACCACGGAGAGTTCTACCACAGGTGGAAAGGAGGTGTGTTTTGCTGTACCTCTGACTTTTGTAATCTGTCTTTTCCTATTCCAGACTAACTTATGGAAGTATCTGCTCTTGGTACGTGAGCACAAGGCCCTCCACTGTCTTAAATTAATCCAGCATTAGCCTGGCAGCACCTTCATCCCAGGACTCTGGGCAGTGTGTCCTCCAGCTCCTGGACAAGGCAGAAGACCTCTCTTTCAGCAGTTATTTTTAGCCTAGTGGACTCTGTAGGTTCAGAAATTGGCAGTTTTCCTACCTGTCTTAGTTCCTTAGAAGTCATTAGGAATTCTCCCAAGGGAAGAGAACACTCTTCCTGCCCTGAAAGGTTTTAATCTTGGGTTGTTTTTGTTTTCCTTTCCCCTTATCAGACTCTCTTGCATCTTCTCCGTTTGACAGCTACTCAGCCACAAAGGGAGACATAGTTAAAGGTTTGGCTCAAAGACAGGATTTCCACTAACTGAACCAAAACAACCAAGCACGGATACGGGGCTTGTCAGCTCTGAAAGGATCTCATCATCGCTTTCAAAGCAAGTGTATTCCGTGGCCCTTTATGAGTCATTTACAATAACCCATGCTTTTTCCATAAACCATTTTATTAAAAGACTTTACTCCCTTTTATATGCTGAAGTTTGCTTATTAAAACTTGCTCATCTTCTGCAATAGTGTGACAGAAATATTGAGGCCTAATTTTATTTCAAAAGTATATTGAGTCCTCATTCCTCCAAGTTCCAGCAAAGATGGAATAACCTCCATTCCTCCCAGTTTCTCTGCCTTAAAACTGAAATATCTAAAGTACACAGTAAGAAGTACAGAAAGACTCGGGAAGGAGGAAGGAGGAGGCAGGACATCTGGGAACCTGAGGACATGAAAAATGACCTGGCACTGAGTTCCCTGGCTCTCCTTATCACTTTCCACCAATCTTAGGATGGCCAACAAGGACAATCCTGTACAGATCCCAGAAAAGCCCACTGATTCTTGCAGGACCAGAAATAAAGTGCTCTATGAACAGAAAACCTTTTTTTTTTTTTTCTAAAGCACTGTCTACCTTGTGCCAGCTAAATACCAATAGGAACACCATATCTTTTTTTTGGTACCAGGGTTTGAATTCAGAGGTACTCGACCTCTGAGCCACATCCTCAGCCCTATTTTGCATTTCATTTAGATATTTAGAGACAGGGTCTCACTAAGTTGCTTAGCACCTTGCTTTTTCTGAGACTGGCTTTGAACTCACAATCCTCCTGTCTCAGCCTCTGAAGCCACAGGGATTACACAAATATGCCACCATACCCGGCCATATCATCTTTCTGTAAGGTTTTAGTTGGGGGAATGAGCAGACCTCTTACTGACATGGGGCCAGCAATCAGAGGCCTCCCAGAGTGGCCCTGGTGACTGAGGAGAAAGCTGCTTTCTTTCCCTCCTGTGGAAGCAGGGATGCTCTGATTCCTCAGTATTCTGTGGTCTACAGGTACACAGATGAACTCAGTTTCATTCCCACCCTCACTGAGACTAAGAAAGGAGAAACAGGGTTTGTCAGAACTGCAGAACACATCCCTGGGAGTCCACTGGGGAGCTGAGCCTCATCTAATCAGCATTCACAGGTGGAAGGAGATGCTCAGGGGCAGGGCTGGTTTTCAATATGCTTCTCCCACTCCTTCTCTGAGTCTAGGGGCCTATGGGGAGAGAACTGAACTTCCTGTTATGCATCTGGAACCAGCACTCCATGGCTGCTAAGTACTTTTTCAAAAACATATTTAACTCAAAGTCTAATAGTGCAAAGAGAAGATCCCCAGCAGGAAGCCTGGCATAAATGAAGACCATGGCCTGTTACACCTCAAGAGAGGGAGAGCTTGATGAAAACAAAAATTAAAAAGGGTTAGATACTCATATTACAATATCCCAAACTTGCATACAACAAAAATTCACTTATCATACCAAGAACCAGGAAGATCACAGTGTGAATGAGAAATGATAATCCACAGATGCTAACAAATGCTAATAGAAATTTTAAAATTGTCTGGAAAATGTTTTAAAACTTTAGTCATAAAAAGCACAAACAATTACAAATTATATTAAAACAAATGGAAAAAATCTGCAATGTCATAGAAAATATTTTAAAAAAAGAATCAATTGGGAATTATAGAACTGAAAAATATAAGTGCAATAAAAATCTCACCAGATGGTCTCAATAGTGAATCATAGAGAATGGAATCATTGAACTTGGTGGGAGATCAAGATAATTTAACTATATTAACTAACCAGATAACCTAGACTGAAGAGCAAATAAATAGTTCCAGAGGCTATGAAAAAATGATGAATGAATGAGTTGATGTTGATATTAAAATCTCAGGAGATAAAATAGAAGAATTGAAAAGCTAAGGACTAGAAATTTATCACATTTAGCCCAAGAAATAAACTTTGAATTGTGAAATTCACAAGTAAAATAATTCCACAGAAATCAGCACTCAGACGCCTCATTTCTGAAACAAATTTCTGAAAATGAAAGATGAAAAGTGAAGGAAAATGGGGTATTCCCTTGACAGCAGACTTCTTATCTAAAACTATGGGACTCGGGAGGAAATGGATAACTCCTGACATTCTGAAAGAAAAGGACTGTTAAGACTAATTCCATAGCTGACAAAATTATCTCTCAAGAGACTGTATAGGAAATAAAGGGATTCTCAGACAAAGAAAAATTAAATGAATTGGTTCAGAAATTCATTTTAGACTACCTACTGCTAAAGAAAGGAAACTAGCTAAAAATAAAACATATGACCAGAAACTTCAGAAAAGGAAAAGAAAGAAGAATTAAATGGTTAAAAATAGAAAAAATAGACTATTTTTCTTATTAGATATTTAAATCATCTTTTATGGTAGGAAGAAAAATTATACCATCATCTCATGCAGTATTCAATGTATTATAATAAAAATTTTGGACATTTTTATTCTAAAAGTGGAAAGAATAAAGAAACCAAGATAAAAGCAAGGTTTTGATCTTCACTTGAGTGGGTAAAAATACGTATACCAGTTGATGGTGGTTAATTACCTAAAGCAAACACTAAGAAAACTGTACGAAGCTCTATTTGGTCCTATGGTCCTGTGTTGCATAATGGCATTTCAGTCCTGACAGGACACATGTACCATGGTGGTCCCATGAGACCACGACTGTGTGGCCATCTTAGGCTGTGGGAGTATAGGGTCTGATGTTTATGTGATGATGAAATCACCTAATCATGCTTTTTTCAGAATGTATCCCCATTGTTAAGTGATGCATGACTCTCTCAAAGACACTATAAATTAATCAAGATAAAGTCCTAACTATATTCAAGTAGCTCACAGGCAGGTTAGAGCAGAGAAACAGGGAAAGGAAAGAGAGGAAATAAACTGAAAACAAATATCGACAGGACAGAATTAAGCCATAGTGGAAAAGGAGGTTTGGGAGACTCAGAAAACCTTGGCAAAAGTCAGGGCAGATGACTTTGGAGACAAGAGAGAGAAATAAGCTGAAGGAGGCACAATCAGGCAGATCTGCCTCAGACCCCGAAGGACAGCTGAGGGACAGACAGTGTCAGGCAGGAGGATTCTGAAAGGCAGAGTTCTGTAGCATAAGCTCAAACAGTAGCCCTTCACTTATTTGGTGGGTGAATTGGGCAGGCTTTTCCTCCCCTGGAGCTCAGCCTCTCTGTAAGAAGATAGTCGTCCATTTCAAGGTTGGTCATAGGGTTAACTAAGAGTTCAAATGCAGTGCTGGTCAGCGCCTGGCCCTTAACACCCAATCAGAGTTACTGACAATTCTGAAGAACAGGGAGAGGATCTAGAGTTCAGGGTTTTGTTGACAGAGAGCTCAGCATTTTATGGCTGTTGCTAGTGCAGCCTGCAATTATATAAGCATGGAGTGAATACTGAGGGAGGTGGCCATCCTCCATGCCCGTCACTGCTCTGAGGCCACCTTCAGTAGTGCATTAGGGAGCCGTGTTCTCATAGGAACCTGGACCCATGGTTCTTAAACTCTCGTTTCTAGACCAGCAGCACCTGAAAAAAAATGCTAGAATTTGAAATTATTGAGCCCCCCTCGGTCTGCTGAGTCATAAACTTTGGGATTAGATTTATAAAGCTGTTCCTGAGGACCACTGACCTTACAGACAATGTTTTGGAGCTAGGCAGAGGAGTAAAATGTCTCTATGGAAAGTTGAAGTGAGTTTAGTCCAGGGAAAGGTGATTGATCTCAAGAGAGGTCAGAAGCCAGAGAGGGCTGGTTTAATTTTGTCTTTCCCAGAATACTGGAAACAACCAGTGGGAAACAGGGAGGACGTGGCATGGAGGATTAACCAGTCCCTCTGGGCTGTAACGGACAGCCTTCACAAATGTCCTAACTGGTAAGAGGTTTATTAATAACAGGAATCCAGGGGTAGGGATAATTTGTTGTTGGTTATTAACCAGCTCAAGTGCATTC
Source organism: Spermophilus citellus (assembly GCF_964194105.1). Taxonomy (NCBI): domain Eukaryota; kingdom Metazoa; phylum Chordata; class Mammalia; order Rodentia; family Sciuridae; genus Spermophilus; species Spermophilus citellus. Next base: position 125,662,726 of record NC_138198.1, read on the forward strand.
TGAAGAGGAGGATTTCCCCATTTTTCTTCTCTGCCATCCAGTGGGTCAGCAAAGAGAAAAATGACAACACAGTGGTGTGCGTGGTTGCACTGCAAATTGGTCAGCAACGCTGTCCTTGTGCCTTGCACAAGTGGTGCAAGTATGGTGACCCTCCACCATACACCACCTCTTTCCTTTTACTTACAGACCAGCAAACAGTGGGGTAGAGAGTCTGTCTCTGCCTACCACTTTTTAAATTGAGATGAATTTCACATAACATAAAATCAACTGTTTTAAAATGTAGTTTGGTGGCATTTAGTTAATTCACCATGTTGTATGACCAGTACCTCTATTAAATTTCAAAACATTTTCATCACTTCAAAAGAAAACCCCATACCCATTAGCCAGCCACTACCTGTTCCTTCCCTTCCTCTGTCTCTGGGGAACCACCAAAATGTTCTCTGTAACTGCGGATTTACCTATTCTGGATATTTCATATAAATGGAATTTCACAACATGAAATCTTTTGTGTCTGGCTTCTCTCACTCTATTAAGGTGTATATTAGTCAGTTTTCATCACTGTTACAAAATACCTGACAAAGACAAAGTAGAGGAAGAAAAGTTTATTTGGTTCATGGTTTCAGAGGTCTCAGCCCATAGACGGCTGACTCACTCCACTGCTCAGGGCCCAAGGTGAGGCAGAACATCAGGGTGGAAGGGTGTGACAGATGGAAACTTCTCAGCTCAAGGCAGCCAGGAAGCAGAGAGAGGGGGAGCAGAGAGAGGGGGAAGGGTCATGAGGAAGGTGCTCCCTCCTAGGGCATGTCCCCAGAGGCCCACTTCCTCCAGCCATGCCCTCCTGCCTTCAATGACAACCAAGTCGTTCCATTCAAACCAGAATGGGCTGATTAGGTCCCAGCTCACTTTATCCCTGCACCTCCCTGCATTCACAGGAGTCTGAGGACACCCCGCATGCAGACCACAGCAAGGTGTGTCAGGGTGGAGACCTGTTTCCACACTCGGATCCTTTCCACAGCTGACAGTGTTCCAGTGCATGAGTTGGCACACTCTGCTCATCCTGCTCTGCACTGATGGACATCATGGTCATCCCTACCTTTTGAAGATTGCAGAGGGTTCTAGGATCATCATCTGTGAACATGTTCTTATGTGGGCATGTGATTTCAATTGCCTCAGGCATGCAGGCAGGAGAAGCATCCCTGGGTCACATGTGACTCTAGGGGTGGCCTTTACAAGGCCGCCAGACCATTTCCTGAGGCTGATGCTTCAGCTCACAGTTCACACTCCTCCTACCAGTGGACCAGGGCCGACTTGTCCTGGTGAGGCCGAAGGTCTCTTCCTCTGCTTTCCCGCCACTTGTGTATCAGGTATTCTCACGTAAGAAATATCCATTCAATCCTCTCTTTTTATCATTTATTCATTAAAAATAATTAATTATTTAGTATGAGGGATTGATTCAGGGGTGCTCTATCACTGAGCGACATCTCCAGCCCTTTTTATTTTTGAGACAGGATCTTTCTTACTTGGACAGTCTGGCCTCAAATCTGTGATCCTCCTGCCTCAGCCTCCTGGGCATAAGTTTATAGGTATCTGGCACCATACACCACCTCGTTCCTTTTACTTTTCTTTTTCTTTTCTTTTTTTTTTAATGAAGTTGCTTGTCCTATTTTTTGTTTGTTTTTTGTTGTTGTTTTTTGTCTTTAATTTTAAGGGTTCTCTATGTATTCTGGATACTATAATTTTATCCTATGAATGATTTGCAATTTTTTAAAAATTTTGTAACTGTCATTCTTGACAATCTCTTGATGCAGAATATGTTCAGTTTTGATTGACACAAAGATGGGGACTAGGGGCTGTTGGAAGGTTGAATAGTTTGATCTCTCTCAAAAACACTAGGCTGGGATTAGGACATACTTTGTATTCTTTGCAAAGGCAAAATATTCATTTTTGGAGAAACACACCTTGGCTCTATTGAAATGTGCCATCTCATGTGATTATTTTCAGATTTTGTGGTACAGCGTTGACATGTGTATTGAGACTATCACAGTACAATATGTTTTCTTTTTTCCTGAGGAATCTAAAACATGGTAGAGAAAGCTTGGTTTGGAACCTGTTAAATTAGGTCAGTTATTCTAACCTCATAGCCTAGAGCTGATTTCATCTCTCTTGTAAACTGCCTCCTGGAGGACTCTGGAATCTGGAGACAGATGTGGACATGTGCTCGGGGTCCCAGCTGACCAGGAAGGTCTGCAGAAGTCGGCATGGAAGGCGTTTGGCCTGCGTGGACTCCCCCAGCTTCTCTCTGGCTCTCTGGGAAGGAGCCCAGTGCTCTTTGCTCTGAGGCCTGACTTGCTGGCTCCAGCTGCCCCGTGGAGCCGAGTAAGTAAGGAACAGGACAGAATTGGCTGTCTCCTTGCTCCTCCCCTCCCTTGCCTTCAGTTTCCTCTTACTCTTTCTCTGTCTTCTGTAGGTTTATCAACAGCTGGCACAAAAACTGAGAGTAGTTTCCTTGAGAAGACACCTGCAAGGAGAGGTGAAATTCACAGGGCCTGATGGCTCTGTCACCACTGGCAATGAGTGTGGCTTCTCTGGTGATAAATAAGGACTACTGTCCGGACACACCGCCAGCAGCTGCTTATGACTCAGCTGCAAAGGGGCAGAGAGCCACACCCAGGCACAGACTTCTCTACACAACCCCTGCCCCCCAAGAACCAAACACCTGCTTACCACTGAGTCCACAGGAAGAGTCACTCTTTGATAACGATCTCACAGAATCATGAAGCTAATGGGGACTGAGAACCTCATCCATCAGCTGGCTGTGTCCCCTTCAGTCAAAACAGGCTCATATCAAACATTTCTTCTCTGACATTCACTAAAGAGAACAGGGATGTCCCAGTTTTTACAAAGATATTAAATAACTCTCCATAGACTCCAGTAAAACTGTTTCCACCCATAAAGGTTCTTGATCTTTGAAAAAGCAGGTTCTTCTTTAGATGGGAGAAGGAAGGGTGCGGGCAGCAGGAGGAGAGCTTTCTTCTGGGTCAAATGTCGTAATGGATCACCGATTGGCTTCAAAACCACATTTGGGGTTATGCCTGGAGTTACTTGTGACAAACACTAAAGCTAATGTTTCTTGACTGGTTAGCGCACATCTGTCTCATGTGCATTGCACAAGGCTACACGGCAGAGCAGAGCCTGAGACCGAGTAGTCCCTGAGGTGGGGTACTCCCAGGTACCCCAGGCTGGTACCCCAGGTCAGTGGTGATGGGCAGTTCTGAACGCTCAAGGGAGGAACTTAGACTCACTAGGGCCAGGAAACAGAAGCATGGAGAAATCAACCCACAAGGCCACCTGTTACCTCTGATTCTGTGTACACATGTGTAAGTATCTGTTGACATATTACTAAACATCACTTCACAGTCTACTACCTAAATTCTGAAAGATCCCCCTGAGCAAAATAAAAACAATGAATTCCTTTCTAGGTACTATTATTTTAATCCTAAGTGTTTTAAGTCAAATGTCTTGTTCTTTTGTTTGCTTTGGCTCACATATCTTATGTAGGTGGCTTTGGACACTTTCCCTCATTCTGGCCCTACCTCCCCTGGTTTAAATTCTTTTTTTTTTTTTTTGAAAATGGCTATAATGTCTTCAAATCTTTGCTGCTCCTTCTGTATGACCTTTGATGTTGATCTGTCTGTGTAGACAGATCTGGTAGAAAATCAATTTCTCCTGGTAGAAAATCAATTTCTCGAGCTTTTCCACTTCTTCCTACAACTTGTCGTTGGTTCTGGCAATCTGCATATGCTATATAACCACTGAAAAATCCATTTTAAACATCACCCTCCTTATTCCATAGACATATGAAACATGCATAGATCATACAAAGTGAATCTGATCTTGATTTTACAAATGAGGAAACCAAGAGAGGGAGATAGCAGAACCCAGTCATAATTAACTTAAACTGGCAAGCTGACCTGTGACTGGCAAGATGACCTGAGGTGACACCCTTGTCTGCACTCACTGCTCTGTGCTCAGCTGCTTTGGGTCAGAGCCCTGCCATAGAAGTACCAGCTTGGAACAAATCCTCCTTATACTAAAAGCACTTCCAAACTCCTCACCCTTTCTTCTATGTAGATTGTGTCTGATACTCTATTCGATGGCTTGTTAAAGTCTTAAAAGTTATGGTATGCTCGTCTATAAAGTAGATGCCGGTTTAATATGGTGGGTGAGTCCTGATGGTCCTCACCTTCATGTCTGTGGTCTAGTGGAAGAGTTAGTCAAACAATCCCATGCCTGTGTTTATAAAGACAAACCTTGCAAAGTGCTCTGTGGGTAATCCTGGGTCTGATGGGAGGGGACACAGGGAATCTGATTTAGACTGATTAGTCAGGAAAACGTTACCTGGTCTGAAATTTGAAGAGAAGGAGTTGCTTTGGAACTAGGAGGCTCCAGGAGGAGGTAAGCTTGAGGGTAGGTCACACAGAGACCAGTCAGCATGACAACCAGAGGGAATGAAAGAAAGCATGTGTTAGCCAGGGTTCTCCAGAGAAAGGGAGCAGTAGGGCAGATGGACAGATGGTTGGTAAATAGATGACAGAGAGAGAGACAGAAGAGTATCATGTGTGGATAAAGAACGATTCATCATAAGCCATTGGCTCATGTGCAGAGATGGACAAACCTGCCACTCATGGGCAGATGGTATAATCTGCAGACATGATTTTTTTCTGAAGAGCTTGTGATGGAGGGTTCTGAGTCAAGGACTGAAGACCGAAGAGGACCCTTGTCCCAGTTAAAACAGATGACATGCCCACTCTCCTGCAGCTCTACTCAGGCTCCAGCAGGTCACGTGGTGCCACCAGCATTGGAGAGGCCATCTAATCTCCCCAGTTCTCCAGCCAAATTCCAATCTCTTCCAGAAGCACCCTCAGAGGTAGCTGGGCTTCCTCTGATCTGCTCAGGGTGACACAGAAGCACCTGTCACAGGCATGAGTTTTATGTGGTACCTGTAACCACCTGTCACTGGCATACGTTGTTGTACAGGGGCTGGGCCCTCAGGTCCTGTCAGGACAGGTTTATTCCACCCAGTTTAAGAAAGTCTACAAGGAATGACTATGCTACACGCACCCGTGAAGCTTTGTAACTTCCCTATTTCCTAGTACATGGAGAGGATACGCTGTTTTAATCCAAACCCCCACCCACCCCATGAAGGAAAAATTGTCTATTTTGGCCAAAACCCATAGTTCATGGTGTTGATCAATGGTTCTCTAGGAGCAGAAGAGGGGGAATCTAGGCCTGGGAGCACAGTGGTGGACTGCTGTTTGTCTGGAAGGACAGATTTTTTTAAAATGTAGTTTTATCTTGAAGTTTTCTAGGCAGTCCAGCATGTGAAAGAAGGCAGTGAAAGATCAAACTTCAGTGGATACGGAAAGTAATGGAGTGTTGGCAGAAAGAAATTTATTCATCATGTTTTATGAATTCAAATGATGAATTTGAAAGTAAACAATGAAATGTGTTAGTATTTTTTATGAAGTTTGCTCATTTTAAATGGGCTTATTCACTAGGTAATTTACAAATGGAACTCATGAATCCTATACTGAAAAATATAATAATGAAAAGCTAGAATTTAGCGTTCTTTCTGCTAAAATGATATATTAGTTATGGAGCATTTAGTTTGCTTTTAACTAGGCATAATATTTGCTGCAAAAGCTGCCGCATACCAGATATTCCATGTCTTATCCCCCAATTTTTTTTCTGCTCTATCCTGATTTTTTCATGCCTTTGATTGTAAGAGTTAAAATTTCTTATGATTATGTTTCTTGATTGGTGTGCTCATTTTAAGCTACTTTACTGTTATTTTGATTAAGAGATGTAAGGATGGCCTTAGGCCTCAGCCTAATCAACTCCATTTTAAAACTCCAGTTTGAAACCTGCAGTCTCACCATGCACATCTAGGGAGCCCTCCAGTTTGGCTCTCAGGTAAAACAAGTCACTTCTCCTCACCTTGACAAACTTGAGTGAAGTCTCTGGCCTGTTGCCCTCACTCTGATAAGAGTGAGAAGCAAGAAAATCAGGGTGAGGACCACCAGACAAGATGCTTTAACCTGGAGGAATGACGTCACTAGAAATCTGGCAGCAGCTGATAAGGATTGAAAGGGTGGTCAGAAGCCCCCAAATTAGGTATAAATGAAGGAGCAAATGAACAAACACTTAGCTAGCTGACACTGATGCCTCATGCTGGAGAGTCTAATGAGGACCTGGACTGACATTCCAAGTCTTCTCATTGTTTGCCTGATCCTCTGCATCCTCCTCACCGCTCTCAAACTCTACATCCACACTTGACCCTGGTGAGAGCCACGACTTCTCCCTATGACCCTCTCCTCAACTGGCCGTCACCTCCACCCCACAAGAAGCCTGCCTTGGTTCCTAACCTGATCACCGTGGTCTGAGTGAGTGGGTATCTGCTGGACTTAAAGCCTAAGGCTTGAGACTTTTGATCTGACACTTGAACTTAGCACCCAGAGGGAATGTCTACCCTGAGCTTATCATGATTAAGTGTGTTTGCAGTGCTTAGAATTAATCTAGAATTGTTTGCTGTGAATTGATTATGTCTATTGCAGTGCCTAGCATTAAGGATTGTCATTTTCTTGATTAAGAACCTACAGAGTAAAATTGCATTGAGTGATTTGAGTGAATAAAGCATTGAAAAGGACAGAAGCATGTAGGTATTTATTTCTCCCCCTCGACTGAATACATTGCACATTTTGCCCATCACAACAGTAGGTAACCAAGTTTTCTTTTTTTTCTTCTTCTTAGTTTTACATGACTCCATCTTTTTGAATGTCTAAATCTCTAGTACACTTTAAATTTTTGGCCTTTCAAAATAAGAAACTAGTGGAAATATAATTACTACAGTCATTATTAAAAACAATGTGGAGCTCCCTTAAAAACCTAACAATAGAACCTAAAAATATGATCTGGTAATCCTAGTATTGGGTGTGTATCCAAAGGGGGTGCAGTCTTGATGCCAGAGATACCTGCCGTCTTCCCTCCAGCCCTCTTCACAACAGCTGAGATAGGCAGTCAACTCAGCTGCTCATCAGGGGATGGCTGCAAGAGGAAAATGTGGGGTCCACCCAAAGGGATGTCACTGAGGCACCAAATATGATGCAGTCTGCCTTTGGCAGCTGCATGAATGGAACTGGAGGCCATTTTGCTAATTGAAGTAATCCAGATGTGGAAAAAATACATATTCTCACTTATTATGAAAAATAAAACTCAATCTCATAGAAGAACAGATGGAGATTGGGAAGGGCAGCGGGGAGGACAGAGGATGCAGGAAGAAAGTAGATGAGGGCACTAAAACGGAAGGAATTGGGGCTGGCTTCTTCAGCACAGCAGGGTAAGTGCTGGTTAAAACATCTGTGATATATTTAAATGACTACAAAAGTACAGTATTCACAAAACACAAAAATGATTAATCTTTGAAGAAATAGAAGTGTTTAGTATCCTGATTTGGTGATCATCCAGCGCATATATGTATCCTAATGCATCCCACAAAGATGTCCAAATATCATGTCTTGATAAAAGGATACTAAACTCAGCTCAAACTAAAATATTACTTGTGCCAAAACTTTGAGAGCTGAGGGTCCTTAGAAAAGCACAAATTTTTTTCTTTCACCATATATTTTTTAAAGTCCTGGAAATAGTTGTTTGTTGAATGCATTTTATAATTCTCATTTGGATCTACTGTCCCAAGGGCTACATGGGAAGAAATGACATATTAGAAGGAGCATCTTACTGCTAGAGCTTAAGATTGTTAGACATTTTGTCACTGATACGAAGACTTCAAAAATCCTGTATATCATGGGAAGGCCCCAAGGGTGTGCTCATGTCCTCGCTGTTGGTCACATCTTCTAGGAGGCACCCAAGACAGCTCCTGTAGTGCCCCACCGTGGGACCCAGAGGACAATTTCACTTCCCCCTGTTTTAATACTGTTGGATACAGTGACGTATTAAGCAGAACACTTAGCAATTTTCATCTGTGGGTCATTTTGTTACATTCTGCAGCTTCCCTGAAGCATGTGGAAGCCACAAGCAGGAACTGACATTGTCACAAAGAAGACCAGAGCCAATGCAGCGGAAAGTTGCACCAGAACTCTCAACCACAGGCATCCACCATGTTCTTCTGAAAATCTTTCAGATGTATTTTTTTTAATAGCCTTAAAATCATGATCTTATAGGATATTCAAAACTTCAGAATGTAATCGGTCAAATCTTGCTCTCTTTGTATATGAATAAAACAGAGTGAATTCCATCTTTATGTATACCAATAATGCTCCAATTAAAAAAAAACAATAAATAAGCCAAAGGAAGACCCTCAGAGTAGAAGAAGGGGAGCAGGAGAGGGAGCAGGAAGGGAAAGGGGAAGAACTGGGGACAGAAGTAGAGCAAATTATATACATTCCATGTACGACTATGTCAGAACGAACCCCTCTGATATGTGCAACTATGATGCAGTAATAAAAACATTCTGAAACATTCTTCAACTGTCCACCTTAGATTTTTAAAAACCGTGACTAGAACTCATGCATGAGTTGGATAACTTGCCACTTGGCCCTCAGGGACAGCAGACTCCCAGAACCCACGTCAACATGCTGAAGCCTGCTTTGCTCAAAGCACAGAAAAGTCCGAGTTCCAGGGGGCACACACAACTACATCCATCATCCTTTCCAAAGTGGGGACAGGGAGGGTCACCTGGGTTAATTGGGCGAATGGGGGAGAGCATTAAGGAAGATCTGCAGAGAGCAGGCCTAGCCTCCACAAGCAGTGGCTTCTGTGATCCCCTGGTGTTCCGAAACCTGTCTCAGCACCGTTCGATAGAGAGCCTGAAGTGGACATATTGAGACGCGGTGTGATGCCATCAGGGAAGTTCTAAGTACTAGTAGACATTTAAGAAGCACTTATTGAATAAACAGTATCTTCCAAGTTTTAGAAAAGATCCTTTTCCACACAGACATCCCCTGGGCTTCATAAACTCTGGCGTGAGTCTCACATACCATGAGGGGAATGCATCCCCAGAAGGTGTGTGTGGCGGGGAGTGGGGGGGGGGCTCCTGCTTTTCTAAGCCTTCTGCCCCTGTCCCTCAGGGTAATGATCCTTGCATGACCCTGGGATGATCTCTTCTCTCTCCACCCTTCGTAATACACTTCTGCTTGGCTGTGGCCCTGCAGTTTGGTGGGAATGGAAGTGTTGAAACCCTCTAGAACACCTGGATCAGTCCTGCTCTTCCCTTGGTGTTGAAGGTTGAACACCTGAGAAACACCAAGGCAAGAGCAAAAAGTTTTACTTAAAGGATAGAACAGAGAGAGAGAGACTCTTCCAGAGGGGCCCAGAGCTGGGGCCCCAGAGAGTGGCAGTGCCCCCCCTTTCGTGGATTTCAGGTTTCCTTTCTTCTCATGCCCCCTCCTCCCATTCTGCCCATGTGGTGACCAAAAGCCCAGAGAGGAGCTGCCCAGGAGGTATCTCTCCCCATTTTCCATACCTTCTCAGAAAGAATGGGAGCCACCAGGGGCACTCATCAACAATCCTTGCTGGGAGGAACAGTTCCCCCGACGAAGACGACCTCGGCAACTGGGAGGAGAGGGAAGTGCTCTGGAAATATTAGCATTTTATTTCCTTTTGAATCAGCCTCCACCCCCCTGATCTGATCATTCATTGTCTACACTGACTGTCCTTTACCCCGTCTCAGCAGCAGGGAAATGGCTGTTCCCATTCCAGAGTCTGCTAGTCCCTTTGTTTGGTCTGGGGCTGTCTTAGGCTTTTGGGGATACACCCCCTCCACCCCCCACCCCCCACCCCCAGTTCTGCCCCCTGCAGGGGTGACTCCCGGCACACCTCATCTCTATCCACATCTCCTTGCTTCCCCTCATGAAACTGAAATTCTCTACACAGATCTAAATGTTCGATCTGTATCACATAAGATATTCTGAAAATCTTATTGTTCTAAGCCATCGAGCGGTGTTGCATCCTCATTCCGTTATTCTGTTTCTTCCCCATCTGAGCCAAAGAATGGGTAAGATCTTAGTATCATTTCAAAATCATTAATAAACACGTGGAAAGGGAAAAGGATGAGGTCAGACACCTGAGAGCCATGAGCAGGCACCTTCCCTCAAGGTCGACAAGACGGTCAAATGGCTCCTGGAGCCCAGACTCGGGCCAGGCACACACCTTTTAAATCAGGCCATTTTGCACGAAAAGAACCACCACCACGTCAGAGTAGAGACTGAAGAATTTTCAGAAATGAAATCCATGTGGAGCCCACCCCAAGGTCGCTCACAGCCTGCAGCCTGCCTTCCTCCTCAGGCTGGTACAGGGGGTGACGGAGCTGGGAACCGAGAACAGCAGAAGGCGGCAGCCACCTAAGCCACAGCGTGTGGTGGAGGTTCAGAGGAGAGCCTGAGCCTGCCGGGACAGAAAACGCACAGGGATCTACCTGGCAGCGCGGGGACAGCTAGGGAAGCGAGGGGTCAAGGCCTCCGCTGGACTCCGCCGTTAAGCCCCCCAGAAAGGACTCCTTTGCAGGTCAGAGCAGAGCTCTTCTCCCTTGCTCTCTCTAGGGGACAGGAGCCAGTGTGACAACCAGGAGATACCATGACTCACAGTCCCACATCGTCCCTGTTCTGCAACCAACCCCAGGTGAATTTGTTGACTTGTAAGAAAGGCAAATATCTCAGATCTTCACAGCTTTTAACTTAACACCCATACACTTGGTTGTCATGCATTCAAGCAGACTTTTCAGAAAAATTAAATAATATTTATTTAAATAAATTAGATCACACATGGTCTCATTGGTCATTCAAGTGCATGGAGCCTCCTTTTCCACCCAATTAAAAAATAAGAATTGTAATTAACATCATCATTTAAACATATTGTTTGGGAGGATAAATGAAAAGTTGAAGCTTGAATGCTTGAAAATGGCACACCAAGGCAGGTGTTCTGTGTGACTGCTGCATCTGCTCTCAAGAATAGATGGCCATGATGAACACCTGGACTCCCACAGCTGACAACGTTAGACAGAAGTCAGTGCTCAGACATAAATAAACACACATGACTGGAGAGTTCTGAATAAGACTGACAGACTCTGTAATGTAAATATCCTGGCTGTGATATTAAATACAGTGGTCAAGTGTTATCCCTGGGGAGCCAGGAATGTGTGCAGGAGATCTGTGTTATTTCCTATAATTGCACGTGATTCTATAGTTATCTCAATAAGAATTTCAATTGAGAACTAATAAGATCACTTTAACTAAGGCCTTTGAATTTAAAGACATCATACATCTTATTATTCTAAGATTATCACCTATGTTCTATATTTATATAATTTCCATTTTGAAAATTCCAGAAACGCTGGGTACTATTAGCCCAGTCCCATACAGGTTGGTACAAATGACCTTTATTTGATTTCTAAATATCAACATAAAGAGAATATGTGAATCAGGTTTGTCCACGTGAGCTGACTTGAGAGCAAGCTTTGAGGACATGGGCACCCTGGTGTGGGTTGTAACAGCATCACACCTTGTACCTCTGCAAGACTGAATGTCCTCACCCTTATCCAGACCACCTACACAAAGAATTATTTCAAGTTTATGTATATGAAATGGCAGTTAAATATTGGTGTAACCGAGCCTCTAGAAAGTTCTAAGTTAAATTTCTATGATTATCAGTCACAAAATTATTCAATTACAGCTCTTCTAATTAATGGGGAATCTCTAAGTATTTGTAATCTCTACTTCCAAGACATTTAAAGGGAAGAGGATAAATCTTCTCTGTTCTGGGAAGGCATGCGAAATGTTCTGTTGAGGTCATAGCAATATCTAAAATTTCTGTTCCATTCAGGAAGATGCTCCACAGTTAGCTGGGTATGACAGCTGCCCCTTTTCTGTATCATTTAGATAGGCAACACTTGTCTGATTTACCAAAGTGATTTCTGTATTTAGCTTTTGAATTAGAAATAGAATCTCCAGACAGTGGGCCACGTGGTGGCCACACATTTTCATAGACAGATCTTTGGATCTTCGCAACTGTGATAATATTTTGGTCTCTGGGGTATAGCATATAAAATCGTGGAGCAATGGAAGTCTGTTTATGTTATCTCCCTGGAACTCAAAACACATCTGATAACAAGACGTGTTCGTTTCCCCCAGTAGGTGTCGCTCTTACACTTCTCCAAGAACCTAGAAAATAACATTAGGCGATGATTTTTTAACAAGTGTTTTCTATAGATGTTTAGTGATACATTCCCCTTTCTCAGCTTCGTGTGCTTTTGGAAAAATCAATGTCAATTCATGTTATTGTTAGAAAAATGTTTTTCTACTGTTTACACACAAATAAAATTTGATTATGATTTTTATGATTCCAAAGACTAGAGGAGTTTCAGTTATTATCGACCCTGACCAAAACCTCAGAAGAGCTGCTCTGCAGAAAGTAGTGTGCAACCTCTATTCCCACAACATTGAAGGGCAAGAGGGCAAATCCCTTAGGTTCTGGGAAGGTGTGCAGAAGGTGCTGTTTGGGTCACATTGAGTCTGAGATCATAACTCAGTGGTGCTGCAGCACTGGGGGGAAAGCGTGTGTGGCAGCCTCAGAGTAACAACGTAGTCTCCCTGCAGTGGAGCAAACCTGTCCTGAGTTAAGGGCTTTCTCTCTCCTTCTCTAGACGAAAGATGGGCGGCTTGCTCAGCTGCATCATATAAATTCTGAGATTCATAATTACATATTTCCTCTCTAGTGGTACAAATCTCTGGTACACACAGGGTGCATCTGGCTCTGTCCATGTCCCCAGGGCAGGGGTAGGGGATGTGGGGAACTGATGATAAGATTACAATGTAAGCAAATAATTTCTTACAATGTAAGAAACTGTTAGGGATAATTAGACATATAAGCATTGAGTGATTACTTCTTGATTTTGTACTCTTGATAGAGTAGCATTTCTTTGAAGGGCTTCTTTGGCTGCCAATTCTGCTCTCTGAAATGATTTTGCAAACAATGATAAAAAGGGACAACAGGAATCAAAATGAATCAAATGTCCCTAGATAATGGAGACTGAATGTTAAACTATAAAGCCCCAAAATTCCACTGCTCCCTGTGAAACAAACATGTCTCCAAAATAAAGAGGCTGTCCTCTTCCACCCTCCTTCCTTTATGTTAGTTTGCACTAAATGCTGACGGAGACCATGTTGAAAGACAATGCCTCAAGGTACTCTTCCCCCAAGCAAGGCTATTCCTAATCCCACAAATCTGCAAAATTCATAATTGCTCCCATCATTTTACAAGACAGGCCACAAATTTGATGGAGGTTAAGGGAGACAATGAAAATTCAGCATCTACAACTGTAAACCTAAAATGGAGTCTGCATCGCTTCAAAGTCAAGCTCCTTACATTACAAAATGAAACCCTGTTCCTAAACGCAATGTGAAACCAGCTTCCACATCTGAGTTATTGGTGGCCTTCATGTTGGTTTCCATTGCATATGCCTGGGCTCAGAAGCCAAGTAATTTGTATGACATCTGCCTCAATAGTTTATCTTGATTTAATAAATCATTTTTTACTAATAAATTTTGGAAATATTTTTTTCAGGAAGTCAATATGAGAACAAAATATGGTAATCTATCTCATCTCCCAGAAAGGGTTTAGATCCCATAAGATCTCCTGGAATCTAAAACAGTCTTTAAAAAGTGCTACTTGACTTTTCACATGTCTTTCAAGTTAGATAAATAGAGTAGCATTTCTTTGAAGGGCTTCTTCGGCTGCCAATTCTGCTCTCTGAAATGATTTTGTAAACAGTGATAAAAAGGGACAACAGGAATCAAAGTGAATCAAATGTCCCTAGATAATGGAGACTGAATGTTAAACTATAAAGCCCAAATATTCCACTACTCTCTGTGAAACAAACGTGTCTCTAAAATAAAATGATGCTAAAGAATCCAAATTATATTGTTTTGTATGATGAAGGAAGAGAGCTAATATTTTTATGCTAAGCAAATTGCACTCTTCTGCTGTAAAGTATGAAATAACACAAATGAAATCCTTGTCTCAGCAAGAATGGCACAACAAATCATGAGTTGTAAAGATTATGAAAACCGGATGGGTCATGGGGATACAACTTTGTTTTGATGCTACTTGAAGTTATAGTAAGTAAGTCAGAGGTAGTTGTGAAAAGTTCACAGTAACAATATTAATGTCTTGGTCCAAAAGTACTCACTCACTGTGGGCGGGCCATCCTGGTAGGACAGTGGTCCCTGTACACTGCAGAGCCAGTGGAGACCACAGGGGAAGCCTGCTACCCTCTCCCAGCAGCATTGAGACGCCCCTCTGCCTCCATGCTGGGGCAGTGTCTAGAGGAACTGGGATAATAAGGAATCACCAGTAGCCAACAGTCTGGCATTAGTGAGGCCATCTCGTCCCCTCGAGAGGCCAAATGAATAAAGTCCCTTGTTGCTCCCAAGTGAGCCACGACTTTCACCCCACCCAACAATAGGAGCAGCACCCCCCCACACACACACACACACAGAAACTATGTAGGGAACTGGCCCTCTGTTCCCACTGGGCAGTAATGTGGTGACACTCTCTTCTGCCTGAGGGGGTAGGAGGAGCCTGACTGAAAATAAGTAAGATACAGAGTGTCCTGCTTGGCCTGTCACCTGAAAATCCCTCCTCATATCAAGGACTCAGGGGAAAAAAAATCCTCCTTTGAACGATAAAATCCACCTAACAGGCTACAAATCCTGAGATGATGCAGATGCTAGACCCATCTGATAGCCACTACGAGGTGCTTTGGCAAGTGGAAAAAGCTTTCTCAAGACAAAAACGTGTTAATCAGGAACACAATAAAGCTGAAACGAAAAACCCAGTGGGTAGGCTCAATAAAGAGTGAGGAACAGAAGGATCTGGGAACCTGAAGATAGAAAAACAGATGTTATACAACACATAAAAAAAGACAGATATTGAATAAAAAAATGTACAAACCCACCCAGGCTTGGTGATTATAACCTGAGATTTCCAATACTGAGTAGATCTTCCTAATTCTGAGTGGACAGAGGAAAGAGGAAAGAATTGGGGGGAAAGGCTTGGAAAACTTAATAGCCAAATTCTTTCCAAAGTTGGCACAAGAAAACAAAATCAAAAACAAAACCCCATAATTCTAAATGTTCAAGGAACTGCAGACTACAAGCTGGAGAAATGCAGAGAAATCTCCAATGAGACACATCATAGTCAAGTTTATGAAAACCTAGGACTCTGCAAAAACCAAGAAGACTGGGGTCAATGCTTACCCTCTCAGGGGAAAAACTGTTCTAGCAGGAGATTTCTCATCAAAAAGCACAAACCAGAGGCTTCACAAAAGTCTTTGAAGTGACAAAAGAGAAGTACTACCCAGCCCCAAATCAGTATCCAGCAAATGTGTCCTTCAGTAATGAGGCGGGGGCAGATGGAGACATTCTCAGGTGGAAGAACTCACGAGTTCTCTCCCAGCACATTCACCCTATGGACAGCTCGTGGTCCTCCTCTAGACAGGAAGGAACGGAAGATGGCCCCTCAGAAAGACTGCATGGACATGACTAAGAGTGCCGGCCACCCTCTGCATTTGAGTTTCTAAGTTGAATCAGTAGTAGAAGCAGAAAATCAAGAAGGCAGCACTGTCTGATGTGCAAATGGAACACTTAAGACAATTCTAAGGCATGGTAATGGAGATCATAGGGAAGGTGCCCACGTCTCATTCACACTGGTAAAATGTTGGCAGGAGAAGACTGTTAGCTCTATATAATCCCAGAGCAACCACTGGAGGTATTCAAAAGACTAACCCAAAACACATGGACAGCTCAAAGTAAACTCAGAATAACCTTCACAAAACCATAAGAAGGCAGAGAAATGAAAAACACAGAACCAACTAAAACCCAAAAAATAAAATGGAAAAGTTCAGCCCTAACGTATCAGCAATGACTTTATATTTAAATGTTCCAAGCACCCCAATTAAAACTCTGAGATTTGCAGAATGGACCAAAACAAACAAACAAACAAACAAAGCCTGATCCAGTTATAAGAAGTTTTTAAGAATCTCAGTTCAAATATAGGGATGAGTGGGTTGAAAATGAAAGGCTGAGCAAAGCTCTGCCACGTGAACACCAACAGAAAGACATTTCTCTATTACAGCTAGAGAGAACTTCAGAGCAAAGAAAATCACCTGGGACAAAAAAGGAATCACATAGTGACCCACCGTAAGAAGTACTCAAGGCAGACCTGTGCCAAACACGAGATCTGCGAAATTCCTGAGGCAAAAATGGTGGAAACGAGAGGAAGGTGGGCAAGTTCACTTCTGCAGTCGGAGACGAAATGCAGCTGTCACACCAACCCAGGGAACAAATAGGAAACCAACAAGGACCCCACGCTCAGCACCACCAGCCACTGACCAGAGCTGATCAGCGATTCCAGAACACTTATGAGAGCTGAATACCCAGCAATTTCAATGCTCTTGGCCCATTTACCATGGTGGACAGTTCCCTTGGTCATGGAGAAAACATCAATAAACTTCAACAATTGACACTGTGTAGAATGAGTTCCTAGATACAGTGGAACTAAGCAAAAAGCAAAAACCAGAAAAGTCACAGGAAACTTAGAAACTAACAATGTATTTCTGAAAAAAATCTGTGAGTCAACGAGGAAGTCTCAAGGGAAATGAAAAAAAAAAAATAAAAAGCTTTTAACTAAGTGAAAACCCACTGAACTGATATATTCATAGGATTCTGAGTGATTCCTGTAGGATTGTATAAGACAACGAACCAGGATGTTTAGCAGAAAACTAAGACTGAATCAGTATCGCTGTCACATAATATTAGTTTCTTAAAATTATGTGATAATACAATATTTTTAATTATCTTTTTTCAGTAATTAGTAGTAATTGCCGTGGAGTCCTAGCTTTGTGGTGGCTTGAATTTTTTTTTGTTATTATGTGTATGAAGCAGTATCTATGGACAGACATCAAGTACGGATCCTACTTGAGAGATCATTGCCCTGGTCAGCCCTTGTTGGGCAGTCTAGTGACAGAGGTGCCCACTGTTAGGTTTTAGGAGAACCAGGCTTCTTCTGGGAAGGATTTTATTCTTCAAATAAACACCAGCAATTAATCCCGAATCTTTGATGGCAATAAGAACAATTTAACTTCAAAGAAGAAAGGAATGCCATTGAAGTGTGTTTGAAGCATCTATCAAGACCTTTTAAGACACTATGCTGATATGTTGGGTGGGGTGTGTAGATATTGTCCTTTTCGTATGTCATATCAGAGGGAATAACTGTGAGGTGATTTCCTTTTGGAAACAAAATCTCTAACAAGTTGGTGTGCTGGAGAGCTCTGAATTCCGCATTGACGTTTACTCATGGCATAGGAGCCTTAAAATTCTGCAAGTAATTGTTATATAAGAAAACGGTAAAACAAAGCCCTATCTGCTATTCCTAATGAAAAATGAATACCATGAGCCCTAGTTAATGCCGTTGACTTAAAACATGAGGCGTGTTACAAAGCTGCTCCCTGACAGGTATAAACACACTTCAAAATGCATGTGAGATCAATCAGCACAATGCACCCCCTTCACCAGCCAGCTGCTCTGCTTAGATAAGACAACTGCACAGGCCTTGAGCCCGGCTAACCAGACGCCCTTTCCTCCAGCCCTGATGCCCACCGCCCACCAATGAGAGCTCACCCAAATCTAGATGAGAAATTAGGAAACCAGCAGAACGATTCTGAATTGTGCGACCAATGCAGTCAGAAGACAGTGCAAAAGGTGGGATAATTAGTGCATAATTAATCTAATGTGAGGGAATGGGGAAGGAGAAAGATAGATAGAGAGAGAGAGAGAGAGAGAGAGAGAGAGAGAGGGAGGGAGGGAGGGAGGTGGGTTATTATTTAAGTGGCCTTAGGCAGTTTATTTATTGGAAAGTAGTTTGTTGGAAAATTGAGCAATATATTAATGCCTTAAGGCAGAGACTTTCCATTTGAAATATAAACTGAATCTCGGAGTAAGAGGGATCTGGGAAGTCATCTAGCTCTTTATTTTACACATGGGGAAATCAGGGAATTAAGTGATTTACTCAAGGTCAGGGCAAGTCAGCAGCAGAGCTGGAAACAGAAACTGCTTCCACTCTGCTCAGGGTGCTTATCCTTCTCTCTACGCTGCTGCCCCCAAAGCCTCAGGCCGTCAGGCTCTAAGTTTTGAGGTGCGGCTGACACACAAGCCAGGATGCAGTGAGGAGCCTGCAGCTGGCGGAAGCTGCACCTGGGTGAGGACAGGAGAGCCAGCTTCCTTGGCCTTGGACCCCCAGGGTTCCCTGGCTCTGAGAACAGGCACTGCCCTGCTGGGAGACGGAGGTGGGCAGGGCCTTTGCTGTCCCTCAGCAGGCAGTCAAGAAGACCCTGCAGAAGGAGCACACAGGAACAGAGAATGCCAGCCTCCGTCTCCCTCTGCACAGACCAGGAAGCCCAGGAGAACTCAGCTGCAGTCCCAATCTGTACGAACTAGGGAGGCGAATCCTTTCACCACCTACAACTAATTCCGCGGGATTTAAGATGAAGAGTTTGATTGATGGGTTTGTTATGGGATCTGTTGCTTACCTTTGAAAACTCAAGTCAGCACTTAGCTTCATGCAGCTATGGACAGGAAACAGTGACATACGACATAGAAGGCAGCTGATAAGATAGAGCCTTGGTAGCAGGGGAGAAAACTTCGAACTCCCTCGCGTCATGAGACTTGGTGTGCAGACAGGTCTTCCATGCTCGCAGTACGGACCCCTGGGGACATGGTTTGTATACGATGCATGGTGTAAAATGTTGTATGCCATGTGCCTGTATATTTATTCACCAGTCATCTTGTGAGTTTACAGGTGTCAGGCACTGTCCTCTCCACTGGGGACAGACAATGACTACAACAGGTCATGACTCTGCAGGAAGGAACCTCACATTCCACTACAGTGAGAGAGACACACATAAATCTCAGAGCCAATTCCAGAAAGCAAGCTGGCTGTGATGGACTGAAGCTCTAAATGGAGGCTGAGAGCCACTTCTCTGAGGAGCTGCTTGAGCTGGCCTAGCCACGGGACAGAGATCTGGGCAAGACGCTTCCAGGTAGCTGACTGCACATGTCCAAAGAGTTCAGTTTATGAAATTATGCTTTCTTCAATATTCAGTGTGAAATATTACACCTGAAGTTGGTGGCTTAATGTGTGCAACATGGGCATTGTGGGTTGTTTGGTGGCTCTAAGACTTGCATGTTAACTCCCAGACCCTCAGAATGTGACCCTGTGTGGATATAGGGTCCTTACAGAGGTAACTAAATTGGAATGAGTGCATTAGATAGGCACTAACCTCATAAGACTGCAGTCCTCATAAAATGGGGAAAGTTGGAGAAGAGACAGGCATGCACAGGAAGGACAACGTGGAGAGACACAGGGGACAGCCATATAGGCTGGAGGACTGGGGCAGATTCTCTCAAAAGCCCTCAGAAGGACCAACCCTGGACTCACCTCCTCCTTGAGCTTCTAGCTGCCAGAACTCCTAGGCAGTAAATTTCTATTACTTAAGCCACCAGTTTTGTGGCACTTTGTTACAGCAGCCCTTGCAACCTAATCCCATAGGTAAGCCAGTTACAAAAAATGACCTCCTCTCAATCTGTTTTTTATACCAACCACAATGCATTACACTGGTGAGAAAGAAAAAAAAAATGTACTAGGTTAAATGAATGTGAGAAAGCTGTCGGGGCAGTGAGGTGCTGACCCCCTTACACACCAGCTAGCTCCTGCTGAACCTGGCCTGTGGGTGGTGCAGGCTGGAGAAGAGGAGCTGATGGACAGGCCCTGACCCACAAGGTGTGAGTGTGCTGTGTGCCCCTACACAAGCGAAGGCCTGACCAGCTACATGTAACAGAAAGTTGGACTCCCACTTGGTGGCAAGTTCTTGTGGGTGGGTAGTGCAGAGTTGACTCCCTCTGGCTAGGAGCTCTTCCAACTTTGCTTCCACATTCACCTTCTGCCACCAGATCTGGGGATGAGGGGTGTGCCTGGGAGGGTTTAGAGCCCTCTCACCCAAAGAACAGCAATCTAGCAGAAAGATTAAGTACTGATGCCGGATTTCAGGCCTCCATTCTAATCCCAGCACCGGGGCTTAGGAACTGTGGCCTCTTGCAAGGGTTTCAGAACATCTCTGGCCTGTTTTCCCAGTGATAGAATGCCACAGTAATTAAACTCTGTAACTGGTGGCAATGTGTCAAGGCAATGAAGCAGGAAATATAGAGCTGGTCTGATTCTCACTGTGAGTTCTAGCGGGTTCCCACACAGCTAAGTCTTCAGTTCCAACTGTATTATAAACGTGGCAGAATAATCCTCTTAAATCACAGCCCTGACACTCTAACCTCACCTCCCTTCTCTTGCACCTCCCCCCTCACCTTCTAATTGCCTACAAATGGAATCTAAATTCCCTGACACAGCTGGCAAGACCCTCTGCCTCTGGGCCAGGCACTCTGTGTTCCAGGACAAGAACACAGTCCCTCCCCATCAGCTGTACCTTTCTGCACATCTCTGTGATCAGATGCTCCTCACCATCTTTGCTCACTGCACCAAGCTGCCCACCTCCAGCGCCAACTTCCGCCTGCTCTTGTGTGAAGACTTGCTGAGCATCACTGCGCTGGCGACCCCGGACCGTGACACAGGTGCCATGGGACATCCCGCTCAGACACTGTGTTAGGCAAAGAGTTTGTCATCAAAATGCATTTGACACAGTAATTTTTCACCATTCACTAAATGCCTGAGCACAGTTTTCTACTAATTATTGAATATATTCTGCAGGCTGAAAACAACCATCCTCTCCAGGATAATATCATATACTACTTGGAATTACCCTGATAGAAAACTCAAGGTTTCACCAAACCAAAATTTAAGTGAGGACATAACTCAGAGAGCAACAGCTATATGAAAAGGAAACTTGTCATTTGCTTCTTGTAAATTGATCCCCCCAAGTGCCTTTAAAATATTGTTTGGTGGATATTGGAAGGTCCAGGGCGTTGAATAAAGCAATGAACAGATTGTTGATTTCATTTCTTAGAGAGGAGAATCCAGTTTTTAGAGCTGTCATGGAAAAACTAAATTTCTTAGAAACTAGGGTAGTCATAACAAATTGATATTTCAGGGAAAAATGAAATTTTCTCAGTAGTTTGGCACAATTTTTACTTTTAAATAGAAAGCTATATTTTTATAATATAAAACACTCAGTTTTGTGGGTAGTGCAACTAAGTTAGCTAGATAAGTCAATAACACTCTAAAGTATTTCCACCCAATTTGTGCTTCTAAAAACTTTAAAAATAATAACTAGTAAATATACCTAGGAGTAATGAGAACCTATGGCTATAGCTTTTATTGATTATAAAGAAAATAGGTAGACATGTAGGTAGGAGATAGATAGATAGATAGATAGATAGATAGATAGATAGATAGATCGATCCATCAATCTACAGATAGGAAGCCACATGTGGTGACACGCAGCTATAATCTCAGCTGCTTGGGAGGCTGAGACAGGAGGATCTCGAGTTCAAAGCCAGTCTCAGCAAAAAAGCAAGGTGCTAAGTAATCAATGAGATCCTGTCTCTAAATAAAATAAAAAGTAGGGCTGGGGATATAGCTCAGTGGTCGAGTACCCCTGAGTTCAATCCCTAGTAAACACCCTTCCAAAAAATCAATGTACAGATAGATAAATGCAGAAATATCCCAATGTATTGCACATAGAACATCATCCTAGTGACACTATGACCAACGAGACAGTCCAGGTCATCCTATATGCAAGTACACTAGTATTGGTTATAGGTTAATGTCATGGGGTCAAGGCAGACACCATGCCCATTGGGTGTCAGTAACCAATTTATAAGTCAACTGTCTTCTGACTGTAATAATTATAGCACACTGCTTGTATTCAATAAGTCTCAGAGCACAATTTCAAAGCAGGGTTCATTAATGTTGCCCAATACATTGGGATATTTCTGCATTTATGGGCAATCTCCCAGACACCCTGAGCAGTAGCAAGACAGATGCATACGAAAGAAAGTTGGCTTTGCCACCACGAGGTGGCAGAGAACAAACCAGTGAACAGATGACCATGCTTAGAGCAGCTACGAGAGAGAAGACTGCTGGGCAGGAAGACACAGCACTGCAGGGAGGGTGTGTTTGCTAAGAGAAGCGCGTTTCATGAAATTTAATGAGAGCTGAGATGGCTGCAGCCAGCAAGCTGACGGCTTCTTCAGCCAGGACCGTGCAGTGAGGTGGTTTTTGATGGTACAAGGCAAGGACAATCCTGCCACCCACATGCTGGAAGGGGCATCTGTGAGCACAATGCAAAATTTCCACATGAAATTATATTATTTCTCCAACACAGAAGCATTTGTTATTAAATAAGTTTTGCAATTCTCATATCTACTATGGTAAGTGGAAGGCATAGAAAATGAAAGGGAAATACTGAGATGGGATGAAAGATAAAAGATTCATGGGGCTGGGGATGTGGCTCAAGCGGTAGCGCACTTGCCTGGCATGCGTGCGGCCCGGGTTCGATCCTCAGCACCACATACCAACAAAGATGTTGTGTCCGCTGAGAACTAAAAAAATAAATAAATATTAAAAATTCTCTCTCTCTCTCTCTCTCTCTCTCTCTCTCTCTCTCTCTCTCTCTCTCTCTCTCTCCCCCCTCTCTCACCCTCTCTTTAAAAAAAAAAGATTCATGAAAAAAAAATGTAATTAATCTAAAGGCAAATATTTTATTGCTTTTAACTTATTTATCTACTTATTAACTTATTAACATTTAAAACATTTTGAATGGATGATATGCCACAGCTATACATATTATATATATATACATATATATATGTGTATATATATATATAATTTATTTATTTACTTATTTTTGCAGAGTTAGGGATTGAACCCAAGGATATTCCACTACTGAGTTACATTCCCAACCCCTCTCCCATTTTTTAAAAATTTTTTGGTACTGTGGATTGAACTCAGGGCCACTCCACCACTGAGCCACATCCCCAGCCCTATTTGTATTTTATTTAGAGACTCACTGAGTTGCTTAGCACCTCACTTTTGCTGAGTTTGGCTTTGAACTCACAATCTTCCTACTTCAGGCATGTGCCACCATGCCTGGCCCACATTATATTTTTATACTTCCACTTGTTATTGATTACTTCATGCTGTTATCCTTATATTTATCCTTTTCCTTCCCAAAATTATGACAAGTAAGTAAAAATTAGTAGTAAGTTAAAAAGCAGGTATCGTAAAGGGAAAAGCATTTGATCTCTCACTGTAAGGGTCGTGCACCAAGGCTGATGGGTCCTAACCCTTGGGTATATGTTCTTCCTTTTCTCCATGCAGTTACGCAAACACAAAGACCTACAGATATGTCTGCACTTAACGTGAGCTCCATACATTCATTTTACAAATGTATGATCTTACCCTATAGATTAGTTTCCAATTTAATGCAGCAAAAACATCTTTCCAGTGAATAAAATATAAATAGGCATTATATTTTTTTAATATTTATTTTTTAGTTGTAGTTGGACACAATACCTTTATTTATTGATTTTAATGTGGTGCTGAGGATGAAACCCAGGGCTTTGCACATGCTAGGCGAGCACTCTTCTGCTAAGCCACAACCCCAGCCCTATGCATCATAATTTTAATGGTAACATTGTATTTCCATATAGGTAAGCAACAATCGAACTGATTTATTGAGTTGGAATTAGTGCCTTAAAAGGAAGAAAACTATTCTCTTTAACCTCTGCCTTTAACTTGTGTTCGCTGTCTTCCCGTGGAGGGAAGACGTCAGTACTTCTCTAGCTAACTGCCAGCTGAGTTGTTCAAAGCTGCTGAAACATTCAGTGTGATGATAATAGGTAATTCTCAGTGTTACCCACGGAAAACGGGCATCTTGCCTCTGCTTCCAGCTCGTATCCCAGGGATGGAGCAGAGGAGGGGCTCTTCTTTATAACCCTTACATTCATTCCTTTCCAACTCCCTGCCTTCCAGTGCTGGTCTGGCCCTCCTACGTCCCAGGGCCAGCTGGAGAAGAAGGATGAGTGTGACACTGGCCATTCGCTGAACAAGCCCACACCATCTGCAAGACGGCCCCTTTCTTGACTTGTTACCAATCCTGTGGTGGTGGGCCCACCTCATGACTGCCTTCTTGGCTTCTATAAGCGGAATGCAAAGAGTCTAAGGGTAAGCCCTGGGTCCTAGAGGTGAGACAGGGCATAAGATAAAGGGGACCTGGATACTGGGGTGTGTGTGCATGGTGTGCTGAGGTCCTTCTGGCGGACTTGCCAGGACTGTGGTAAGATTGCAGACTCCTGTGACCGCGGTCAACTTACCTTTGCTGAAAACCAAAGGCAAAGGTTCAAAGGCCAAATTATTTACCTATTCCTGTCTGCACATTTGAAAGCAAATACAGTTTCAGCTACTGCCCAAAATGCTTGCTATTTTGAGTTGAATTTTATTTTTGTGGTAGGTTATCTTTTATGTGTTATTCTACTTCATTTTTATATTCATAATGAAAGGAGAATTCTGGATTTTTATCCCCAAATTATTCATCTCCATCTCTGTATAAGTAATTGCTGAAAGCCACAGCTTAAATTAGACTGCATGAGTCACTCTTAATTCCTCTGTTTTCCTCACCCTCACATTAACTCCTTCAGCCTGTTCTATCCATTCTAGCTTCAAAATATATCTGAAGCCCTCTTCTTCGAAGGCATTTGTCATGTGTTTTGTGGACAGTGGCTCTGGCCTTCCATCTGCTCTCGGTTCTCCCAAAAGCTCACTATAATCTGTCATGGACTCGGAACGTGGTGGTGACAGTGCCAGCCTGGAGGCTGGGCTGCCATCCTGTCACTTGTTTTCCCAAAGGGGAACCTGACTGGCATTTTCCCAAGGGGACAGTGCACACCAGGGATGTCATGGTCCTGCTCCCTCCCACTCCTCAGATATATTCTCCATGACACAGCCACACTGAACTTGGAGAAACACAAATCTCTGCCAGGCATGGTGACACCTGTCTGTAATCCAGTGGCCTTGGAGGCTGAGCTAGGAGGATCATGAGTTCAAAGCTAGTCTCACCAACTTAGTGAGGCCCTAGGGAACTCATTGAGACCCTGAGAATGTATCTGAAAATAAAAAATAAAAAGGGTTGGGGGTGTGACTCAGTGAGAATGAGTGTGAGAATGAGAAGCACACAGTGCAGTTTATGTTGCTGTGTAGCACACAGTGGCATTGTACTTAACACTTAGAAAAATTATAGCCTCTGTTTAAAGTCATTTTGAAACAATCTCAAACTAACAGAGAAACTCTAAGTAGAGTTCCCCCCTCAACATTCCAGAAAAGTTATCAACTTGGGTCCCATTGTCCTAAATCCCATCCTGTGTATTTCCACCAGACAAGAGCCTTCCACGGGATCACAGTGTTCTGCCAAACAGGAAATCACAGTGGAGAAGTCACTACAGTGCACTCCTCAGCCCCCTTGAGCCTTGCCAGCTGTCCCCCAAAGCACTCTTTACAGCCAAACAACCCTGATCATACCTTGAAATAGGTTGCCACATCTGTTTCTCAGTATTTCCTGACTATCTTGGCCTAGACACTTTAAAAAACTATAAGCCAGTTCCTTTCTAAGTGTCTTTCATTTGGATTGGCCTGTTTTTATGTGATTTAAATGAAGTTTTGCATCACCTTTTGATAGGTTGTCCTCTCCTCATTCTGAACGTGATTCCCCGCCTCTGCTGATGTTAAGAGATTCCCAGCTGAAGCAGAAGCTGCAGGCTTGTCTGTAGTTCCACATCTGTATGAGCAACACCATGTTGGAGAGCAGGCTCTTCTGCATCCCTCTCCATCCCCTGCTGTGGCTGCCAGGTTAGAGAGAAACCTGGGAGTCAGAGTCCCCTGCCCCTCCATCCCTTGAGCTTACCTGTTCCCATCTAGATGTTGAACAAATGCATTGAGAATGAGAATTTTGCTGGGGAGCAAAGGTTAGACTGCTTTTTAACTTCATCAAAGGCCTCGAGGCAGCGTAGTCCAGGCATGATTGAACACGGATCCTGGGCCTGAGACGAGAGGCTGGCTTGGCGAGCATTAGCAGTTTGGAGTGAAAACAAACGCAGGAATGAAATCACCTGTGGAAAATTTATGGCATAAGGAGAGCAAGGAGACAAGAAAAGAGTCCTTAGAAAAATTAGTATTGATGGTATTGTTGTAGGAAAGAAAGCTCAAGAGCAAATAAGGAAATTACTACTGAAGTATAAAAACAGCCACAAGAGTGAGGAAGTACCTGGCCAGAGAAAGCCGCTACAGCTTCAGCAGCAGCAAAGTCATCCAAGGGTGATTCAGCCAGTTTAAAGAAGAAAAATTAGGATTTTGGATGCTTTTCTTGTTTCCAGGATGAATTTTATAGATAATTTGCTATTAGAGAAAGAAAGCTAACGTATAGTGGACAATCAGTACCTCTCATTTTGCTGGAAGTGCTAATATGATCTTATTTAATAAATCATCATTAAGAAAACTAAGTAGGCATTACCATACTCTGAATAATGGTTCACACAAAATTTAGTTGTCAAATGGCTTCTTTAGATTGAAACCCAGGTCCGTCTGAACCTCAATCTGTGCTAGCCCAAGGAGAGTTTAAAATAAACTCGGGTTTTATAAACAAACATGATATTTATTTATAAATATTTATAGTAAATAATTATAATTATTGTAATTATATAATTATAATAAATAATAATAAACATTTATTTATATTTGTATTTTAAATATAAATATTTATAAACACGATATTTATTTATAAATAAACATGATAAAAAAATTGTTGGGTTAAAGATACATATTTGTATTGTGCTTATCAGGTGTTTTTACAGTGAATTCAAATGTAGTGTTCTTGAATTATAGTTATTTTGTAAGACTTTCTGAAAGCCAAGACTTTTTTCTATCTTCTAAGTGTAGACTGCAAATGTGGAGCTGATCAGTGATTACTGGATGCACAAACCTGTGGAATAGCCCCTGTGGGATGCACACTGCAGGATCATGTGCACTTGCTCATTCTGTCAGTCCACTGGTGTTCAGTGAACATCTGTGACCTGACCAGCAATTGTGGGTACTGAGAACACATTGGTGAGAAAATGCTCTCACAGGACTTACCTGGACTCGGTGTGGTGCTAGGTAACTTACCCACATCTAAAACATGGTGATCAGGTATTATGATCAGGGTGAAAACACAAAGTCAAGTGCTGAGTGGTAACAGAGGGGCACAAGAGGGCAGGCTCCTGCTGTAGTGGACAGAGTGACCTTGGAGGCTCAGCTAGGAGGATGGTTGCACACAAACCTGACATGAGGAGTGCCGCAGTCTGGCTGGGCACAAAATCACAAGCCACTCAAGCAGGAACAAACTTTATTTCTGAAACTCCTGCCAATGCCACGCATGCTCCCGGGAAATATGCCGAACCACACACACGCGGCTTTCTCCCGGGCCACACTACCCCAACTGGACAATCCCTCCTCCGGAAATCCCTCCTACCATACTTCCCCAACCAATGGGAACGCTCCGGGAGTCCCACTAGAGCTCCAAAGTAGCAGGCCTAGGCATACAGCAGGGGTCTAATATCCAATTGAATGCAGATCTTAACATAATCATATCATCTCAATGGCTTGCTGGCATCACCTTTCAACCAAAAATGCCATGTGTCATTCCTACTTGGCTATGGCTCTCAGCAGAGTAGGCCAGCATGTGGCTGTCTTATGCGAAGCAGACAAGATGAGTGACAGTGCTCAGTCCCATAGCCTCAAGAAACCCATTGGGGCTGCAGATGGAGGGTCAGAAGCTGGGAAGATTGTGTGAAAGCTAGTCTAATTATGATGTCATGTAAATGAGTGATACCCAATAGCCAGCAGCTGTTGAATAGTCTTTTTTAATTTTTGTAACATGTTCCATTCATCTGCTATTGCAGATGACCTCTTTAAACATCAAGTTGTTAGAATGATGAGATCCTCCTGCTCATCCCCTCCACCCCACTGGCAGTGAAGGGCAGAGGTTAAAAGGGTCTTAACACTTACTATAATTTCAATGACCTAATCCTTATAAGGAATCATTCACAATATCTCACTGTGGTGCATCTAAATATCATAATTTCCTTTTGCAGATGGAGAAGCTGAGCCTGTGTTTTCAAACAGAGCTTAAATTTTATGCTCACTGTCTAGTGACAAGATGCTACACTGGAAAGCCCCAAGTCATCAATTGGGATAAATGCAAATCCCCTGTTTCCCATTGTGCACAAAAGCACTTGGCAGCTTGTATGTCAGAGGACAGTTGCAAGCACAGACCCCTCCTGGCTTTTTCTGTGCAACCAGATGGACATGTAAGGACTTAAGACAGAAGGATCAGCCTTGCCACAGCAGGACTTCCACAGTAGGCTGGGCACAGTGATGCACAGCTTGAATACCAGCTACTTAGAAGGCTGAGGCTGGAAGACTGCAAGTTCAAGGCCAGCGTAGGCAGCAGAATGAGACCATGTCGTATATATGTGCTAGTTATATTAAGGACATTTTAAATACAAAATTTCTTTCTAAAGCAATATATACTCCTCAAATATGGGTCAACTCTATATCTTATGTCAAAATAACTGAGTATAAAAGGGAAAAATGGCCTTACCTACTCAGAAGAAGAATATATATGACCTTACCTACAAGAAGAAATTGGAGTTCTCTTTCTCACATAGGTTAATAATCATGAAGAACATTTACCAATTTTTATCTGCTTATTTGGTTGTCTATTATTTCTGGAAATTAAAAAAATAAAGCAAATGTATTTTTCCATTCAGGTAATAAACAGACTTTTGATGCTCGATCTGAAATATAAAAAAAGCTTGTGAGTTCCAGAGGGCCCAAGTATAAATATTCATGCCACATGTTGTGTAGAGTCTGAAGTCTAAACAGGGAGCTTCCTGGCCTCCTTCTGCTCGTGCCTCTGTGGGCTGGTGAGGACCTAGTCCAACTGCCCTCACCATTGACCTCTGCATTTGCTTCCTCTTACTTCACCCATCTGCAGCTATTACACATGCAAGGAAAAAGAGGCCTTTGAGATGAGTCACCAGGAGGCACAGCCTCAGCAGGGTGCTGGTGGCCCTGCAAGGGGCATGGGTTTCACCAGGTGAGAAAGCTCTACTTGTGGTCTTCCTTTGAGAGTAATCTTTGCCTTTTGTGTTGTTTTCTAGCAGTCATGGTAGGTTAGTAATACGCTATTTAACAGTATAATTACCCCTCTCTGCAATAACAAACTCATTCCTGAAGTAATATCCAAGAGACTATATAGTGAAGTTGAAATTTAAGAAAAAGTGTAAATATATATAGAATAAAAACTATGCTCTAGACTTGGTTAAAGATATGGTCTTCCAATCTTCAAATTACAACCTGTCATCTTTCTCCATGGAAAATCATCATCAACCACAGCTCTACAATTTTATGGCATTTTTTTGTTGTTGTTGTTGTGTTAGGCAGCCTGAATTTGTGGTTTCATGAATCTTTGAAGAAATACAACGACTACAGTGTTCTTGTTTTCCAGGAGAAGAAAAATCAAACTGATCCAAGAGCCAACCAAGTGAATGGCCTGCAAGCCTCTGCCTCTCCCACTGTGCAACACTCACTGGCTCTTCACACTCTCTGAGAGTCTCCTGGTATTTCAGGAGCCTTTTTGAAAGAATGGTTATCAGCCCTTTGAAGTAGACATTTAACTACTGAGGTTCCCATGGAACAAATGCTTTATAGGCCAACATCTTCACACACACACATTTTGTTTATTTATTTATAATAAAGTGAAAACAATCCTATGGCTTAGGAACTGGTACCAACCTTACTCTTCGTCAGACAAAATATTTTTGAAAGAAACAGTAAGCAATGAATCCTTAATCACAGCCAGGTAGAAAGCCCAGGCTCCTGTTGATACGGTGGCATCAAAAAGATAAAGTGCTTCTTTGGAGACAGGGAGGGATTAGCTGCTCAGATTTCAAAGAGTCTTTTCAAAAAGACAGGAAAGCCACAAGTGAGGGATGGAGAGAAGACCTTGTGGCAGGAAGGAGCCTGTCATTTCATGGAGCATTGTCATGAAAATCTGCATTTTGTGAGTCCCAGAAGACAAATAATCAAGATCTCTGCTAGGTGGCCTGTTAGGGCTCAGCATGAGGGCACCCTTCCAGAGACCCCAGCATCCAGTCCTGCACTCAGAATGCTCGTGGGGTGGATGGTGGGTGCTGAATGGAATGTGAGAGGCTGGTTTCATTCACAGGTATTTTCATGACAATGGAAACGTTATCATTGGTAAGCAAAGGTGACCCATAAAATGGGACTTTTGACAAAACTGAACCTCCTGGGCATGGGGGATGACTGGGTGCTGCTCAGTCCAAGGAAGATCTGGGATCCTCCCCGCCATGCACATCTCGGTTCCCTGCAGGCACAAGGCCAGGTCTCATCTGAGTCCCCTTCTCCACTGGGACATCCTCATCATGGGGCTTTTGTCCTTGTGAAATCAAAATAATTGCTTCTATTTTGGACATCCTATCTACAGTCCAAGTGGAAGAAGAGGAGGCAAAGGTTAAGGATCCGTTTTTTCTGTTCTAAACAATGGCACCCTGAAGCCCCCACTCATCCTGCCAGGGGTAAGCGTTGGTTCACGTGACCACACTTATCTGGGCATGCCAACACTCACCTGGATAAACCAATACTCTGAAGAAACCGGGATTCTGTTCATAAATAAAATGGTTAAATTCTGGCACCACTCTAAAGGCTATGGGAACTCTAAAGTTACTGGAATATCATTCTTCTTACAAACAAACAAACAAACAAAAAACCACAACAAAACCAATTCTTAAACCTGGTTAGTCTAATGGTGCAGAGAATTGATTTTATTATTCTTCCTAATATTAACAGCTCCCTAAATGCTCCCCTAGACATGGCAGAGAGTTAATGTAAATGGTAGTTTCCTGGAGGAGACTCATAAAATAAAACCCAAATGGACCTCAGGCTTTCATTTAGGAATAAAAGGCAGTAGGCCTGTGTGTAGCTGCTACCGCATTAATTAGGACCCATCTGGTCTCAAGAAAGGACTCCACAAGGCAAGCGGATATGTTTTATCTGCTGTGACAATGGCGACACCTGAGGCTGTGCGCCAAGGAGCTGACAATTAGCATGCCAAAGTGGCTGCACACCCATCTCTAGGCTTCCTGAGGTTCTCTACCTCCAGCGGGTTCCAAGAGATCATTAAACTCCATAACACTGTTACCTAAAAGTCCTAGTATTTTTTTAAAAAGGAGACAATATTTTTTTCCCTTCTAGATTTTGTTAGAATTGAATAAAATATAGGCTTGGAGCTGAGGTCAGCTCTGCGCTGCATTGGGATCTACACTGCTTTCCCTGAAGGGGTGGACTCGGTAAACTACACGGGGCGTAAGGGAGCAGCACCAATACAGCACTTAGAAGACCGCACCGCCTTTCTAATCAAGTCCTTGTCAATGTACGTTTCCTACACGTTTCATTCCTACCTCTGAGACCCTATCATTTTCGCATCAAGGAATTCGGTAGTTAACATTATTAATAACCACCAACAATCGTATGTTGAGGGAAACATTTCTAATTTAAGTTTGCTCCCCTCTTGTTACTGATGAGTGTTGCCTCAGTCTGGTTCCAAAGAGATGAAGGTCCTTAGCACCTTCACCTCTTTCTTGGGAAACTTGAAACAGGAAGCGAATGGATAGAACCACTCTGCCCCTCCAAGAGCTTCAGTTCAGATGGGTCAGTGGATGAAAGGTGTTTACTCATATTTGACACTTACTTAAAAATAAATGAAGAATAATTTTTGAGTAAAATACAAAAGATCATGGAATATTTAATATGATTGTGTTTAAGACTGAGCTGGAGGAAATTTGCTCTCACTTAAGGTTTAATCATTTACTTAAAAATTTGGCAAACACTTACTGGACAAAAACTGCATCAGAAATTTGGCAAGTTTCTAGTGACAAATTATAAATGGGACAGTCCCTCCTCTCAAAGACTCAAATACTACCGAGAGGCACAATCACAGAATCCTGACATTGCAATTCTGTCTTGCAAAAGCTGTGCTGGACTTGTCTACACATACAAAACAGAGGAGTGCGACCACCAGACAAGTCAGGTGCACTGAATCTGGAATGCATGACCCTGATCCCAATGAGGTGCTGCCAAGGCCCATGGTTTAAAACAGAAGCTACTGTTGTGCAAACTCTGTCTCCAAAATGCTGACCTGTCGCCATGGAAATATTTAGACCAGGGTATTTTCTATCTGAAGAAGGAGAATTAATCTAGGATGTCAGATTTTAAAAAAATCAGATTATCTGGATGTCAATAATGGAGAGTTTGGGGGAAATAATATACATAATGACTAAGAAAAAAGGGGGCAGAGAAACCAATGACAAAATAATGAGGAATTTACTTTGTTGGTAGTTGAACAGCCATAGTCTGAATTGATGGAAACTCTAAGAAATATTAGATGAGTTTTGATGGTTGCAGAACAAGATATGGTGGACATAAGGTAGGGGTAGCATCTGCAGAAAATGGGTAATTTGAAAATGGATCCTATAAAAGTGAGAGAAGTTGATGATATTCGCAGATTTAGAAGCCAAGGCAACACTATTGCATGGCTCCGGTTACTTACTTCTGCTTTCTGTTCTTATAAGGTACCTTCTGTCATACCAACCTTCCTTAATTATGCAATAAAGGATTCATTTAGTGAAAACATCAACCATAGACTCAAGAGTAGAAGAAGCAAATCCTACAGAGAAGTGGAAAACATTGGTAAGAATCTGGCACTTGCCATTTCCCTCCAATGTGAAGATTACATCAAAATAAGGTGCGTCAGAGTTAGAATGCTCACATACCTGAAAGAAACGGCTCTGGAGCTCCAGGCTACAGAGACTTCAGAGCTTGGTAAAGAGGAAATGCGAAGAATAGAGACTGATATTCAACACACCTCCTCTCTGATAACTGGATGAATCCTTCCTAAGCGGTGCTGGACAAGAAGAGCAAGCAGAAAATATGAGCCACAAGATGAGATGAAAAACCTATGTAGTAGATAGAGACAGTCTCAGAGGACAGAGATGAACCCCACCACTGCCCAAAAGAAAGCTCTGGGTGGCCTCCCCAGGATACCAGAAGCGGATCTTTAGAAGGACAAAGGCTTCTTAGTTTCCCACTGGACAAAGCAACTGTGAAAACTCTAAATTCCTGCCAGAATTAAAGTAAAATCCTTCTAGGATAAAGATGGTACAAATAAAAATCTTTAATTTTATAAACAGTATCTGTAGTGCAATAAAGATATGCCAGTCATTCCAGAAAACAGAACCAAATAAATAAAAACAACAATGAAAAGGAGGCGGCAGACACACAGTGTCTAGTAACTCGTAATCTGAGTTACAAGACATAAATAACAAAATCCCTTTGATTTAATACATCTGACAGAACGGATGAAATTAGAGCAAAAACTAAAGAATAACAACATGAAAACAAAATTCTAAAATAAAAGTTCTCATAGCTCAAATTGGTACTCTCTAGATAGGTTTAATAGCAGATTAGACACATGCCAAAGAGGGAATTAGTAAATTAGAATATAGAGAAGGAAAAAAGCCAAGATTGAATAGAAACAGGGGAAAAGGGAAAACAGCAAACACAAAGGAGAACACTAAGTGGAGACAAATGGTGATGGTCAAAATCATTACTAAACTGACCCAAGAAGTCAGAAAGCAGAATCTAGAACTGTGACCCACACCAACCTGAATACCAAAGAAGCTGTGCTTAGAACATCATTGAAAGTCATGAAAACTAAAGACCAAATCAAAATTATAAAAGTGGCTAGAGAAACGATATATTACTTCCCAAAGAGAAAGAATTAAATGACAGGTAACTTTTAATGTGAATAATAAAACCCAGAATACAGCAGGAAGGGATCTAAGCTGAAGGAACATTGCCAATTTGGAGAGACAGTTATCAGAAATCAAGGTGATACAAGGACATTTTCATAAAACAAATGAAGGCTGAGAAAACCTGAGCATATGCATACAAAATAAATAATAGAAGAGATTTTTCAGACTGAAGGAAAATGATGCCAGGTTGAAGCACAGAAATGCAAGAAGGAGACAGTTCGGCAGTTCCATAAAATATTAAGCACACGCCAAACTTCAGATCCAGCAATTCCACTTTTAGGCATTTATCCAAGAGGAAAAAAACATTTATCCACAAAATACTTGCATAAGAAGTTTTTTTTTTTTAATATACTCTTTAGATGTTGATTCACCTTTATTTTATTCATTTATTTATATGTGGTGCTGAGCATTGAATCCAGTGCCTCATACATTCGAGGCAATGAGCCACAACCCCAGCCCCTTGCATATTAATTTTAAAGGTAGCTTTATTCTTCCTAAAGAATATGTGAATTGCTATTGCCAGGAGAAATTGCTGCATGTTTAAGCAATGGGACATGATTATATCCCAACACAAAGGAGCTCATGTACAAGGAACAGCACAGACACATTTTGAAAACAACATGTTGAGCAAAATAAGACATATTTTTAAAATGTGCATACAGTATGATTACATTCCAAGAAACTTCAATCGAGGAAAGTTCTTAATCTGTGGTTGACAATGCTTACCTAAGAAGGCTAGATTTCTGAGGTGACAGAAATGTTATGAATCTTAAACGTAGTACTGGTAGTACAGAGGTTACTTTTATCAAACTCATGAAGTAAACACTTAAAATCTGTGAACTCAATATAAAAGATAAGAAAAAGTATATTATCTATGATAATAGATAAAGGAGACTTCAAGTCAAGAAACATTAGTGGAAGTTAACAGTGATATTGCCTAATGATGAAAAGGTCAATCCACCAGAAAAATACAACAATTCCAAATTTATCTTACTAAATGCCTAGTCCTCAGAAACATAAGGAAAATCTTACAGAGCTAAAAGGAGGAGACATACACAAAAGTTAAATGTTCACAGTCATTTCTTGGTAAACAATACACATAGTTTGAAAGAAAATGTTGAAGATGGTGAAGAATTAAGTAAGTTATTGATTGCAATTAAATTAAATATAATAAATCATGTGGGATATGAGTGGTTGTGTTCAAAGATTAGCCTGGAACCTGAAAGTAGGTCAGATAAAGGAGACTTCAAGAAGCCTCCAGGTAGAGAGGCCCTGCTCCTTCCCTAGTCAGTGTGGCCATGTGTAAGTTTCATTTATCATTTTATGAGTTTTGAATTCTGTGCCCTTCATGCCTACAAAGCACCAAATTTCTTGTTCATCTGTTTGTCTTATCCATAGTGTTTGTTTAGATTTATTCAGGAGCACGGAAAAGGGTGACACAGCAAGCTTGGGTGATTCAAATCCTGTACTTTCCAAAGGAAAAACTAGCCTTGACTGATACTTGGAAAATAATGTCTGAGCTCTTAGATACTCTTTTCTACGAGTGTTTTCAATGTTGCAGGCTTTGAGTCACATTGTAACCATTTGACCACTTGGTTTATGTTAACCATATGACTGTGGGAGAATATCTGTCTTGGTTTGCACAGAGTTCTTGGGTTACATTGTATAAGCTTGACCTTGGAGACCCACTGCATGCCTTCAGGACTGATACCCAATAAATCCCTGGACACTAAGGCTTGGGGGAACTTCCTTGACTGGTGCACTTTGAACACATTACCACACATTGTGCTGGAAGAATTAAGCACCATGCTTATGACTCTGCTGGAGAAGGCAGCTGGAAACCGGTGCCTAGTTTCCTCTGGACTTCTCTGTGCCTTTCCCACTGCTGATGCCGATCTGCAGCCTTCTACTCCAGGTAGCCCTAGCGTGTCACAGCTGTTTCTGAGGCTAGTCCCCCAAGTGTACCACCACACAGACTACCTACACAGCATTTACCATTTCCTCTGCTCCCGTTTTCTTTGTGGATTCCAATGCTTTCCAGGATTATAGTTTTCCTCTTATTGAGGATAGTGCAGCTTGGTAGTTCTTTCAACCCCAAGTGGCATGATTTCTCATCCCTTTTATGGAAAAGTCTTAACCCCCTTTTTCTTGAAAGATTGTTGATGTGAGTAGTAGAAAGTTTCCCTCCACAGCTTGGGCACTCAATCTTTGATGGTCTTCACCATCAAAGGATTCACTATCAGTCAAGGCTCGTTTTTCCTTTGGAAAGTTCAGGATTTGAATCAACCAAGCTTGCTATGTCAATCCTTTTCCATGCTCTGGAAAATAGATCTGTGTGGCTCTGAGGATGCAATGCAGGATGCTGAGCACTCCTTCCAGTTAATCTCTTTAGTACTCACCACAGGGGAAGGACGTGCTTTGGCTGCATCCCATTTAATAGGAATTGGGTGAAAATCCAGCTTCCAGTTGACTGATGAGGACACACAAATCCAAGCTATTTGGTGCAAAAATTTTGCTTATGGTCAGTTGACTTTCTTAACTTTTCAACATTATTTATTTTTGCTCTGACTCCTTTCAAGATTTCCCTATATTGTTGATTACCTGAAATCATACCCAAAGTTTATGGATGTATGTCTATTAGCTATCCTGCTCTCATTCTGAGACTTTTTAGAAATTTCTTTGCAATTTGATCCTCTATTAATTGTGACTCCCCATGCTTGATTTTTATCTATCTGTGCCTCTTAATATGTGTGTTTTTGGCAGTTTCATGTGTCTTTCTATTATGGTTTAGACGTGAAGTGTCCTCCCAAGACTTGTGTGTGAGACAATGCAAGAAGGCTTCAAGTGAAATCATTGGGTTATAACAGCCTTAATAAAATCAGTGAATTAATTCCTTGATTACTGAGTGGTGACTGTAGGCAGATGGGTTGGGCTGGAGGAGGTGGGCTGTTGGCTTCACTTAGGGGTATACATTTCATATCTGGTGAGTGGAGTCTCCCTCTATTTCCTGAACATGTCCTGAGCCACTTTCCTCCACTATACTTTTCCCCCATAATGTTCTTCTTCACTTTAAGCCTCAAGGAACGGAGCTAGCCTTCTATGGATGGAGACCTTTGAAACCGTGAGCCTCAAAATAAACATTTCCTCTTCTCAAATTGTTCTTGTTGAGTCTTTTGGTCACAGAAGCAAAAATGCTGACGAAAACACTTTCTGTCTTTTTTTTTCTACTACTTTACATTTTCTCCTGTCTTTTCTAAGCTGAATTCTGGTGATTTCTTCAGGTCTTTCTTTCAGCCTATAAGTTCCTTCTTCAGAGACTATCTAACAACTCACAAGCACACTTTTGAAAATTTAAGTAATTTTTTAAAGACCTTTGCCCCCTTACCCTTTTTATTAGTTATTTATGAGAACTTACTTTCTAATTTCCTTGCAACTGTCCTCATACTCTGACCTTTATTCTCTTGTTTATTTTCTCTTCTCCAGTTTTTATAGGATGGTTATTTAATTGAGTTCAACTCATAATTGGAAGCCCTCCCTTTCCAGGAGTTTCCCTTCGACTTGTACCACATCTTACCTGTGCTTCAGTTCCTCAGAGAGGAGTTGCCCTTGCTTCTTCCTTGTGGACTCAGGATTTTACTCATTTGGGATGATTTTTTTCCATTAATATCTCTTAGGATTCCACACTATATTTAGTCATCATGAATTTTTATCACATATCTATGTACAGTATCTGAAACTTAGATTTCTCCAGATGTAAATACAAATATTTACACACACATATATTTTTTTCAGATTATTAATATATATTTATATATGATTTTCTTATATATGTTATTGAATATGTCTATAAGAAAATAATATCATAAATATTTTCTTTTTTGTGCTGGTGTGTGGAGAACTCCTAACTCAATGTCCTAAAACCCTAATAATTGTGTTTGGTGGTCCATCAGAGTACTAGCCTTACATGGAACAGCTTCCTACATTTTATGGATTCAGGACAACACATTTCACTCCTATGGAGACATCAGACTCACAGTTGGGGCCTAATTATAAACTCAGTGCATACCTGGTTCTGATTCACAGGCAGTGCATCATTTCACCATGTATGAATTTCCTCCTCATTTCCAGTGCATAGAACAATGTTTTCTGTTTATTAATTTGTTTTAAACAATTTAAAATAATTTTGGTTATATTATATTGATCTTCTCATTTCTTTAGGCAAGGACATTTCAACTTATTTTTCTTAAGTCACAAGGCTTTTTTTTTTTTTTAAGTTTAGTTCATGAACTGCTGATAAGCTGCCTATGAATCACTATGGTATATTTAAACATACCCAATTAGCACAGTATGTTTCACTTCAATCTCAACTTGAACTTGACTTTCATAGTTAAAAAGTTTCTATATTTTTATAATGTTTGGAGTCAGAGGAAAATTACATAGATAGGTAGGTAGATTGATTCATATATGTGCAATTTTTACTTTGGCTTATTATTTTGGCTCTGGAGCAGAAAAAAAAATCCTATTACTATTAAATTTGGGTTCTCACCCTAAAGCCTGCTGCACACCTTTCTCTGCCCCATCCCACATTGCTTAAACTGGATTCTCCCTCCCTGCATAGGCCTGCATCTGAGACATCCCCATCTAAGCTAAGGGCCCCAGGCGAGAGGCCACTAAAAGGCGTGACCTGGTCTCTAGTAGGTTCCTCTGGGGAGTCCTATCCATGGCCTCCTCCAGTTACTGGTCTAAATAAGGTGGAATGTATGTTTAGATTCCATGGTCATCTATGAATGAAGAATAGGTATGTCTAGCTTAACTTTCCTGAACTATAAAGACCACTGTACCATCTATTTGTAATTCTTTTTCAATGTCTGAATGTCACAGATGGAAGAGTGAATGATAAGTCACCTCACTACATTACCAGAGGATCCACTCAACAAGACCACTGAGACGGCTTACCCTCTGGTCCCCCTCCCAGGCAGAGCACCTGGGACACAGGGATCCCTCCAGCAAGCACCAGCACCCACCCTCCCCCTCGAGGCCCTTAGCTGGCTTCTCATCTGGAAGTCCCTGGCTTTTCCCTTCGATTCCCAGCCTAAAAGTGCATGGGCTTAGGAGTCAGGAAATTGCCCTGAAACCCGCCTGCCCTTGGCTGCTCTGTGATCATGTGCACGAGCTTCCCTCGTGAGCCCCTGTTTTTCAGGTCTAAGTGGAGGAGTCAGTGGTGTTTGTGGGGTGAAAAAGAGTCATCGTGTATAAAATACCAGGCCAATACTGGGCACGTACCAAGATATCTTTTTAGTTTTCCTAAGTAAATAGCTTCCTTCACCATATTTGGTTAATACTTACAGTATGAAATAAAAGAATAAGTACATTTTTCTCTCTCTATAGCTTGAATCTACTGCAATGATCTATTTTGTATCTTTCTCACGAGACCATGAATGTTAATATTTGCATTCCTTGATCCCAAAATAGATGTCTGGCACCATCAGCACTTCATACATATTTATTTAATGTATGAAACCATGATTGAAGGATTACGTGGACGCAGTGTAAATATTTTTTGAAATATAAAAATGAGAGACTTTTTCAGGAACAAAGTCAAGTTATTGTATTGCAAAAATATATTGTTCATGTACCATATTCACATATATAATCACATACCACTTTACATACTTACAGTAAACATACAGTACTTTTTATCATTAAATGAACGAACACTTTTGATTTTTTACCAAGAGCCTAAAAGCAATACAACAATATGTCAAATTACCATAAAGCTAAGTAAAACTTATGTGTACAGCTTTATTTATGTGTTTTTTTTTAATTTAAAAGTTTTATTTTTTTGCATTAAGTTTAGATTCATTTCAGGAGCAATCTGTCAAATTATTTCAGGTTGGGAGGCAGTAGGAACAGACACTTTATGTTTTGAAAGAATGTGGGTGGGACAGAATGGAGATTCTTCTTTAAGAACAAAATTGCAAAGCTGAGTTTCCTCTTGTTGGTAACCGTGGTCTTACGTAAGTCTCCTGATACCTCTCTTATGAAGAAGGATTCCACAGAAGACTCCAGGAATGACAGGGAGCTAGAAGATCTCTAGAGTGAGGATGAAAAAACAAAACCACTTTTTCGTTCATATCTAACACTGTAGGTTGGGAGAATATGTTGCCCAAGGAAAGATTAAATAGAGACCCAAAGCCCTAGTACCTGCAGACAGAGACCAAATCCCCAGCTTTCCATATCAAAATCACTTGGGGATAAGTTAGTTCCTTCTTAAAATTGCTAAGGAGAGTGAGGGGTAAATGTCTGTTGCAAAGCCATTGGTCTGTTGGTCTAATCTTACTGTGGCCAGGCAGATGGTTACAGAAGAAAAGCACTGTGAGGCACAGTGGCACACACCAGTAATCCAGCCACTCTAGAAGCTGAGGCAGGAGGATCTCAAGTTCAAATCTGGCCTCCTCAACTTAGGGAGGCCCTCAGCAACTTAGTGAGACCCTGTGTCAAAAAAAAAAAAAAAAGGTCTGGGGATGCTCAGTGCTTTAGTGCTTGAAACCACAAAGTCCAAACTGATCAACTTGTGGATAGTCTTTGATGTCATTC
Source organism: Spermophilus citellus (assembly GCF_964194105.1). NCBI lineage: Eukaryota > Metazoa > Chordata > Mammalia > Rodentia > Sciuridae > Spermophilus > Spermophilus citellus. The sequence goes on from NC_138198.1 coordinate 125,703,378, forward strand.
TAGATATTTAAAATGCTCTCTGGTGTCTAGATGTGAGAATGAATTAAACACAAATTGTGATCTTTGAAAATATTTTATCTATCTCACTTATATATTCATTCACCAAAGGTATACTGGCAGTCTGTATGTGCCTGGACCTATAAGACATCACTGAAACATCCACTCCTGTGCCTGCCCTGTAGGGAGTGAGCTGTCCAGTGAGCAAGTGCTTTCATAGCAACCATTGGTCCCTTGGAGTAGTGTTTATCTCTACAGGAAGGTGGACCAAGGACCCAGGGAGAGCACCACCCACCAGGAACACCAGGAAGGGCAGCAATGTTTGATCCAGATGACTGAGAGTTGGCTGAGGAGCAGTGACTCACAGCATTTTGGCCAAACAAAAGGAGGACCATCACTACCCTAAGTAGGTGTATGAAGACACAAATGGTGTGAATATACTTTGTAAACAACGAGAGACATGAAAAATTGTGCTCCGTGTTATAATATGAATTGCAATGCATTCTGCTGTCATATATGACAAATTAGAATTTTTTTTTTTTTATAAAAAGGTGAACCACAAGGATAAACAGCAAGAATGGACATTGCAAAAGCTAGAAAATAAGTAACAAAGACACACATCTCCAAAGAAAATGACAGAGTTTTATTCTGAATAATTTTTCTATTCTCTAGGCTTACAGATTAAAACTTGGCATCAGGGTGTTCCACATACGTGAAGGCCAACACCACTGCCCATACATCTCCCCTAGGGCTCCTGTCAGCTGGTCATCCCTCAGGTTGGTGCTGGGAAGGGAGGTAGTTAGACTCCAGGTAAGGCAGAGGCCGGGGAATTCCTGTGTGGGCTCTGGTCCTAGACATAGTCTCTGTGAGGATGCTCAGGGAAGTTCCCTGATATTTACCACCTTACAGATCTAGCTCTTTTCCAGCCTATTATTAAAAAATATTATACTAAAGATCTTTTATTATAAATTTGCAAATCATTATCCACTCATGTCTAAAAAAAACCTTTATTTGTACCCTGTTTCATTCACATGCTGGTAACGTGGCATATAACAGTCTTTATCAGATCATTACAAGACAAATAATTGTACACTTTGACAGTAATTTGATTCAAGGATAAAATCCAAACATATTACACATAATTCTTCTATCTCTTAAAGACACAGAGTAAGTACCACCTGCCACAGAGAGAGGCTGCTGATCTTTATTGAGTGGATCCTCATAGATGGGACTGGGTTTCATATTCATAATTTCACTGAGCATTGACTAGAGGCTTTGTTTTCAAAGGACTCCCTTTGCATGAAGTGTAATAACAGTACTATCATTTTATAGTCTAAGTTGTTTAATCTGCACAAAGTAGCTGGGGTTTTTCCCCACCTAAATGGCTTTATGTGCTGCCACTTGGTGCCTGGTAATACCCTATCTTTACAGTCTGTGATTGAAAAATACAGAATTTTTAAGTGAGGGCTTGCATGAATGTATTTTGATATTTTTGTATCATATCATCCATCACAAAACATATAAATGTTTATATACAGTGGGCTCAAATTTTGTATGCATTAAATGTTAGCCATGTGAATTTTGAAATAATCTGATATCTTTCATGTTTTTTCCTTGATCATCTGAATAGAAATAAGTTAGCTTCTTGATACACACACACACACACACACTATATAAGGAAGATCCACTTTCCTGTAATGTGAGGCCCCACACAATTGTCTGAGGAGCGGAGAAAAGGTCCCACCTTCTGGAACTAGGATGCCCTTTCCTGCCTGTGGACATTGGAACTCATCTGATGCTCATCCACACTGGCCCATCTCTAGGGCTCAATGTATGAAGCCATTACTTTGTTAGAAAATGGGCTTATCACTAGGAGACTTAGATTACGAAGTCTTGGGCCCCCGTTTATTGGCTCTGAGGACTGGATTGACTTCTGCAAGACTCAGTGTACTTACCTGTAAATAATAGTGTCTTCCTTCAGCATGACAGCCTACGGCACAATGATAAAAACCACACGTGTCCAAGTCTTCTTTAGAGTTAACCTTGTTGTGAAGCAACTTGCCATTTTCACACAAATGCATATTGTCTCTCAGACATTAGAAACCTGAAAAGCCTACAGTTGGGTGGCCAGACCTCTTATCAGATGCAAGTGCTGTTTACCTCTGCAGGGACAGAGCAGCTCCCAGGCTGTAACTCCCACCTGCCTGGGTCCAGCAGTACACCAGAGAGCTATGTGGAAAGCAATGGCAGGGAGCCTCGTTCTAGAAGGACTTTCCCGTGATTGCCTGGCTCCTTTGTAATAGAGTTCCCAGATACTTTCTGGAATAGTCTGCAGATATATGCTTTCAGAACCTGACAAGAAGATTGAGCTGTCAATTTACAATTTACAAAGAGCAGCACCAAGGAGATGTAATGGCATCTGAAAAAAATTACAAGCCCATCGATTCAATTATACTGGGTAAGCCTTGAGGAGAATATAAATCTCTGACCTACTTTTTCCTTAAAGTCCATCATGAAAGTGTCTTCCGATTAAAAAATAAAAAACTAATAGAAAGAATGAAATGATCCACTCCATGTTTTACGGCAGTTTCAAGCCCGGCCGTGCCAGGCCCACACTGGTTCTGAGTCCCACGTGTGTCGTCCACGTGCTGCCTGCTCTGATACTTGCTTCCTTCACTGACTCACCAGTCCTAACCCTCCGGATGCCAGCGACACCCTCCGTGTGCATCACTTTCACACACGTCTCCACTTGCCACTTTGATTCCTGAGCATCTTAGCATTCAATTTAACCCACGATGTCCCCCCTTGAGCAGTTTTTTACTGAACCAAAATGTATTCATTGTGTATCAATATATGCCATAAATAGTTCTGTATTATAAGGAATAAATAGGCAGACTTGGAAGACTAGCTAACTTCTTGGAATTTCAAAAGAGCTTGACTGTAAAGGAAACTCTTTGATATGACAGTGAGAATCAGACTCTCCAATCAGACTTACAGAAATCACACGTCTTACACAGGGCCAAAATTTACCAGTAATTCAAGGGATACAGGTGACTGTGAGATGCAGGTGAAGCCTGTAGGCACATGGTATTAAACACCACTGTATTAAACATGTCTTACACAAGAGGAGATAGTTCAGTCATGGAATATTGACATTTCCAATCAGAAAATTACATACTGATGCAATATTCCTTTTTGGCAAATCTTGTCCCATAATTATAAATGAATTTACCGTAAGTAACCTAGGCAGACCAGGTACATCATGATAAAAGCATTCCACAGATAAAGACCTATAAGGAATTCCGAGGAGTGTTTTCACGGGCAGTGATTGTGGTCTTTCTTTTGTTCCTAGTGTCTCCTCTTTCTCTGGCTTGCTGAGTAGGAGGGTGAGTTTGGGTCAGAGGCTAACTAAACTTGACATCTCATGCATTCATACTGAGGAGTGTATAACCAAGAGAAACCCTAGGATGGTGGTCAAGGCTGTTCATCCTGTAGCTGCCCTTCTAAGGTTAAGACACAGGCCTGTAATGTATTAGTCACACGATCTTGGGAGGTCATTTGACTCCTTGGACTTCACATTCTCATTTGTAAAACACAGCTCATAACTACTTTACAGTGTTGTCCTGAGAATTAACCACATAAATCCCTGCCAGGGCCTTGGGACTGTGCCTCACACAAACTGAATGTCTGATTATTGCCATTTGTGGAGATTTCTTCATTGCAAGGCTGACTGTTGCTGGCTGTCTTTATTTTGAGATCAAGATTGTTTTTTCTTTTTGTGCCATCAGAATTTGCAAAATTTCCTAGATTTTCTAAGAAAATAGGAATATGTACATGTTAGTATTATGTAAGAATCCAAATTGGAGAAATGTCAGGAATTTTTTTTTATATAAAATGAGTTTAATCATAAGAAGCTATAGTCTCATCTGATTAAACTAGAAAAATGAATCTTTCCCTCTGTATAATCACAGACTGTAGGGAATCACAATTTAAACAGACCACAGGCAGAGTCAAAATCATTCAACTCTATCAGCCACATCTGGTAGACTCTCTGTTTGCTTAAGATAAAAGTTCGATGGTGGTTGACTTTGAATAGATTAAAATTCTTATCACCAGGTGATCAGGTTTAAAATCATTCCCTGTGAAAGATTGAGTTTGTATATTTTTAACTTTCCAAGCTCTGTGGCTGATTAGTTAGAATTCCAGTTATTAACTCTCTTAGGAAATGCTTTGAAACTTCTAATGCCAGAGTAGTTCCCAGGTCCTTCTACAAGACAACAGAGGTTCGTAGCTGGACAATCATTTTGAAAGGTATTTTGCTTTTACAGAATAAAGTCAAATTTAGAGGCGCATAAGACTTACTGTGGTCTGCATTCCTGAATTAGGAAGTTATCCAAAGCTGGCTCCATGAGGAACATCAGTTGGAAAGATGCACTTCTTTCAGGTCAAAGCTATTTCAATGCAAATTATATGCCCCTGCAAAATCCCTAGGAGAATTGTCTACCCTTTATAAAACTGCTCACTATAAAACATATACATTGTAGCAAAAAACCAAACATCTCCTGGTACAGAACTAATATTCCAGAAACAATCTAAACAAATATTTCTTTCTAGTGAAAACTTTAATTAGACAAAGTTGTAAGTTTAACAAAAGTGTCTCTGGGAAGTATTTTTAAATGCCCTTAGGAAGGAAAACAATTCCAATTAAAACCCACCCTAATCCTCTGCTCTGTAAGAAAGAGAACACACAAGATCTATCCACAGAGAGATTTTAATAAATGGAATCCTTTACCACATTGGAGGGCTAAAAAACAAAACAAGAGAGAGAGAGAGAGAGAGAGAGAGAGAGAGAGAGAGAGAGAGAGAGAGGGAGGGAGAGGGAGAGGGAGAGGGAGGGGGAGGGAGGGAGGGAGGACGTGAAGGTAACACAGAGATGAGCTTAAAACACTCTAACCCTCTTAGGCTAGAGGAAATAACAAAAGGGAAAGTGGTGCTATTAATCCAGAGGCTCCCAAACAGTATCCTGCAGAGCAGGGCTGGAGCCCCTGGGGGAGCTCTCAGGGCTGATGCTGCAGGGAAGAGCTGCAGGTGCTGCTACTGAGCTAACTCAGAAAGGGCTCTGCGACCTCATTGCCCTCTGTCTGCTCTGGGAGCCACCTTCTGATGAAAGGTCCTGAGGAATCCTAACCAGGATCAGGGCATCCTAACTGGGGTCAGCTGGCAAAGGAATTGGTGGAGTCCCAGCCCTACTAATTCAAAGCACAGTGAGCTTTGAAGTGAGATGGGATGTCTTGCCACTTGGCACAATCCTTTAAAAGATCACGCCTATATTCAAGAGACTAAAGAAGAAGCACTGATCTGATATGTAGGAAATATCTGCATATTTTGTAAAATTCTCAAGACAGGTGGGAGAAAATGTTTTGCTATAGAAAAGGAGTCAAAAGAGGAATCATTTTCTCCCCAAAACATGAAGTCTCTCTAAAGTCCTATTAATATCATCAATAAGTGTTAGACTTTTTGTAATGAATAATGATTATCCTTTCAGGAAATTAGGCAAATACAATATATGAATCATGTTGTCACAGGATATATCTTAAGGATAAGGATCAACTTAGAAATATTCTATTTTGGAGACACTTATTCATAAATTTAGCTTATATGAGGAAAATAAAAAGAATTCCCTATGGATTCTAAATATACTGAATTGATATGCACTTCAAATAATTCAGTGAAAATGTTAATCTCTAAATTTATTATGCTTTAAATCTTGCCAATTTTTGCATTTTAGCTACCAATTTTGCTTAGAAAGCAATTTTTAATTTTTAAAAAGGATTTATTATTTTAGTTGGAAGTTTAATTTACGGGCTACAGTATGATGATCAAATTGGTGTAGTTAGCCTCTTATCACAGTTTTAAAATGTTTGATTAACATGTAATAATTGTAGAAAGTAATGCACATACACAATGTGTACTGACCAAATCAGGGTAGTAAATGCTTCCATCTCCTTATTACTACTTTATCTCTGCAGATTTTGAACTAGATTCTGGATACTAAACTTATTCAGAGTTTGTCTTTGCTATGGAATTATCTTTCATCCACCAAAACTGTGGATGTGCACAGATGACAAGGAATGGAAAGATAAATAAGTTCAGATAAAGTGTCAATTCATATGCAAAGTGGTATCATTAATAAATCTAAGCCAGGTGTCAGGATAGAGCTCCTGTGAAAAAGAAACTTAAATATTTAATTGTTCCACTCCTTCTCCTGTTTTTCAGACACACATTGACAGCCAGCTACTTAGGGGACAGCACGTTTTTGCAGGATCCTTGCAGATTGCTGGTCCTGATTTGTGTCCTCACGCGTTTGTGTTCTGGAGTCAGCAGCTCTCGGTGGTGCCAGTGCCTTGGCACCATTTTCTTCATTATGCTGGACAGGGCTCGCCATGCCTGCAGGCTCCCTCTGCCCGCTTCCTTCCCACCTGACCGAGCATTCACACCTCCTCTGCCTGGTCCTATCTCGAGGATCCCTCAGAAATGAAGGTGAGGTCTTTCCCCATTGTCTAAACCCACTGGGATGTCAGAGGCAGGGCGAGATGTTTTGTGGGACTGCCTGCCTCACAGGGGTATGGGAGGCTGACGGGGAGAGACACTTTCCCATGCTGAGGCAAACTGGCAAACACAAAGGCACATGCCACCATCTCACTGCAGCTCACTGTCTCAAGCTGTTGGTTTCTGCACCCTGCTCTGGCTCCTGTGGGAACTCCTTCAGGAGCTATAGCCTGCTCTGTTTTACAGATTGGGGTGAAACTCAGAGCCTTCAAATGACTCTTTAAAGAACACATATGTATGATTCTGCAATATGTATACAGGGTAAAAATGGGAGTTCATAACCCACTTGAATCAAATGTATGAAATATGATATGTCAAGAGCTTTGTAAGGTTTTGAACAACTAATAAAAATAAAGAACACATATGTAGCATGAACTGCACTTATAATTTGGATTTGAACCACTGGCAAGCTATTTTCATGGTAGCATACCACATTTTATATCAAAATTACGTTTATGAGATTGCACTGATCTGCACAACTGTGTTTGTCTTTGCACTGATGGAATATGTGAATTTGAGCAAGACAATTTTCTGTCTTTGGGAAAAAGGATTTTCTTTCAAGTGTTGCTATCTTGCTGTGTACTTGATAACTAGGACTTGGAAGTTATTTAAGAGCTTTGGATTTCAATGTTGTTCACTGAAGATGAACAGCACCCCTATAACAGGATGCAATTAAAAAAAAAAAAAACATTGCAGGAAGTGGCACTCAGGTGAATTGAGAATGGGTGGGTTCCAGAGGCCTATGTTTCACTGGAGGCAAAAGAAGCCAGGAGTTATTCTTCATCACTGCTCTTTATAGAGGATGTGTTTGTTCCAGGTTGATTATAAAATAAAGTGTACACATGATTTAGGAAAAATGATTTATTTTTACAATGCATTATAGGGTATAAAAAATATCTTCCAGTGCATGATAATTTGATCCTCATACCCTCTAAGGTGGAAAGTGGAAGGAAGGTGCTATAATACATGTTTTACAGATGAGGAAACACAAAACTCTGGGATTAATATGGATAACTATCAACTTCTCTCAGTGAAATGGACTGAGCTGAATATTGATGGACAGGTGTCACACATTGGGGAAGAATGTTGGCTGACTTGCAGTTAGTCAGCTTGGTTTCAGAGCTGAATTTATCTCTTATTGTACAACTTTTCTCACTTATTGAAACTTTCCTCAGTTTCCTCATCTGTACAATGGTTATTGACATATTGCCAAAAATTATTATTACTACTGATGCTATTCATTGAATTACTAAAGTGACCAAGGGAAAGATGACATGTAAGACACTCAGAATGGTGTTTGGCTTGTGACCCTCGATACATTCATCAGATAGTCAACCAAGACCACAAAACAATAAAATAGGGTTCAAAATAAATAGAAAAGCCAGACAAACGCTCCGCATCCCTGTCCATTCATCATTAGTCTTTCTCATGTCTCTTTTCTCCATTGGTCTAATTGGCTATACTTTTTTCCACTCTTTGCTCATTTTATCAACAGTGTCTTCAGAGGATTCATAAACCACATTTCTCAAGAAACTTCAAAACGATCCATTTGAATAAAGGCTAAACTCCTTTGGCTAAGCATCCAACACAAGCAGAAAGCATGCTGTAAACTCCTACCTATTCTTCACACTATATTTACCACCACCCTCCCGTCTCCTCCTAAGCTCCATTCAACTCAGAGAAATGAGCCTCCAAGACTACAGCTGCTCTCATTTCTCTAGGTGGAAATTCCTTGCTGCACTGTTGATTGACAATGGTGTCACTCTTTAAGACCCCATAGAAGGCCAATCTTCTACCACATGCCTTTTTCCATCCTGCTTAGAAGTTATTTCCCCTGTTTCTGCTACTAACTTCTTGATTGTGAAACATCGTCTGTACTGTAGTCTCTTGGCAGTTGAGTATGTTCTATCTTCCACAGAAGATGATATAACAGGAACACAGGGTTTTTTTTTTTTTTTCCCAAGATGGAAAAAGTCCCTTCTACAGCTCCTCAAAGCCCCATTCCTTCTACCTGTCCTGGTCATTGTGTCCCCTACTAGATTGCCTTAGTTGTTTTCTTTCCCCCAAGTACCTAGGAGGAGGTCTGGCATGGGCATTGTATAGACTCAAAAAGTCTAGCCATGTTGAGGCAAGTTTAACTCATGGGCAAGAAAATAAAGAGTACAAATTTTGCAACCTGATATGAAAGGAATTATATATTTTGTGTTCTCATAATTAAAAAAAAATATGTCAGTATCTGTGACTATTAAGAGAAGGGCCAAAATGTTTATTTCAAAGAAGGAACCACTGTAAAATAGCATGCTTCAGTGGTTGGAGAGAAAGTAAGGATGAAAAGGATCAGGTTGGATGCACAATCACTTTGGATAGAAGGAGTCATTAAGGAACAGGACTTTCTGGAAGGAGTGAATCAGGGAACAAGACCTCTGGAAGGAGCGAATTAGGGAGTAGAACCTTCTGGAAAACAATCAAGCAGAGGGAAGAAGTCTGAAACAGGTCGAGTTCACTTTTCCGACCCGCAAGAACTTAAAGGCCAGGTAAAAGCATTTACCTCCTTGAGAACTTCCAAGGACCTATAGCACTTGAGCAGCAAGGAGACTCAGGAGTTGTTAGGAGCATGTGTCACCAGTCACCTCTACCTGCTACTTTTGCAACACTGTTCTAATTATTTGAACGATATGATCAACTTTTAAAAAATTGTGTAGCACAATATAAACATTCATTAATAAGAACAACATGGGGGGCTGGGTTGTGGCTCAGTGGTAGAGCGCTTGCCTCACATGTGTGAGGCACTGGGTTCAATTCTCAGCACCGCAAATAAATAAATGCATAAAATAAAGGTCCTTCAACAACTAAAATATATTAAAAAAAACCAATATGGTAATTTTAAATTAATTAAGGGCCTTGGATTTATTGAATTGGGATTATTGATTTAAAAGATCCATTTAAAAATATATCTTTATTTGATAGTTTATTCAGTCATCTAAAGGGATGTGGGAAATATTAACTACATAAATAAGAGATTAGATTAAGTACGTAAGTCAGGTTCTCCTTATTCCTTCATCTACTAAAAAATTTCCTGGCCAGGTCCTCTGTGCCATCCTGTGAGGCACAGAAATGAGCCAATAAAGGAAAACGTAGGCAGAAAGTGACCTGTCAAACTGGGCAGACTGAAACTCACTTTCCAGTCATGTCCATTTAGGATTGCAGAGAACTCAGTCTACTTCGTCGTTAGCTTTCCTCCAGAGCTGGAGGCTGATGTGCATTTGCATCGTGCGATGCACAAGCTTGGTGATAAGCTGCTATCATTTATTTCACTACCAAAACATCTGTGCACTATTTCCATTAATAAAGGGAATGGGAACCAGGATCATATTTCATAAATTTTTATTATATTCTGAGGCCAAGGAAAACCCATTCACTGATTTTATTAAAAAGTTATAAAATGTAAGGAAACCCTGATGTCCTAAGGGGAAAATAGAGAAAAACGTAATGCAGTCACTTACATGAAGATTCAAGGAAAGTCAAAGGTCTAACTTTAAAACATGGATCTTCAATTGTGTTTATAGCCACATTTTAATTATGTAATCAAATCAAAATCAATTATGGCAAATCAACTACCTCATATGTGAATTTTGCAGTCTGATGTATCAACTGGCAGGTATGTAAAAATGGTTTAAAAAAGGATATTTCCACACCAACCTTGAAGAAGAGAACAAAAAGGCATGTGAGCAGAGGTACAGAGCCTTACTCAGGGCTTCACTGGTGTTGCCTGTGAGTGTGACCCACCACCAAGATTTTGCACAGTGAATCCAAACATAGAAAAACACAGAGCTTTATTACACCAACGTTGGGCTAACTTCACCCATTATTTGAAAACATTTTGTTAATAAAACACAAAAATAAGAATGATCAACAAATACGTGAAAAAGAAGTTCAACATCTCTAGCAATTAGAGGAATGCAAATGAAAATTACACTGAGATTCCATTTCACCCCAGTCAGAATGACGATGATGAGAATACAAGTAACAACAAACGTTGGCGAGAGTGTGGGGAAAGGAGTGCTCATACAGAGTTAGTGGGACTGCAAATCAGTGCAACACCTCTGGAAAGCAGTAAGAAGATTCCTCAAAAAACTAGGACTGGAACTGTCATTTGACCCAGTTATCTCACTCTTCAGCATATATCCAAAGATTTAAAATCAGCATACTATAGTGACATGGCCACATTCATGTTCATAGCAACATAATTCATATTAGCTAAGCTATGGAACCAACCGACCGAGACACCCATCAACAGAAGAATGGATAAAGAAATTGTGGTATTACTCGGACATAAAAAAGGATGATTTTATGACATTTGCCAGTAAATTGATGTATCTGGAGACTGTCATGCTAAGTGAAATAAACCAATCCCCCAAATCCAAAGGTCAAATGTTTTTGCTGACATGTGGAAGCTAAATTGCAATAAAGAGCAGGAGAGGAAGAAGAGAAATTCAGTAGATTAGACAGAGGGGAATGAAAGGACTGAAGTGGGGACAGGAATAGGAAGGACAGTACAATGAATCCAACATCATGTTCCTACATACACATATGAAAACACCTAAGTGAATCCTACCATCATTCCCACCCACAAGAATGGGGTCCTAATTAGAATAAGATATATTTCATGTTTGAATAATTTTATCAAAATGGATTCTCCTGTCATGTATAACTAAGAAGAATGAAATTTTTTAAAAAAAGATTAAAAAATAAAAAAACCCACTCAGGTTAGCATATTTGAATTCACTTTATGAAAAAATATAATTGTTCATTAAAATAATTTGATTTAAAAGATTTGAAACATATTCTCCCTTACCTACAGGTGTCCCCATTTTGTAATATAGGCTAAAATTGATGGGGTCTGACGAAACCATGAAACAGGAGTTTTGATATAAAAAGAGATTTCAATACTGAATTTGAGACATCCAGGGGTCTCCAAGGAACATGTCCAAGCCTTGTTGGAGCCCTGCACCCCAGGTTCAGAGCCTCAAATTGGTGCCAGGGACAGAGGAGTGCCTCCAGGTCCCTGCCCCAGCATTACCACATCTTCTTTTCTGATGAATTGGTGCTTATGTGTGTTAAATAACTTTACCATCATCACACAGGAGGCCCATTCTTCACTTGAAATATTTTTCTTTTCCTGTGGAGCTATTGTGTTTTAAATATATGCAAGTTATCCATCTATCATTATACTTAGTTTGGTTTGACAATAAAAAATTTGAAGTACCTATTAGTGGATTCCTGTTACAAATATCTTTTAAGCAGAGAATAAGCAGATCAGTACCATTCTGCACATTTTAAAAGAAATGGAGGGAATGGATATCCTGTGAAGAGCTACAGGACTCATCCTGTAGTATAGTAAACTTCACCTACTTTATTTTCCTATCTTCATTGCTGTTGTAAATAAAAAGTCGAGACATGTATATCATATGGTTAATATTAGTCATTTAAAGCAGATGAGGGCCTATGAAGATTCCTGAAGAGTGAAAATTATATAAAATATGGCTATTTATTTAAAAATAATCTTTGGTGCATCAACTTTGAAATAAAAGTAAGTATGGTAATAAATAAATCAGCCAAGCAAAGTTTGAAAAATGGTAATTTTTTATCACAAGTAACGTGTATCAAAATAGGTAAAATAATAGTAAAAATTGATCTTTATAATGTCCAATACATTTTCTATTCACCAGTTTATCAAATTCATGGAAGTGATTATTTTTGTTAGTTTTTTTTCAATAAATATGAAGTATTCAGAATTGCTGTAATTCTTTGATTCTTCTAGTATAAAATTACGATATTTTTCATTTACTTTTTTTTAAACATAAACCAAATGGACTTCCTAACAGGGACATATGAGATGATTTATCTGGGTAGTTTGTGAAGCCTGCCTGTGTTGCCAGGACTGAATTGTGTAGACCAGATTGCTTTTCTATTTGAAGGTCAGAATCTTTTCAGCTATAGAATCAAATAGTTTGGAAAATTTTGTAAGCAGATTTATAGTAATACTGGTTCTTAAAATTCATTTTCAAAGAATATGCACTTAATATTTTTAAAATTTCCCACTGAATAAAACAAATATAGAGTGTGTATACAATTCAGCAGCAGTTACCATTACAGGGTTTGACTTCCTTTGTCTATAACACATCATCATCACTAGCTTTCAAGTGTTTTGTGTGCTGAGGACAAGAATGTTTCAATGATGCAGTTCAAGGTCATAAAGGCCTATGCTTTTAAAGTGCTTAAAATGATTTTCCTATCCTAAAAGGAGAACATACTCCATAAAATTCTAAAAATCAAATATTTAGGGAAGTAAACCTAAATACTAAAGGATGTCTTATGCTCTGAAAGGTGGGAAGAACTGATATAAATAAAATCTGTTCTCCTGTAAGTGAGTTTGAATCCGTCTAACAGAAGAAAACATTTCTCTTAACTCAAGTTAGGAAATAATTATACATTTTATATATCTTTATATAAAAACATTACAAGTAGCAAGCATGTGACACAAAGAAATGGAAGAGTAACAGCAATATTTGAGAATGCATGCTTTTTACAATGTGTCTAATAAAGAGGGTATTTTTCCCAACTCAAATATCCAGTACTGACATGCAGGGTGGTTTCTCAGACTGTCGATCCAGTTCTATTGCTAAGTACTTAGTCAAAAAACATCTCTGTGGTAGGATATGAACAGTGAAGTACCTGGCTTCAAAAGCTGTTTTTGAAACTTGGTACCTCCCTTTGATAGAGAACAAAAAGAAATCAAGGGAATGTAGGAGAGAAAAAAAATGAAATTTTTCTTATTGCAATCTAGTAATTGGACTCATGACTTTTTACTGCATTTAATCATAATAAAACCATAGGTGTGTAGTCCATAAAACCTCTAGCTGGTGTTTCCATGGTCCACATTTTCACTCTCCTCTGTAGCATGTTCAAAACCACTCAGGAACGCACTATTCTCAAGAAGTCTATATAATGAAAACAATTACATGTAACCGAAGGTTCGTCCAGGGTTGTGTTTTCCACACATCACACAATGTACAATTACATAACAGAGACAGAACCAACACAGAAACAAAAGTGAAACTGACAATAAAAATAAAGTTGGGATCGTCTTAATCAGGATCTAATTTCTTCTTCAAGTTTCCAGTAAATCTCAAAATGTATTTAAAAACTAAGGAGCACTTGGTGGCCAGCAACCAAATTACGAAATGAACATATCATTGTGCAGCGGGGATGTCTTGCCGAAGAAATAACAAATGTCTGTAATTCTTAAGTTTGGATAAAGGCAGTGGAATGAATTTAGAAATAGGTCCACTTTTCACAATTCACTATAGAATTTTCTTTTCACAGTCCCCATGTTTGTATAAATAGTTCTTTTCTGAAAATAAAACACAGTTAGAAAAATTTTCTCCCAGTGAAAAATGCAAGCAAATACACCAATTTATCAAGGTAGTACAGAGCATGGAAATGCATTTATCTAATTCAGGAATGGTGGATAAACTGGAAGAGTCCTGAGGAGACTAGCTGTTTAACAAATTTAACTGGACATTAATAGAGACTCTCGCAAAATAGAGCCACTGTGATATCTGGTGACAAAACAGATGTGCACACAGACAACTTATAATAATGGAACCTGCTACATTATCAAGGATTCAAGTTTTATCTTATAAAACTTGACATAGCATGCTGCATTTAATTTTGATGAGATGAGCTACACATTCATGCAAAACTAAGAGTGTAAAAATGTCATGAGTACCTCCAAATACTTAGTGTTTTGGTTATGAATAGAATATTGTCAAGTTATATGAGTAATTACTAGTGTTATATATTCACTCCAGTTTAAAAAAATAAATTATATTTTTTTAATTTCATAACACTTGAGTTTCTTTTGTTTGTTTTTTCTTAAAGAAAGTTCATTGCTTTTAGTATCTTTACTTTAAAATATGTAAAATTGTCAGCATCCTTTTAAATAACATTTTAGGGCAATGCTTACTGGTAAGAATACTAACATTTATTTTAAAGTTAAATAGTCCAAGAATCATCCCTCCGTCAGCACTGTTCCATGATTTCCATTATGTTTCTAATTATGAAATGCCATGAAACACATATCCCAAGAAATAAAGAATAAACATCACATTCCTGAAAAACTACAAGACGATAGCAACGAAACAAAACAAAACAGAATACAACAAAGTGGGAAAAGGAACCAAGGGTTTTTGCTTACCTTGAATTTTCTTTTTAGACCCTAGTTGTGTTGTATTCAGAGTCATGTTTGCTTAGAGACCCAATGAGGCAGAACCTGGAAGGTTACGGCTGTTTCATTCAACAAAGCAATATTCACACAAAAATAAACATACGCATACAACTATTTACTGCAAAGCATTTCGAAAACTCATAAAACCATAGAAGTCCTTGTTTTGCATCAGCATGGAAAAACGTATTAAACCAACTAAAATACTTTATATTTTGAGAATGTATAACAAATAGAGACGGTGCGTAAATTCATAGAACAAACTAAATGCTAGGAAACATGCAGAACATGGTTTAAGAAGACTGGATGTGTGAACTTAAAATAATATTTCCTAATTTTAGGTTCTCTGTCTCCATAACTTTTGCTCCTCTTAGGGCTGATAATAGAATACAGGTAATATGGTATATATTATTTGTATAGAAAGGACAATGATAAAATATTTTAACTAACTCTCGCTGCATATAAACATCAGTGTTTCGTCTTCTAGCATATATGCTATTGTGACCAATTTGTAATATAAGCATAATGAGATATATGCAAGGAAACTTTTTTCCATTTTCATACAAAAAGTAAAAATATTGCAAAATATATTATTTGTGCATTAAAATCATTCAACAAGATGAGTTAGCCATCTTGGTAAGGCAATTGTTTTCAAATATCATTTTATCTTAAAGTATATAAATGTTGTCAGGGGTAACATTCATGACTATGTGGAAATGAATCAGCAATATAAATCTGTTATTAATTTAATGTCAGAATTTTTAGAAAAATAAATATATGTATAGAAATGCTTTGGTCTGTGTGAGATATCTTGCACGTAGGGGTTTCAACAGAGTGTGGGCAGCCCTGGGAAGGAAGAGAGACCCTGGCTGGAGCCTTCACTCGGGGCAGGGGGTGTACTGAAATCTGGAGACAAACTGGCACAGCACACTCTGACAGGTAGAGTCCTCGGATTATAGCATCATCAAAAAATCAATAGATACTGACCGCTGGACGGCTTTGTCGTGTCTGGACAGCCTGTGGCTGGTGGTGGGCACCTCCTCAATCTCGTCGATGTCACAGGCGTCGGCATCTTGGGAGTAGTTGTGTTTCATGACGAGGATGTTCCTTCTGCTCACGGGAGGACCGAGGGGCTTGACCGGCTGGGCGGGCATGTCTGTCAGGATGGAAGCCTCTCTTGTGCTGAGGTTGCTGCGGCTGCCTTTCGTGCTGGACAGCTGGGATCCACAGTGATGGTCGTGAATGCATTTGGAAGATGACCTCCGCAGTTTATGGTAGTTCTCAAAGTCATCTGCCACGTCTGCAAAGTCGGCAGCCGTCCCTGTCCCTCTGAGGGTGCACAGCTCATAGTGCGGAGGCTCAAACACCTCCTGGAAAGCAGTCTGGTCAAAGTCTGACTTCCTTGGGACGTATTTTTTACGGGGCTGTTTGATCTGTACAATGACAGAAATGATAATAAGGATGATCACAATGCAGGAAGTCACGCCAATCACAGTCCCGCTGGTGTTGGTGAGCTGATCCAGCAGGCTGGCTTTCCTCTTTTCTGCAGGTAGGAGAGAGCGGAGACGACAGACAGACAACAAGAGACAACCCACCACATGTTAATGTCATGGTCAGAACATGTGCTGAAAACTTAGAAACGAGATAGGCTGAGCGTCGAGATTTTGCAAGCTTAAAGCAGCAGAAGAAAATATTTTAAATTCAACAAAATTTCTTACTTGTTAAAAGGCCCTATCTTCTAGCCTTACGATGACCGTCCCATTGCCCAGCATCTCTGATTTCAATAAACATCCGTGTGTACACGTATGTATGCATATTCATATATACATAATGCTGAAGAAATATGTACCAGGTCAAAATTGCATGACAATCAGGAATGAACTGGTGATTTTACAAATTAACTTCTTTCTTAGTTACGAGAAAGCTCAAACTCCCATATGAGGAACATGAAAGGCATCTGTATCATTTTGTATTTATGTTTGACAGGGAAACTAAAGTTAAAACAACAGCAATATTGTGACACCAAAGGATAATCCATTTCAAATTTAGGACAGACATTTGGGGCTGGAAGCATGAGGGCTTGCATAGACTCTTTCCCAAATTCAGTAGCCATGACTGACAAAAATAGAGGCGAAGAGACAACGGTTTAAACTCTGTTTAATGGAACTCTGTAAAACATCCTGATGGTGTGTGGCGAAGGCAGAGGCATTTCCTGGAACATATCTGCTAGATTTCTTTAGGGACAGTGAACTCCTGTGCATTGGAACCATGACCAGTTCCTTTGGCCCTCAAATCATCATCTCTAATCAGAGATGCTTCAGAGAGGAACAGAAGAGCCCTGTTCACACTGGAACACAGAGGAACAAAATCACAATATCTGAAGAAGTGGGGAAAAGAATGAGGAGAAATTAAGTGTCAGAAAAGCAGCCAATACTCCACCATGCTGACATGATGGGAGTGCAGAGGGGAGGGGAGCGAAACCAGAAAACCATCCGGAAATTCCAGAAACTCGACAAGAGATCTCATATCCAGGTTCAACACAGTCCAAGCAGGACAACGTAAGAGCACCACACCCAGACAATGTTAAAAATGTTACCAAGGTCAGACTGAAACATAGAAATGAACAAGGGATCACAAAGCAGCCCAGGAGAAGAGCCCCAAGAGGCCACGATCCGATTCACCAGTGGAGGCCAGCAGGCCACGTGGGGCATACATAAAGTCCTACAGACCAACCGAGGGTCACCACAGCTACACACCGCAGACCAAGACCAATTGCCAAGGCAAGTACTGTCAAAATGAAATGAAGAATACCAGGTAAACAAAAATGAAAAAGGAAGTCAACACTGAAGGAGCTGCCTTAAAAATATATGGAGGGAGGTTCTTTGAGCTGAACGCATGTGACCTAAGACAATAACAAATCCAAATGAAAAAAATTAGACACAGCAACTGAAATAGGAAACTGAATACATCCAATGAAGGAAATTATGTAAATAATTATGGAAGTTCAGTTGCATATTTCACCCACATTCCTTACTTAAAATTGTAAAAAGGCAAGGTTATAGGGTATATAATGGTATTTCTGAGCTTACAACTTATGGAAATGTAATGTATTTGGTGATAATGATAAAAAAAGGTTGGTAGAAATTAAACTGTTATGAGAGAAAGGAAATTATACCAGAGGACAATATAAATTTATGAAAACAAATGAGGAGTCCAGAAACATTCGATTAAAGGAGTTGTCTAACAAATTACATTAATCTATATCTGCTGTCCTTTCTTCTCCCAATATGAGATATAAAAATACATAAATTAATGACTACTACAATGAATTTAACATATATAGATGTAATATGGAGAAAATGTGAAAAATGGAAGAGAGAATAGAACTGTACAGGAGTAGTTTTTATATATCTCACTAGAATTTTTGTTATAAATCTTAAATATATCCTGAGAAATCAAGCTATATACTAAGAACCCTGAAGCAACCACTAAGAAAATAAATCAAGAATACCTTGAAAAACTACTTAAAATTAAAATGTTACTGTAGAGTATGTTAACTTATAAAGAAGATAAAAATAAAGAAATTAAAGATAAAAAATGAGACATATAGAGAACAAAAACTATAATAGTGAATATACATCCAACTATATTAACAGTGATGAAATGGGAATAGATTAAATGACTAAAGAAAAAAGCAGAGATTGTTAGACTGGATTAAAAAAAATAGATCCAACAATTCATTGCCTTCAGAGAAAATGCTTTATAGGCAAAGACACAGTCTGAAATTAAAAGGGTAGAATTACAGTCCAAAGAAAGGTGGTTACACCAATGTCAAAGTATATTTTTAAGACAAAAAAAAAGTTTCTTAACATTACATCATTTTATGTTGATAAAAGGGTCAATCCATCAAGGAGACAAAATAGTTGTAAATTTTTACAGACCTTTCCACCAAGCTAAAAAATGCACAAATCAAAAGCTTTACAGAGTTGAAGAGAGAATCAGAGGATTCAAGAATGATACTTAAAGAACTGAATACTCTCTCTTAATAATGGACCAGAGGCGAGAAAATCAAAAGGAAAACAAAAATCTTGAACACCTCTGAAATAGGCCTATTAGACATAGCAGTATCTCAGATTCACCCAATATCAACAAGACATATTCCTTTCAAGGGCATGTGGGACATTCTTTTAGGCTACATTGTAGGCTAAGGCCCAACAGCAGACCTGATCAATTAGAAATGATTGAAATGATAAGAAAGAAGTGCATTCTCCTATCACAAGAGAATGAACTGCAAACATAAAGTAAGTTTTCCTCATCTGGAGAAAGGGGTTTGGTTTTCCCCCAAGCTCACAGGTACACATTCTCTCAATGCTCTTGGCTCCAATGTTCTTTACAGGTATGGCCACAAGTCCACCTTGGGCAGAAGGCTGATGGTGACTACTACTCTTCTCCAGTGCTGCATAAGGGCAGGTCCGACAATATTTAACTTCTCATTTGCTCCCAAGTGGTTCTTCCACAATTGTCACCAACACCCCCATGGAAGTACTTGATACCAGACAATTCTTTCTAATGGACCTGCCATTCTAAATGACTAAATCAAGCAATGGCTACTCAACACTTCTGCTTGAAGAAAGCCTTTTGATAGATAACATTGGACTTTTATAAACATAATAGAATTATTTGCCTGTTTATTTTTCTTTGATAATTGTTTAATATTGACCTTGAGTGAAAGAGTTTATATGGTACTTCGAACTTAACTAATCAATGCCACACAAACCAGCCAAGTAACTCTGTTTAAATGAAAAAAAAAAAAAATCTGTGTGCATAGGCTAGAGAAGGGCTCAGGGACACTAGTTACTATTTTTATTGGAAAGAAAGTAAAGCATTTTGGTAGCAAAATAGAAGTGGAATTAGGTGGCAGGAAGCAATTGGAAGTATCAATGCCCCTGCAACATATTTTATCACTAGAAGATGAGCTCAAAGAGCAACAAAGACAAACTGGAGTAAATTAGAAGTGTCACCATGGATTTAAGGGGTACCCGTTACACTAGGGAAAAAATGTGCTGTGCTGTAGGCATCCATATAATTTCCATGGTTATGCAGACTCTAACAAGATGTCTTTAATGGCCATTCCAGTATCAATTATTGTCCAGTATGCATGCACAAATTAGGAAACTTCTGGATACAGTGCAAATCAAGGTAAAGAAAATTGCTTACAGATTGGTTATATAAAACAGATGAAGCTCATAGAAGCCACTATATGCTCATTTTTTAAGTAAGGTGCATACAAACTTCTTTCCCATTCCTTAGGAAGGGGACCTTGCATATTTCAAGATCTGATCATTACCTTTACAGTGATTTTCGTCCCAAGGATACACACAGTTCTGGAGTCCGTTGCAGACCAATGTATTGTTAATACACATGTTACTATGGCAGAAGAACGTGTTGCCTTCACAAGGAGCTAAAAACAAAGAACAAGACAAAGAAAGAGAGCTGCATCTTAGCTCAGTCATAAATCACACTGCAAAAAGATTAGATTGATAATTTGCCAATAGATCAAGGCAAAAAGTCAGCCATGTGATATTCAGAAGTATGGCTTTAGCATTCATTGTCTCTTGTGTATTTTTCTGGGGGGCTCAGCTAATAAGACAGCATGAGACTTCTGCCATGAATCCTACCATCCACAGAGGGTTCTAGCTTGTTTTTAAGTCATACATTAATTGAGCAAAACCTGTATACTGACTACTGATGTGGATTATTCTTTACAAAGAAATCCCACATGCATAACGTTAGTTTTGCTGTACAAAACCACATAATTGCAACATTAAAATATTTTGAAAAATACATATCAGATAATAATGAGAAAATATTCATAAATCAATTCCTGTGAAGTCACTTAGGCATATGAAAAAAAATACAAGTCATGGATACTCAGAATCAAGAGGAAATTAATCCTGAACATCAGAAACAATATATTAATTCAAATTTTATATACACACAAAAAAAATAAAACTAGCCCATTATGCAAGTATTTTATACATTCTAGTGATAGACTACAATGACCATGATTTCCAAATTATTATGCATATTTAGGCACTGTGAAGTAAAACTGAAACTCAAAGAAAACAAGAAAGCTAGGTTGATAATTACATGGGACAGTCAATTCAGCAAGGTAAAATGTTAGATATGATTTTAATGTTAAGAAAATGTTCCTTTTTATGATTTGAAGAATGGCATGTTTAGAACAACCTTTATAGTAACACTGCATTGTAGATTAGAGTAGGTCCAGAGTCCTTTAAGACAAACTTGTTTTTACCTCTGTAATCACTGTATATCTCATGAGTTATAATTCTTATTGTTTTAAATAGTTCTGTAATTATTATACATATAGACATCCTAGAAAAATGTATGGCCTACACAAAATGGGTAATTTGTGGTGATTAGTTGAATGAGCAATAAAAACCTATTGATCTATTTTGCTGTGATGGAATCAATCCTCAGGCAAGTACCCTACACTGAGCTAACCCTCCAGCCCAGTGAAGACTTTTTAAGGATCAAGATTTCTTAAAACTACAGTCATACATGATGACATTTTTTTTCATTTTCAAAACTAGTGCCTGTATTTTACAAT